>NC_090440.1:931603356-932853356 GCF_031143425.1 Pleurodeles waltl | reverse complement strand
CTGGACTCTGCCGATACAGCAGCAAGAACTGTAAACACAGCAGTTACCATCAGGAGGCATGCATGGCTACGCAGTTCTGGTTTCAAACCTGAAATACAGCAAGCGGTGTTAAACATGCCGTTCAACCAGCAGCAACTATTTGGGCCGGAGGTGGACACTGCAATAGAAAAAATTAAGGACACAGACACGGCCAAAGCCATGGGCACGCTCTACTCTTCCCTGTATAGGGGAACATTTAGGAAGCCACAGTTTAGGGGAGGGCTTAGACAGCAACCCTCAGAGCCATCCACCTCCCAAAGAAAACCCACCTACCAGTCACAATACCAGAGAGGGGGTTTTCGTAGTTCATTCAGGGGACAATACCCAAGAGCAAGGGGAAAATTTCAGCCTGCCAAGCTGACCCCCAGTAACAAGCAGTGACTTCAATGTCACACTTCCCCAACACACATCACCAGTGGGGGGAAGATTAACAAAATACAACAAACATTGGTCAGACTTAACCACGGACACATGGGTTCTATCAATTATCCAACATGGTTACTGCATAGAATTCACACATTTCCCTCCAGATGTTTTCCCCAAGGACGCACACACTGTCAGCACAACATCTAGACCTACTACAAATAGAGTTGCAAGCACTATTAACAATATACCAATGACAGAGATTTGTAAGGCAGCCACTTGGTCTACACCTCATACCTTTACCAAACATTACAGTGTAGATGTGTTAGCAACACATCAAGCCACAGTAGGACAGGCTGTACTAAGAACATTATTTCAAACAACTTCAACTCCTACAGGCTGACCGCCCCTTTCGGGAGGATTACTGCTTTGTGGTCTATGCACAGCATGTGTATCTACAGCTACACATGCCATTGAACGGAAAAAGTCACTTACCCAGTGTACATCTGTTCGTGGCATGTTGCGCTGCAGATTCACTGTTCGGAAGTGCTGTGGATGAAACATTACAACAGCTAAAAAAAAGGATAACGAAACTGTGAAATCCATGGGGGCACCGAAGTTCAGAAGAAAACTAAGAGGAGGATCCATGCCTACTAGAAGACCTATAGGGAGAGGGAGTTTGAAGGCACAACAAACATCAAGGGCTGCAGAGTTCCAGCCAAGCACAAACACCGGTAGAACAGTGATGGTACAAATCTACACCACTAAAACCCTTTCGAGGGTGAGCAAGAAGGAGACCGCTGCCACAAAGAGGAGCAGCTACACCATCTAATATGTGACTCTGTACAAAAGGGTGCACCCACCCCTCCTCCCCCAATAGATGAATCATATAATATATGAAATATCATATGATTCAGCTATTATATAGAAGTAATCAAGACGCCACCAGTAAAGGGACCAGAGAAAGTCGTCCATACAACAGAGGAAAATACCAGATGGTTACATAAAGCACAAGAATTGCTTTAAAAGGAAAGGAGGCAATAGAAAGAGTGCCCGAAAACTGGTTACACCAGGGAACTAGTCAACATACTTCTTAATACCAAAACGAGATGGATCTCTTCATCCGATTCCTAATTGTTTTTTCTCATAAAGACACACATTTAAAATTACAACTCTGCAAGATGTCCTACTGCATCTGCAAAAAGATTTTATGACAATAAAAGATCTAAAGGATACACATCTCCACATCCCAATGAACTACAGGCACAAGAAATACTTTTGTTTTGTGGTAAACGGAGAACACTGTCTGTTCAAGGTGCTAGCATTCGCAATCAAATTAGCACCTACAGTGTCTGGCAGCAGTAGGGGCGCATTGAAGAAGACAGGGAATACCAGTATACCCTTATTTAGATGATTGGCTGGTAAAAAACTAATTCCCAACACATATGCAGAGGACACATAGACGCAGTGATGTCAGTGCCACACAATCTGAGGTTTTCACTAAACGGATAAAAATTGTCGCACAGTCCAAAACAAGGAAAGCAGTTCCTGGGAGCAAGAATGATTTCAATATAGGGAAAAATATACCCTTGCAAGAAAAGGATAATGTCTTTACTACAAGAAACTCACTGATACCTGAAGGGCCATTCTCTCGACAGCGTAGACTATGGGTGATATTTTGGGGGAAATGGCCTCCTGCATACCTCTCATACCATATGCAAGGCTACATATGAGATCAATCTGGGAATGGGTTCAAAATCAATGGTCACACGCCACGGGAGTTGGGAAGATCTAGTGATTGTCGCACAGAAAGTACAGGAAGAGATGGAACAAGATGAATATAGCAATTTGTATGACCATTCTCAACTACAACTCCCACTGTAACAATACCACAGAAGCCTTGCATATATATGGGTTGGGGAGCTCAAATGTGAAGACTCAAGATCAGAGGAATGTGGAAAGAACAGGAAGCAGTTCAACACATCAATGTACTAGAGTGAAAGAGAGTGTTCCTAACCTTAGAATCCTTTTAGAAACAGCCGTGGAAAAAATCACTGTTAATTCAAACAGACAATAGCACAACAATGTTCTAGCTCAACAAGCAAGGTGGAACAACATATTTTGTACTGTCCAAGGCTAGCGCAGGAGATCTGGAGATGAGCCATCCAGAGACAAATAAGCATAACGTTAACACACCTTCCAGGAAAGGATACTGTACAAGTAGACAGGCTGAACAGACCAATATTCAACCTCACACAAATGGAAACTCAGCCAAACAGTACTCAAACAGATTTCCAGACAGTGGGGAACACCAAACATAGATCTGTCTGCGACACTTGAGAATGCAAAATGGCAGTTTTTTGCATCCAGGTGTCTTCACCCCTTATCTCTGGGGAATGCTCTGTCGATTGACTGGTCAGGGATATTTGCTTACGCTTTACCCCGGTCCCACCTATTACACAAGGTGATCAACAAATGCAAACAATCACCAATCACTCTAATAATCATTGCGCCACTCTGGGCTAGACATACTTGGTTCTCAGATTTAATAGAAATAGCACAAGACAACGTGCAGAGACTACCTGGTCTATAGGATCTACTCACTATGCAAGGGGGTGAGAGTTCTCCCTCCAGAACCAAAAGAGCTAAGTTAAGCAGATTGGCTACTGACGACATAGAATTTGATCACTTAGGTCTACCAGATAACAGAGTATTGGTTCTCAGGGAAGCAAGAAGACCAACAAGAAAATGCTGCTCAACAGAGTAGGAAAGATACTCAAGTGGTGCCAAAAATGGGCTTTACTACATGACAATACAAAAGTCACATCAGTCTTAGGATATCTTGCATATCTGCTGGACAGCAAACTGAATTATGCTTCATAGAAAGTATATTTGGCAGCAATAGTGGCCTGCACAAGGTGTCCTCACAACTCTAGCAATCAGAAGATTTCTGGAGTTTGCAAGCTTTCACATGGAAGTTAAATTTAGTTAGTGCTAACACTACTATTGAAGAAACCTTTCGAACCACTTCACAAAGTGTCCTTGTAGGAAAGTACCCTCTTTCTTGGCATAGTTACCCCCATTTTCTGCCTGTTGTCAGTGTGTTTGACTGTATCTACTGGGATCCTCCTTACCAGGACCCCAGTAGTTTTGCTCTCTCCTGTAAATTAGACACTTGTCATACTGGTCCCCCCCATGTAAGTTCCTAGTATATGGTACCTAGGTACCCAGGGCATTGGAGTTCAAGGGTATTCTTATAACCTGCAGGAGTTATTCTGCCACCCAGAGGGAGCCCATGCAAATGGTTCTGCAGGCCTGCCATTGCAGCCTACGTGAAACGGGTGCATGCACTGTTTTCACTACAGGTCACTGCACCAGGTCACTGTAATTCACCCCTATTGCAGGCCCTCTCAGGCCAGAGGGCTGGGTGCAGGTACCTGTGTGTGAGGGCACCCCTGCACTAGCAGACGTGCCCCCACAAACTCCAGATTCATTTTCCTGGACTTTGTGAATGCATGGATGTCATTTTACACGTATACTGGACATAGGTTACTACCTATGTCCAGCTACATAATGGTAACTCGAACCTGGGCATGTTTGGTATCAAACATGCCAGACTCCTACCCCAATACTGTTACAAGTATTAGAAGTATGATTCCATACACTCTGGGGGCTCCTTAAAAAGACCCCCAGCATTGCTACCACCAGTCTTGCAAGGTTTTCCGGGCACCCCGGCTGCTGCCTCCCCTCAGACAGGTTTCTGCCCTCCTGCTGCTTGATCTGATTAAGCCCAGGAAGGCAGAACAAAGGATTTCCTTTGGGAGTGGGAAGTAACACCATCTCCCCTCAGAAATAGGTGTGGCAGGCTTGAGAGGGGTAGCCTCCCCAAGCCACCGGTTTGCTTTGAAATACATATTTGGGCCCCTCTGTGCATAAACCAGTCCACACCGTTTCAAGGACCCCCAGTCCCTGCTCTGGTGCAAAACTGTACAATGGAAAGGGGAGTGACCACTCACCTGTCAGTCGCCACCCCAGGGGTGGTGCCAAGACCTATTCCAGAGACTCCCTGGGTTCTGCCATCTTGTTTCCAAGGTTTGCAGGGAACTCTGGGAGCATCTGAGTGGCCAGGCAGGTGATATCAGACCCTCCTCCTGATAGGTGCTTACCTAGTTAGGTGTGCAATCCCCCTTTCAGGGCTATTTAGGGTCTCTCTCTTGGGTGGGTCCTCAGATTCGGCTGGCAAAACTCCAGCAGGATTCCTCTGCAACCTCCACTGTGGCTTCTGGCCACTGGACCTGCCACTGGACCCTCCAGGAACCAACAACACTGCAAACAACGAAGAAGACTCTTCTGCGACTTTGTTTCCACGTCTCCTGCCAGTTTTCTAACATTTCCACGGCCTTGCATCCTCAGAAGACAATAACTTTTCAGCCTGCACAAGAAGAAGAAGGAATATTGTAAGGAAATGCCTCCTTGGCATGGTTACCCCCTGACTTTTTGCCTTTGCTGATGCTATGTTTTGAATTGAAAGTGTGCTGAGGCCTGCTAACCAGGCCCCAGCACCAGTGTTCTTTCCCTAACCTGTACTTTTGTATCCACAATTGGCACACCCTGGCATCCAGGTTAGTCCCTTGTAACTAGTACCTCTGGTACCAAGGGCCCTGATGCCAGGGAAGGTCTCTAAGGGCTGCAGCATGTCTTATGCCACCCTGGAGACCCCTCACTCAGCACAGACACACTGCTTACCAGCTTGTGTGTGCTCGTGAGAACAAAATGAGTAAGTCGACATGGCACTCCCCTCAGGGTGCCATGCCAGCCTCTCACTGCCTATGCAGTATAGGTAAGACACCCCTCTAGCAGGCCTTACAGCCCTAAGGCAGGGTGCACTATACCATAGGTGAGGGCACCAGTGCATGAGCACTGTGCGCCTACAGTGTCTAAGCCAAACCTTAGACATTGTAAGTGCAGGGTAGCCATAAGAGTATATGGTCTGGGAGTCTGTCAAACACAAACTCCACAGCACCATAATGGCTACACTGAAAACTGGGAAGTTTGGTATCAAACTTCTCAGCACAATAAATGCACACTGATGCCAGTGTACATTTTATTGTAAAATACACCCCAGAGGGCACCTTAGAGGTGCCCCCTGAAACCTAACCGACTATCTGTGTAGGCTGACTGGTTCCAGCAGCCTGCCACACTAGAGACATGTTGCTGGCCCCATGGGGAGAGTGCCTTTGTCACTCTGAGGCCAGTAACAAAGCCTGCACTGGGTGGAGATGCTAACACCTCCCCCAGGCAGGAGCTGTAACACCTGGCGGTGAGCCTCAAAGGCTCACCCCTTTGTTCCAGCACCGCAGGACACTCCAGCTAGTGGAGTTGCCCGCCCCCTCCGGCCACGGCCCCCACTTTTGGCGGCAAGGCTGGAGGAAACAAAGAAAACAACAAGGAGGAGTCACTGGCCAGTCAGGACAGCCCCTAAGGTGTCCTGAGCTGAAGTGACTCTAACTTTTAGAAATCCTCCATCTTGCAGATGGAGGATTACCCCAATAGGATTAGGGATGTGACCCCCTCCCCTTGGGGGAGGAGGCACAAAGAGTAAGCCATTGGCTACTAACCCCCCAGACCTAAACACGCCCTTACATTTAGTATTTAAGGGCTCCCCTGAACCTAAGAATTTAGATTCCTGAAACTACAAGAAGAAGAGGACTGCTGAGCTAAAAAAAAAACCCTGCAGAGGAAGAACAGAAGACACCAACTGCCTTGGCACTAGACTTACTGGCCTGTCTCCTGCCTTCCAAAAGAAACCTGCTCCAGCGACGCTTCCCAAGGGACCAGCGACCTCTGAATCCTCTGAGGACTGCCCTGCTTCAAGAAAGACAAGAAACTCCCGAGGACAGCGGCACTGCTCCAAAAGAACTGCAACTTTGTTTCAAGGAGCAGATTTAAAGACCCCTGCAACTCCCCGCAAGAAGCGTGAGACTTGCAACACTGCACCCGGCGACCCCGACTCGACTGGTGGAGAACCAACACCTCAGGGAGGACCCTCCGGCGACTCCAAGACTGTGAGTAACCAAAGTTGTCCCCCCTGAGCCCCCACAGCGACACCTGCAGACGGAATCCCGAGGCTCCCCCTGACCGCGACTGTCTGAACTCCATTTCCCGACGGCTGGAAAAGACCCTGCACCCGCAGCCCCCAGCACCTGAAGGAGCGGAACTTCTGTGCAGAAGTGACCCCCAGGAGGCCCTCTCCCTTGCTCAGGTGGTGGCTACCCCGAGGAGCCCCCCCCTTGCCTGCCTGCATCGCTGAAGAGACCCCTTGGTCTCCCATAGGAAACTATTGGAAACCCGACGTGTGTTCCCACAGTGCACCTGGCCGCCCTTGCGCTGCTGAGGGTGTACTTTTTGTGCTGACTCGTGTCCCCCCCCCGGTGCCCTACAAAACCCCCCTGGTCTGCCCTCCGAAGACACGGGTACTTACCTGCTGGCAGACTGGAACCGGGGCACCCCCTTCTCTCCATTGAAGCCTATGTGTTTTGGGCACCTCTTTGACCTTTGCACCTGACCGGCCCTGAGCTGCTGGTGTGATAACTTTGGGGTTGCTCTGAACCCCCAACGGTGGGCTACCTTGGACCAAAAACTGAAACCTGTAAGTGACTTACCTGTGAGAACTAACAATACTTTACCTCCCCCAGGAACTGTGAAAATTTCACTGTGTCCACTTTTAAAACCGCTAAATGTGTTTTATGTAAAAAGTATAAATGCTAGTGTAATTGTTTAAAGTTCCTAAAGTACTTACCTGCAATACCTTTCAAATGAGATATTACATGTAGAATTTGAACCTGTGGTTCTTAAAATAAACTAAGAAAAGATATTTTTCTATAACAAAACCTATTGGCTGGATTTGTCTCTGAGTGTGTGTTCCTCATTTATTGCCTGTGTATATGTACAACAAATGCTTAACACTACTCCTTGGATAAGCCTACTGCTCGACCACACTACCACAAAATAGAGCATTAGTATTATCTCTTTTTGCCACTATCTTACCTCTAAGGGGAACCCTTGGACTCTGTGCATGCTATTCCTTACTTTGAAATAGCACATACAGAGCCAACTTCCTACAAATATCCCTTGGAGTAAAGGAGTCACCCCCCTGCAACCGTAGGCACCTACAGCGAGCAACAACCGGCTAATTGGGTCTCCCTTCATCTTGAGCTGCGTGGAACCTGCATCACAGGTGGTGGTCCGGAGTAGTCCTCTTGGTCCTCTCTGCCAGCTGTCCAACTTTGGTGGAGGTAACCTTTGCCCTCCCACACAGGACAGTACCCCCTGTGCACTGCGTCTCTTGCAGCTGCCAAGGGTTGCTTGCATCTCCTCCAAGGGATCTTCTGGCGACGTGTAGCACCAGCCCCCAGCACTCTTTCCTGCAAAGCACAGCCTCCTGTGTAGTTCTCCGACGGCGTGGAATCCTCTTTTGTAGTGCTGTGTGGACCTCTTCTGCAACTCCTGTGTCCCCATCCTGTGGGACTCCTGTGGTTGCTGCCTCTGCTCGTGTGGACTCTGCGAAGCAAAGTGTCCCCTGTGACTCCCCCTCCTGAGCCTTGCTTGTCCCTAGCAGCACTGCTTTTCCACGAACCGTGAGTTTGCCTTTGCCAAGGCTTGTTAGTGGAATTCCTGCACTGACACCCATCTGGAATCTTCACTCCAGCGTGGGACATCATCTACATCCATCAAGAACTCTTCTCCAGATCCAGCGCTGTAGTGCTGACTTGTTCATCACCGTCGACCAACTCCTGCAAGCACAGCTGGCTGGGTAGTAACTCCTATTCCTTCTGGACTCCATTGTGACTCTTGGTCTCGGTCCCCTCTCTACACAGATCTTCTTTCTTCAGGAATCCACCGCTGGTTTTCTTGCAGTCTTGTTTGGGTGTCTTCTTTTTCTCCTTTTGGGTGGTTTGGGGAAAATCCAGTGATACACTCCTGCTTTCCTGGTTGTGTTACTTACCTCTGTGGTTTTCTAGTACTCCCAGCTCCCCTCTACACATTCAACTTACCTAGGTGGGGGTCCTGTGTTCGCATTAAAAAAATTTTAGTATATGGTTTGTGCTGACCTAGTGTCACCATTGGTTATTGCTATTTGCACTGTTTTTTAAATCTTTTCTATGCCTATTTCTGATTACTAGTGTATATATTTAGTGTATTACTTACCTTCTATTGGAGGGATGCCCTTCTAGTAATCTGTGGTATTTTGTTCCAACAATTATGTACCTTTATTTTTGTACAACTGAGTGTTTTCTTTTATGTGTGTAAGTGCTGTGTGACTACAGTGGTATTGCATGAACTTTGCATGTCTCCTAGAAAAGCCTTGCCTGCTCATCCACGGTTCCCTCTAGAGAGCCTGGATTCTAGACACTGCCTACACCTCACTAAGAGGGGATACCTGGACCTGATATAAAGTGTAAGTACCTTGGGCATCCACCACACACCAAGCCAGCTTCCTACAGTCCTTAAATCTGGTCACTTTAAAGACAGCTTTCCTTATCGGAGTTACTTCTTTCCGTAGAGTAAGTGAATTAGAGGCGCTCAACATCCAGCAGCCGTAAGGCAAACACACAAAGATAGAATAGTAATGAGGACAGATCCTCATTTCTTACCAAGGTTATATCTTTTTTCCACATCAGTCAATCAGTTCAAATACCAAGCTTCTCTTCGAGATCCAAAATCTCCAGTAGAGAAAGCGCTGCACACATTAGATGGTAGAAGAGCGCTAATGTATGATATGGAGAAAACTAGACCAATCAGAAGAGGAAAATAACTATTTGCATCATTTGCAAACAACAAAGGATAAACAGTTACTAAGAGTAACATTTCTAGGTGGATCTCACACACTATACAAATGTGTCATGAAACAGCAGGAGTACAACTCCACATCAAACCAAGGACACACTCTATTCATAAAAAGAGCAACAATAGCGTTTCACGCAAATATACCATTGCAGGATATTTGCAGAGCGGCTACTTGGTCATCAGTGCACATTTTTACAAGGCACTATTGCCTAGACATTAACATTAACAAAGAAACTCAAGTGGGACAAAGAGTTTTAAAACATTTAATGACAAGTTCAAACTCATGTTGAACGCAACCACCACAAAGGCAAAATCCGCTACAGAATCAATGCAGCGCAGTTGAATCCAGAAAAGATTCATGCTGCAAAACGAAATGGTTTCTTAGCTATAAGAGTGGTTTTGCACCTTTAAGAAATTTCGAGATTCACTTGTGATCCATCTACCTCCCCAGACGTTAAGAGAGGGATACGAAAAAAAGAAGCTGAAGATGGCGACTCTGGGTAAGCTTCTGGGAAGGTTGTATGTCTCAAGAGAGGCTGGATTTGATACTTGGGGATCGTCTAAGCCCCAAAAAATAAACAAACTGAGAAAAAGGACCACTACTATATAAAGAATTCCGGACCTAACCACTAGCTGCCGGAATATTGCACAGCATATGAATCTAGAACAATTTTCAGCTGTAAAAGTGCTTCTAGAGGTAAGAAACCAATCTGTTCCTAAATTCAGACAGGGGCCACAACTGCACATCTCTGGCATATGGATAGGATTGTTTCCTAAGCTGAATATATTTATACCAACACTATTTAGCTATCTGTACCAACCATTTCAACCTAGTTTGCTCAATTGCTGGAATTCTTAGCCAGTCCAATCAGCATGTTGGCTTTCACCAGCCGTCAGTGAGGGTTGTCCAGAATGTTGTTGATTGTAGTGTCGCCCCTTCTACTTTACCCAGGTTGCCCCTTAATAAGACCATTGGCCCTGTGGTAAAATTTCACTCCCAAATACTTTAAATGAGTCCTCTCCATTCTAGCCTTGTGCTGGATATACCTGCCGCTCCATTACAGACATGGATCTAAGCCGGAACAGGCCTGATTTATTAGTTTATTTTCAAGATAGGATTTTCACCTAAATCATCCAGCAGATATCCATTACTGCTGATAAGGTGTGACCAGCGTTCTGCAGATAATTAAGTGCATCATCTGTGTAGGAAGCTGGCTCTGGATATACTATATCAAAATGAGATATAGTGTGCAGAGCCCAGGGGTTCCCCAGGAGGTTTGACAGAGGCATTAATAGATAGTACTAATGCTGTATTTGTAGTAATGTGGTCGAGCAGTTAGGCTTATCAACAATGTACACAGTTTTCTTAAAAATAGCAAAAAGTTATTTTAAAAGTGGACTGCAATTTTTTACAGTTCCAGGGGATGGTAAGTAAAGTACAGTTTCAGAGGTAAGCAATCGACTTTCGGATTAAGTCTCCTGGACATAGGTAGCCCACCGTTGGGGGTTCAATATAACTCCAAACACCCAGCACCAGAAACACACAGGGCCTGTCAGGTGCAGAGGTCAAAGAAGAGCCAAAATAACATGGGCGCCTATGGAGACTGAGTACTCTGGTTCCGGTCTGCTGGCAGGTAAGTACCTATGTCTTGGAGGGCAGACCAGGGAGTTTTGAAGGAACACTGGGAGGGGGACCCCAAGAAGGCACAGGAACCACACCCTCAGCGGCACAGGGGCGGCCTGGTGCAGTGTGCAAACAGGGCATCGGGTTCTTAATATCGTCACTGTTTAGATTCAGATAGTGCAATTTTTCATCCCATTGACTAAACTTAAAATGTCACAATGGACAACAACCTTTTCCTAACTGTGAAAGCTTTTAGATAGCAAACGATGTTTAGATGGTTATGTCTTAATTCGAATTGCTGCTGTGAGTTGTTAGGTAGAATTTCATCGGAATGTTTCCATGCCTATTCTTAAAGCAGTACAACAGTCACCTCTTCCCTTTTCAGAGGTATACCTAGCCAAACAATCTGTAGCACTGTAATATGTTCTTCAGCCAAGCATAATTTTCTGGCATCAGAGGGAAGAGTACAATCTCAATCTGCAATGGAGAAATTTCATTCCTTCTTACTTTGTTTGATTCCCAACTGTAAGGAAATGCCTCCTTGGCATGGTTACCCCCTGACTTTTTGCCTTTACTGATGCTATGTTTTGAATTGAAAGTGTGCGGAGGCCTGCTAACCAGGCCCCAGCACCAGTGTTCTTTCCCTAACCTGTACTTTTGTATCCACAATTGGCACACCCTGGCATCCAGGTAAGTCCCTTGTAACTGGTACCTCTGGTACCAAGGGCCCTGATGCCAGGGAAGGTCTCTAAGGGCTGCAGCATGTCTTATGCCACCCTGGAGACCCCTCACTCAGCACAGACACACTGCTTGCCAGCTTGTGTGTGCTGGTGAGAACAAAATGAGTAAGTCGACGTGGCACTCCCCTCAGGGTGCCATGCCAGCCTCTCACTGCCTATGCAAGTATAGATAAGTCACCCCTCTAGCAGGCCTTACAGCCCTAAGGCAGGGTGCACTATACCATAGAGGAGGGCACCAGTGCATGAGCACTGTGCCCCTACAGTGTCTAAGCCAAACCTTAGACATTGTAAGTGCAGGGTAGCCATAAGAGAATATGGTCTGGGAGTTTGTCAAACACGAACTCCACAGCACCATAATGGCTACACTGAAAACTGGGAAGTTTGGTATCAAACTTCTCAGCACAATAAATGCACACTGATGCCAGTGTACATTTTATTGTGAAATACACCCCAGAGGGCACCTTAGAGGTGCCCCCTGAAACCTTAACCAACTATCTGTGTAGGCTGACTGGTTCCAGCAGCCTGCCACACTAGAGACATGTTGCTGGCCCCATGGTGAGAGTGCCTTTGTCACTCTGAGGCCAGTAACAAAGCCTGCACTGGGTGGAGATGCTAACACCTCCCCCAGGCAGGAGCTGTAACACCTGGCGGTGAGCCTCAAAGGCTCACCCCTTTGTTCCAGCACCGCAGGACACTCCAGCTAGTAGAGTTGCCCGCCCCCTCCGGCCACGGCCCCCACTTTTGGCGGCAAGGCCGGAGAAAATAATGAGAACAACAAGGAGGAGTCACTGGCCAGTCAGGACAGCCCCTAAGGTGTCCTGAGCTGAAGTGACTCTAACTTTTAGAAATCCTCCATCTTGCAGATGGAGGATTCCCCCAATAGGATTAGGGATGTGACCCCCTCCCCTTGGGAGGAGGCACAAAGAGGGTGTACCCACCCTCAGGGCTAGTAGCCATTGGCTACTAACCCCCCAGACCTAAACACGCCCTTAAATTTAGTATTTAAGGGCTTCCCTGAACCTAGGAAAACAGATTCCTGAAACTACAAGAAGAAGAGGACTGCTGAGCTGAAAAACCCCTGCAGAGGAAGAACAGAAGACACCAACTGCTTTGGCCCCAGACTTACCGGCCTGTCTCCTGCCTTCCAAAAGAAACCTGCTCCAGCGACGCTTTCCAAGGGACCAGCGACCTCTGAATCCTCTGAGGACTGCCCTGCTTCAAGAAAGACAAGAAACTCCCGAGGACAGCGGCACTGCTCCAAAAGAACTGCAACTTTGTTTCAAGGAGCAGATTTAAAGACCCCTGCAACTCCCCGCAAGAAGCGTGAGACTTGCAACACTGCACCCGGCGACCCCGACTCGACTGGTGGAGAACCAACACCTCAGGGAGGACCCTCCGGCGACTCCAAGACTGTGAGTAACCAAAGTTGTCCCCCCTGAACCCCCACAGCGACGCCTGCAGAGGGAATCCCGAGGCTCCCCCTGACCGCGACTGCCTGAACTCTATTTCCTGACGGCTGGAAAAGACCCTGCACCCGCAGCCCCCAGCACCTGAAGGAACGGAACTCCTGTGCAGGAGTGACCCCCAGGAGGCCCTCTCCCTTGCCCAGGTGGTGGCTACCCCGATGAGCCCCCCCCCCCCCCCCCCCCTTGCCTGCCTGCATCGCTGAAGAGACCCCTTGGTCTCCCATAGGAAACTATTGAAAATCCGACGCGTGTTTACACACTGCACCCGGCCGCCCCCGCGCTGCTGAGGGTGTACTTTTTGTGCTGACTTGTGTCCCCCCCCGGTGCCCTACAAAACCCCCCCTGGTCTGCCCTCCGAAGACGCGGGTACTTACCTGCTGGCAGACTGGAACCGGGGCACCCCCTTCTCTCCATTGAAGCCTATGTGTTTTGGGCACCTCTTTGACCTTTGCACCTGACCGGGCCTGAGCTGCTGGTGTGATAACTTTGGGGTTGCTCTGAACCCCCAACGGTGGGCTACCTTGCACCCAAAACTGAAACCTGTAAGTGACTTACTTACCTGTTAAAACTAACAATACTTTACCTCCCCCAGGAACTGTGAAAATTGCACTGTGTCCACTTTTAAAACAGCTATTTGTGTTTTATGTAAAAAGTATACATGCTAATGTAATGATTCAAAGTTCCTAAAGTACTTACCTGCAATATCTTTCAAATGAGATATTACATGTGGAATTTGAACCTGTGGTTCTTAAACTAAGAAAAGATATTTTTCTATAACAAAACCTATTGTCTGGATTTGTCTCTGAGTGTGTTTTCCTCATTTATTGCCTGTGTGTATGTACAACAAATGCTTAACACTACTCCTTTGATAAGCCTACTGCTCGACCACACTACCACAAAATAGAGCATTAGTATTATTTCTTTTTGCCACTATCTTACCTCTAAGGGGAACCCTTGGACTCTGTGCATGCTATTCCTTACTTTGAAATAGCACATACAGAGCCAACTTCCTACACCAACCCTCTTCTTTCTGTACTGCTTTTGGATGTGTTCATATAAGAGGCCTACCTTCTTTTAAAAAAACAAGTTGTTTTTTCTGATGTCTGCAGGACAACCTGCATTTTTCCTACACCCCTTTCTCCATATTGAGAATAATCTCACTCTTTACACTAAATTTCTTCAGGTTTGTCCTTGTTATTAGCCTCTGTGGAACCTTGAAAAACTTTTGTACCGAACTGTCTCCACTGGAGATTAAGAGGCACTTAAATCAGTTATTAGTTGTAGGTAGGTGGCTTTTTATGTAGTATATCAAGATGAGGTATAACATGCAAAGAGTTAAGGTATTCCCTGTCATCTGGGGTAGACATAGAAGAGATGCAATATCTGAGCCTCGAGGGACTGGGACGATGTTCACATTGACAATGTTATTTATTACACTTTGGAGAGTGAGATTGTTAAACAAAAATGTTCTTGCAAACGTGGAAGGGCTCGCACACCACTATATGTTTCTTCCCTGAGAAAGTGATGCAGAGTTAGGCCAGTAAACCAACAATTAATGTTATTATAATGACTTTGGCAACACCACTGTGGTCTAGTGCCTTATTGGTGCTTCCTATCATTACTTATTAGTCCTGATGATGGCCTGCTGGTAACTTACCTATGGTTAGAATCGAAACATAGACAAATAATCCAATGTGGACTGTTGCTAAAAACATTGTAGAGGATTGATGACATTCAAATTTCTGGGTGTTATATTATTGAATCACGGCAATTCTTGATAGCCTCATGCTCTTGTTTGTATGTATATATATATATTTATAAAAAATAACCCAGGTGCACTTGAAAGTTCACCTATTCACTTTTCACTGTGTCGTCACTTTTCAGGGACACCCCTATAGTTGATGCTTCAGTTACTTACTGTTTTTTAGGGTCGAGCCTGCGTTGCATGCTGTCGCGCATGCGTATCGCAGCGAAACGCTTTTGTATTTAGAAAAGGTCTCGGAGCCCTGTCAACTTCACGTCAGTGTTTTTTATTGGTTCGTGGGCTTGCCTAATAAAATCTGCTTGCTTTCATTAGTCGAAGGCAAGCATACGTCATGCCTTTTCCGGTGGCTAGCCCTCCTCGAGCGCAGCGACCAAGTACAGAAAACATGCGAGGCTCACTGTTTTCCATCGGGCTCGTGGACTTCTTTTTCTCTAATTTACGAGTGCGATCTCGCTTGGCAGAAATCGAGCGCTTTACATAGTTAATTTCACTTTTTCTGGTTGTGTACATAAATGCACTTTTGCCCGATACGTGAAAAGTCGGGTTAGGAGTTTACAGCGCGATCAGCTCTAACATGAGCAAACGCGAGCCCCGTTGCATCGTAAATGCTTGTATTGATACTGTTGATGTTGTAATTTAAATTAGTACTTTGATTTATGAAAGAATTTGATCCCTAACCGAATAAAGAAGTACTACTCTAGCACAATTAATTGTACGTAGCTTAGGGGGGAGGTTTCCTTTGCCGTGGGAGTCTAGGTTTATACTTCCCCTCTGCACGGGCCACGTTTTTGTATGCAGTTTTACCACCTGGGTCCACGGGTTACAGGGGTTGTCAAAGTTTTTGATAGCTTGCAGATCTGTCCTCACATGTAATATAATGCATCCTGCGTTAGGGCTGAAAGGCCTGCCGTAGGAGCAACTAAGGATAAGTTACTTACCTGTAAATCCTAGTTTTCTTCCAGGGGTATCCTCATCAAAGTCATAAACATTGAATATTCCCGCCCTTGTGCGGGGACCCCGGAGCATATATAAAATATACACATATTATACATGTGCAACAAACAGTCATGCAGGCTATCATGTTTAAAACAGGCTAAAATGCTTTATTTCTATGAAGTTTTTTTTTTATATATTAAAGACTACAATAGAGCATAAATATGTACCCAAGCTCCTAAAACTAGGCTTAGGGAAGTAAGCAGTAGCAAACTCTAGAGAAAAAATAGAAAAAACTGCATTGAAAAACAATGAAGCATTCTTAAGCAATAGGCTGCATGCAGGTTAACACAGGAAAACCATAAAAACTTTGGCACCGTGCCTTTAAGACCCTGAGCACCTCCAGTATCCCACCATGCCTCAGGGGTGAAGGAAAGGTGACAGTTGGTTCACAGTTAGGTCAGTTCTTTTTACGGTGACAATTTGTATCACTGATTCCAAACACAGTCTGTCCTGCACTTCTAGGAGACGTGCGTCCGGGGAGGAGGGTGGGTTGTTTATGACTTTGATGAGGATACCCCTGGACGAGAACTAGGATTTACAGGTAAGTAACTTATCCTTCTCTTCCAGGGGATCCTCATCAATAGTCATAAACATTGAATAGATTAGCAAGCCCATCCCTAAACCCAGCAGACTGTCCGATAGAAGTGCAGGAATAGATATGTCTTACGCAAACAGATTTCTTAGAGAGGCCTGCCCCACTTGGGCATCCGCTCTTGCATCTGAGTCTAAACAGTAATGTCTTGTAAGCGTATGGACAGACTTCCATGTAGCAGCCTTACAAATCTCAGATATCGGAACATTGTTAAGGAGAGCAGCAGTAGCCGCTTTCCCCCTTGTGGAATGCGCTCTAGGCCGCGCTAGTAATTGTTTATTAGCTAGCTGGTAAGTATTAACAATACAAGAAACTATCCATCTTGATATTGTTCGCTTAGATGCTGCCTCTCCTGTTCTTAAATGACCATAGTTTACAAACAAGCGGTTAGAGTGTCTAATCGATTTTGTCTTGTCCAGATAAAATTTCAGCACTCTTTTCAAGTCTAATGAGTGCAATGCTTTCTCTGCCGGAGTCTCCGGATTGGGAAAGAACGTCGGTAAGGATATGGTCTGATTGATATGGAATTCTGACACCACCTTCGGAAGGAAAGATGGGTGAGTTCGTAGAACCACTCTATTGTCATGAAAAACCGTGTACGGTTCTTTTGAAGACAAGGCCTGGATTTCACTGACCCTCCTAGCTGAAGTAATGGCCACTAGAAAAGCCGTTCCACGTAAGGTGTTGTAAAGAGGCCTTATGTATAGGCTCGAAAGGAGGGCCCATAAGTTTTGCCAGGACTACGTTCAGTTCCCATGGAGGAGAAGGTCTCCGAATTGGCGGAAAAACTTTCTTCAAACCTTCTAAGAAATCCTTGACTACAGGTTTTGTAAAGAAGGATTCCTGAGAAGGCGACTTGCGATAGGCCGTAATAGCAGACAAATGTACCTTAATAGATGATACCTGCAGACCGGACTTCGCTAGATGAAGCAAATAGGACAGTATGACCTCCTCCTGCGCCCGTATGGGATTATGGCCTTGCTGACAGCACCATATGTAGAATCTCTTCCACTTAAAAGCGTAAGAACGCCGCGTGGAAGGCCGTTTGGACTCTTTCAAGATGTTCATGCACTCCTGCGAGAGCCCTAGGTGCCCATACTGCAGGAATTCAGGAGCCATGCTGTTAAGCTCAGAGAGGGTAGGTTGGGATGTAGAATCCTGCCCTCCATTCTGGTCAGAAGATCCGGTCTGCACGGCAGCCTCCTGTGAGGTTTTTCCGACAGGTTGAGGAGATCCGTGTACCAGAATTGTCGGGGCCATTGTGGCGCTATAAGAATCATTCTGGTCCTGGATCTGTAAAGTTTGCTGATCACTGCCGGAATGAGGGGAATCGGTGGAAAAGCGTAGAGAAATATCCCTGACCAGTCGATCAACAGGGCATTCCCTTGCGATCCCGGACGGTAGAACCTGGATGCGAAGTCTGGGCATTTCTTGTTTACTTCGTCTGCAAAGAGATCCAGTTGAGGCCGACCCCATTGCGCGAAGATGTATTCTGCGACTTCGCCGTGTAGGACCCAATCGTGAACGTCCTCCAGGTGTCTGCTCAGAAAATCTGCTTCCACGTTTTGCTGACCTGGCAGATGAACTGCTGTAATTGACATTCCTCTGGCCAGGAGCCAATGCCATATCGCTTGGGACTCTCGCGATAGGGGTAGGGACCTCTTTCCCCCTTGTTTGTTCAAGTAATACATCGTGGTTGTATTGTCCGTCTGTATCAAGAGAGTTTTCCCCTGAATTAGCGGTATGAAAGACTTGAGAGCCAGATGGACCGCTCTGAGTTCTAGCAGATTGATGTGGTACTGCTTTTCCTTGTCTGACCACAGACCCTGCGCTTGAAAAGGACCCAGATGAGCCCCCCAACCCTGAAGAGACGCATCCGTTACTAGGGTGTCGGATGGAAGCACCTGGTGAAACGGAGCACCCACTGACAGGTGAGGTCTGTGCATCCACCATCTCAATGACTGAAGTGCTACCGCCGGTAGCTGCACCGTGTCCTCCCAGCGACCTGTTCTTTGGCTCCAGTTGGTCTCCAATGCCTCTTGGAGGGGTCTCTTGTGGAGTCTGGCATTTGGGACAATAAAAATGCACGATGCCATGAAGCCCAGCAGCGATGTCACCTGACGTGCCGTAGGTGCGTTGGCTCTCAACAGGTCCTGGCACTTACTGTCTATTGAGGATAGTCGTTCCTCCGAAGGATACACTTTTTGGAGTTCTGTGTTTATGATAGCTCCTAGGTAGTGTAGATTCTGTGTTGGAATCAAGGTTGACTTCTGGTAATTGACCTGAAGACCTAGAGCTTCGCAAACTCCTAGTACAATGTCCCAATGGCTTCTCGCCTGCTCCGGAGAAGAAGCCTTCAGTAGCCAGTCGTCTAGGTACGGATATATGTATATCCTTTGTCTTCGAAGATGCGCCGCCACCACTGCCATACATTTTGAGAAAACTCTTGGGGCAGATTTCAGGCCAAAGGGTAGAACTCTGAACTGGTAATGCTGTAACGCTACTCTGAAGCGCAGGAATTTTCGATGTTTTGGAGCTATTGGTATGTGAAAGTACGCATCCTGCAGGTCGATGGAGCACATCCAGTCTCCCTGATGCAGTTGAGGGAAAATCTGGTGAAGCGCTAGCATTCTGAACTTCTGCTTCCTTATGTATTTGTTCAGCAGCCGTAGGTCCAGAATTGGCCTGAAAACGCCCTCTCGACCCTTCTTCGCCACCAGAAAGTAACGGGAGTAGACTCCCTGTCCTCTGTGTGCAGGTGGAACCTTTTCTATGGCATTCTTTTTTAGGAGGGCGAGAGCCTCCTTGCGTAGCAAGCTGAGATGAGATGGATTGTTTTTGGTTGGTGGCAAGCGTGGTGGAGGCTGTTTGAAAAGAAGAGAATAGCCATGTTCGACAATATTGAGCACCCATTTGTCTCTTGTGATAGAGTGCCACTCGTGAAGATAAGCCGTAATACTTCCCCCCACCGGAGTGGTGTACAGTGTCGAGGGAAGCGAGATTTCATTGCTTGGTGGGTGCTTTCGGAGTGGACTGTTGAGGTCTACTTGACCCTCGCTCCCTTGTCTTTCTCCGCTGAAAAAGAGGGCGTCCCTGTCGTTGCTGTGACCTTTGCGACCAATGAGGGGTTTGAACCCTCTGCTGGAAAGGGCGCATGTCATAAATGCACCACTTTGACCTCTGCACCTGACCGGCCCTGAGCTGCTGGTGTGGTAACTTTGGGGTTGCTCTGAACCCCAACAGTGGGCTACCTTGGACCCAAACTTGAACCCCGTAGGTGGTTTACTTACCTGCAAAAACTAACAAACTCTTACTCCCCCTAGGAACTGTAAAAATTGCACTGTCTAGTTTTAAAATAGCTATATGTGATTTATGTGAAGACTGTATATGCTATTTTGCCAATTCAAAGTTCCTAAAGTACCTACCTGCAATACCTTTCATTTGAAATATTACATGTAAATCTTGAACCTGTGGTTCTTAAAATAAACTAAGAAAATATATTTTTCTATACAAAAACCTATTGGCCTGGAATTGTCTGAGTGTGTGTTCCTCATTGTAGGAAGTTGGCTCTGTATGTGCTATTTCAAAGTAAGGAATAGCATGCACAGAGTCCAAGGGTTCCCCTTAGAGGTAAAATAGTGGTAAAAATAGATAATACTAATGCTCTATTTTGTGGTAGTGTGGTCGAGCAGTAGGCTTATCCAAGGAGTAGTGTTAAGCATTTGTTGTACATACACATAGGCAATAAATGAGGTACACACACTCAGAGACAAATCCAGCCAATAGGTTTTTATATAGAAAAATATCTTTTCTTAGTTTATTTTAAGAACCACAGGTTCAAATTCTACATGTAATAGCTCATTCGAAAGGTATTGCAGGTAAGTACTTTAGGAACTTCAAATCATCAAAATTGCATGTATACTTTTCAAGTTATTGACAAATAGCTGTTTTAAAAGTGGACACTTAGTGCAATTTTCACAGTTCCTGGGGGAGGTAAGTTTTTGTTAGTTTTACCAGGTAAGTAGGACACTTACAGGGTTCAGTTCTTGGTCCAAGGTAGCCCACCGTTGGGGGTTCAGAGCAACCCCAAAGTCACCACACCAGCAGCTCAGGGCCGGTCAGGTGCAGAGTTCAAAGTGGTGCCCAAAACACATAGGCTAGAATGGAGAGAAGGGGGTGCCCCGGTTCCGGTCTGCTTGCAGGTAAGTACCCGCGTCTTCGGAGGGCAGACCAGAGGGGTTTTGTAGGGCACCGGGGGGGACACAAGTCCACACAGAAATTTCACCCTCAGCGGCGCGGGGGCGGCCGGGTGCAGTGTAGAAACAAGCGTCGGGTTCGCAATGTTAGTCTATGAGAGATCTCGGGATCTCTTCAGCGCTGCAGGCAGGCAAGGGGGGGGTTCCTCGGGGAAACCTCCACTTGGGCAAGGGAGAGGGACTCCTGGGGGTCACTTCTCCAGTGAAAGTCCGGTCCTTCAGGTCCTGGGGGCTGCGGGTGCAGGGTCTCTCCCAGGCGTCGGGACTTTAGGTTCAAAGAGTCGCGGTCAGGGGAAGCCTCGGGATTCCCTCTGCAGGCGGCGCTGTGGGGGCTCAGGGGGGACAGGTTTTGGTACTCACAGTATCAGAGTAGTCCTGGGGTCCCTCCTGAGGTGTCGGGTCTCCACCAGCCGAGTCGGGGTCGCCGGGTGCAGTGTTGCAAGTCTCACGCTTCTTGCGGGGAGCTTGCAGGGTTCTTTAAAGCTGCTGGAAACAAAGTTGCAGCTTTTCTTGGAGCAGGTCCGCTGTCCTCGGGAGTTTCTTGTCTTTTCGAAGCAGGGGCAGTCCTCAGAGGATGTCGAGGTCGCTGGTCCCTTCGGAAGGCGTCGCTGGAGCAGGATCTTTGGAAGGCAGGAGACAGGCCGGTGAGTTTCTGGAGCCAAGGCAGTTGTCGTCTTCTGGTCTTCCGCTGCAGGGGTTTTCAGCTGGGCAGTCCTTCTTCTTGTTGCAGGAATCTAATTTTCTAGGGTTCAGGGTAGCCCTTAAATACTAAATTTAAGGGCGTGTTTAGGTCTGGGGGGTTAGTAGCCAATGGCTACTAGCCCTGAGGGTGGGTACACCCTCTTTGTGCCTCCTCCCAAGGGGAGGGGGTCACAATCCTAACCCTATTGGGGGAATCCTCCATCTGCAAGATGGAGGATTTCTAAAAGTTAGAGTCACCTCAGCTCAGGACACCTTAGGGGCTGTCCTGACTGGCCAGTGACTCCTCCTTGTTATTCTCATTATCTTCTCCGGCCTTGCCGCCAAAAGTGGGGGCCTGGCCGGAGGGGGCGGGCAACTCCACTAGCTGGAGTGTCCTGCTGGGTTGGCACAAAGGAGGTGAGCCTTTGAGGCTCACCGCCAGGTGTGACAATTCCTGCCTGGGGGAGGTGTTAGCATCTCCACCCAGTGCAGGCTTTGTTACTGGCCTCAGAGTGACAAAGGCACTCTCCCCATGGGGCCAGCAACATGTCTCGGTTTGTGGCAGGCTGCTAAAACTAGTCAGCCTACACAGATAGTCGGTTAAGTTTCAGGGGGCACCTCTAAGGTGCCCTCTGTGGTGTATTTTACAATAAAATGTACACTGGCATCAGTGTGCATTTATTGTGCTGAGAAGTTTGATACCAAACTTCCCAGTTTTCAGTGTAGCCATTATGGTGCTGGGGAGTTCGTGTTTGACAGACTCCCAGACCATATACTCTTATGGCTACCCTGCACTTACAATGTCTAAGGTTTTGTTTAGACACTGTAGGGGTACCATGCTCATGCACTGGTACCCTCACCTATGGTATAGTGCACCCTGCCTTAGGGCTGTAAGGCCTGCTAGAGGGGTGTCTTACCTATACTGCATAGGCAGTGAGAGGCTGGCATGGCACCCTGAGGGGAGTGCCATGTCGACTTACTCGTTTTGTCCTCACTAGCACACACAAGCTGGCAAGCAGTGTGTCTGTGCTGAGTGAGAGGTCTCCAGGGTGGCATAAGACATGCTGCATCCCTTAGAGACCTTCCTTGGCATCAGGGCCCTTGGTACTAGAAGTACTAGTTACAAGGGACTTATCTGGATGCCAGGGTCTGCCAATTGTGGATACAAAAGTACAGGTTAGGGAAAGAACACTGGTGCTGGGGCCTGGTTAGCAGGTCTCAGCACACTTTCAATTGTAAACATAGCATCAGCAAAGGCAAAAAGTCAGGGGGCAACCATGCCAAGGAGGCATTTCCTTACACAACCCCCCCCCCAAACGAAAGAGGATGAGACTAACCTTTCCCAAGAGAGTCTTCATTTTCTAAGTGGAAGAACCTGGAAAGGCCATCTGCATTGGCATGGGCAGTCCCAGGTCTGTGTTCCACTATAAAGTCCATTCCCTGTAGGGAGATGGACCACCTCAACAGTTTAGGATTTTCACCTTTCATTTGCATCAGCCATTTGAGAGGTCTGTGGTCGGTTTGAACTAGGAAGTGAGTCCCAAAGAGGTATGGTCTCAGCTTCTTCAGGGACCAAACCACAGCAAAGGCCTCCCTCTCAATGGCACTCCAACGCTGCTCCCTGGGGAGTAACCTCCTGCTAATGAAAGCAACAGGCTGGTCAAGGCCATCATCATTTGTTTGGGACAAAACTGCCCCTATCCCATGTTCAGAGGCATCAGTCTGCACAATGAACTGCTTAGAATAATCTGGAGCTTTGAGAACTGGTGCTGAGCACATTGCCTGTTTCAGGGTGTCAAAGGCCTGTTGGCAGTCCACAGTCCAGTTTACTTTCTTGGGCATTTTCTTGGAGGTGAGTTCAGTGAGGGCTGTCACAATGGATCCATATCCCTTCACAAACCTCCTGTAATACCCAGTCAAGCCAAGGAATGCCCTGACTTGAGTCTGGGTTTTTGGAGCTACCCAGTCCAGAATAGTCTGGATCTTGGGTTGGAGTGGCTGAACTTGGCCTCCACCTACAAGGTGTCCCAAGTAAACCACTGTTCCCTGCCCTATCTGGCATTTGGATGCCTTGATAGAGAGGCCTGCAGATTGCAGAGCCTTCAAAACCTTCCTCAGGTGGACCAGGTGATCCTGCCAGGTGGAGCTAAAGACAGCAATATCATCAAGATAAGCTGTGCTAAAGGACTCCAAGCCAGCAAGGACTTGATTCACCAACCTTTGGAAGGTGGCAGGGGCATTCTTTAAACCAAAGGGCATAACAGTAAACTGATAATGCCCATCAGGTGTGGAGAATGCTGTCTTTTCTTTTGCTCCAGGTGCCATTTTTATTTGCCAGTACCCTGCTGTCAAGTCAAAGGTACTTAGAAATTTGGCAGCACCTAATTTATCAATGAGCTCATCAGCTCTTGGAATTGGATGGGCATCTGTCTTGGTGACAGAATTGAGCCCTCTGTAGTCCACACAAAACCTCATCTCTTTCTTTCCATCTTTGGTGTGAGGTTTGGGGACTAAGACCACTGGGCTAGCCCAGGGGCTGTCAGAGCGCTCAATGACTCCCAATTCCAGCATCTTGTGGACTTCCACCTTGATGCTTTCTTTAACATGGTCAGATTGTCTAAAGATTTTGTTCTTGACAGGCATGCTGTCTCCTGTGTCCACATCATGGGTACACAGGTGTGTCTGACCAGGGGTTAAGGAGAAGAGTTCAGGAAACTGTTGTAGGACTCTCCTACAATCAGCTTGCTGTTGGCCAGAGAGGGTGTCTGAGTAGATCACTCCATCTACTGTACCATCTTTTGGGTCTGATGACAGAAGATCAGGGAGAGGTTCACTCTCTGCCTCCTGATCCTCATCTGTTACCATCAACAGATTGACATCAGCCCTGTCGTGGAAGAGCTTAAGGCGGTTTACATGGATCACCCTTTTGGGGCTCCTGCTTGTGCCCAGGTCCACCAAGTAGGTGACCTGACTCTTCCTCTCTAGTACTGGGTAAGGGCCACTCCATTTGTCCTGGAGTGCCCTGGGAGCCACAGGCTCCAGAACCCAGACCTTCTGCCCTGGTTGGAACTCAACCAGTGCAGCCTTTTGGTCATACCAAAACTTCTGGAGCTGTTGGCTGGCCTCAAGGTTTTTGGTTGCCTTTTCCATGTACTCTGCCATTCTAGAGCGAAGGCCAAGTACATAGTCCACTATGTCCTGTTTAGGCTCATGGAGAGGTCTCTCCCAGCCTTCTTTAACAAGGGCAAGTGGTCCCCTTACAGGATGACCAAACAGAAGTTCAAAGGGTGAGAACCCTACTCCCTTCTGTGGTACCTCCCTGTAAGCGAAAAGCAGACATGGCAGGAGGACATCCCATCTCCTTTTGAGTTTTTCTGGGAGCCCCATGATCATGCCCTTTAATGTCTTGTTGAATCTCTCCACCAAGCCATTAGTTTGTGGATGGTATGGTGTAGTGAATTTATAAGTCACTCCACACTCATTCCACATGTGCTTTAGGTATGCTGACATGAAGTTGGTACCTCGGTCAGACACCACCTCCTTAGGGAAACCCACTCTGGTAAAGATACCAATGAGGGCCTTGGCTACTGCAGGGGCAGTAGTTGACCTAAGGGGAATAGCTTCAGGATACCTGGTAGCATGATCCACTACTACCAGGATATACATATTTCCTGAGGCTGTGGGAGGTTCCAGTGGACCAACTATGTCCACACCCACTCTTTCAAAGGGCACCCCCACCACTGGAAGTGGAATGAGGGGGGCCTTTGGATGCCCACCTGTCTTACCACTGGCTTGACAGGTGGGGCAGGAGAGGCAAAACTCCTTAACCATGCTGGACATATTGGGCCAGTAGAAGTGGTTGACTAACCTCTCCCACGTCTTGGTTTGTCCCAAATGTCCAGCAAGGGGAATGTCATGGGCCAATGTTAGGATGAACTCTCTGAACAGCTGAGGCACTACCACTCTCCTAGTGGCACCAGGTTTGGGGTCTCTGGCCTCAGTGTACAGGAGCCCATCTTCCCAATAGACCCTATGTGTTCCATTTTTCTTGCCTTTGGACTCTTCAGCAGCTTGCTGCCTAAGGCCTTCAAGAGAGGGACAGGTTTCTTGTCCCTTACACAGCTCTTCCCTTGAGGGTCCCCCTGGGCCTAAGAGCTCAACCTGATAAGGTTCAAGCTCCAAAGGCTCAGTTCCCTCAGAGGGCAGAACTTCTTCCTGAGAAGAGAGGTTCCCTTTCTTTTGCTGTGTTGCAGTTGGTTTCCCAACTGACTTTCCTGTTCTCTTGGTAGGCTGGGCCATTTTTCCAGACTCCAGCTCTACTTTTTCACCCTGTGCCTTGCATTGTGCTCTTGTTTTCACACACACCAGTTCAGGGATACCCAGCATTGCTGCATGGGTTTTTAGCTCTACCTCAGCCCATGCTGAGGACTCCAGGTCATTTCCAAGCAGACAGTCCACTGGGATATTTGAGGAGACCACCACCTGTTTCAGGCCATTGACCCCTCCCCATTCTAAAGTAACCATTGCCATGGGATGTACTTTTCTCTGATTGTCAGCGTTGGTGACTGTGTAAGTTTTTCCAGTCAGGTATTGGCCAGGGGAAACCAGTTTCTCTGTCACCATGGTGACACTGGCACCTGTATCCCTCAGGCCCTCTATTCTAGTCCCATTAATTAAGAGTTGCTGTCTGTATTTTTGCATGTTAGGCGGCCAGACAGCTAGTGTGGCTAAATCCACCCCACCCTCAGAAACTAGAGTAGCTTCAGTGTGAACCCTGATTTGCTCTGGGCACACTGTTGATCCCACTTGGAGACTAGCCATACCAGTGTTACCTGGATGGGAGTTTGGAGTGGAACCTTTCTTGGGACAGGCCTTGTCTCCAGTTTGGTGTCCATGCTGTTTACAGCTATGACACCAGGCCTTTTTGGGATCAAAGTTTTTACCCTTGTACCCATTGTTTTGTGAAGAGGCTCTGGGCCCACCCTCCTGTGCAGGTTTTTGGGGGCCTGTAGAAGACTCTTTACTATTTTTAGTTTTGGTTGTCTCATCACCCTTCTGCTGGGGAGTCTTTGTGACCCCTTTCTTTTGGTCACCCCCTGTTGAAGTCTTGGACACCCTTGTCTTGACCCAATGGTCCGCCTTCTTTCCCAATTCTTGGGGAGAAATTGGTCCTAGGTCTACCAGATGCTGATGCAGTTTATCATTGAAACAATTACTTAACAGGTGTTCTTTCACAAATAAATTGTACAGCCCATCATAATTACTTACACCACTGCCTTGAATCCAACCATCTAGTGTTTTCACTGAGTAGTCAACAAAGTCAACCCAGGTCTGGCTCGAGGATTTTTGAGCCCCCCTGAACCTAATCCTGTACTCCTCAGTGGAGAATCCAAAGCCCTCAATCAGGGTACCCTTCATGAGGTCATAAGATTCTGCATCTTGTCCAGAGAGTGTGAGGAGTCTATCCCTACACTTTCCTGTGAACATTTCCCAAAGGAGAGCACCCCAGTGAGATCTGTTCACTTTTCTGGTTACACAAGCCCTCTCAAAAGCTGTGAACCATTTGGTGATGTCATCACCATCTTCATATTTAGTTACAATCCCTTTGGGGATTTTCAACATGTCAGGAGAATCTCTGACCCTATTTATGTTGCTGCCACCATTGATGGGTCCTAGGCCCATCTCTTGTCTTTCCCTCTCTATGGCTAGGATCTGTCTTTCCAAAGCCAATCTTTTGGCCATCCTGGCTAACTGGATGTCCTCTTCACTGGAGTTATCCTCAGTGATTTCAGAGTTGTTGGTCCCTCCTGTGAGGGAACCAGCATCTCTGACTATTATTTGTGGAGTCAGGGCTTGAGAAGCCCTGCTCTCCCTAAGTAGGACTGGAGGGGGGGAATTTCCCTCCAAGTCACTATCTTCATCCTCTGAGTTGCCATCCTCAGAGGGGTTGGCCTTTTCAAACTCTGCCAAAAGCTCCTGGAGCTGTACTTTGGTAGGTTTGGGGCCCATTGCTATCTTCTTTAGTTTACAGAGTGACCTTAGCTCTCTCATCTGTAGATGGAGGTAAGGTGTGGTGTCGAGTTCCACCACATTCACATCTGTGCTAGACATTTTGCTTCTAAAAGTTGGAATACTTTTTAAGAATCTACAACTGGTTCTAGAATCTAATTCAAACTTTTACAAACTTTTAAACTCTAAAAGAAATGCTAAACAGGATCTAACACAAGGCCCTAGCAGGTCTTTTAAGAATTTAGAAAACTTTTCAAATTGCAAAAATCAATTTCTAATGACAATTTTGGAATTTGTCGTGTGATCAGGTATTGGCTGAGTAGTCCAGCAAATGCAAAGTCTTGTACCCCACCGCTGATCCACCAATGTAGGAAGTTGGCTCTGTATGTGCTATTTCAAAGTAAGGAATAGCATGCACAGAGTCCAAGGGTTCCCCTTAGAGGTAAAATAGTGGTAAAAATAGATAATACTAATGCTCTATTTTGTGGTAGTGTGGTCGAGCAGTAGGCTTATCCAAGGAGTAGTGTTAAGCATTTGTTGTACATACACATAGGCAATAAATGAGGTACACACACTCAGAGACAAATCCAGCCAATAGGTTTTTATATAGAAAAATATCTTTTCTTAGTTTATTTTAAGAACCACAGGTTCAAATTCTACATGTAATAGCTCATTCGAAAGGTATTGCAGGTAAGTACTTTAGGAACTTCAAATCATCAAAATTGCATGTATACTTTTCAAGTTATTGACAAATAGCTGTTTTAAAAGTGGACACTTAGTGCAATTTTCACAGTTCCTGGGGGAGGTAAGTTTTTGTTAGTTTTACCAGGTAAGTAGGACACTTACAGGGTTCAGTTCTTGGTCCAAGGTAGCCCACCGTTGGGGGTTCAGAGCAACCCCAAAGTCACCACACCAGCAGCTCAGGGCCGGTCAGGTGCAGAGTTCAAAGTGGTGCCCAAAACACATAGGCTAGAATGGAGAGAAGGGGGTGCCCCGGTTCCGGTCTGCTTGCAGGTAAGTACCCGCGTCTTCGGAGGGCAGACCAGAGGGGTTTTGTAGGGCACCGGGGGGGACACAAGTCCACACAGAAATTTCACCCTCAGCGGCGCGGGGGCGGCCGGGTGCAGTGTAGAAACAAGCGTCGGGTTCGCAATGTTAGTCTATGAGAGATCTCGGGATCTCTTCAGCGCTGCAGGCAGGCAAGGGGGGGGTTCCTCGGGGAAACCTCCACTTGGGCAAGGGAGAGGGACTCCTGGGGGTCACTTCTCCAGTGAAAGTCCGGTCCTTCAGGTCCTGGGGGCTGCGGGTGCAGGGTCTCTCCCAGGCGTCGGGACTTTAGGTTCAAAGAGTCGCGGTCAGGGGAAGCCTCGGGATTCCCTCTGCAGGCGGCGCTGTGGGGGCTCAGGGGGGACAGGTTTTGGTACTCACAGTATCAGAGTAGTCCTGGGGTCCCTCCTGAGGTGTCGGGTCTCCACCAGCCGAGTCGGGGTCGCCGGGTGCAGTGTTGCAAGTCTCACGCTTCTTGCGGGGAGTTTGCAGGGTTCTTTAAAGCTGCTGGAAACAAAGTTGCAGCTTTTCTTGGAGCAGGTCCGCTGTCCTCGGGAGTTTCTTGTCTTTTCGAAGCAGGGGCAGTCCTCAGAGGATGTCGAGGTCGCTGGTCCCTTCGGAAGGCGTCGCTGGAGCAGGATCTTTGGAAGGCAGGAGACAGGCCGGTGAGTTTCTGGAGCCAAGGCAGTTGTCGTCTTCTGGTCTTCCGCTGCAGGGGTTTTCAGCTGGGCAGTCCTTCTTCTTGTTGCAGGAATCTAATTTTCTAGGGTTCAGGGTAGCCCTTAAATACTAAATTTAAGGGCGTGTTTAGGTCTGGGGGGTTAGTAGCCAATGGCTACTAGCCCTGAGGGTGGGTACACCCTCTTTGTGCCTCCTCCCAAGGGGAGGGGGTCACAATCCTAACCCTATTGGGGGAATCCTCCATCTGCAAGATGGAGGATTTCTAAAAGTTAGTCACCTCAGCTCAGGACACCTTAGGGGCTGTCCTGACTGGCCAGTGACTCCTCCTTGTTATTCTCATTATCTTCTCCGGCCTTGCCGCCAAAAGTGGGGGCCTGGCCGGAGGGGGCGGGCAACTCCACTAGCTGGAGTGTCCTGCTGGGTTGGCACAAAGGAGGTGAGCCTTTGAGGCTCACCGCCAGGTGTGACAATTCCTGCCTGGGGGAGGTGTTAGCATCTCCACCCAGTGCAGGCTTTGTTACTGGCCTCAGAGTGACAAAGGCACTCTCCCCATGGGGCCAGCAACATGTCTCGGTTTGTGGCAGGCTGCTAAAACTAGTCAGCCTACACAGATAGTCGGTTAAGTTTCAGGGGGCACCTCTAAGGTGCCCTCTGTGGTGTATTTTACAATAAAATGTACACTGGCATCAGTGTGCATTTATTGTGCTGAGAAGTTTGATACCAAACTTCCCAGTTTTCAGTGTAGCCATTATGGTGCTGGGGAGTTCGTGTTTGACAGACTCCCAGACCATATACTCTTATGGCTACCCTGCACTTACAATGTCTAAGGTTTTGTTTAGACACTGTAGGGGTACCATGCTCATGCACTGGTACCCTCACCTATGGTATAGTGCACCCTGCCTTAGGGCTGTAAGGCCTGCTAGAGGGGTGTCTTACCTATACTGCATAGGCAGTGAGAGGCTGGCATGGCACCCTGAGGGGAGTGCCATGTCGACTTACTCGTTTTGTCCTCACTAGCACACACAAGCTGGCAAGCAGTGTGTCTGTGCTGAGTGAGAGGTCTCCAGGGTGGCATAAGACATGCTGCATCCCTTAGAGACCTTCCTTGGCATCAGGGCCCTTGGTACTAGAAGTACTAGTTACAAGGGACTTATCTGGATGCCAGGGTCTGCCAATTGTGGATACAAAAGTACAGGTTAGGGAAAGAACACTGGTGCTGGGGCCTGGTTAGCAGGTCTCAGCACACTTTCAATTGTAAACATAGCATCAGCAAAGGCAAAAAGTCAGGGGGCAACCATGCCAAGGAGGCATTTCCTTACACTCATTTATTGCTTGTGTATGTACAACAAATGCTTAACACTACTCCTTTGATAAGCTTACTGCTCGACCACACTACCACAAAAAAAGAGCATTAGTATTATCTCTTTTTGCCACTATCTTACCTCTAAGGGGAACCCTTGGACTCTGTGCATACTATTCCTTACTTTGAAATAGTGCATACAGAGCCAACTTCCTACAAGTGCCCATTGACTTTGCAATTAAAGCATCAAGCCTTTTTAGGATCCCCTATTCTTACCCTGATACCCACTCTGGGCCTGTGTATTGTCTCGGGCCCACCCTCCTGAACAGGGTTTTGGGGGCTTTTAGAAGACTTATCGCTTTCACTTGTAGACTGTTCACCATCTTTCCTTTGGTTGAGAGGTGAGGCCCTTAGCAACCCCTTTCCTTTGCGACACCCGCCCCCCCCCCCCCCCCCCCCCCCGCAATCATGGGTTATCTTGGATACCCTAGTCTTGAGCTAGTGGTCTGCTTTCTTCCCAATTCTTGGGAACAAATTGGACATAAGTCTACCAGGTACTGATGCAATTTTTTGAAAACGGTTAATTAACAGATGCTCTTTCATATTTGGATTATATAATTCCATCATAGTCTTGCACCTCGTTAACTTTTAACCAGACACTTAGTCTTTTGAATGAGAACTCAACAAAACCTACCCAGGTCCGACTCAAGGTTTTGTGAGTTTTCCTGAATCTGATCCTGTACTCCTCAGCGGTGAGTCCAAAACTCTCTGTCAGGGATCATTCATGCGGTCATAGGACTCTGTCTCATTCAGTGTCAGGAGACTATCCTGCACTTTCATGAAAACGGCTCCTGGAGTAGAGAGCCACAATGCTTCTGGCTGAGTTCCTCATTTTACAAACCCTCTCAAAGGCTATAGGCCATTTGGAGATATCACCCTTTGTATATTTGGGGACAATCCCTTTGGGGATTGTAACGTCAAAGCTTAATCTTTCTCCCTATTTACAATTTTGCTGCCTCCAAAGATGGGCCCTAGGCCCCTTTCTGCTCTTTCCTTTTCTATAGCTAAGAGTTTAGCCTCCAGATCTATCCTCTTAACTAGTTTCTGAAGATCAGCATCTTCACTGTCTTCATCTTCTGGGGAATCAGTAGGATTGCTGAGGTAATCCTCATCCTCTTCAGCACCCTCTTCCTCATTCACAGTGGGAGTTTCTTCCCCTGCCGTGGCTCTTATCATTGTCTGGAAGCAACTCCTGCAGATGGGCTTTTGTGGGTTTAGAAGACCCCATTGCTCATTTCCATGCTTGGCAGAGGGCCTTAAATTGGACCAACTTAAACAAATTTTAGGGTCCCTGGTTGTGTTCCTGGGGTGGACCTGCTGTCTCAGTCATTGTTTTAAAGCAGTTGGAAACTTATTAGAGAAATAAAATCTAACTGCACTTCTTAACAGGCCTAACTAGCTGAAGTATTTTTTAATTCTAAACAGTTTGGACTGGGGGACTTAACACAAGGTTCTAACAGTTAATTTAAGCAATTTAGAAAAACATTAATTCAACATATTTTTAGCTTAAGACAATTTGGATTTCCTAATGGAATCACTTATTAACAGAGTGGTACAGCAAATGTTAAGTCCTGTATCCCACCGCTGCATCGCCCATGTTGGAAGCTGGCTTTTTATATAGTACATCAAAAAGAAGTATACTGTGCAGAGAGTACAGGTATCCCTTATAAGTGGGCATGGACTTGCTCTAGGCACCAACATCATCACGATCAGAAAACTACATTTCAAGGTATTAATTTTTGCAGGTTTGAAAAATCAGCTCTTAGTGCAGTTTCGGAAGCTGTAATTTCTTTTGGAGGAAAGGCATGTACTGCAAACAGGTATTTCACAGTGGCTTAAAGGGCCAATTTTCTGGACATAAAGTGAGTATGGGTCTAAGGCAGCACAAGCAGGTCACCTCACGAGGCTCTGTGGAATCTGGGTGCAAAGGTGTTTTTCCGCATTGGGGGCCCCTAATGTTATCCTATTGGAAAAGGAACGTATACTGTGTAGGAAGTTGGCTCTGTATGTGCTATTTCAAAGTAAGGAATAGCATGCACAGAGTCCAAGGGTTCCCCTTAGAGGTAAAATAGTGGTAAAAATAGATAATACTAATGCTCTATTTTGTGGTAGTGTGGTCGAGCAGTAGGCTTATCCAAGGAGTAGTGTTAAGCATTTGTTGTACGTACACATAGACAATAAATGAGGTACACACACTCAGAGACAAATCCAGCCAATAGGTTTTGTTATAGAAAAATATCTTTTCTTAGTTTATTTTAAGAACCACAGGTTCAAATTTAACATGTAATATCTTGTTTGAAAGGTATTGCAGGTAAGTACATTAGGAACTTTGAATCATTTCAATTGCATGTATACTTTTCAAGTTATTGACAAATAGCTACTTTAAAAGTGGACACTTAGTGCAATTTTCACAGTTCCTGGGGAGGTAAGTTTTTGTTAGTTTTACCAGGTAAGTAAGACACTTACAGGGTTCAGTTCTTGGTCCAAGGTAGCCCACCGTTGGGGGTTCAGAGCAACCCCAAAGTCACCACACCAGCAGCTCAGGGCCGGTCAGGTGCAGAGTTCAAAGGGGTGCCCAAAACGCATAGGCTAGAATGGAGAGAAGGGGGTGCCCCGGTTCCGGTCTGCTTGCAGGTAAGTACCCGCGTCTTCGGAGGGCAGACCAGGGGGGTTTTGTAGGGCACCGGGGGGGACACAAGCCCACACAGAAATTTCACCCTCAGCAGCGCGGGGGCAGCCGGGTGCAGTGTAGAAACAAGCGTCGGGTTTTCAATGTTAGTCAATGAGAGATCAAGGGATCTCTTTAGCGCTGCAGGCAGGCAAGGGGGGGCTTCCTCGGGGAAACCTCCACTTGGGCAAGGGAGAGGGACTCCTGGGGGTCACTTCTGCAGTGAAAGTCCAGTCCTTCAGGTCCTGGGGGCTGCGGGTGCAGGGTCTTTTCCAGGCGTCGGGACTTAGGTTTCAGAGAGTCGCGGTCAGGGGAAGCCTCGGGATTCCCTCTGCAGGCGGCGCTGTGGGGGCTCAGGGGGGACAGGTTTTGGTACTCAGTCGTAGAGTAGTCCGGGGGTCCTCCCTGAGGTGTTGGTTCTCCACCAGCCGAGTCGGGGTCGCCGGGTGCAGTGTTGCAAGTCTCACGCTTCTTGCGGGGAGTTGCAGGGTTCTTTAAGGCTGCTTCTTGAAACAAAGTTGCAGTCTTTTTGGAGCAGGTCCGCTGTCCTCGGGAGTTTCTTGTCGTCGTCGAAGCAGGGCAGTCCTCAGAGGATTCAGAGGTCGCTGGTCCCTTTGGAAGGCGTCGCTGGAGCAGAGTTCTTTGGAAGGCAGGAGACAGGCCGGTGAGTTTCTGGAGCCAAGGCAGTTGTTGTCTTCTGGTCTTCCTCTGCAGGGGTTTTCAGCTGGGCAGTCCTTCTTCTTGTAGTTGCAGGAATCTAATTTTCTAGCGTTCAGGGTAGCCCTTAAATACTAAATTTAAGGGCGTGTTTAGGTCTGGGGGGTTAGTAGCCAATGGCTACTAGCCCTGAGGGTGGGTACACCCTCTTTGTGCCTCCTCCCAAGGGGAGGGGGTCACAATCCTAACCCTATTGGGGGAATCCTCCATCTGCAAGATGGAGGATTTCTAAAAGTTAGTCACCTCAGCTCAGGACACCTTAGGGGCTGTCCTGACTGGCCAGTGACTCCTCATTGTTGCTTTCTTTGTTCCCTCCAGCCTTGCCGCCAAAAGTGGGGGCCGTGGCCGGAGGGGGCGGGCAACTCCACTAAGCTGGAGTGCCCTGCTGGGCTGTGACAAAGGGGTGAGCCTTTGAGGCTCACCGCCAGGTGTTACAGCTCCTGCCTGGGGGAGGTGTTAGCATCTCCACCCAGTGCAGGCTTTGTTACTGGCCTCAGAGTGACAAAGGCACTCTCCCCATGGGGCCAGCAACATGTCTCTAGTGTGGCAGGCTGCTGGAACTAGTCAGCCTACACAGACAGCCGGTTAAGTTTCAGGGGGCACCTCTAAGGTGCCCTCTGGGGTGTATTTTGCAATAAAATGTACACTGGCATCAGTGTGCATTTATTGTGCTGAGAAGTTTGATACCAAACTTCCCAGTTTTCAGTGTAGCCATTATGGTGCTGTGGAGTTCGTGTTTGACAAACTCCCAGACCATATACTCTTATGGCTACCCTGCACTTACAATGTCTAAGGTTTTGTTTAGACACTGTAGGGGTACCATGCTCATGCACTGGTACCCTCACCTATGGTATAGTGCACCCTGCCTTAGGGCTGTAAGGCCTGCTAGAGGGGTGACTGACCTATACTTGCATAGGCAGTGAGAGGCTGGCATGGCACCCTGAGGGGAGTGCCATGTCGACTTACTCGTTTTGTCCTCACTAGCACACACAAGCTGGCAAGCAGTGTGTCTGTGCTGAGTGAGAGGTCTCCAGGGTGGCATAAGACATGCTGCAGCCCTTAGAGACCTTCCTTGGCATCAGGGCCCTTGGTACTAGAAGTACCAGTTACAAGGGACTTATCTGGATGCCAGGGTCTGCCAATTGTGGATACAAAAGTACAGGTTAGGGAAAGAACACTGGTGCTGGGGCCTGGTTAGCAGGCCTCAGCACACTTTCAATTGTAAACATAGCATCAGCAAAGGCAAAAAGTCAGGGGGCAACCATGCCAAGGAGGCATTTCCTTACACAACCTCCCCCCCCCCCCCAAACGAAAGAGGATGAGACTAACCTTTCCCAAGAGAGTCTTCATTTTCTAAGTGGAAGAACCTGGAAAGGCCATCTGCATTGGCATGGGCAGTCCCAGGTCTGTGTTCCACTATAAAGTCCATTCCCTGTAGGGAGATGGACCACCTCAACAGTTTAGGATTTTCACCTTTCATTTGCATCAGCCATTTGAGAGGTCTGTGGTCAGTTTGAACTAGGAAGTGAGTCCCAAAGAGGTATGGTCTCAGCTTCTTCAGGGACCAAACCACAGCAAAGGCCTCCCTCTCAATGGCACTCCAACGCTGCTCCCTGGGGAGTAACCTCCTGCTAATGAAAGCAACAGGCTGGTCAAGGCCATCATCATTTGTTTGGGACAAAACTGCCCCTATCCCATGTTCAGAGGCATCTGTCTGCACAATGAACTGCTTAGAATAATCTGGAGCTTTTAGAACTGGTGCTGAGCACATTGCTTGTTTCAGGGTGTCAAAGGCCTGTTGGCATTCCACAGTCCAGTTCACTTTCTTGGGCATTTTCTTGGAGGTGAGTTCAGTGAGGGCTGTCACAATGGATCCATATCCCTTCACAAACCTCCTGTAATACCCAGTCAAGCCAAGGAATGCCCTGACTTGAGTCTGGGTTTTTGGAGCTACCCAGTCCAGAATAGTCTGGATCTTGGGTTGGAGTGGCTGAACTTGGCCTCCACCTACAAGGTGGCCCAAGTAAACCACAGTTCCCTGCCCTATCTGGCATTTGGATGCCTTGATAGAGAGGCCTGCAGTTTGCAGAGCCTTCAAAACCTTCTTCAGGTGGACCAGGTGATCCTGCCAGGTGGAGCTAAAGACAGCAATATCATCAAGATAAGCTGTGCTAAAGGCCTCCAAGCCAGCAAGGACTTGATTCACCAACCTTTGGAAGGTGGCAGGGGCATTCTTTAAACCAAAGGGCATAACAGTAAACTGATAATGCCCATCAGGTGTGGAGAATGCTGTTTTCTCTTTTGCTCCAGGTGCCATTTTTATTTGCCAGTACCCTGCTGTCAAGTCAAAGGTACTTAAGAATTTGGCAGCACCTAATTTATCTATGAGCTCATCAGCTCTAGGAATTGGATGAGCATCTGTCTTGGTGACAGAATTGAGCCCTCTGTAGTCCACACAAAACCTCATCTCTTTCTTTCCATCTTTGGTGTGAGGTTTGGGGACTAAGACCACTGGGCTAGCCCAGGGGCTGTCAGAGCGCTCAATTACCCCCAATTCTAGCATCTTGTGGACTTCCACCTTAATGCTTTCCTTAACATGGTCAGACTGTCCAAAGATTTTGTTTTTGACAGGCATGCTGTCTCCTGTGTCCACATCATGGGTACACAGGTGTGTCTGACCAGGGGTTAGGGAGAAGAGTTCAGGAAACTGTTGTAGGACTCTCCTACAATCAGCTTGCTGTTGGCCAGAGAGGGTGTCTGAGTAGATCACTCCATCTACTGAGCCATCTTTTGGGTCTGATGACAGAAGATCAGGGAGAGGTTCACTCTCTGCCTCCTGATCCTCATCTGTTACCATCAACAGATTCACATCAGCCCTGTCATGGAAGAGCTTAAGGCGGTTCACATGGATCACCCTCTTGGGGCTCCTGCTTGTGCCCAGGTCCACCAGGTAGGTGACCTGACTCTTCCTTTCTAGCACTGGGTAAGGGCCACTCCATTTGTCCTGGAGTGCCCTGGGAGCCACAGGCTCCAGAACCCAGACTTTCTGTCCTGGTTGGAACTCAACCAGTGCAGCCTTTTGGTCATACCAAAACTTCTGGAGCTGTTGGCTGGCCTCAAGGTTTTTGGTTGCCTTTTCCATGTACTCTGCCATTCTAGATCGAAGGCCAAGTACATAGTCCACTATGTCTTGTTTAGGCTCATGAAGAGGTCTCTCCCAGCCTTCTTTAACAAGAGCAAGTGGTCCCCTTACAGGGTGACCAAACAGAAGTTCAAAGGGTGAGAATCCTACTCCCTTCTGTGGCACCTCTCTGTAAGCAAAAAGCAGACATGGCAAGAGGACATCCCATCTCCTTTTGAGTTTTTCTGGGAGCCCCATGATCATGCCTTTTAATGTCTTGTTGAATCTCTCAACTAAGCCATTAGTTTGTGGATGGTATGGTGTAGTGAATTTGTAAGTCACTCCACACTCATTCCACATGTGTTTTAGGTATGCTGACATGAAGTTGGTACCTCTGTCAGACACCACCTCCTTAGGGAAACCCACTCTGGTAAAGATACCAATGAGGGCCTTGGCTACTGCAGGGGCAGTAGTCGACCTAAGGGGAATAGCTTCAGGATACCTAGTAGCATGATCCACTACTACTAGGATGTACATATTTCCTGAGGCTGTGGGAGGTTCCAGTGGACCAACTATGTCCACACCCACTCTTTCAAAGGGGACCCCCACCACTGGAAGTGGAATGAGGGGGGCCTTTGGGTGCCCACCTGTCTTACCACTGGATTGACAGGTGGGGCAGGAGAGGCAAAACTCCTTAACCTTCTGGGACATATTGGGCCAGTAGAAGTGGTTGACTAACCTCTCCCACGTCTTGGTTTGTCCCAAATGCCCAGCAAGGGGAATATCATGGGCTAAGGTCAGAATAAACTCTCTGAACGACTGAGGCACTACCACTCTCCTAGTGGCACCAGGTTTGGGGTCTCTGGCCTCAGTGTACAGGAGTCCATCTTCCCAATAGACCCTATGTGTTCCATTTTTCTTGCCCTTGGACTCTTCAGCAGCTTGCTGCCTAAGGCCTTCAAGAGAGGGACAGGTTTCTTGTCCCTTACACAGCTCCTCCCTTGAGGGTCCCCCTGGGCCTAAGAGCTCAACCTGATAAGGTTCAAGCTCCAAAGGCTCAGTTCCCTCAGAGGGCAGAACTTCTTCCTGAGAAGAGAGGTTCTCTTTTTCTGACTGTGTTGCAGTTGGTTTCCCAACTGACTTTCCTTTTCTCTTGGTAGGCTGGGCCATTTTTCCAGACTCCAGCTCTACTTTTTCACCCTGTGCCTTGCATTGTGCTCTTGTTTTTACACACACCAGTTCAGGGATACCCAGCATGGCTGCATGGGTTTTTAGTTCTACCTCAGCCCATGCTGAGGACTCCAGGTCATTTCCAAGCAGACAGTCTACTGGGATGTTTGAGACCACCACCTGTTTCAGGCCATTGACCCCTCCCCATTCTAAAGTTACCATTGCCATGGGATGTGCTTTAGTTTGATTGTCAGCATTGGTGACTGTATAAGTTTTTCCAGTCAGGTATTGGCCAGGGGAAACCAGTTTCTCTGTCACCATGGTGACACTGGCACCTGTATCCCTCAGGCCCTCTACACTTGTCCCATTAATAAAGAGCTGCTGCCTGTATTTTTGCATGTTAGGCGGCCAGGCAGCTAGTGTGGCTAAATCCACCCCACCCTCAGACTAGAGTAGCTTCAGTGTGGACCCTGATTTGCTCTGGGCACACTGTTGATCCCACTTGGAGACTAGCCATTCCAGTGTTACCTGGATTGGAGTTTGGAGTGGAACTTTTCTTGGGACAGGCCTTGTCTCCAGTTTGGTGTCCAGACTGACTACAGTTTCGACACCAGGCCTTTTTGGGATCAAAGTTTTTACCCTTGTACCCAGGATTGTTTTGTGAAGAGGCTCTGGGCCCACCCTCCTGTGCAGGTTTTTGGGGGCCTGTAGAAGACTCTTTACTATTTTTATTTTTGGCTGTCTCACCACCTTTCCCCTGGGGAGGTGTTGTGACCCCTTTCTTTTGGTCACCCCCTGTGGAAGTTTTGGACACCCTAGTCTTGACCCAATGGTCCGCCTTCTTTCCCAATTCTTGGGGAGAAATTGGTCCTAGGTCTACCAGATGCTGATGCAGTTTATCATTGAAACAATTACTTAACAGGTGTTCTTTCACAAATAAATTGTACAGCCCATCATAATTACTTACACCACTGCCTTGAATCCAACCATCTAGTGTTTTTACTGAGTAGTCTACAAAGTCAACCCAGGTCTGGCTCGAGGATTTTTGAGCCCCCCTGAATCTAATCCTATACTCAGTGGAGAATCCAAAGCCCTCAATCAGGGTACCCTTCATGAGGTCATAAGATTCTGCATCTTTTCCAGAGAGTGTGAGGAGTCTATCCCTACACTTTCCTGTGAACATTTCCCAAAGGAGAGCACCCCAGTGAGATCTGTTCACTTTTCTGGTTACACAAGCCCTCTCAAAAGCTGTGAACCATTTGGTGAGGTCATCACCATCTTCATATTTAGTTACAATCCCTTTAGGGATTTTCAACATGTCAGGAGAATCTCTGACCCTATTTATGTTGCTGCCACCATTGATGGGTCCTAGGCCCATCTCTTGTCTTTCCCTCTCTATGGCTAGGATCTGTCTTTCCAAAGCCAATCTTTTGGCCATCCTGGATAACTGGATGTCCTCTTCACTGGGGTTATCCTCAGTGATTTCAGAGTTGTTGGTCCCTCCTGTGAGGGAACCAGCATCTCTGACTATTATTTGTGGAGTCAGGGCTGGAGAAGCCCTGCTCTCCCTAAGTAGGACTGGAGGGGGGGGGAATTTCCCTCCAAGTCACTATCTTCATCCTCTGAGTTGCCACCCTCCGAGGGGTTGGCCTTTTCAAACTCTGCCAAAAGCTCCTGGAGCTGTACTTTGGTAGGTTTGGGGCCCATTGCTATTTTCTTTAGTTTACAGAGTGACCTTAGCTCTCTCATCTGTAGATGGAGGTAAGGTGTGGTGTCGAGTTCCACCACAGCCACATCTGTGCTAGACATTTTGCTTCTAAAAGTTGGAATACTTTTTAAGAATCTAAAACTGGTTCTAGAATCTAATTCAAACTTTTACAAACTTTTAAACTCTAAAAAGAAATGCTAAACAGGATCTAACACAAGGCCCTAGCAGGTCTTTTAAGAATTTAGAAAACTTTTCAAATTGCAAAAATCAATTTCTAATGACAATTTTGGAATTTGTCGTGTGATCAGGTATTGGCTAAGTAGTCCAGCAAATGCAAAGTCTTGTACCCCACCGCTGATCCACCAATGTAGGAAGTTGGCTCTGTATGTGCTATTTCAAAGTAAGGAATAGCATGCACAGAGTCCAAGGGTTCCCCTTAGAGGTAAAATAGTGGTAAAAATAGATAATACTAATGCTCTATTTTGTGGTAGTGTGGTCGAGCAGTAGGCTTATCCAAGGAGTAGTGTTAAGCATTTGTTGTACATACACATAGACAATAAATGAGGTACACACAATCAGAGACAAATCCAGCCAATAGGTTTTGTTATAGAAAAATATATTTTCTTAGTTTATTTTAAGAACCACAGGTTCAAATTTAACATGTAATATCTTGTTTGAAAGGTATTGCAGGTAAGTACATTAGGAACTTTGAATCATTTCAATTGCATGTATACTTTTCAAGTTATTGACAAATAGCTACTTTAAAAGTGGACACTTAGTGCAATTTTCACAGTTCCTGGGGGAGGTAAGTTTTTGTTAGTTTTACCAGGTAAGTAAGAAACTTACAGGGTTCAGTTCTTGGTCCAAGGTAGCCCACCGTTGGGGGTTCAGAGCAACCCCAAAGTCACCACACCAGCAGCTCAGGGCCGGTCAGGTGCAGAGTTCAAAGGGGTGCCCAAAACGCATAGGCTAGAATGGAGAGAAGGGGGTGCCCCGGTTCCGGTCTGCTTGCAGGTAAGTACCCGCGTCTTCAGAGGGCAGACCAGGGGGGTTTTGTAGGGCACCGGGGGGGACACAAGCTGTAGGAAGTTGGCTCTGTATGTGCTATTTCAAAGTAAGGAATAGCATGCACAGAGTCCAAGGGTTCCCCTTAGAGGTAAAATAGTGGTAAAAATAGATAATACTAATGCTCTATTTTGTGGTAGTGTGGTCGAGCAGTAGGCTTATCCAAGGAGTAGTGTTAAGCATTTGTTGTACATACACATAGACAATAAATGAGGTACACACACTCAGAGACAAATCCAGCCAATAGGTTTTTATATAGAAAAATATCTTTTCTTAGTTTATTTTAAGAACCACAGGTTCAAATTCTACATGTAATATCTCATTCGAAAGGTATTGCAGGTAAGTACTTTAGGAACTTTAAATCATAAAAATTGCATGTATACTTTTCAAGTTATTGACAAATAGCTGTTTTAAAAGTGGACACTTAGTGCAATTTTCACAGTTCCTAGGGGAGGTAAGTTTTGGTTAGTTTCCCCAGGTAAGTAAGACACTTACAGGGTTCAGTTCTTGGTCCAAGGTAGCCCACCGTTGGGGGTTCAGAGCAACCCCAAAGTCACCACACCAGCAGCTCAGGGCCGGTCAGGTGCAGAGTTCAAAGTGGTGCCCAAAACACATAGGCTAGAATGGAGAGAAGGGGGTGCCCCGGTTCCGGTCTGCTTGCAGGTAAGTACCCGCGTCTTCGGAGGGCAGACCAGGGGGGTTTTGTAGGGCACCGGGGGGGACACAAGCCCACACAGAAATTTCACCCTCAGCAGCGCAGGGGCGGCCGGGTGCAGTGTAGAAACAAGCGTCGGGTTTGTAATGGGAGTCAATGGGAGATCTAGGGATCTCTTCAGCGCTGCAGGCAGGCAAGGGGGGGGTTCCTCGGGGAAACCTCCACTTGGTCAAGGGAGAGGGACTCCTGGGGGTCACTCCTCCAGTGAAAGTCCAGTCCTTCAGGTCCTGGGGGCTGCGGGTGCAGGGTCTCTCCCAGGTGTCGGGACTTAAGATTCAAAGAGTCGCGGTCAGGGGAAGCCTCGGGATTCCCTCTGCAGGCGGCGCTGTGGGGGCTCGGGGGGGACAGGTTTTTGTACTCACAGTCTTAGAGTAGTCCTGGGGTCCCTCCTGAGGTGTTGGATCGCCACCAGCCGAGTCGGGGTCGCCGGGTGCAGTGTTGCAAGTCTCACGCTTCTTGCGGGGAGCTTGCAGGGTTCTTTAAAGCTGCTGGAAACAAAGTTGCAGCTTTTCTTGGAGCAGGTCCGCTGTCCTCGGGAGTTTCTTGTCTTTTTGAAGCAGGGGCAGTCCTCAGAGGATGTCGAGGTCGCTGGTCCCTTTGGAAGGCGTCGCTGGAGCAGGATCTTTGGAAGGCAGGAGACAGGCCGGTGAGTTTCTGGAGCCAAGGCAGTTGTCGTCTTCTGGTCTTCCTCTGCAGGGGTTTTTCAGCTAGGCAGTCCTTCTTCTTGTAGTTGCAGGAATCTAATTTTCTAGGGTTCAGGGTAGCCCTTAAATACTAAATTTAAGGGCGTGTTTAGGTCTGGGGGGTTAGTAGCCAATGGCTACTAGCCCTGAGGGTGGGTACACCCTCTTTGTGACTCCTCCCAAGGGGAGGGGGTCACAATCCTAACCCTATTGGGGGAATCCTCCATCTGCAAGATGGAGGATCTCTAAAAGTTAGAGTCACTTCAGCTCAGGACACCTTAGGGGCTGTCCTGACTGGCCAGTGACTCCTCCTTGTTATTCTCATTATTTTCTCCGGCCTTGCCGCCAAAAGTGGGGCCTGGCCGGAGGGGGCGGGCAACTCCACTAGCTGGAGTGTCCTGCTGGGTTGGCACAAAGGAGGTGAGCCTTTGAGGCTCACCGCCAGGTGTGACAATTCCTGCCTGGGAGAGGTGTTAGCATCTCCACCCAGTGCAGGCTTTGTTACTGGCCTCAGAGTGACAAAGGCACTCTCCCCATGGGGCCAGCAACATGTCTCGGTTTGTGGCAGGCTGCTAGAACTAGTCAGCCTACACAGATAGTCGGTTAAGTTTCAGGGGGCACCTCTAAGGTGCCCTCTGTGGTGTATTTTACAATAAAATGTACACTGGCATCAGTGTGCATTTATTGTGCTGAGAAGTTTGATACCAAACTTCCCAGTTTTCAGTGTAGCCATTATGGTGCTGTGGAGTTCGTGTTTGACAGACTCCCAGACCATATACTCTTATGGCTACCCTGCACTTACAATGTCTAAGGTTTTGTTTAGACACTGTAGGGGTACCATGCTCATGCACTGGTACCCTCACCTATGGTATAGTGCACCCTGCCTTAGGGCTGTAAGGCCTGCTAGAGGGGTGTCTTACCTATACTGCATAGGCAGTGGGAGGCTGGCATGGCACCCTGAGGGGAGTGCCATGTCGACTTACTCGTTTTGTCCTCACTAGCACACACAAGCTGGCAAGCAGGGTGTCTGTGCTGAGTGAGAGGTCTCCAGGGTGGCATAAGACATGCTGCATCCCTTAGAGACCTTCCTTGGCATCAGGGCCCTTGGTACTAGAAGTACCAGTTACAAGGGACTTATCTGGATGCCAGGGTCTGCCAATTGTGGATACAAAAGTACAGGTTAGGGAAAGAACACTGGTGCTGGGGTCTGGTTAGCAGGCCTCAGCACACTTTCACTTGTAAACATAGCATCAGCAAAGGCAAAAAGTCAGGGGGCAACCATGCCAAGGAGGCATTTCCTTACACAACCCCCCCCCAAACGAAAGAGGATGAGACTAACCTTTCCCAAGAGAGTCTTCATTTTCTAAGTGGAAGAACCTGGAAAGGCCATCTGCATTGGCATGGGCAGTCCCAGGTCTGTGTTCCACTATAAAGTCCATTCCCTGTAGGGAGATGGACCACCTCAACAGTTTAGGATTTTCACCTTTCATTTGCATCAGCCATTTGAGAGGTCTGTGGTCGGTTTGAACTAGGAAGTGAGTCCCAAAGAGGTATGGTCTCAGCTTCTTCAGGGACCAAACCACAGCAAAGGCCTCCCTCTCAATGGCACTCCAACGCTGCTCCCTGGGGAGTAACCTCCTGCTAATGAAAGCAACAGGCTGGTCAAGGCCATCATCATTTGTTTGGGACAAAACTGCCCCTATCCCATGTTCAGAGGCATCAGTCTGCACAATGAACTGCTTAGAATAATCTGGAGCTTTGAGAACTGGTGCTGAGCACATTGCCTGTTTCAGGGTGTCAAAGGCCTGTTGGCAGTCCACAGTCCAGTTCACTTTCTTGGGCATTTTCTTGGAGGTGAGCTCAGTGAGGGCTGTCACAATGGATCCATATCCCTTCACAAACCTCCTGTAGTACCCAGTCAAGCCAAGGAATGCCCTGACTTGAGTCTGGGTTTTTGGAGCTACCCAGTCCAGAATAGTCTGGATCTTGGGTTGGAGTGGCTGAACTTGGCCTCCACCTACAAGGTGTCCCAAGTAAACCACAGTTCCCTGCCCTATCTGGCATTTGGATGCTTTGATAGAGAGGCCTGCAGATTGCAGAGCCTTCAAAACCTTCCTCAGGTGGACCAGGTGATCCTGCCAGGTGGAGCTAAAGACAGCAATGTCATCAAGATAAGCTGTGCTAAAGGACTCCAAGCCAGCAAGGACTTGATTCACCAACCTTTGGAAGGTGGCAGGGGCATTCTTTAAACCAAAGGGCATAACAGTAAACTGATAATGCCCATCAGGTGTGGAGAATGCTGTCTTTTCTTTTGCTCCAGGTGCCATTTTTATTTGCCAGTACCCTGCTGTCAAGTCAAAGGTACTTAGAAATTTGGCAGCACCTAATTTATCAATGAGCTCATCAGCTCTTGGAATTGGATGAGCATCTGTCTTGGTGACAGAATTGAGCCCTCTGTAGTCCACACAAAACCTCATCTCTTTCTTTCCATCTGTGGTGTGAGGTTTGGGGACTAAGACCACTGGGCTAGCCCAGGGGCTGTCAGAGCGCTCAATGACTCCCAATTCCAGCATCTTGTGGACTTCCACCTTGATGCTTTCCTTAACATGGTCAGACTGTCTAAAGATTTTTTTCTTGACAGGCATGCTGTCTCCTGTGTCCACATCATGGGTACACAGGTGTGTCTGACCAGGGGTTAAGGAGAAGAGTTCAGGAAACTGTTGTAGGACTCTCCTGCAATCAGCTTGCTGTTGGCCAGAGAGGGTGTCTGAGTAGATCACTCCATCTACTGTACCATCTTTTGGGTCTGATGACAGAAGATCAGGGAGAGGTTCACTCTCTGCCTCCTGATCCTCATCTGTTACCATCAACAGATTGACATCAGCCCTGTCGTGGAAGAGCTTAAGGCGGTTTACATGGATCACCCTTTTGGGGCTCCTGCTCGTGCCCAGGTCCACCAAGTAGGTGACCTGACTCTTCCTCTCTAGTACTGGGTAAGGGCCACTCCATTTGTCCTGGAGTGCCCTGGGAGCCACAGGCTCCAGAACCCAGACTTTCTGCCCTGGTTGGAACTCAACCAGTGCAGCCTTTTGGTCATACCAAAACTTCTGGAGCTGTTGGCTGGCCTCAAGGTTTTTGGTTGCCTTTTCCATGTACTCTGCCATTCTAGAGCGAAGGCCAAGTACATAGTCCACTATGTCCTGTTTAGGCTCATGGAGAGGTCTCTCCCAGCCTTCTTTAACAAGGGCAAGTGGTCCCCTTACAGGATGACCAAACAGAAGTTCAAAGGGTGAGAACCCTACTCCCTTCTGTGGTACCTCCCTGTAAGCGAAAAGCAGACATGGCAGGAGGACATCCCATCTCCTTTTGAGTTTTTCTGGGAGCCCCATGATCATGCCTTTTAATGTCTTGTTGAATCTCTCAACTAAGCCATTAGTTTGTGGATGGTATGGTGTAGTGAATTTATAAGTCACTCCACACTCATTCCACATGTGCTTTAGGTATGCTGACATGAAGTTGGTACCTCTGTCAGACACCACCTCCTTAGGGAAACCCACTCTGGTAAAGATACCAATGAGGGCCTTGGCTACTGCAGGGGCAGTAGTCGACCTAAGGGGAATAGCTTCAGGATACCTGGTAGCATGATCCACTACTACCAGGATATACATATTTCCTGAGGCTGTGGGAGGTTCCAGTGGACCAACTATGTCCACACCCACTCTTTCAAAGGGCACCCCCACCACTGGGAGTGGAATGAGGGGGGCCTTTGGATGCCCACCTGTCTTACCACTGGCTTGACAGGTGGGGCAGGAGAGGCAAAACTCCTTAACCATGTTGGACATATTGGGCCAGTAGAAGTGGTTGACTAACCTCTCCCACGTCTTGGTTTGTCCCAAATGTCCAGCAAGGGGAATGTCATGGGCCAATGTTAGGATGAACTCTCTGAACAGCTGAGGCACTACCACTCTCCTAGTGGCACCAGGTTTGGGGTCTCTGGCCTCAGTGTACAGGAGCCCATCTTCCCAATAGACCCTATGGGTTCCATTTTTCTTGCCTTTGGACTCCTCAGCAGCTTGCTGCCTAAGGCCTTCAAGAGAGGGACAGGTTTCTTGTCCCTTACACAGCTCTTCCCTTGAGGGTCCCCCTGGGCCTAAGAGCTCAACCTGATAAGGTTCAAGCTCCAAAGGCTCAGTTCCCTCAGAGGGCAGAACTTCTTCCTGAGAAGAGAGGTTCCCTTTCTTTTGCTGTGTTGCAGTTGGTTTCCCAACTGACTTTCCTGTTCTCTTGGTAGGCTGGGCCATTTTTCCAGACTCCAGCTCTACTTTTTCACCCTGTGCCTTGCATTGTGCTCTTGTTTTCACACACACCAGTTCAGGGATACCCAGCATTGCTGCATGGGTTTTTAGTTCTACCTCAGCCCATGCTGAGGACTCCAGGTCATTTCCAAGCAGACAGTCCACTGGGATATTTGAGGAGACCACCACCTGCTTCAGGCCATTGACCCCTCCCCATTCTAAAGTAACCATTGCCATGGGATGTACTTTTCTCTGATTGTCAGCGTTGGTGACTGTGTAAGTTTTTCCAGTCAGGTATTGGCCAGGGGAAACCAGTTTCTCTGTCACCATGGTGACACTGGCACCTGTATCCCTCAGGCCCTCTATTCTAGTCCCATTAATTAAGAGTTGCTGTCTGTATTTTTGCATGTTAGGCGGCCAGACAGCTAGTGTGGCTAAATCCACCCCACCCTCAGAAACTAGAGTAGCTTCAGTGTGGACCCTGATTTGCTCTGGGCACACTGTTGATCCCACTTGGAGACTAGCCATACCAGTGTTACCTGGATGGGAGTTTGGAGTGGAACCTTTCTTGGGACAGGCCTTGTCTCCAGTTTGGTGTCCATGCTGTTTACAGCTATGACACCAGGCCTTTTTGGGATCAAAGTTTTTACCCTTGTACCCATTGTTTTGTGAAGAGGCTCTGGGCCCACCCTCCTGTGCAGGTTTTTGGGGGCCTGTAGAAGACTCTTTACTATTTTTAGTTTTGGTTGTCTCATCACCCTTCTGCTGGGGAGTCTTTGTGACCCCTTTCTTTTGGTCACCCCCTGTTGAAGTCTTGGACACCCTTGTCTTGACCCAATGGTCCGCCTTCTTTCCCAATTCTTGGGGAGAAATTGGTCCTAGGTCTACCAGATGCTGATGCAGTTTATCATTGAAACAATTACTTAACAGGTGTTCTTTCACAAATAAATTGTACAGCCCATCATAATTACTTACACCACTGCCTTGAATCCAACCATCTAGTGTTTTCACTGAGTAGTCAACAAAGTCAACCCAGGTCTGGCTCGAGGATTTTTGAGCCCCCCTGAACCTAATCCTGTACTCCTCAGTGGAGAATCCAAAGCCCTCAATCAGGGTACCCTTCATGAGGTCATAAGATTCTGCATCTTGTCCAGAGAGTGTGAGGAGTCTATCCCTACACTTTCCTGTGAACATTTCCCAAAGGAGAGCACCCCAGTGAGATCTGTTCACTTTTCTGGTTACACAAGCCCTCTCAAAAGCTGTGAACCATTTGGTGATGTCATCACCATCTTCATATTTAGTTACAATCCCTTTGGGGATTTTCAACATGTCAGGAGAATCTCTGACCCTATTTATGTTGCTGCCACCATTGATGGGTCCTAGGCCCATCTCTTGTCTTTCCCTCTCTATGGCTAGGATCTGTCTTTCCAAAGCCAATCTTTTGGCCATCCTGGCTAACTGGATGTCCTCTTCACTGGAGTTATCCTCAGTGATTTCAGAGTTGTTGGTCCCTCCTGTGAGGGAACCAGCATCTCTGACTATTATTTGTGGAGTCAGGGCTTGAGAAGCCCTGCTCTCCCTAAGTAGGACTGGAGGGGGGGAATTTCCCTCCAAGTCACTATCTTCATCCTCTGAGTTGCCATCCTCAGAGGGGTTGGCCTTTTCAAACTCTGCCAAAAGCTCCTGGAGCTGTACTTTGGTAGGTTTGGGGCCCATTGCTATTTTCTTTAGTTTACAGAGTGACCTTAGCTCTCATCTGTAGATGGAGGTAAGGTGTGGTGTCGAGTTCCACCACATTCACATCTGTGCTAGACATTATGCTTCTAAAAGTTGGAATACTTTTTAAGAAACTAAAACTGGTTCTAGAATCTAATTCAAACTTTTACAAACTTTTAAACTCTAAAAGAAATGCTAAACAGGATCTAACACAAGGCCCTAGCAGGTCTTTTAAGAATTTAGAAAACTTTTCAAATTGCAAAAATCAATTTCTAATGACAATTTTGGAATTTGTCGTGTGATCAGGTATTGGCTGAGTAGTCCAGCAAATGCAAAGTCTTGTACCCCACCGCTGATCCACCAATGTAGGAAGTTGGCTCTGTATGTGCTATTTCAAAGTAAGGAATAGCATGCACCGAGTCCAAGGGTTCCCCTTAGAGGTAAAATAGTGGTAAAAATAGATAATACTAATGCTCTATTTTGTGGTAGTGTGGTCGAGCAGTAGGCTTATCCAAGGAGTAGTGTTAAGCATTTGTTGTACATACACATAGACAATAAATGAGGTACACACACTCAGAGACAAATCCAGCCAATAGGTTTTGTTATAGAAAAATATCTTTTCTTAGTTTATTTTAAGAACCACAGGTTCAAATTCTACATGTAATATCTCATTCGAAAGGTATTGCAGGTAAGTACTTTAGGAACTTCAGATCATCAAAATTGCATGTATACTTTTCAAGTTATTCACAAATAGCTGTTTTAAAAGTGGACACTTAGTGCAATTTTCACAGTTCCTAGGGGAGGTAAGTTTTGATTAGTTTTACCAGGTAAGTAAGACACTTACAGGGTTCAGTTCTTGGTCCAAGGTAGCCCACCGTTGGGGGTTCAGAGCAACCCCAAAGTCACCACACCAGCAGCTCAGGGCCGGTCAGGTGCAGAGTTCAAAGTGGTGCCCAAAACACATAGGCTAGAATGGAGAGAAGGGGGTGCCCCGGTTCCGGTCTGCTTGCAGGTAAGTACCCGCGTCTTCGGAGGGCAGACCAGGGGGGTTTTGTAGGGCACCGGGGGGGACACGAGTCCACACAGAAATTTCACCCTCAGCGGCGCGGGGGCGGCCGGGTGCAGTGTAGAAACAAGCGTCGGGTTCGCAATGTTAGTCTATGAGAGATCTCGGGATCTCTTCAGCGCTGCAGGCAGGCAAGGGGGGGGTTCCTCGGGGAAACCTCCGCTTGGGCAAGGGAGAGGGACTCCTGGGGGTCACTTCTCCAGTGAAAGTCCGGTCCTTCAGGTCCTGGGGGCTGCGGGTGCAGGGTCTCTCCCAGGCGTCGGGACTTTAGGTTCAAAGAGTCGCGGTCAGGGGAAGCCTCGGGATTCCCTCTGCAGGCGGCGCTGTGGGGGCTCAGGGGGGACAGGTTTTGGTACTCACAGTATCAGAGTAGTCCTGGGGTCCCTCCTGAGGTGTCGGGTCTCCACCAGCCGAGTCGGGGTCGCCGGGTGCAGTGTTGCAAGTCTCACGCTTCTTGCGGGGAGCTTGCAGGGTTCTTTAAAGCTGCTGGAAACAAAGTTGCAGCTTTTCTTGGAGCAGGTCCGCTGTCCTCGGGAGTTTCTTGTCTTTTCGAAGCAGGGGCAGTCCTCAGAGGATGTCGAGGTCGCTGGTCCCTTCGGAAGGCGTCGCTGGAGCAGGATCTTTGGAAGGCAGGAGACAGGCCGGTGAGTTTCTGGAGCCAAGGCAGTTGTCGTCTTCTGGTCTTCCGCTGCAGGGGTTTTCAGCTGGGCAGTCCTTCTTCTTGTTGCAGGAATCTAATTTTCTAGGGTTCAGGGTAGCCCTTAAATACTAAATTTAAGGGCGTGTTTAGGTCTGGGGGGTTAGTAGCCAATGGCTACTAGCCCTGAGGGTGGGTACACCCTCTTTGTGCCTCCTCCCAAGGGGAGGGGGTCACAATCCTAACCCTATTGGGGGAATCCTCCATCTGCAAGATGGAGGATTTCTAAAAGTTAGAGTCACTTCAGCTCAGGATACCTTAGGGGCTGTCCTGACTGGCCAGTGACTCCTCCTTGTTGCTTTCTTTGTTCCCTCCAGCCTTGCCGCCAAAAGTGGGGGCCGTGGCCGGAGGGGGCGGGCAACTCCACTAAGCTGGAGTGCCCTGCTGGGCTGTGACAAAGGGGTGAGCCTTTGAGGCTCACCGCCAGGTGTGACAATTCCTGCCTGGGAGAGGTGTTAGCATCTCCACCCAGTGCAGGCTTTGTTACTGGCCTCAGAGTGACAAAGGCACTCTCCCCATGGGGCCAGCAACATGTCTCGGTTTGTGGCAGGCTGCTAGAACTAGTCAGCCTACACAGATAGTCGGTTAAGTTTCAGGGGGCACCTCTAAGGTGCCCTCTGTGGTGTATTTTACAATAAAATGTACACTGGCATCAGTGTGCATTTATTGTGCTGAGAAGTTTGATACCAAACTTCCCAGTTTTCAGTGTAGCCATTATGGTGCTGTGGAGTTCGTGTTTGACAGACTCCCAGACCATATACTCTTATGGCTACCCTGCACTTACAATGTCTAAGGTTTTGTTTAGACACTGTAGGGGTACCATGCTCATGCACTGGTACCCTCACCTATGGTATAGTGCACCCTGCCTTAGGGCTGTAAGGCCTGCTAGAGGGGTGTCTTACCTATACTGCATAGGCAGTGGGAGGCTGGCATGGCACCCTGAGGGGAGTGCCATGTCGACTTACTCGTTTTGTCCTCACTAGCACACACAAGCTGGCAAGCAGGGTGTCTGTGCTGAGTGAGAGGTCTCCAGGGTGGCATAAGACATGCTGCATCCCTTAGAGACCTTCCTTGGCATCAGGGCCCTTGGTACTAGAAGTACCAGTTACAAGGGACTTATCTGGATGCCAGGGTCTGCCAATTGTGGATACAAAAGTACAGGTTAGGGAAAGAACACTGGTGCTGGGGTCTGGTTAGCAGGCCTCAGCACACTTTCACTTGTAAACATAGCATCAGCAAAGGCAAAAAGTCAGGGGGCAACCATGCCAAGGAGGCATTTCCTTACAAGGGGTGTCTTACCTATACTGCATAGGCAGTGAGAGGCTGGCATGGCACCCTGAGGGGAGTGCCATGTCGACTTACTCATTTTGTTCTCACTAGCACACACAGGCTTGTAAGCAGTGTGTCTGTGCTGAGTGAGGGGTCTCTAGGGTGGCATAAGACATGCTGCAGCCCTTAGAGACCTTCCTTGGCATCAGGGCCCTTGGTACTAGAAGTACCAGTTACAAGGGACTTATCTGAATGCCAGGGTGTGCCAATTGTGGATACAATGGTACATTTTCGGTGAAGGAACACTGGTGCTGGGGCCTGGTTAGCAGGGTCCCAGCATTCTTCTCAGTCAAGTCAGCATCAGTATCAGGCAAAAAGTGGGGGGTAACTGCAACAGGGAGCCATTTCTTTACACAAGCCCACACAGAAATTTCACCCTCAGCAGCGCGGGGGCGGCCGGGTGCAGTGTAGAAACAAGCGTCGGGTTTTCAATGTTAGTCAATGAGAGATCAAGGGATCTCTTTAGCGCTGCAGGCAGGCAAGGGGGGGCTTCCTCGGGGAAACCTCCACTTGGGCAAGGGAGAGGGACTCCTGGGGGTCACTTCTGCAGTGAAAGTCCGGTCCTTCAGGTCTTGGGGGCTGCGGGTGCAGGGTCTTTTCCAGGCGTCGGGACTTAGGTTTCAGAGAGTCGCGGTCAGGGGAAGCCTCGGGATTCCCTCTGCAGGCGGCGCTGTGGGGGCTCAGGGGGGACAGGTTTTGGTACTCACAGTCGTAGAGTAGTCCGGGGGTCCTCCCTGAGGTGTTGGTTCTCCACCAGCCGAGTCGGGGTCGCCGGGTGCAGTGTTGCAAGTCTCACGCTTCTTGCGGGGAGTTGCAGGGTTCTTTAAGGCTGCTTCTTGAAACAAAGTTGCAGTCTTTTTGGAGCAGGTCCGCTGTCCTCGGGAGTTTCTTGTCGTCGTCGGAGCAGGGCAGTCCTCAGAGGATTCAGAGGTCGCTGGTCCCTTTGGAAGGCGTCGCTGGAGCAGAGTTCTTTGGAAGGCAGGAGACAGGCCGGTGAGTTTCTGGAGCCAAGGCAGTTGTTGTCTTCTGGTCTTCCTCTGCAGGGGTTTTCAGCTGGGCAGTCCTTCTTCTTGTAGTTGCAGGAATCTAATTTTCTAGGGTTCAGGGTAGCCCTTAAATACTAAATTTAAGGGCGTGTTTAGGTCTGGGGGGTTAGTAGCCAATGGCTACTAGCCCTGAGGGTGGGTACACCCTCTTTGTGCCTCCTCCCAAGGGGAGGGGGTCACAATCCTAACCCTATTGGGGGAATCCTCCCATCTGCAAGATAGAGGATTTCTAAAAGTTAGTCACCTCAGCTCAGGACACCTTAGGGGCTGTCCTGACTGGCCAGTGACTCCTCCTTGTTGCTTTCTTTGTTCCCTCCAGCCTTGCCGCCAAAAGTGGGGGCCGTGGCCGGAGGGGGCGGGCAACTCCACTAAGCTGGAGTGCCCTGCTGGGCTGTGACAAAGGGGTGAGCCTTTGAGGCTCACCGCCAGGTGTTACAGCTCCTGCCTGGGGGAGGTGTTAGCATCTCCACCCAGTGCAGGCTTTGTTACTGGCCTCAGAGTGACAAAGGCACTCTCCCCATGGGGCCAGCAACATGTCTCTAGTGTGGCAGGCTGCTGGAACTAGTCAGCCTACACAGACAGTCGGTTAAGTTTCAGGGGGCACCTCTAAGGTGCCCTCTGGGGTGTATTTTGCAATAAAATGTACACTGGCATCAGTGTGCATTTATTGTGCTGAGAAGTTTGATACCAAACTTCCCAGTTTTCAGTGTAGCCATTATGGTGCTGTGGAGTTCGTGTTTGACAAACTCCCAGACCATATACTCTTATGGCTACCCTGCACTTACAATGTCTAAGGTTTTGTTTAGACACTGTAGGGGTACCATGCTCATGCACTGGTACCCTCACCTATGGTATAGTGCACCCTGCCTTAGGGCTGTAAGGCCTGCTAGAGGGGTGACTGACCTATACTTGCATAGGCAGTGAGAGGCTGGCATGGCACCCTGAGGGGAGTGCCATGTCGACTTACTCGTTTTGTTCTCACTAGCACCCACAAGCTGGCAAGCAGTGTGTCTGTGCTGAGTGAGAGGTCTCCAGGGTGGCATAAGACATGCTGCAGCCCTTAGAGACCTTCCTTGGCATCAGGGCCCTTGGTACTAGAAGTACCAGTTACAAGGGACTTATCTGGATGCCAGGGTCTGCCAATTGTGGATACAAAAGTACAGGTTAGGGAAAGAACACTGGTGCTGGGGCCTGGTTAGCAGGCCTCAGCACACTTTCAATTGTAAACATAGCATCAGCAAAGGCAAAAAGTCAGGGGGCAACCATGCCAAGGAGGCATTTCCTTACATACTGTATTTGGATGCACAGGGACCTAGGGACCCCTTTGGTCGTCTTCTCCTCTGGCTGTGGCGGCTGGGTGCAGAGGAGTCTGGTGCCAGAAAATAGTGGATTTAGGGGAGTGTAGTGTAGTAGCCAATGGGCTACTAACCCCTGGGGTCACTACCCACCATAAGACACTTCTTGTGGGAAGTGGGCACAACCCTTGTCCCAGAGGTCCTAGTTATGCCATCACCAAGATGGCAGACTTACAAATTTCATGTCCACATGTGGTAGCTCACCTTGGGGTTGGAATTGGCCTGAAGGTTGACATGCCTCTCTGACTACTAATATTCTAGCCTGTCCAGGTGTCAAATGGGCCCTGGTCAGGAGGGGGTCGACACCTCTGAGGAACACCACCCCTTCCTTGGAAAGGAATTGCAGGTCATCCTGTTTGAAAGGGTGTGTAACACCCCTGCCACAGCAGGCTTTGTTACTCACAGCACTGGAGCGGAGGCTCTCACCCCTGCTGGGGTCAGAAAATTTGTCTGTTGTGGCACTTGGTTAAGGCCAGTCTGTCAGAACTCAAGTTGGTACCTTTTGTCAGGGGGCACCTCTGGGTGCATGGTGAAGTCATCATGTAGTTGGAGAATGTTTTGACCAGTGTCCAGTACATGTGTTTATTATGGCTTCCTTGATCACTTACTATGTAGAAGCTGACAAAGACATAGCAGGGGCATAAATACTGAATTTAGGGGTGTGTTTAGGTCTGGGAGGGCAGTAGCCAAAGGCCCTTAAGGGTGGCTACACCCTCTTTGTGCCTCTTCCCTGAGGGGAGGGGGGCACATCCCTATTCCTATTGGGGGAATCCTCCAAATCCAGGATGGAGGATTTCTAAAGGCAGGGGTCACCTCATTTCAGGGCACCATAGGGGCTGTCCTGACTGGTGGGTGGTGACTCCTTGTTTTTCTCATTATCTCCCCTGGACTTGCCGCCAAAAGTGGGGTCTGTGTCCAGGGGGCGGGCATCTCCACTAGCTGGAGTGCCCTGGGGCATTGTAACATGAAGCCTGAGCCTTTGAGGCCCGCTGCTAGTTGTTACAGTTCCTGCAGGGGAGAGGTGTTAAGCACCTCCACCCAGAGCAGGCTTTTGTTTCTGTCCTCAAAGAGCACAAAGGCCCTCACCACAGGGGGTCAGAAACTAGTCTCTCAGCAGCAGGCTGGCACAGACCAGTCAGTCCTGCACTGAAGGATTGGGTAAAATACAGGGGGCATCTCTAAGATGCCCTCTGTGTGCATTTTGTAATAAATCCAACACTGGCATCAGTGTGGGTTTATTATTCTGAGACGTTTGATATGAAACTTACCAGTATTCAGTGTAGCCATTATGGAACCGTGGAGTTTGTTTTTGACAAACTCCCAGACCATATACTTAGTATGGCCACAACTGTACTTACAATGTCTAAGAATAGACTTGGACACTGTAGGGGCATAGTGCTCATGCAGCTATGCCCTCACCTGTGGTATAGTGCACCCTGCCTTAGGGCTGTAAGGCCTGCTAGAGGGGTGACATACCTATGCCACAGGCAGCATTTTGTGTACATGGCATCCTGAGGGGGGATGCCATGTCGACTTTGCCTTTTTCTCCCCACCAACACACACAATCTGCAATGGCAGTGTGCATGTGTTAGGTGAAGGGCCCCTTAGGGTGGCACAACACATGCTGCAGCTCTTGGGGACCTTCCCTGGTCACAGGACCCTTGGTACCACAGGTACATTTTACAAGGGTCTTATCTGTGTTCCAGGAGTGTGCCAATTGTGGAAACAATGGTACATTTTAGGTGAAAGAACACTGTTGCTGGGGGCCTGGTTAGCAGGGTCCCAGCACACTTCAGTCAAGTCAGCATCAGTATCAGGCAAAAAGTGTTGGGTAACTGCAACCGGGAGCCATTTCCTTACACGGGGGAGGGGGTATATCACCCTGATACTCACCTCTTGGGGTTCCTAGTTCCTCCAGCTCCCCTCTAACAATTCTGCATCCTTGGGTCGGGGACTGAATCTCGCATTTGAATTAATTGGTATATGGTTTGGCCCTCCCCTTAGGCTCTACACTATTTTCTAACACTTTTTCCAATGCTTGTTGCTTTTATGCTCTTTACTGATTGCTATTGTGTATATAATGAGTGGGTTTACTTACCTCATGTTGAGGGGAGTGCCTAATAGTATTCTAGTATTTGTGTTATCATAAAAAAATTACCTTTATTTTTGTAACACTGTGTAGTTTTTTCATGTGTGAAAGTGCTGTGTGTGACTATAGTTGTATTGAATAAGCTTGCATATCTATTAGATAAGTATTGGCTGCTCGTCCACAGATACCTCTAGACAGCTGTGGCTTCCTAGACACTGCCTACACTTCACTAATCGAGGATACCTGGAACTGGTATAGGGTGATAACACCATGGGTGTCTGCCACACACCTGGCCAGCTTCCTACAAGGACATATCTGCATGAACAGATATGCCCCGGTGATGTCTAGTTATATTCCTAGACATCGCAAGTGACTGGGCAGCCATCTTAAAGCATGTACTGGACAGTGGTCAGCACAAGATGACTGGACGGAAAATAGTGGTGTTTGGTATCTAACACCCTGTTTTAAGAGATCCATACTGATATCAGTATTATTTATTGTGACACGCACCCAAAGGGCACCTTAGGAGTGCCCCTGAAAACCTATTAGTCTTCTAGTGCGATGGCTGATCCGTTTCAACCAGCCTGCCACCACAGATGAGTTTCTGACTTCTTGGAGGTGGTAGCCTCTGCTTTTCGAGGTCAGAAACAATTCCTGTTCTGGCAGTAGTTGCTATCACCTCCATTAACAGGGTGGCTAGTAAATCTGTATACCATGACAAAGTCCCTGCCGCCTTTGGAATGTGAGCCCCAGCTTCCTCCAGACCTGGGAGAGGTAACCCTCTGGCCTGAAGCCCATTTGGCACCAGGACAGCTTGGACAATTAGCTATGCAGAAGGTGTGTTGCACTGCCAGGCTGGGCACACCTCTAGCGTGACCAGCCTGAAATGAACATGAAGTTAGGGACTCCACCATCTTATGAGTGGTGGAATTATGAATTCTGGGACACAGTGATGCCCACTCTCCAAAGGAAGTGGTCATCTACGGAAAACAGGGGTTAGTAGCCCATTGGCTACTACTCTTCACTTCACTTAATGCCCCTAAATTGAGTATTAAGGGGACCTCATAATACCAGGACTTGAAATTCCCTGGACTAAAGAAGAAATAGGACCAGAAGAGCCACGAAAAGCAGACTGAGGAACAGCAACTGAGTTGCCTACTACCACGCCGGCCTGTCTGCGGTCCTCAACAGTTGCACAAAAGAAGACTCGTCCTGCAGCTGTTCTGCCTCTAAATGCCTGGGAGGAGTGCCAGCACTTACAGTAACTAGGATCTCCTATGGAGTAGCGGAGCTGCTTCCTTGCAGGCACCAAAGACGACCCATGAGGACTTAGGACCACCAAAAGCCAACACTAGAGAGCCCGAGTTAATGTGGGCCAACTGAGCCAGCATGGTCCCCAGGCCCTCCTACACCCACCTTGGGTTTGCTAACAGAGGAGTTCCTGGTGTTGCCAGTACCATCTTTGTGTAGAGCCCCTCTACCACGAGTGCCTCCGGTGACAAACACCCAACGATTCAGGGCAACTTTGCATCCAGCCACCCCAGGTGGAGGAGAAGAGGACCAAAGGTGTCCCTACGTCCCCGAGCATCATGAGGCTTGAGCCCCCCCCACACACAAACACACAAACACACACACACACACACACACACCGTGGGTACCCCTGGACCGTCTCCCAGTATCCTGCTTGAAGCCACTTTCTACCTGGACTGATCTCCATTTTACTGAATGGGATACCCAGCGCTGTAACGCACCTCTGCACCCGGACGCCCCAGAGCCCCCCCGAGGGGACCTGTTGGTGTGGCCTTGGACCTTGCCCCATACTTACTTGAAGTCCAGATGAACAATCCTGTAAGTCGTTGCAAAATACCTGTAATCAGTGTCTGTTTCTTTCCCATAGGAAAACATTAGGGTGCCTGAGCCTGAAAAGCACCTCTGTACCTGAACACCTCAGGGCCTCCTGAAGTGACCTGTCGGTGCTGCTTTAGACCTTGCCCCATACTTACCTTAACTAGAGAAAAACAGTGCTATAAGTCATTGAGTGCATGAAAGCAGTATATTTTTTTCCATAGGATAACATTATAGCTCCATATGTTTTACTGTCAACTTTAGAAATATATAAAAATTTATATCTTGAAAATTACTTACTTGATTCTAATGAGCTTGGTATCTAAATTCATATAAAAATTATTTTTTTTTAAATTTGAGTTTGATTTATTTGTCTGTGTGTCTTGCATACTGGCTCTGTGTATGCAAAAAGTATTTAACACTGTCCTGAAATATTACATAGTATGTATTCGCACACTTGTACTAATTATGAATCATTATACACCATGTCAGTAAACAAATAATATTATTCATTACAAATTATATACAGTCCAGGAAAGGTTAGAATAGATCCAATTTATAATACAAACATGAAATTAATGAAAATAATTATCCAAACATAATATTAATAAGATTAATTCTCCAATAGTCCATATTCTCACATTGAAATATTAGTTGCTTCACAATTGTAAATTTGAAAAGATGTTCATTAATGTTCAAAATTAATATATTCCATCCAAATATTATTCATGAAATGAAATGTCCATAGAGATATATATCTCTAGGATGCCTATTTTGGTCAATTATTCTATTTTAGAATAATTGACCAAAATAGGCATCCTAGAGATATATAACAACGAGGTTCCTAATAAGATAATTAGAGAACAAGGGATATATCAATAATTCAACAAGTGGAGCCCTCTAAAAAGGAGGTCCTGACGAAATCCAAGGGTACTCCCGGGATGAAACACGTGTTGACAACAGGACGACGGGATGGACATTTCATTTCATGAATAATATTTGGATGGAATATATTAATTTTGAACATTAATGAACATCTTTTCAAATTTACAATTGTGAAGCAACTAATATTTCAATGTGAGAATATGGACTATTGGAGAATTAATCTTATTAATATTATGTTTGGATAATTATTTTCATTAATTTCATGTTTGTATTATAAATTGGATCTATTCTAACCTTTCCTGGACTGTATATAATTTGTAATGAATAATATTATTTGTTTACTAACATTGTGTATAATGATTCATAATTAGTACAAGTGTGCGAATACATACTATGTAGTTGGAGGTAACGTTATGTTACTATATTGGGGAGATTGGAGGGTGCAACCCTAGTATTTGGCACCGTGTACTGCAATATATTATTCATAGCTGTATTTAGGGGGGGCAGGAGCGCCTTATCACTCGTAAATCACCCCCACATATATATTGACTGTCCTGAAATATGCCTAACTGCTCGCCCACACTACCACAAAAGAGAGCTTTGGGGTTATTATTTTAATCGTTGTCAGCTAATAAGGGTCACCCTGGACTAGCTGAATAGTGTCCCCCATACAGTGATACACTACATAGTTAGCCAGGTTCCTACTTATTTGTGTGAAATGTTTCCATTACTTTGAGCGTTTACTAGTGCTTTTGATGGGAATGACTTAAACAAATAGATTTTGTCTGGTGCTTGGAAAGCAAATATTCCAAAGAATCTGTGGTAACTCTGATATCCACCACAAAGAATGTTACCATAGCTAATTAATTTTTACATCCATTCATTTTTGATCACCCAGGAGAATATAGATTTTGGAAATGAAGCCCTTTTTGGCACCACTTTCAGAAACAAATCTAATTTATTCTCAGTCCATCCAAAACATCCTTTCCGTAGGTATGTTTTTGTGGATGTATGAATTTTGGGCGGCTGCACAACAGAGCATGGGAGACTGTATCGGATCCCACACCGTGTGACAGATGTCAGACTAACCCTTTCTGGCTAGCTAGCAGCACCTCAAGTACCAAAGGTAGAAGTGAATTGTGGCAGTCTGTTGCATGACACTCCAACTCCTCAGGGAAATCATGGTGGATCAAATCTCATCCCTTTCTCTCAATTATACAAGTCTCATACATGCAAGGACAAAACAGAAGCAGTATTTTGGTTCAATATGTTTTATTGAATCAACTGTGTTCTATGTAGAAAGGCATGAATTGCGATTGAGGATAATGAAATGCAGTATTAAGAGAGCCGTGACCAAAAGAGTGAAACGCAAGAATCACCATATTGTCATAATAGTTTGAATAGCATTCCTACCTACGGTACTAAGTTTCTACATTAGAGAAAGTAGCAGTGGTAGCCCTAATCTGCCCTTCTGGTCCGGGGAAGGAAGCCCAATCCCCATACCTTTGCTAAAGTAGAGAAGAAGTCTGTTAGTCTACTGAAAGTCCTCCCAATTAGATAAAGAGAAAACAAGATTCCTGCAGAAACTGCGACAACGTGCAGCATAAGATAGCAATCTGGCTGGAATGTCCCTTCTGAGATGTTGTGGGCAGTGTGATATTTTATAATAACATATATGTTGTTCTGAGAACTGCCCTGACGTGAAAACACATTTTTCTGTATAGAGTAGACAGTGTTCCCTTTGGTCCTGCAGTACCCGGTAAGCATTGTGTACAGTCTTGGGGTGAGCACAAGATGAGAATGTCGTTCAGAGAAATTAATAACAGTTTCTGCAAGGAAGGACAACTGATGAAAGAAATAAAAAAAAAAAAATATCCACTAAAATGAAGCGTTGCTAAAATAATAAAATGAATAAAAGTGAAATGTAACTAGGTAACAGGGCCCATGCCTCAGACCCAGGGCTAAATAATGTGCCTGTATAAAATGCTAAAATAACCTTACAACACAGTAATTATAGTCTTTTAATTGTTTTATATGAGTGAAGTTTCTAAAGAGCTGCTGGTGATGAAAGGGCTTTGACGATATGGGTTTTAATGATCAGAATATCCTGTTTTTGTCTTACATTCTTAATGATCACTAGCCGTTTATTTCTGTTATGTAGTTGATCAGTGAAGCTTTTGGTTAGTGTTCTAATTTCTTTGTTTCTGTAAGGTCCTATTCACCTAGAAGGCGCGCAAGCCCAAGAAGAAGGTCGTCTCCTCGCCGGCGAAGTCCACCCAGACGCCCTCCACCTCCTCCTAGACATAGGAGAAGTAGAACCCCAGTCAGAAGGTGGGTGTTTTAATGACAAATAGAAGAAAAAGCATAATCTGGTACAACTAGAGTGTTTAAAGTGTTTTTTTTGGTTTAATAATGACCTGTTGTTGATTTAACACAAAAGAAAACATATATTAAGATATTTTAAAATGTCACTTATTCAAGTGTGCAAATATTATGTATGTTAATAAATGCTCTTATTGATACATTATTAGCTATTTAGCTGTGTCCCTTGAAATATCTCCAAGACATTTAATTTCTACACCTTGCCTTGAACGTTGAAGTTAAAATTGTCCTACACATTTTAAAAGTTTTTTTTGTGCAGCCATGTCATTTGGGAAAAAAAAAGAAAGCTTTATTCTTCATTTTGGTCCTCCAGTCTGAGAATGATGGCAGGTACTCGGAAGATTAACAATATAGCATTATAGGAATCCATCAGAGCTTGCTATAGTGCCTCAGATATAATACTAATAGCATCTACCTGCATCTCTTAAAACAACATTCCTTATACATACATTTGAAACTTACTTTATAAAATCATCCTCTGATGACATTAGAAGAACCTATGAAGTCATAAAAATAACATAACGTGAAGTTCTGTCCAAGACTGCCGCTTTTCAGCCCTAACATTTAATTATCAAAGCAAGTCTTAAAAAGTGTGTTCATAAAAGTGTTAAATGAAAAGAACTTAGTAATGGTTTAATACCTGGATGACTGGTTGATGGTCCTAGTTGATTCAAAAAAGTCCGGCACACCTTTAAGAATTGTATAAGGTGAGGCACACTTTGTAGTTGTTAACTAGAAACGCTTTTGACAAGTTTCTTGATCAAAATGCTAGACAGAGCTTGGTGAAGCTTTGCCATCAAGCCTTTATATATATTGAGACTCGCCATGCACATTTTCCCCACATTGAGCTCGGCAGTCATGCAAGCCCACTGAAGATAGTCCTATTTTTCTTATTTGAGATAGCAAACATAACTGGTGTTGAGGAGGATGCTAAAATCACATTCTCCCTGTGAGAGTGACTCCTTTCATCTGCCAAAACTCCGAGAGCCTGACAGTACAGTCTGCTTGTATTTTAATAAGGGCAAAGTTATTTTACTTGTACCTCTCTGTGGGTCTGCAGAGCACCTTCATAACTATGCAGTCCTTTCCCCAATCGCGCTTTGTGCATGCAGCCAAAGTGCATGTGCTTAATGTCAAATGTGTGGTTTTGCATGGAGTGGACTGATGAATGGTTGAGTCCAATGGTAATGTCCTTTTGATAATGTCACATTGTACATGCACTTTTCCTGTCACCCTCTCCATTAACAGATAAGTCTAAGGAAGTTTGCATTTTTGAATTAGCAAAACTATCTTATATCACTGGTACAGACATGTTTTACACTCCGTTAAACTCAACAGTCTACGGTGGAGCCAGTGTACATGTGCACTGTGGTGATCACAAGTGATTCTCCAGTATCACATCGTTCAGAGATTCACATGCTTTAATCATTCTCCGTCATCGTGGTGGGAGTCCCAGGGTTCCTTCTAAAGCAGTAGAAGTAGTGTACATGGCTTATAATGATGAAAGATATTGACTTCAATAGCTTATCTACAGCATTTATAAAAAGCTAAACTCCAGCTAGTCAGGCGATAGAACCCTTTAGAACATTCCTTGCAGAGACATCTTCTCTCGTTTTTCTACCGTATGTCGTGTTGAAGGGACGTCTACCTGAGCTCTGCTCAGTCCTTCAGTTGTACCCTGATTTGGATCATCCAGATTACTTCCGCTCTTCCGTTTCTCAGCATCTAGCACTAACATGTCACAACCATTGAAAAACAGAATTTTCAGACATTGTGGGGCCTGTGGAAAGAAAAGGCTCCACTCTAAAGACCATCACAAGGAGTGTATCTACTGTCTTTCACCCTGCCCCCAAGGTAAAGGGCTGTACAATCTGTTGTAGGAAGTTGGCTCTGTATGCACTATTTCAAAGTAAGGAATAGTATGCACAGAGTCCAAGGGTTCCCCTTAGAGGTAAGATAGTGGCAAAAAGAGATAATACTAATGCTCTATTTTGTGGTAGTGTGGTCGAGCAGTAGGCTTATCAAAGGAGTAGTGTTAAGCATTTGTTGTACACACAAGCAATAAATGAGGAACACACACTCAGAGACAATTCCAGGCCAATAGGTTTTTGTATAGAAAAATATATTTTCTTAGTTTATGTTAAGAACCACAGGTTCAAATTTTACATGTAATACTTCAAATGAAAGGTATTCCAGGTAAGTACTTTAGGAACTTTGAATGATCACAATAGCATATATACTTTTCAAATAAATCACATATAGCTATTTTAAAACTAGACAGTGCAATTTTCAACAGTTCCTGGGGGGGAGGTAAGTATTTTAGTTTTTGTAGTTAAGTAAACCGCCTACGGGGTTCAAGTTTGGGTCCAAGGTAGCCCACCGTTGGGGGTTCAGAGCAACCCCAAAGTTACCACACCAGCAGCTCAGGGCCGGTCAGGTGCAGAGTTCAAAGTTGTGCCCAAAACGCATAGGCTTCAATGGAGAAGGGGGTGCCCCGGTTCCAGTCTGCCAGCAGGTAAGTACCCGCGTCTTCGGAGGGCAGACCAGGGGGGTTTTGTAGGGCACTGGGGGGGACACAAGTTAGCACAGAAAGTACACCCTCAGCAGCACGGGGGCGGCCGGGTGCAGTGTGCAAACACACGTCTGGTTTCCAATGTAAATCAGTGGGAGACCAAGGGGTCTCTTCAGCGGTGCAGGCAGGCAAGGGGGGGGGCCTCCTCGGGGTAGCCACCACCTGGGCAAGGGAGAGGGCCTCCTGGGGGTCACTCCTGCACTGGAGTTCCGATCTTTCAGGTCCTGGGGGCTGCGGGTGCAGAGTCTTTTCCAGGCGTCGGAATCTGGGAGTCAGGCAGTCGCGGTCAGGGGGAGCCTCGGGATTCCCTCTGCAGGCATCGCTGTGGGGGGTCGGGGGGTGGCAACTCTGGCTACTCACGGTCTCGTAGTCGCCGGGGAGTCCTCCCTGAAGTGTTGGTTCTCCACAAGTCGAGCCGGGGGCGTCGGGTGCAGAGTAGCAAGTCTCACGCTTCCGGTGGGAAACGCAGTTGTTTTAAAGTTGCTCCTTTGAAACAAAGTTGCAGTCTTGGGTGAACAGGGCCGCTGTTCTCGGGAGCTTCTTGGTCCTTCTAGAGCAGGGCAGTCCTCTGAGGATTCAGAGGTCGCTGGTCCCTGGGGAGAGCGTCGCTGGAGCAGTTTCTTCAGAAGGGGGGGAGACAGGCCGGTAGAGCTGGGGCCAAAGCAGTTGGTGTCTCCGTCTTCTCTGCAGGGTTTTTAAGCTTAGCAGTCCTCTTCTTCTTAGGTTGCAGGAATCTGAGTTCCTAGGTTCTGGGGAGCCCTTAAATACTGAATTTAGGGGTGTATTTAGGTCTGGGAGGGCAGTAGCCAATGGCTACTGTCCTTGAGGCTGGCTACACCCTCCTTGTGCCTCCTCCCTGAGGGGAGGGGGGCACATCCCTAATCCTATTGGGGGAATCCTCCTTCTACAAGATGGAGGATTTCTAAAAGTCAGAGTCACCTCAGCTCAGGACACCTTAGGGGCTGTCCTGACTGGCCAGTGACTCCTCCTTGTTTTTCTCATTATCTCTCCTGGACTTGCCGCCAAAAGTGGGGGCTGTGTCCAGGGGGCGGGCATCTCCACTAGCTGGAGTGCCCTGGGGCATTGTAACACGAAGCTTGAGCCTTTGAAGCTCACTGCTAGGTGTTACAGTTCCTGCAGGGGGGAGGTGTGAAGCACCTCCACCCAGTACAGGCTTTGTTTCTGTCCTCAGAGAGCATAACGTCTCTCACCGCATGGGGTCAGAAACTCGTCTCTCACCGCATGGGGTCAGAAACTCGTCTCTCACCGCATGGGGTCAGAAACTCGTCTCTAAGCAGCAGGCTGGCACAGACCAGTCAGTCCTGCACTGAACAATTGGGTAAAATACAGGGGACATCTCTAAGATGCCCTCTGTGCGCATTTTTTAATAAATCCAACACTGGCATCAGTGTGGGTTTATTATTCTGAGAAGTTTGATACTAAACTTCCCAGTATTCAGTGTAGCCATTATGGAGCTGTGGAGTTGGTTTTTGACAGACTCCCAGACCGTACACTCTTATTGCTACCCTGCACTTACAATGTCTAAGGTTTTGCTTAGACACTGTAGGGGCATAGTGCTCATGCACCTATGCCCTCACCTGTGGTATAGTGCACCCTGCCTTAGGGCTGTAAGGCCTGCTAGAGGGGTGACTTACCTATGCCACAGGCAGTGTGAGGTTGGCAGGGCACCCTGAGGGGAGTGCCATGTCGACTTAGTCATTTTATCCCCACTAGCACACACAAGCTGGCAAGCAGTGTGTCTGTGCTGAGTGAGGGGTCCCCAGGGTGGCATAAGATATGCTGCAGCCCTTAGAGACCTTCCCTGGCATCAGGGCCCTTGGTACCAGGGGTACCAGTTACAAGGGACTTGCCTGGATGCCAGGGTGTGCCAATTGTGGAAACAATGGTACATTTTAGGTGAAAGAACACTGGTGCTGGGGCCTGGTTAGCAGGGTCCCAGCACACTTCTCAGTCAAGTCAGCATCAGTATCAGGCAAAAAGTGTGGGGTAACTGCAACAGGGAGCCATTTCTTTACATCTGTTTTTCATCTAAAACTCTTAAAGATAGAGAGGTGAGGCTGTTATGTGGTTACAGAAACTTAAATCTAAAAGAGCTGTTATTACTGATGAGAACAGTGAGAGTTCTGATATCTCAAAAGAGAGGTCAAAGAAAAGGGAGTGGATGAACCAAGGGTCACCAGTGGTGCACAGAAAAATAATGAAAGACTCACCAGGAGTTTTCAAAAGGCACTTCTCGTAGAGGGGAAAAGGAAAGAACCTTCTCCAAGGCCACTAGATCAGAGCCTTCAACTACCTTTTCAGGCTTGGCATTACATCCCGAGAAATCCTGTTCAGAATCGGTCATGGCGAAAAATAAACTGGCAAGGAGAGTCTCGTCGACTACAGCACCGTGTCAAAAACATAGTTGACACCAGTGATGACAATATCCACTACTACAGCTCTCGATGACGACAGCATTGGCAAAGACCTCGTCAACCAGACTGTCTATGGCACAACCGGCAGCGAAAACAGTTGTGATGATAAATCCCCTGGCTGAGAAACCACGCGTCCCACTTTACACCGGAACTGATGACTACATCATCGATGATACCATCAGGGACACAGTCGACAATAGACAAATCAATAAAATACATTTTACAACCAGGACATACTTCACTTAGCAAGGTGTTCATCTTGCCACCATGTCATCTATGAGATTTCGAGAAATGGTACATTGCATCGTCCCTCAGAGCTTAAAGTCACTATTGTGAGCATGTAAATTGTAATTGTATGTTCGATGGCATCTGTCGCTGTAGATACGCATGTTTTGCAATAGCTCGCCATCTGGTGTTGGGCCGGAGTGTTACAAGTTGTTTTTCTTCGAAGAAGTCTTTCGAGTCACGGGACCGAGTGACTCCTCCTTTTGTCTCCATTGCGCATGGGCGTCGACTCCATCTTCGATTGTTTTTTTTCCGCCATCGGGTTCGGACGTGTTCCTGTCGCTCCGAGTTTCGGAACGGAAAATTAGCTAATTTCGGAAGATTTTCGTCGGTATTGTTGCGTTCGGGATCGGCGTACTTAGATTCAACACCGCATCGAAGATCGAAGAGCTCCGGTGCCCTTCGGGGTAGTTTTTCGATTCCCTGTCGGGGCCTGGTCGGCCCGACCGCGTGCTGAAGAACGCCGATGGAACGGACCCCGTTCCGTTTCTGCCCCAAATGCCACAATAAATACCCCTATACAGACCAACACTTGGTCTGTAACCTGTGCCTGTCACCTGAGCACAGTGAAGACACCTGTGAGGCCTGTCGTGCGTTCCGGTCCCGAAAGACACTCCGACACCGTCGAGCCAGAAGACTTCAGATGGCGTCCGCGCCGACAGCCCACCGAGAGTTCGAGGAACAAGAAGAGGAAGGTACCTTCTCGATCCAAGATTCGGACTCCGAAGGATTCGACGATACACAAACCGTGAGTAAGACGTCGAAAACCACACAGAGGAAAATTTACAAGGCCCAGGGGACGCCACTGCCATCAGGCCATGGCTCCACCCATAAATTCGGTGACCGACCGTCGGCACCGAAAAAGGCCCAAACAGTGCCGAGATCGTCCGACTCCGGTCGAGACACCGGCACGCAGCCTTCTCGGGACCGAGAAAGTGCTGGAGACAAGCCTCGACACCGAGATGCCGGTGTGGACACGGCTCGACGCCGAGACAGCGGCACCGAAGAAGATCGACGCCGAGAGGTTTCGGCCCCGAAAAAGAAAAAAGTCACCTCGGAGCCGAAAAAACACGCAGACAGGGTTTCGGTGCCGAAACAAACTGCAAGCGACCCAGCTTCAGGCTCTTATACAGAAGAGCACTCGCTAACCTCCCAAATGCAAAAGCATAGGTTTGAGGAAGAGCTACAATCAACTGATGTGGACCATACGCAAAAGCGTATCTTCATACAGCAGGGGACAGGAAAAATAAGCACCCTTCCCCCCATTAGAAGAAAGAGAAGGTTGGTGTTCCAAACTGAACAGACACCACAACCAAAAGTGGTGAAAAGAGTTACCCCACCACCCTCTCCTCCGCCCGTGATTAACGTCTCACCAGCACGAACTCCATCACACTCCCCAGCTCATACCACCATAAGCCAGGGTGACCAAGATCAAGACGCATGGGACCTATAACGACGCCCCAGTGTCAGATAACAGTCCGGAGGCATACCCTACGAAGCCATCTCCACCAGAAGACAGCACCGCGTATTCTCAAGTGGTGGCTAGAGCAGCACAATTTCACAACGTAAGCCTCCACTCAGAACAGGTCGAGGATGATTTTTTATTCAACACACTCTCCTCCACCCACAGCTCATACCAAAGCCTGCCTATGCTCCCTGGTATGCTCCGGCACGCGAAAGAAATCTTTAAGGAGCCGGTCAAAAGTAGGGCAATCACACCAAGGGTGGAAAAAAAGTACAAGGCGCCTCCTACAGACCCGGTTTTCATCACTACACAGCTGCCACCAGACTGTCGTTGTAGGAGCAGCTAGGAAAAGGGCCAACTCTCACACATCTGGAGATGCACCACCCCCAGATAAAGAAAGCCGCAAGTTCGATGCAGCTGGTAAAAGAGTCGCAGCACAAGCTGCAAACCAGTGGCGCATCGCGAACTCCCAGGCACTACTTGCGCGCTATGACAGAGCCCACTGGGACGAGATGCAACATCTCATTGAACATCTGCCCAAGGACTTACAAAATAGGGCAAAACAAGTGGTTGAGGAGGGACAGACCATTTCCAACAACCAGATCCGCTCCTCCATGGACGCTGCAGATACAGCTGCACGGACAATTAATACATCTGTAACTATCAGAAGGCATGCATGGCTCTGAACGTCTGGATTTAAACCAGAGATTCAGCAAGCAGTTCTCAATATGCCTTTTAATGAAAAAGAACTGTTCGGTCCAGAAGTGGACACAGCGATTGAGAAACTCAAAAAAGATACGGACACTGCCAAAGCCATGGGCGCACTCTACTCCCCGCAGAGCAGAGGGAATTACAGCACATTCTGTAAAACACCCTTTCGAGGGGGGTTTCGGGGTCAGAGCACACAAGCCAGCACCTCAAAAGCAACACCGTCCAGTTACCAGGGACAGTATAGAGGAGGTTTTAGGGGACAATATAGAGGAGGGCAATTCCCTAGAAATAGAGGAAGATTTCAGAGCCCCAAAACCCCTACTACTAAACAGTGACTCACATGTCACTCACCCCCTCCACACAACACCAGTGGGGGGAAGAATAAGTCATTATTACAAAGCATGGGAGGAAATCACTACAGACACTTGGGTTCTAGCAATTATCCAACATGGTTATTGCATAGAATTTCTACAATTCCCTCCAAACATACCATCAAAAGCACAAAATTTGACAACACACCATTCCAATCTCCTGGAGATAGAAGTGCAGGCACTATTGCAAAAGAATGCAATCGAATTAGTGCCAAACACACAAATAAACACAGGAGTTTACTCACTGTACTTTCTGATACCAAAGAAGGACAAAACGCTGAGACCAATCCTAGACCTCAGAGTAGTGAACACTTTCATCAAATCAGACCACTTTCACATGGTCACACTACAAGAAGTATTGCCATTGCTAAAACTACACGACTACATGGCAACTTTAGACCTCAAGGATGCTTATTTCCATATACCAATACACCCATTGCACAGGAAATACCTAAGGTTTGTATTCAAGGGAATACATTACCAATTCAAGGTACTGCCTTTCGGATTAACAACCGCACCAAGAGTCTTTACCAAATGTCTAGCGGTAGTCGCTGCATGTAGGAAGTTGGCTCTGTATGTGCTATTTCAAAGTAAGGAATAGCATGCACAGAGTCCAAGGGTTCCCCTTAGAGGTAAAATAGTGGTAAAAATAGATAATACTAATGCTCTATTTTGTGGTAGTGTGGTCGAGCAGTAGGCTTATCCAAGGAGTAGTGTTAAGCATTTGTTGTACATACACATAGACAATAAATGAGGTACACACACTCGGAGACAAATCCAGCCAATAGGTTTTTATATAGAAAAATATCTTTTCTTAGTTTATTTTTAGAACCACAGGTTCAAATTCTACATGTAATATCTCATTCGAAAGGTATTGCAGGTAAGTACTTTAGGAACTTCAAATCATCAAAATTGCATGTATACTTTTCAAGTTATTCACAAATAGCTGTTTTAAAAGTGGACACTTAGTGCAATTTTCACAGTTCCTAGGGGAGGTAAGTATTTGTTAGATTAACCAGGTAAGTAAGACACTTACAGGGCTTAGTTCTTGGTCCAAGGTAGCCCACCGTTGGGGGTTCAGAGCAACCCCAAAGTCACCACACCAGCAGCTCAGGGCCGGTCAGGTGCAGAGTTCAAAGTGGTGCCCAAAACACATAGGCTAGAATGGAGAGAAGGGGGTGCCCCGGTTCCGGTCTGCTGGCAGGTAAGTACCCGCGTCTTCGGAGGGCAGACCAGGGGGGTTTTGTAGGGCACCGGGGGGGACACAAGTCCACACAGAAATTTCACCCTCAGCAGCGCGGGGGCGGCCGGGTGCAGTGTAGAAACAAGCGTCGGGTTTTCAATGTTAGTCTATGAGAGATCTCGGGATCTCTTCAGCTCTGCAGGCAGGCAAGGGGGGGATTCCTCGGGGAAACCTCCACTTGGGCAAGGGAGAGGGACTCCTGGGGGTCACTTCTCCAGTGAAAGTCCGGTCCTTCAGGTCCTGGGGGCTGCGGGTGCAGGGTCTCTCCCAGGCGTCGGGACTTTAGGTTCAAAGAGTCGCGGTCAGGGGAAGCCTCGGGATTCCCTCTGCAGGCGGCGCTGTGGGGGCTCAGGGGGGACAGGTTTTGGTACTCACAGTATCAGAGTAGTCCTGGGGTCCCTCCTGAGGTGTTGGGTCGCCACCAGCCGAGTCGGGGTCGCCGGGTGCAGTGTTGCAAGTCTCACGCTTCTTGCGGGGAGCTTGCAGGGTTCTTTAAAGTTTGCTGGAAACAAAGTTGCAGCTTTTCTTGGAGCAGGTCCGCTGTCCTCGGGAGTTTCTTGTCTTTTCGAAGCAGGGGCAGTCCTCAGAGGATGTCGAGGTCGCTGGTCCCTTTGGAAGGCGTCGCTGGAGCAGGATCTTTGGAAGGCAGGAGACAGGCCGGTGAGTTTCTGGAGCCAAGGCAGTTGTCGTCTTCTGGTCTTCCTCTGCAGGGGTTTTCAGCTAGGCAGTCCTTCTTCTTGTAGTTGCAGGAATCTAATTTTCTAGGGTTCAGGGTAGCCCTTAAATACTAAATTTAAGGGCGTGTTTAGGTCTGGGGGGTTAGTAGCCAATGGCTACTAGCCCTGAGGGTGGGTACACCCTCTTTGTGCCTCCTCCCAAGGGGAGGGGGTCACAATCCTAACCCTATTGGGGGAATCCTCCATCTGCAAGATGGAGGATTTCTAAAAGTTAGAGTCACCTCAGCTCAGGACACCTTAGGGGCTGTCCTGACTGGCCAGTGACTCCTCCTTGTTTTTCTCATTATTTTCTCCGGCCTTGCCGCCAAAAGTGGGGCCTGGCCGGAGGGGGCGGGCAACTCCACTAGCTGGAGTGTCCTGCTGGGTTGGCACAAAGGAGGTGAGCCTTTGAGGCTCACCGCCAGGTGTGACAATTCCTGCCTGGGAGAGGTGTTAGCATCTCCACCCAGTGCAGGCTTTGTTACTGGCCTCAGAGTGACAAAGGCACTCTCCCCATGGGGCCAGCAACATGTCTCGGTTTGTGGCAGGCTGCTAAAACTAGTCAGCCTACACAGATAGTCGGTTAAGTTTCAGGGGGCACCTCTAAGGTGCCCTCTGGGGTGTATTTTACAATAAAATGTACACTGGCATCAGTGTGCATTTATTGTGTTGAGAAGTTTGATACCAAACTTCCCAGTTTTCAGTGTAGCCATTATGGTGCTGTGGAGTTCGTGTTTGACAGACTCCCAGACCATATACTCTTATGGCTACCCTGCACTTACAATGTCTAAGGTTTTGTTTAGACACTGTAGGGGTACCATGCTCATGCACTGGTACCCTCACCTATGGTATAGTGCACCCTGCCTTAGGGCTGTAAGGCCTGCTAGAGGGGTGGCTTACCTATACTGCATAGGCAGTGAGAGGCTGGCATGGCACCCTGAGGGGAGTGCCATGTCGACTTACTCGTTTTGTCCTCACTAGCACACACAAGCTGGCAAGCAGTGTGTCTGTGCTGAGTGAGAGGTCTCCAGGGTGGCATAAGACATGCTGCAGCCCTTAGAGACCTTCCTTGGCATCAGGGCCCTTGGTACTAGAAGTACCAGTTACAAGGGACTTATCTGGATGCCAGGGTCTGCCAATTGTGGATACAAAAGTACAGGTTAGGGAAAGAACACTGGTGCTGGGGCCTGGTTAGCAGGCCTCAGCACACTTTCAATTGTAAACATAGCATCAGCAAAGGCAAAAAGTCAGGGGGCAACCATGCCAAGGAGGCATTTCCTTACACTGCACACATAAGAAGGCAGCAAATACATGTGTTCCCATATCTAGACGACTGGCTAATCAAGGCCCATTCGTTAATACAGTGCTCAAATCACACAAATCATATCATACAAACCCTCTTCAAACTAGGGTTCACCGTCAATTTCACAAAATCCAAAATTCTGCCGCGCAAGGTACAACAATACCTGGGAGCCATAATAGACACATCAAAAGGAGTAGCCACTCCAAGTCCACAAAGAATTCGAAATTTCAACACCATCATACAACGCATGTATCCAACACAAAGGATACACGCAAAGATGGTACTACAACTCCTAGGCATGATGTCTTCATGCATAGCCATTGTCCCAAACGCAAGACTGCACATGAGGCCCTTACAACAGTGCCTAGCATCACAATGGTCACAAGCACAGGGTCACCTTCTAGATCTGGTGTTAATAGACCGCCAAACTTACCTCTCGCTTCTATGGTGGAACAACATAAATTTAAACAAAGGGCGGCCTTTCCAAGACCCAGTGCCACAATACGTAATAACAGATGCTTCCATGACAGGGTGGGGCGCACACCTCTATCAACACAGCATACAAGGACAATGGAACATACATCAAACAAAACTGCATATAAATCACCTAGAACTTCTAGCAGTTTTTCATGCACTAAAAGCTTTCCAACCAATAATAGTTCACAAATACATTCTCGTCAAAACAGACAACATGACAACAATGTATTATCTAAACAAGCAAGGGGGGACGCACTCCACGCAGTTAAGCCTGCTAGCACAAAAGATTTGGCGTTGGGCAATTCACAACCAAATTCGCCTAATAGCACAATTTATACCAGGGATCCAAAATCAACTCGCAGACAGTCTCTCTCGAGATCACCAACAGGTCCACGAATGGGAAATTCACCCCCAAATTCTGAACACTTATTTCAAACTCTGGGGAACACCTCAGATAGACTTGTTTGCGACAAGGGAGAACGCAAAATGCCAAAACTTCGCATCCAGATACCCACACAAACAGTCCCAAGGCAATGCCCTATGGATGAACTGGTCAGGGATATTTGCTTACGCTTTTCCTCCTCTCCCTCTCCTTCCTTACCTGGTAAACAAACTCAGTCAAAACAAACTCAAACTCATATTGATAGCACCAACTTGGGCAAGGCAACCCTGGTACACAACGCTGCTAGACCTATCAGTAGTACCCTGCATCAAATTGCCCAACAGGCCAGATCTGTTGACACAGCACAACCAAAAGATCAGACACCCAGATCCAGCATCGCTGAATCTAGCAATCTGGCTCCTGAAATCCTAGAATTCGGGCACTTACAACTTACCCAAGAATGTATGGAAGTCATAAAACAAGCCAGAAGGCCATCCACCAGGCACTGCTATGCAAGTAAATGGAAAAGGTTTGTTTGCTACTGCCATATTAATCAAATACAACCATTACACACAACTCCAGAACATGTAGTGGGTTACTTGCTTCACTTACAAAAATCTAACCTGGTTTTCTCTTCCATTAAAATACACCTTGCAGCAATATCTGCATACCTGCAGACTACCTATTCAACTTCCCTATATAAGATACCAGTCATTAAAGCATTCATGGAGGGCCTTAGGAGAATTATACCACCAAGAACACCACCTGTTCCTTCATGGAACCTAAATGTTGTCCTAACTAGACTTATGGGTCCACCTTTTGAACCCATGCACTCCTGCGACATACAGTTCCTAACCTGGAAGGTGGCATTTCTCATCGCCATTACTTCCCTAAGAAGAGTAAGCGAGATTCAGGCGTTTACAATACAGGAACCTTTTATACAACTACACAAGAATAAGGTCGTCCTAAGGACCAATCCTAAATTTTTGCCAAAGGTTATTTCACCGTTCCATCTAAATCAAACAGTGGAACTTCCAGTGTTCTTTCCACAGCCAGATACCGTAGCTTAAAGGGCACTACATACATTAGATGTCAAAAGAGCATTGATGTATTACATTGACAGAACAAAAAACATCAGAAAGACTAAACAACTATTTATTGCATTTCAAAAACCTCATGCAGGAAACCAATATCAAAACAAGGTATAGCCAGATGGATAGTTAAATGCATCCAAATCTGCTACCTTAAAGCTAAACGACAGCTGCCCATTACACCAAGGGCACACTCAACCAGAAAGAAGGGTGCTACCATGGCCTTTCTAGGAAACATCCCAATGCAAGAAATATGTAAGGCAGCCACATGGTCTACGCCTCACACATTCACCAAGCACTACTGTGTAGACGTGTTATCCGCACAACAAGCCACAGTAGGTCAAGCCGTATTAAGAACATTATTTCAGACTACTTCCACTCCTACAGGCTGATCCACCGCTTTTGGGGAGATAACTGCTTACTAGTCTATGCAAAACATGCGTATCTACAGCGACAGATGCCATCGAACTGAAAATGTCACTTACCCAGTGTACATCTGTTCGTGGCATCAGTCGCAGTAGATTTGCATGTGCCCACCCGCCTCCCCGGGAGCCTGTAGCAGTTTGGAAGTTACCTTCAATTATTTATATATGTATCATCTCAACCTTAAATAGGTGCATACTTAGTCACTCCATTGCATGGGCACTATTACTACAATTCAACTCCTACCTCACCCTCTGCGGGGAAAAACAATCGAAGATGGAGTCGACGCCCATGTGCAATGGAGACAAAAGGAGGAGTTACTCGGTCCCGTGACTCGAAAGACTTCTTCGAAGAAAAACAACTTGTAACACTCCGACCCAACACCAGATGGCGAGCTATTGCAAAACATGCGAATCTACTGCGACTGATGCCACGAACAGATGTACACTGGGTAAGTGACATTTTCATTATATAGCGCTTACTACCCCTGACGAGGCGTCGAAGCGCTTTTCGATGAGTAGCACGCTACTCCGGTACCCAACAAGAATTAGTGATGGATTAGTATAATTTAAATAAGGAGTACAGTTTTAGTATTATTATGAGTTAATTTGAGTTGCGGATATGAGAGTTTGTTAGTTAGATTGACTGGAGTAATGGAGGGTGTAGGAAGTTGGCTCTGTATGTGCTATTTCAAAGTAAGGAATAGCATGCACAGAGTCCAAGGGTTCCCCTTAGAGGTAAAATAGTGGTAAAAATAGATAATACTAATGCTCTATTTTGTGGTAGTGTGGTCGAGCAGTAGGCTTATCCAAGGAGTAGTGTTAAGCATTTGTTGTACATACACATAGACAATAAATGAGGTACACACACTCAGAGACAAATCCAGCCAATAGGTTTTGTTATAGAAAAATATCTTTTCTTAGTTTATTTTAAGAACCACAGGTTCAAATTCTACATGTAATATCTCATTCGAAAGGTATTGCAGGTAAGTACTTTAGGAACTTCAGATCATCAAAATTGCATGTATACTTTTCAAGTTATTCACAAATAGCTGTTTTAAAAGTGGACACTTAGTGCAATTTTCACAGTTCCTAGGGGAGGTAAGTTTTGATTAGTTTTACCAGGTAAGTAAGACACTTACAGGGTTCAGTTCTTGGTCCAAGGTAGCCCACCGTTGGGGGTTCAGAGCAACCCCAAAGTCACCACACCAGCAGCTCAGGGCCGGTCAGGTGCAGAGTTCAAAGTGGTGCCCAAAACACATAGGCTAGAATGGAGAGAAGGGTGTGCCCCGGTTCCGGTCTGCTTGCAGGTAAGTACCCGCGTCTTCGGAGGGCAGACCAGGGGGGTTTTGTAGGGCACCGGGGGGGACACGAGTCCACACAGAAATTTCACCCTCAGCGGCGCGGGGGCGGCCGGGTGCAGTGTAGAAACAAGCGTCGGGTTCGCAATGTTAGTCTATGAGAGATCTCGGGATCTCTTCAGCGCTGCAGGCAGGGAAGGGGGGGGTTCCTCGGGGAAACCTCCGCTTGGGCAAGGGAGAGGGACTCCTGGGGGTCACTTCTCCAGTGAAAGTCCGGTCCTTCAGGTCCTGGGGGCTGCGGGTGCAGGGTCTCTCCCAGGCGTCGGGACTTTAGGTTCAAAGAGTCGCGGTCAGGGGAAGCCTCGGGATTCCCTCTGCAGGCGGCGCTGTGGGGGCTCAGGGGGGACAGGTTTTGGTACTCACAGTATCAGAGTAGTCCTGGGGTCCCTCCTGAGGTGTCGGGTCTCCACCAGCCGAGTCGGGGTCGCCGGGTGCAGTGTTGCAAGTCTCACGCTTCTTGCGGGGAGCTTGCAGGGTTCTTTAAAGCTGCTGGAAACAAAGTTGCAGCTTTTCTTGGAGCAGGTCCGCTGTCCTCGGGAGTTTCTTGTCTTTTCGAAGCAGGGGCAGTCCTCAGAGGATGTCGAGGTCGCTGGTCCCTTCGGAAGGCGTCGCTGGAGCAGGATCTTTGGAAGGCAGGAGACAGGCCGGTGAGTTTCTGGAGCCAAGGCAGTTGTCGTCTTCTGGTCTTCCGCTGCAGGGGTTTTCAGCTGGGCAGTCCTTCTTCTTGTTGCAGGAATCTAATTTTCTAGGGTTCAGGGTAGCCCTTAAATACTAAATTTAAGGGCGTGTTTAGGTCTGGGGGGTTAGTAGCCAATGGCTACTAGCCCTGAGGGTGGGTACACCCTCTTTGTGCCTCCTCCCAAGGGGAGGGGGTCACAATCCTAACCCTATTGGGGGAATCCTCCATCTGCAAGATGGAGGATTTCTAAAAGTTAGAGTCACCTCAGCTCAGGACACCTTAGGGGCTGTCCTGACTGGCCAGTGACTCCTCCTTGTTATTCTCATTATTTTCTCCGGCCTTGCCGCCAAAAGTGGGGCCTGGCCGGAGGGGGCGGGCAACTCCACTAGCTGGAGTGTCCTGCTGGGTTGGCACAAAGGAGGTGAGCCTTTGAGGCTCACCGCCAGGTGTGACAATTCCTGCCTGGGAGAGGTGTTAGCATCTCCACCCAGTGCAGGCTTTGTTACTGGCCTCAGAGTGACAAAGGCACTCTCCCCATGGGGCCAGCAACATGTCTCGGTTTGTGGCAGGCTGCTAGAACTAGTCAGCCTACACAGATAGTCGGTTAAGTTTCAGGGGGCACCTCTAAGGTGCCCTCTGTGGTGTATTTTACAATAAAATGTACACTGGCATCAGTGTGCATCTATTGTGCTGAGAAGTTTGATACCAAACTTCCCAGTTTTCAGTGTAGCCATTATGGTGCTGTGGAGTTCGTGTTTGACAGACTCCCAGACCATATACTCTTATGGCTACCCTGCACTTACAATGTCTAAGGTTTTGTTTAGACACTGTAGGGGTACCATGCTCATGCACTGGTACCCTCACCTATGGTATAGTGCACCCTGCCTTAGGGCTGTAAGGCCTGCTAGAGGGGTGTCTTACCTATACTGCATAGGCAGTGAGAGGCTGGCATGGCACCCTGAGGGGAGTGCCATGTCGACTTACTCGTTTTGTCCTCACTAGCACACACAAGCTGGCAAGCAGTGTGTCTGTGCTGAGTGAGAGGTCTCCAGGGTGGCATAAGACATGCTGCATCCCTTAGAGACCTTCCTTGGCATCAGGGCCCTTGGTACTAGAAGTACCAGTTACAAGGGACTTATCTGGATGCCAGGGTCTGCCAATTGTGGATACAAAAGTACAGGTTAGGGAAAGAACACTGGTGCTGGGGCCTGGTTAGCAGGCCTCAGCACACTTTCAATTGTAAACATAGCATCAGCAAAGGCAAAAAGTCAGGGGGCAACCATGCCAAGGAGGCATTTCCTTACAGAGGGGTGGAGGAGGAAAGAAATCCAGAAGTGTTAGTTGGGAGTTTATCCTTCATTTACTCAATCCAAAGGCTTGAGATGAATAAAAGGGGAGCGGAGGAGACAGAGGATGTGGAAGGGTTAGGGAGAGCATAGTAGCAGGGTGAGATGAATGCAGGAGAATTTAGTAGGGTTGTGTGGGAGGTCACAGAGGTAGAGTGAGGTTTGGTGAGTTAGATGTGGAGGTGGAGGGAAGAGCTTAGGCAGAGATATTTAGGAGATGAAAGTGGTCGAAGGGATTTGGGATGAGTCCGAGTGAGAATGGAGGATAGTTTGATAGAGACATGACATAAGAGTGATGAGTAGATAAGTGTGATAAAAAGAGAGCAGAAATTCATAGATATCTAGTATAACAACCCATGCAATGATCCACAAACATGCCAGGCACAGAAACAACATATACACACACACATATATATATATATATATATATATATATATATTTATACACACACACACACACGAATACACACACATATGCACATACAATACATAATTAGAATAATGGGTAAAAATACTTAGTCAGACAGGTTTAAAAGAGTGTGTGTGTATTTTATTGTTATTGGTTTAGTTTCTGTAAAATGAGCATCGTGGCCTACCCAACCGGAGTATTTTCTACGAGTATGTCAGTAAGCGTTACCAAGCATGTTTTATATGCCCCGTTTATATTGTACACTAAGGGTACGTGATGGGCCACGGGGTAAGCGTCTCCAGCAACCTTGTGTGCCTTTGGCAATGTGATTGTTACTAGTGCGTCTTTGTGGAGATGTCCTTGTGCTTCTGAGCATCAACAACGCACCACCGGAATCGGCAGTAAACGCATTGGGGTCGTTTTGGAGAGCTGTCCATCATCCTGGTAAAAGGCGGGAATTCCTTTACCTACTTCGAGGGTGGACGGGGCATGGCTCAGCGGGCGGAGCTTACAGGTGCTTTATAAAGGGAGAACCTTCTACTCTGTGCCTCCAGCAGAGGAAGATAGAACCCGAGCGTCACAGTCAGATACAGGTGTGGTTCTGATCAGTGCCCTGTACAAACCTCAACTCCCCAAGATTGTTTTTAACCCTATGTTTGGTGAACATTGTTTTCCAAACATGTGAGGGCAATGAGAGAACTCAGAAAATTGGATGAAGTATTTTTAAAAACGCAAAGTCTGTAAATGTCTACTTACCTGTTCACCCACTGATAAGCTTAACTGCTCACCCACACTACCACAGAGCATTAGTCCCATCTACTTTTTGCTTCTGCAATGCCAATAGGGGGGGATCTACTGGACGCTGCACACTACTTCATTTTAGTGCACTATGAAGAGAGCCAGCTTCCTACAATCACTACTCTGAAACCCTTTCAAACCGTCAAAAGACTATACCTAACAGAAAAGGCAGGACTAAGTTGTGCACGGTTCAAGACATCTGATGAAATTTATCACAATCTTTATGTTTTACTATTAATGTGCAGGAACCTTTGAAACTGCCTGTTGCAAAGACAGAGGAGCCTGGAGCAACTAGTGTGAACTGCTAACTGAACATGCACTATTATGGGCTCATTCTTTTCTTTCCTAAGCAATAAAGCGGAGCAAGAACTGAACATACTCCATATAATATAAATAAACCAATCCCAAGCTTTTTTTTATTCCAGGTACACAGATGTTGCTTAGTGTTTTCTTCACCATATGAGTCGGTATTGGCCCTAATATTCTCTCCATCATTGCAAGGTGCTCCTTACTATCGTGTGTCTGAAAAATGATCAATGTCTATGAAAGGCAGCAATACATAGAGGAGCCCAGGCAACATGTGGAGCAATTTCACCACTTAGTTGTGCCTCCAGCTCTAGAGGGCATGGCTCAGGTTCCTGTGGCTCTAGTGCAAGAAGTGCAGGACCAGCTATAAACACTTCCCTGAACCTGCAAGGTCCTTATCTCCTGATGCGTCCACAACCACTTATACCAAGATCACATGAACCTTTGCCGCCACCTGCCACTTCAAGAATGACCACTATGTCAAACATTGTCAAGCCTCCTCGGGAAGACCTGACCTCCTTGGATGACAATAGAGAGGATGGTGTGAAATTCAGCATACCTGTGTCCCAATGAATGGGGCGGTTAGCTCATCCATACACCTTCACCTCTTGCACCACAAACGGTGGACTCCCTACCAGATGATATTGGTGGTTTTCATACCTTTTTGGGGAGAGCAGCCAAAGGTTTCCAGCTTCTAATAACCAAACAATTTGATTGTTTTCTATATTATTTTAAAGAAAAATCTAGAAAAGCTGTAAGGGCAATCCTAATTTAATTACATCTGGGAGGAAGGAATGTAGAGCATGACAATTATTGCCATGGTCACAGCTACTCTGCCAAGGATTGAAAAGAAATACAATACTCCTGAATACTTGCTAGCATGTTTGGTTGGACATCCGAAACCAGACTGTCATCACACACAGTGCCAATCAAAGAACCCTTCCATACCAATATCAACCCTCCCTGACATAGAAGGCATACACCATGTGTAGGAAAGTACCCTCTTTCTTTGCATGCTTACCCCCATTTTCTGCCTGCTGTCAGTGTGTTGGACTGTCTTCTGGGATCCTGCTAACCAGAACCCCAGTGGTTATGCTCTCTCCCTTCTAACTTGAACCATTTTTTCATCCTGCGTTTGGCATACTGGTACCCCCATGTAAGTCCCTAGTATATGGTACATAGGTACCCAGGGCATTGTGGTACCAGGAGATCTCTATGGGCTGCAGCATGTATTATGCCACCCATAGGGAGCCTGTAGGAAGTTGGCTCTGTATGTGCTATTTCAAAGTAAGGAATAGCATGCACAGAGTCCAAGGGTTCCCCTTAGAGGTAAAATAGTGGTAAAAAGAGATAATACTAATGCTCTATTTTGTGGTAGTGTGGTCGAGCAGTAGGCTTATCCAAGGAGTAGTGTTAAGCATTTGTTGTACATACACATAGACAATAAATGAGGTACACACACTCAGAGACAAATCCAGCCAATAGGTTTTGTATAGAAAAATATCTTTTCTTAGTTTATTTTAAGAACCACAGGTTCAAATTTAACATGTAATATCTTGTTTGAAAGGTATTGCAGGTAAGTACATTAGGAACTTTGAATCATTTCAATTGCATGTATACTTTTCAAGTTATTCACAAATAGCTACTTTAAAAGTGGACACTTAGTGCAATTTTCACAGTTCCTGGGGGAGGTAAGTTTTTGTTAGTTTTACCAGGTAAGTAGGACACTTACAGGGTTCAGTTCTTGGTCCAAGGTAGCCCACCGTTGGGGGTTCAGAGCAACCCCAAAGTTACCACACCAGCAGCTCAGGGCCGGTTAGGTGCAGAGTTCAAAGTGGTGCCCAAAACGCATAGGCTAGAATGGAGAGAAGGGGGTGCCCCGGTTCCGGTCTGCTTGCAGGTAAGTACCCGCGTCTTCGGAGGGCAGACCAGGGGGGTTTTGTAGGGCACCGGGGGGGACACAAGCCCACACAGAAATTTCACCCTCAGCAGCGCGGGGGCGGCCGGGTGCAGTGTAGAAACAAGCGTCGGGTTTGCAATGTTAGTCAATGAGAGATCAAGGGATCTCTTCAGCGCTGCAGGCAGGCAAGGGGGGGCTTCCTCGGGGAAACCTCCACTTGGGCAAGGGAGAGGGACTCCTGGGGGTCACTTCTCCAGTGAAAGTCCGGTCCTTCAGGTCCTGGGGGCTGCGGGTGCAGGGTCTTTTCCAGGCGTCGGGACTTAGGTTTCAGAGAGTCGCGGTCAGGGGAAGCCTCGGGATTCCCTCTGCAGGCGGCGCTGTGGGAGCTCAGGGGGGACAGGTTTTGGTACTCACAGTCGTAGAGTAGTCCGGGGGTCCTCCCTGAGGTGTTGGTTCTCCACCAGCCGAGTCGGGGTCGCCGGGTGCAGTGTTGCAAGTCTCACGCTTCTTGCGGGGAGTTGCAGGGTTCTTTAAAGCTGCTTCTTGAAACAAAGTTGCAGTCTTTTTGGAGCAGGTCCGCTGTCCTCGGGAGTTTCTTGTCGTCGTCGAAGCAGGGCAGTCCTCAGAGGATGCAGAGGTCGCTGGTCCCTTTGGAAGGCGTCGCTGGAGCAGAGTTCTAAGGAAGGCAGGAGACAGGCCGGTGAGTTTCTGGAGCCAAGGCAGTTGTTGTCTTCTGGTCTTCCTCTGCAGGGGTTTTCAGCTGGGCAGTCCTTCTTCTTGTTGTTGCAGGAATCTAATTTTCTAGGGTTCAGGGTAGCCCTTAAATACTAAATTTAAGGGCGTGTTTAGGTCTGGGGGGTTAGTAGCCAATGGCTACTAGCCCTGAGGGTGGGTACACCCTCTTTGTGCCTCCTCCCAAGGGGAGGGGGTCACAATCCTAACCCTATTGGGGGAATCCTCCATCTGCAAGATGGAGGATTTCTAAAAGTTAGAGTCACCTCAGCTCAGGACACCTTAGGGGCTGTCCTGACTGGCCAGTGACTCCTCCTTGTTGCTTTCTTTGTTCCCTCCAGCCTTGCCGCCAAAAGTGGGGACCGTGGCCGGAGGGGGCGGGCAACTCCACTAAGCTGGAGTGCCCTGCTGGGCTGTGACAAAGGGGTGAGCCTTTGAGGCTCACCGCCAGGTGTTACAGCTCCTGCCTGGGGGAGGTGTTAGCATCTCCACCCAGTGCAGGCTTTGTTACTGGCCTCAGAGTGACAAAGGCACTCTCCCCATGGGGCCAGCAACATGTCTCTAGTGTGGCAGGCTGCTGGAACTAGTTAGCTTACACAGACAGTCGGTTAAGTTTCAGGGGGCACCTCTAAGGTGCCCTCTGGGGTGTATTTTGCAATAAAATGTACACTGGCATCAGTGTGCATTTATTGTGCTGAGAAGTTTGATACCAAACTTCCCAGTTTTCAGTGTAGCCATTATGGTGCTGTGGAGTTCGTGTTCGACAGACTCCCAGACCATATACTCTTATGGCTACCCTGCACTTACAATGTCTAAGGTTTTGCTTAGACACTGTAGGGGTACAGTGCTCATGCAGTGGTGTACCCTCAGCTATGGTATAGTGCACCCTGCCTTAGGGCTGTAAGGCCTGCTAGAGGGGTGTCTTACCTATACTGCATAGGCAGTGAGAGGCTGGCATGGCACCCTGAGGGGAGTGCCATGTCGACTTACTCGTTTTGTCCTCACTAGCACACACAAGCTGGCAAGCAGTGTGTCTGTGCTGAGTGAGAGGTCTCCAGGGTGGCATAAGACATGCTGCAGCCCTTAGAGACCTTCCTTGGCATCAGGGCCCTTGGTACTAGAAGTACCAGTTACAAGGGACTTATCTGGATGCCAGGGTCTGCCAATTGTGGATACAAAAGTACAGGCTAGGGAAAGAACCCTGGTGCTGGGGCCTGGTTAGCAGGCCTCAGCACACTTTCAATTGTAAACATAGCATCAGCAAAGGCAAAAAGTCAGGGGGCAACCATGCCAAGGAGGCATTTCCTTACAGAGCCCATGCAAAATGTTCTGCCATTGTAGCCTGCGTGAAAAGGTGCATGCACCCATTCACTACCAGGTCACTGTAAGTCACCCCTATAGCAGGCCCTCCTAGCCCAGAGGGCGGAGTGCAAGTACCTGTGTGTGAGTGTACACCTGCACTAGCAGAGGTGCCCCCACAAACTCAAGCTCCATTTTCCTTGGCTTTGTGGGAGCAGGGACACCATTTTATGTGTGTACTGGACATAGGTCACTACCTATGTCCAGCTACATAATGGTAACTCCGAACCTAGGCATGTTTGGTATCAAACATGTCGGAATCATACCCCAATACTGTTGCAAGTATTGAAAGTATTATTCCATGCCCTCTGGGGGATTCTTAGAGGACCCCCATCATTGCTACCACCACTCTTATATAGTTTTCCAGGCAGCCCAAGTTGTTGCCACCCCTCAGGCCCACGAAGGCAGAACAAAGGCATTTATTTGGGAGAGGGAAGAAACCCTCTCCCTTTGGAAATAGGTGTGACTGGCTTGGGAGAGGTAGCCTCCCCCAGACACTGGTATGCTTTGAAGGGCAGATTTGGTGCCCTCTGTGCATAACCTAATTCACAACAGTTCAGGGACCCCCAGTTCCTGCTCTGGCGCAAAACTGGACAAAGGAAAGGGGACTGGCCGCTCCCCTGTCCATCTCCACCCAAAAAGTGGTGCTCAGAGCTCCTCCAGAGGCTCCCTGGGTTCTGCCATCTTGTTTCCAAGGTTGGCAGGTAACTCTGGGAGCATCTGAGTGGCCAGGCAGGTGACATCAGAGCCCCCTCCTGGTAGGGGCTTACCTGTCTAGGTGGCCAATCCCCCTTTCAGGGCTATTTAGGGTCTCTCTTGGATGGGTCCTCAGATTTGGCTTGCAGGATTCCAGCAGGACTCCTCTGCAACCTCCACTTAGTCTTCTGGCCTCCGGTACTGCGACTGGAACATTCAGGATCCGACAAGCTGCCTCCAAGAAGAAGAGAACTCTTCTGCAACATTGTTTCCCTGGCTCCTGCCAGCAAGTGCAACATTTTCACTGGCTGTGCATCCACTGATGGCGGCGTGTCTTCAATGTGCACTAGAAGAAAGAAGGAATCTCTCTTGGAGTGAAGGAGTCACTCCCCTGCATCTGCAGGCACATGCTACAATGATGACAGGCTGGTGGATCTCCCCTCATCTTGAGCTGTTTGGATCCTGCATCCCGGGTAGTGGTCCAGAGTAGTTCCCTTGGTCCTCTCTGCCAGCTTTCCAACTTTGGTGGAGGTATGCCCGTGCCTTCCAACGCAGGACAGTACCCCGTGCAATGAGTCTCTTGCAGCTGCCAAGGCTTGTTTCCATCTTGTCCAAGGGATCTTCAGGCGACATGGAGCTTCAGTCCCCAGCACTCCTTCCTGTGACGCCCAGCCCTCTGCGTGTTTCTCTTGCAGCATGGGATCCCTTTCTGTAGTGCTGTGTGGGCTCCTTCTACAACTTCAGTGTCACCGTCTAGTGGGACTCCTGTGGGTGCTGCCTACCCTCCTATGGGTCCTCTGTGTCGCCGAGGGTCCCCTGTGACTCCTCCTGGGTTGAGTCCTGGGCCTTGCTGGTCCCGGGCAGTACCACTTTCCACTAACTGCGAATTTGCCTTTGCCAAGGCTTGTTGGTGGAATACCTGCACCGACACCCGTCTGCAATCTTCACTCCAGCCTGGGACGTCTTCTGCATCCATAAGGAACTCTTCTCCGGGTCCAGGGCTGCAGTGCTGACCTGTACTTCCTCACCGTCAACCAACTCCTGCAAGTACAGCTGGGTGGGTAGACGCTCCTACTCCTCCTGGACTCCAATGACACTTTTGGACTTGGTCCCCTCTCTTCACAGGTCTTTTTCTCCAGGAATCCACCTCTGGTTTCTTGCAGTCGTGTCTGGGAGTCTTCTTTTCTACTTTTCCTTCCTTTTGGGTGGTTTGGGGGAATTCCAGTGATTTACTCATGCTTTCCTGGTCGCTTGGGGGGGGGGGGGCGGGGCACTGTTACCTACCTCTGGGGTTCTCTAGTTTCCTAGTACTCCCAGCCCCCCTCTACACATTCCACTTACCTAGGTGGGAGTCCTGGGTTCGCATTCCATTTTTTTTTAGTATATGGTTTGTGCTCCCCCTAGGGTCACTATTGGTTATTGCTATTTGCACTGTTGTCTAACCTTTTCTATTCCCATTACTGTTGACTAGAGAATATATTTAGTGTATTACTTACCTCCTATTTTAGGATTGCATCTCCTAATTGCTTTGTGGTATTGTAAGGAAATGCCTCCTTGGCATGGTTACCCCCTGACTTTTTGCCTTTGCTGATGCTATGTTTTGAATTGAAAGTGTGCTGAGGCCTGCTAACCAGGCCCCAGCACCAGTGTTCTTTCCCTAACCTGTACATTTGTTCCCACAATTGGCACACCCTGGCATCCAGGTAAGTCCCTTGTAACTGGTACCCCTGGTACCAAGGGCCCTGATGCCAGGGAAGGTCTCTAAGGGCTGCAGCATATCTTATGCCACCCTGGGGACCCCTCACTCAGCACAGACACACTGCTTGCCAGCTTGTGTGTGCTGGTGAGGACAAAACGAGTAAGTCAACATGGCACTCCCCTAAGGGTGCCATGCCAACCTCACACTGCCTATGCAGTATAGGTAAGACACCCCTCTAGCAGGCCTTACAGCCCTAAGGCAGGGTGCACTATACCATAGGTGAGGGCACCAGTGCATGAGCACTGTGCCCCTACAGTGTCTAAGCCAAACCTTAGACATTGTAAGTGCAGGGTAGCCATAAGAGTATATGGTCTGGGAGTCTGTCAAATACGAACTCCACAGCACCATAATGGCTACACTGAAAACTGAGAAGTTTGGTATCAAACGTCTCAGCATAATAAATGCACACTGATGCCAGTGTACATTTTATTGTAAAATACACCCCAGAGGGCACCTTAGAGGTGCCCCCTGAAACCTTAACCAACTACCTGTGTAGGCTGACTGTTTCCAGCAGCCTGCCACAACCGAGACATGTTGCTGGCCACATGGGGAGAGTACCTTTGTCACTCTGTGGTCAGTAACAAAGCCTGCACTGGGTGGAGGTGCTTCTCGCCTCCCCCAGGCAGGAACTGTAACACCTGGCGGTGAGCCTCAAAGGCTCACCCTTTTTGTTACAGCACCCCAGGGCATCCCAGCTAGTGGAGATGCCCACCCCTCCAGCCATTGCCCTCACTTTTGGCAGCAAGGCTGGAGGAGATAATGAGAAAAACAAGGAGGAGTCACCCACCAGTCAGGACAAGCCCCTAAGGTGTCCTGAGCTGAAGTGACCCCTGCATTGAGAAATCCTCCATCTTGAGTTTGGAGGATTCCCCCAATAGGATTAGGGATGTGCCCCCTCCAAACCTAAACACCCACCTAAATTCAGTATTTAGGGACTCCCCAGATCCCAGGAAAGCAGATTCCTGCAACCTGAAGAAAGGACTGCTGACCTACAAGCCTGCAGAGAAGGAGAAGACAACTGCTTTGGCCCCAGCCCTACCTGCCTGTCTCCAACTTCAAAAACCTGCTCCAGCGATGCATCTGACAGGGACCAGCGACCTCAGAAGCCTCAGAGGACTGCCCTGGACTACAGGACCAAGAAACTCCTGTGAACAGTGGCCCTGTTCAAAACCAGCTACCACTTTGCAACAAAGAAACAAAGAAGCAACTTTTAAGGACTTCATGTTTCCCGCCGGAAGCGTGAGACTCTACACTCTGCACCTGACGCCCCTGGCTCGACTTGCAGAAAACCAACATCTCAGGGAGGACTCCCCGGCAACTGCGAGCCTGTGAGTAACCAGAGATGACCACCCTGAGCCCCCACAGCGACGCCTGCAGAGACAATCCAGAGGCTCCCCCTGAACACGACTGCCTGTAACAAGGCACCCGACGCCTGGAACCAACACTGCACCCATAATCCCCAGGACTTGAAGGAACCAAACTTCGATGCAGGAGTGACCCCCCGGCGACCCTCTGCCTTGCCCAGATGGTGGCTGTCCTGAGAAGCCCCCCCCCGTGCCTGCCTGCACCGCTAGAGTGACCCCCCGGGTCCCTCCATTGAAACCTATACAAAACCCAACGCCTGCTTTGCACACTGCACCCGGCCGCCCCTGTGCCGCTGAGGGTGTGTTTTGTGTGCCTACTTGTGTTCCCCCCAGTTCACTACAAAACCCCCCTGGTCTGCCCCCGAGGACGCAGGTAGTTACCTACTGTCAGACTGGAACCTGAGCACCCCTTTTCTCCATAGGCGCCTATGTGTTTTGGACACCTCTTTGACCTCTGCACCTGACCGGCCCTGAGCTGCTGGTGTGGTAACTTTGGGGTTGCCTTGAACCTCCAACGGTGCGCTGCCTATGCCCCAGGACTGAGACTTGTGAGTGTTTTACTTACCTCTTAATCTAACCTTTACTTTCCTCCCCCAGGAACTGTTGATTTTTGCACTGTATCCGCTTTGAAAATAGCTTATTGCCATTTGTACAAAGACTGTACATGATATTGTTTTCATTCAAAGTTCCTAAAGTATCTAAGTGAAGTACCTTACATTTAAAGTATTAACTGTAAATCTTGAATCTGTGGTTCTTAAAATAAACTAAGAAAATGTATTTTTCAATATAAAAACCTATTCTCCAGTATTGGAACTTTCATAGATTCACATGCTTGAATCATCCCCGTCGTCGAGGTGGGAGCCTCACGGTAAACTTAAATATATAAAAAGCAGTAAGTCAGTAAAAGTAAAACCAGTAGGCCCTAGTAGGCCTCATAGGGTATTTTACAGTCTATCCACTTTGGTTGATACTCAAGTTTGGGCCTTTTCACAAAACAATCAGGATTCAGCCCCTCCCAAACACTCCCAACAGAGGCTGAATTCCCTCAGATTTTCTACCGCACGTCGTGTGAAGGGAGTCTCCCTGAGCTCTGCTCAGTTTTTTTCCTATTTTCTGACTGAAGATTGTTTTTTCTCTCAGGAAACTAGTTACAACTTTACTATGTCTGAAAAGGCAAAGAAGGGTCTGTTCAGAGACTGTGACAACTGTGGGAAGAAGAGACTACATATTGATGACCCCCACAAGAAGTGTATTTACTGCCTTCATCCAGACCATAAGGTGAGAGACTGCAAAATCTGTCGCACCTTTAGTCAAAAAACCCTCAAAGACCGAGAGGGTAGACTTCTCTTATGGATGCAAAAACAGAAAGTCTTAGAGCATCCTTCATCAGACAGCGAAGAGTCACCACAAACTTCTCGCCCTCAGAAAAGAACAGGTGAGAGAGATAGAGGTGCGGATGAACCACCAAGAAAAATGCACAAAAAGACAAAACAAGTCTTAACTGAAGAGGCAGTTAAACATGGACCAAAAAAGGTTCATTCAGAACCTACTACGCCGTTACACCGGAAAAGCACCTCAAAGAAACCATCCCTGTCTCTGTCACCACAAAAAGAGCCAGAAAAACTCTTGTCGGTGAAAAAACAACCGTCGACGACCGCCCCGTCGACGACAGTGTCGACGGTAACAGCGACCACGGTATCGTCGACGTTCACAACACCATCATCACCGATGATTATGACGTCGTCGCCGTTGTCATCGACGACGATTATTACTGCAAAAATCTTCAAAAGAGCTTCGTCGGCAACCACAGCGTCGACAGCGGAGGCCTCCTGGGTTCACAAATCATCCAGGGCACTAAAAAACCCATCTACGCAAGATACGTCGGCGAAACGACCGTCGTCGGTAAAATACCCGTCGACGAAGGGACCGTCGACTAAGGACCCATTGACAAAGACGCAGTCATGGACGGAAGTGTCGACGAGAGACCCGTCGACGAGAGACCCGTCGACGAGGGACCCGTCGACGAGGGACCCGTCGACGAGGGACCCGTCGACGAGGGACCCGACGATCACCACAGCATTAACAGTTTACAAACCTTGGGACATTTCACCAGATCATTCCTCATACCATCATGAGGACTCCACCAGATTCTTACCCCTTTCCCTTATTAATATAGGGGACAAGCCATCTGACATTTTGCCGATACATACATCACCAAGTAAAGTGCTGCCATACCCACCGCAACATCTTTTGGACGATGATGATGATGAGGATCAAGGAATGTTTGGGGCAGCTAGTAGCCCGTCCCAACTAAATGTCAAATGTCAAGAGTTTGATGAAGAAGAGGATCAACATTACCAGCATAGTTATGCTTCAACATCTTATCCACAGGCAAACCAACCATCGCCACTGGCTATGCCTAGCACATTAGTGACAGATTTACAACATATGTTGAAAGACTACTATAAAAGGTTCCCACCGTCAACTCAGTCCACGCCACCTAGACCTCAGAGTTACCAGCAAGCTCAAACTACTAATGTTTCCGAAAAGCCACAGGCTAGTAGACCTGTAACTAGCCAAGCTCCGGAAGCTTACCTCTCGTCGGACGACGAAAGGGAGGAGGGCGAGCTAGCAGATTCAGCGGCTAGTGAATGGGACGATTATCTCGTTCCCACACCATCTCCACCTCCAGCAGCTCCAGTGGATTCTCCTCCAGAAAACATAGGAGGTTTCCATAATATCATAGAGAGAGCGGCGAAACGTTTTGGCCTGGCAATTGTTTCCCATGAAACTGAGTGTTTTTTGTATGACTTTAAAGAGCCATCAAAGAGATCTGTAAGAGCCATACCGATTGTGGATTTCTTATGGCAGGAAGGTTTGAAGGCAATGAAAAACCCGGCAACAGTGCCTTCACAAATGCCAAGGCTAGAGAAAAAATACAAGGCCCCAGATGATTCTCCGGCCTGTTTAGTCTCACAGCCGAAACCTGACTCGGTTATATCACAGGCGGCTCAACGACGATCCAAAAACCCCTCTACGCCTATTGCGTCTCCCCCAGACAAAGAGGGAAGGAGACTAGACAATATCGGTAAGAAATTCTCCTCGGTTGCTGCAGTAACGGTCAAGGCGGCCAATTCCCTCGCCATCCTGGGAAGGTACGATCGCCAGATGTGGGCAGACATGTCCGCTTTTGTAGATTCACTGCCAGAAGATCTCAAGGTGGAAGCCAAAAAGGTCTTGCAGGAGGGAGAAAGGGTCTCCGCAGAGATAATAGACACTGCAATAGATATTTCCCTCACTGGCTTTCGACAATTAGCTGGAGCAGCAGTCCTGCGCAGACAAGGGTGGCTTAAAGCTACTTCATTCAGACCAGAAGTCCAGACTCGTGTTCTCAACATGCCCTTCGATGGAGAGAGTTTGTTTGGCAAACATGTCGACGACATGCTGCAGGCTATCAAGACGGATACCGATACAGCAAAATCCCTAGGTACCCTGCAGTATAAAAAACTACCTTTTCGTGGAGCAAGGGGTAGAGGTAATTACTCCTTTCGAGGTGGATACCAACAATACAGGTCACAATATCCATCTTCCTCCACAGGACCAGGACATCAGCACCATCAACAACAGCAGCATTATCGATTACCACCAGCCGCAGCTTACAAACATCCGGCTAGAGGAAGAGGAGCTGCCCGAGGAAGAGTGTAAGGAAATGCCTCCTTGGCATGGTTGCCCCCTGACTTTTTGCCTTTGCTGATGCTATGTTTACAATTGAAAGTGTGCTGAGGCCTGCTAACCAGGCCCCAGCACCAGTGTTCTTTCCCTAACCTGTACTTTTGTATCCACAATTGGCAGACCCTGGCATCCAGATAAGTCCCTTGTAACTGGTACTTCCAGTACCAAGGGCCCTGATGCCAAGGAAGGTCTCTAAGGGCTGCAGCATGTCTTGTGCCACCCTGGAGACCTCTCACTCAGCACACACACACTGCTTGCCAGCTTGTGTGTGCTAGTGAGGACAAAACGAGTAAGTCGACATGGCACTCCCCTCAGGGTGCCATGCCAGCCTCTCACTGCCTATGCAGTATAGGTAAGACACCCCTCTAGCAGGCCTTACAGCCCTAAGGCAGGGTGCACTATACCATAGGTGAGGGTACCAGTGCATGAGCATGGTACCCCTACAGTGTCTAAACAAAACCTTAGACATTGTAAGTGCAGGGTAGCCATAAGAGTATATGGTCTGGGAGTCTGTCAAACACGAACTCCACAGCACCATAATGGCTACACTGAAAACTGGGAAGTTTGGTATCAAACTTCTCAGCACAATAAATGCACACTGATGCCAGTGTACATTTTATTGTAAAATACACCCCAGAGGGCACCTTAGAGGTGCCCCCTGAAACTTAACCGACTGTCTGTGTAGGCTGACTAGTTCCAGCAGCCTGCCACACCAGAGACATGTTGCTGGCCCCATGGGGAGAGTGCCTTTGTCACTCTGAGGCCAGTAACAAAGCCTGCACTGGGTGGAGATGCTAACACCTCCCCCAGGCAGGAGCTGTGGCACCTGGCGGTGAGCCTCAAAGGCTCACCCCTTTGTCACAGCCCAGCAGGGCACTCCAGCTTAGTGGAGTTGCCCGCCCCCTCCGGCCACGGCCCCCACTTTTGGCGGCAAGGCTGGAGGGAACAAAGAAAGCAACAAGGAGGAGTCACTGGCCAGTCAGGACAGCCCCTAAGGTGTCCTGAGCTGAGGTGACTCTGACTTTTAGAAATCCTCCATCTTGCAGATGGAGGATTCCCCCAATAGGGTTAGGATTGTGACCCCCTCCCCTTGGGAGGAGGCACAAAGAGGGTGTACCCACCCTCAGGGCTAGTAGCCATTGGCTACTAACCCCCCAGACCTAAACACGCCCTTAAATTTAGTATTTAAGGGCTACCCTGAACCCTAGAAAATCAGATTCCTGCAACAAGAAGAAGGACTGCCTAGCTGAAAACCCCTGCAGAGGAAGACCAGAAGACAACAACTGCCTTGGCTCCAGAAACTCACCGGCCTGTCTCCTGCCTTCCAAAGAACTCTGCTCCAGCGACGCCTTCCAAAGGGACCAGCGACCTCTGAATCCTCTGAGGACTGCCCTGCTTCGACGACGACAAGAAACTCCCGAGGACAGCGGACCTGCTCCAAAAAGACTGCAACTTTGTTTCAAGAAGCAGCTTTAAAGAACCCTGCAACTCCCCGCAAGAAGCGTGAGACTTGCAACACTGCACCCGGCGACCCCGACTCGGCTGGTGGAGAACCAACACCTCAGGGAGGACCCCCGGACTACTCTAAGACTGTGAGTACAAAAACCTGTCCCCCCTGAGCCCCCACAGCGCCGCCTGCAGAGGGAATCCCGAGGCTTCCCCTGACCGCGACTCTTTGAATCCTAAGTCCCGACACCTGGGAGAGACCCTGCACCCGCAGCCCCCAGGACCTGAAGGACCGGACTTTCACTGGAGAAGTGACCCCCAGGAGTCCCTCTCCCTTGCCCAAGTGGAGGTTTCCCCGAGGAACCCCCCCCTTGCCTGCCTGCAGCGCTGAAGAGATCCCTAGATCTCCCATTGACTTCCATTACAAACCCGACGCTTGTTTCTACACTGCACCCGGCCGCCCCCGCGCTGCTGAGGGTGAAATTTCTGTGTGGGCTTGTGTCCCCCCCGGTGCCCTGCAAAACCCCCCTGGTCTGCCCTCCGAAGACGCGGGTACTTACCTGCAAGCAGACCGGAACCGGGGCACCCCCTTCTCTCCATTCTAGCCTATGTGTTTTGGGCACCACTTTGAACTCTGCACCTGACCGGCCCTGAGCTGCTGGTGTGGTGACTTTGGGGTTGCTCTGAACCCCCAACGGTGGGCTACCTTGGACCAAGAACTAAGCCCTGTAAGTGTCTTACTTACCTGGTTAACCTAACAAATACTTACCTCCCCTAGGAACTGTGAAAATTGCACTAAGTGTCCACTTTTAAAACAACTATTTGTGAATAACTTGAAAAGTATACATGCAATTTTGATGATTTGAAGTTCCTAAAGTACTTACCTGCAATACCTTTCGAATGAGATATTACATGTAGAATTTGAACCTGTGGTTCTTAAAATAAACTAAGAAAAGATATTTTTCTATATAAAAACCTATTGGCTGGATTTGTCTCTGAGTGTGTGCACCTCATTTATTGTCTATGTGTATGAACAACAAATGCTTAACACTACTCCTTGGATAAGCCTACTGCTCGACCACAACACCACAAAATAGAGCATTAGTATTATCTATTTTTACCACTATTTTACCTCTAAGGGGAACCCTTGGACTCTGTGCATGCTATTCCTTACTTTGAAATAGCACATACAGAGCCAATTTCCTACAAAGAGATACAGGCAGAAAGCAATGACCAGCGGATAATCTCAACACCTCCCCAATCAATATTGAAGGTCGGAGGTCGCATCAATTCTTATTTCCCCAAGTGGAAGGCTATAACATCGGACAGATGGGTACTAGATGTAGTGACCAGAGGTCATACTCTGGAATTCATGCAAACACCACTGAGTGTCCCTCCATCGGGTACACCGCCTCCGAGGTTGAGCCAACTTCTCGGAAGTAAGAATAATGCTAACAAAAGGAGCAATAGAATAAGTCCCTTTATCTCAAAAGAACAAAGGATTCTACTCCCGGTTTTTCCTTCTAAAGAAACCATCAGGAGACTGGCGCCCCATCCTGGACTTGAGAGCACTAAACAAGTTTCTAAAGAAACAATCGTTCAGGATGGTAACGTTGCAGGATGTCCTGCGTCTCTTAAACACGGGAGATTGGATGGCATCCCTAGACCTCCAGGATGCTTATTTTCATATCCCCATATATCGCAAACATCGCAAATTTTTAAGGTTCAGGGTAGGACGTATGCACCTCCAATTCCGGGTTCTACCATTCGGTCTCAAATCAGCCCCCAGAATCTTCACAAAAATGTTAGCTCCAGTAGCAGCACATCTTCGCCAGTCAGGTATCCAGGTCTTCCCTTACCTGGACGACTGGCTTATAAAGGCACCCTCAAAATTCCAAGTAACAAATCATATTTCCTATTGCCTTCAATTGTTACACAGCCTGGGGTTTGTAGTCAACTACCAGAAATCTCAGATATACCCCAAACAAGAATTGAGTTTCTTGGGAGCAATTTTGGACACAGTACGCAGCAAAGCGTACCCATCACACGAGAGGAAACAAAAGTTAACCTCTTTGGCAGACAACCTATCCAGAAAAAAGTTCGTTTCAGTCCGCATCTACAAATCATTGCTCGGAATGATATCATCGTGCATTCCGCTAGTCCCAGATTGCAGGCTCCATATGCGACCCCTGCAAGAGCAATTGGACATACAATGGACACAGGTCCACGGCTCCTTCGAAGACAAGATTCGCATAACGCCTCTAATGAAGAACACTATGAGGTGGTGGGCGACTCCAACCAATTTCTCAAAAGGGCTATCTTTTCTTCTTCAAACACCAAGTTACATAGTAACAACGGATGCCTCTCTAGAAGGATGGGGTGCACACTGCCAGGACCTGCAAAGCAGCGGACTCTGGAATCAGCAAGAGAGCCAGCTCCACATCAATTATCTAGAACTCAAAGCAATACACTTAGCTCTAAAAGCTTTCTTGCCAAAGATACAATGTTCAAGCGTCTTAATCCGGACGGACAACATGACCAGCATGTTTTATCTAAACAAGCAAGGAGGCACAAGATCCCTACAACTCTCGCAGCTAGCCCAACAAATTTGGACATGGGCCATCAAACACAATATTTCACTAAAAGCGGAGCATGTGCCAGGACAGATCAATGTTCTAGCAGACACCCTGAGCAGGACAGTGATTCCTTATCACGAGTGGGAGCTAGACCAGAAAATTCTCAATGGCCTGTTTCTATTATGGGGCAAACCAAACTTAGACCTATTTGCCACTCTCGAGAACAAGAAATGCCAGTTCTACGCAAGTTGGCTTCCCCAAAAAGATTTGTTTTCGATGAGATGGTCAGGAGTTTATGCCTACGCTTTTCCTCCGATCCCGCTCATTCCGAGAGTCATCAGAAAAATGAAGACGGAGGGGTGTCGACTTCTACTCATAGCTCCCAGATGGCCCAGACAAATATGGTATACGGAGCTCCTCATGCTCTCCGAACGACCACATCTACCACTCAGACAGAGTCCGACTCTTTTAACGATGCACCAGGGACAAGTCACACACCCACATCCGTCGTCTCTTCATTTGTCGGCTTGGCTCCTGAACACAATGAATACTTAAATCTCAAAATTTCCCCAGAGTGTAGAGACATCTTAGCAAAAGCTAGAGCTGACACTACCAACAAAACCTATAGACTTAAATGGAAACGGTTTTGTATTTGGTGTGCAGCGGAAAATATACATCCTTTATCTTCTACTCCGGAACAGATACTTCCATATCTCCTGCTCCTGGCAAAATCAGGACTTGCATATTCTTCCATACGGGTACATCTGGCAGCAATTTCCAGATACCGCAGATCACCAGACAGACTCTCTTTGTGTTCCACAAGAATTGTCAAACAATTTATGAAGGACCTTTTTCGGGTCTTCCCGCCAATTAGGAAACCTCCGCCTCTATGGTCATTGAATGTTGTGTTGATGCAGCCATGAAAAGCTCCTTTTGAGCCGATCCACAAAGCTGACCTAAAATTCCTCGCATGGAAAACAGCGTTACTGTTAGCTCTTACTTCGGCAAAAAGAGTCAGTGACATTCAGGCGTTCACTATCAAACAGCCGTTCCTCCAGTTTACAAACTCAGGTGTCATCCTGCGGACAAATCCTAAATTCATTCCGAAAGTTCCCTCAACATTTCATTTAAATGAACCAGTCATCTTAAAAACCTTTTTTCCAAATCCGCAAACAGTGGCGGAAAAAACATTACATTCTCTCGATATTAAAAGATGTTTAAAGTTTTATCTACAGAAAACTCAGGCCATCCGCCAGTCGGATCAATTATTTGTAGCATTCGGCGGAACAAAGAAGGGACACGCGGTGTCCAAACAGACTTTAGCAAGATGGATTGGCCTGGCGATTCAATTCTGCCATTCAAAAGCAGGAAAGCCGCTCCACACCAGGGTGAGAGCCCACTCTACAAGATCGGTAGCCACTTCAGCTGCACTCTTTGCAGGTGTACCACTACATAGCATCTGTAGAGCAGCGACATGGTCCAGCCAACACACATTTACAAGACATTACTGTCTAGAGGAGACTAACCAGGTCGATACAGCAGTGGGACAAGCAGTGCTGAGGCATCTATTTCGTTAAGGTGAGCCTCTTACACATCCCACCACCACACTCGAGGTATGGTCATTAATGGTTCATTTTCTTATACTGTTTAACGTGTCGTATTCTCCATAATAATAGCATAAATTGTGTCAGGATTTCTTGCCACCCACCTTTTATTGCTCTTATATTCGGATGTCTATGAATATAAATATAATTATATGTAAGTGCATATTTAAACTGAACTAATGTGAATCACATCACGTATAGAATTACGATGGAATTACAGTCAATGTAATTCAGTAAGTAAGAAAACATTACTGCTCGTTACTCTGATTCAAGCATGTGAATCTATGAAAGATCCAATACTGGAGAAGAAAATTAGTTACTTACCTGTAACTGCAGTTCTCCAGTATTGGTATCTTTCATAGATTCACATGCGACCCACCCTCCTCCCCTCAGAGGCTCCCCTATTATACAGATATTAAACTTCACACTCCTACTAGAAAATCTGAGGGAATTCAGCCTCTGTTGGGAGTGTTTGGGAGGGGCTGAATCCTGATTGGTTGATACTCAAGTTTGGGCCTTTTCACAAAACAAAGTGGATAGACTGTAAAATACCCTATGAGGCCTACTAGGGCCTACTGGTTTTACTTTTACTGACTTACTGCTTTTTATATATTTGTTTACCGTGAGGCTCCCACCTCGACGACGGGGATGATTCAAGCATGTGAATCTATGAAAGATACCAATACTGGAGAACTGCAGTTACAGGTAAGTAACTAATTTTCTTGACCTGGAGTAAGTCTTTCAGTGTGTGTTCCTCATTTATTGCCTGTGTGTACAACAAATGCTTAACACTACCCTCTGATACGCCTACTGCTCTACCACACTACCACAAAATAGAGCATTAGAATTATCTACTTTTGCCACTATCTCACCTCTAAGGGGATCCCTTGGACTCTGTGCATACTATTTCTTACTTTGAAATAGTATATACAGAGCCAACTTCCTGCAGTCGCGCAAGCCAAAACTAGATCTATTTGCATCTCAAGAGAACCATAAATGCTAGTTTTACGCAAGCTGGTATCCTCATGCATGGTTGTAGGGGAATATAATTTTGATCAGATAGGGATCTTTGTCTATGCTTTTCCTCCTACCCCTCCTATACCCAGACTCCTCAGAAAGGTAGAGGGAACCATGTTGTATTATAATGATTGCCCCATGGTGGGCAATAAAACTCTGGTTCACGGAACGTCTGCTACTGTCGAAGGAGAATTACATTTAGCTGGAGCCTCTGAAGTTATCGATGAGGTGCAAGCAGGTACCTCATCCGAACCCGACATGTCTGTGCTTATCAGCCTGGCTCCTGAATATCATGAGCGTCAACATTTAGCTATCCCACTGGACTGTAGAGATATCCTTATGAGAGCGGATAACACTCTTGCCATACCTTCTTTCTCTGGCTAGATCTGACCTGGTTCACTCTTCTATTAAAGTACACTAAGTGACCATTTCAAGATACAGAAGTACTTCTGGATCCCCTTGGTTATGGTCTAACAGGCTGATAGCACAAGTTGTTGCCAACCTGGCAACTTAACACATTACAATCACAGTTAAAGAAGAGCCCTTTTGAGCCTATTCACAAGGCAGAACTCAAATTCCTAACATGGAAATTTGCCCTAGTCCTAGCTTTGACATCATCCAGAAGAGTGATATTCAAGTGTTCACTATAAAGAAACTTTTCTTAAAGTTTAAGGATATCACTGTAATTTTAAGAACTAATCCCAAGTTCGTTCTTAAAGTTCAAGCACGTTTTCATGTGAAGGAACCTGTTGTGCTTAAGATATTTTCCAGAATCCACAGAGACTTGGGGAACACAAAGGGGTGAGAGGGGAAGCAGAGGTGTCAGGCGGTTTGGTGGAACTTACGACATTGGGTATTGTAAGAGGGTCCGAGGTCGCAGAGAGCCTTGTAGGCGAGGGTGGGGATCTTGAATTGGCATCTCATCTTGACGTGGAGCCGCTGGATGTTCCTCAGGTGAGGGGTGATGTTAGTGCGTCTGGGGAGGTTCAGCACAAGTCAGGCTGCCGCATTCCGAATGGTCTCCAGTCTTATGAGTAGCTGGGTGGAGATGCTGGGTAGAGGACATTGCTGTAGTAGACGCGGCTGGTTATGAGGGCTTGAGTGACGGTCTTCCTGGTTTTTGGGAGGATCCATTTGAAGATTCTATGGAGCATGCGATGGGTGTGGAAGCAAGAGGAGGCTGCGGTAGTGTTGACCTGACGTTTCATGATCAGTTGACTTGAGGATGATCCCTAGGTTGCAGGTGTGGTCTGTAGGGTTAGGGCTGGGTCCAAGTTAAGTTGGCCACAGCTGTCATCCCAGGCACATGTGTTGATCCTGAAGATGAGTACTTCAGTTTTGTTTGAGTTCAGCTTGAGGTAGTTGTCATTCACATGCTTGGCTACTTCTGTCATGGCATTGCAGAAGCTGTTTTGGTGTTGGCTGGGTCTTCGGTGAGGGAAAGGATAAGTTGCATATCGTCGGCATAGGAGATGATACTGATGCCATAGGGTCTGATGAAGTTTGTGAGAAGGATCATGTAGGCATTGAACAGGGTGGGGCTGAGGGTTGATACTTTGGGTACTCCGCAGATGATGTGTTTGGTTGCTGAAGTGAAAGGGTGCAGATGGATGCTTCGGGTGCGTCCTCTTAGGAAGGAGGTGATCCACTTGAGGGTGTCTTCTTGTATTCTTAAGTTGTGGAGTCTGTTGATGGGGGTGTTGAGGGAGACTGTGTTTAAAGTTGCAGAGAGGTTGAGTAGGATCAGAGCAGCTGTTTATCTGAAGTGGAGGAGTCTTCCGATGTCTTTGGTGGCGATCAGAGCCGTCTCAGTGCTGTGGTTTACACGGAATCCTGACTGTGAGGTGTCCAGATGGTTGTTCTGTTGTAGGAAGGTGGTGAGTTTGAGGTTGATGGCTTTCTCCAGAAACTTAGCCGGGAAGGGGAGGATAGAGATCGGGCAGTAGTTTTTTGATGTTTGGGGGTGGGGGGGGGGGGGGGGGGCGTCGGCGAAGAGTTTCTTTAGGAGGGGTCTGACGTTTGCATGTTTCCAGTTGTCTGGGAAGGTTTCAGTGGAGAGGAAGGCATTGATGATGCTGGTGTGTTGTGTGCTTATCTGGTTGGTTCCGATGTTATAAAGGCAGTGGGGCCAGGTGTCGGTGGGTGCACTATAGTGAATGAAAGTCAGGATGGCTGAGGTGCTGAACGGGGTCCAGGCAGTGATAGTCCGGCTGGCTTTAGCCTATTGGTTCTGGTTGCCAGGGTTGGAGGCAGCTGGTTGGGAGTTGAGACTGTGGTTGAGGTTGACCATCTAGTTGTGGAAGAAATTCTAGAGATGTCGCAGAAGTCTTAGGGGGGGGGGGGGGGGGGGGGGGGGGTGAATGGTGTTCTCTGTGGCTGTCGTGTTGGAAAAATCTTTGACTATTTTGTAGTTTCTTGGTGAGATTGGCTGCTGAGGTGATGCGGCTGGGGAGTGCTGCTTTCTTGGCCTCTTTGATATGTCGGTGGTAGATGTTGAGGGCTGCTTTATAGGTGGCTCTGTTGGCAGAGTTCTTGGTGGTGCTGCATTGCTTCTCAAGTTGTTAACATTTGCGATTTGCGGTTCGTATGCTCTGTGATGAACCAGCTAGCTCGTTTCGAGGTCCTGTTTTTTGCTGGTTTCAGTGGGGCCACTCTGTTGGTGCAGTCGGTGATCCAGGACGTGAGGTTCTGAACTGCTTGGTTGAGGTCAGCAGTGTTTTCTGGGTGGGGGGGGAGGTGTGTGTCCTTTGGGTTTCGATCAGATAATAGTTGCATATTGAAATCCTAACAAAGGAGGTCCAGTTTCCAATGCAAGCATAGCAAGGTGGATATCTACAGCTATTCAGTTCTGTAACTCTAGGTTGTTGGATATTTGAGAGAAAAGGGTAATGCACGCTTTACTAGGGTTGTGTCTACAACAACAGCCTTGTTTACTGGAGTGCTTATTGAAAGTAAATGCTGCAAAGTGACTTACAAAAACAGGGATTTGTTCACTCAACATTGCCTGGACTCCTCGCAACACAGTGATGCAGCTGTGGAATAAGTGGTGTTATGGTTTCTTTTAAAATAAGATGAGTCTTGCAAGATATTATATGTATGTTTGTGTTCGATGACGTGTAGCTGATATACGTGCTTTCCATAAATCTGCCATCTAGTGTTGGGCTCGGAGTGTTACAAGTTGTTTTTCTTGGAAGAAGGTTTTCAAGTCACGGAATCGAGTGACTCCTTTCCTCAGTGATTCTGCGCATGGGTGTCAAGTTCTTTGTTAGATTGTTTTCTTTCCGCCGTCGGGTTTGGACGCATTTACTCTCTCCGGTATATCTCGGTATGTGTAAAGAAATGGCTCCCTGTTGCAGTTACCCCCCACTTTTTGCCTGATGCTGACTTGACTGAGAAGTGTGCTGGGACCCTGCTAACCAGGCCCCAACACCAGTGTTCTTTCCCTAAACTGTACCTTTGTCGCCACAATTGGCACAACCCTGGCACCCAGGTAAGCCCTTTGTAACTGGTACCCCTGGTACCAAGGGCCCTGATGCCAGGGAAGGTCTCTAAGGGCTGCAGCATGTCTTATGCCACCCTAGGGACCCCTCACTCAGCACAGACACACTGCTTGCCAGCTGGTGGGGAGAAAATGACTAAGTCGACATGGCACTCCCTTCAGAGTGCCTTGCCACCCTCACACTGCCTGTGGCATAGGTAAGTCACCCCTCTAACAGGCCTTACAACCCTAAGGCAGGGTGCACTATACCACAGGTGAGGGCATAGGTGCATGAGCACTATGCCCCTACAGTGTCTAAGCCAAACCTTAGACATTGTAAGTGCAGGGTAGCCATAAGAGTATATGGTCTGGGAGTCTGTCAAACACGAACTCCACAGCACCATAATGGCTACACTGAAAACTGGGAAGTTTGGTATCAAACTTCTCAGCACAATAAATGCACACTGATGCCAGTGTGCACTTTATTGTAAAAATACACCCAGAGGGCATCTTAGAGAAGCCCCCTGAAAACATACCCGACTTCCAGTGTGGGCTGGCTATTTTTTGTCAGCCTTCCACACACCAGACATGTTGCTGGCCACATGACGAGAGTGCCTTTGTCACTCTGTGGCCAGGAACAAAGCCTGTACTGGGTGGAGGTGCTTCTCTCCTCCCCTGCAGGAACAGTAACACCTGGCGGTGAGCCTCAAAGGCTCACCCCCTTTGTTACAGCGCCACAGGGCATCCCAGCTAGTGGAGATGCCCGCCCCTCTGGCCACTGCCCCCACTTTTGGCGGCAAGGCTAGAGGAGATAATGAGAAAAACAAGGAAGAGTCACTGGCCAGTCAGGACAGCCCCTAAGGCAACCTGAGCTGAAGTGACTCTGACTTTTAGGAATCCTCCATCTTGCAAATGGAGGATCCCCCCCAATAGGGATAGGAATGTGACCCCCTCCCCTTGGGAGGAGGCACAAAGAGGGTGTAGCCACCCTCAGGGCTAGTAGCCATTGGCTACTGCCCTCCTTGACCTAAACACACCCCTAAATTCTGTATTTAGAGGCTCCCCTGAACCTAGGAACTCAGATTCCTGCAACCTAAGAAGAAGAGGACTGCTAAGCGGAAAAACCCTGCAGAGAAGACGGAGACACCAACTGCTTTGGCCCCAGCTCTACCAGCCTGTCTCCCTACTTTGAAGAAAACTGCAACAGCGATGCATCCAACAGGGTCCAGCAACCTCTGAAGCCTCAGAGGACTACCCTGCATCTAAAGGACAAAGAAGCTCCCGAGAACAGCGGTCCTGTTTAAGAAACTGCAACTTTTTGAAACAAAGAAGCAACTTTTAAAGACCACACGTTTCCGCCAGAAGCGTGAGACTTTACACTCTGCACCCGACGCCCCCGGCTCGACCTGTGGAAGACTAACACTACAGGGAGGACTCCCCGGCGACTGCAAGCCCGTGAGTAGCCAGAGTTGACCCCCCCCCCCCCCCAACAGCGATGCCTGCAGAGGAAATCCAGAGGCTCCCCCTGACCGCAACTGCTTGTTCAAAGAACCAGACTCCTTGAAACCACACCACACTGCACCCACAGCCCCAAGGACCTGAAGGAACCGAACTCCAGTGCAGGAGCGACCCTCTGCCAAGCCCAGTTGGTGGCTGCCCCGAAGAGCCCCCCCGTGCCTGCCTGCATCATTGAAGAGATCCTCGGGTCTCCCCATTGATTCCTATTAGAAACCTGACGCCTGTTTGCACACTGCACCCGGCCGCCCCTGTGCCGCTGAGGGTGTACCTTCTGTGCCTGCTTGTGTCCCCCCCCGGTGCCCTACAGAACCCCCCTGGTCTGCCCTCCGAAGACACAGGTACTTACCTGCTGGCAGACTGGAACCGGGGCACCCCTATTTCCATTGAAGCCTATGTGTTTTGGGCACCACTTTGACCTCTGCACCTGACCGGCCCTGAGCTGCTGGTGTGGTAACTTTGGGGTTGCCTTGATCTCCCGACAGTGGGCTACCTTGGACCCAACTTTGAACCCTTTAAGTGTTTTACTTACCTGTGAACTTAACATTTACTTACCTCCCCCAGGAACTGTTGATTTTTGCAGTGTCCACTTTTAAAATAGCTTATTGCCATTTTTGTCAAAACTGTACATGCTATTGTAATTATTTAAAGTTCCTAGAATACCTGAGTGAAATACCATTTATTTAAAGTATTGTTTGTAAATCTTGAACCTGTGGTTCTTAAAATAAACTAAGAAAATATATTTTTCTATATAAAAACCTATTGGCCTGGAATTTGTCTTTGAGTGTGTGTCCCTCATTTATTGCCTGGGTGTGTACAACAAATGCTTAACACTACCCTCTGATAAGCCTACTGCTCGACCACACTACCACAAAATAGAGCATTAGAATTATCTCTTAATGCCACTATCTTACCTCTAAGGGGAACCCTTGGACTCTGTGCGCACACTTTCTTACTTTGAAATAGTACATACAGAGCCAAGGTCCTACAGATCCTATTGAGAATGACTTTCTATTTAACACACTAATATCTACTCATAAAAAGTATCAGTGTCCCCCTATGCTCCCAGCTATGCTTAGACATGCTGAAGACATTTTTAAAGAACCTATAAATGGAAGAGTTATTTCACCCTGGGTAGACAAAAAAATATAAACCTACACCCTCTGATCCAGTTTTTATTAGGACCCAATTACCACCTGATTGTATAGTGGTAGTTTCAGCAAGAAAAAGAGCCAGTAGCCAGTCTACCGGAGATGCTCCTCCTCCAGACAAAGAAAGTCGGAAATTTGATGCAACGGGTAAAAGAGTTGCTACTCAAGCTGCTAACCATTGGAGGATTGCAAACTTCCAAGCACTCCTAGCAAGGTATTACAGGGCTCCTAGGGATCAGATGGAAGACTTGTTACAATATCTTACACCGTAACGTCAAAAAAGGAGACAACAAATAGTAGCAGAAGGACAGGCTACTTCTAACAACGCAATTAAATGTGCCACAGATGCAGCTGATTCAACAGCAAGAGGAATCAACACAGCATAATCATTAGGAGGCATGCATGGCTAAGAGCTTCAGGATTTAACACAGGGATACAGCAAGCAGTATTACACATGCCGTTCAATAAAGAACATCTGTTTGGGCCAGAGGTTGATACCACAATAGATAAACTTAAAAAAGACCCAGAGACAGCTAAAGCAATCGGTGCATTATACACCACGCCAGCTAGGGGCACGTTTTGTAGGCCACAATTTAGGGGTGGTTTTAAACCATCAACCACAGAACCATCTACCTCACAGCAAAACCAAGGGCCACAGTTCTATAACAGATTTTCATTCAGAGGATCCTACAACGGATCTAACTATAGGCGAAGAGGTAAATCAGCCACTCCCAGAGGTTTCTCCAACACAACAAAACAGTGACTTCTTACAAATCTCCACAGAACATACATCTCCTGTGAGAGGAAAACTGGCAACATTTTGCCCACAATGGCACAACATCACCACAGACCAATGTGTTTTATCAATTATCCAACATGCCTATTGCTAGAGCTCATCTCTACTCCACCAAACTTCCCCCCTCGTTCACACAGACTCACTCAAGAACATCTTACTTTATTAAAACAGGAAGTACAATCTCTACTACTCAAGGGAGCCATAGAGATAGTACCTATATGCCAACAGGGGTGTAAGGAAATGCCTCCTTGGCATGGTTGCCCCCTGACTTTTTGCCTTTGCTGATGCTATGTTTACAATTGAAAGTGTGCTGAGGCCTGCTAACCAGGCCCCAGCACCAGTGTTCTTTCCCTAACCTGTACTTTTGTATCCACAATTGGCAGACCCTGGCATCCAGATAAGTCCCTTGTAACTGGTACTTCTAGTACCAAGGGCCCTGATGCCAAGGAAGGTCTCTAAGGGCTGCAGCATGTCTTATGCCACCCTGGAGACCTCTCACTCAGCACAGACACACTGCTTGCCAGCTTGTGTGTGCTAGTGAGAACAAAACGAGTAAGTCGACATGGCACTCCCCTCAGGGTGCCATGCCAGCCTCTCACTGCCTATGCAAGTATAGGTCAGTCACCCCTCTAGCAGGCCTTACAGCCCTAAGGCAGGGTGCACTATACCATAGGTGAGGGTACCAGTGCATGAGCATGGTACCCCTACAGTGTCTAAACAAAACCTTAGACATTGTAAGTGCAGGGTAGCCATAAGAGTATATGGTCTAGGAGTTTGTCAAACATGAACTCCACAGCACCATAATGGCTACACTGAAAACTGGGAAGTTTGGTATCAAACTTCTCAGCACAATAAATGCACACTGATGCCAGTGTACATTTTATTGCAAAATACACCCCAGAGGGCACCTTAGCGGTGCCCCCTGAAACTTAACCGACTGTCTGTGTAGGCTGACTAGTTCCAGCAGCCTGCCATACTAGAGACATGTTGCTGGCCCCATGGGGAGAGTGCCTTTGTCACTCTGAGGCCAGTAACAAAGCCTGCAGTGGGTGGAGATGCTAACACCTCCCCCAGGCAGGAGCTGTAACACCTGGCGGTCAGCCTCAAAGGCTCACCCCTTTGTCACAGCCCAGCCGGGCACTCCAGCTTAGTGGAGTTGCCCGCCCCCTCCGGCCACGGCCCCCACTTTTGGCGGCAAGGCTGGAGGGAACAAAGAAAGCAACAAGGAGGAGTCACTGGCCAGTCAGGACAGCCCCTAAGGTATCCTGAGCTGAAGTGACTCTAACTTTTAGAAATCCTCCATCTTGCAGATGGAGGATTCCCCCAATAGGGTTAGGATTGTGACCCCCTCCCCTTGGGAGGAGGCACAAAGAGGGTGTACCCACCCTCAGGGCTAGTAGCCATTGGCTACTAACCCCCCAGACCTAAACACGCCCTTAAATTTAGTATTTAAGGGCTACCCTGAACCCTAGAAAATCAGATTCCTGCAACTACAAGAAGAAGGACTGCCTAGCTGAAAACCCCTGCAGAGGAAGACCAGAAGACAACAACTGCCTTGGCTCCAGAAACTCACCGGCCTGTCTCCTGCCTTCCAAAGAACTCTGCTCCAGCGACGCCTTCCAAAGGGACCAGCGACCTCTGAATCCTCTGAGGACTGCCCTGCTTCGACGACGACAAGAAACTCCCGAGGACAGCGGACCTGCTCCAAAAAGACTGCAACTTTATCCAAAGGAGCAGCTTTAAAGACCCTGCAATCTCCCCGCAAGAAGCGTGAGACTTGCAACACTGCACCCGGCGACCCCGACTCGGCTGGTGGAGAACCAACACCTCAGGGAGGACCCCCGGACTACTCTACGACTGTGAGTACCAAAACCTGTCCCCCCTGAGCCCCCACAGCGCCGCCTGCAGAGGGAATCCCGAGGCTTCCCCTGACCGCGACTCTCTGAAACCTAAGTCCCGACGCCTGGAAAAGACCCTGCACCCGCAGCCCCCAGGACCTGAAGGACCGGACTTTCACTGCAGAAGTGACCCCCAGGAGTCCCTCTCCCTTGCCCAAGTGGAGGTTTCCCCGAGGAAGCCCCCCCTTGCCTGCCTGCAGCGCTGAAGAGATCCCTTGATCTCTCATTGACTAACATTGCAAACCCGACGCTTGTTCTAACACTGCGCCCGGCCGCCCCCGCGCCGCTGAGGGTGAAATTTCTGTGTGGGCTTGTGTCCCCCCCGGTGCCCTACAAAACCCCCCTGGTCTGCCCTCCGAAGACGCGGGTACTTACCTGCAAGCAGACCGGAACCGGGGCACCCCCTTTTCTCCATTATAGCCTATGCGTTTTGGGCACCACTTTGGACTCTGCACCTGACCGGCCCTGAGCTGCTGGTGTGGTGACTTTGGGGTTGCTCTGAACCCCCAACGGTGGGCTACCTTGGACCAAGAACTGAACCCTGTAAGTGTCTTACTTACCTGGTAAAACTAACAAAAACTTACCTCCCCCAGGAACTGTGAAAATTGCACTAAGTGTCCACTTTTAAAATAGCTATTTGTGAATAACTTGCAAAGTATACATGCAATTGAAATGATTCAAAGTTCCTAATGTACTTACCTGCAATACCTTTCAAACAAGATATTACATGTAAAATTTGAACCTGTGGTTCTTAAAATAAACTAAGAAAATATATTTTTCTATAACAAAACCTATTGGCTGGATTTGTCTCTGAGTGTGTGTACCTCATTTATTGTCTATGTGTATGTACAACAAATGCTTAACACTACTCCTTGGATAAGCCTACTGCTCGACCACACTACCACAAAATAGAGCATTAGTATTATCTATTTTTACCACTATTTTACCTCTAAGGGGAACCCTTGGACTCTGTGCATGCTATTCCTTACTTTGAAATAGCACATACAGAGCCAACTTCCTACATTGGTGGATCAGCGGTGGGGTACAAGACTTTGCATTTGCTGGACTACTCAGCCAATACCTGATCACACGACAAATTCCAAAATTGTCATTAGAAATTGATTTTTGCAATTTGAAAAGTTTTCTAAATTCTTAAAAGACCTGCTAGGGCCTTGTGTTAGATCCTGTTTAGCATTTCTTTTAGAGTTTAAAAGTTTGTAAAAGTTTGAATTGGATTCTAGAACCAGTTGTAGATTCTTAAAAAGTATTCCAACTTTTAGAAGCAAAATGTCTAGCACAGATGTGGCTGTGGTGGAACTCGACACCACACCTTACCTCCATCTACAGATGAGAGAGCTAAGGTCACTCTGTAAACTAAAGAAAATAGCAATGGGCCCCAAACCTACCAAAGTACAGCTCCAGGAGCTTTTGGCAGAGTTTGAAAAGGCCAACCCCTCTGAGGGTGGCAACTCAGAGGATGAAGATAGTGACTTGGAGGGAAATTCCCCCCCTCCAGTCCTACTTAGGGAGAGCAGGGCTTCTCCAGCCCTGACTCCACAAATAATAGTCAGAGATGCTGGTTCCCTCACAGGAGGGACCAACAACTCTGAAATCACTGAGGATAACCCCAGTGAAGAGGACATCCAGTTAGCCAGGATGGCCAAAAGATTGGCTTTGGAAAGACAGATCCTAGCCATAGAGAGGGAAAGACAAGAGATGGGCCTAGGACCCATCAATGGTGGCAGCAACATTAATAGGGTCAGAGATTCTCCTGACATGTTGAAAATCCCTAAAGGGATTGTAACTAAATATGAAGATGGTGATGACATCACCAAATGGTTCACAGCTTTTGAGAGGGCTTGTGTAACCAGAAAAGTTAACAGATCTCATTGGGGTGCTCTCCTTTGGGAAATGTTCACAGGAAAGTGTAGGGATAGACTCCTCACACTCTCTGGAAAAGATGCAGAATCTTATGACCTCATGAAGGGTACCCTGATTGAGGGCTTTGGATTCTCCACTGAGGAGTATAGGATTAGATTCAGGGGGGCTCAAAAATCCTCGAGCCAGACCTGGGTTGACTTTGTAGACTACTCAGTAAAAACACTAGATGGTTGGATTCAAGGCAGTGGTGTAAGTAATTATGATGGGCTGTACAATTTATTTGTGAAAGAACACCTGTTAAGTAATTGTTTCAATGATAAACTGCATCAGCATCTGGTAGACCTAGGACCAATTTCTCCCCAAGAATTGGGAAAGAAGGCGGACCATTGGGTCAAGACTAGGGTGTCCAAAACTTCCACAGGGGGTGACCAAAAGAAAGGGGTCACAAAACCTCCCCAAGTGAAAGGTGGTGAGACAGCCAAAAATAAAAATAGTAAAGAGTCTTCTACAGGCCCCCAAAAACCTGCACAGGAGGGTGGGCCCAGAGCCTCTTCACAAAACAATCCTGGGTACAAGGGTAAAAACTTTGATCCCAAAAAGGCCTGGTGTCGAAACTGTAGTCAGTCTGGACACCAAACTGGAGACAAGGCCTGTCCCAAGAAAAGTTCCACTCCAAACTCCAATCCAGGTAACACTGGAATGGCTAGTCTCCAAGTGGGATCAACAGTGTGCCCAGAGCAAATCAGGGTCCACACTGAAGCTACTCTAGTTTCTGAGGGTGGGGTGGATTTAGCCACACTAGCTGCCTGGCCGCCTAACATGCAAAAATACAGGCAGCAGCTCTTTATTAATGGGACAAGTGTAGAGGGCCTGAGGGATACAGGTGCCAGTGTCACCATGGTGACAGAGAAACTGGTTTCCCCTGGCCAGTACCTGACTGGAAAAACTTATACAGTCACCAATGCCGACAATCAAACTAAAGCACATCCCATGGCAATGGTAACTTTAGAATGGGGAGGGGTCAATGGCCTGAAACAGGTGGTGGTCTCCTTAAACATCCCAGTAGACTGCCTGCTTGAAATGACCTGGAGTCCTCAGCATGGGCTGAGGTAGAACTAAAAACCCATGCAGCCATGCTGGGTATCCCTGAACTGGTGTGTGTAAAAACAAGAGCACAATGCAAGGCACAGGGTGAAAAAGTAGAGCTGGAGTCTGGAAAAATGGCCCAGCCTACCAAGAGAAAAGGAAAGTTAGTTGGGAAACCAACTGCAACACAGTCAGAAAAAGAGAACCTCTCTTCTCAGGAAGAAGTTCTGCCCTCTGAGGGAACTGAGCCTTTGGAGCTTGAACCTTATCAGGTTGAGCTCTTAGGCCCAGGGGGACCCTCAAGGGAGGAGCTGTGTAAGGGACAAGAAACCTGTCCCTCTCTTGAAGGCCTTAGGCAGCAAGCTGCTGAAGAGTCCAAGGGCAAGAAAAATGGAACACATAGGGTCTATTGGGAAGATGGACTCCTGTACACTGAGGCCAGAGACCCCAAACCTGGTGCCACTAGGAGAGTGGTAGTGCCTCAGTCGTTCAGAGAGTTTATTCTGACCTTAGCCCATGATATTGGAGACATGGGAGAGGTTAGTCAACCACTTCTACTGGCCCAATATGTCCCAGAAGGTTAAGGAGTTTTGCCTCTCCTGCCCCACCTGTCAATCCAGTGGTAAGACAGGTGGGCACCCAAAGGCCCCCCTCATTCCACTTCCAGTGGTGGGGGTCCCCTTTGAAAGAGTGGGTGTGGACATAGTTGGTCCACTGGAACCTCCCACAGCCTCAGGAAATATGTACATCCTAGTAGTAGTGGATCATGCTACTAGGTATCCTGAAGCTATTCCCCTTAGGTCGACTACTGCCCCTGCAGTAGCCAAGGCCCTCATTGGTATCTTTACCAGAGTGGGTTTCCCTAAGGAGGTGGAGTCTGACAGAGGTACCAACTTCATGTCAGCATACCTAAAACACGTGGAATGAGTGTGGAGTGACTTACAAATTCACTACACCATACCATCCACAAACTAATGGCTTAGTTGAGAGATTCAACAAGACATTAAAAGGCATGATCATGGGGCTCCCAGAAAAACTCAAAAGGAGATGGGATGTCCTCTTGCCATGTCTGCTTTTTGCTTACAGAGAGGTGCCACAGAAGGGAGTAGGATTCTCACCCTTTGAACTTCTGTTTGGTCACCCTGTAAGGGGACCACTTGCTCTTGTTAAAGAAGGCTGGGAGAGACCTCTTCATGAGCCTAAACAAGACATAGTGGACTATGTACTTGGCCTTCGCTCTAGAATGGCAGAGTACATGGAAAAGGCAACCAAAAACCTTGAGGCAGCCAACAGCTCCAGAAGTTTTGGTATGACCAAAAGGCTGCACTGGTTGAGTTCCAACCAGGGCAGAAAGTCTGGGTTCTGGAGCCTGTGGCTCCCAGGGCACTCCAGGACAAATGGAGTGGCCCTTACCCAGTGCTAGAAAGGAAGAGTCAGGTCACCTACCTGGTGGACCTGGGCACAAGCAGGAGCCCCAAGAGGGTGATCCATGTGAACCGCCTTAAGCTCTTCCATGACAGGGCTGATGTAAATCTGTTGATGGTAACAGATGAGGATCAGGAGGCAGAGAGTGAACCTCTCCCTGATCTTCTGTCATCAGACCCAAAAGATGGCTCAGTAGATGGAGTGATCTACTCAGACACCCTCTCTGGCCAACAGCAAGCTGATTGTAGGAGAGTCCTACAACAGTTTCCTGAACTCTTCTCCTTAACCCCTGGTCAGACACACCTGTGTACCCATGATGTGGACACAGGAGACAGCATGCCTGTCAAAAACAAAATTTTTTTTAGACAGTCTGACCATGTTAAGGAAAGCATCAAGGTGGAAGTCCACAAGATGCTGGAATTGGGAGTAATTGAGCGCTCTGACAGCCCCTGGGCTAGCCCAGTGGTCTTAGTCCCCAAACCTCACACCAAAGATGGAAAGAAAGAGATGAGGTTTTGTGTGGACTACAGAGGGCTCAACTCTGTCACCAAGACAGATGCTCATCCAATTCCTAGAGCTGATGAGCTCATAGATAAATTAGGTGCTGCCAAATTCTTAAGTACCTTTGACTTGACAGCAGGGTACTGGCAAATAAAAATGGCACCTGGAGCAAAAGAGAAAACCGCATTCTCCACACCTGATGGGCATTATCAGTTTACTGTTATGCCCTTTGGTTTAAAGAATGCCCCTGCCACCTTCCAAAGGTTGGTGAATCAAGTCCTTGCTGGCTTGGAGTCCTTTAGCACAGCTTATCTTGATGATATTGCTGTCTTTAGCTCCACCTGGCAGGATCACCTGGTCCACCTGAAGAAGGTTTTGAAGGCCCTGCAATCTGCAGGCCTCTCTATCAAGGCATCCAAATGCCAGATAGGGCAGGGAACTGTGGTTTACTTGGGCCACCTTGTAGGTGGAGGCCAAGTTCAGCCACTCCAACCCAAGATCCAGACTTGTAAAGAAATGGCTCCCTGTTGCAGTTACCCCCCACTTTTTGCCTGATACTGATGCTGACTTGACTGAGAAGTGTGCTGGGACCCTGCTAACCAGGCCCCAGCACCAGTGTTCCTTCACCTAAAATGTACCATTGTATCCACAATTGGCACACCCTGGCATTCAGATAAGTCCCTTGTAACTGGTACTTCTAGTACCAAGGGCCCTGATACCAAGGAAGGTCTCTAAGGGCTGCAGCATGTCTTATGCCACCCTAGAGACCCCTCACTCAGCACAGACACACTGCTTACAAGCCTGTGTGTGCTAGTGAGAACAAAATGAGTAAGTCGACATGGCACTCCCCTCAGGGTGCCATGCCAGCCTCTCACTGCCTATGCAGTATAGGTAAGACACCCCTCTAGCAGGCCTTACAGCCCTAAGGCAGGGTGCACTATACCATAGGTGAGGGTACCAGTGCATGAGCACTGTGCCCCTACAGTGTCTAAACAAAACCTTAGACATTGTAAGTGCAGGGTAGCCATAAGAGTATATGGTCTGGGAGTTTGTCAAACACGAACTCCACAGCACCATAATGGCTACACTGAAAACTGGGAAGTTTGGTATCAAACTTCTCAGCACAATAAATGCACACTGATGCCAGTGTACATTTTATTGTAAAATACACCACAGAGGGCACCTTAGAGGTGCCCCCTGAAACTTAACCGACTATCTGTGTAGGCTGACTAGTTTTAGCAGCCTGCCACAAACCGAGACATGTTGCTGGCCCCATGGGGAGAGTGCCTTTGTCACTCTGAGGCCAGTAACAAAGCCTGCACTGGGTGGAGATGCTAACACCTCTCCCAGGCCGGAATTGTCACACCTGGCGGTGAGCCTCAAAGGCTCACCTCCTTTGTGCCAACCCAGCAGGACACTCCAGCTAGTGGAGTTGCCCGCCCCCTCCGGCCAGGCCCCACTTTTGGCGGCAAGGCCGGAGAAAACAATGAGAATAACAAGGAGGAGTCACTGGCCAGTCAGGACAGCCCCTAAGGTGTCCTGAGCTGAGGTGACTCTAACTTTTAGAAATCCTCCATCTTGCAGATGGAGGATTCCCCCAATAGGGTTAGGATTGTGACCCCCTCCCCTTGGGAGGAGGCACAAAGAGGGTGTACCCACCCTCAGGGCTAGTAGCCATTGGCTACTAACCCCCCAGACCTAAACACGCCCTTAAATTTAGTATTTAAGGGCTACCCTGAACCCTAGAAAATCAGATTCCTGCAACAAGAAGAAGGACTGCCCAGCTGAAAACCCCTGCAGCGGAAGACCAGAAGACGACAACTGCCTTGGCTCCAGAAACTCACCGGCCTGTCTCCTGCCTTCCAAAGATCCTGCTCCAGCGACGCCTTCCGAAGGGACCAGCGACCTCGACATCCTCTGAGGACTGCCCCTGCTTCGAAAAGACAAGAAACTCCCGAGGACAGCGGACCTGCTCCAAGAAAAGCTGCAACTTGGTTTCCAGCAGCTTTAAAGAACCCTGCAAGCTCCCCGCAAGAAGCGTGAGACTTGCAACACTGCACCCGGCGACCCCGACTCGGCTGGTGGCGATCCAACACCTCAGGAGGGACCCCAGGACTACTCTGATACTGTGAGTACCAAAACCTGTCCCCCCTGAGCCCCCACAGCGCCGCCTGCAGAGGGAATCCCGAGGCTTCCCCTGACCGCGACTCTTTGAACCTAAAGTCCCGACGCCTGGGAGAGACCCTGCACCCGCAGCCCCCAGGACCTGAAGGACCGGACTTTCACTGGAGAAGTGACCCCCAGGAGTCCCTCTCCCTTGCCCAAGTGGAGGTTTCCCCGAGGAATCCCCCCCTTGCCTGCCTGCAGCGCTGAAGAGATCCCGAGATCTCTCATAGACTAACATTGAAAACCCGACGCTTGTTTCTACACTGCACCCGGCCGCCCCCGCGCTGCTGAGGGTGAAATTTCTGTGTGGACTTGTGTCCCCCGCGGTGCCCTACAAAACCCCCCTGGTCTGCCCTCCGAAGACGCGGGTACTTACCTGCAAACAGACCGGAACCGGGGCACCCCCTTCTCTCCATTCTAGCCTATGTGTTTTGGGCACCACTTTGAACTCTGCACCTGACCGGCCCTGAGCTGCTGGTGTGGTGACTTTGGGGTTGCTCTGAACCCCCAACGGTGGGCTACCTTGGACCAAGAACTGAACCCTGTAAGTGTCTTACTTACCTGGTAAAACTAACCAAAACTTACCTCCCCCAGGAACTGTGAAAATTGCACTAAGTGTCCACTTTTAAAACAGCTATTTGTCAATAACTTGAAAAGTATACATGCAATTTTGATGATTGGAAGTTCCTAAAGTACTTACCTGCAATACCTTTCGAATGAGATATTACATGTAGAATTTGAACCTGTGGTTCTTAAAATAAACTAAGAAAAGATATTTTTTCTATATAAAAACCTATTGGCTGGATTTGTCTCTGAGTGTGTGTACCTCATTTATTGTCTATGTGTATGTACAACAAATGCTTAACACTACTCCTTGGATAAGCCTACTGCTCGACCACACTACCACAAAATAGAGCATTAGTATTATCTATTTTTACCACTATTTTACCTCTAAGGGGAACCCCTGGACTCTGTGCATGCTATTCCTTACTTTGAAATAGCACATACAGAGCCAACTTCCTACAAGACTATTCTGGACTGGGTAGCTCCAAAAACCCAGACTCAAGTCAGGGCATTCCTTGGCTTGACTGGGTATTACAGGAGGTTTGTGAAGGGATATGGATCCATTGTGACAGCCCTCACTGAACTCACCTCCAAGAAAATGCCCAAGAAAGTGAACTGGACTGTGGAATGCCAACAGGCCTTTGACACCCTGAAACAAGCAATGTGCTCAGCACCAGTTCTAAAAGCTCCAGATTATTCTAAGCAGTTCATTGTGCAGACAGATGCCTCTGAACATGGGATAGGGGCAGTTTTGTCCCAAACCAATGATGATGGCCTTGACCAGCCTGTTGCTTTCATTAGCAGGAGGTTACTCCCCAGGGAGCAGCGTTGGAGTGCCATTGAGAGGGAGGCCTTTGCTGTGGTTTGGTCCCTGAAGAAGCTGAGACCATACCTCTTTGGGACTCACTTCCTAGTTCAAACTGACCACAGACCTCTCAAATGGCTGATGCAAATGAAAGGTGAAAATCCTAAACTGTTGAGGTGGTCCATCTCCCTACAGGGAATGGACTTTATAGTGGAACACAGACCTGGGACTGCCCATGCCAATGCAGATGGCCTTTCCAGGTTCTTCCACTTAGAAAATGAAGACTCTCTTGGGAAAGGTTAGTCTCATCCTCTTTCGTTTGGGGGGGGGGGGGGGTTGTGTAAGGAAATGCCTCCTTGGCATGGTTGCCCCCTGACTTTTTGCCTTTGCTGATGCTATGTTTACAATTGAAAGTGTGCTGAGGCCTGCTAACCAGGCCCCAGCACCAGTGTTCTTTCCCTAACCTGTACTTTTGTATCCACAATTGGCACACCCTGGCATCCAGATAAGTCCCTTGTAACTGGTACTTCTAGTACCAAGGGCCCTGATGCCAAGGAAGGTCTCTAAGGGCTGCAGCATGTCTTATGCCACCCTGGAGACCTCTCACTCAGCACAGACACACTGCTTGCCAGCTTGTGTGTGCTAGTGAGAACAAAACGAGTAAGTCGACATGGCACTCCCCTCAGGGTGCCATGCCAGCCTCTCACTGCCTATGCAAGTATAGATAAGTCACCCCTCTAGCAGGCCTTACAGCCCTAAGGCAGGGTGCACTATACCATAGGTGAGGGCACCAGTGCATGAGCACTGTGCCCCTACAGTGTCTAAGCCAAACCTTAGACATTGTAAGTGCAGGGTAGCCATAAGAGTATATGGTCTGGGAGTTTGTCAAACACGAACTCCACAGCACCATAATGGCTACACTGAAAACTGGGAAGTTTGGTATCAAACTTCTCAGCACAATAAATGCACACTGATGCCAGTGTACATTTTATTGTGAAATACACCCCAGAGGGCACCTTAGAGGTGCCCCCTGAAACTTTAACCAACTATCTGTGTAGGCTGACTGGTTCCAGCAGCCTGCCACACTAGAGACATGTTGCTGGCCCCATGGGGAGAGTGCCTTTGTCACTCTGAGGCCAGTAACAAAGCCTGCACTGGGTGGAGATGCTAACACCTCCCCCAGGCAGGAGCTGTAACACCTGGCGGTGAACCTCGAAGGCTCACCCCTTTGTTCCAGCACCGCAGGACAATCCAGCTAGTGGAGTTGCCCGCCCCCTCCGGCCACGGCCCCCACTTTTGGCGGCAAGGCCGGAGAAAATAATGAGAACAACAAGGAGGAGTCACTGGCCAGTCAGGACAGCCCCTAAGGTGTCCTGAGCTGAAGTGACTCTAACTTTTAGAAATCCTCCATCTTGCAGATGGAGGATTCCCCAATAGGATTAGGGATGTGCCCCCCTCCCCTTGGGAGGAGGCACAAAGAGGGTGTACCCACCCTCAGGGCTAGTAGCCATTGGCTACTAGCCCCCCAGACCTAAACACGCCCTTAAATTTTGTATTTAAGGGCTTCCCTGAACCTAAAACTTTAAATTCCTGCAACTTACAAGAAGAAGAAGACTGCTGAGCTGAAAACCCCTGCAGAAGAAGAAAGAAGACACCAACTGCTTTGGCCCCAGTCCTACCGGCCTGTCTCCTGCCTTCCAAAGAAACCTGCTCCAGCGACGCTTTCCCAAGGACCAGCGACCTCTGAATCCTCAGAGGACTGCCCTGCTTCAAGAAAGACAAACTCCCGAGGACAGCGGCACTGCTCCAAAAAGACTGCAACTTTGTTACAGAGGAGCAGATTTAAAGACCCCTGCAAATCCCCGCAAGAAGTGTGAGACTTGCAACACTGCACCCGGCGACCCCGACTCGACTGGTGGAGAACCAACATCTCAGGGAGGACCCTCCGGCGACTCCGAGACCGTGAGTAACCAAAGTTGTCCCCCCTGAGCCCCCACAGCGACGCCTGCAGAGGGAATCCCGAGGCTCCCCCTGACCGCGACTGCCTGATCCTAAAGTCCCGACGGCTGGAAAAGACCCTGCACCCGCAGCCCCCAGCACCTGAAGGAATGGAACTTCAGTGCAGGAGTGACCCCCAGGAGGCCCTCTCCCTTGCCTAGGTGGTGGCTACCCCGAGGAGCCCCCCCCTTTGCCTGCCTGCACCGCTGAAGAGACCCCTTGGTCTCCCATTGAAACCTACAGAGAACCCGACGCTTGTTTGCACACTGCACCCGGCCGCCCCCGCGCTGCTGAGGGTGTACTTTCTGTGTGGACTTGTCTCCCCCCCCCCCCCCCCCTCCCCGCTGCCCTACAAAACCCCCCTGGTCTGCCCTCCGAAGACGGACGCGGGTACTTACCTCCTGGCAGACTGGCACCGGGGCACCCCCTTCTCTCAATTGAAGCCTATGTGTTTTGGGCACCTCTTTGACCTCTGCACCTGACCGGCCCTGAGCTGCTGGTGTGGTAACTTTGGGGTTGCTTTGAACCCCCAACGGTGGGCTACCTTGGACCCAAAACTGAAACCTGTAGGTAATTTACTTACCTGCTAAAACGAACAATACTTTACCTCCCCAGGAACTGTGAAAATTGCACTGTCCACTTTTAAAACAGCTAAATGTGTTTTATGTAAAAAGTATACATGCTAATGTAATGATTCAAAGTTCCTAAAGTACTTACCTGCAATACCTTTCAAATTAGATATTACATGTAGAATTTGAACCTGTGGTTCTTAAAATAAACTAAGAAAATATATTTTTCTATAACAAAACCTATTGGCTGGATTTGTCTCTGAGTGTGTGTTCCTCATTTATTGCCTGTGTGTATGTACAACAAATGCTTAACACTACTCCTTTGATAAGCCTACTGCTCGACCACACTACCACAAAATAGAGCATTAGTATTATCTCTTTTTGCCACTATCTTACCTCTAAGGGGAACCCTTGGACTCTGTGCATGCTATTCCTTACTTTGAAATAGCACATACAGAGCCTACTTCCTACACCTAGCTTACCCAAACTTAAGAGACTAACTCCCTGACACTATGTACAGTGTGTACCCCTAGTTAGTAAATGGTCTTTCCTGGAAAGTACCAAGTGACAGAGTGGTAAGGTGTAGGAAGTTGGCTCTGTATGTGCTATTTCAAAGTAAGGAATAGCATGCACAGAGTCCAAGGGTTCCCCTTAGAGGTAAAATAGTGGTAAAAATTGATAATACTAATGCTCTATTTTGTGGTAGTGTGGTCGAGCAGTAGGCTTATCCAAGGAGTAGTGTTAAGCATTTGTTGTACATACACATAGACAATAAATGAGGTACACACACTCAGAGACAAATCCAGCCAATAGGTTTTTGTATAGAAAAATATCTTTTCTTAGTTTATTTTAAGAACCACAGGTTCAAATTCTACATGTAATATCTCATTCGAAAGGTATTGCAGGTAAGTACTTTAGGAACTTTAAATCATAAAAATTGCATGTATACTTTTCAAGTTATTCACAAATAGCTGTTTTAAAAGTGGACACTTAGTGCAATTTTCACAGTTCCTGGGGGAGGTAAGTTTTTGTTAGATTTACCAGGTAAGTAAGTCACTTACAGGGTTCAGTTCTTGGTCCAAGGTAGCCCACCGTTGGGGGTTCAGAGCAACCCCAAAGTCACCACACCAGCAGCTCAGGGCCGGTCAGGTGCAGAGTTCAAAGTGGTGCCCAAAACACATAGGCTAGAATGGAGAGAAGGGGGTGCCCCGGTTCCGGTCTGCTTGCAGGTAAGTACCCGCGTCTTCGGAGGGCAGACCAGGGGGGTTTTGTAGGGCACCGGGGGGGACACAAGCCCACACAGAAATTTCACCCTCAGCAGCGCGGGGGCTGCGGGTGTAGGGTCTCTCCCAGGTGTCGGGACTTAGGATTCAAAGAGTCGCGGTCAGGGGAAGCCTCGGGATTCCCTCTGCAGGCGGCGCTGTGGGGGCTCAGGGGGGACAGGTTTTGGTACTCACAGTATCAGAGTAGTCCTGGGGTCCCTCCTGAGGTGTTGGATCTCCACCAGCCGAGTCGGGGTCGCCGGGTGCAGTGTTGCAAGTCTCACGCTTCTTGCGGGGAACTTGCAGGGTTCTTTCAAGGCTGCTGGAAACAAAGTTGCAGCCTTTCTTGGAGCAGGTCCGCTGTCCTCGGGAGTTTCTTGTCTTTTCGAAGCAGGGGCAGTCCTCAGAGGATGTCGAGGTCGCTGGTCCCTTTGGAAGGCGTCGCTGGAGCAGGATCTTTGGAAGGCAGGAGACAGGCCGGTGAGTTTCTGGGGCCAAGGCAGTTGTCGTCTTCTGGTCTTCCTCTGCAGGGGTTTTCAGCTAGGCAGTCCTTCTTGTAGTTGCAGGAATCTAATTTTCTAGGGTTCAGGGTAGCCCTTAAATACTAAATTTAAGGGCGTGTTTTAGGTCTGGGGGGTTAGTAGCCAATGGCTACTAGCCCTGAGGGTGGGTACACCCTCTTTGTGCCTCCTCCCAAGGGGAGGGGGGTCACAATCCTAACCCTATTGGGGGAATCCTCCATCTGCAAGATGGAGGATTTCTAAAAGTTAGAGTCACTTCAGCTCAGGACACCTTAGGGGCTGTCCTGACTGGCCAGTGACTCCTCCTTGTTGCTTTCTTTGTTCCCTCCAGCCTTGCCGCCAAAAGTGGGGGCCGTGGCCGGAGGGGGCGGGCAACTCCACTAAGCTGGAGTGCCCTGCTGGGCTGTGACAAAGGGGGGAGCCTTTGAGGCTCACCGCCAGGTGTCACAGTTCCTGCCTGGGGGAGGTGTTAGCATCTCCACCCAGTGCAGGCTTTGTTACTGGCCTCAGAGTGACAAAGGCACTCTCCCCATGGGGCCAGCAACATGTCTCTAGTGTGGCAGGCTGCTGGAACCAGTCAGCCTACACAGATAGTTGGTTAAGTTTCAGGGGGCACCTCTAAGGTGCCCTCTGTGGTGTATTTTACAATAAAATGTTCACTGGCATCAGTGTGCATTTATTGTGCTGAGAAGTTTGATACCAAACTTCCCAGTTTTCAGTGTAGCCATTATGGTGCTGTGGAGTTCGTGTTTGACAGACTCCCAGACCATATACTCTTATGGCTACCCTGCACTTACAATGTCTAAGGTTTTGTTTAGACACTGTAGGGGTACCATGCTCATGCACTGGTACCCTCACCTATGGTATAGTGCACCCTGCCTTAGGGCTGTAAGGCCTGCTAGAGGGGTGTCTTACCTATACTGCATAGGCAGTGAGAGGCTGGCATGGCACCCTGAGGGGAGTGCCATGTCGACTTACTCGTTTTGTCCTCACTAGCACACACAAGCTGGGAAGCAGTGTGTCTGTGCTGAGTGAGAGGTCTCCAGGGTGGCATAAGACATGCTGCAGCCCTTAGAGACCTTCCTTGGCATCAGGGCCCTTGGTACTAGAAGTACCAGTTACAAGGGACTTATCTGAATGCCAGGGTGTGCCAATTGTGGATACAATGGTACATTTTAGGTGAAGGAACACTGGTGCTGGGGCCTGGTTAGCAGGGTCCCAGCACACTTCTCAGTCAAGTCAGCATCAGTATCAGGCAAAAAGTGGGGGGTAACTGCAACAGGGAGCCATTTCTTTACATAAGGCAATTGCAAGTGCTTATCCCACCGCTGCACCACCAATGTAGAAAGCTGGCCTGTGTACCTAAGGTACTTACACCTTATACCAGGTCCAGGTTGTAGGAGGCTGGCCTGGTTTATAGTGAGTACCTAAGGTACTTAAACCTTATACCAGTTCCAGTTATCCCTTATTAGTGAAATGTAGTCAGTGCCTAGAAGCCAGGCTGTCTAGAGTTAGCTGTAGGCAGAGAAGCCCAGACTGAACTAAGAGGCATGCAAATCTCTTGCAATACCACTGTAGTCACACAGTACTCACACACAAAAAAGACAGTGCTAGGTGTTACCATAAATAAAGGTTCTCTATTTTAGTGACACAAGGCCAAAAATATCTTAGAGGCTATACTCCGTTAGGAGGAAAGTATTGTACACAAAATATACAATAGTAACTAAAATCAGGTAAGTAAACCGTAATAAAATAGTGTAAACATTGAAAATCACCATAGGTTAGGTTGGGCCTAGAGACAACAGAAACTATATTCTAAAATAGTGGAATGTGAAAGTCAAGAAAACACCAAAGGTAAGTTAAGTACCCCACCCTAGAGCCCAGGAAAACAGAAGTAAAGTACAGAAAGTTTCCTCAGAACAAACTAGGAGTCGTGGTAAAAGATTATGCAAAAACCAAGCAAGACTGCAAGACATCAATGATAGATTCCTGGACCTGAAGACCTGTGGAGAGAAGAGACCAAGTCCAAGAACAGATGAAGAGTCCAGGAAGAACAGGAGCCCCTGCTAACCCGGATGAAGGTGCAAAAGTGGATTCTCCGGTTGGAAGAAAAAGTCAGAAATGCACCAAAGAAGACAGCTGCAGGTTCTTGCTTGGTGCAAGAAATGTCCCATGTCGATGCAAGCTGGTTTTCGTTGTTTGATTCCGTCAACAAGCCTTGGCTCACGCAAATGTCGCGTTTGGCGGGAAAAGGCGCTTCTTGGGCCCAGGAGGGAGTTGGGGTCTCAACTCGGACTGAAGAGACAGAGAGGGCTCTCAGCACTTTAGAGAGCCCTCAGAAGACCAGGCAGCATCCACAGGAGTCCCAGGACACGGGGACAAGGGAGTTGCAAATCGCGGTTGTCGCAGCACTACACAAAGGGATCCCACGCTGCCGGAGAACAACTCTGGGAGCTTCGCTTCGCAGGAGAGAGTGCTGGGGACCTGGGCTACGCTTTGCACAAAGGATTTCTTGGAGAAGCGCACAAAAGCCCTAGGAGCTGCAAAACACGCTGTGCACAGAGGTACTGTCTGGCTTGGGGAGGTAAGCCCTTACCTCCACCAAATTTGGACCTTCGGACATTGGGGATCACTACGGTCCACCACCTGTGTTCCAGGGATCACGGTTGTAGACAGGAGAGGAGTCCCAGAGTACTGGTTGTCGTTGCAAAGAGGTGCCTGCTGAAGCAGGGAAGTGACTCCGTCACTCCACAGGAGATTCCTTAGGTTCTTCTGGTGCAGAATGAAGACAGGCAGTCCTCAGAGCGTGCACAACCTGAAAACTGTTGCAGTTGCTGGCAAGAGCTGAAGTTACAGGGTTGCAGTAGCCTTCTTGGATACTTTGTTGCAATTGGGCTGCCCAAGCCACAGGAGGGCAGAAACCTGTCTGTGAGGTGGCAGCAGCTGTGGCTGCTGTGAAAACCTCAGAGAACTGGTTTGGCAGTACTGGGGGTCCGTGGTCGAGCCCCCAGGGTGCATGGAATTGGCCCTACGCTACCAGAATCGGATAGGGGGTACAATTTCTCAATCCTAGACACCTCACATGGCCATATTCGGAGGTACCATTGTGAAGCTACATATAGGTGTCCCTGCACTCCCGAAGCCCGGGAAATTGGTCCTGGATAATGAGGGGTGTCTTCACACACAGTAACTTTGCACCTAGCCTTCAGGAACTGACGGTTAGACATATAGGTGACTTATAAGTTACCTGGTGGAGTAAATATGGCTGTGAAATAGTCCTGAAGAAGTGTTTGTATGAGCTCCTTATGGGTGGCAAAAGAAATGCTGCAACCCATAGGGATCGCTTGGAACCCCAATGCCCTGGGTACCTAGGTACCATATACTAGGGACTTATAAGGGGGGTCCAGTGGGCCAATTTGGAGTGGAATATGGGGGTAACCAGTATGTAATTACAGAATGGAATCAGAGAGAGCATAAGCACTGGAGTTCTGGTTAGCAGGACTCCAGTGACAGTTAAGCTTACTCACATGTAGGCCACAAACTATGACGGCTGGGGTTTTGACTAGCAGGATCTCCAAGTGAGACAGTAAAAACACACTGACAAACTGGCCAAAATGGGGGTAACCATGCTAGAAGAAAACCACCTTCCTAGACAGGTATACTGTCTTAGTGAAGTGCAGGCAGTGTCTAGAAGCCAGGCTGTCTAGAGGTAGCTGTGGATGAGCAGCCAAGACGTATCTAGGAGACATGCAAAGCTCATGCAATACCACTGTAGTCACACAGCATTACACACATGAAAGAAAACACTCAGTGTTACAAAAATAAAGGTGCTTTATTTTAGTGATGCAATTACCAAAAAGTACGAGTCAACCTTCCAATAGGAGGGAAGTAATACACTAGGTATATGCACTAGTAAATAGTAATAGGCACAGAAAAGGTTAAAAAACAGTGCAAAATAGCAATAACCAATAGTGACCCTAGGGGGAGCTCAAACCATATACTAAAAAAAATGGAATGCGAACACAGGACCCCCACCTAGGTAAGTGAAATGTGTAGAGGGGAGCTGGGAGTACTAGAAATGCACAGAGGTAAGTAGCACAGTACCCATCAGCAACCAGGAAAGTAGGAGTAAATCACTGGAATTTCTTCAAACCACCCAAAAGAAAGGAAAAGAAAAGAGGACACCCAGACGGGGATGCAAGAAACTAGGGCTGGATTCCTGGAGGAGAAGACCTGGGGAAACAGGAGACCAAGTCTAAACGTCACAGTGGAGTCCAGGAGGAGTAGGAGCTACTACCCACTCAACTGTACTTGCAGTTGGTCAACGATGAAGAAGAACCGGTCAGCACTGCAGCCCTGGACCCGGAGAAGATGTCCCACGCTGGAGTGAAGATTACAGACTGGTGTCGGTGGGCAGAAACCTGTCTGAAGGGTGGCAGCAGCTTGGGCTGCCTGGAAAACCGTGTAAGACTGGTGGTAGCGATGCTGGGGGTCCTCTAGGGAGCCCATATAGTGCATGGAATCATACATCCAGTACAACAGTATTGGCATATGATTCCGACATGTTTGATACCAAATGTAAGGAAATGCCTCCTTGGCATGGTTGCCCCCTGACTTTTTGCCTTTGCTGATGCTATGTTTACAATTGAAAGTGTGCTGAGGCCTGCTAACCAGGCCCCAGCACCAGTGTTCTTTCCCTAACCTGTACTTTTGTATCCACAATTGGCAGACCCTGGCATCCAGATAAGTCCCTTGTAACTGGTACTTCTAGTACCAAGGGCCCTGATGCCAAGGAAGGTCTCTAAGGGCTGCAGCATGTCTTATGCCACCCTGGAGACCTCTCACTCAGCACAGACACACTGCTTGCCAGCTTGTGTGTGCTAGTGAGGACAAAACGAGTAAGTCGACATGGCACTCCCCTCAGGGTGCCATGCCAGCCTCTCACTGCCTATGCAGTATAGGTAAGACACCCCTCTAGCAGGCCTTACAGCCCTAAGGCAGGGTGCACTATACCATAGGTGAGGGTACCAGTGCATGAGCATGGTACCCCTACAGTGTCTAAATAAAACCTTAGACATTGTAAGTGCAGGGTAGCCATAAGAGTATATGGTCTGGGAGTCTGTCAAACACGAACTCCACAGCACCATAATGGCTACACTGAAAACTGGGAAGTTTGGTATCAAACTTCTCAGCACAATAAATGCACACTGATGCCAGTGTACATTTTATTGTAAAATACACCACAGAGGGCACCTTAGAGGTGCCCCCTGAAACTTAACCGACTATCTGTGTAGGCTGACTAGTTTTAGCAGCCTGCCACAAACCGAGACATGTTGCTGGCCCCATGGGGAGAGTGCCTTTGTGACTCTGAGGCCAGTAACAAAGCCTGCACTGGGTGGAGATGCTAACACCTCTCCCAGGCAGGAATTGTCACACCTGGCGGTGAGCCTCAAAGGCTCACCTCCTTTGTGCCAACCCAGCAGGACACTCCAGCTAGTGGAGTTCCCCGCCCCCTCCGGCCAGGCCCCACTTTTGGCGGCAAGGCCGGAGAAAATAATGAGAATAACAAGGAGGAGTCACTGGCCAGTCAGGACAGCCCCTAAGGTGTCCTGAGCTGAGGTGACTCTAACTTTTAGAAATCCTCCATCTTGCAGATGGAGGATTCCCCCAATAGGGTTAGGATTGTGACCCCCTCCCCTTGGGAGGAGGCACAAAGAGGGTGTACCCACCCTCAGGGCTAGTAGCCATTGGCTACTAACCCCCCAGACCTAAACACGCCCTTAAATTTAGTATTTAAGGGCTACCCTGAACCCTAGAAAATTAGATTCCTGCAACTACAAGAAGAAGGACTGCCCAGCTGAAAACCCCTGCAGCGGACGACCAGAAGACGACAACTGCCTTGGCTCCAGAAACTCACCGGCCTGTCTCCTGCCTTCCAAAGATCCTGCTCCAGCGACGCCTTCCAAAGGGACCAGCGACCTCGACATCCTCTGAGGACTGCCCCTGCTTCGAAAAGACAAGAAACTCCCGAGGACAGCGGACCTGCTCCAAGAAAAGCTGCAACTTTGTTTCCAGCAACTTTAAAGAACCCTGCAAGCTCCCCGCAAGAAGCGTGAGACTTGCAACACTGCACCCGGCGACCCCGACTCGGCTGGTGGAGAACCAACACCTCAGGGAGGACCCCCGGACTACTCTCCGACTGTGAGTACCAAAACCTGTCCCCCCTGAGCCCCCACAGCGCCGCCTGCAGAGGGAATCCCGAGGCTTCCCCTGACCGCGACTCTTTGAACCTAAAGTCCCGACGCCTGGGAGAGACCCTGCACCCGCAGCCCCCAGGACCTGAAGGACCGGACTTTCACTGGAGGAGTGACCCCCAGGAGTCCCTCTCCCTCGCCCAAGTGGAGGTTTCCCCGAGGAATCCCCCCCTTGCCTGCCTGCAGCGCTGAAGAGATCCCGAGATCTCTCATAGACTAACATTGAAAACCCGACGCTTGTTTCTACACTGCACCCGGCCGCCCCCGCGCTGCTGAGGGTGAAATCTCGGTGTGGACTTGTGTCCCCCCCGGTGCCCTACAAAACCCCCCTGGTCTGCCCTCCGAAGACGCGGGTACTTACCTGCAAGCAGACCGGAACCGGGGCACCCCCTTCTCTCCATTCTAGCCTATGTGTTTTGGGCACCACTTTGAACTCTGCACCTGACCGGCCCTGAGCTGCTGGTGTGGTGACTTTGGGGTGGCTCTGAACCCCCAACGGTGGGCTACCTTGGACCAAGAACTAAGCCCTGTAAGTGTCTTACTTACCTGGTTAACCTAACAAATACTTACCTCCCCTAGGAACTGTGAAAAATTGCACTAAGTGTCCACTTTTAAAACAGCTATTTGTCAATAACTTGTAAAGTATACATGCAATTTTTATGCTTTAAAGTTCCTAAAGTACTTACCTGCAATACCTTTCGAATGAGATATTACATGTAGAATTTGAACCTGTGGTTCTTAAAATAAACTAAGGAAAGATATTTTTTTCTATATAAAAACCTATTGGCTGGATTTGTCTCTGAGTGTGTGTACCTCATTTATTGTCTATGTGTATGTACAACAAATGCTTAACACTACTCCTTGGATAAGCCTACTGCTCGACCACACTACCACAAAATAGAGCATTAGTATTATCTCTTTTTACCACTATTTTACCTCTAAGGGGAACCCTTGGACTCTGTGCATGCTATTCCTTACTTTGAAATAGCACATACAGAGCCAACTTCCTACACCAAACATACCCAGGTTCGGAGTTACCATCATATAGCTGGACATAGGTAGTGACCTATGTACAGTACACATGTAAAATGGTATCCCCGCACTCACAAGATCCAGGAATATGGGCCTGGAGTTTGTGGGGGCACCTCTCCTAGTGCAGGGGTGCCCTCACACACCGGTACCTGCATCCTGCCCTCTGGGCTGGGAGGGCCTACCATAGGGGTGACTTGCAGTGACCTGTAGTGACCTGTAGTGAAACGGGTGCGTGAACCCGTTTCACGCAGACTGCAGTGGCAGGCCTGCAGAACCCTTTTCACTGCTCCCTATGGATAGTAGAATAACTGCTGCAGCCCATAAATCCCCTGGTACCCCAATGCCCTGGGTATCATATACTAGGGACTTACATGAGGGGGCGGCAGTATGCCAATTGTGGGAAGAAAAAAGTACAGTTACCAAGTTAGAAGGAAGAGAGCATAATCACTGGGGTCCTGGTTAGCAGGATCCCAGTGAGCACAGTCAAACACACTGACAACAGGCAGAAAATGGGGGCAACCCTGCCAAGAAAGAGGGAACTTTCCTACCCTGGGGTTCACTATAAATGTGCCTGCCTCCCACTCAGACACTATTCTGGACACCTTGCAGTTTCCAGAATATTCTCCAGAGATGTGAGTCCAGGATATTCAGGTTATGAGACTGATGTTTCAGCTTCTGTCCTTGATTTCGGTGAGAAAGACTGAGGCTGCTGGGACTCATGGTTTCTGGCACACTGATAGGGACTCCTTCCCGATGGCATATGCTCAGCAGTGGGGCCTGAAGTTCCTGTGGGCTGATCATCAGGCAAATCTCTAACATGGTCCAAATCTCAGAGGGAACTGCACAAGATCTGACCAAGAAGCAACCACCTGAAGGTTTGCTGCTCCTTCTACTAGAGCAACAGCTGCTACCACTGCGTTACACACGGCATTCCGGTACTTGATATATCAGGCGGCTACATGGGCATCCTTGCACACGTTCACCAGACAGTACTTCCTGGACAGTCAAGTCTGTAGGGACGGGTACTTTGCCCATTTGGTCCTGCAGCACATTCTGGTTTGATCTTGGTCTGGAGACCCACCTCCAGGGATGGTATTGGTTGGGTATCTATTCAAAAGGTAAGTGTAAAGAAATGGCTCCCTGTTGCAGTTACCCCACACTTTTTGCCTGATACTGATGCTGACTTGACTGGGAAGTGTGCTGGGGCCCTGCTAACCAGGCCCCAGCACCAGTGTTCTTTCACCTAAAATGTACCATTGTCTCCACAATTGGCACACCCTGGCATCCAGGTAAGTCACTTGTAACTGGTACCCCTGGTACCAAGGGCCCTGATGCCAGGGAAGGTCTCTAAGGGCTGCAGCATGTCTTATGCCACCCTAGGGACCCCTCACTCAGCACAGACACACTGCTTGCCAGTTTGTGTGTGCTGGTGGGGAGAAAATGACTAAGTCGACATGGCACTCCCCTCAGGGTGCCATGCCAACCTCACACTGCCTATGGCATAGGTAAGTCACCCCTCTAACAGGCCTTACAGCCCTAAGGCAGGGTGCACTATACCACAGGTGAGGGCATAGATGAATGAGCACTATGCCCCTACAGTGTCTAAGCAAAACTTTAGACATTGTAAGTGCAGTGTAGCCATAAGAGTATATGGTCTGGGAGTCTGTCAAAAACGAACTCCACAGCTCCATAATGGTTACACTGAATACTGGGAAGTTTGGTATCAAACTTCTCAGAATAATAAACCCACACTGATTCCAGTGTTGGATTTATTAAAAAATGCATACAGAGGGCATCTTAGAGATCCCCCCCTGTATTTTACCCAATTGCTCAGTGCAGGACTGACTGGTCTGTGCCAGCCTGCTGCTGAGAGACAAGTTTCTGACCCCATGCGGTGAGAGCCTTTGTGCTCTCTGAGGACAGAAACAAAGCCTGCTCTGGGTGGAGGTGCTTCACACCTCCCCCCCCCTGCAGGAACTGTAACACCTTGCAGTGAGCTTCAAAGGCTTAAGCTTCGTGTTACAATGTCCCAGGGCACTCCAGCTAGTGGAGATGCCCGCCCCTTGGACCCAGCCCCCACTTTTGGCGGCGAGTCCAGGAGAGATAATGAGAAAAACAAGGAGTCGTCACTGGCCAGTCAGGACAGCCCCTAAGGTGTCCTGAGCTGAAGTGACTCTGACTTTTAGAAATCCTCCATCTTGCAGATGGAGGATTCCCCCAATAGGGATAGGAATGTGACCCCCTCCCCTTGGGAGGAGGCACAAAGAGGGTGTACCCACCCTCAGGGCTAGTAGCCATTGGCTACTAACCCCCCAGACCTAAACACGCCCTTAAATTTAGTATTTAAGGGCTCCCCTGAACCTAAGAATTTAGATTCCTGCAACTACAAGAAGAAGAGGACTGCTGAGCTGAAAGACCCCTGCAGTAGAAGAAAAGAAGACACCAACTGCTTTGGCCCCAGACCTACCGGTCTGTCTCCTGCCTTCTAAAGAACCCTGCTCCAGCGACGCTTTCCCCAGGACCAGCGACCTCTGAATCCTCAGAGGACTGCCCTGCTTCAAGAAAGACAAGAAACTCCCGAGGACAGCGGCACTGCTCCAAAAAGACTGCAACTTTGTTACAGAGGAGCAGATTTAAAGACCCCTGCAAATCCCCCGCAAGAAGCGTGAGACTTGCAACACTGCACCCGGCGACCCCGACTCGACTGGTGGAAAACCAACAACTCAGGGAGGACCCTCTGGCGACTCCGAGACCGTGAGTAACCAAAGTTGTCCCCCCTGAGCCCCCACAGCGACGCCTGCAGAGGGAATCCCGAGGCTCCCCCTGACCGCGACTGCCTGACTCTAAAATCCCGACGGCTGGCCGAAGGAACGGAACTTCAGTGCAGGAGTGACCCCCAGGAGGCCCTCTCCCTTGCCTAGGTGGTTGCTACCCCGAGGAGCCCCCCCCTTGCCTGCCTGCACCGCTGAAGAGACCCCTTGGTCTCCCATTGGAAACCCGACGCCAGTTTACACACTGCACCCGGCCGCCCACGTGCTGCTGAGGGTGTACTTTCTGTGTGGACTTGTGTCCCACCTGGTGCCCCACAAAACCCCCCTGGTCTGCCATCCGAAGACGCGGGTACTTACCTGCTGGCAGACTGGAACCGGGGCACCCCCTTCTCTCCATTGAAGCCTATGTGTTTTGGGCACCTCTTTTGACCTCTGCACCTGACCGGGCCTGAGCTGCTGGTGTGGTAACTTTGGGGTTGCTCTGAACCCCCAACGGTGGGCTACCTTGGACCCAAAACTGAACCCTGTAGGTGGGTTACTTACCTGCAAAACCTAACAATACTTTACCACCCCCAGGAACTGTGAAAATTGCACTGTCCACTTTTAAAACAGCTATTTGTGTTTTATGTGAAAAGTATATATACTACTGTAATTATTCAAAGTTCCTAAAGTACTTACATGCAATAGCTTTCAAATGAGATAATACATGTAGAATTTGAACCTGTGGTTCTTAAAATAAACTAAGAAAATATGTTTTTCTATAACAAAAACCTATTGGCTTGGAATTCTCTGAGTGTGTGTTCCTCATTTATTGCCTGTGTGTATGTACAACAAATGCTTAACACTACTCCTTTGATAAGCCTACTGCTCGACCACACTACCACAAAATAGAGCATTAGTATTATCTCTTTTTGCCACTATCTTACCTCTAAGGGGAACCCTTGGACTCTGTGCATACTATTCCTTACTTTGAAATAGTGCATACAGAGCCAACTTCCTACAGTAAGAAACTAGAAGTGTCTATCAGATGAACAAGGTACTTTCCTTTGGTAACCCCTCACCTGGTAGAGACAAATTCTAGTTGCGGTTTCCTTACCGACCCACCCATCCTCACCGCTCGTTCTGCGAAGTGATTTTTAGAGTTAGGGACCCCCCTTTCGGGGCCTTAGTTTTAACGCACGAGTGGTCAAAAGTCAAAGGTTCTGGCATGGAAAGTCATGAAAAATTGATGTTAATGCACCGGTGTGGTGCGTATATAGGATGTAGGAAGTTGGCTCTGTATGTGCTATTTCAAAGTAAGGAATAGCATGCACAGAGTCCAAGGGTTCCCCTTAGAGGTAAAATAGTGGTAAAAAGAGATAATACTAATGCTCTATTTTGTGGTAGTGTTTTCGAGCAGTAGGCTTATCCAAGGAGTAGTGTTAAGCATTTGTTGTACATACACATAGACAATAAATGAGGTACACACACTCAGAGACAAATCCAGCCAATAGGTTTTGTATAGAAAAATATCTTTTCTTAGTTTATTTTAAGAACCACAGGTTCAAATTTAACATGTAATATCTTGTTTGAAAGGTATTGCAGGTAAGTACATTAGGAACTTTGAATCATTTCAATTGCATGTATACTTTTCAAGTTATTCACAAATAGCTATTTCAAAAGTGGACAGTGCAATTTTCACAGTTCCTGGGGGAGGTAAGTTTTTGTTAGTTTTACCAGGTAAGTAAGACACTTACAGGGTTCAGTTCTTGGTCCAAGGTAGCCCACCGTTGGGGGTTCAGAGCAACCCCAAAGTTACCACACCAGCAGCTCAGGGCCGGTCAGGTGCAGAGTTCAAAGTGGTGCCCAAAACGCATAGGCTAGAATGGAGAGAAGGGGGTGCCCCGGTTCCGGTCTGCTTGCAGGTAAGTACCCGCGTCTTCGGAGGGCAGACCAGGGGGGTTTTGTAGGGCACCGGGGGGGACACAAGCCCACACAGAAATTTCACCCTCAGCGGCGCGGGGGCGGCCGGGTGCAGTGTTAGAACAAGCGTCGGGTTCGCAATGTAAGTCAATGGGAGATCAAGGGATCTCTTCAGCGCTGCAGGCAGGGAAGGGGGGGCTTCCTCGGGGAAACCTCCACTTGGGCAAGGGAGAGGGACTCCTGGGGGTCACTTCTGCAGTGAAAGTCCGGTCCTTCAGGTCCTGGGGGCTGCGGGTGCAGGGTCTTTTCCAGGCGTCGGGACTTAGGTTTCAGAGAGTCGCGGTCAGGGGAAGCCTCGGGATTCCCTCTGCAGGCGGCGCTGTGGGGGCTCAGGGGGGACAGGTTTTGGTACTCAGTCGTAGAGTAGTCCGGAGGTCCTCCCTGAGGTGTTGGTTCTCCACCAGCCGAGTCGGGGTCGCCGGGTGCAGTGTTGCAAGTCTCACGCTTCTTGCGGGGAGTTGCAGGGTTCTTTAAAGCTGCTTCTTGAAACAAAAGTTGCAGTCTTTTTGGAGCAGGTCCGCTGTCCTCGGGAGGTTCTTGTCGTCGTCGAAGCAGGGCAGTCCTCAGAGGATTCAGAGGTCGCTGGTCCCTTTGGAAGGCGTCGCTGGAGCAGAGTTCTTTGGAAGGCAGGAGACAGGCCGGTGAGTTTCTGGAGCCAAGGCAGTTGTTGTCTTCTGGTCTTCCTCTGCAGGGGTTTTCAGCTAGGCAGTCCTCCTTCTTGTTGTTGCAGGAATCTAATTTTCTAGGGTTCAGGGTAGCCCTTAAATACTAAATTTAAGGGCGTGTTTAAGTCTGGGGGGTTAGTAGCCAATGGCTACTAGCCCTGAGGGTGGGTACACCCTCTTTGTGCCTCCTCCCAAGGGGAGGGGGTCACAGTCCTAACCCTATTGGGGGAATCCTCCATCTGCAAGATGGAGGATTTCTAAAAGTTGGAGTCACCTCAGCTCAGGACACCTTAGGGGCTGTCCTGACTGGCCAGTGACTCCTCCTTGTTATTCTCATTATTTTCTCCGGCCTTGCCGCCAAAAGTGGGGGCCGGGGCCGGAGGGGGCGGGCAACTCCACTAGCTGGAGTGTCCTGCGGTGCTGTGACAAAGGGGTGAGCCTTTGAGGCTCACCGCCAGGTGTTACAGCTCCTGCCTGGGGGAGGTGTTAGCATCTCCACCCAGTGCAGGCTTTGTTACTGGCCTCAGAGTGACAAAGGCACTCTCCCCATGGGGCCAGCAACATGTCTCTGGTGTGGCAGGCTGCTGGAACTAGTCAGCCTACACAGACAGTCGGTTAAGTTTCAGGGGGTACCTCTAAGGTGCCCTCTGTGGTGTATTTTGCAATAAAATGTACACTGGCATCAGTGTGCATTTATTGTGCTGAGAAGTTTGATACCAAACTTCCCAGTTTTCAGTGTAGCCATTATGGTGCTGTGGAGTTCGTGTAAAACAGACTCCCAGACCATATACTCTTATGGCTACCCTGCACTTACAATGTCTAAGGTTTTGCTTAGACACTGTAGGGGTACAGTGCTCATGCACTGGTACCCTCACCTATGGTATAGTGCACCCTGCCTTAGGGCTGTAAGGCCTGCTAGAGGGGTGTCTTACCTATACTGCATAGGCAGTGAGAGGCTGGCATGGCACCCTGAGGGGAGTGCCATGTCGACTTACTCGTTTTGTCCTCACTAGCACACACAAGCTGGCAAGCAGTGTGTCTGTGCTGAGTGAGAGGTCTCCAGGGTGGCATAAGACATGCTGCAGCCCTTAGAGACCTTCCTTGGCATCAGGGCCCTTGGTACTAGAAGTACCAATTACAAGGGACTTATCTGGATGCCAGGGTCTGCCAATTGTGGATACAAAAGTACAGGTTAGGGAAAGAACACTGGTGCTGGGGCCTGGTTAGCAGGCCTCAGCACACTTTCAATTGTAAACATAGCATCAGCAAAGGCAAAAAGTCAGGGGGCAACCATGCCAAGGAGGCATTTCCTTACATAGGACCCGTGATGTCATATCCGGTTTGAACGATGCTGATGATTTACGCGGAGCTGATCCACACCTAACGGTGCACATGAGTACTGCTGAAGAAAACTATCCGGATCCAAACTGATGCCTGGGCAAATTCAAAAGGTAAGAAATCTGCAACTAGAATATGTCTCTACCAGATAAGTCGTTACCAAACGTAAGTAACTTGTTTGTATAGATCATATTTCCTATTAGTCTTCCTCGCCTCTGCCGTCTTCGTTCTGACAAGATGGTATGCCCCACGTGTCCAGTTTTGTACGAATGTCTGCCTGATTTACTTGGTCCAGTAGTATTTGGATCAAGGCTAATGAGTACCAGTTGTTTATAGTGACTTTGTTCAGGGCTCTGTAGTCTGAAGAGGGCTTGAATTCCCTGTTCTTTTTTAGCACACAAAAAGTAGCGATGAGGACACGGAGGAATGTCGCAGGTTAGATAAACCCAGTTGCCAAGAGCTCAGTGGGATATTCTCCCAAAATGTCAATTTTTTCCCCCCTATTCTAAAGCGTACACCCAACTGCATGGCAAGATTGTCCATGATTGTAGGTCTAGCTGTCAGAACTCAATTGATTAAGATGTATTTGCAGACATACGTTACTATCTGCTGTATCACATTTTAATTAAAAAGAACTAAATAATGCTTTTTTTTTTTTTTGCACGTTGTAGGAGACTCTTCTGTTTATTCTTGCAGTAGATATTTGGGCTTTGTTATCTGGATAATTTCGAAAACAGATAAATATATATATATATATATTAAACTGAGATATTCTTCAGGACTGCAGCTCTCTGACGGGTACCACTAACATTTAAAATATTTTTTGCAGAAGACGCCGTTCATCAGCTTCTTTGTCTGGCAGCAGTTCATCGTCCTCTTCCTCACGTTCAAAGACACCACCTCCCCAAAAGAAACCACCAAAGCGAATTTCATCAAGTCCTCCACGTAAGCCTCGCAGATCTCCTTCCGCCAGCCCTCCCAGAAGGCGGCACAGGCCATCGCCACCGCCTAGCCCTCCTCCAAAAGGACGCAGATCTCCTTCGCCTCAGCAATCAAGTCGTCAAAGGAAAGGTCGAGGTTCGGTGTCGCCAGGTAGATTCTCAGGTGAAACTGGTTATTAATTAAAAGCAGTGCTTTATTCAAAACAAAGGGCTATCAGCACAAACCTAAGCTATTTCTATGTTACCTTCCTTTAGGTATCATCTAATATTTGTGTTACTCAATTGGCACTCATGGTGTATCCATGATGCTTCATTGGCTTTAAACTTTCAGTGAAAGCATAGATAGCAAAGGCTCTCTTCCATGCCTAGGTACAGGCAACTGGTTTCATCTATATAACAATGTGTACACACGCCAAGGGTAGTAAGCTACATTAAATCACTAAGTAGTCATTGAAAACGTTACATTCAATCTTTGTGGCATTTTCTGTCAGTACTTCCGTTTCTATTAAATGGGTAAGTGGACATCTTGCAATTATAGCACCAACATGCTTACTTGTCTTTTGTCCTTAGTTGATTGATGCTGACTTAGAAGGTTCCAAACCCAAGGGTACTTTATTGGCTTCAGCCTCAAGTGCTGCTGACCATTATTCATTACAGAAATGTTTATTTTCAATTTCACCAGCGATAAGGATTCCTAATTTATTTTTTCCTTTATCTAATTTATAATACTCTACATTGTGGTTGTGTTCTTGGAGCCCTTTGCATTAGAAAATGTATGGCGCAGCATTTCGTCCTTCGTAATTTAAGACCCTTTCCCTATAAAGGTATGGCAGAAGCTTCTACTTTCTATATGCAGTGTGTGCATGTTTACCATAACCTAGGAAGCGGCATACAAACTAATGGGACATCCCCAGTTGCTTTTGTTAGCCTAATGACTCGTATTTAAAGAGTATCTGCAAGGGCCATCTGTAGGGGGCAGATTACGTTCTTTATCCACTTCCTTTATATGCTACTGAAATGTTTTTTATAGACTTTTTCCAAAATTCTGCTATAGTTAACAAAAATATGTAATTCTTCATTTAATCTTATTGTCTGGCAATCCACCATTTTCGCCTGCTGTGCTAATATAGACAGCCTTGGTCCTGCTTTCATAGAAGCAGTCTTGCCCAAATTGCTAGACCACATCTGCTTCAGGTCGTAACACAAGTAACCCCAGATTCGTTTCAGCCTACTTGGGCCTTGATAGTGAGTTATAGCTTGGCTCATATGTCACTAAGAGCACAGAACTCACATCTGACATACCTGTTGTGCATAGGTGCAACAAACACCAAACTGATAGAAGGAATGTTTATTAATCTCAGTCACTGGTATTTGCCCAGGGCTGAATACCAGTCCTAATTTGTTTTTACCAACTAGGACTGTAGACAGGGACTTGACTTTTGTGAACACATTTTGGTCCATCTCCAGCAGGAATTGCGGAGCCTCAGCTGCAAGGCAAGGTCCCCTTCAGATGGAAAACAAGTTGCCCTGGCAGTTTGGATTTGACTGTTCCTATTGCATCACGGCCAACACATTTTTCAGATAAGGGCTTGCTACTTAAAGAATTTAGTTAAATAACATCCCCCAGTCTTTTATCTGATTTATATTTGTCTAGAGCATCTGAATCTCTTGTGAAGATCCATTTCTGGAGATTCAGTCTAGCTGGTCAAGTAAATCTTTGTGAATGGACAGCAGCTGCGCATGGAATGCACCTAGAGTTTGGTGACAAAAATGGAGTTATTTTTATTGATGTTTGAAATATTTGTGCTTTCTTCTCAGGGCCAAAACACAAAATCCTAGAAAAAAGGTCACCACCACCACAAGCTCCAAAACCTAAGAGAGTGGAACTGTCGGAATCTGGTACGATTTTGTTGGTCTTTTGCTAACCATCTATCAATAATATTACAGTCATGTACTACTTTACAGTGTGACATTTTCTTTATTTTTTTCCCTCCCCAGTTGCATGTATTAAGTAAAAAATTACATATTAAAGACAGTTCGGAGCCTCCTATTATTCTACAGAAGTTGAGCTGCCCACATGAGTTCTGTAAGACACATTTGAAGTCCTTTGATGGAGAAAGTCATTTTCAAAAGAAATTTAACTATGCTTCTGTGCACCACCTTATTTTCGGATATATGTTTTAGAGATATCTTTATGTTCGATGGCATGTGTAGCTGCAGATACACATGCTGTGCACATCCCGCCATCCGGATTTTGGGCTCGGAGTGTTACTAGTTGTTTTTCTTCGAAGAAGTCTTTTCGAGTCACGAGACCGAGGGACTCCTCCCATTTCGGTTCCATTGCGCATGGGCGTCGACTCCATCTTAGATTGTTTTTTTTCCGCCATCGGGTTCGGACGTGTTCCTTTTCGCTACGTGTTTCGGGTCGGAAAGTTAGTTAGAATCTCGGAAAAAACGTCGGTATTGTTTGCGTTCGGTATCGGGTTAGTTACAACAGATCGACACCGAATTTTGAAGAGCTCCGGTGGCCCTTCGGGTTTTTTTTCTATCCCCCGTCGGGGCCTGGTCGACCCGGCCACGTGTGACTTCAAGGCTGATGGAACGGACCCCATTCTGCTTCTGTCCAAAATGCCATAACAAGTATCCGTATACGGATCAGCATCTGGTCTGTAACTTGTGCTTGTCTCCAGAGCACAAGGAAGATACTTGTGAAGCCTGTTGAGCGTTTCGGTCGAGGAAGACATTAAGAGACCGAAGAGCCAGAAGACTGCAGATGGCGTCGACGCCGACAGGACAAGAGCGTTTCGAGGAGGAAGAGGAAGCTTTCTCTATCCACGAGTCGGACTCGGAAGAGCTCGAGGCCGAAGAAATGCTGAAAATCGTGAGTAAGACGTCGAAACATAAGACTCACGAGAAGTCAACAAAAGCCCAGGGGACGCCACCGCCAACAGGCCATGGCTTAACCCAAAAAATAGGTGACCGATCCAAGGCACCGAAAAAGGGCACGCTTGTGTCTAAGTCATCCGACTCCGGTCGAGATACCGCCACACAGCAATCTCGGACCCGAGACATCGGCTCAGAGAAATTTCGGCACCGGGACAGCGGCACCGAACAAGTTCGGCACCGAGACACCACCACGCCGAAAATAAAATAGGTTTCTTCGGAGCCTAAAAAGACGTCCGAAAAAGTTTTGGTTCCGAAACATCCAGCCTCGGAGTCGAAAACAGGTTCCTATACAGAGGAACAAGGATTGTCCTCCCAAATGCAAAAGCATAGATTCGGAGAGGAACTTGAAGCAGTAGAGCCAGGCTATACTCAAAGAAGGCTCCACATTCAAGAAGACACAGGGAAGATAACCACTCTTCCCCCAATTAAAATAAAAAGAAGACTTGCCTTTCAAGAAAAGGACAAGCAGCCACAGGCAAAGGTAGCAAGGAAAACAACTCCACCACAGTCTCCACCACCATCAGTGCACACATCACCAGTAGCAACTCCTCCACTGATGCACTCCCCGACTCATACTACAATGAGTCAAGATGATCCCGATGCATGGGACCTTTACGATGCTCCAGTATCGGACAACAGCCCAAACTCGTACCCTGCCAGGCCGTCCCCACCTGAGGACAGTACATCTTACACACAGGTGGTCGCAAGGGCAGCTGCTTTCCATAACGTCACCTTGCATTCCGAACCAATTGAGGATGACTTTTTGTTTAACACGCTATCCACCACTCATAGCCAATACCAAAGCCTACCTATGCTCCCAGGAATGCTAAAACATTCAAAACAAATCTTTCAGGATCCTGTTAAAGGCCGAGCCATAACTCCAAGGGTGGAGAAAAAGTACATGCCACCGCCAACAGATCCAGTTTATATTACAACGCAGTTAACACCAGACTCAGTAGTTGTCGGGGCAGCTCGTAAGAGAGCGAACTCTCATTCCTCGGGGGACGAACCACCTCCAGACAAGGAGAGTCGCAAATTTGATGCTGCGGGCAAAAGGGTTGCAGCACAAGCAGCAAACCAATGGCGCATTGCCAATTCACAAGCACTTTTGGCAAGATACGATAGAGCTCACTGGGATGAGATGCAACATTTCATAGAACACTTACCCAAGGAGTTCCAGAAAAGAGCACAACAAGTGGTGGAAGAAGGACAAAGTATCTCTAATAATCAGATACGGTCTTCAATGGATGCAGCAGATACGGCTGCAAGGACAGTAAATACTGCAATAACAATAAGAAGGCACGCATGGCTGCGCACGTCAGGGTTCAAGCCGGAAATTCAACAAGCCGTGCTAAATATGCCATTTAATGAACAGCAGTTGTTTGGGCCGGAAGTCGACACTGCTATTGATAAACTCAAGAAAGACACTGATACAGCAAAAGCCATGGGCGCACTCTACTCTCCGCAGAGCAGAGGCACATTTCGCAAAACACCTTTTAGGGGAGGGTTTCGAGGGCAACCTACAGAAACCACAACATCACAAACAAGGCCCACTTACCAAAGCCAATATCAGCGGGTAGGTTTTCGGGGGCAATATAGAGGGGGACAATTCCAGAAAAATAAAGGAAAGTTCCAAAGCCCCAAAACTCCTCAAAATAAGCAGTGACTTACAAGTCACACATCCCCATCACATAACACCTGCGGGGGGAGACTAAGCCAATTTTACAAACATTGGGAGGAGATAACAACAGATACTTGGGTACTAGCAATTATCCAGCATGGTTATTGCATAAAATTTCTAAAATTCCCTCCAACAGTCCCACTGAAAACACACAGTATGTCAAAACAACATAAAGATCTTCTAGGATTAGAAGTTCAAACATTGCTCGAAAAAGAAGCAATAGAATTAGTACCAAAACAAGAATTAAACACAGGAGTTTACTCACTGTACTTTCTAATACCCAAAAAAGACAAGAGTCTAAGACCTATACTAGATCTCAGAACATTACATACATCAAATCAGACCACTTTCACATGGTTACATTACAAGAAGTAATCCCACTGCTCAAACAACAAGACTACATGACAACACTGGATCTAAAGGATGCATATTTCCATATACCAATACATCCTTCACACAGAAAGTACCTAAGGTTTGTATTCCAAGGGATACATTACCAATTCAAAGTGTTGCCATTCGGAATAACAACTGCGCCAAGAGTTTTTACAAAATGTCTGGCAGTAGTAGCTGCACATATCAGAAGGCAGCAAATACATGTGTTCCCATACCTAGACGATTGGTTAATCAAAACCAACACGCAAATACAGTGTTCACAACACACAAAATGTCATAGAAACCCTACACAAACTAGGTTTCTCAATCAACTACCCAAAGTCACACCTTCTGCCGTGTCAAACACAGCAATACCTAGGGGCAACAATCAACACAGTAAAAGGGATTGCCACTCCAAGTCCACAAAGAGTCCAAACATTTCACAATGTAATACAAGCCATGTATCCAAAACAAAAGATACAGGTCAAAATGGTAATGAAACTGCTAGGCATGATGTCTTCATGCATAGCCATTGTCCCAAATGCAAGGCTGCACATGCGGCCCTTACAACAGTGCCTAGCATCACAATGGTCACAAGCACAGGGTCAACTTCTAGATCTGGTGTTGATAGACCGCCAAACCTACATCTCGCTTCAATGGTGGAACAGTATAAATTTAAACCAAGGGCGGCCTTTTCAAGACCCAGTGCCACAATACGTGATAACGACAGATGCATCCATGACAGGGTGGGGAGCACACCTCAATCAGCACAGCATCCAAGGACAATGGGACATACAGCAAACACAGTTTCATATAAATCACTTAGAACTGTTAGCGGTATTTCTAGCGCTGAAAGCATTTCAACCCATAATAACCCACAAATACATTCTTGTCAAAACAGACAACATGACAACAATGTATTACCTAAACAAACAGGGAGGGACACACTCAACACAGTTGTGTCTCCTGACACAAAAAATATGGCATTGGGCGATTGAAAACCACATTCGCCAAATAGCACAATTTATTCCAGGGATTCAGAATCAGTTAGCAGACAGTCTCTCTCGGGATCACCAACAGATCCACGAATGGGAAATTCACCCCCAAATACTGAACACTTACTTCCGATTTTGGGGAACACCACAAATAGATATATTTGCAACAAAGGAAAACTCAAAATTCCAAAACTTCACATCCAGGTACCCACAACATCAGTCTCGGGGCAATGCGCTATGGATGAGCTGGTCAGGGATATTTGCGTACGCTTTTCCCCCTCTCCCACTCCTTCCATATCTAGTAAACAGGTTGAGTCAAAACAAACTCAAACTCATACTAATAGCACCAACATGGGCAAGACAACCTTGGTACACAACACTACTAGACCTTTCAGTAGTACCTCAGGTCAAACTACCAAACAGACCAGATCTGTTAACACAACACAAACAACAGATCAGACATCCAAATCCAGCATCGCTGAATCTAGCAATTTGGCTCCTGAAATCCTAGAATTCGGGCACTTAGACCTCACACAGGAATGTATGGAGGTCATAAGACAAGCTAGGAAGCCCACCACTAGACACTGCTATGCAAATAAGTGGAAAAGATTTGTTTATTACTGCCATAATAATCAAATTCAACCCTTACACGCATCTGCAAAAGATACTAGGATACTTACTACATTTGCAAAAGTCAAAACTAGCTTTCTCTTCCATAAAAATACATCTTACTGCAATTTCAGCTTACCTGCAAATTACACACTCAACATTATTTCAAACTACTTCAACTCCTACAGGCTGAACCACTGCTTTTGGGGAGATAACTGCTTACTAGTCTATGCACAGCATGTGTATCTGCAGCTACACATGCCATCGAACGGAAAATGTCACTTACCCAGTGTACATCTGTTCGTGGCATTAGTCGCTGCAGATTCACATGCGCCCACCCGCCTCCCCGGGAGCCTGTAGCCGTTTAGAAGTAGATCTTGAACATTTGTACATTTGTAAATATATTACTTTAAAATTCATTATATACATACGTATTCACTCCATTGCATGGGCACTATTACTAGCATACGCCACTTCTACCTCACCTTCTGCGGGGAAAACAATCTAAGATGGAGTTGACGCCCATGCGCAATGGAGTCGAAATGGGAGGAGTCCCTCGGTCTCGTGACTCGAAAAGACTTCTTCGAAGAAAAATAACTTGTAACACTCCGAGCCCAACACCAGACGGCGGGATTTGCACAGCATGTGAATCTGCAGCGACTAATGCCACGAACAGATGTACACTGGGTAAGTGACATTTTCCTTGTTGAACCTCTTGTGTTTATAAAGTAAGTAAGTCCTCTGAAAATAAATGTTGGATTGGTGTGTTTTAAGAGAATTGGAAAACACAGTTTACAAAGACAGTGTATGGCGCACACAAAAATGGGGAGTAGAAGAACTGTGAAAAACCTGGTGATAACACCTGTTTTGCAACATGAAATCTTTTCTGTAGTCACATGGTGTGCATATTCCACCATCTATCGGTTGGAGCTGGAAAGTCCTCCTTCTAAACTTTTTTTTTTTTCTGGGAGACGGGTGTGTCTGGTGAAATCAGATCCCTGGAGAGGAGGCTATTAAACCTCTGTTTGTGTTGCCAAGCTTTCAGAGTATTTTTTTCTGCCATGGGGCTCAGAGGTGCCTGCTATGCTGCAGAAAGAGATAGAGGGAAGAAGACCCCAGAAGTTAACACCATTAACATGGGTGGTAGGAATAATGTTGCTGGAGGGGAAGATCCTGTTTTTGCATGCTCGTAATGTCAAGCCACTTTCAGCCTGCCATAAATACTTTTTTAATTGCACGGAAACATTTCTTCCCATAGCATTATTTTACCTGCTGTTTTTAGTTATCTTCAAATGGTTTATCAGTCTCACTGGTTGGAAAATTGTTATGGGCTGTCACATGCTATAACGGAGTATCTGGTGTATACTTCTATCTGCAGATTCCTCACTTTATAATATCCCTAGATATCAAACTGGATCCTAAGATTTTTCTCAGCAATCCTCCCCGCACAGCAGTAAGTGACACCATATTGCTTTGCTGTGCTTCGTACTGCCTCAGAAGTGTGGGAGTAGAGCCAAATATGAGCACCACTACTTCCTTTCTTTATGTTCTCTTTGACATGCATCCGGAGTTCCACTCCCAACTTTGTTAGTTTTCCATTGACTACAACACTAATTAGGAAGTATGCCAGGAAAGATTTCCCTTTCTTACCCCAAAACAACTGCAAGAAGCTGTTGTCATTCACGGACCCTTGGCACATATGCCTGAGGTGCTTGAGCTCCTTTCACAAATCAGTTGTGTGGTAAGTGTGCCCCTATGCACCCAAAGGTGATCAGGAGGCAAAGCTACACTTTGCCGAGCATAGGAAGGGGTCACCATTGAAACTAAAGTCCCACTCTTATTTCACAGGGCAGTTATGGTTCGAGAGGTCGTCCAATGCAAAATCCTGCTCCCACTCATTCTTTCAATAAGTCGCAAATGCTCCCTCACCGCCACTTAGAGTCTGGCAATAAGGTGCAGTGGCAGTACTTGAAGGGACTAGCATCTTCCGACACTGAGCTCGTCCCAGTGCATTACAGATTTTCCAGGCTGTTGTTGACACTGCAGCAAATACTGCCTTCAAGAAGGCCATGCTGGACATTTTTCAAACTGCAGCACCTTCTGGCCCCCTAGAGTGGTAGGTACTACATGCCATTCTCTGGGGCATTCATGTTCATACCTGGTGTAGGAAGTTGGCTCTGTATGTGCTATTTCAAAGTAAGGAATAGCATGCACAGAGTCCAAGGGTTCCCCTTAGAGGTAAGATAGTGGCAAAAAGAGATAATACTAATGCTCTATTTTGTGGTAGTGTGGTCGAGCAGTAGGCTTATCAAAGGAGTAGTGTTAAGCATTTGTTGTACATACACACAGGCAATAAATGAGGAACACACACTCAGAGACAAATCCAGCCAATAGGTTTTGTTATAGAAAAATATATTTTCTTAGTTTATTTTAAGAACCACAGGTTCAAATTCTACATGTAATATCTCATTTGAAAGGTATTGCAGGTAAGTACTTTAGGAACTTTGAATAATTACAGTAGCAGATATACTTTTTACATAAAACACAAATAGCTGTTTTAAAAGTGGACACAGTGCAATTTTCACAGTTCCTGGGGGAGGTAAAATATTGTTAGTTTTAACAGGTAAGTAAGTCACTTACAGGTTTCAGTTTTGGGTCCAAGGTAGCCCACCGTTGGGGGTTCAGAGCAACCCCAAAGTCACCACACCAGCAGCTCAGGGCCAGTCAGGTGCAGAGGTCAAAGAGGTGCCCAAAACACACAGGCTTCAATGGAGAGAAGGGGGTGCCCCGGTTCCAGTCTGCCAGCAGGTAAGTACCCGCGTCTTCGGAGGGCAGACCAGGGGGGTTTTGTAGGGCACCGGGGGGGGGGGGACACAAGTCCACACAGAAAGTACACCCTCAGCAGCGCGGGGGTGGCCGGGTGCAGTGTGCAAACAAGTGTCGGGTTCTCTGTTGAGTTCAATGGGAGACCAAGGGGTCTCTTCAGCGGTGCAGGCAGGCAAGGGGGGGGGGCTCCTCGGGGTAGCCACCACCTGGGCAAGGGAGAGGGCCTCCTGGGGGTCACTCCTGCTCTGGAGTTCCGATCCTTCAGGTGCTGTGGGCTGCGGGTACAGGGTCTTTTCCAGCCGTCGGGATTTTAGAGTCCGGCAGTCGCGGTCAGGGGGAGCCTCGGGATTCCCTCTGCAGGCGTCGCTGTGGGGGTTCAGGGGGGACAACTTTGGTTACTCACAGTCTTGGAGTCGCCGGAGGGTCCTCCCTGTAGCGTTGTTTCTCCACGAGTCGAGTCGGGGTCGCCGGGTGCAGTGTTGCAAGTCTCACGCTTCTTGCGGGGATTGCAGGGGTCTTTAAATCTGCTCCTCTGAAACAAAGTTGCAGTCTTTTTGGAACAGGGCTGCTGTCCTCGGGAGTTTCTTGTTCCTCTTGAAGCAGGGCAGTCCTCTGAGGATTCAGAGGTCGCTGGTCCTGGGGAAAGCGTCGCTGGAGCAGGTTTCTTTAGAAGGCAGGAGACAGGCCGGTAGGACTGGGGCCAAAGCAGTTGGTGCCGCCTTTATTCTTCTGCAGGGTTCTTTCAGCTCAGCAGTCCTCTTCTTCTTGTAGTTGCAGGAATCTAAATTCTTAGGTTCAGGGAAGCCCTTAAATACTAAATTTAAGGGCGTATTTAGGTCTGGGGGGTTAGTAGCCAATGGCTACTAGCCCTGAGGGTGGGTACACCCTCTTTGTGCCTCATCCCAAGGGGAGGGGGTCACAATCCTATCCCTATTGGGGGAATCCTCCATCTGCAAGATGGAGGATTTCTAAAAGTTAGTCACTTCAGCTCAGGACACCTTAGGGTCTGTCCTGACTGGCCAGGACTCCTCCTTGTTGTTCTCATTATTTCCTCCGGCCTTGCCGCCAAAAGTGGGTCCGTGGCCGGAGGGGGTGGACAACTCCACATCTCCTGTGGGGGGCAGACTGCAGCAATTCCACTCCCAATGGTAAAATATCACCACAGACCAATGGGTACTTCCGATTATCCGCAATGGTTACTGCCTAGATCTCATTTCTACTCCTCCAAACATTCCCCCTCATTATCACAGGTTGTCCCCAGAGCACAACGTTCTGTTACAACAAGAGGTACAATAGCTATTACTAAAACAAGCAGTAGAATTGGTTCCAAAATAACAAAACACGGAACAGGGGTATATTCACTATACTTCCACATACCCAAAAAGGATGGCACTCTCAGACCCATTCTGGACCACTAAATCTATCCTGTCAAAACACTTTCACATGGTAACAATGCAGGACGTCATTCCACTACTGCAAAAACAAGATTACATAGCCTCATACATCCAGCTCATTGAAAATACCTAAGGTTTGTGGTAGCGGGAAACCACTACCAATTCAAAATTCTCCCCTTTGGCATAATAACAGCTCCAAGGGTTTTCACAAAATGTCTAGCGGTAGTAGCACCCTACCTAAGAAGACAACAGATACATGTCTTTCCTTATCTAGACTGGCTAATAAAATCAAGCAATATTATACAATGTCAGCAACACACTCAATACACAATAGAAACCCTACATACATTGGGGCTCACAATCAATTACCAAAAATCTCATCTTCAACCAGCACAGGTTCAACCTTACCTAGGTGCTAATCTCAATACCCAAAAAGCCTTAGCCTATCCAAATACACAAAGGATACAAGCTTTTCAAAATCCCATATCACAAATCAACATTACACTTTAAGGTTTATCATGAAACGATTGGGAATGATGGCATCCTGCATAGCAATAGTACTGCATGCAAGATTAATCATGAGAACACTACAACAGTGCCTCTCACAGCAATCGTCGCAAGCACAGGGTCAATTGCAGGATCTAGTGTTGTTAGACCGCCAAGCACACACATCTCTTCAATGGTGGAATCGCAACAATTTATTAAAGGGGTAGTCATTTCAGGACCCTGTACCTAAGACCACAGTAACAGATGCATCAAATGATAGGTCGGGGAGCTCACCTCAACAACCTTACCATACAAGAGGAATGGAATTCAATACAGATAACTTATCACTTAAACCATTTAGAATTGTTAGCTGTGTTCCTTGCCCTCAAAGCTTTTCAACCCCTTCTCAAGCACAAAACTGTCTTGATAAAAACAGACAATATGACAACAATGTATTTTCTGCAGAAACAAGGAGGAACGCTGTAAGAAGTTGGCTCTGTATATACTATTTCAAAGTGAGAGATAGTGAGAAAAGAGTCTAAGGGTTCCCCTTAGAGGTAAGATAGTGGCAAAATTAGATAATTCTAATGCTCTATTTTGTGGTAGTGTGGTCGAGCAGTAGGCTTATCAGAGGGTAGTGTTAAGCATTTGTTGTACACACACAGGCAATAAATGAGGAAGAAACACTCAAAAGACTTTACTCCAGGCCAATAGTTTTTATATATATCTTTTCTTAATTTAAAGTAAATACATAAAATGCAAGGTACTCCACACAGGTAAGTTAGGAACTTTGAATTAGAGCAATACCATATACAGTTTTTGTTAAAATGGCAATAAGCTATTTTGAAAGTAGACAGTGCAAAAATCAACAGTTCCTGGGGGAGGTAAGTATTGGTTAGATTGTGAGGTAAGTAAAACACTTACAAGTCTCAGTTCCTTGGCATTGACAGCCCACCGTTAGGGGTTCCAGGCAACCCCAAAGTTGCCACACCAGCAGCTCGGGCCGGTAAGGTACAGAGGTCAAAGAGGTGCCCCAAACACATAAGTGCCTATGGAGAACATGGGTGCTCCAGTTCCAGTCTGCCAGCAGGTAAGTACCCGCGTCCTCAGGGGGCAGACCAGGGGGGTTTTATAGAGCACTGGGGGTGACACATGTAGGCACACAAAACACACCCTCAGCGGCACAGGGGTGGCCGGGTGCATTGTGCAAAGCAGGCCTCGGGTTTTGTATTGGTTTCAGTGGAGGGACCCGGGGGGTCATTCTAGCGGTGCAAGCAGGGCACAGGGGAGCTTCTCGGGCCAGCCACCACCTAAGCTAGGCAGAGGGTCACTCCTGCACTGAAGTTCGGTTCCTTCTGGTCCTGGGGGCTGCGGGTGCAGTGCTTGGTCCAGGCATCAGGTCCCTTGTTACAGGTAGTCGCGGTCAGGGGGAGCCTCTGGATTCTCTCTGACGGCGTCGCTGTGGGGTTCCAGGGAGGTCGTCCCAGGTTACTCACGAGGTCGCAGTCATCTGGGAGTCCTCCCTGTAGTGTTGGTTCTCTGGAGCTCGAGCCGGGGGCGTTGGGTGCGCAGTGTGAAGTCTCACGCTTCCGGTGGGAAGAGTGAGGTCTTTGAAGTTGTAGAAAAGTTGCACGTTTGTTGCTGTTTGTTGAGCAGAGCTGCTGCTCACGGGAGTTTCTTGGTCCTGGGATTTAGGGCAGTCCTCTAAAGCTGCAGAGGTCGCTGGTCCCTGTTGGATGCGTCGCTGGTTGCAGGTTTTCGAGTCAGGCCGGTAGGGTTGGGGGCCAAAGCTGTTGTCGTCTTCTGTTGTCTCTGCAGGCTTGTAGTTCAGCAGTCCTTCTTTTTAGTTACAGTTGCAGGAATCTGGTTTTCTGGGTTCTGGGGTGCCCCTTAATACTAAATTTAGGGGTGTGTTTAGGTCTGGAAGGGCAGTAGCCAATGGCTACTGTCCTGGAGGGTGTCTACACCCTCTTTGTGCCTCCTCCCTGAGGGGAGGTGGGCACATCCCTATTCCTATTAGTAGAATCCTCAAACATCAAGATGGAGGATTTCTAAAGGCAGGGGTCACCTCCGCTCAGGGTACCTTAGGGGCTGTCCTGACTGGTGGGTGACTCCTCCTTGTTTTCCTAATAATCTCCTCCAGCCTTGCCGCCAAAAGTACCCAGTAGACATCTGTTCGTGGCATGTAGTGCTGCAGATTCACATGCGCCCTCCCTCCTCCACGGAAGTTTGGAGTCATTGTAATACTTACTTTATGTAAATGTGTGTGTATACATTGTATGGGCATATTCTTTTCTTTGTGTGTGTGTGTGTACATATGCATTTCTTCAGTCCTTACATCACCCTCCTGTGCGAAAACAATGCGCAGTATCACTGAGAGGAAAAGTCACTAGATCTCGTGACTCCAAAAAGCAACACAACTTGTAACACTCCGAGCTCAACACTAGATAGCAGACTCATGCAACAGTGAGGAGAGTTGGAAGACGAGGATGCATCTCCCACAGGCAACTCGCAGGCACAAGTCGCAGTGAGGCCCACTCGGCACGCCTGGAGAGGAGTCCCACGTCGCTGGAGCATCAGACAGGGGACTGTGCTTTGCAGGGAAGAGGGCTGGGGCTACACAGAGCCTGAAGATCCCTTGGAGGAGGATCAAACAAGTCTTGGTAGCTGCAAGAGTCGGTAGCTGCAAGAGTTGTTATGCACAGGGGTACTGTCCTGCAAGGAGAGGCAAGGGCCTTCTGTCTCCCCAAGTTGGACAGCTGGTAGAGAGGACAGAGGGAACCACTCCAGACCACCACCTGTGGTTCAGAATCCTTGCAGCCGGATGTCGTTGCAGTTGGTGCTTGTGAATGCAGGGAAGTGACTCCTTCACTCCAAGGGAGATTCCTTCTTACTTCTTGTGCAGGCTGAAGACTCACCGCACTTAGAGGATGCACTGCTGTGGAAATGTTGCAGTTGCTGGAAAGAGCCGGAGAAGCAATATTGCAGTGCGGAATCGTCGCTGAAGTTGCAGATTGTCGGTTCCTGAAGGGTCCAGTTGCAGTCCTGGTGGTCGGAAGATGAAGTAAACGATGCAGCTGAGTCCTTGCGGAATTTTGCGTGTCAAATCTGAGTACCCACCTGAGAGGGAGACCCAAAATAGCCCAGGAAGAGGGAATTGGTCACCTAGCAGGGTAAACACCTATCAGAAGGGGGCTGTGACGTCACCTGCCTAACCTGGCCACTCAGATGCTCCCAGGGGCCTCTGCCCACCTTGGATTCAAGATGGCAGGATCAAGTGGCCACCTGGAGGAGCCCTGAGCACCCTGCCTGGGGTGGTGATGGGCAGAGGAGTTTTCACTCCCATTTCCATTGTCCAGTTTTGTGCCAGCGCAGGGACCGGGGGTCCCTGGACTGGTGCAAAACGGTTTATGCAAGGAGGGCACCAAATGCGTCCTTCAAAGCATACCGGTGGCTTGGGGGAAACTAACCCTCTCAAGCCATGTAACACCTATATCCAAGGGAGAGGGTGTTACCTCCCTCTCCCACAGGAAATCCTTTGTTCTGCCCTCCTCTGCCTCAGCTGGTCAAGCAGCAGGAGGGCAGAAACCTGTCTGAGGGGTTGCAGCAGCCTGGGCTGCCCTGAAAACCACAGCAGGCTAGTCCGAGTAATGCTGGAGGTACTCTAAACAACCCCCAGAGTGCATGGAATCATACAACCAATACTGGCAACTGTATTTGGGTATCATTTTAACACATTTGATACCGAACATGCCCAGGTTTGGAGTTACCATCACGTAGCTGGACACATGTAGTGACCTGTGTCCAGTACACAGGTAAAATGGCTTCCTTGCACTTAGGAAGTCCAGGAAAATGGAACTTGAGTTCATAGGGGCACCTCTGCTCATGCAGGGATGCCCTCACACACAGGTTCTTGCACCCTGCCCTCTGGGCTAGGAGGTCCTGCCATAGGGGTGACTTACAGTGAGTGACCCGGTGCAGTGACCTACGGTGAAAGGGTGCATGCACCTTTTCACGCAGGCTGCAATGGCAGGCCTGCAGACACATTTTTCATGGGCTCCCATAGGTTTCATAATACATGCTGCAGTCTATGGGGAACCCCTGGTGCCCAAATGCCCCAGGGTACCCTAGGTACCATATACTAGGGACTTATATGGGGGCACCAGTACGCCAATTGTTGGAGGTGCTATGTCCCAAGCAACCAAATTTGGAGGGAGAGAGCACAGTCACTGGTCCTGGTTAGCAGGATCCCATTGAACACAGTGAAAAGACGCTGACAGCAGGCAAAAAAGTGGGGGTAAACATGCCAAAAAGAGGGTAGTTTCCTACAGTCAGGCACACACTCCCAGACCCAGTCAGAGGCTTATGCATGAGGTGTTGGGTGGTTACAGGGGGTTAGCTGCAGGCCAGGACCTGCGGCTAACCACCAAAGGCCGTGCACGGAGCGAGCTTTCGGAGTTATAGCAGCGGTAGTTGAATGAATGTATAGTAATTAAAAGTACTTTACGTTAAGAAAAAAAATCATAGAAATTCACTGAAAAAAACAAAAGTTATAGTTAGGAAATAGAATTTAAAAAAAACACAAATTCGCTTAAAATATCTTAGGTCACAGAGACGTTGTAGTTGGGATCTGAATTTACTTGCACAAAACCATGGTAATTCAGCAGTTATAGTTAAGGGTAGCTCAAGTAACTATACCTCGTGCCCTAAAGTAACTATAACTTGCACACTCTCCATACACTGCTAATTACCCCACATATTACATCAATAATGAAATCTTTGATAACATCATTGATAATATCAATATAGCATTTGCAATAAAAATTATTTAGGGGAAGTCTGTGCATAACAGGGGCGAGGACACAAGTTATAGTTACTTGAGCTGACCATACCAATAACTTCTGAATTTCTATGGTTTTGTGCGAGTAAATTCACATCCTAACTATAACGTCCCTGTAACCTTTGGTTTTAGGTGAATAAATGCGATAGATGGATATAGGTATATATATTTGTGCAATAGTTTTAATATAGTCTCAATTCAGATTACAATGTGTTCAAATGCAAGGTGTTGATATGCATTCATTTGCTTTGTAGAAGATGACAAAGGAAGTAGAATGGCAGCTGCAGATTCTGTGCAACAAAGACGCCAGTATAGACGACAAAATAGGCAGTCTTCATCTGGTACAGGTAATGCAAACCGTTTCTAATTACATGAGTTCAGTTTGATTGGATAAACATTTTAAATATACTCAAGTATTGTCAATAGCTTTTTTGAAAAGTAATCTCATGTTCTTCTCCAGAGGAGCATTGTTTGAATTTATAAGCACCAATTTATTTTTTGTCTTATATTTTTTCAGTTGATATATTATGGTGAATTTGGCCCAAAGGCATTAGATCTCTTTACATAAGAATCAGACTTGACACATTTTCCAGGCCCCAGGAAACTTAAGTGATCTGTCAAGAATCACAAGATAGTGATCCAAGGTCAGGATGCAAACCTAATTCCCCAGTTTTGAAGTTCGTAGCTCTAGCCATTGGCCTCGGTGCCATTGGGCTCCCAAGTGTTCAGTACTGGATCTGGACCACCACCATAACACTTTGACCTTCCCCGGCATTGGTCCCAATACCGATGCTCCTGGCATCCACTGGTGGCGCCATCCCCATTGTCATCCCTGACTCCAGGACAGAGCTTTGATGGATGTCACCCATCTCAGTTGCTTGCAGGACCTTTGCCTCCAAGTTCGGATCCTGAGCCCTCTTCTTCTGGGCTAAGCCTCAGGGAAGACTGAGAGGGATTTCCTGGACCCTTTAGAATACCAGCCCTATGAAGAGGAAATGGAATGGCGTGAGGACTTGGGTGAAGCCAGTTGACTGGATGCATCTCCAGATATTGGTTTGCTTTCTCCCCCTTCCGTGGCTGTGGAGGAAGGAGTCTCTTATACAGTGGTGGTGAGGACGGAGACTGGGGTCTTGGATCCTCAGGTACCCTGGGTGGCAGTAAAGACTATTTTCTTGACAGAAGTGCTGCAACCGGGAGCTTCCACGTCCAAACCCCTGCGCTCGTTCATTGATCCCCTCACGGATGTCTTTCTGGGTATCTGGTTTAAACCCAACACAGGGACTCCTGTGAATAGGATGATTGCCCACCATCATCACCCCATACCTGGGGACCCAACTTTCCTGACGTAACATTCCACCCCTGAGAGCTTGGTGGTCCAAGTCCCTACTTCCCATGCCTCATTCCCTACCACTCCCCCGGATAGGGAATCTGAGAGGCTGGACTAACTTGGGAAGATGATTTTGTGTTCTGCCAGGCTGGCGTAGAGGTTTGTGAACACCGCATGCCTTTTGGTTCGTTTCTCCCACACTTTGTAGGTTACAGTTGTGCAGGTACTGTCATATGTTGCAGAGCAGGCTTAGGCTGTTTTCCCTCAGGGCTGTTGTAGACGGGAGAGATTAAGTTAACGATCTGTTGCAAACTGACACGACCAGCTCGCTAGCCAGAGCGGTCTGAACACCAGTGGGCCAGAGGCGCGAAACCTGGCTGAGAACGTCTGGTTTTTTTTTTTTTTTAGGGATGTCCTAACTTCCCTTAAGGACATGCCCTCCTGTGGCACCTGTCTCTTCGGAAACCAGGCAGATTTGGTGCTCAGGTGCTTCAAGGACTCTCAGGCTCCTTTGCTCCTCCGCTGCTGGTGTTAGATATTGCCGATGAGAGGATGCCCAGGATGTACGGTTACAAGACTTCCTGATCAATTGCGACCTGGCATCGTTGGGAGATTGGCTCGAGGGTGAGCGCTTGATTTCGCCGGAGGAGGCGCTCAGTGCTGGACCCGACAATGCGTTGCATCGGTTATATGTGTTGCGTGTTTATGGTATGCTCTGTGCGCGATTTGCTGGCCTCCCGGAGATTGCCAGGCGCTGGAGATGCTGTGGCCCTCAGTCGCCGCGTAAACTCATTACCAAGCTCTATGGGTGTTTGCAGGAACAGCAAAGTGATGTTGTTCTGGCTGCTAAGGCTAAATGGGAGCTGGATGTTGGGGAGGATATCTGCAAGGCAATGTGGAGAAGCTGCTGTGCTCACATGAGAGCGCTGTCGCTGAACTACCGACTGCGGTTTATTCACTTTAAATTTGTACATCATTTGTAATACACTCCCCGAAGTTTGCATGCTATGGGGCTGCGTGCAGATGCACAATGTGACAGGTGCCGGATGCTGATTTCATGCATTTAGCGTGGAACTGTGGAGAAACACGAGCCTTTTAGATGGAGGTGATGCAGGCAATAGCGGAATGACTGGCTTGGATCTGCCTCTTTCCCCTGTGTTGGCTCTGCTTGGACTGATAGATGGGGGTGCCGCAGGTGTGGTGATGACTGGTGGGAATGCTGCTTTTGCTGGCTAAAATAAGAGTGGCGATGTGCTGGGGAAGAGGCAGGGCCCCTCATGGGGCTGATTGGATGCTTGACGCAGTGTTTTGTCAGGAGCAATTATCAGCCTTTTGGGAGCTGGCCCCGGAGTGCTCTCGCCCCAGGGACATCTTTGCACGTTTTGCTCCTTTTTGGAGTCCCGTAACTGAAATGTGATTCGCTTGTCTTCCTCTGAATGGTCATGCACATGGAGGTTTGTCTTGTTTCCCTTTAGTGTCTTGTGAGTTGTCTGGTTGGAGATCTTGCTGCACGTGGCCGCCCTGCCGCTCCCTTCATTATCTTGTTGTTGTTGGGTTTCTCGCCCTGGGAGAGTGATGGCATTGGATTCTATCTTGCGGCGTGATTTAATGCTTTTCCCTTTGCTCAGTACACAAGGCATTGTCTGGAGTCTGATGATTCGAGTACACTGGGAATCTATTCTTGTTGTATCACATTCTTGGTTGATCCCAATGGCAAATGTATGTACACTGATGGTTTATCGCTGTATGTATTTGCTTAGCTCCTGGGGCATTGTTGTCTGTTTTAAAATTTGCGTAAATAATGTAGGAAGTTGGCTCTGTATGCACTATTTCAAAGTAAGGAATAGTATGCACAGAGTCCAAGGGTTCCCCTTAGAGGTACGATAGTGGCAAAAAGAGATAATACTAATGCTCTATTGTGTGATAGGAGTAGGCTTATCAAAGGAGTAGTGTTAAGCATTTGTTGTGCACACACAAGCAATAAATGAGGAACACACACTCAAAGACAATTCCAGGCCAATAGGTTTTTGTATAGAAAAATATATTTTCTTAGTTTATTTTAAGAACCACAGGTTCAAATTTTACATGTAATACTTCAAATGAAAGGTATTGCAGGTAGGTACTTTAGGAACTTTGAATAATCACAATAGCATATATACTTTTCAAATAAATCACATATAGCTATTTTAAAACTAGACAGTGCAATTTTCACAGTTCCTAGGTGTAAGGAAATGCCTCCTTGGCATGGTTGCCCCCTGACTTTTTGCCTTTGCTGATGCTATGTTTACAATTGAAAGTGTGCTGAGGCCTGCTAACCAGGCCCCAGCACCAGTGTTCTTTCCCTAACCTGTACTTTTGTATCCACAATTGGCAGACCCTGGCATCCAGATAAGTCCCTTGTAACTGGTACTTCTAGTACCAAGGGCCCTGATGCCAAGGAAGGTCTCTAAGGGCTGCAGCATGTCTTATGCCACCCTGGAGACCTCTCACTCAGCACAGATACACTGCTTGCCAGCTTGTGTGTGCTAGTGAGAACAAAACGAGTAAGTCGACATGGCACTCCCCTCAGGGTGCCATGCCAGCCTCTCACTGCCTATGCAAGTATAGGTCAGTCACCCCTCTAGCAGACCTTACAGCCCTAAGGCAGGGTGCACTATACCATAGCTGAGGGTACCAGTGCATGAGCATGGTACCCCTACAGTGTCTAAACAAAACCTTAGACATTGTAAGTGCAGGGTAGCCATAAGAGTATATGGTCTGGGAGTCTGTCAAACACGAACTCCACAGCACCATAATGGCTACACTGAAAACTGGGAAGTTTGGTATCAAACTTCTCAGAACAATAAATGCACACTGATGCCAGTGTACATTTTATTGTAAAATACACCACAGAGGGCACCTTAGAGGTGCCCCCTGAAACTTAACCGACTGTCTGTGTAGGCTGACTAGTTCCAGCAGCCTGCCACACTAGAGACATGTTGCTGGCCCCATGGGGAGAGTGCCTTTGTCACTCTGAGGCCAGTAACAAAGCCTGCACTGGGTGGAGATGCTAACACCTCCCCCAGGCAGGAGCTGTAACACCTGGCGGTGAGCCTCAAAGGCTCACCCCTTTGTCACAGCCCAGCAGGGCACTCCAGCTTAGTGGAGTTGCCCGCCCCCTCCGGCCACGGCCCCCACTTTTGGCGGCTAGGCTGGAGGGAACAAAGAAAGCAACAAGGAGGAGTCACTGGCCAGTCAGGACAGCCCCTAAGGTGTCCTGAGCTGAGGTGACTCTAACTTTTAGAAATCCTCCATCTTGCAGATGGAGGATTCCCCCAATAGGGTTAGGATTGTGACCCCCTCCCCTTGGGAGGAGGCACAAAGAGGGTGTACCCACCCTCAGGGCTAGTAGCCATTGGCTACTAACCCCCCAGACCTAAACACGCCCTTAAATTTAGTATTTAAGGGCTACCCTGAACCCTAGAAAATTAGATTCCTGCAACAACAACAAGAAGGACTGCCTAGCTGAAAACCCCTGCAGAGGAAGACCAGAAGACAACAACTGCCTTGGCTCCAGAAACTCACCGGCCTGTCTCCTGCCTTCCAAAGAACTCTGCTCCAGCGACGCCTTCCAAAGGGACCAGCGACCCCTGAATCCTCTGGGGACTGCCCTGCTTCGACGACGACAAGAAACTCCCGAGGACAGCGGACCTGCTCCAAAAAGACTGCAACTTTGTTTCAAGAAGCAGCTTTAAAGAACCCTGCAACTCCCCGCAAGAAGCGTGAGACTTGCAACACTGCACCCGGCGACCCCGACTCGGCTGGTGGAGAACCAACACCTCAGGGAGGACCCCCGGACTACTCTACGACTGTGAGTACCAAAACCTGTCCCCCCTGAGCCCCCACAGCGCCGCCTGCAGAGGGAATCCCGAGGCTTCCCCTGACCGCGACTCTCTGAAACCTAAGTCCCGACGCCTGGAAAAGACCCTGCACCCGCAGCCCCCAGGACCTGAAGGACCGGACTTTCACTGCAGAAGTGACCCCCAGGAGTCCCTCTCCCTTGCCCAAGTGGAGGTTTCCCCGAGGAAGCCCCCCCCTTGCCTGCCTGCAGCGCTGAAGAGATCCCTTGATCTCTCATTGACTAACATTGCGAACCCGACGCTTGTTTCTACACTGCACCCGGCCGCCCCCGCGCTGCTGAGGGTGAAATTTCTGTGTGGGCTTGTGTCCCCCCCGGTGCCCTACAAAACCCCCCTGGTCTGCCCTCCGAAGACGCGGGTACTTACCTGCCAGCAGACCGGAACCGGGGCACCCCCTTCTCTCCATTCTAGCCTATGCGTTTTGGGCACCACTTTGAACTCTGCACCTGACCGGCCCTGAGCTGCTGGTGTGGTGACTTTGGGGTTGCTCTGAACCCCCAACGGTGGGCTACCTTGGACCAAGAACTGAACCCTGTTAGTGTCTTACTTACCTGGTAAAACTAACAAAAACTTACCTCCCCCAGGAACTGTGAAAATTGCACTTAGTGTCCACTTTTAAAGTAGCTATTTGTGAATAACTTGAAAAGTATACATGCAATTGAAATGATTCAAAGTTCCTAATGTACTTACCTGCAATACCTTTCAAACAAGATATTACATGTTAAATTTGAACCTGTGGTTCTTAAAATAAACTAAGAAAAGATATTTTTCTATAACAAAACCTATTGGCTGGATTTGTCTCTGAGTGTGTGTACCTCATTTATTGTCTATGTGTATGTACAACAAATGCTTAACACTACTCCTTGGATAAGCCTACTGCTCGACCACACTACCACAAAATAGAGCATTAGTATTATCTCTTTTTACCACTATTTTACCTCTAAGGGGAACCCTTGGACTCTGTGCATGCTATTCCTTACTTTGAAATAGCACATACAGAGCCAACTTCCTACACTAGGGGAGGTAAGTATTTGTTAAATTTTATAGGTAAGTAAACCACCTACGGGGTTCAAGTTTGGGTCCAAGGTAGCCCACCGTTGGGGGTTCAGAGCAACCCCAAAGTTAGCACACCAGCAGCTCAGGGCCGGTCAGGTGCAGAGTTCAAAGTGGTGTCCAAAACACATAGGCTTCAATGGAGAAGGGGGTGCCCCAGTTCCAGTCTGCCAGCAGGTAAGTACCCGTGTCTTCGGAGGGCAGACCAGGGGGGTTTTGTAGGGCACCGGGGGGGACACAAGTTAGCACAAAGTACACCCTCAGCAGCACGGGGCGGCCGGGTGCAGTGGGCAAACACGCATCAGGTTTGTCGTTGAAATCAATGGGAGACCAAGGGGTCTCTTCAGCGATGCAGGCAAAGGGGGGGGGGGGGGGGGGACTCCTCGGGGTAGCCACCACCTGGGCAAGGGAGAGGACCTCCTGGGGGGGTCACTCCTGCACTGGAGTTCCGATCTCTCAGGTCCTGGGGGCTGCGGGTGCAGAGTCTTTACCAGGCGTCGGGATCTGGGAAGCAGGCAGTCGCGATCAGGGGGAGCCTCGGGATTCCCTCTGCAGGCGTCGCTGTGGGGGCTCAGGGGGGGGGGGGGCAACTCTGGCTACTCACGGTCTCGCAGTCACCAGGGAGTCCTCCCTGAAGTGTTGTTTCTCCACAAGTCGAGCCGGGGGCGTCGGGTGCAGAGTAGCATGTCTCACGCTTCCGGCGGGAAACGCAGTTGTCTTGAAGTTGCTTCTTTGGAAATAAAGTTGCAGTCTTAGGTGAACAGGGCCGCTGTTCTCGGGAGTTTCTTGGTCCTTCTAGAGCAGGGCAGTCCTCGGAGGATTCAGAGGTCGCTGGTCCCTGGGGAGAGCGTCGCTGGAGCAGTTTCTTCAGAAGGGGGGGGAGACAGGCCGGTAGAGCTGGGGCCAAAGCAGTTGGTGTCTCCGTCTTCTCTGCAGGGTTTTTCAGCTTAGCAGTCCTCTTCTTCTTAGGTTGCAGGAATCTGAGTTCCTAGGTTCAGGGGAGCCTCTAAATACAGAATTTAGGGGTGTGTTTAGGTCAAGGAGGGCAGTAGCCAATGGCTACTAGCCCTGAGGGTGGCTACACCCTCTTTGTGCCTCCTCCCAAGGGGAGGGGGTCACATTCCTATCCCTATTGGGGGAGATCCTCCATTTGCAAGATGGAGGATTCCTAAAAGTCAGAGTCACTTCAGCTCAGGTTGCCTTAGGGGCTGTCCTGACTGGCCAGTGACTCTTCCTTGTTTTTCTCATTATCTCCTCTGGCCTTGCCGCCAAAAGTGGGGCCGTGGCCGGAGGGGGCAGGCAACTCCACTAGCTGGAATGCCCTGTGGTGCTGTAACAAAGGGGGTGAGCCTTTGAGGCTCACCGCCAGGTGTTACAGCTCCTGCAAGGGGGAGGTGATAAGCATCTCCACCCAGTGCAGGCTTTGTTACTAGCCACAGAGTGACAAAGGCACTCTCCCCATGTGGCCAGCAACATGTCTCGAGTGTGGCAGGCTGCTAAAACCAGTCAGCCTACACAGGTAGTTGGTTAAGGTTTCAGGGGGCACCTCTAAGGTGCCCTCTGGGCTGTATGTTACAATAAAATGTACACTGGCATCAGTGTGCATTTATTGTGCTGAGAAGTTTGATACCAAACTTCCCAGTTTTCAGTGTAGCCATTATGGTGCTGTGGAGTTTGTGTTTGACAGACTCCCAGACCATATACTCTTATGGCTACCCTGCACTTACAATGTCTAAGGTTTGGCTTAGACACTGTAGAGGCACAGTGCTCATGCACTGGTGCCCTCACCTATGGTATAATGCACCCTGCCTTAGGGCTGTAAGGCCTGCTAGAGGGGTGACTTATCTATACTGCATAGGCAGTGTGAGGTTGGCATGGCACCCTGAGGGAGTGCCATGTCAACTTACTCGTTTTGTCCTCACCAGCACACACAAGCTGGCAAGCAGTGTGTCTGTGCTGAGTGAGGGGTCCCCAGGGTGGCATAAGATATGCTGCAGCCCTTAGAGACCTTCCCTGGCATCAGGGCCCTTGATACCAGGGGTACCAGTTACAAGGGACTTACCAGGATGCCAGGGTGTGCCAATTGTGTAAACAAAAGTACAGGTTAGGGAAAGAACACTGGTGCTGGGGCCTGGTTAGCAGGCCTCAGCACACTTTCAAATCAAATCAAAACATAGCATCAGCAAAGGCAAAAAGTCAGGGGGTAACCATGCCAAGGAGGCATTTCCTTACAAAAGAGTAAAAAAAAAAAAAAAAAAAAAAAAGATTCTCAGGTTACAGCCAGGTCCTTGGTCCTTGCGTCTGCACCTCTAATACCCCCTGTAGAAAAGTGCCACCGTTGACATGGTTACCCCTCACTCAGCACATGCACACTGCCTTGAAGCTTGTGTGTGCTGGTGTGGAGAAAGACAGTCGACGTGGCACCCCTCTTAGGGTGCCATGCCCAAAAACCTCTGCCTGTGGCATAGATACGTCACCCCTCTAGCAGGATAGATGCACACCCCATACCCAGAGCAGATTAATTTATTGACAAATTAGGTGCAGCCAAATTCCCAAGTACCTTTGACTTAACTACAGGGTACTGGCAAATTAGGATGGCACCTGGAGCCAAACAAAAGACAGCATTCTCAACACCTGATGGGCATTATCAGTTCACTGTTATGCCCTTTGGCTTAAAGAATGCCCCTGCCACCTTCCAGAGATTGGTGAATTAAGTCCTTGCTGGTTTGGAGTCCTTTAGTGCAGCCTATGTAGATGATAGATATTGCAGTCTTTAGTTCCAACTGGCAGGATCACCTGTTCCACCTGGGGAAGGATTTTCAGGCCCTGCAAGCAGCAGGGCTCTCTATCAAAGCATCTAAATGCCAGATAGGACTGAGCACAGTTGTATTCTTGGGCCACCTTGTAGGTGGAGGGAGGCCAAGTGCAACCTTTACAACCCAAGATCCAGACAATGCTGGACTGAGAAGCTCCAAAAACCCAGACTCAAGTCAAGGCATTCCTTGGCTTGACAGGGTACTACTTGAGGTTTGTGAAGGGATATGGATGCATAGTGACAGCCCTCACAGAACTTACCTCCAAGAAAATGCCCAAGAAGGTAAACTGGACTGTAGAATGCCAACATACCTTTGACACCCTGAAACAAGCAATGTGCACAGCACCAGTTCTAAAAGCTCCAGATTACTCCAAGCAGTTCATTGTGCAGACAGATGCCTCTGAACATGGGATAGGGGCAGTTTTGTCCCAAACAAATGATGGTGGCCTTGACCAGCCTGTTGCTTTCATTAGCTGGAGGTTACTCACCAGGGAGCAGCGTTGGAGTGCCATTGAGAGGGGGAGGCCTTTGCTGTGGTTTGGTCCCTAAAAAAGCTGAGGCCATACTTGTTTGGCACTCACTTTATTCAAACTGACCACAGACCGCTGATGGCTTATGCAAATGAAAGGTGGGAACCCTAAACTTTTGAGGTGATCCATGTCCCTACAGGGAATGGACTTTGTAGTGGAACACAGACCTGGGATTGCCCATGCCAATGCAGATAGACTTTCCAGGTTCTTCCACTTAGACTATTAAGACTCTGTTGGGAAAGGTTACTCATATCCTCTTTCGTTTGAAGGAGGGGTGTAGGAAAGTGCCAATGTTGCACTGTTGGATGGGTTACCCCCCTGTAAGGAAATGCCTCCTTGGCATGGTTACCCCCTGACCTTTTGCCTTTGCTGATGCTATGTTTTGAATTGAAAGTGTGCTGAGGCCTGCTAACCAGGCCCCAGCACCAGTGTTCTTTCCCTAACCTGTACTTTTGTATCCACAATTGGCACACCCTGGCATCCAGGTAAGTCCCTTGTAACTGGTACCTCTGGTACCAAGGGCCCTGATGCCAGTGAAGGTCTCTAAGGGCTGCAGCATGTCTTATGCCACCCTGGAGACCCCTCACTCAGCACAGACAACTGCTTACCAGCTTGTGTGTGCTCGTGAGAACAAAATGAGTAAGTCGACATGGCACTCCCCTCAGGGTGCCATGCCAGCCTCTCACTGCCTATGCAGTATAGGTAAGACACCCCTCTAGCAGGCCTTACAGCCCTAAGGCAGGGTGCACTATACCATAGGTGAGGGCACCAGTGCATGAGCACTGTGCCCCTACAGTGTCTAAGCCAAACCTTAGACATTGTAAGTGTAGGGTAGCCATAAGAGTATATGGTCTGGGAGTCTGTCAAACACGAACTCCACAGCACCATAATGGCTACACTGAAAACTGGTGTAGGAAGTTGGCTCTGTATGTGCTATTTCAAAGTAAGGAATAGCATGCACAGAGTCCAAGGGTTCCCCTTAGAGGTAAAATAGTGGTAAAAATTAGATAATACTAATGCTCTATTTTGTGGTAGTGTGGTCGAGCAGTAGGCTTATCCAAGGAGTAGTGTTAAGCATTTGTTGTACATACACATAGACAATAAATGAGGTACACACACTCGGAGACAAATCCAGCCAATAGGTTTTTATATAGAAAAATATCTTTTCTTAGTTTATTTTAAGAACCACAGGTTCAAATTCTACATGTAATATCTCATTCGAAAGGTATTGCAGGTAAGTACTTTAGGAACTTCAAATCATCAAAATTGCATGTATACTTTTCAAGTTATTCACAAATAGCTGTTTTAAAAGTGGACACAGTGCAATTTTCACAGTTCCTAGGGGAGGTAAGTATTTGTTAGGTTAACCAGGTAAGTAAGACACTTACAGGGCTTAGTTCTTGGTCCAAGGTATCCCACCGTTGGGGGTTCAGAGCAACCCCAAAGTCACCACACCAGCAGCTCAGGGCCGGTCAGGTGCAGAGTTCAAAGTGGTGCCCAAAACGCATAGGCTAGAATGGAGAGAAGGGGGTGCCCCGGTTCCGGTCTGCTTGCAGGTAAGTACCCGCGTCTTCGGAGGGCAGACCAGGGGGGGGTTTTGTAGGGCACCGGGGGGGACACAAGCCCACACAGAAATTTCACCCTCAGCAGCGCGGGGGCGGCCGGGTGCAGTGTAGAAACAAGCGTCGGGTTTGTAATGGAAGTCAATGGGAGATCTAGGGATCTCTTCAGCGCTGCAGGCAGGCAAGGGGGGGGTTCCTCGGGGAAACCTCCACTTGGTCAAGGGAGAGGGACTCCTGGGGGTCACTCCTCCAGTGAAAGTCCGGTCCTTCAGGTCCTGGGGGCTGCGGGTGCAGGGTCTCTCCCAGGTGTCGGGACTTAGGAATCAAAGAGTCGCGGTCAGGGGAAGCCTCGGGATTCCCTCTGCAGGCGGCGCTGTGGGGGTTCAGGGGGGACAGGTTTTTGTACTCACAGTCTTAGAGTAGTCCTGGGGTCCCTCCTGAGGTGTTGGATCGCCACCAGCCGAGTCGGGGTCGCCGGGTGCAGTGTTGCAAGTCTCACGCTTCTTGCGGGGAGCTTGCAGGGTTCTTTAAAGCTGCTGGAAACAAAGTTGCAGCTGTTCTTGGAGCAGGTCCGCTGTCCTCGGGAGTTTCTTGTCTTTTCGAAGCAGGGGCAGTCCTCAGAGGATGTCGAGGTCGCTGGTCCCTTTGGAAGGCGTCGCTGGAGCAGGATCTTTGGAAGGCAGGAGACAGGCCGGTGAGTTTCTGGAGCCAAGGCAGTTGTCGTCTTCTGGTCTTCCTCTGCAGGGGTTTTTCAGCTAGGCAGTCCTTCTTCTTGTAGTTGCAGAAATCTAATTTTCTAGGGTTCAGGGTAGCCCTTAAATACTAAATTTAAGGGCGTGTTTATGTCTGGGGGTTTAGTAGCCAATGGCTACTAGCCCTGAGGGTGGGTACACCCTCTTTGTGCCTCCTCCCAAGGGGAGGGGGTCACAATCCTAACCCTATTGGGGGAATCCTCCATCTGCAAGATGGAGGATTTCTAAAAGTCAGAGTCACCTCAGCTCAGGACACCTTAGGGGCTGTCCTGACTGGCCAGTGACTCCTCCTTGTTGCTTTCTTTGTTCCCTCCAACCTTGCCGCCAAAAGTGGGGGCCGTGGCCGGAGGGGGCGGGCAACTCCACTAAGCTGGAGTGCCCTGCTGGGCTGTGACAAAGGGGTGAGCCTTTGAGGCTCACCGCCAGGTGTTACAGCTCCTGCCTGGGGGAGGTGTTAGCATCTCCACCCAGTGCAGGCTTTGTTACTGGCCTCAGAGTGACAAAGGCACTCTCCCCATGGGGCCAGCAACATGTCTCTAGTGTGGCAGGCTGCTGGAACCAGTCAGCCTACACAGATAGTTGGTTAAGTTTCAGGGGGCACCTCTAAGGTGCCCTCTGTGGTGTATTTTACAATAAAATGTACACTGGCATCAGTGTGCATTTATTGTGCTGAGAAGTTTGATACCAAACTTCCCAGTTTTCAGTGTAGCCATTATGGTGCTGTGGAGTTCGTATTTGACAGACTCCCAGACCATATACTCTTATGGCTACCCTGCACTTACAATGTCTAAGGTTTTGTTTAGACACTGTAGGGGTACCATGCTCATGCACTGGTACCCTCACCTATGGTATAGTGCACCCTGCCTTAGGGCTGTAAGGCCTGCTAGAGGGGTGTCTTACCTATACTGCATAGGCAGTGAGAGGCTGGCATGGCACCCTGAGGGGAGTGCCATGTCGACTTACTCGTTTTGTCCTCACTAGCACACACAAGCTGGCAAGCAGTGTGTCTGTGCTGAGTGAGAGGTCTCCAGGGTGGCATAAGACATGCTGCAGCCCTTAGAGACCTTCCTTGGCATCAGGGCCCTTGGTACTAGAAGTACCAGTTACAAGGGACTTATCTGGATGCCAGGGTCTGCCAATTGTGGATACAAAAGTACAGGTTAGGGAAAGAACACTGGTGCTGGGGCCTGGTTAGCAGGCCTCAGCACACTTTCAATTGTAAACATAGCATCAGCAAAGGCAAAAAGTCAGGGGGCAACCATGCCAAGGAGGCATTTCCTTACACAACCCCCCCCCCAAACGAAAGAGGATGAGACTAACCTTTCCCAAGAGAGTCTTCATTTTCTAAGTGGAAGAACCTGGAAAGGCCATCTGCATTGGCATGGGCAGTCCCAGGTCTGTGTTCCACTATAAAGTCCATTCCCTGTAGGGAGATGGACCACCTCAACAGTTTAGGATTTTCACCTTTCATTTGCATCAGCCATTTGAGAGGTCTGTGGTCAGTTTGAACTAGGAAGTGAGTCCCAAAGAGGTATGGTCTCAGCTTCTTCAGGGACCAAACCACAGCAAAGGCCTCCCTCTCAATGGCACTCCAACGCTGCTCCCTGGGGAGTAACCTCCTGCTAATGAAAGCAACAGGCTGGTCAAGGCCATCATCATTTGTTTGGGACAAAACTGCCCCTATCCCATGTTCAGAGGCATCAGTCTGCACAATGAACTGCTTAGAATAATCTGGAGCTTTTAGAACTGGTGCTGAGCACATTGCCTGTTTCAGGGTGTCAAAGGCCTGTTGGCATTCCACAGTCCAGTTCACTTTCTTGGGCATTTTCTTGGAGGTGAGTTCAGTGAGGGCTGTCACAATGGATCCATATCCCTTCACAAACCTCCTGTAATACCCAGTCAAGCCAAGGAATGCCCTGACTTGAGTCTGGGTTTTTGGAGCTACCCAGTCCAGAATAGTCTGGATCTTGGGTTGGAGTGGCTGAACTTGGCCTCCACCTACAAGGTGTCCCAAGTAAACCACAGTTCCCTGCCTTATCTGGCATTTGGATGCCTTGATAGAGAGGCCTGCAGATTGCAGAGCCTTCAAAACCTTCTTCAGGTGGACCAGGTGATCCTGCCAGGTGGAGCTAAAGACAGCAATATCATCAAGATAAGCTGTGCTAAAGGACTCCAAGCCAGCAAGGACTTGATTCACCAACCTTTGGAAGGTGGCAGGGGCATTCTTTAAACCAAAGGGCATAACAGTAAACTGATAATGCCCATCAGGTGTGGAGAATGCTGTTTTCTCTTTTGGTCCAGGTGCCATTTTTATTTGCCAGTACCCTGCTGTCAAGTCAAAGGTACTTAAGAATTTGGCAGCACCTAATTTGTCTATGAGCTCATCAGCTCTTGGAATTGGATGAGCATCTGTCTTGGTGACAGAATTGAGCCCTCTGTAGTCCACACAAAACCTCATCTCTTTCTTTCCATCTTTGGTGTGAGGTTTGGGGACTAAGACCACTGGGCTAGCCCAGGGGCTGTCAGAGCGCTCAATTACTCCCAATTCCAGCATCTTGTGGACTTCCACCTTGATGCTTTCCTTAACATGGTCAGACTGTCTAAAGATTTTGTTCTTGACAGGCATGCTGTCTCCTGTGTCCACATCATGGGTACACAGGTGTGTCTGACCAGGGGTTAAGGAGAAGAGTTCAGGAAACTGTTGTAGGACTCTCCTACAATCAGCTTGCTGTTGGCCAGAGAGGGTGTCTGAGTAGATCACTCCATCTACTGTGCCATCTTTTGGGTCTGATGACAGAAGATCAGGGAGAGGTTCACTCTCTGCCTCCTGATCCTCATCTGTTACCATCAACAGATTAACATCAGCCCTGTCATGGAAGAGCTTAAGGCGGTTCACATGGATCACCCTCTTGGGGCTCCTGCTTGTGCCCAGGTCCACCAGGTAGGTGACCTGACTCTTCCTTTCTAGTACTGGGTAAGGGCCACTCCATTTGTCCTGGAGTGCCCTGGGAGCCACAGGCTCCAGAACCCAGACTTTCTGCCCTGGTTGGAACTCAACCAGTGCAGCCTTTTGGTCATACCAAAACTTCTGGAGCTGTTGGCTGGCCTCAAGGTTTTTGGTTGCCTTTTCCATGTACTCTGCCATTCTAGAGCGAAGGCCAAGTACATAGTCCACTATGTCCTGTTTAGGCTCATGGAGAGGTCTCTCCCAGCCTTCTTTAACAAGGGCAAGTGGTCCCCTTACAGGATGACCAAACAGAAGTTCAAAGGGTGAGAATCCTACTCCCTTCTGTGGCACCTCTCTGTAAGCGAAAAGCAGACATGGCAAGAGGACATCCCATCTCCTTTTGAGTTTTTCCGGGAGCCCCATGATCATGCCCTTTAATGTCTTGTTGAATCTCTCAACTAAGCCATTAGTTTGTGGATGGTATGGTGTAGTGAATTTATAAGTCACCCCACACTCATTCCACATGTGCTTTAGGTATGCTGACATGAAGTTGGTACCTCTGTCAGACACCACCTCCTTAGGGAAACCCACTCTGGTAAAGATACCAATGAGGGCCTTGGCTACTGCAGGGGCAGTAGTCGACCTAAGGGGAATAGCTTCAGGATACCTGGTAGCATGATCCACTACTACCAGGATATACATATTTCCTGAGGCTGTGGGAGGTTCTAGTGGACCAACTATGTCCACACCCACTCTTTCAAAGGGCACCCCCACCACTGGAAGTGGAATGAGGGGGGCCTTTGGATGCCCACCTGTCTTACCACTGGCTTGACAGGTGGGGCAGGAGAGGCAAAACTCCTTAACCATGTTGGACATATTGGGCCAGTAGAAGTGGTTGACTAACCTCTCCCACGTCTTGGTTTGTCCCAAATGTCCAGCAAGGGGAATGTCATGGGCCAATGTTAGGATGAACTTCCTGAACAGCTTAGGCACTACCACTCTCCTAGTGGCACCAGGTTTGGGGTCTCTGGCCTCAGTGTACAGGAGTCCATCTTCCCAATAGACCCTATGCGTTCCATTTTTCTTGCCTTGGGACTCTTCAGCAGCTTGCTGCCTAAGGCCTTCAAGAGAGGGACAGGTTTCTTGTCCCTTACACAGCTCCTCCCTTGAGGGTCCCCCTGGGCCTAAGAGCTCAACCTGATAAGGTTCAAGCTCCAAAGGCTCAGTTCCCTCAGAGGGCAGAACTTCTTCCTGAGAAGAGAGGTTCCCTTTCTTTTGCTGTGTTGCAGTTGGTTTCCCAGCTGACTTTCCTGTTCTCTTGGTAGGCTGGGCCATTCTTCCAGACTCCAGCTCTACTTGTTCACCCTGTGCCTTGCACTGTGCTCTTGTTTTCACACACACCAGTTCAGGGATACCCAGCATTGCTGCATGGGTTTTTAGTTCTACCTCAGCCCATGCTGAGGACTCCAGGTCATTTCCAAGCAGACAGTCCACTGGGATATTTGAGGAGACCACCACCTGTTTCAGGCCATTGACCCCTCCCCATTCTAAAGTAACCATTGCCATGGGATGTACTTTTCTCTGATTGTCAGCGTTGGTGACTGTGTAAGTTTTTCCAGTCAGGTATTGGCCAGGGGAAACCAGTTTCTCTGTCACCATGGTGACACTGGCACCTGTATCCCTCAGGCCCTCTATTCTAGTCCCATTAATTAAGAGTTGCTGTCTGTATTTTTGCATGTTAGGCGGCCAGACAGCTAGTGTGGCTAAATCCACCCCACCCTCAGAAACTAGAGTAGCTTCAGTGTGGACCCTGATTTGCTCTGGGCACACTGTTGATCCCACTTGGAGACTAGCCATACCAGTGTTACCTGGATGGGAGTTTGGAGTGGAACCTTTCTTGGGACAGGCCTTGTCTCCAGTTTGGTGTCCATGCTGTTTACAGCTATGACACCAGGCCTTTTTGGGATCAAAGTTTTTACCCTTGTACCCATTGTTTTGTGAAGAGGCTCTGGGCCCACCCTCCTGTGCAGGTTTTTGGGGGCCTGTAGAAGACTCTTTACTATTTTTAGTTTTGGTTGTCTCATCACCCTTCCCCTGGGGAGTCTTTGTGACCCCTTTCTTTTGGTCACCCCCTGTTGAAGTCTTGGACACCCTTGTCTTGACCCAATGGTCCGCCTTCTTTCCCAATTCTTGGGGAGAAATTGGTCCTAGGTCTACCAGATGCTGATGCAGTTTATCATTGAAACAATTACTTAACAGGTGTTCTTTCACAAATAAATTTTACAGCCCATCATAATTACTTACACCACTGCCTTGAATCCAACCATCTAGTGTTTTCACTGAGTAGTCAACAAAGTCAACCCAGGTCTGGCTCGAGGATTTTTGAGCCCCCCTGAACCTAATCCTGTACTCCTCAGTGGAGAATCCAAAGCCCTCAATCAGGGTACCCTTCATGAGGTCATAAGATTCTGCATCTTGTCCAGAGAGTGTGAGGAGTCTATCCCTACACTTTCCTGTGAACATTTCCCAAAGGAGAGCACCCCAGTGAGATCTGTTCACTTTTCTGGTTACACAAGCCCTCTCAAAAGCTGTGAACCATTTGGTGATGTCATCACCATCTTCATATTTAGTTACAATCCCTTTGGGGATTTTCAAAATGTCAGGAGAATCTCTGACCCTATTTATGTTGCTGCCACCATTGATGGGTCCTAGGCCCATCTCTTGTCTTTCCCTCTCTATGGCTAGGATCTGTCTTTCCAAAGCCAATCTTTTGGCCATCCTGGCTAACTGGATGTCCTCTTCACTGGGGCTATCCTCAGTGATTTCAGAGGTGTTGGTCTCTCCTGTGAGGGAACCAGCATCTCTGACTATTATTTTTGGAGTCAGGGTTTGAGGGACCCTGTTCTCCCTAGATAGGACTGGTAGGGGGGAATTGTCCTCCAAGTCACTATCCTCTTCCTCTGAGTTGCCACCCTCAGAGGGGTTGGCCTTTTCAAACTCTGCCAAAAGCTCCTGGAGCTGTATTTTGGTAGGTTTGGGGCCCATTGTTATTTTCTTTATTTTACAGAGTGACCTTAGCTCCCTCATTTTAAGATGGAGGTAAGGTGTGGTGTCGAGTTCCACCACAGTCACATCTGTGCTAGACATTTTGCTTCTAAAAGTTGGAATACTTTTTAAGAATCTACAACTGGTTCTAGAATCTAATTCAAACTTTTACAAACTTTTAAACTCTAAAAGAAATGCTAAACAGGATCTAACACAAGGCCCTAGCAGGTCTTTTAAGAATTTAGAAAACTTTTCAAATTGCAAAAATCAATTTCTAATGACAATTTTGGAATTTGTCGTGTGATCAGGTATTGGCTGAGTAGTCCAGCAAATGCAAAGTCTTGTACCCCACCGCTGATCCACCAATGTAGGAAGTTGGCTCTGTATGTGCTATTTCAAAGTAAGGAATAGCATGCACAGAGTCCAAGGGTTCCCCTTAGAGGTAAAATAGTGGTAAAAATAGATAATACTAATGCTCTATTTTGTGGTAGTGTGGTCGAGCAGTAGGCTTATCCAAGGAGTAGTGTTAAGCATTTGTTGTACATACACATAGACAATAAATGAGGTACACACACTCAGAGACAAATCCAGCCAATAGGTTTTTATATAGAAAAATATCTTTTCTTAGTTTATTTTAAGAACCACAGGTTCAAATTCTACATGTAATATCTCATTCGAAAGGTATTGCAGGTAAGTACTTTAGGAACTTCAAATCATCAAAATTGCATGTATACTTTTCAAGTTATTCACAAATAGCTGTTTTAAAAGTGGACACTTAGTGCAATTTTCACAGTTCCTAGGGGAGGTAAGTATTTGTTAGGTTAACCAGGTAAGTAAGACACTTACAGGGCTTAGTTCTTGGTCCAAGGTATCCCACCGTTGGGGGTTCAGAGCAACCCCAAAGTCACCACACCAGCAGCTCAGGGCCGGTCAGGTGCAGAGTTCAAAGTGGTGCCCAAAACGCATAGGCTAGAATGGAGAGAAGGGGGTGCCCCGGTTCCGGTCTGCTTGCAGGTAAGTACCCGCGTCTTCGGAGGGCAGACCAGGGGGGGTTTTGTAGGGCACCGGGGGGGACACAAGCCCACACAGAAATTTCACCCTCAGCAGCGCGGGGGCGGCTGGGTGCAGTGTAGAAACAAGCGTCGGGTTTGTAATGGAAGTCAATGGGAGATCTAGGGATCTCTTCAGCGCTGCAGGCAGGCAAGGGGGGGGTTCCTCGGGGAAACCTCCACTTGGTCAAGGGAGAGGGACTCCTGGGGGTCACTCCTCCAGTGAAAGTCCGGTCCTTCAGGTCCTGGGGGCTGCGGGTGCAGGGTCTCTCCCAGGTGTCGGGACTTAGGATTCAAAGAGTCGCGGTCAGGGGAAGCCTCGGGATTCCCTCTGCAGGCGGCGCTGTGGGGGTTCAGGGGGGACAGGTTTTTGTACTCACAGTCTTAGAGTAGTCCTGGGGTCCCTCCTGAGGTGTTGGATCGCCACCAGCCGAGTCGGGGTCGCCGGGTGCAGTGTTGCAAGTCTCACGCTTCTTGCGGGGAGCTTGCAGGGTTCTTTAAAGCTGCTGGAAACAAAGTTGCAGCTGTTCTTGGAGCAGGTCCGCTGTCCTCGGGAGTTTCTTGTCTTTTCGAATCAGGGGCAGTCCTCAGAGGATGTCGAGGTCGCTGGTCCCTTTGGAAGGCGTCGCTGGAGCAGGATCTTTGGAAGGCAGGAGACAGGCCGGTGAGTTTCTGGAGCCAAGGCAGTTGTCGTCTTCTGGTCTTCCTCTGCAGGGGTTTTTCAGCTAGGCAGTCCTTCTTCTTGTAGTTGCAGAAATCTAATTTTCTAGGGTTCAGGGTAGCCCTTAAATACTAAATTTAAGGGCGTGTTTAGGTCTGGGGGGTTAGTAGCCAATGGCTACTAGCCCTGAGGGTGGGTACACCCTCTTTGTGCCTCCTCCCAAGGGGAGGGGGTCACATCCCTAATCCTATTGGGGGAATCCTCCATCTGCAAGATGGAGGATTTCTAAAAGTTAGAGTCACTTCAGCTCAGGACACCTTAGGGGCGGTCCTGACTGGCCAGTGACTTCTCCTTGTTTTTCTCATTATTTTCTCCGGCCTTGCCGCCAAAAGTGGGGGCTGTGGCCGGAGGGGGCGGGCAACTCCACTAGCTGGAGTGTCCTGCGGTGCTGGAACAAAGGGGTGAGCCTTTGAGGCTCACCGCCAGGTGTTACAGCTCCTGCCTGGGGGAGGTGTTAGCATCTCCACCCAGTGCAGGGGGCCAGCAACATGTCTCTAGTGTGGCAGGCTGCTGGAACCAGTCAGCCTACACAGATAGTTGGATACAGTTGGGTGTGTTTCACAATAAAATGTACACTGGCATCAGTGTGCATTTATTGTGCTGAGAAGTTTGATACCAAACTTCCCAGTTGTAAGGAAATGCCTCCTTGGCATGGTTGCCCCCTGACTTTTTGCCTTTGCTGATGCTATGTTTACAATTGAAAGTGTGCTGAGGCCTGCTAACCAGGCCCCAGCACCAGTGTTCTTTCCCTAACCTGTACTTTTGTATCCACAATTGGCAGACCCTGGCATCCAGATAAGTCCCTTGTAACTGGTACTTCTAGTACCAAGGGCCCTGATGCCAAGGAAGGTCTCTAAGGGCTGCAGCATGTCTTATGCCACCCTGGAGACCTCTCACTCAGCACAGACACACTGCTTGCCAGCTTGTGTGTGCTAGTGAGGACAAAACGAGTAAGTCGACATGGCACTCCCCTCAGGGTGCCATGCCAGCCTCTCACTGCCTATGCAGTATAGGTAAGACACCCCTCTAGCAGGCCTTACAGCCCTAAGGCAGGGTGCGCTATACCATAGGTGAGGGTACCAGTGCATGAGCATGGTACCCCTACAGTGTCTAAACAAAACCTTAGACATTGTAAGTGCAGGGTAGCCATAAGAGTATATGGTCTGGGAGTCTGTCAAACACGAACTCCACAGCACCATAATGGCTACACTGAAAACTGGGAAGTTTGGTATCAAACTTCTCAGCACAATAAATGCACACTGATGCCAGTGTACATTTTATTGTAAAATACACCACAGAGGGCACCTTAGAGGTGCCCCCTGAAACTTAACCAACTATCTGTGTAGGCTGACTGGTTCCAGCAGCCTGCCACACTAGAGACATGTTGCTGGCCCCATGGGGAGAGTGCCTTTGTCACTCTGAGGCCAGTAACAAAGCCTGCACTGGGTGGAGATGCTAACACCTCCCCCAGGCAGGAGCTGTGACACCTGGCGGTGAGCCTCAAAGGCTCACCCCTTTGTCACAGCCCAGCAGGGCACTCCAGCTTAGTGGAGTTGCCCGCCCCCTCCGGCCACGGCCCCCACTTTTGGCGGCAAGGTTGGAGGGAACAAAGAAAGCAACAAGGAGGAGTCACTGGCCCTTAAATTTAGTATTTAAGGGCTTCCCTGAACCTAAAACTTTGGATTCCTGAAACTACAAGAAGAAGAGGACTGCTGAGCTGAAAAACCCCTGCAGAGGAAGAACAGAAGACACCAACTACTTTGGCCCCAGACTTACCGGCCTGTCTCCTGCCTTCCAAAAGAAACCTGCTCCAGCGACGCTTTCCAAGGGGCCAGCGACCTCTGAATCCTCTGAGGACTGCCCTGCTTCCAGAAAGACAAGAAACTCCCGAGGACAGCGGCACTGCTCCAAAAGAACTGTAACTTTGTTTCAAGGAGCAGATTTAAAGACCCCTGCAACTCCCCGCAAGAAGCGTGAGACTTGCAACACTGCACCCGGCGACCCCGACTCGACTGGTGGAGAACCAACACCTCAGGGAGGACCCTCCGGCGACTCCAAGACTGTGAGTAACCAAAGTTGTCCCCCCTGAGCCCCCACAACGACGCCTGCAGAGGGAATCCCGAGGCTCCCCCTGACCGCGACTGCCTGAACTCTATTTCCCGACGGCTGGAAAAGACCCTGCACCCGCAGCCCCCAGCACCTGAAGGAACGGAACTCCTGTGCAGGAGTGACCCCCAGGAGGCCCTCTCCCTTGCCCAGGTGGTGGCTAGCCCCCGGAACCCCCCCCTGCCTGCCTGCATCGCTGAAGAGACCCCTTGGTCTCCCATAGGAAACTATTGGAAACCCGACGCGTGTTCCCACACTGCACCCGGCCGCCCCCGCGCTGCTGAGGGTGAACTTTTTGTGCTGACTCGTGTCCCCCCCGGTGCCCTACAAAACCCCCCTGGTCTGCCCTCCGATGACGCGGGTACTTACCTGCTGGCAGACTGGAACCGGGGCACCCTCTTCTCTCCATTGAAGCCTATGTGTTTTGGGCACCTCTTTGACCTTTGCACCTGACCGGCCCTGAGCTGCTGGTGTGATAACTTTGGGGTTGCTCTGAACCCCCAACGGTGGGCTACCTTGGACCCAAAACTGAAACCTGTAAGTGACTTACTTACCTGTTAAAACTAACAATACTTTACCTCCCCCAGGAACTGTGAAAATTGCACTGTCCACTTTTAAAACAGCTATTTGTGTTTTATGTAAAAAGTATACATGCTAATGTAATGATTCAAAGTTCCTAAAGTACTTACCTGCAATACCTTTCAAATGAGATATTACATGTAGAATTTGAACCTGTGGTTCTTAAAATAAACTAAGAAAATATATTTTTCTATAACAAAACCTATTGGCTGGATTTGTCTGAGTGTGTGTTCCTCATTTATTGCCTGTGTGTATGTACAACAAATGCTTAACACTACTCCTTTGATAAGCCTACTGCTCGACCACACTACCACAAAATAGAGCATTAGTATTCTCTTTTTGCCACTATCTTACCTCTAAGGGGAACCCTTGGACTCTGTGCATGCTATTCCTTACTTTGAAATAGCACATACAGAGCCAACTTCCTACACCCCCCAACTTTGAAAGTGTGCTGGTACCCTGGTAACCAGGCCCCAGCACCAGTGTTCTTTCCCTAAAACTGTACCTTTGTTCCCACAATTGGCACAGCCCTGGAACACCGATAAATCCCTTGTAAAAGGCACCCATCGTGCCAAGGGCCCTGTGGCCAGGGAAGGTTTCTAAGAGCTGCAGCATGTATTATGCCACCCTGGGGACCCCTCACTCATCACACGCACACTGCCTTGCAGCTTGTGTGTGCTGGTAGCGAAAGAAAGACAGTCGACATGGCCACAAACCACTGCCTTTGGCATAGATAAGTCACCCCTGTAGCAAGCCTTACAGCCCTAAGGCAGGGTGCACTATACCACAAGTGGGGGCATAGCTGCAGGAGCAATATGCCCCTACAGTGTCTAAGTCTATTCTTAGACATTGTAAATGCAGTGTAGCCATATTGAGTATATGGTCTGGGGGTGTGTCACTACGAACTCCACAGCATCATAATGGTTTCACTGAATACTGAGAAGTTTGGGTTCAAGCTTCTCCGCACAATAAACCCACACTGATGCCAGTGGGGGGTTTATTGTAAAATGCACACAGAGGGCATCTTAGAGATTCCCCCTGTATGTTAGCCCAACTGCTAGACCGGTCTGTGCCAGCCTGCCACTTTCAGACGAGTTTCTGACCACATGGGGTTAATGCCTTTGCGCACTCTGTCAGAAACAAACCATGTCCTGGGTGGAGGTGCTTCACACCTCCCCCTGCAGGAACTGTACACCTGGCGGTGAGCCTCAAAGGCTCAAGCATGGTGTAACAGTGCCCCGAGGGCACTCCAGCCTTTGGAGATGCCCGCCCCCCGGACAAAGCCCCACTTTTGGCGGCAAGTCTGGTGGGAAAATTACGGAAAAAATGGAAGAGTGACCATCCCAGCCAGGACCACCTCTAAGGTGTCCAGAGCTGAGGTGAAACCCAGGCAGAGAAGAAGGAAGAAGACAACTGCTTTGGTCCCAGCCCTACCGACCTGTCTCCTACTTCAAAGAACCTGCATAAAGAACAGCGACACGTCCAGTGGGCCCAGTGACCTCTTCCAACTCCAGAGGACTGTCCTGCACCCAAAAGGACCAAGAACTCCAGAGGACAGCAGCTCTGTCCCAAAGAAACTTTCTACCAAGTACTCCGCCTCACTCCGGATGCATGAGTCCGCCTCACTCCTGACCCCTGTGCACCCGACTCCCACCGTGCGTGTCCGGGTGGTCCACCCAGCAAGAAAGAGTCTTCAGGTGACTGGGAGCAAGCCCCCACGACGACGCCTGCAGAGAAAATCCAGAGGACCCCCCTGACCGCAAGCTCCGGACGAAGATATCCAACGCCTAAATGACACATTGCACCTGCAGCCCCCAGGCCTTGGAGAACTTGACCCCCCCCGGTGCAGCATCGACCAGAAGGCGACCCTCTGCCCTGTCCCACCAGTGGTGTGCCCAAGACACCACACTACCCCCTGCATTGGGAACCCAACATCCTGTTGGTACCCTACACCCTGCCGCTCCTGTGCCGCTGAGGGTGTGTGTTTGGTGCCTACCTGTGACCCCTCCAGTGCTCTTCTAAACCCCCCTGGTCTGCCCTCCGAGTCACAGGTACTTACCTGCTGGCTGACCGGATTCCAAGTACCCCCGTCTCCATAGGAACCAACGTTAATTTTGTTCCTCTTTGACCTCTGCACCCGACTGGCCCCGTGTTGCTGGTGGTGGGTGTTTGAGGTTAACTTGAACCCCCAACGATGGACTACATAAAACCTAGAGATAGGAACTATAAGTGGAATACTTACCTGTAAAGCTGTTCAATCTGTTCTTCCCCCAGGAACTATTGAAAATTGCAGTGTCCTCTTTTAAAATAGCTTTTTGCCTTTTTAAAGAAAACTGTATGCATTGATTCCATTCGAAGTCCTGATTATATCCAACACTACCCTCTGATAAGCCTAACTGCTCGAACACACTTCCACAATAGAGCATTAGTAATATCTGGTTCGATGGCATCTGTCGCTGTAGATACGCATGTTCTGCAATAGCTCGCCATCTGGTGTTGGGCCGGAGTGTTACAAGTTGTTTTTCTTCGAAGAAGTCTTTCGAGTCACGGGACCGAGTGACTCCTCCTTTTGTCTCCATTGCGCATGGGCGTCGACTCCATCTTCGATTGTTTTTTTTCCGCCATCGGGTTCGGACGTGTTCCTGTCGCTCCAAGTTTCGGAACGGAAAATTAGCTAATTTCGGAAGATTTTCGTCGGTATTGTTGCGTTCGGGATCGGCGTACTTTGATTCCACACCGCATCGAAGAGCTCCGGTGCCCTTCGGGGTAGTTTTTCGATCCTCCGTCGGGGCCTGGTCGGCCCGACCGCGTGCTGAAGAACGCCGATGGAACGGACCCCGTTCCGTTTTTGCCCCAAATGCCACAATAAGTACCCTTACACAGACCAACACTTGGTCTGCAACCTGTGCCTGTCACCTGAGCACAGCGAAGACACCTGCGAGGCCTGTCGTGCGTTCCGGTCCCGAAAAACACTCCGAGACCGTCGAGCCAGAAGACTTCAGATGGCGTCCGCACCGACAGCCCAACGGGAGTTCGAGGAACAGGAAGAAGAAGGTACCTTCTCGATCCAAGACTCAGACTCCGAAGGATTCGACGATACACAAACCGTGAGTAAGACGTCGAAATCCACTCAGAAGAACATTTACAAGGCCCAGGGGACGCCACTGCCACCAGGCCATGGCTCCACCCATAAATTCGGTGACCGCCCGTCGGCACCGAAAAAGGCCCAAACAGTGCCGAGATCGTCCGACTCCGGTCGAGACACCGGCACGCAGCCTTCTCGGGACCGAGAAAGTGCTGGAGACAAGCCTCGACACCGAGATGCCGGTGCCGACACGGCTCGACGCCGAGACAGCGGCACCGAAACAGATCGACGCCGAGAGGTTTCGGCCCCGAAAAAGAAAAGAGTCACCTCGGAGCCGAAAAAACACGCAGACAGGGTTTCGATGCCGAAACAAACTGCAAGCGACCCAGCTTCAGGCTCTTATACAGAAGAGCACTCGCTAACCTCCCAAATGCAGAAGCATAGGTTTGAGGAAGAGCTGCAAGCAACTGATGTGGACCATACGCAAAAGCGTATCTTCATACAGCAGGGGACAGGAAAAATAAGCACCCTTCCCCCCATTAGGAGAAAGAGAAGGTTGGCGTTCCAGACGGAACAGACACCACAACCAAAAGTGGTGAAAAGAGTTACCCCACCACCCTCTCCTCCGCCTGTGATTAACGTCTCACCAGCACAAACTCCATCACACTCCCCAGCTCACACCACCATGAGCCAGGGTGACCAAGATCAGGACGCATGGGACCTATACGACGCCCCAGTGTCAGATAACAGTCCGGAGGCATACCCTACAAAGCCATCTCCACCAGAAGACAGCACCGCGTATTCTCAAGTGGTGGCTAGAGCAGCACAATTTCACAACGTAAGCCTCCACTCAGAACAGGTCGAGGATGATTTCTTATTCAACACCCTCTCCTCCACCCACAGCTCCTACCAAAGCCTGCCTATGCTCCCTGGTATGCTCCGGCACGCAAAAGACATCTTTAAGGAGCCGGTCAAAAGTAGGGCAATCACACCAAGGGTGGAAAAAAAGTATAAGGCGCCTCCTACAGACCCGGCTTTCATCACTACACAGCTGCCACCAGACTCTGTCGTTGTAGGAGCAGCTAGGAAAAGGGCCAACTCTCACACATCTGGAGATGCACCACCCCCAGATAAAGAAAGCCGCAAGTTCGATGCAGCTGGTAAAAGAGTCGCAGCACAAGCTGCAAACCAGTGGCGCATCGCGAACTCCCAGGCACTACTTGCGCGCTATGACAGAGCCCACTGGGACGAGATGCAACATCTCATTGAACATCTGCCCAAGGACTTACAAAATAGGGCAAAACAAGTGGTTGAGGAGGGACAGACCATTTCCAACAACCAGATCCGCTCCTCCATGGACGCTGCAGATACAGCTGCACGGACAATTAATACATCTGTAACTATCAGAAGGCATGCATGGCTCCGAACGTCTGGATTTAAACCAGAGATTCAACAAGCAGTTCTCAATATGCCTTTTAATGAAAAAGAACTGTTCGGTCCAGAAGTGGACACAGCGATTGAGAAACTCAAAAAAGATACGGACACTGCCAAAGCCATGGGCGCACTCTACTCCCCGCAGAGCAGAGGGAATTACAGCACATTCCGTAAAACGCCCTTTCGAGGGGGGTTTCGAGGTCAAAGCACACAAGCCAGCACCTCACAAGCCACACCGTCCAGTTACCAGGGACAGTATAGAGGAGGTTTTCGGGGACAATATAGAGGAGGGCAATTCCCTAGAAATAGAGGAAGATTTCAAAGCCCCAAAGCCCCTACTATTAAACAGTGACTCACAGGTCACTCACCCCCCTCCACACAACACCAGTGGGGGGAAGAATAGGCCATTATTACAAAGCATGGGAGGAAATCACTACAGACACTTGGGTTCTAGCAATTATCCAACATGGTTATTGCATAGAATTTCTACAATTCCCTCCAAACATACCACCAAAAGCACAAAATTTAACAACCCACCATTCCAATCTCCTGGAGATAGAAGTGCAGGCACTATTGCAAAAGAATGCAATCGAATTAGTGCCAAACACACAAATAAACACAGGAGTTTACTCACTGTACTTTCTGATACCAAAGAAGGACAAAACACTGAGACCAATCCTAGACCTCAGAGTAGTGAACACTTTCATCAAATCAGACCACTTCCACATGGTCACACTACAAGAAGTATTGCCATTGCTAAAACTACACGACTACATGGCAACTTTAGACCTCAAGGATGCTTATTTCCATATACCAATACACCCATCGCACAGGAAATACCTAAGGTTTGTATTCAAAGGAATACATTACCAATTCAAGGTACTGCCTTTCGGATTAACAACCGCACCAAGAGTCTTTACCAAATGTCTAGCGGTAGTCGCTGCACACATAAGAAGGCAGCAAATACATGTGTTCCCATATTTGGACGACTGGCTAATCAAGGCCCATTCGTTCAAACAGTGCTCAAATCACACAAATCAGATCATACAAACCCTCTTCAAACTAGGGTTCACCGTCAATTTCACAAAATCCAAAATTCTGCCACGCAAGGTACAACAATACCTGGGAGCCATAATAGACACATCAAAAGGAGTAGCCACTCCAAGTCCACAAAGAATTCAAAATTTCAACACCATCATACAACGCATGTATCCAACACAAAAGATACAAGCAAAGATGGTATTACAACTCCTAGGCATGATGTCATCATGCATAGCCATTGTCCCAAACGCAAGACTGCACATGAGGCCCTTACAACAATGCCTAGCATCACAGTGGTCTCAAGCACAGGGTCACCTTTTAGATCTGGTGTTAATAGACCGCCAAACTTACCTCTCGCTTCTGTGGTGGAACAACATAAATGTAAACAAGGGGCGGCCTTTCCAAGACCCAGTGCCACAATACGTAATAACAACAGATGCTTCCATGACAGGGTGGGGAGCACACCTCGATCAACACAGCATACAAGGACAATGGAACGTACATCAAACAAAACTGCATATCAATCACCTAGAACTTCTAGCAGTTTTTCAAGCACTAAAGGCTTTCCAACCAATAATAGTTCACAAATACATTCTCGTCAAAACAGACAACATGACAACAATGTATTATCTAAACAAGCAGGGGGGGACGCACTCCACGCAGTTAAGCCTGCTAGCACAAAAAATTTGGCATTGGGCAATTCACAACCAAATTCGCCTAATTGCACAGTTTATACCAGGGATACAAAATCAACTCGCAGACAATCTCTCTCGAGATCACCAACAGGTCCACGAATGGGAAATTCACCCCCAAATTCTGAACACTTATTTCAAACTCTGGGGAACACCTCAGATAGACTTGTTTGCGACAAGGGAGAACGCAAAATGCCAAAACTTCGCATCCAGATACCCACACAAACAATCCCAAGGCAATGCCCTATGGATGAACTGGTCAGGGATATTTGCTTACGCTTTTCATCCTCTCCCTCTCCTTCCTTACCTGGTAAACAAACTCAGTCAAAGCAAACTCAAACTCATATTGATAGCACCAACTTGGGCAAGGCAACCCTGGTACACAACGCTACTAGATCTATCAGTGGTACCCTGCATCAAATTGCCCAACAGGCCAGATCTGTTGACACAGCACAACCAAAAGATCAGACACCCAGATCCAGCATCGCTGAATCTAGCAATCTGGCTCCTGAAATCCTAGAATTTGGGCACTTACAACTTACCCAAGAATGTATGGAAGTCATAAAACAAGCAAGAAGGCCATCCACCAGGCACTGCTATGCAAGTAAATGGAAGAGGTTTGTTTGCTACTGCCATATTAATCAAATACAACCATTACACACAACTCCAGAACATGTAGTGGGTTACTTGCTTCACTTACAAAAATCTAACCTAGCTTTCTCTTCCATTAAGATTCACCTTGCAGCAATATCTGCATACCTGCAGACTACCTATTCAACTTCCCTATATAAAATACCAGTCATTAAAGCATTCATGGAGGGCCTTAGGAGAATTATACCACCAAGAACACTACCTGTTCCTTCATGGAACCTAAATGTTGTCCTAACTACACTTATGGGTCCACCTTTTGAACCCATGCACTCCTGCGACATACAGTTCCTAACCTGGAAGGTGGCATTTCTCATCGCCATTACTTCCCTGAGAAGAGTAAGCGAGATTCAGGCGTTTACTATACAGGAACCTTTTATACAACTACACAAAAATAAAGTCGTCCTAAGGACCAATCCTAAATTTTTGCCAAAGGTTATTTCACCGTTCCATCTAAATCAAACAGTGGAACTTCCAGTGTTCTTTCCACAGCCAGATACCGTAGCTGAAAGGGCACTACATACATTAGATGTCAAAAGAGCATTGATGTATTACATTGACAGAACAAAGAACATCAGAAAGACTAAACAACTCTTTATTGCATTTCAAAAACCTCATGCAGGAAACCCAATTTCAAAACAAGGTATAGCCAGATGGATAGTTAAATGCATCCAAATCTGCTACCTTAAAGCTAAACGACAGCTGCCCATTACACCAAGGGCACACTCAACCAGAAAGAAAGGTGCTACCATGGCCTTTCTAGGAAACATCCCAATGCAAGAAATATGTAAGGCAGCCACATGGTCTACGCCTCACACATTCACCAAGCACTACTGTGTAGACGTGTTATCCGCACAACAAGCCACAGTAGGTCAAGCCGTATTAAGGACATTATTTCAGACTACTTCCACTCCTACAGGCTGATCCACCGCTTTTGGGGAAATAACTGCTTACTAGTCTATGCAGAACATGCGTATCTACAGCGACAGATGCCATCGAACTGAAAATGTCACTTACCCAGTGTACATCTGTTCGTGGCATCAGTCGCAGTAGATTCGCATGTGCCCCACCCGCCTCCCCGGAAGCCTGTAGCAGTTTGGAAGTTACCTTCAATTATTTATATATGTATCATCTCAACCTTAAATAGGTGCATACTTAGTCACTCCATTGCATGGGCACTATTACTGCAATTCAACTCCTACCTCACCCTCTGCGGGGAAAAACAATCGAAGATGGAGTCGACGCCCATGCGCAATGGAGACAAAAGGAGGAGTCACTCGGTCCCGTGACTCGAAAGTCTTCTTCGAAGAAAAACAACTTGTAACACTCCGGCCCAACACCAGATGGCGAGCTATTGCAGAACATGCGAATCTACTGCGACTGATGCCACGAACAGATGTACACTGGGTAAGTGACATTTTCATTATTGCATTTGTCAAGCCTCTGGGGAACCCCTGGACTCTGCGCACACTATATCTCATTTTGATATAGTATATACAGATCCAGCTTCCTACCCCTGCCCCCCCCCCCCCCCCCGCCCCCCCCCCCCCCTAACCCACAAAAAAAAATCTGCCTTTTGGGGCTACGGAATCGGTTTCCAACTGTGCCATATTCTGCCCAGCCACCATGCCGGCCATGCTGCCCAGCCTCTGTGAGGCCATGGTCGCAGGCCCCACCGACTTCTTGGGTCATGTGGCCAGCAGGGTCTGGCCAGTCCACATTCACCCACCCTCACCCCCTCTGCCCCATTAACAGCAGCCTCTTTACCCATCTAGTCTGCCTCTCTACCACTGTGGGCAACCAGCTGGCAGCAGGATTCGCCATCACCTGCTCCACTGCCAAGCCATTTCTTCAGACAGGTGGGTTTTGCAGCTTCTTCGAAGGGAGTACTCCATCCCCTTTGAGACTACCCCTCCATCCACACCATCTTACTTACAGATGGCATAGGATCGTTGTAGGAAGTTGGCTCTGTATGTGCTATTTCAAAGTAAGGAATAGCATGCACAGAGTCCAAGGGTTCCCCTTAGAGGTAAAATAGTGGTAAAAATAGATAATACTAATGCTCTATTTTGTGGTAGTGTGGTCGAGCAGTAGGCTTATCCAAGGAGTAGTGTTAAGCATTTGTTGTACATACACATAGACAATAAATGAGGTACACACACTCAGAGACAAATCCAGCCAATAGGTTTTGTTATAGAAAAATATCTTTTCTTAGTTTATTTTACGAACCACAGGTTCAAATTCTACATGTAATATCTCATTCGAAAGGTATTGCAGGTAAGTACTTTAGGAACTTCAAATCATCAAAATTGCATGTATACTTTTCAAGTTATTCACAAATAGCTGTTTTAAAAGTGGACACTTAGTGCAATTTTCACAGTTCCTAGGGGAGGTAAGTATTTGTTAGGTTAACCAGGTAAGTAAGACACTTACAGGGCTTAGTTCTTGGTCCAAGGTAGCCCACCGTTGGGGGTTCAGAGCAACCCCAAAGTCACCACACCAGCAGCTCAGGGCCGGTCAGGTGCAGAGTTCAAAGTGGTGCCCAAAACACATAGGCTAGAATGGAGAGGAGGGGGTGCCCCGGTTCCGGTCTGCTTGCAGGTAAGTACCCGCGTCTTCGGAGGGCAGACCAGGGGGGTTTTGTAGGGCACCGGGGGGGACACAAGCCCACACAGAAATTTCACCCTCAGCAGCGCGGGGGCGGCCGGGTGCAGTGTAGAAACAAGCGTCGGGTTTGTAATGGAAGTCAATGGGAGATCTAGGGATCTCTTCAGCGCTGCAGGCAGGCAAGGGGGGGGTTCCTCGGGGAAACCTCCACTTGGTCAAAGGAGAGGGACTCCTGGGGGTCACTCCTCCAGTGAAAGTCCGGTCCTTCAGGTCCTGGGGGCTGCGGGTGCAGGGTCTCTCCCAGGTGTCGGGACTTAGGATTCAAAGAGTCGCGGTCAGGGGAAGCCTCTGGATTCCCTCTGCAGGCGGCGCTGTGGGGGCTCAGGGGGGACAGGTTTTTGTACTCACAGTCTTAGAGTAGTCCTGGGGTCCCTCCTGAGGTGTTGGATCGCCACCAGCCGAGTCGGGGTCGCCGGGTGCAGTGTTGCAAGTCTCACGCTTCTTGCGGGGAGCTTGCAGGGTTCTTTAAAGCTGCTGAAACAAAGTTGCAGCTTTTCTTGGAGCAGGTCGCTGTCCTCGGGAGTTTCCTTGTCTTTTCGAAGCAGGGGGCAGTCCTCAGAGGATGTCGAGGGCGCTGGTCCCTTTGGAAGGCGTCGCTGGAGCAGGATCTTTGGAAGGCAGGAGACAGGCCGGTGAGTTTCTGGAGCCAAGGCAGTTGTCGTCTTCTGGTCTTCCTCTGCAGGGGGTTTTCAGCTAGGCAGTCCTTCTTCTTGTAGTTGCAGGAATCTAATTTTCTAGGGTTCAGGGTAGCCCTTAAATACTAAATTTAAGGGCGTGTTTAGGTCTGGGGGGGTTAGTAGCCAAATGGCTACTAGCCCTGAGGGTGGGTACACCCTCTTTGTGCCTCCTCCCAAGGGGAGGGGGTCACAATCCTAACCCTATTGGGGGAGATCCTCCATCTGCAAGATGGAGGATTTCTAAAAGTCAGAGTCACCTCAGCTCAGGACACCTTAGGGGCTGTCCTGACTGGCCAGTGACTCCTCCTTGTTGCTTTCTTTGTTCCCTCCAGCCTTGCCGCCAAAAGTGGGGGGCCGTGGCCGGAGGGGGGCGGGCAACTCCACTAAGCTGGAGTGCCCTGCTGGGCTGTGACAAAGGGGTGAGCCTTTGAGGCTCACCGCCAGGTGTTACAGCTCCTGCCTGGGGGAGGTGTTAGCATCTCCACCCAGTGCAGGCTTTGTTACTGGCCTCAGAGTGACAAAGGCACTCTCCCCATGGGGCCAGCAACATGTCTCTGGTGTGGCAGGCTGCTGGAACTAGTCAGCCTACACAGACAGTCGGTTAAGTTTCAGGGGGCACCTCTAAGGTGCCCTCTGTGGTGTATTTTACAATAAAATGTACACTGGCATCAGTGTGCATTTATTGTGCTGAGAAGTTTGATACCAAACTTCCCAGTTTTCAGTGTAGCCATTATGGTGCTGTGGAGTTCGTGTTTGACAGACTCCCAGACCATATACTCTTATGGCTACCCTGCACTTACAATGTCTAAGGTTTTGCTTAGACACTGTAGGGGTACCATGCTCATGCACTGGTACCCTCACCTATGGTATAGTGCACCCTGCCTTAGGGCTGTAAGGCCTGCTAGAGGGGTGGCTTACCTATACTGCATAGGCAGTGAGAGGCTGGCATGGCACCCTGAGGGGAGTGCCATGTCGACTTACTCGTTTTGTCCTCACTAGCACACACAAGCTGGCAAGCAGTGTGTCTGTGCTGAGTGAGAGGTCTCCAGGGTGGCACAAGACATGCTGCAGCCCTTAGAGACCTTCCTTGGCATCAGGGCCCTTGGTACTAGAAGTACCAGTTACAAGGGACTTATCTGGATGCCAGGGTCTGACAATTGTGGATACAAAAGTACAGGTTAGGGAAAGAACACTGGTGCTGGGGCCTGGTTAGCAGGCCTCAGCACACTTTCAATTGTAAACATAGCATCAGCAAAGGCAAAAAAGTCAGGGGGCAACCATGCCAAGGAGGCATTTCCTTACAATCGTCTTTCCATTCTTTGCAAGGAAGTTGCAGCTCTCTTGGACAAGGGAGCCGTAGACAGAATTCCAGTGCCAGAAGTAGGCTGTGGTTGCTATTCCTGCTACTTTCTGAACCCTAAAAAGGATGAGGGTCTTTGCTTTACTCTAGACCTACAAGCCCTCAATCTTTTCCTCAAGAAGGAGACGTTCAAGAGGCTCATGTTGGCTTAGGTATTGTCTGCCTGGACCCGGGAGACGGGGTGGTGTCTTGGACTTGCAGGACACTTTTCACATCACTGTCCTGCCTACCCACAGACTATACTTGCTGCTCATGGTAGGCCACGAGCACTGTCAGTTTACTGTGCTCCCCTTCGTCCTTATTAACACCCCTTGGGTGTTCTCCGAGGTGATGGTGGTGGTTGCAGCTCATCTGCAGAGATCAGGGGTTTCAGTCTTATCCTACCTCAACTGCTGATCTCCCACCTCAGCATTCGCTGGGGTTGACTATAAATGTGCAAAGTCACACCTGACTCCCTCTTGCTCTCCCTTTCATCTGAGCTGTTCTGGAAATGGTGCAGTTTCAGTCTTATCCTCCAGAGCAGCGATCCCAGAATATTCAGGCTATGATGCTGATGTTTCAGCCTGTATCACGGATTTCAGTGATACGGACTCTGAGGCTGAGGGTCTCATGGCCTCTTGCATCCTGCTGGTACCACAGGCCGTGCCAGATGGCATATGCGGGCTCTGCAGTGGGACCTGAAGTTCCAGTGGGCGCAGCATTCGGGGAATCTCTCTTCAGGCTCCGAGAACCTCAAGCCTCCAGCACTCTGCAACTCGAAGATCATCTTCCGCTTTGCATATCCTGCGACATGGGACTCCTGTTTTGTTGTGCTGCTGAGGCCTTCCTGTGACTCCCTGTGCCTGCTGCCACTGGGTCGCTCTTAGGGGCTCCTCCAACTCTGGCTGGCTTTCCTTCCTGCTGAAGGCTTGCCCTGACTTTCTTCCAAGGGTCGAGTCACTAGGACCTTGCTGGTCCTCAAAAACCTACAGTCTTCCTTGTAACAACTATGTTCGATGGCATCTGTCGCTGTAGATACACATGTTCTGCATAGCTCGCCATCTGGTGTTGGGTCGGAGTGTTACAAGTTGTTTTTCTTCGAAGAAGTCTTTCGAGTCACGGGACCGAGTGACTCCTCCTTCTGTCTCCATTGCGCATGGGCGTCGACTCCATCTTCGATTGTTTTCTTTGCGCCATCGGGTTCGGACGTGTTCCTGTCGCTCCGAGTTTCGGAACGGAAAGTTAGTAGATTTCGGAAGATTTTCGTCGGTATTGTTGCGTTCGGGATCGGCGTAGTTAGATTCAACACCGCATCGAAGATCGACGCGCTCCGGTGCCCTTCGGGGTACTTTTCGATCCCCCGTCGGGGCCTGGTCGGCCCGACCGTGTGTCCAACACCGCCGATGGAACGGACCCCGTTCCATTTTTTGTCCCAAATGCCACAACAAATACCCGTATCCAGGCCAACATTTGGTCTGTAACCTGTGCCTGTCACCTGAGCACAGTGAGGAGACTTGCGAAGCCTGTCGCGCGTTCCGGTCCCGAAAGACACTCCGTGACCGTCGAGCCAGGAGACTTCAGATGGCGTCCACGCCGACAGCGCACCGAGAGTTCGAGGAACAAGAGGAAGAAGAAACCTTTTCGATCCACGAATCGGACTCTGAGGAATTCGACGATCAAAGAACCGTGAGTAAGATGTCGAAAACAACACATAAGAAAAGTGACAAGGCCCAGGGGACGCCACTGCCACCAGGCCATGGCTCCACCCATAAGTTCGGTGACCGACCATCGGCACCGAAAAAGGCCCAAACAGTGCCGAGATCATCCGACTCCGGTCGAGACACCGGCACGCAGCCTTCTCGGGATCGAGAAAGTGCTTGAGAGAAGCAACGACACCGAGATAGCGGTGTAGAAACGGCTCGACGCCGAGACAGCGGCACCGACGAAGATCGACGCCGAGAGGTTTCGACTCTAAAAAAGAAAAAAGCCACCTCGGAGCCGAAAAAAGATACAGGCAGGGTTTCGGTGCCGAAACAACCCGTAACCGACCCAGGTCCAGGCTCTTATACAGAGGAGCAATCACTGTCCTCTCAGATGCGAAAGCATAGTGTAAAGAAATGGCTCCCTGTTGCAGTTACCCCCCACTTTTTGCCTGATACTGATGCTGACTTGACTGAGAAGTGTGCTGGGACCCTGCTAACCAGGCCCCAGCACCAGTGTTCTTTCACCTAAAATGTGCTTTTGATTCCACAATTGGCACATCCTGGCATCCAGGTAAGTCCCTTGTAACTGGTACCCCTGGTACCAAGGGCCCTGATGCCAGGGAAGGTCTCTAAGGGCTGCAGCATATCTTATGCCACCCTGGGGACCCCTCACTCAGCACAGACACACTGCTTGCCAGCTTGTGTGTGCTGGTGAGAACAAAATGAGTAAGTCGACATGGCACTCCCCTCAGGGTGCCATGCCAACCTCCCACTGCCTGTGGCATAGGTAAGTCACCCCTCTAGTAGGCCTTACAGCCCTAAGGCAGGGTGCACTATACCACAGGTGAGGGCATATGTGCATGAGCACTATGCCCCTACAGTGTCTAAGCAAAACCTTAGACATTGTAAGTGCAGGGTAGCCATAAGAGTATATGGGCTGGGAGTCTGTCAAAAACGAACTCCACAGCTCTCAAACTTCTCAGAATAATAAACCCACACTGATGCCAGTGTTGGATTTATTAAAAAATGCACACAGAGAGCAACTTAGAGATGCCCCCTGTATTTTACCCAATTGTTCAGTGTAGGCTGACTGGTTCCAGCAGCCTGCCACACTAGAGACATGTTGCTGGCCCCATGTGGAGAGTGCCTTTGTCACTCTGAGGCCAGTAACAAAGCCTGCACTGGGTGGAGATGCTAACACCTCCCCCAGGCAGGAGCTGTAACAGGGCTCACCCCTTTGTCACAGCACAGCAGGGCACTCCAGCTTAGTGGAGTTGCCCTCCCCCTCCGGCCACGGCCCCCACTTTTGGCGGCAAGGCTGGAGGAAACAAAGAAAACAACAAGGAGGAGTCACTGGCCAGTCAGGACAGCCCCTAAGGTGTCCTGAGCTGAAGTGACTCTAACTTTTAGAAATCCTCCATCTTGCAGATGGAGGATTCCCCCAATAGGATTAGGGATGTGTAAAGAAATGGCTCCCTGTTGCAGTTACCCCCCACTTTTTGCCTGATACTGATGCTGACTTGACTGAGAAGTGTGCTGGGACCCTGCTAACCAGGCCCCAGCACCAGTGTTCCTTCACCTAAAATGTACCATTGTATCCACAATTGGCACACCCTGGCATTCAGATAAGTCCCTTGTAACTGGTACTTCTAGTACCAAGGGCCCTGATGCCAAGGAAGGTCTCTAAGGGCTGCAGCATGTCTTATGCCACCCTAGAGACCCCTCACTCAGCACAGACACACTGCTTACAAGCCTGTGTGTGCTAGTGAGAACAAAATGAGTAAGTCGACATGGCACTCCCCTCAGGGTGCCATGCCAGCCTCTCACTGCCTATGCAGTATAGGTAAGACACCCCTCTAGCAGGCCTTACAGCCCTAAGGCAGGGTGCACTATACCATAGGTGAGGGTACCAGTGCATGAGCACTGTGCCCCTACAGTGTCTAAACAAAACCTTAGACATTGTAAGTGCAGGGTAGCCATAAGAGTATATGGTCTGGGAGTTTGTCAAACACGAACTCCACAGCACCATAATGGCTTCACTGAAAACTGGGAAGTTTGGTATCAAACTTCTCAGCACAATAAATGCACACTGATGCCAGTGTACATTTTATTGTAAAATACACCACAGAGGGCACCTTAGAGGTGCCCCCTGAAACTTAACCAACTAGCTGTGTAGGCTGACTGGTTCCAGCAGCCTGCCACACTAGAGACATGTTGCTGGCCCCATGGGGAGAGTGCCTTTGTCACTCTGAGGCCAGTAACAAAGCCTGCACTGGGTGGAGATGCTAACACCTCCCCCAGGCAGGAGCTGTGACACCTGGCGGTGAGCCTCAAAGGCTCACCCCTTTGTCACAGCCCAGCAGGGCACTCCAGCTTAGTGGAGTTGCCCGCCCCCTCCGGCCACGGCCCCCACTTTTGGCGGCAAGGCTGGAGGGAACAAAGAAAGCAACAAGGAGGAGTCACTGGCCAGTCAGGACAGCCCCTAAGGTGTCCTGAGCTGAAGTGACTCTAACTTTTAGAAATCCTCCATCTTGCAGATGGAGGATTCCCCCAATAGGGTTAGGATTGTGACCCCCTCCCCTTGGGAGGAGGCACAAAGAGGGTGTACCCACCCTCAGGGCTAGTAGCCATTGGCTACTAACCCCCCAGACCTAAACACGCCCTTAAATTTAGTATTTAAGGGCTACCCTGAACCCTAGAAAATTAGATTCCTGCAACTACAAGAAGGACTGCCTAGCTGAAAACCCCTGCAGAGGAAGACCAGAAGACGACAACTGCCTTGGCTCCAGAAACTCACCGGCCTGTCTCCTGCCTTCCAAAGATCCTGCTCCAGCGACGCCTTCCAAAGGGACCAGCGACCTCGACATCCTCTGAGGACTGCCCCTGCTTCGAAAAGACAAGAAACTCCCGAGGACAGCGGACCTGCTCCAAGAAAAGCTGCAACTTTGTTTCCAGCAGCTTTAAAGAACCCTGCAAGCTCCCCGCAAGAAGCGTGAGACTTGCAACACTGCACCCGGCGACCCCGACTCGGCTGGTGACGATCCAACACCTCAGGAGGGACCCCAGGACTACTCTAAGACTGTGAGTACAAAAACCTGTCCCCCCTGAACCCCCACAGCGCCGCCTGCAGAGGGAATCCCGAGGCTTCCCCTGACCGCGACTCTTTGAATCCAAAGTCCCGACACCTGGGAGAGACCCTGCACCCGCAGCCCCCAGGACCTGAAGGACCGGACTTTCACTGGAGGAGTGACCCCCAGGAGTCCCTCTCCCTTGACCAAGTGGAGGTTTCCCCGAGGAACCCCCCCCTTGCCTGCCTGCAGCGCTGAAGAGATCCCTAGATCTCCCATTGACTTCCATTACAAACCCGACGCTTGTTTCTACACTGCACCCGGCCGCCCCCGCGCTGCTGAGGGTGAAATTTCTGTGTGGGCTTGTGTCCCCCCCGGTGCCCTACAAAACCCCCCTGGTCTGCCCTCCGAAGACGCGGGTACTTACCTGCAAGCAGACCGGAACCGGGGCACCCCCTTCTCTCCATTCTAGCCTATGTGTTTTGGGCACCACTTTGAACTCTGCACCTGACCGGCCCTGAGCTGCTGGTGTGGTGACTTTGGGGTTGCTCTGAACCCCCAACGGTGGGCTACCTTGGACCAAGAACTAAGCCCTGTAAGTGTCTTACTTACCTGGTTAACCTAACAAATACTTACCTCCCCTAGGAACTGTGAAAATTGCACTAAGTGTCCACTTTTAAAACAGCTATTTGTGAATAACTTGAAAAGTATACATGCAATTTTGATGATTTGAAGTTCCTAAAGTACTTACCTGCAATACCTTTCGAATGAGATATTACATGTAGAATTTGAACCTGTGGTTCTTAAAATAAACTAAGAAAATATATTTTTCTATATAAAAACCTATTGGCTGGATTTGTCTCTGAGTGTGTGTACCTCATTTATTGTCTATGTGTATGTACAACAAATGCTTAACACTACTCCTTAGATAAGCCTACTGCTCGACCACACTACCACAAAATAGAGCATTAGTATTATCTCTTTTTGCCACTATCTTACCTCTAAGGGGAACCCTTGGACTCTGTGCATACTATTCCTTACTTTGAAATAGTGCATACAGAGCCAACTTCCTACATTGGTGGATCAGCGGTGGGGTACAAGACTTTGCATTTGCTGGACTACTCAGCCAATACCTGATCACACGACAAATTCCAAAATTGTCATTAGAAATTCATTTTTGCAATTTGAAATTTTTCTAAATTCTTAAAAGTCCTGCTAGGGCCTTGTGTGTTAAGTCCCTGTTTAGCATTGTCTTTTAGAGTTTAAAAAGTTTGTTAAAAGTTTGAAATTAGATTCTAGAAACAGTTTTAGATTCTTAAAAAAGTATTCCAACTCTTAGCAGAATAATGTCTGATACAGAGATGCAGGTGGTGGAACTCGACACCACACCTTACCTCCATCTTAAGATGAGGGAGCTAAGGTCTCTCTGTAATATAAAGAAAATAACCATTGGCTCCAGACCTACCAAAATTCAGCTCCAGGAGCTGTTGGCAGAGTTTGAAAAAGCCAACCCCTCTGAGGATGACTTCACAGAGGAAGAAATTAGTGACTTGGAGGGCAATTCCCCCCTTCCAGTCCTAAATAGGGAGACCAGGGCCTCTCAAGCCCTGTCTCCAAAAATGATAGTCAGAAATGTTGCTTCCCTCACAGGAGGGTCCAGCATTTCTGAAATCACTGAGGATGCTCTCAGTGAAGATGACCCCCTGTTAGCCAGGATGGTCAAAAGATTGGCTTTGGAAAAGCAGCTCCTAGCCATAGAAAGGGAAAGAAAAGAGATGGGCCTAGGTCCCATCAATGGTGGCAGCAACTTAAATAGGGTCAGAGATTCTCCTGACATCCTAAAAATCCCCAAAGGGATTGTAACAAAATATGAAGATGGTGATGACATCACCAAATGGTTCACAGCTTTTGAGAGGGCTTGTGTAACCAGAAAAGTGAACAGATCTCACTGGGGTGCTCTCCTTTGGGAAATGTTCACTGGAAAGTGTAGGGATAGACTCCTCACACTCTCTGGAAAAGATGCAGAATCTTATGACCTCATGAAGGGTACCCTGATTGAGGGCTTTGGATTCTCCACTGAGGAGTATAGAATTAGATTCAGGGGGGCTCAAAAATCCTCGAGCCAGACCTGGGTTGATTTTGTAGACTACTCAGTCAAAACACTGGATGGTTGGTTAACTGGAAATGAAGTGTGTAACTATGTTGGGCTTTATAATTTGTTTATGAAAGAACACATTTTAAGTAACTGCTTCAATGAAAAGTTGCATCAGTATCTGGTAGACCTAGGTCCAATTTCTCCCCAAGAATTGGGAAAGAAGGCAGACCACTGGGTCAAGACTAGAGTAACCAAAACTTCCACTGGGGGTGACCAAAAGAAAGGGGTTACAAAAACTCCCCAGGAGAAAGTGGGTGACACTAGAAACAAAGAAAAAGAGTCCTCTGTAGGCCCCCAAAAACCAGAACAGGTGGGTGGGCCCCAAGACACAACCCAAAACAAAGGTGGGTACCAGGGTAAGAACTGGGATGCCACTAAGGCATGGTGCCACAACTGTAAACAGTCTGGGCACCACACCAAGGACACTTCTTGTCCCAAAAACAAACCCCAGAACAAAATTCCAGGGGTAACCAGTGTAGCCATGGGAGATGACTCCTCAGATGAGGAGGTCTTCCTAGCCTTCAACTGGAAACAGGGCCCAACAGGTGAGTTGGAGATTCCAGAGGGAAGCAGACACTTCCACCACCTACTGGTGAATGGAATCCCAACCACTGCCCTGAGAGACACTTGTGCCAGTCACACTATTGTGCATGACAGGCTGGTGCTCTCAAACCAGTACATCCCAGGTGAGACTGCCAGGGTAAGAGTTAGCCTAGACAGGGTCACTAAGAGGCCTGTGGCTTTAGTGCCCATAGAAGTGGGTGGCACTCTTAGCTGGAGAAGGGTAGTAGTCAGTACAGACCTCCCCCTTGATTGTCTCCTTGGAAATGACTACCCAGAGGTTAGTCAGAGCCCAAGAGAGAAACTGGTCCAGTGCCAGTCCTCTCCCAAGGATTCTGGAAGTCCTGCCTCTGCAGTAAATGCAAGCAGGCCCCAGAAGAAGAAGAAAAGAAAACAGAGTAGGAAGGGTGGACAACCTTTAGCCAAGGTTACAGCAAGCCAAGGAGATTTTGCTCCAGTAGGGGAGAACTCCAAAGATGGCCCTGATAAAGTCCAACCTGACCCACAAGAAGTCCTGGCTAGTCAGGCAACTGTTAAACCTGAGTGGGTGGCTCCTCAGCTAACAGAAGAAAGAGTGGAAGAAGGGTGTTTACTACAAGATGTGGTAACCCCCCACTCTAATACAGCAGACAGGCAACCTGAACCCAAAGAAGCCTGTAACTTAGCCCCTTCCCTTTTAGGTGAAGAGCTAAAGGTGTGGTTCTGGGCACTGACAGCTGTCAGTGGCCTCTGCTGGGTGTTAGCCTTTATGGCTGCACTATCCTTAGCATGGTGGTCTGACCCCATGCCAAATAGCAAGTTAGGCCCCCTGACCCTATTGGTCATGGTGGGGTTACTCCAGCTCTGGGTAACCTCTCTGGGTAAGCTAGGGGTAACCCTTGCCAAGATAAGGTTAGCAGAGGTGGATACCTCTAAGACCAAAATAGAAAGAATGGGTGGAGACATTGAAGAGGCAGACAAGAGGCAATTCAGACTAGGTCCTATCACTGTGGAAGTGGGTCAGTTCCCCAAAGGGAATGACCTGAACAGAAGGATGTAAGGCAGAGTAGGCCCTGCAACTAACCAGCCTATTTCTCCTACTCTTCCTCGCCTGACAGACTAGGAAGACTCTCCCAGCTTGGGCTGAGTCTCCTGGCCTGTAGGCTGGGGGGGGCTTGTGTAAAGAAATGGCTCCCTGTTGCAGTTACCCCCCACTTTTTGCCTGATACTGATGCTGACTTGACTGAGAAGTGTGCTGGGACCCTGCTAACCAGGCCCCAGCACCAGTGTTCCTTCACCTAAAATGTACCATTGTATCCACAATTGGCACACCCTGGCATTCAGATAAGTCCCTTGTAACTGGTACTTCTAGTACCAAGGGCCCTGATGCCAAGGAAGGTCTCTAAGGGCTGCAGCATGTCTTATGCCACCCTAGAGACCCCCCACTCAGCACAGACACACTGCTTACAAGCCTGTGTGTGCTAGTGAGAACAAAATGAGTAAGTCGACATGGCACTCCCCTCAGGGTGCCATGCCAGCCTCTCACTGCCTATGCAGTATAGGTAAGACACCCCTCTAGCAGGCCTTACAGCCCTAAGGCAGGGTGCACTATACCATAGGTGAGGGTACCAGTGCATGAGCACTGTGCCCCTACAGTGTCTAAACAAAACCTTAGACATTGTAAGTGCAGGGTAGCCATAAGAGTATATGGTCTGGGAGTTTGTCAAACACGAACTCCACAGCACCATAATGGCTACACTGAAAACTGGGAAGTTTGGTATCAAACTTCTCAGCACAATAAATGCACACTGATGCCAGTGTACATTTTATTGTAAAATACACCACAGAGGGCACCTTAGAGGTGCCCCCTGAAACTTAACCAACTAGCTGTGTAGGCTGACTGGTTCCAGCAGCCTGCCACACTAGAGACATGTTGCTGGCCCCATGGGGAGAGTGCCTTTGTCACTCTGAGGCCAGTAACAAAGCCTGCACTGGGTGGAGATGCTAACACCTCCCCCAGGCAGGAGCTGTGACACCTGGCGGTGAGCCTCAAAGGCTCACCCCTTTGTCACAGCCCAGCAGGGCACTCCAGCTTAGTGGAGTTGCCCGCCCCCTCCGGCCACGGCCCCCACTTTTGGCGGCAAGGCTGGAGGGAACAAAGAAAGCAACAAGGAGGAGTCACTGGCCAGTCAGGACAGCCCCTAAGGTGTCCTGAGCTGAAGTGACTCTAACTTTTAGAAATCCTCCATCTTGCAGATGGAGGATTCCCCCAATAGGGTTAGGATTGTGACCCCCTCCCCTTGGGAGGAGGCACAAAGAGGGTGTACCCACCCTCAGGGCTAGTAGCCATTGGCTACTAACCCCCCAGACCTAAACACGCCCTTAAATTTAGTATTTAAGGGCTACCCTGAACCCTAGAAAATTAGATTCCTGCAACTACAAGAAGGACTGCCTAGCTGAAAACCCCTGCAGAGGAAGACCAGAAGACGACAACTGCCTTGGCTCCAGAAACTCACCGGCCTGTCTCCTGCCTTCCAAAGATCCTGCTCCAGCGACGCCTTCCAAAGGGACCAGCGACCTCGACATCCTCTGAGGACTGCCCCTGCTTCGAAAAGACAAGAAACTCCCGAGGACAGCGGACCTGCTCCAAGAAAAGCTGCAACTTTGTTTCCAGCAGCTTTAAAGAACCCTGCAAGCTCCCCGCAAGAAGCGTGAGACTTGCAACACTGCACCCGGCGACCCCGACTCGGCTGGTGACGATCCAACACCTCAGGAGGGACCCCAGGACTACTCTAAGACTGTGAGTACAAAAACCTGTCCCCCCTGAACCCCCACAGCGCCGCCTGCAGAGGGAATCCCGAGGCTTCCCCTGACCGCGACTCTTTGAATCCAAAGTCCCGACACCTGGGAGAGACCCTGCACCCGCAGCCCCCAGGACCTGAAGGACCGGACTTTCACTGGAGGAGTGACCCCCAGGAGTCCCTCTCCCTTGACCAAGTGGAGGTTTCCCCGAGGAACCCCCCCCTTGCCTGCCTGCAGCGCTGAAGAGATCCCTAGATCTCCCATTGACTTCCATTACAAACCCGACGCTTGTTTCTACACTGCACCCGGCCGCCCCCGCGCTGCTGAGGGTGAAATTTCTGTGTGGGCTTGTGTCCCCCCCGGTGCCCTACAAAACCCCCCTGGTCTGCCCTCCGAAGACGCGGGTACTTACCTGCAAGCAGACCGGAACCGGGGCACCCCCTTCTCTCCATTCTAGCCTATGTGTTTTGGGCACCACTTTGAACTCTGCACCTGACCGGCCCTGAGCTGCTGGTGTGGTGACTTTGGGGTTGCTCTGAACCCCCAACGGTGGGCTACCTTGGACCAAGAACTAAGCCCTGTAAGTGTCTTACTTACCTGGTTAACCTAACAAATACTTACCTCCCCTAATAACTGTGAAAATTGCACTAAGTGTCCACTTTTAAAACAGCTATTTGTGAATAACTTGAAAAGTATACATGCAATTTTGATGATTTGAAGTTCCTAAAGTACTTACCTGCAATACCTTTCGAATGAGATATTACATGTAGAATTTGAACCTGTGGTTCTTAAAATAAACTAAGAAAAGATATTTTTCTATATAAAAACCTATTGGCTGGATTTGTCTCTGAGTGTGTGTACCTCATTTATTGTCTATGTGTATGTACAACAAATGCTTAACACTACTCCTTAGATAAGCCTACTGCTCGACCACACTACCACAAAATAGAGCATTAGTATTATCTCTTTTTGCCACTATCTTACCTCTAAGGGGAACCCTTGGACTCTGTGCATACTATTCCTTACTTTGAAATAGTGCATACAGAGCCAACTTCCTACAGGATGTGACCCCCTCCCCTTGGGAGGAGGCACAAAGAGGGTGTACTCACCCTCAGGGCTAGTAGCCATTGGCTACTAACCCCCCAGACCTAAACACGCCCTTAAATTTAGTATTTAAGGGCTCTCCCTAAACCTAGAAATTAGATTCCTGCAACTACAAGAAGGACTGCCGAGCTGACAAACCCCTGCAGAGGAAGAACAGAAGACACCAACTGCCTTGGCCCCAGACTTACCGGCCTGTCTCCTGCCTTCCAAAGAAACCTGCTCCAGCGACGCTTTCCAAGGGACCAGCGACCTCTGAATCCTCTGAGGACTGCCCTGCTTCGAAAAAGACGAGAAACTCCTGAGGACAGCGGCACTGCTCCAAAAGAACTGCAACTTTGTTACAAGGAGCAGATTTAAAGACCCCTGCAACTCCCCGCAAGAAGCGTGAGACTTGCAACACTGCACCCGGCGACCCCGACTCGACTGGTGGAGAACAACCAACTCAGGGAGGACCCTCCGGCGACTCTACGACTGTGAGTAACCAAAGTTGTCCCCCCTGAGCCCCCACAGCGACGCCTGCAGAGGGAATCCCTAGGCTCCCCCTGACCGCGACTGCCTGAACTCCATTTCCCGACGGCTGGAAAAGACCCTGCACCCGCAGCCCCCAGCCCCTAAAGAAACGGAACTTCTGTGCAGGAGTGACCCCCAGGAGGCCCTCTCCCTTGCCCAGGTGGTGGCTACCCCGAGGAGCCCCCCCCTTGCCTGCCTGCATCGCTGAAGAGACCCCTTGGTCTCCCATTGAAAACTGAAGGAAACCCGACGCGTGTTTGCACACTGCACCCAGCAGCCCCCGCGCTGCTGAGGGTGTACTTTCTGTGCTACTTTGTGTCTCCCCCGGTGCCCTACAAAACCCCCCTGGTCTGCCCTCCAAAGACGCGGGTACTTACCTGCTGGCAGACTGGAACCGGGGCACTCCCTTCTCTCCATTATAGCCTGTGTTTTGGGCACCTCTTTGACCTTTGCACCTGACCGGCCCTGAGCTGCTGGTGTGATAACTTTGGGGTTGCTCTGAACCGCCAACGGTGGGCTACCTTGGACCAAAAACTAAAACCTGTAAGTGACTTACTTACCTGTTGAAACTAACAATAACTTACCTCCCCCAGGAACTGTGAAAATTGCACTGTGTCCACTTTTAAAACAGCTTATTGTGTTTTATGTAAAAAGTATACATGCTAAAGTAATGATTCAAAGTTCCTAGAGTACTTACCTGCAATACCTTTCAAATGAGCTATTACATGTAAAATTTGAACCTGTGGTTCTTAAAATAAACTAAGAAAAGATATTTTTTCTATAACAAAACCTATTGGCTGGATTTGTCTCTGAGTGTGTGTACCTCATTTATTGTCTATGTGTATGTACAACAAATGCTTAACACTACTCCTTGGATAAGCCTACTGCTCGACCACACTACCACAAAATAGAGCATTAGTATTATCTCTTTTTACCACTATTTTACCTCTAAGGGGAACCCTTGGACTCTGTGCATGCTATTCCTTACTTTGAAATAGCACATACAGAGGCAACTTCCTACACATAGGTTTGAGGAAGAGCTGCAATCCACCGAAGTGGACCATACGCAAAAACGTATTTTCATACAGCAGGGAACAGGAAAAATAAGTACCCTTCCCCCTATTAGGAGAAAAAGGAGACTGGAGTTTCAAACAGACCAGGCGCCACAAACAAAGATGGTGAACAAGGTGACTCCGCCACCCTCTCCTCCACCTGTAATTAACGTCTCACCGACGCAAACTCCGTCACATTCCCCGGCTCACACCACCATGAGCCAAGGTGACCAAGATCAAGACGCTTGGGACTTATATGACGCCCCAGTGTCGGACAACAGTCCGGAGGCATATCCAACAAAGCCCTCACCACCTGAAGACAGCACAGCATATTCTCAAGTGGTGGCTAGAGCAGCACAATTCCACAACGTAAACCTCCACTCAGAACAAGTCGAGGATGACTTTTTATTCAACACCCTCTCCTCCACCCACAGCTCCTACCAAAGCCTGCCTATGCTGCCAGGTATGCTTCGGCACGCAAAGGAAATCTTCAAGGAGCCGGTCAAAAGTAGGGCAATAACGCCAAGGGTGGAAAAGAAATATAAAGCACCTCCTACAGACCCTGTTTTCATCACCACACAGCTGCCACCAGATTCCGTCGTAGTGGGAGCAGCTCGGAAAAGAGCCAACTCCCACACATCTGGGGACGCACCACCCCCAGATAAAGAGAGCCGCAAGTTCGATGCAGCTGGGAAAAGGGTCGCAGTACAAGCTGCAAACCAGTGGCGCATCGCTAACTCTCAAGCACTACTTGCGCGCTATGACAGAGCCCATTGGGATGAGATGCAACACCTCATCGAGCATCTACCCAAGGAACTTCAAAAAAGGGCAAAGCAGGTGGTTGAGGAAGGACAGAACATATCAAATAACCAGATACAATCTTCTATGGACGCAGCAGACACAGCTGCAAGAACAATTAATACATCTGTGACCATTAGAAGGCACGCATGGCTAAGAACGTCTGGGTTCAAACCAGAGATACAGCAGGCAGTGCTCAATATGCCATTCAACGAAAAACAACTGTTCGGACCAGAAGTGGACACGGCAATCGAAAAACTTAAAAAAGACACTGACCCTGCTAAAGCCATGGGCGCACTCTACTCCCCGCAGAGCAGAGGAACCTACAGCACCTTCCGCAAGACACCCTTTAGAGGGGGGTTTCGGGGTCAGGCCACACAAGCCAGCACCTCGCAGGCAACACCGTCCAGCTACCAGGGACAGTACAGGGGAGGCTTTCGGGGCCAATACAGAGGAGGGCAATTCACTAGGAATAGAGGAAAATTTCAAAGGCCCAAAACCCCTACAACCAAGCAGTGACTCCAATGTCACTCACCCCCTCCACACAACACCAGTGGGGGGAAGAATAGGTCATTATTACAAAGCATGGGAGGAAATAAGTACAGACACTTGGGTCTTAGCAATTATCCAACATGGTTATTGCATAGAATTCCTACAGTTCCCTCCAAACATACCACCAAAAGCACAGAAATTGTCAAAACAACATTCCGACCTTCTGGAAATAGAAGTTCAAGCACTATTGCAAAAGAATGCAATCGAATTAGTACCAAACACACAAACACAGGAGTCTATTCACTGTACTTCTTAATACCAAAAAAGGACAAAACACTGAGACCAATCCTAGACCTCAGAATACTAAACACCTACATCAAATCAGACCACTTTCACATGGTCACGCTACAAGAGGTGTTACCATTGCTAAAACTACAGGACTACATGACAACCTTAGACCTCAAAGACGCGTATTTCCATATACCAATACATCCATCTCACAGAAAATACCTACGGTTCGTATTCAAAGGAATACATTACCAATTCAAAGTATTGCCTTTTGGTTTAACAACCGCACCAAGAGTCTTTACAAAATGTCTAGCAGTAGTGGCTGCACACATCAGAAGGCAGCAAATACATGTATTCCCGTATCTAGACGATTGGCTAATCAAAACCAATTCACTAACAAAGTGCTTACAACACACAAATCAAATCATACAAACCCTCTACAAACTAGGTTTCACCGTCAACTTTGCAAAATCCAACATTTTGCCGTGCAAAATACAACAATACCTGGGAGCCATAATAGACACAACAAAGGGAGTAGCCACTCCAAGTCCACAAAGAATTCAAAATTTCAACAAGATCATACAACGCATGTATCCAACACAAACAATACAAGCAAAGATGATATTACAACTCCTAGGCATGATGTCTTCATGCATAGCCATTGTCCCGAACGCAAGACTACACATGAGGCCCTTACAACAGTGCCTAGCATCACAATGGTCACAAGCACAGGGTCACCTTCTAGATCTGGTGTTGATAGACCGCCAAACTTACCTATCGCTTCTATGGTGGAACAGTATCAATTTAAACAAAGGGCGGCCATTCCAAGACCCAGTGCCACAATACGTAATAACAACAGATGCTTCCATGACAGGGTGGGGAGCACACCTCGATCAACACAGCATACAAGGACAATGGAACGTACATCAAACAAAACTGCATATAAATCACCTAGAAATGCCAGCAGTTTTTCACGCATTGCGGGCTTTCCAACCAATTATAACTCACAAATACCTTCTTGTCAAAACAGACAACATGACAACTATGTATTATCTAAACAAACAGGGGGGGACACACTCAACGCAGTTGAGTCTTCTAGCACAGAAAAGATGTCGATGGGCATTTCACAACCACATTCGCCTAATAGCGCAGTTTATTCCAGGGATCCAGAATCAACTTGCAGACAATCTCTCTCGAGATCACCAACAAGTCCACGAATGGGAAATTCACCCCCAAGTTCTAAACACTTACTTCAGACTCTGGGGAACACCTCAAATAGACTTGTTTGCAACAGGAGAGAACGCAAAATGCCAAAACTTCGCATCCAGATACCCACACAGGCAGTCCCAAGGCAATGCCCTATGGATGAACTGGTCAGGGATATTTGCCTACGCTTTTCCTCCTCTCCCTCTCCTTCCTTATCTGGTAAACAAATTGAGTCAAAACAAACTCAAACTCATTTTAATAGCACCAACTTGGGCAAGGCAACCCTGGTACACAACACTGCTAGACCTATCAGTAGTACCCCACATCAAATTGCCCAACAGGCCGGATCTGTTAACACAACACAACCAACAGATCAGACATCCAGATCCAGCATCGCTGAATCTAGCAATCTGGCTCCTGAAATCCTAGAATTCGGACACTTACAACTTACCCAAGAATGTATGGAAGTCATAAAGCAAGCCAGAAGGCCGTCCACTAGGCACTGCTAAGCAAGTAAATGGAAGAGGTTTGTCTGCTACTGCCATCATAATCAGATCCAACCTATACACGCAACTCCAAAGGATGTAGTGGGTTACTTGCTTCACTTACAGAAATCTAGCCTAGCCTTCTCTTCCATTAAAATACACCTTGCGGCAATATCTGCATACCTGCAGACTACCTATTCAACTTCCCTATATAGGATACCAGTCATTAAAGCATTCATGGAAGGGCTTAAAAGAATTATACCACCAAGAACACCACCTGTTCCTTCATGGAACTTAAATGTTGTCTTAACAAGACTCATGGGTCCACCTTTTGAACCCATGCACTCTTGCGAAATACAGTTCCTCACCTGGAAGGTTGCATTTCTCATCGCCATTACATCTCTAAGAAGAGTAAGCGAAATTCAGGCGTTTACAATACAAGAACCTTGTAGGAAGTTGGCTCTGTATGTGCTATTTCAAAGTAAGGAATAGCATGCACAGAGTCCAAGGGTTCCCCTTAGAGGTAAAATAGTGGTAAAAATAGATAATACTAATGCTCTATTTTGTGGTAGTGTGGTCGAGCAGTAGGCTTATCCAAGGAGTAGTGTTAAGCATTTGTTGTACATACACATAGACAATAAATGAGGTACACACACTCAGAGACAAATCCAGCCAATAGGTTTTGTTATAGAAAAATATCTTTTCTTAGTTTATTTTAAGAACCACAGGTTCAATTTTAACATGTAATATCTTGTTTGAAAGGTATTGCAGGTAAGTACATTAGGAACTTTGAATCATTTCAATTGCATGTATACTTTTCAAGTTATTGACAAATAGCTACTTTAAAAGTGGACACTTAGTGCAATTTTCACAGTTCCTGGGGGAGGTAAGTATTTGTTAGTTTTTACCAGGTAAGTAAGACACTTACAGGGTTCAGTTCTTGGTCCAAGGTAGCCCACCGTTGGGGGTTCAGAGCAACCCCAAAGTCACCACACCAGCAGCTCAGGGCCGGTCAGGTGCAGAGTTCAAAGGGGTGCCCAAAACACATAGGCTAGAATGGAGAGAAGGGGGTGCCCCGGTTCCGGTCTGCTTGCAGGTAAGTACCCGCGTGTAGGAAGTTGGCTCTGTATGTGCTATTTCAAAGTAAGGAATAGCATGCACAGAGTCCAAGGGTTCCCCTTAGAGGTAAAATAGTGGTAAAAATAGATAATACTAATGCTCTATTTTGTGGTAGTGTGGTCGAGCAGTAGGCTTATCCAAGGAGTAGTGTTAAGCATTTGTTGTACATACACATAGACAATAAATGAGGTACAGACACTCAGAGACAAATCCAGGCCAATAGGTTTTGTTATAGAAAAATATCTTTTCTTAGTTTATTTTAGGAACCACAGGTTCAAATTCTACATGTAATATCTCATTCGAAAGGTATTGCAGGTAAGTACTTTAGGAACTTCAAATCATCAAAATTGCATGTATACTTTTCAAGTTATTCACAAATAGCTGTTTTAAAAGTGGACACTTAGTGCAATTTTCACAGTTCCTAGGGGAGGTAAGTATTTGTTAGGTTAACCAGGTAAGTAAGACACTTACAGGGCTTAGTTCTTGGTCCAAGGTAGCCCACCGTTGGGGGTTCAGAGCAACCCCAAAGTTACCACACCAGCAGCTCAGGGCCGGTCAGGTGCAGAGTTCAAAGTGGTGCCCAAAACACATAGGCTAGAATGGAGAGAAGGGGGTGCCCCGGTTCCGGTCTGCTTGCAGGTAAGTACCCGCGTCTTCGGAGGGCAGACCAGGGGGGTTTTGTAGGGCACCGGGGGGGACACAAGCCCACACAGAAATTTCACCCTCAGCAGCGCGGGGGCGGCCGGGTGCAGTGTAGAAACAAGCGTCGGGTTTGTAATGGAAGTCAATGGGAGATCTAGGGATCTCTTCAGCGCTGCAGGCAGGCAAGGGGGGGGTTCCTCGGGGAAACCTCCACTTGGTCAAGGGAGAGGGACTCCTGGGGGTCACTCCTCCAGTGAAAGTCCGGTCCTTCCGGTCCTGGGGGCTGCGGGTGCAGGGTCTCTCCCAGGTGTCGGGACTTAGGATTCAAAGAGTCGCGGTCAGGGGAAGCCTCGGGATTCCCTCTGCAGGCGGCGCTGTGGGGGCTCAGGGGGGACAGGTTTTTGTACTCACAGTCTTAGAGTAGTCCTGGGGTCCCTCCTGAGGTGTTGGATCGCCACCAGCCGAGTCGGGGTCGCCGGGTGCAGTGTTGCAAGTCTCACGCTTCTTGCGGGGAGCTTGCAGGGTTCTTTAAAGCTGCTGGAAACAAAGTTGCAGCTTTTCTTGGAGCAGGTCCGCTGTCCTCGGGAGTTTCTTGTCTTATCGAAGCAGGGGCAGTCCTCAGAGGATGTCGAAGTCGCTGGTCCCTTTGGAAGGCGTCGCTGGAGCAGGATCTTTGGAAGGCAGGAGACAGGCCGGTGAGTTTCTGGAGCCAAGGCAGTTGTCGTCTTCTGGTCTTCCTCTGCAGGGGTTTTCAGCTAGGCAGTCCTTCTTCTTGTAGTTGCAGGAATCTAATTTTCTAGGGTTCAGGGTAGCCCTTAAATACTAAATTTAAGGGCGTGTTTAGGTCTGGGGGGTTAGTAGCCAATGGCTACTAGCCCTGAGGGTGGGTACACCCTCTTTGTGGCTCCTCCCAAGGGGAGGGGGTCACAATCCTAACCCTATTGGGGGAATCCTCCATCTGCAAGATGGAGGATTTCTAAAAGTTAGTCACTTCAGCTCAGGACACCTTAGGGGCTGTCCTGACTGGCCAGTGACTCCTCCTTGTTGCTTTCTTTGTTCCCTCCAGCCTTGCCGCCAAAAGTGGGGGCCGTGGCCGGAGGGGGCGGGCAACTCCACTAAGCTGGAGTGCCCTGCTGGGCTGTGACAAAGGGGTGAGCCTTTGAGGCTCACCGCCAGGTGTCACAGCTCCTGCCTGGGGGAGGTGTTAGCATCTCCACCCAGTGCAGGCTTTGTTACTGGCCTCAGAGTGACAAAGGCACTCTCCCCATGGGGCCAGCAACATGTCTCTGGTGTGGCAGGCTGCTGGAACTAGTCAGCCTACACAGACAGTCGGTTAAGTTTCAGGGGGCACCTCTAAGGTGCCCTCTGGGGTGTATTTTGCAATAAAATGTACACTGGCATCAGTGTGCATTTATTGTGCTGAGAAGTTTGATACCAAACTTCCCAGTTTTCAGTGTAGCCATTATGGTGCTGTGGAGTTCGTGTTTGACAGACTCCCAGACCATATACTCTTATGGCTACCCTGCACTTACAATGTCTAAGGTTTTGTTTAGACACTGTAGGGGTACCATGCTCATGCACTGGTACCCTCACCTATGGTATAGTGCACCCTGCCTTAGGGCTGTAAGGCCTGCTAGAGGGGTGTCTTACCTATACTGCATAGGCAGTGAGAGGCTGGCATGGCACCCTGAGGGGAGTGCCATGTCGACTTACTCGTTTTGTCCTCACTAGCACACACAAGCTGGCAAGCAGTGTGTCTGTGCTGAGTGAGAGGTCTCAAGGGTGGCATAAGACATGCTGCAGCCCTTAGAGACCTTCCTTGGCATCAGGGCCCTTGGTACTAGAAGTACCAGTTACAAGGGACTTATCTGGATGCCAGGGTCTGCCAATTGTGGATACAAAAGTACAGGTTAGGGAAAGAACACTGGTGCTGGGGTCTGGTTAGCAGGCCTCAGCACACTTTCAATTGTAAACATAGCATCAGCAAAGGCAAAAAGTCAGGGGGCAACCATGCCAAGGAGGCATTTCCTTACACCGCGTCTTCGGAGGGCAGACCAGGGGGGTTTTGTAGGGCACCGGGGGGGACACAAGCCCACACAGAAATTTCACCCTCAGCAGCGCGGGGGCGGCCGGGTGCAGTGTAGAAACAAGCGTCGGGTTTGCAATGTTAGTCTATGAGAGATCAACGGATCTCTTCAGCGCTGCAGGCAGGCAAGGGGGGGCTTCCTCGGGGAAACCTCCACTTGGGCAAGGGAGAGGGACTCCTGGGGGTCACTTCTTCAGTGAAAGTCCGGTCCTTCAGGTCCTGGGGGCTGCGGGTGCAGGGTCTTTTCCAGGCGTCGGGACTTAGGTTTCAGAGAGTCGCGGTCAGGGGAAGCCTCGGGATTCCCTCTGCAGGCGGCGCTGTGGGGGCTCAGGGGGGACAGGTTTTGGTACTCACAGTCGTAGAGTAGTCCGGGGGTCCTCCCTGAGGTGTTGGTTCTCCACCAGCCGAGTTGGGGTCGCCGGGTGCAGTGTTGCAAGTCTCACGCTTCTTGCGGGGAGTTGCAGGGTTCTTTAAAGCTGCTTCTTGAAACAAAGTTGCAGTCTTTTTGGAGCAGGTCCGCTGTCCTCGGGAGTTTCTTGTCGTCGTCGAAGCAGGGCAGTCCTCAGAGGATTCAGAGCTCGCTGGTCCCTTTGGAAGGCGTCGCTGGAGCAGAGTTCTTTGGAAGGCAGGAGACAGGCCGGTGAGTTTCTGGAGCCAAGGCAGTTGTCGTCTTCTGGTCTTCCTCTGCAGGGGTTTTCAGCTAGGCAGTCCTTCTTCTTGTAGTTTGCAGGAATCTAATTTTCTAGGGTTCAGGGTAGCCCTTAAATACTAAATTTAAGGGCGTGTTTAGGTCTGGGGGGTTAGTAGCCAATGGCTACTAGCCCTGAGGGTGGGTACACCCTCTTTGTGCCTCCTCCCAAGGGGAGGGGGTCACAATCCTAACCCTATTGGGGGAATCCTCCATCTACAAGATGGAGGATTTCTAAAAGTTAGAGTCACTTCAGCTCAGGACACCTTAGGGGCTGTCCCGACTGGCCAGTGACTCCTCCTTGTTGCTTTCTTTGTTCCCTCCAGCCTTGCCGCCAAAAGTGGGGGCCGTGGCCGGAGGGGGCGGGCAACTCCACTAAGCTGGAGTGCCCTGCTGGGCTGTGACAAAGGGGGGAGCCTTTGAGGCTCACCGCCAGGTGTCACAGCTCCTGCCTGGGGGAGGTGTTAGCATCTCCACCCAGTGCAGGCTTTGTTACTGGCCTCAGAGTGACAAAGGCACTCTCCCCATGGGGCCAGCAACATGTCTCTAGTGTGGCAGGCTGCTGGAACTAGTCAGCCTACACAGACAGTCGGTTAAGTTTCAGGGGGCACCTCTAAGGTGCCCTCTGGGGTGTATTTTGCAATAAAATGTACACTGGCATCAGTGTGCATTTATTGTGCTGAGAAGTTTGATACCAAACTTCCCAGTTTTCAGTGTAGCCATTATGGTGCTGGGGAGTTCGTGTTTGACAAACTCCCAGACCATATACTCTTATGGCTACCCTGCACTTACAATGTCTAAGGTTTTGTTTAGACACTGTAGGGGTACCATGCTCATGCACTGGTACCCTTACCTATGGTATAGTGCACCCTGCCTTAGGGCTGTAAGGCCTGCTAGAGGGGTGACTGACCTATACTTGCATAGGCAATGAGAGGCTGGCATGGCACCCTGAGGGGAGTGCCATGTCGACTTACTCGTTTTGTTCTCACTAGCACACACAAGCTGGCAAGCAGTGTGTCTGTGCTGAGTGAGAGGTATCCAGGGTGGCATAAGACATGCTGCAGCCCTTAGAGACCTTCCTTGGCATCAGGGCCCTTGGTACTAGAAGTGCCAGTTACAAGGGACTTATCTGGATGCCAGGGTCTGCCAATTGTGGATACAAAAGTACAGGTTAGGGAAAGAACACTGGTGCTGGGGCCTGGTTAGCAGGCCTCCGCACACTTTCAATTGTAAACATAGCATCAGCAAAGGCAAAAAGTCAGGGGGCAACCATGCCAAGGAGGCATTTCCTTACAAACCTTTTATACAACTACACAAAAATAAAGTCGTCCTAAGGACTAATCCTAAATTTTTACCAAAGGTTATTTCACCGTTCCACCTAAATCAAACAGTGGAACTACCAGTGTTCTTCCCACAGCCAGATTCCGTAGCTGAGAGGGCACTACATACATTAGATGTCAAAAGAGCATTAATGTACTACATTGACAGAACGAAAAACATCAGAAAGACTAAACTATTTATTGCATTCCAAAAACCTCATGCAGGAAACCCAATATCAAAACAAGGTATAGCCAGATGGATAGTTAAATGCATCCAAATCTGCTACCTTAAAGCAAAACGACAACTGCCCATTACACCAAGGGCACACTCAACCAGAACAAAAAGGTGCTACCATGGCCTTTCTAGGAAACATCCCAATGCAAGAAATATGTAAGGCAGCCACATGGTCTACGCCACACACGTTCACCAAGCACTACTGTGTAGACGTGCTATCCGCACAGCAAGCCACAGTAGGTCAAGCCGTGTTAAGAACGTTATTTCAAACCACTTCCATTCCTACAGGCTGAACCACCGCTTTTGGGGAGATAACTGCTTACTAGTCTATGCAGAACATGTGTATCTACAGCGACAGATGCCATCGAACTGAAAATGTCACTTACCCAGTGTACATCTGTTCGTGGCATCAGTCGCTGGAGATTCACATGTGCCCACCCACCTCCCCGGGAGCCTGTAGCAATTCGGAAGTTAGCTTCAACTTTGTATATTTGTATATATATTATTTTAGCCTTAAATAGGTACATACTTAGTCACTCCATTGCATGGGCACTATTACTACAACACAACTCCTACCTCACCCTCTGCGGGGAAAACAATTGAAGATGGAGTCGACGCCCATGCGCAATGGAGACAGAAGGAGGAGTCACTCGGTCCCGTGACTCGAAAGACTTCTTTGAAGAAAAACAACTTGTAACACTCCGACCCAACACCAGATGGCGAGCTATGCAGAACATGTGAATCTCCAGCGACTGATGCCACGAACAGATGTACACTGGGTAAGTGACATTTTCATTGCGTTTGCCAAGGCTAGTTGGAAGCCCTGCTGGCCACTGACCCTCCTGTAATCCGGTGACTGACATGGAACAGTTTGTCGGTGACTCTGAGGATCTCCTTCATTCCCTGGACTCCGCAGTTGGTTTTCCTGCTTCACCTTCCTGCAAGATTTTCACTTACAAGAGGGTGGGCATTGCCTACCTGCACCTCCTGGGCATCTTCAAGTGGTCTGGACACTGTCCCCTTCTTTTTCAGGATCTTCACATCTGGAATCCACCTTTGGGTTCCACCGGCCTGGGCCACGGGTTGCAACCGCCGCAGGAAGACCGAGGCTTCCATTGACTCCAACAAGGGTTTCCAGTGCCACTTCACTCCTATGCACCTGGGCTCCATGGTATAGCTACTCCGGTATTCTGGGTATCCATGGGTGAGGGCACTCTCCTCCACCTTCTTTGTGCCAACTGGTTTCCTTGGGATCCACTGGGAAGGGTTCTCGATCCATAAAAATACTACTGCAATAGTCCTGTATAAGCCTTTATGACATAGATGATAACTGCACCGGTGCGTGTGAGATTTCTGGTACTTACCTCTGGTAATTTCTTACTCCCCCAGTCGCTGGGATTCTTGCACACTTTACCTTGGTTTGGCACCACCATTCTTATACCATTTTCTTAGTATATTGTTTGCCCCGCCAGACCTCTCCAAATAAGGCTCCATGTATTTATATGATTGTCCTCCTTGTTACTAAGTGTATATTTTGTGTGTAGATATCTCCCAAGTGGAGATATACCAACGTTAATATCTTAGTGTTGTAATAAAGAATACTTTATTTTTGCAACACCTGGTGTTGTTCTGTCTTGTGTAACACTGACTGACTACTGTGGTATTGTAAGTGCTTTACACTCCTGAAGATAAGCCTGAGCTGCTCTCCACAGCTACCTCTAGAGAGCTTTGGTTATCTGGTAACCAAAAGACTATCACTAAAGGTTGCCTGGACTTAGTATAGGGTGCCACACTAAAGGTGTACACCATAAACTGAGGCAGCAGGCTACATCCTCGGTCCGGGGTGGCTGGGTGAAGAGACGTCTAGGACCAACGGGTTTGTCACCAGTGGCGTCGCGGTGGAGGGGGCCTGCAAAAATAGGCTGCAGGTGTGGACTGGGTGTCTAGTTGGACTAAACCCACAAGTGGGCTCAGGTATCACAGGGGTCGAGACGTAGGGACACTCGTGGTCCTCTTCTCCTTGGTCCGGGGCATACTGGTGCGGAGGTGTAGTTGACTATCAGGTTTCTGTCACCAGAGGCAGTCACGGTAGAAGGGGGGCCTGCACAGAGAGTCTTGAGGGATTGGCTTGGCTTGGCTGCAGTGGGAAGACCCACGATGGACTTAGTGTCTGGAGGGTCCGGAGACCACACTGGTATCGTTGGCCCACCTCAGCTCAGGCTTAGGGGGCTCTGGTGCAGTGGTGCTTTCAAGCATTGGGCTTTGGTGGTCTGGAGTCCTCACTGTGTCTTTTGGGGTGCCTGTAAGATTCAGGGGGACAGCTCCGCTGCTCCACAGTGTAGGAGGCTGGCTCAGTTTGTGGTGTACACCTATGGTGTGGCACCCTATCCCGAGTCCAGGCAACCCTTAGTGATGGTGAATAGGTGTCCAGATAGCAAAAGCTCTCTAGAGGTAGCTGAGATGAGAAGCTAAAGCTCATCCAGGAAGAATGTAAAGCACTTGCAGTACCACAGTGGTCAAACTGTAACTCACTCCCAAGAAAGAACCACACACGTATTACAAAAATAAAGGATTCTTTATTACAGCACTAATTATTAGACTAGCATTGGTATATCTCCCTAAGGAGATATCTACACACAATGTATACACAAAATAACAAGCAGAAATAGCATAAAATATAAGTGGCCCTATGGGGGGGTTAAACCATATATAAAGTAAGTGGGATGCAAAATAGAGAACTCAACCAAGGTAGATGTGGTAGTTAGCTAGAGCTTTGGGGGTAATTGAAAACATCAGAGGTAAGTACGGTAAGTGTCTCCAGCAACCAGATGCAGAATGGTTACATAGCCAGTGTAAAGAAATGGCTCCCTGTTGCAGTTACCCCCCACTTTTTGCCTGATACTGATACTGATGCTGACTTGACTGAGAAGTGTGCTGGGACCCTGCTAACCAGGCCCCAGCACCAGTGTTCTTTCACCTAAAATGTACCATTGTCTCCACAATTGGCACAACCCTGGCACCCAGGTAAGTCCCTTGTAACTGGTACCCCTAGTACCAAGGGCCCTGATGCCAGGGAAGGTTTCTAAGGGCTGCAGCATGTCTTATGCCAACCTAGGGACCCCTCACTCAGCACAGACACACTGCTTGCCAGCTTGTGTGTGCTGGTGGGGAGAAAATGTCTAAGTCGACATGGCACTCCCCTCAGGGTGCCATGCCAACCTCTCACTGCCTATGCAGTATAGGTAAGACACCCCTCTAGCAGGCCTTACAGCCCTAAGGCAGGGTGCACTATACCTTAGGTGAGGGTACCAGTGCATGAGCACTGTACCTCTACAGTGTCTAAGCAAAACCTTAGACATTGTAAGTGCAGGGTAGCCATAAGAGTATATGGTCTGGGAGTCTGTTTTACACGAACTCCACAGCACCATAATGGCTACACTGAAAACTGGGAAGTTTGGTATCAAACTTCTCAGCACAATAAATGCACACTGATGCCAGTGTACATTTTATTGCAAAATACACCCCAGAGGGCACCTTAGAGGTGCCCCCTGAAACTTAACCGACTATCTGTGTAGACTGACTAGTTCCAGCAGCCTGCCACACTAGAGACATGTTGCTGGCCCCATGGGGAGAGTGCCTTTGTCACTCTGAGGCCAGTAACAAAGCCTGCACTGGGTGGAGATGCTAACACCTCCCCCAGGCAGGAGCTGTAACACCTGGCGGTAAGCCTCAAAGGCTCACCCCTTTGTCACAGCACCGCAGGACACTCCAGCTAGTGGAGTTGCCCGCCCCCTCCGGCCCAGCCCCCACTTTTGGCGGCAAGGCCGGAGAAAATAATGAGAATAACAAGGATGAGTCACTGGCCAGTCAGGACAGCCCCTAAGGTGTCCTGAGCTGAGGTGACTCTAACTTTTAGAAATCCTCCATCTTGCAGATGGAGGATTCCCCCAATAGGGTTAGGGATGTGACCCCCTCCCCTTGGGAGGAGGCACAAAGAGGGTGTACTCACCCTCAGGGCTAGTAGCCATTGGCTACTAACCCCCCAGACCTAAACACGCCCTTAAATTTAGTATTTAAGGGCTACCCTGAACCCTAGAAAATTAGATTCCTGCAACAACAAGAAGAAGGACTGCCTAGCTGAAAACCCCTGCAGAGGAAGACCAGAAGACAACAACTGCCTTGGCTCCAGAAACTCACCGGCCTGTCTCCTGCCTTCCAAAGAACTCTGCTCCAGCGACGCCTTCCAAAGGGACCAGCGACCTCTGAATCCTCTGAGGACTGCCCTGCTTCGACGACGACAAGAAACTCCTGAGGACAGCGGACCTGCTCCAAAAAGACTGCAACTTTGTTTCAAGAAGCAGCTTTAAAGAACCCTGCAACTCCCCGCAAGAAGCGTGAGACTTGCAACACTGCACCCGGCGACCCCGACTCGGCTGGTGGAGAACCAACACCTCAGGGAGGACCCCCAGACTACTCTACGACTGTGAGTACCAAAACCTGTCCCCCCTGAGCCCCCACAGCGCCGCCTGCAGAGGGAATCCCGAGGCTTCCCCTGACCGCGACTCTCTGAAACCTAAGTCCCGACGCCTGGAAAAGACCCTGCACCCGCAGCCCCCAGGACCTGAAGGACCGGACTTTCACTGCAGAAGTGACCCCCAGGAGTCCCTCTCCCTTGCCCAAGTGGAGGTTTCCCCGAGGAAGCCCCCCCCTTGCCTGCCTGCAGCGCGGAAGAGATCCCTTGATCTCTCATTAACTTACCTTGCGAACCCGACGCTTGTTCTAACACTGCACCCGGCCGCCCCCGCGCCGCTGAGGGTGAAATTTCTGTGTGGGCTTGTGTCCCCCCCGGTGCCCTACAAAACCCCCCTGGTCTGCCCTCCGAAGACGCGGGTACTTACCTGCAAGCAGACCGGAACCGGGGCACCCCCTTCTCTCCATTCTAGCCTATGCGTTTTGGGCACCACTTTGAACTCCTGACCGGCCCTGAGCTGCTGGTGTGGTAACTTTGGGGTTGCTCTGAACCCCCAACGGTGGGCTACCTTGGACCAAGAACTGAACCCTGTAAGTGTCTTACTTACCTGGTAAAACTAACAAAAACTTACCTCCCCCAGGAACTGTGAAAATTGCACTAAGTGTCCACTTTTAAAGTAGCTGTAAAGAAATGGCTCCCTGTTGCAGTTACCCCCCACTTTTTGCCTGATACTGATGCTGACTTGACTGAGAAGTGTGCTGGGACCCTGCTAACCAGGCCCCAGCACCAGTGTTCCTTCACCTAAACTGTACCATTGTATCCACAATTGGCACACCCTGGCATTCAGATAAGTCCCTTGTAACTGGTACTTCTAGTACCAAGGGCCCTGATGCCAAGGAAGGTCTCTAAGGGCTGCAGCATGTCTTATGCCACCCTAGAGACCCCTCACTCAGCACAGACACACTGCTTACAAGCCTGTGTGTGCTAGTGAGAACAAAATGAGTAAGTCGACATGGCACTCCCCTCAGGGTGCCATGCCAGCCTCTCACTGCCTATGCAGTATAGGTAAGACACCCCTCTAGCAGGCCTTACAGCCCTAAGGCAGGGTGCACTATACCATAGGTGAGGGTACCAGTGCATGAGCACTGTGCCCCTACAGTGTCTAAACAAAACCTTAGACATTGTAAGTGCAGGGTAGCCATAAGAGTATATGGTCTGGGAGTCTGTCAAACACGAACTCCACAGCACCATAATGGCTACACTGAAAACTGGGAAGTTTGGTATCAAACTTCTCAGCACAATAAATGCACACTGATGCCAGTATACATTTTATTGTAAAATACACCACAGAGGGCACCTTAGAGGTGCCCCCTGAAACTTAACCGACTATCAGTGTAGGCTGACTAGTTTTAGCAGCCTGCCACAAACCGAGACATGTTGCTGGCCCCATGGGGAGAGTGCCTTTGTCACTCTGAGGCCAGTAACAAAGCCTGCACTGGGTGGAGATGCTAACACCTCTCCCAGGCAGGAATTGTCACACCTGGCGGTGAGCCTCAAAGGCTCACCTCCTTTGTGCCAACCCAGCAGGACACTCCAGCTAGTGGAGTTGCCCGCCCCCTCCGGCCAGGCCCCACTTTTGGCGGCAAGGCCGGAGAAAATAATGAGAATAACAAGGAGGAGTCACTGGCCAGTCAGGGCAGCCCCTAAGGTGTCCTGAGCTGAGGTGACTCTAACTTTTAGAAATCCTCCATCTTGCAGATGGAGGATTCCCCCAATAGGGTTAGGATTGTGACCCCCTCCCCTTGGGAGGAGGCACAAAGAGGGTGTACCCACCCTCAGGGCTAGTAGCCATTGGCTACTAACCCCCCAGACCTAAACACGCCCTTAAATTTAGTATTTAAGGGCTGCCCTGAACCCTAGAAAATTAGATTCCTGCAACAAGAAGAAGGACTGCCCAGCTGAAAACCCCTGCAGCGGAAGACCAGAAGACGACAACTGCCTTGGCTCCAGAAACTCACCGGCCTGTCTCCTGCCTTCCAAAGATCCTGCTCCAGCGACGCCTTCCGAAGGGACCAGCGACCTCGACATCCTCTGAGGACTGCCCCTGCTTCGAAAAGACAAGAAACTCCCGAGGACAGCGGACCTGCTCCAAGAAAAGCTGCAACTTTGTTTCCAGCGGCTTTAAAGAACCCTGCAAGCTCCCCGCAAAAGGCGTGAGACTTGCAACACTGCACCCGGCGACCCCGACTCGGCTGGTGGCGATCCAACACCTCAGGAGGGACCCCAGGACTACTCTAAGACTGTGAGTACAAAAACCTGTCCCCCCTGAGCCCCCACAGCGCCGCCTGCAGAGGGAATCCCGAGGCTTCCCCTGACCGCGACTCTTTGAACCTAAAGTCCCGACACCTGGGAGAGACCCTGCACCCGCAGCCCCCAGGACCTGAAGGACCGGACTTTCACTGGAGGAGTGACCCCCAGGAGTCCCTCTCCCTTGCCCAAGTGGAGGTTTCCCCGAGGAACCCCCCCCTTGCCTGCCTGCAGCGCTGAAGAGATCCCTAGATCTCCCATTGACTTCCATTACAAACCCGACGCTTGTTTCGACACTGCACCCGGCCGCCCCCGCGCTGCTGAGGGTGAAATTTCTGTGTGGACTTGTGTCCCCCCCGGTGCCCTACAAAACCCCCCTGGTCTGCCCTCCGAAGACGCGGGTACTTACCGGCAAGCAGACCGGAACCGGGGCACCCCCTTCTCTCCATTCTAGCCTATGTGTTTTGGGCACCACTTGGAACTCTGCACCTGACCGGCCCTGAGCTGCTGGTGTGGTGACTTTGGGGTTGCTCTGAACCCCCAACGGTGGGCTACCTTGGACCAAGAACTGAACCCTGTAAGTGTCCTACTTACCTGGTAAAACTAACAAAAACTTACCTCCCCCAGGAACTGTGAAAATTGCACTAAGTGTCCACTTTTAAAACAGCTATTTGTCAATAACTTGAAAAGTATACATGCAATTTTGATGATTTGAAGTTCCTAAAGTACTTACCTGCAATACCTTTCGAATGAGATATTACATGTAGAATTTGAACCTGTGGTTCTTAAAATAAACTAAGAAAAGATATTTTTCTATATAAAAACCTATTGGCTGGATTTGTCTCTGAGTGTGTGTACCTCATTTATTGTCTATGTGTATGTACAACAAATGCTTAACACTACTCCTTGGATAAGCCTACTGCTCGACCACACTACCACAAAATAGAGCATTAGTATTATCTATTTTTACCACTATTTTACCTCTAAGGGGAACCCTTGGACTCTGTGCATGCTATTCCTTACTTTGAAATAGCACATACAGAGCCAACTTCCTACATTGGTGGATCAGCGGTGGGGTACAAGACTTTGCATTTGCTGGACTACTCAGCCAATACCTGATCACACGACAAATTCCAAAATTGTCATTAGAAATTGATTTTTGCAATTTGAAAAGTTTTCTAAATTCTTAAAAGACCTGCTAGGGCCTTGTGTTAGATCCTGTTTAGCATTTCTTTTAGAGTTTAAAAGTTTGTAAAAGTTTGAATTAGATTCTAGAACCAGTTTTAGTTTCTTAAAAAGTATTCCAACTTTTAGAAGCATAATGTCTAGCACAGATGTGAATGTGGTGGAACTCGACACCACACCTTACCTCCATCTACAGATGAGAGAGCTAAGGTCACTCTGTAAACTAAAGAAAATAGCAATGGGCCCCAAACCTACCAAAGTACAGCTCCAGGAGCTTTTGGCAGAGTTTGAAAAGGCCAACCCCTCTGAGGATGGCAACTCAGAGGATGAAGATAGTGACTTGGAGGGAAATTCCCCCCCTCCAGTCCTACTTAGGGAGAGCAGGGCTTCTCAAGCCCTGACTCCACAAATAATAGTCAGAGATGCTGGTTCCCTCACAGGAGGGACCAACAACTCTGAAATCACTGAGGATAACTCCAGTGAAGAGGACATCCAGTTAGCCAGGATGGCCAAAAGATTGGCTTTGGAAAAGCAGCTCCTAGCCATAGAAAGGGAAAGAAAAGAGATGGGCCTAGGTCCCATCAATGGTGGCAGCAACTTAAATAGGGTCAGAGATTCTCCTGACATCCTAAAAATCCCCAAAGGGATTGTAACAAAATATGAAGATGGTGATGACATCACCAAATGGTTCACAGCTTTTGAGAGGGCTTGTGTAACCAGAAAAGTAAACAGATCTCACTGGGGTGCTCTCCTTTGGGAAATGTTCACTGGAAAGTGTAGGGATAGACTCCTCACACTCTCTGGAAAAGATGCAGAATCTTATGACCTCATGAAGGGTACCCTGATTGAGGGCTTTGGATTCTCCACTGAGGAGTATAGAATTAGATTCAGGGGGGCTCAAAAATCCTCGAGCCAGACCTGGGTTGATTTTGTAGACTACTCAGTCAAAACACTGGATGGTTGGTTAACTGGAAATGAAGTGTGTAACTATGTTGGGCTTTATAATTTGTTTATGAAAGAACACATTTTAAGTAACTGCTTCAATGAAAAGTTGCATCAGTATCTGGTAGACCTAGGTCCAATTTCTCCCCAAGAATTGGGAAAGAAGGCAGACCACTGGGTCAAGACTAGAGTAACCAAAACTTCCACTGGGGGTGACCAAAAGAAAGGGGTTACAAAAACTCCCCAGGAGAAAGTGGGTGACACTAGAAACAAGGAAAAAGAGTCCTCTGTAGGCCCCCAAAAACCAGAACAGGTGGGTGGGCCCCAAGACACAACCCAAAACAAAGGTGGGTACCAGGGTAAGAACTGGGATGCCACTAAGGCATGGTGCCACAACTGTAAACAGTCTGGGCACCACACCAAGGACACTTCTTGTCCCAAAAACAAACCCCAGAACAAGATTCCAGGGGTAACCAGTGTAGCCATGGGAGATGACTCCTCAGATGAGGAGGTCTTCATAGCCTTCAACTGGAAACAGGGCCCAACAGGTGAGTTGGAGATTCCAGAGGGAAGTAGACACTTCCACCACCTACTGGTGAATGGAATCCCAACCACTGCCCTGAGAGACACTTGTGCCAGTCACACTATTGTGCATGACAGGCTGGTGCTCTCAAACCAGTACATCCCAGGTGAGACTGCCAGGGTAAGAGTTAGCCTAGACAGGGTCACTAAGAGACCTGTGGCTTTAGTGCCCATAGAAGTGGGTGGCACTCTTAGCTGGAGAAGGGTAGTAGTCAGTACAGACCTCCCCCTTGATTGTCTCCTTGGAAATGACTACCCAGAGGTTAGTCAGAGCCCAAGAGAGGAACTGGTCCAGTGCCAGTCCTCTCCCAAGGATTCTGGAAGTCCTGCCTCTGCAGTAAATGCAAGCAGACCCCAGAAGAAGAAGAAAAGAAAACAGAGTAGGAAGGGTGGACAACCTTTAGCCAAGGTTACAGCAAGCCAAGGAGATTCTGCTCCAGTAGGGGAGAACTCCAAAAATGGCCCTGATAAAGTCCAACCTGACCCACCAGAAGTCCTGGCTAGTCAGGCAACTGTTAAACCTGAGTGGGTGGCTCCTCAGCTAACAGAAGAAAGAGTGGAAGAAGGGTGTTTACTACAAGATGTGGTAACCCCCCACTCTAATACAGCAGACAGGCAACCTGAACCCAAAGAAGCCTGTAACTTAGCCCCTTCCCTTTTAGGTGAGGAGCTAAAGGTGTGGTTCTGGGCACTGACAGCTGTCAGTGGCCTCTGCTGGGTGTTAGCCTTTATGGCTGCACTATCCTTGGCATGGTGGTCTGACCCCATGCCAAATAACAAGTTAGGCCCCCTGACCCTGTTGGTCATGGTGGGGTTACTCCAGCTCTGGGTAACCTCTTTGGGTAAGCTAGGGGTGACCCTGGCTAAGATAAGATTAGCAGAGGTGGATACCTCTGACCTCAAAATAGAGAGAATGGGTGAAGACATAAAAAGCACAGACAAGAGGCAGTTCAGACTAGGTCCTATCACTGTGGAAGTGGGTCAGTTCCCCAGAGGGAATGACCTGAACAGGAGGATGTAAGGCAGAGTAGGCCCTGCAACAAACCAGCCATTTCCTCTACTCTTCCTCGCCTGACAGACTAGGAAGACTCTTCCAGCGTTGGCTGAGTCTCCTGGCCTGTGGGCTGGGGGGGGCTTGTGTAAAGAAATGGCTCCCTGTTGCAGTTACCCCCCACTTTTTGCCTGATACTGATGCTGACTTGACTGAGAAGTGTGCTGGGACCCTGCTAACCAGGCCCCAGCACCAGTGTTCCTTCACCTAAACTGTACCATTGTATCCACAATTGGCACACCCTGGCATTCAGATAAGTCCCTTGTAACTGGTACTTCTAGTACCAAGGGCCCTGATGCCAAGGAAGGTCTCTAAGGGCTGCAGCATGTCTTATGCCACCCTAGAGACCCCTCACTCAGCACAGACACACTGCTTACAAGCCTGTGTGTGCTAGTGAGAACAAAATGAGTAAGTCGACATGGCACTCCCCTCAGGGTGCCATGCCAGCCTCTCACTGCCTATGCAGTATAGGTAAGACACCCCTCTAGCAGGCCTTACAGCCCTAAGGCAGGGTGCACTATACCATAGGTGAGGGTACCAGTGCATGAGCACTGTGCCCCTACAGTGTCTAAACAAAACCTTAGACATTGTAAGTGCAGGGTAGCCATAAGAGTATATGGTCTGGGAGTCTGTCAAACACGAACTCCACAGCACCATAATGGCTACACTGAAAACTGGGAAGTTTGGTATCAAACTTCTCAGCACAATAAATGCACACTGATGCCAGTATACATTTTATTGTAAAATACACCACAGAGGGCACCTTAGAGGTGCCCCCTGAAACTTAACCGACTATCAGTGTAGGCTGACTAGTTTTAGCAGCCTGCCACAAACCGAGACATGTTGCTGGCCCCATGGGGAGAGTGCCTTTGTCACTCTGAGGCCAGTAACAAAGCCTGCACTGGGTGGAGATGCTAACACCTCTCCCAGGCAGGAATTGTCACACCTGGCGGTGAGCCTCAAAGGCTCACCTCCTTTGTGCCAACCCAGCAGGACACTCCAGCTAGTGGAGTTGCCCGCCCCCTCCGGCCAGGCCCCACTTTTGGCGGCAAGGCCGGAGAAAATAATGAGAATAACAAGGAGGAGTCACTGGCCAGTCAGGGCAGCCCCTAAGGTGTCCTGAGCTGAGGTGACTCTAACTTTTAGAAATCCTCCATCTTGCAGATGGAGGATTCCCCCAATAGGGTTAGGATTGTGACCCCCTCCCCTTGGGAGGAGGCACAAAGAGGGTGTACCCACCCTCAGGGCTAGTAGCCATTGGCTACTAACCCCCCAGACCTAAACACGCCCTTAAATTTAGTATTTAAGGGCTGCCCTGAACCCTAGAAAATTAGATTCCTGCAACAAGAAGAAGGACTGCCCAGCTGAAAACCCCTGCAGCGGAAGACCAGAAGACGACAACTGCCTTGGCTCCAGAAACTCACCGGCCTGTCTCCTGCCTTCCAAAGATCCTGCTCCAGCGACGCCTTCCGAAGGGACCAGCGACCTCGACATCCTCTGAGGACTGCCCCTGCTTCGAAAAGACAAGAAACTCCCGAGGACAGCGGACCTGCTCCAAGAAAAGCTGCAACTTTGTTTCCAGCGGCTTTAAAGAACCCTGCAAGCTCCCCGCAAAAGGCGTGAGACTTGCAACACTGCACCCGGCGACCCCGACTCGGCTGGTGGCGATCCAACACCTCAGGAGGGACCCCAGGACTACTCTAAGACTGTGAGTACAAAAACCTGTCCCCCCTGAGCCCCCACAGCGCCGCCTGCAGAGGGAATCCCGAGGCTTCCCCTGACCGCGACTCTTTGAACCTAAAGTCCCGACACCTGGGAGAGACCCTGCACCCGCAGCCCCCAGGACCTGAAGGACCGGACTTTCACTGGAGGAGTGACCCCCAGGAGTCCCTCTCCCTTGCCCAAGTGGAGGTTTCCCCGAGGAACCCCCCCCTTGCCTGCCTGCAGCGCTGAAGAGATCCCTAGATCTCCCATTGACTTCCATTACAAACCCGACGCTTGTTTCGACACTGCACCCGGCCGCCCCCGCGCTGCTGAGGGTGAAATTTCTGTGTGGACTTTTGTCCCCCCCGGTGCCCTACAAAACCCCCCTGGTCTGCCCTCCGAAGACGCGGGTACTTACCGGCAAGCAGACCGGAACCGGGGCACCCCCTTCTCTCCATTCTAGCCTATGTGTTTTGGGCACCACTTGGAACTCTGCACCTGACCGGCCCTGAGCTGCTGGTGTGGTGACTTTGGGGTTGCTCTGAACCCCCAACGGTGGGCTACCTTGGACCAAGAACTGAACCCTGTAAGTGTCCTACTTACCTGGTAAAACTAACAAAAACTTACCTCCCCCAGGAACTGTGAAAATTGCACTAAGTGTCCACTTTTAAAACAGCTATTTGTCAATAACTTGAAAAGTATACATGCAATTTTGATGATTTGAAGTTCCTAAAGTACTTACCTGCAATACCTTTCGAATGAGATATTACATGTAGAATTTGAACCTGTGGTTCTTAAAATAAACTAAGAAAAGATATTTTTCTATATAAAAACCTATTGGCTGGATTTGTCTCTGAGTGTGTGTACCTCATTTATTGTCTATGTGTATGTACAACAAATGCTTAACACTACTCCTTGGATAAGCCTACTGCTCGACCACACTACCACAAAATAGAGCATTAGTATTATCTATTTTTACCACTATTTTACCTCTAAGGGGAACCCTTGGACTCTGTGCATGCTATTCCTTACTTTGAAATAGCACATACAGAGCCAACTTCCTACAGTAGCTATTTGTGAATAACTTGAAAAGTATACATGCAATTGATATGATTCAAAGTTCCTAATGTACTTACCTGCAATACCTTTCAAACAAGATATTACATGTTAAATTTGAGCCTGTGGTTCTTAAAATAAACTAAGAAAAGATATTTTTCTATAACAAAACCTATTGGCTGGATTTGTCTCTGAGTGTGTACCTCATTTATTGTCTATGTGTATGTACAACAAATGCTTAACACTACTCCTTGGATAAGCCTACTGCTCGACCACACTACCACAAAATAGAGCATTAGTATTATCTCTTTTTGCCACTATTTTACCTCTAAGGGGAACCCTTGGACTCTGTGCATGCTATTCCTTATTTTGAAATAGCACATACAGAGCCAACTTCCTACATCATCTATATGGCCTAATCAGTCAGATGCTCCCAGGGGCTTCTAAACTTCCTATTTTCAAGATGGCAGAATCCAGTGGCCACCTTGCTTGAGCTCTAGGACAAGGGGGGGTGGTCTATCCCACGTCCTTTGTGAAATTTTGCGCCAGAGCAGGAACCTCTGGGTTCCTGAAGTGGTGCAAACTGGATTATGCAAGGAGGGCACCAAATGTGCCCCCATCGGGCCTTTACACTTCTAATACACAGGGGGACATGGTCCCACCTCTCCCTTGCAGGAAATCCTTTGTTCTGCCTAAGCCAGGCTCACCAGCAGGAGGGCAGAACAGTTTGAGGTCGGCAGCAGCTTGGGTTGTCAGCCAGACCCCGCAAGGCTGCCTGGGCAGAATTGGAGCTTCCTTTAAGGAACCCCCAGAGTGCAGGGGATTATGCAGCTAGCACTGGAATCCATGTAGTTGTACGATTCCAGCATGTTTGATACCAAACCTGCCTAGGATCGAAGAAGCCATTTTGTAGTTGGACCACTTGTGTTGACCAGTGTCCACTACTTAAATTAAGATGGCTTCCCTTTCTTGCAGAGTCCAGGAAATGTAGCCTGGGGTCGTATGGTCACCCTACTCATGCAGGGTTACCCTCACACTTGGGGACATGCACTCTACCCTGAGGTTGAAGGGCCTAACATAGGGATGACTTAGTGTCTAAGTGCACTGACCGGGATATAAGGCAAGCCTTATATCTGGTGTGGAAGTGTACGCACTCTTTCTTGCAGGCTGCAATGGGAGGCCTGCAGACAGTTTGCATGGGCTCTCGTGGCTGGCATAAAACATGGCTAGAGCCCATGAGGGACCCCTTATGTACCAATGCCCTTGATACCTGAGTACCACATACTAGGGACTTACATGGGTGCACCAGTATGCCAATTGTGGGTGTAAACAGTTTACTAGCAACCATATTTAGGGGATAGAGCACATGTACTGAGTCCCTGATTAGCAGGATCCCAATGCCCTACTGTCCAAAACATACTGATTCCAGGCAAAAAGGGGGAAGGGTACTACAATCAGAACCCAGCTTAGTACACACACGAAGGCTAGCAGTCCTCAAGTGCTTTTGGAGGCAGAAGCAGCTGTAGGACAAGGCATCTTTGTTGGAGTTGTCGAAGTCAGCAGTCAGGCTGGCGCTGAATCAGTCACTGGTCTTCAGTTCTTGCTTTTGCATCTCTGGGATGTCCTTCAGGTCAGCAGGATCTGATTTTCTGGTGCCAGGGACTCTTTCAAATACTGAATTTAGGGGTGTTAGGGAAGTGTAGGGTGGTAGCCAAAGGACTACTTACTCAGGGATCACTATTGCTGTGGGAAGTGGGCACAACCCTGTCAGAGTTCCTAGTTCTGCCATCACCAAAATGGTAGACTTTCACGTTTTGTGTCCACATCAGGCAGCTCACCTTAGGGGTGGAACTGACCTGAGGGTTGGACACACCTTTCTCACTACTAATTTTCCCACCTATTGAGTTGCCAAGCGGGCCCTGGGTCCGTAGGATCGGTATCTCCTCTGAGGGAAGCCAGATCTGCATACCAAGGGCAATGATCTTGGTGAAGCCCCTGCCTTGGAATGCAGATTTGCAAGTCATCCTGTTGGGAGTGGTGTGTTTGCACCTCAGCCAGAGCAGGCTTTGTGCCTGACTGCCTGAGAGCGGAGACTTTCACCTTTGGGGTTCAGAAACATATCTGTTGGTGGCAGCCTGGCTAAAACTAGTCGGCCACTCCAGAAGTTGGTAGGTTTGTCAGGGGCACCTCTAAGGTGCCCTCTGGGTGCATTTAAGAATCACTGAGGGTTTATTAAAACAAGATGTTTGATACCAAACATCCCTAGTTTCAGTGAAGCAATCGTGTAGCTGGGGAACTTGTAAAGACCAGTGTACATCACATGTACCCAAAATGGTTTCCCTGATCACTCACTATCTCTAAGAATCGACAAAGACATTACAGGAGCATATCTGCTTTTGCAGATAGGTCCATGTGGGAAGCTTGCTTTCTATATAGTGCACTAAAATTAAGTACACTGTGCAGAGTCCAGTGGATACCCTAAGGCTTGTAGAGGCAGAAGTAGATAGGCCTAATGCTCTATTTGTGTTAGCGTGGGCAAGTAATTAGGCTTATCAAGGAGTCTGGTTAAGCATTTGTTGTACTCGAAGAGGCAATAAATGAGAGACACTCAAAGAATTAATCCGAGACCAATTTAGAAAAATAGCAGTTGCTTTTATATATGCCTTAAACCAAGGAACTTCGTTACAAGATAAGCAGTTTTTTTTAATGAAAAAAACTTTTCAGTTTCAAAAATCGACACTGTGTGGAATTTTTAGAGTCTTCAATGTAAACCTATGGGAGGAAAACAAGAGTGCAGTTTTTCAGGTAAGTACACAACTTATATATCTTGAATTCAGGGCTTTAGGTCAACACGAGGCAAGATTCAAATCGGTACCAAGAGTGCACTCGCAGCGGCACTGGGGCGGCCAGGTGCAGAGTCTAGTGCCCAGTGTTAACCAGTCTAGACTGGGGTTGGATGAAAAAGCGCAGCTCACAGGTAAGTAAAAGTGGTGACAGAGGTTGTTCTCCTGGGGTTGAAGTAAAAACCAGAGAGGGGAGGGCCCACATGGCAGTCCCTAACTTACACCCTCAGAGGCACAGGGGCGGCTGGGTGCAGAGTGCAACAAAGCGTAGGGTGCCTAATGTTCACCAATGGAGACAGGTGGTAACCAATGAAGCGCTTCTCAGAAGTGAGTAAAGCGGGATCAGGAGGTAGATCTCCTGGAGTTGAGGTAAGTACAAGGGGGGCCACAAGGCAGCACCAATCTTACACCCTCAGCGGCACATGGGCAGTCGGGTGCAGAGTGCCAACAGATTGTTGGACATCCAATGTTATCCGATGGAGGAAATCAGTTTCAGAAACAGGCTGCAGGCTCTGGTCAGGAGGCTGTGCGAGGGCAAACCACAGTTGCCCAGGTAAGTAGAGATGCCAGGGGTTGTAGGGACACAGTCCAGCTCTTCAAGGCCCAGGGGCTCTGGGTGCAGGGGTGTCTTTTTGCGTCAGCCACCTGCCCAACTTTGGTGGAGGTAAGCCCTTGCCTTCCCACGCAGGACAGTCCCCCCCGTGCACTGCGTCCCTTGAAGCTGTCAGGGCTTGTTTGCATCTCCTCCAAGAGATCTTCAGGCGCACTGTAGCTTCCGCCCCCGGCACTCCTTCCAGTTACGTACAGCCCTCTCCGTGGTTCTCCTTCGGTGTGGGACCCTTCTCCAGTCGTGCTGTGTGGGCTCTTCTGCGACTCCTGTGTCCCCCATACTGCATTCTGTGGGACTCCTGTGGGTGCTGCCTCTGCTCATGTGGGCTCTCTGTGTCGCTGAGGGTCCCTTGTGACCCCACTTCCTGGGTTGAGTCACCCTGGACCTTGCTGATCCCCGGCAGCTCCACTTTCCACCAACCGTGACATTTGCCTTTGCCAAGCCTTGTTGATGGAATCCCTGTACCAGAACCTGACTGCAATTCTTTTCCAGCATGGGACGTCATATGCATCCTTCAGGAACTCTTCACCGACTCCAAGGCTGCAGTGCTGACCTTCTTCACATCACCGTCGACCAGTTGCTACTCCTCTTGGACTCCTCTGACTTCTGGACTTGGTCCCCATGTTCCATAGGTCTTCGGGAATCCACCGCTGGTTTCGTGCAGTCTTGTCTGGGTGTTGCATTTTCTTTTCCTTCCTTTTGGGTGGTTTTGGTCAAAATTCATGTAGGAAGTTGGCTCTGTATGCACTATTTCAAAGTAAGGAATAGTATGCACAGAGTCCAACGGTTCCCCTTAGAGGTAAGTTAGTGGGAAAAAGAGATAATACTAATGCTCTATTTTGTGGTAGTGTGGTCGAGCAGTAGGCTTATCGAAGGAGTAGTGTTAAGCATTTGTTGTGCATACACAAGCAATAAATGAGGAACACACTCAAAGACAATTCCAGGCCAATAGGTTTTTGTATAGAAAAATATATTTTCTTAGATTATTTTAAGAACCACAGGTTCAAGATTTATATGTAATACTTTAAATGAAAGGTATTGCAGGTAGGTACTTTAGGAACTTTGAATAATCAAAATACTATACACAGTTTTCAAATAAATCACATATAGCTATTTTAAAACTAGACAGTGCAATTTTCAACAGTTCCTGGGGGGAGTAAGAGTTAGTTAGTTTTTGCAGGTAAGTAAACCACCTACGGGGTTCAAGTTTGGGTCCAAGGTAGCCCACTGTTGGGGGTTCAGAGCAACCCCAAAGTTACCACACCAGCAGCTCAGGGCCGGTCAGGTGCAGAGGTCAAAGTGGTGCCTAAAACACATAGGCTTCAATGGACAAGGGGGTGCCCCGGTTCCAGTCTGCCAGCAGGTAAGTACCCGCGTCTTCGGAGGGCAGACCAGGGGGGTTTTGTAGGGCACCGGGGGGGACACCAATCAGCACAGAAAGTACACCCTCAGCAGCACGGGGCGGCCGGGTGCAGGGTGCAAATACGCGTCAGGTTTTCAATAGGTTTCAGTGGGAGACCAAGGGGTCTCTTCAGCGATGCAGGCGAGGGGGGGCTCCTCGGGGTAGCCACCACCTGGGCAAGGGAGAGGGCCTCCTGGGGGTCACTCCTGCACTGGAGTTCGGATCCTTCAGGTCCTGGGGGCTGCGGGTGCAGAGTCTTTACCAGGCGTCGGGATCTGAGGAACAGGCAGTCGCGCTCAGGGGAAGCCTCGGGATTCCCTCTGCAGGCGTCGCTGTGGGGGCTCAGGGGGGGCAACTCTGGCTACTCACGGTCTCGCAGTCGCCGGGGAGTCCTCCCTGAAGTGATTTTTCTCCACAAGTGCAGAGTGTCAAGTCTCACGTTTCCGGCGGGAAACGCAAGTTGTTTCAAAGTTGCTGCTTTGTTTCAAAGTTGCAGTCTTGGGTGAACAGAGCCGCTGTCCTCGGGAGTTCTTGGTCCTTCTAGAGCAGGGTAGTCCTCTGAGGATTCAGAGGTCGCTGGTCCCTGGGGAAAGCGTTGCTGGAGCAGTGTCTTTAGAAGTGGGGAGACAGGCCGGTAGGACTGGGGTCAAAGCAGTTGGTGTCTACGTCTTTTTTGCAGGGTTTTTCAGCTTAGCAGTCCTCTTCTTCTTAGGTTGTAGGAATCTAGTTTCCTAGGTTCTGGGGAGCCCTTAAATACTAAATTTAAGGGTGTGTTTAGGTTTGGGAGGGCAGTAGCCAATGGCTACGGTCCTTGAGGGTGGCTACACCCTCTTTGTGCCTCCTCCCTGAGGGGAGGGGGGCACATTCCTATCCCTATTGGGGGAATCCTCCATCTGCAAGATGGAGGATTTCTAAAAGTTAGTGTCACCTCAGCTCAAGACACCTTAGGGGCTGTCCTGACTGGCCAGTGACTCCTCCTTGTTTTTCTCATCACTCCTGGATTTGCCGCCAAAAGCGGGGGCTGTGTCCAGGGGGCGGGCATCTCCACTAGCTGGAGTGCCCTGGGGCATTGTAACACGAAGCCTGAGCCTTTGAGGCTCACTGCTAGGTGTTACAGTTCCTGCAGGGGGGAGGTGTGAAGCACCTCCACCCAGAGCAGGCTTTTGTTTCTGTCCTCAGAGAGCACAAAGGCCCTCACCACAAGGGGTCAGAAACTAGTCTCTCAGCAGCAGGCTGGCACAGACCAGTCAGTCCTGCACTGAACAATTGGGTAAAATACAGGGGGCTCTCTAAGATGCCCTCTGTGTGCATTTTTTAATAAATCCAACACTGGCATCAGTGTGGGTTTATTATTCTGAGAAGTTTGATACCTAACTTCCCAGTATTCAGTGTAGCCATTATGGAGCTGTGGAGTTCGTTTTTGACAGACTCCCAGACCATATACTCTTATGGCTACCCTGCACTTACAATGTCTAAGGTTTTGCTTAGACACTGTAGAGGCATAGTGCTCATGCACCTATGCCCTCACCTGTTGTAGGAAGTTGGCTCTGTATGTGCTATTTCAAAGTAAGGAATAGCATGCACAGAGTCCAAGGGTTCCCCTTAGAGGTAAGATAGTGGCAAAAAAAGATAATACTAATGCTCTATTTTGTGGTAGTGTGGTCGAGCAGTAGGCTTATCCAAGGAGTAGTGTTAAGCATTTGTTGTACATACACACAGGCAATAAATGAGGAACACACACTCAGAGACAAATCCAGCCAATAGGTTTTGTTATAGAAAAATATCTTTTCTTAGTTTATTTTAAGAACCACAGGTTCAAATTTTACATGTAATATCTCATTTGAAAGGTATTGCAGGTAAGTACTTTAGGAACTTTGAATCATTTCATTAGCATGTATACTTTTTACATAAAACACAATAAGCTGTTTTAAAAGTGGACACAGTGCAATTTTCACAGTTCGTGGGGGAGGTAAAGTAATGTTAGTTTTAACAGGTAAGTAAGTCACTTACAGGTTTCAGTTTTGGAGTCCAAGGTAGCCCACCGTTGGGGGTTCAGAGCAACCCCAAAGTTATCACACCAGCAGCTCAGGGCCGGTCAGGTGCAAAGGTCAAAGAGGTGCCTAAAACACATAGGCTTCAATGGAGAGAAGGGGGTGCCCCGGTTCCAGTCTGCCAGCAGGTAAGTACCCGCGTCTTCGGAGGGCAGACCAGGGGGGTTTTGTAGGGCACCGGGGGGGACACAAGTCAGCACAGAAAGTACACCCTCAGCAGCGCGGGGGCGGCCGGGTGCAGTGTGCAAACACGCGTCGGGTTTCCAATAGTTTCCTATGGGAGACCAAGGGGTCTCTTCAGCGATGCAGGCAAGGGGGGGGCTCCTCGGGGTAGCCACCACCTGGGCAAGGGAGAGGGCCTCCTGGGGGTCACTCCTGCACAGAAGTTCCGATCCTTCAGGTGCTGGGGGCTGCGGGTGCAGGGTCTTTTCCAGCCGTCGGGAAATGGAGTTCAGACAGTCGCGGTCAGGGGGAGCCTGGGGATTCCCTCTGCAGGCGTCGCAGTGGGGCTCAGGGGGGACAACTTTGGTTACTCACAGTCGTAGAGTCGCCGGAGGGTCCTCCCTGAAGCGTTGTTTCTCCACCAGTCGAGTCGGGGTCGCCGGGTGCAGTGTTGCAAGTCTCACGCTTCTTGCGGGGATTTGCAGGGGTCTTTAAATCTGCTCCTCTGTAACAAAGTTGCAGTTCTTTTGGAGCAGTGCCGCTGTCCTCAGGAGTTTCTTGTCTTTCTTGAAGCAGGGCAGTCCTCAGAGGATTCAGAGGTCGCTGGTCCCTTGGAAAGCGTCGCTGGAGCAGGTTTCTTTGGAAGGCAGGAGACAGGCCGGTAGGACTGGGGCCAAAGCAGTTGGTGTCTTCTGTTCTTCCTCTGCAGGGGTTTTTCAGCTCAGCAGTCTTCTTCTTCAGGTAAGTTGCAGGAATCTAAATTCTTAGGTTCAGGGAAGCCCTTAAATACTAAATTTAAGGGCGTGTTTAGGTCTGGGAGGGCAGTAGCCAATGGCTACTGTCCTTGAGGGTGGGTACACCCTCTTTGTGCCTCCTCCCTGAGGGGAGGGGGGCACATCCCTATTCCTATTGGGGGAATCCTCCTTCTACAAGATGTAGGATTTCTAAAAGTCAGTCACCTCAGCTCAGGACACCTTAGGGGCTGACCTGACTGGCCAGTGACTCCTCCTTGTTTTTCTCATTATCTCTCCTGGACTTGCTGCCAAAAGTGGGGGCTGGGTCCAGGGGGCGGGCATCTCCACTAGCTGGAGTGCCCTGGGGCATTGTAACAAGAAACTTGAGCCTTTGAAGCTCACTGCTAGGTGTTACAGTTCCTGCAGGGGGGAGGTGTGAAGCACCTCCACCCAGAGCAGGCTGTGTTTCTGTCCTCCGAGAGCGCAAAGGCTCTCACCGCATGGGGTCAGAAACTCGTCTCTCAGCAGCAGGCTGGCAGAGACCAGTCAGTCCTGCACTGAACAATTGGGTAAAATACAGGGGGCATCTCTAAGATGCACTCTGTGTGCATTTTTTAATAAATCCAACACTGGCATCAGTGTGGGTTTATTATTCTGAGAAGTTTTATACCAAACTTCCCAGTTTTCAGTGTAGCCATTATGGAGCTGTGGAGTTCGTTTTTGACAGACTCCCAGCCCATATACTCTTATGGCTACCCTGCACTTACAATGTCTAAGGTTTTGCTTAGACACTGTAGGGGCATAGTGTTCATGCACATATGCCCTCACCTGTGGTATAGTGCACCCTGCCTTAGGGCTGTAAGGCCTGCTAGAGGGGTGACTTACCTATGCCACAGGCAGTGTGAGGTTGGCATGGCACCCTGAGGGGAGTGCCATGTCGACTTAGTCATTTTCTCCCCACCAGCACATACAAGCTGGCAAGCAGTGTGTCTGTGCTGAGTGAGGGGTCCCTAGGGTGGCATAAGACATGCTGCAGCCCTTAGAGACGTTCCCTGGTACCAGGGGTACCAGTTACAAGGGACTTACCTGGGTGCCAGGGTTGTGCCAATTGTGGAGACAATGGTACATTTTAGGTGAAAGAACACTGGTGTTGGGGCCTGGTTAGCAGGGTCCCAGCACACTTCTCAGTCAAATCAGTATCAGGCAAAAAGTGGGGGGTAACTGCAACAGGGAGCCATTTCCTTACAATTCACTAACTTACTCCTTTTCTCCTGGTCGCTAGTGGGCACTGTGGTACTTACCTTTGGGGTTTTCTAGTACCCCCAGCTCCCCTTTACACATTCCACTGACCTAGGTGGGGGTCCTGTGTTCGTATTCCATATTTTTTTTGTGTGTGGTTTAGGCTCCCCTTAGGGCCACTATTGTCTAACTGCATTTGCACCGTTTTCTATTACTTTCTATGCTTATTGCTGATAACTAGTGTATATATTAGTGTGTTACTTATCTCATATTGGAGGGGGTGCCTCTCTATAATGTTTTGGTATTGTCACTAAAATAAAGTACCTTTATTTTTGTAACACTGAGTGTTTTCTTTATGTATGTAAGTGCTGTGTGACTAGAGTGGTATTGCATGAGCTTTGAATGTCTCCTAGATAAGCATTGGCTGCTCATCCACAGCTACCTCTAAAGAGACTGGCTTTTAGACACTGCATACACTACACTAATAGGTTAATTGATTATTGTCTAGAACTCATTTCCACTCCACCAAATATTTCTCCTCGCGTTCACAAGCTCTCACACGACCATCTTATTCTCTTTCAAAAAGAGGTACAGTCCCTTCTTTTCAAAGGGGCTATAGAAACAGTTCCCCTATCTCAACAAGGGTTAGGAGTATATTCACTTTCCCTCCTTATATCAAAGAAGGAATGGTTTCTTACCTGTAACTCCAGTTCTCTCATAGGGGTATTTCCATGATAGTCATAAGCACTGAATAGTTCCGCGCGCCTGCGGGGACCCCGGAGCACTGTTGTGTAGTATATTCTTAAGTGCAATCATCAGCTCCTTGACAAAAAAGGTCTGTGAAAAACACTTAAGAATAACAATGTGCAGCCTATGTGAACAGCTACACAGGCCAAATTGTTAGAAGAAAAAACAGTTGTAGTGTAAATTCACGTTTAAACCTCTATTTATTCTATAAATACATAAATAAATACATTCTCATATTTTATTTACACCTCTCATGAGAATAAAACAATGTAGGGCAGTGTAGCCCATAGGCTGCCATTATACAGAATGAAAATAGAGCTGTGCCTTTAAGAAAGTAAAGTCTTCCTGTTTCCCATCATGCACAGCAAAAGGCAGTTGCCTCAGTTCTTTTTTGGAGGCTATTAACCTGACATGAAGAAAAACAAAACATTTGTTGGAGTACCAACCTCCATAATATTCATGTTCTATGTCAACTCCACCGGGGAGGAGGGAGGGTTGCTTATGACTATCATGGAAATACCCCTACGAGAGAACTGGAGTTACAGGTAAGAAACCATTCCTTCTCTCGTAGGGGATTTCCATGTATAGTCATAAGCACTGAATAGAGTAGCAAGCCCATCCCCATAACCGCGGTGGAGTAGATATAAGAATACTGAGAAAAACATGAATCATGCAAACAAATTCTTGAGCAAAGCCTGTCCAACCTGAGCATCTGCCCTAGCGTCTGTATCAAGGCAGTAATGCTTAGTAAAGGTATGGACCGACCTCCAAGTGGCAGCCTTGCATATTTCTGCCAAAGGGACATTTCTCATCAAGGCTACAGTAGCTGCTTTCCCTCTGGTAGAGTGGGCTTTTGGCCTACCACCAAGGGATTTGTTTGCTAACTGATAACATAACATTATACATGAAACAATCCACCTGGATAAAGATTGTTTAGATGTGCCCAAACCTGTTCTGATTGGGCCATAGTTAATAAAAAGCTGTTGTGATTTTCGTAAGCTTTTTGTCCTGTCCAAGTAAAATTTCAAGACTCTCTTTACATCCAGAGAGTGCAGAGTTCTCTCAGCAGGAGTAGCTGGATTCTGAAAGAAAGTCGGTAATGAAATTGTTTGGTTCACATGGAAGTCGGAGACTACCTTAGGTAAAAATTTTGGATGAGTTCTCATTACCACTTTTGCAGAATGAAAAACCGTGTAGGGTGCCTGAGCGCAAAGGGCCTGGATTTCGCTGACCCTACGCGCTGAAGTGATTGCCACCAGAAAAGCAGCTTTCCATGTGAGATGTTGCAGCGATGCCTTATGTATCGGCTCGAATGGCGGCAGCATCAGACGTGATAAGACAACGTTCAGTTCCCATGGACGAGAAGGCTTTCTAATGGGAGGAAAAACCTTCTTTAAACCTTCTAGTAAATCCTTAATAATCGGAATCCGAAAAAAGGAAGTTTGTGAAGGACTCTTTCTGTATGCCGTGACAGCCGCCAAGTGAACTTTTATTGACGACAGTTGTAAGCCCGATTTTGCCAAACTTAACAAGTATGGCAGGATAGATTGTTCTCCACAGGAAACCGGGTCAATGTTGTTGTGTAAACACCAAATGCAGAATCTCTTCCACTTGCTTGCATAGGCTGATCGTGTGGAAGGGCGCTTTGCTTCCTTCAGAATTTCCATACAGTCCTGAGGTAGGTTCAAGTGTCCATATTGCACTAGCTCAGGAGCCATGCTGCCAAACTCAACGATGAGGGGTTGGGATGAGATATCTGCCCTCTGAACTTCGTGAGCAGGTCCGGACGATATGGTAGCCTGATGTGTGGTTTGAGTGACCGGTGAAGAAGGTCTGGGAACCACCACTGGCGTGGCCACTCCGGAGCAATTAGGATCATTTTGGTCTGAGCATTGGACAGCTTCTGGAGGACCGCCGGAATCAGGGGAAGCGGTGGAAAGGCGTAAAGAAATGCTCCTGACCAGCTTATCCATAGGGCATTCCCCAATGTCCCTGGATGGTAATATCTGGAGGCGAAGTTTTGGCATTTTTTGTTGTCTGGGGTTGCGAAAAGGTCTGTAGAGGGGGTACCCCAGAGTGCGAAAATGGAATGAACGACGTCGTCGTGTAGTACCCATTCGTGGTTCTCGTCCATTACCCGACTGAGGGCATCCGCTTGAACATTCTGGATGCCGGGCAGGTGAGTTGCCACTAGCGACAGGTTCCTGGCTAGAAGCCAATGCCAGATTGTCTGAGCCTCTCTGGATAAAATTCTGGACCTGGTGCCTCCTTGTTTGTTCACGTAGTACATAGTGGCCACGTTGTCTGTCTGGAGAAGGAGAGTTTCCGTTCTCAGAGAGGGAAGGAAGGCTTTGAGCGCAAGGTGGACTGCGCGAAGTTCCAGCAGGTTGATGTGATAGAGACTCTCTCTCTGTGACCACTCTCCTTGGACTCGAAGATGTTCCATGTGCGCCCCCCATCCGAGCAGTGACGCATCTGTTACGATGGTTTGAGATGGAGGCCGTTGTTGGAACGGAATCCCCACCAAGAGATTGCTGGGTAAACACCACCACTTGAGGGATTGTAGGGTGTGAGGCGAAAGAAGGACTTTGTTCTCCCAATCGTCCCTCAGTTGACACCACTGATCCTCCAGATTTTCCTGCAATGGTCTCATATGGAGGCGAGCATTGGGAACCAGATGGATACAAGACGCCATTGAGCCCAGTAGAGAAGCTATTATTCTTGCAGTGGCTTGAGGTCTTTCCTGCAGTTGTTTGCACTTTTGGAGAATCGATAACCGTCGTTCCTCCGAAGGAAACACCTTTCCTAGCCTGGTATCTACAATGGCCCCTAAGTAATGCAACCTCTGAACAGGTGTTGCTGTAGATTTCAGGAGATTGACTTGAAGACCAAGTTTTTGCAGCAGTTGTAGAGTCCATTCGAAATGCTGTTGTGCCTCGAGACAACTGGAGGCCTTTATGAGCCAATCGTCTAGATAGGGGTAGACGAATATTCGCTGTTTCCTCAAGTGGGCGGCTACTACCGCCATGCATTTGGAAAAAGTTCTTGGCGCTGATTTTAGGCCGAAAGGTAGAACTGCAAATTGGTAATGGCGTTTTCCGACGGTGAACCTTAGGAATTTTCGATGTTTCTTGGTTATTGGGATATGAAAGTAAGCGTCGCAAAGATCTATCGCACAGAGCCAGTCGCCCTGACGTAGATGTGGGTAAATTTGGTGTAAGGCTAACATCCTTAATTTTTCTTTGCGAATCCATTTGTTTGCTGTCCTCAGATCTAAAATGGGACGAAACTCTTGTTTGTCTTTTTTCGGTACAAGGAAATATCTCGAATAAATCCCCTTCCCTTGCTGGCTGATGGGAACGGGTTCTATGGCTCTTTTTTGCAATAGAATATTGACCTCTAACTGAAGAGCTTCGAGATGGCGGTTGGCTGTTTTGGGTGGAACAGATGGTGGAGAACTGGTGAATCTGAGAGCGTAACCATGTCTCACAATATTCAATACCCAGGCGTCTGTTGTGATGCGTAGCCACTCGTCCAGATGATTTGAGATACTTCCCCCTACCGGAGTGGATAACGGAGGAGGGGGAAGCAAAGATTCAGGGCTTAGACGTGGGAGCCTGTCGAGTTGCCTGAGTTTAAGGTGTTGAACGACCCCTTGTCGACCTTCGCTGAGTGGAGAAACCCCTTTGATGCTGCTGTTGTTGCTGCTGCTGGGGGCGCGAAGACATCCAGTGTGGCGACTGATACCGGTGTGTGAAAAGTCGTCGTTGATATGGCCGGAAAACCTTTCTTTGTTCTTTCGGTCTTTCCATGCCTACCGCTTTCAGGGTATCTAGTTCAGCCTTCATTCTAGCCATCTCGTCATCGGCATGAGAACCGAACAAGGTGGAGCCAGAGAAAGGCAAGTTTTGTATTCGCTGCTGCGCTTCAGGTTTGAGTGATGTAAGTCTCAACCATGCATGCCTTCTGAGCGCTATCCCGTGTGCATAATTGTGTGCGGATAGCACCGAAGAGTCAGCTGCAGCACTTATAATTTGGTTAGAAACCATGGCTCCCTCACCCACGACCTCCAGGAAATCTTCCCTTTTATCCTTAGGAAGATGTTCCGCAAACTGCATTAAAGAGTCCCAGAGGGCACGGTCGTATCGCCCTAATAACGCAGTAGCGCTGGCTGCCTTCATCGTGACGGCTGCAGTAGAACATACTTTTCGTGCTGCAGCATCTATCTTTCTGCTCTCTTTATCTGGAGGCGAAGAAGAAGACGGTGAGGTTGAATGCAGTTTCTTTGCCGCTACTATGACCACCGAATCAGGTACTGGGTCCGACCTCAAGAATAGAGGATCTTGTTCTGGTGGACGATATTTTTTAATAAGTCTGGAAGGAGCAGACTTTGTTGCGGCCGGTGCAAGGAAAATATCCATTGCTGGTTCGAGGAGACCTGGAACCAGTGGAAGCAAAGGTCTGGAAGATGTCCTGTGATGCAAAGTCTCGAAGATCACGGACGTCGATGGGGCAGGTACCGCCAGCGGGATGTTCAGCTTGGTCGCCCCTCGTACTAAGACCTCCTGGAACGTATTCACATCATCTATGGGGGACACTCTCGGGGACGGTGAGTCCGATAGGGTTGGAGAGTAGTCCTGTGTAGACGAAGAATGCCTGTGATGTGAATGCTGAGATCTCTGTGATTCATGACGGTGCCAAGAGGAAGAAGAGCGTCTAGAGGAATGTCCAGAACGTCTTACAGACCGCGTTGGAGTCCTCAAAACAGACTCTGAAGGGGGAGCCGGAAGAGGCGCCGTAGGTGTTACCGGCGTCTGTGGCAATGGTGATTGTCGAGGAGAGAGTTGTGGAGACGCTGGAAGGAGGATGAGTGAGGCCGAGGATTCTGAGGTTGTATAAACCCTTCTAGGTCTTTTTGCTTGTCTCGACGTCGACACACTCCTCGACGTCTAAGTACGGCGATGGCGAGTACTCTTCGACGTCGATTCTTCTCGCCGTTGAGAATCTCTCGACGTCGCCGTGATGACGGTGAACGCCTACGACGTCGAGCACCCCTCGACGTTGATCGCTCTCGCCGTGTCGACGGCGAGCCGGATTCAGATCTCCTCGACGTGGAACGTCCTCGCCGTGTCGACGGCGACCCAGATCTCGACGGCGAAAGTCCACGCCGTCTCGACGGCGAAATCGTCGTCAACGGCGAGCGATGTCTCTTTCTCGCCGGCGAACCACTCCTCGACGGCGAACATGTTGGCGCCGTTCCTTGCCTCTATGTCTACGCCCTCGACGTCGTCGGAGACCTGTGCCGTTTTTGAGCCGGTCTGGTCGGAGTTATAGAGGAAACAGTGTGAGCCCTGGTAGAAGACTGACCTTCTCCTCACTCTGTGGTAGAATGACCACTTTTGCTCCTGTCCTCTTTCGCCTGGAGTCGGATCTTCTCCCTGTCACGAAGGGTCCTTCTGGAGAAGGTTTTGCAGATGTCACACGACTCCGGTTTGTGGCTGGAAGGAAGGCAAATTATGCAGACCCGATGTGGATCTGTTTTGGCCTTTTTTCTGCCACAAGAAGGGCATTTGTCAAACAGTGAAGGCATTTCTGAAGTAGAAAAACCTCAAAATTCTGTCAGAATCTAACAGAAAACAATAGAAAATGATCACTCAATGTTAAAAACGTCGAGTGAAATTGAAATTCAAAAGATTTTAAATGAATTTCTGTCACAAAAGGATTTTGTGAGGTAGAGCTCAATGCTTCAGGGTCCTGTCAGAAAGGAGCCGGAAAAAAGAACTGAGGCAACTGCCTTTTGCTGTGCATGATGGGAAACAGGAAGACTTTACTTTCTTAAAGGCACAGCTCTATTTTCATTCTGTATAATGGCAGCCTATGGGCTACACTGCCCTACATTGTTTTATTCTCATGAGAGGTGTAAATAAAATATGAGAATGTATTTATTTATGTATTTATAGAATAAATAGAGGTTTAAACGTGAATTTACACTACAACTGTTTTTTCTTCTAACAATTTGGCCTGTGTAGCTGTTCACATAGGCTGCACATTGTTATTCTTAAGTGTTTTTCACAGACCTTTTTTGTCAAGGAGCTGATGATTGCACTTAAGAATATACTACACAACAGTGCTCCGGGGTCCCCGCAGGCGCGCGGATATATTCAGTGCTTATGACTATACATGGAAATCCCCTACGAGAGAAAGACAGTTCCTTAAGACAAATTCTCAATCTCGGGCCTTTCAACCTATACATGCTTTCAGAGCATTTCATATGGCCACTCTGCAAGATGTTATTCCCCTGTTACAGCAAGGAGATTACATGAGCACATTAGATCTCAAAGATGCTTGTTTCCACAATCCCATACATCCAGCACATTGCAAATATCTCTGATTTGTCATTGCGGGAAAGCATTATTGTTCCAAAGCGCTACCATTCGGGGTAACAACTGCTCCCAGAGTATTCAAAAAAGGCTTAGCTGTAATAACTGCATTTCTCAGAAAAGCAACTCATTCACGTTTTCCCATACTTGGACGACGGACTCACAAAAACCAATACTATCCAAAAATGTCAGACGCATACTCTATACACAGTAAATCTTACACACCTTTTGGGATTTACAATACACTACCTCAAATCCCATCTTCAACCCTCACTGATATACAGCCTTATCTGGGAGCAGTTATCAGTACTCACTCAGGATTAGCATATCCAAACCCAGCACGTATTCAGGGATTTCAAATTCTTCTTGCTCAATTACAGGAGAATCATACTTACACATTGAAACTAGTTATGCAACTGTTAGAGATGATGGCCTCATGCACGACTACGCATGCATCCACTACAGCAGTCTCTCTCTCGTCACTGGTCTCAATCACAGGGTCATCTTCAGGATCTAGTGTTGTTAGACTGCCAGAATCACCGCTCTCTGCAATGGTGGAATCCCACCAACCTTTCAAAAGGGAACCCCTTTCAAGGCTCCCTGCCTGAGATCACTCTCACAACAGATGCATCACGGACCTGGAGTTGCTAGCAGTCTTCCTAGCGCTCAAAGCATTTCTGACACAAATCTCTCACAAAGTGGTTCTAGTCTGAAGGAATTTGGCCTGATGTGTGGTGAGCACCTATGGTGTTAGCACCTTATACCAGGCCCATGTATCCCCTGTTAGTATGGTGTAGCTACTGTCTAGGAAGCCAGACTCTCTAGAGGTAGTTGTGGATGAGCCTCCAAGACTTATCTAGGAAACATGCAAAGCTTATGCAATACCACTGTAGTCACATGCACTTACACACATGAAAGACCCACACAGTGTTAAAAAATAAGGGTACTTTATTATGGTAACACAAATACCAAAATACTATATAGACAATGCCCCAACTGGAGGTAAGTAAACAGACTATTATATGTACATTAGAAGTCAGTATTTAGCATAGAATGCAATAGAAAACATTGAAAGCAATAGACAATACTGAAGGCCTTGGGGGGACCAAACCATATACTGAGAAAGTGGAATGCAAAAGTCGTTCCCCCACCTAAGGAAATGGAGTCAATAGAGGGGAGCTGAAGGAACTAGGAACCCCCACAAGGTAAGTACCAGAGTACCCCCTAGGAGAAGAGAGGTAAGTATCTGGTTCTCCCCAAACCCATCACAAGGGCTTCAGAAGAGGATAATACAAGAGTCAGACAAGACTGCAAGAAATCAAAGGTGGATCCTGGAATAGGAAGACCTGGAAAAGAAGGGGACCAAGTCAAGTTCTCCTTGGAGTGTCCGGTGGTGGCAGAAGCCTCTACCCAACCGTCTGTGGATGCAGGACCAGGTCAACGGTGAACGAAGACAGTCAGCAGTGCAGCACTGGAGCAGCTAAAGAGTTCCTGGAGTGATACAGTCGACGTCCACGCCGCAAGAAGGATTGCCGTTGGTCAGTGGTGTGGAAGAACCACCAACAAGGCTTGGCAAATGTTGGAGAAGAAATGCGAGGCTGCCGGGGACCAGAAAGGTCCAGGAGGACTCAACCCATGGAGGGGAGTCCCGCATGACCGTCAGCAGTGAGGAGCGTCACAGGAAGAGGAGTCAGCCCCACAGGCGAACCCCAGGCAGCAAGCACAGGAATCGCAGTGAGGCCCACACAGCACACCTTGGAAGGAGACGCAGGACAAACACACAGAGGGCTGTGCATCGCAGGGAAGAGTGCTGGGGGCTAGGGCTGGAGCTACACGGAGCCTGAATATCCCTTGGAGGAGATGCCAACAAGCCTTGGTAGCGGCAAGAGAAGTGTTGCACAGGGGTACTGTCCTGCGTGGAGAGGCAAGGGCTTACCGTCTCCCAAGTTGGACAGCTGGTAGAGAGGACCACTCCAGACCAACACCTGTGGTACAGGATCCATGCAGCTCTGGAGGAGAGGAGATCCGCGCAGCTGGTCGTTGTTGCAGTTGGTGCCTGCAGATGGAGGGGAGTGACTCCTTCCCTGCAAGGGAAATTCCTTCTTTCTTCTTGTGCAGGCTGAAGACTTGCCACCCTCAGAGGATGCATAGCCGGGGAAATGTTGCAGTTGCTGGAAGGAGCCGGATAAACAATGTTGCAGAGCAGAGTCATCACTTTAGCTGCAGATTGCAGGTTCCTGTGAATTCCAGTTGCGGTGCCAGTGGCCAGAAGTCAAGCTAAGTTTTGCAGAGGAGTCCTGCTGTAATTTTGCACGTTGAATCTGAGGACCCACCCAAGAGGGAGAGACCCTAAATACCCCAGGAAAGGGGTTTGGTCTCCTAGCAATATGTCCACCTATAAGGAGGGGGCTTTGACGTCACATGCCTTACCTGGCCACACAGATGCTCCTAGAGTCCTCAGCCCACTTTGAATTCAAGATGACAAAATCAAGTGGCCACCTGGAGAAGCTCTAGGCACCACCATCCCTGGGGTGGTGTTGGACAGGGGAGTGGTTACTCCCCTTTTCATTGTCCAGTTTTGCACCAGAGCAGGGCCTGGAGGTCCCTGAACTGGTGCAGACATGTTTATGCAAGGAGGGCCCCAAATGTGCCCATCAAAGCATGCCAGTGGCTTGGGGAGGCTACCCCTCCCAAACCATGTAATGCCTATATCCAAAGAGAGAGGGTGTTGCCTTCCTCTCCCAAAGGAAATCCTGTGTTCTACCTTGCTGGGCTTGAGCTGGTCAAGCAGCAGGAGGGCAGAAACTTGTCTGAGGAGTGGCAGCGGCATGGGCTGTGCAGAAAACCGCGTAAAAATGGTAGGAGCAATGCTGGGGGTTCTCTAAACAGCCCTCAGAGTGCAAAGAATCGTACAACCAATACTGGCAACAGTGTTGGGGTATGATTCTGACATGTTTGATACCAAACATGCACAGGTTTGGAGTTACCATTATGTAGCTGGATACAGGTAGTGACATGTGACCAGTACACACGTAAAATGGCGTCCCCGCACTTACGGAGTCCAGGAAAATGGAGCTGGAGTTCGCAGGGGTACGTCTGCTTATGCAGGGGTGCCCTCACACACAGGTACCTGCACCCTGCCCTTAGGAGGGCATGCTTACAGTGACCTGGTGCAGTGATCTGAAGTGAAAGGGTGTATACACTGCTTTCATGCAGGCTGCAATGGCTGACCTGCAGACATATTTTACATGTGTTCCCATGGGTGGCATAATACATGCTGCGTCTCATGGGGAGCCCCTGGTGCCCCAATGCCTTGGGTACCCAGGTACCATATACAAGACTTATGTAGGTGCACCAGTATGCCAAACGCTTGGTGTGTGAAGTCCAAGCAACCGAATTTAGAGGGACAGCACAGTCACTGGGGTCCTGGTTACCAGTACCCAGTGAACATAGTCAAAACATACTGACGTCAGTAGGGGCAACCATGCTAAAAAGAGGGTACTTTCCTTCTTAGTCCGTACAGACAAAATGACAACTATATATTCTCTGCAGAAACGGGGGCAGGAGGGGGCACTCATCTCAATTGTCCCTTTTAGCTCAGACAATTAATAACTCTCAGGAATGGACAGTCAGTTTGCAGATCTATTAAATAGGACACATCAACAAGTCAACGAATGTGAAATTCACTTACAAGTACTTCACCACTACTTTAGCCTCTGGGGATTACCAGAAATAGATCTCTTCGTCATCGCAGAAAACTCAAAATGGCAAAACGTTTCATCCAGATACCCACACCCTCAGTCCAAGGGCCATGCTCTATAGAGGAATTGGTCAGGGAAATCTGCTTACGCTTTTCTGCCTCTCCCACTCATTCCATTTCTGGTTTGCAAACTGAGACAAACATCACTCACAATGATCCTTGTAGCTCCCACATGGTCATGTCAACGTTGGTACACAAAACTACTGGATCTGTCTGTGGTTCTCTATCACAAATGTCCGAACTGTCCAGATCTTTTGACTCAAAAGAGTTCAGATCAGACATCCAGACACCAAAACACTCAATCTTGCATTATGGCTCCTGAAGTCATTGAGTTTGGGTATTTACAACTTCCCCCTGAATGTATGGACACTCTTCGGGAGGCACATAGAGCTACTCGACAGTATTATGCTGCAAAATGGTACTATTTTGTATTCTATTGTCAGCCTAACACACATTGATCCACTTAAAGCGTCAGTACAAGACATCTGCTAGATTTACAAAAAGTCAAATTTAGCATATTCATCTACTAGACTACATTTAGCAGCTATAGCTGCTTACCTTCAAAACAGGCAACATATTTCTTAGTTCAGAATTCCTGTCATTTAGGCATTCATGGAAGGACTTAAGAGTAATTCCATCCGGGGATCCTCCAACCCCAGTATGGCAATTAAATATTGTCCTTTCTTGACTTAGGGGTCCACCACTTAACACATGCATTCCTGTTCTTTGCAATTTCTTTCATGGAAAGTTGCCTTTTTGGTACCTATCACTTCTCTCGTAGGGGATTTCCATGTATAGTCATAAGCACTGAATAGTTCCGCACGCCTGCGGGGACCTCGGAGCACTGATCTGAAATATATTCTTAAGTGCAGATGCCAGCCTTTCTTGAAAAAGGCCTGTTAAAACCACTTAAGAATAACACTGTGCAGCCTATGTGAACAGCTACACAGGCCAAATTGTTTATTCTTGAGGTTGGAAAGAAAGACAGCTGTCGTGTGAATACACCTTCAAACACACATTTATTCTAGAAATGTAATAAATACATTCTCACACTTTATTTACACCTCCAAATGAGAATAAAATAATGCAGGGCAGTGTGGCCCATAGGCTGCCATTATACAGGATGTAAATAGAGCTGTGCCTTTAAGAAAGGAAAGTCTTCCTGTATCCCATCATGCACAGCAAAAGGCAGTTGCCTCAGTTCTTTTTTCCGGCTCCTTCTGACAGGACCTTGAAGCATTGAGCTCTACCTTACAAAGCCTTTTTTGACAGAAAATTCAATTAAAATCTTTTAAATTTCAATTTCACTCGACGTTTTTCATCGAGTGAACATTTGCTAACCTTTCCTGCCAAATTCTGACAGAAATTTAAAGTTTTTCTGTCTTTAGAATGCCTTCACTTTTTGACAAGTGCCCTAGTTGTGGCAGGAAAAAGGCCAAAACAGACCCACACCAGGTCTGCAATATTTGCCTACCATCAAGTCACAAACCTAATGCCTGTGACATTTGCAAAACTTTCTCCAGAAGAACTCTTCGCGACAGGGAGAAAATTCGGCTTCAGGCAAGAGAGGACAGGAGAAGAAGTGGGCAGTCTGCCACAGAGCGAGGAGATGATCAGTCTTCTACCAGGGCTCTCCCTGTGTCCTCTGGAGCAGCTGCCAGACCTGCTCACAAACGCCATAGGTCTCCGACGTCGAGACCGGGAACGGTGGCAACATGGTCACCGTCGAGGACCGGCTCACCGTCGAGGAAGAGACATCGCTCGACGTCGACAGCCGTATCGCCTTCGAGACGACGTAGACGCTTGCTATCAAGAAGGTCTTGGTCCAGGTCGACGCGATGAGGACGATCGACGTCGGTGGACAGTACTCGTCGTCGAAGACGCTCGCCGTCATCTCATCGACGTCGAGGAAGATCACCATCGAGAGGATCTCAGCGACGAGAGGAGTCAACGCCGAGAGGTACTCGCCGTCATCGTACTTCAACGTCGAGGAGACACTCAAAGAGGCCTAGGAGGGTTTATACCACCTCAGAATCCTTGGCTTCTCTCATTCTTCTACCAACTTCACCTCAGCCGTCTCCTCTGCCACAGACACCTCTGGCACCTACAGCTCCTGTGCTAGCTCCTCTCTGAGTCCTTTCCAGTGACTCCAGCGGAATCCACAAGATATTCCCGACACTCTTCGAGACGCTCTTCTTCCTCTCGACACCATCGTCGACGTGAATCAGTTCAAAGATCTCCTCGTTCCCACCATAGACATTCCTCTTCATCCACAAGGGATTACTCTCCAACCCTATCTGACTCATCGTCTCCGAGAGTGTCTCCCATAGACGACGTGAACACCTTCCAAGAGGTCCTAGTGCGCAGTGCTACCAAATTAAACATCCCGCTGGCGGTACCCGCTCCAATGACCTCTGTGATTTTCGAGACATTACATCAGCGGGCATCCTCAAGACCATTACTACCACTGGTCCCGGGGCTTCTTGAACCGGCAATGGATATATTTTTAACACCGACCATGGCTAGAACTGTTCCTTCCAGGCTTATAAAGAAGTATCGCCCCCAGGAGCAGGACCCTCTATTCCTAAGATCGGATCCGGTTCCTGACTCGGTGGTCATAGTGGCTGCAAAAAAGTTGTATTCTACATCTCCGTCTTCCTCCTCACCACCGGACAAGGAGAGTAGAAAGATTGATGCCGCAGGTCACAAAGTATGCTCTACCTCAGCCATCACGATGAAAGCAGCCAGTGCTACTGCGCTGTTAGGCAGGTATGATCGTGCCCTTTGGGACTCTGTGCTACAGTTTGTGGAACATCTCCCTAAAGAGAAAAGAGAAGATTTTTTTGGAGATCGTGAGTGAAGGTGCCATGGTCTCCAATCAAGTGATAAGCGCCACTGCTCACTCTTCGGTGCTATCTGCACATAATTATGCTCATGGAGTGGCCTTAAGAAGACACGCTTGGCTACGCTTGACGTCTCTCAAACCAGAGGCACAACAGAGAATTCAAAATTTGCCCTTCTCAGGCTCCACTTTGTTTGGCTCTAATGCTGATGACGAGATGTTGAGAATGAAATCTGAACTAGACACTCTGAAAGCGGTGGGCATCGAGAGACCGAGAGAGCAACAGAAAACATTCCGTCCCTACCAACGAAGGCTCTTTACTCACAGATATCAAACGCCACAGTGGATGTCTTCAAGACCCCAGCAACAGCATCAAAGAACCTTCTTGACACAACGAAAGTCGGCAAGGGGTCGATCTACACCGCAAACCCAGACAACTCAGCAGGCACCAGCGTCTAAGCCCTGAATCCTCACTTCCCCCTCCTCCGTTTCCCACTCCGGTAGGGGGAAGTATCTCAGATCATCTGGACGAGTGGCAACGCATCACATCAGACGCCTGGGTGTTGAATATTGTGCGGAATGGCTACTCTCTCAGGTTCATCAGCCCTCCTCTGTCTATTCCACCCAAACCAGTGAGTCACCACCTCAAAGCTCTTCAGTTAGAAGTAGCAACCCTATTACAAAAGAGAGCAATAGAACCCGTCCCGATCAATCAGCACAGAAAGGGAATCTACTCAAGGTATTTTTTGGTACCAAAGAAAGACAAACAAGAGTTTCGTCCCATTCTAGACCTAAGGGTAGCAAACAAGTGGATTCGCAGAGAAAAATTCAGGATGCTATCCTTGCACCAAATTTACCCTCAACTTCGTCAGGGCGACTGGCTCTGCGCGATAGACCTCCGCGACGCCTACTTTCACATTCCGGTGATCGAGAAGCATCGAAAGTTTCTACGGTTCATCGTCTGAAAAAGTAATTACCAATTTACGGTACTACCCTTCGGCCTCAAATCAGCACCAAGAACTTTTTCCAAATACATGGCGGTGGTGGCAGCCCATTTGAGGAAACATCGAATATTCGTCTACCCCTATCTAGACCTGGGCCTTCAAGTCAATCTCCCCAAATCCACACCAACAGCTGTTCAGAGGCTGCATTACTTAGGTGCCATCATAGATACCAAACAAGGAAAGGTGTTTCCTTCGGAGGAACGACGATTATCAATTCTCCAAAAGTGCCAGAAGCTCGAGAAAACACCTCAGACCACTGCAAGAGCGATATCCTCTCTCCTGGGATCGATGGCGTCTTGCATCCACCTCATTCCCAATGCTCGCCTCCATATGAGACCCTTACAGGAATGTCTGGAGGATCAATGGTGTCAACTAGTGGACGATTGGGAGAATAGAGTCCTTCTTTCTCCCCACGCCTTACAATCCCTCAAGTGGTGGTGTTCACCCAACAATCTTCTGGTGGGGATTCCATTCCAACAACAGCCTCCAGCTCAAACCATCGTCACAGACGCATCGCTGCTCGGATGGGGAGCGCATATGGATCACCTTCGAGTCCAAGGCAAGTGGTCACAGAGAGAGCGTCTGTATCACATCAACCTGTTGGAGCTTCGCGCAGTCCATCTTGCGCTCAAGGCCTTCCTCCCATCACTGAAGACGGAAACTCTGCTTCTCCAGACGGACAACGTGGCCAACATGTATTACTTAAACAAGGGGGCACCAGATCCAGGACCCTGTCGACAGAGGCTCAAACAATCTGGCACTGGCTTCTAGCCAGGAACCTGTTGCTAGTGGCAACTCACCTTCCGGGCATACAGAATGCTTAAGCGGATGCCCTCAGCCGCGCAGTGGACGAAAACCACAAATGGGTTTTGCACGACAATGTTGTCCGTTCTATTTTTGCCATGTGGGGTAGCTCCCTCTATAGACCTATTCGCAACCCCAGAAAACAAAAAATGCCCAAACTTCGCCTCCAGATACTACCATCCAGGGACGCTGGGGAATGCCCTGTGGATAAACTGGTCAGGAGCATTTCTTTACGCCTTTCCACTGCTTCCCCTGATACCGGCAGTCCTCCTGAAGCTGTCCAATGCTCACGCCAAGATGATTCTCATTGCCCCAGAATGGCCACGCCAGTGGTGGTTTCCAGACCTCCTTCATCAGTCACTCAAGCCACACATCAGGCTGCCTTATCGCCCAGACCTTCTCACGAAGTTCCGAAGCCAGATATCTCATCCCAACCTCTCATCGTTGAATTTGGCAGCATGGCTCCTGAGTTAGTACAATATGGTCACCTGAACCTACCCCAGGACTGCATGGAGATTCTAAGGGAGGCAAAGCGCCCTTCCACAAGGACAGCTTATGCCTGCAAGTGGAAAAAGTTCTGCGTGTGGTGCTTGGACAATAATGTCGACCCAATATCCTGCGGAGAGGAGACTATTCTGCCATACTTATTAGGTTTGTCGAAGTCTGGATTGCAATTGTCATCAATAAAAGTACACCTGGCGGCTCTAACGGCATATAGAAAGAACCCTTCCCAAACTTCTTTTTTTAGGATTCCAATCATAAAGGACTTCCTGGAGGGTGTGAAAAAGGTCTTTCCTCCCATTAGGAGACTATCTCCTCCATGGGAACTGAATATTGTCCTCTCACGTCTGATGCTACCTCCGTTTGAACCAGATCCATAACGCATCACTCCAACATCTTACGTGGAAAACTGCTTTTCTGGTTGCAATCACATCAGTTCGTAGGGTCAGTGAGATCCAGGCCCTTTGTGCTCAAGAACCCTATACGGTTTTTCATCCTTCGAAAGTAGTGATGAGGACACATCCAAAAATTTTACCAAGTCGTTTCAGACTTCCATGTGAACCAAAGCATTTCATTGCCAACTTTCTTCCAAAATCCATCAACCCCTGCCGAGAGAACCCTGCATTCTCTTGACGTAAAGAGGGTTTTAAAATTTTACTTGGACAGGACAAAATGCTTGCGTAAATCACAGCAGCTGTTTATTAACTATGGGCCAGTTAGAACAGGGTTAGCCACTTCTAAACAATCCTTATCCAGGTGGATTGTTTCATGTATAGTTTTTTGTTATCAGTTAGCAAATAAATCTCTTAACGGCAGGCCTACTGCTGCCTTGATGAGAAATATTCCTTTGACAGAAATATGCAAAGCGGCCACTTGGAAATTGGCCCATACCTTTACTAAGCATTACTGCCTTGATTCAGATGCTAGGGCAGATGCGCAGGTCGGACAGGCCTCTCTCAAGAATTTATTTGCATGATTTATGGTTTCAGTATTATTCTGTCTACTCCACCGCGGTTATGGGGATGGGCTTGCTAATCTATTCAGTGCTTATGACTATACATGTAAATCCCCAACGAGAGAAGGAATGGTTTCTTACCTGTAACTCCAGTTCTCTCGTAGGGGTATTTCCATGATGGTCATAAGCAACCCTCCCTCCTCCCCGGTGGAATTGATATAGGAAAAGTTGCAATAATGATAACGATGTTGGTACTACAACAAATGTTTGTTTCTTCATGTCATGTTACAAGCCTCCAAAAAAGAACTGAGGCAACTGCCTTTTGCTGTGCATGATGGGATACAGGAAGACTTTACTTTCTTAAAGGCACAGCTCTATTTACATCCTGTATAATGGCAGCCTATGGGCTACACTGCCCTGCATTGTTTTATTCTCATTTGGAGGTGTAAATAAAGTGTGAGAATGTATTTTTTATTACATTTCTAGAATAAATGTGTGTTTGAAGGTGTATTTACACGACAGCTGTCTTTCTTTCCAACCTCAAGAATAAACAATTTGGCCTGTGTAGCTGTTGACATAGGCTGCACAGTGTTATTCTTAAGTGGTTTTAACAGGCCTTTTTCAAGAAAAGTTGGCATCTGCACTTAAGAATATATTTCAGATCAGTGCTCCGGGGTCCCCCGCAGGCGCGCTGAACTATTCAGTGCTTATGACTACCATGGAAATACCCCTACGAGAGAACTGGAGTTACAGGTAAGAAACCATTCCTTATCCAGTATTGGATCTCTCATAAATTCACATGCTTGAATCATCCCCGTCGTCGAAGTGGGAGTCCCACGGTACATAAAATAGCAATAAATAATAAATATTTTTTTTTTGCCATAGGCTATAATGGAGCCAGAGCTTGCTCATATAGCCTATCCATGCCCTTTTGTGAAAGGACCCAAACCTGCCTGATGTCCAATCAGGCACCAGCACCCTCTAGAACCTTCTCCAGAGAAGCTCCCTTCCTCAGATTTTCTACCGCACGTCTTGTGAAGGGAGTCTCCCTGGGCTCTGCTCAGTTTTTTCTTCTTCTTCTTCAGAGATTTTCTCTCAAGAAAGCTTCAAATATGTCAGATTCTTCTAGAAAAGGCCTTTTCCGCCCTTGCAAGACCTGTGGGAAGAAAAGGCTCCATGTGGATGACCCACACAAAGACTGTTTGTACTGTCTCTACCCACAACATCAGGTTAAGGACTGCAAAATATGTCGCACCTTCTCCACAAAGACCCTCAGAGATCGGGAGGGCAGACTCCTGACATGGTTACAGGCCAAATCCTGTACTTTAGGTGAGGAGAGTGGATCAGAGAGGCCACATAAAAGGTCCAGATCTGAGGACCTAGGCCACATAGAGAAATCTAGGAAGAGGCAGAAATCTCATCATGGGAAGGGCTTACAGACTTTAGTCTCTTCTGAGCCTTCCTCTCCTCTTCAAAAGAAGGAGTCCTACCATCTATCTCCTTCAGAGCCTTCCACTTCTGGAAAAATGACTCTGAAAATTAGAACAACAACGACAACACCGTCAACGACCGTGACGACGACGACGGTACCTACATCTACCGTCTTCACTTCATCGTCGACGAGACCGTCGTCCGCGTCGACGACCTTAACATCGACGGTAAGGGATCCGATCCCCTCTCTCCAGACTCCATCGGCACCGTCGACGACTGCCCCGTCGACTATAACTTCAGCGACACCATTCTCATCGGCGCTATCGCCATCGACTGGGTCAAAGAAACTACCGTTGACGACACTACCGTCGACTAGACCATCGTCGGCGAGGCCATCATCGGCGACGCCACCGTCGACGGAAAAATCTGTACCATCTACGGCTGCATCAACTTTCACGCCATCGACAGCAGTGATGCCTAGTACACACGTTGAGGCCACTCCTGCCTCTTCCAGGTCTCCGAGCCATGGTCAGCATCAGAAATCTACCTGCACAGGACATTTATCCAACCGACACATCTCCAAACAAGGTGTCGGCTTTACTACCCAGTCATCTTCTTGACTGGGAGGAATCAGACGAAGGTCCTTTCGGAGATGCACATAATAGCCCTTCGCAGCTCCATGTCAAATACCAAGATGACAATGAAGAGGATGAGTATGAACAGTATCAACCATACTACTCTCATCAGGACCAATACTATGAAACACAAGAGCCTCAACACAGAGACACCGTACAAATGCCTTCCTCCTTAATCCAGGATTTACAATCCATGCTTCAGGATTATAGGAGAAGGTTTCCAGCGGAAGGTCAACCACTGGCACCGGTCTCTACCGTGACGCCAGTTAATGCTCCTCCTCCTCCAGCTACTCCAAGATCAACATCACATTCGGTGTTAGCTGCACCCCCCAGAGATGAAGGTTCCACTTCAGGGGAAGAACAACGAGAAGAAGGAGAAATTTCCACTCCACAACATCCTACCAAGGAATGGGATGATTACTTGGCCCCCACTCCTTCTCCACCACCTCCTCGCCCCTCTGATTCTCTGCCAGAGGACATAGGTGGTTTCCATAATCTTATGGACAGAGCCGCAGTATGTTTCCACCTACCAACATCTGTCTCCCAATCAGAATGTTTCCTGCATGATTTCAAAGAACAATCACGGAAGTCGGTACGGTCCATTCCGATTATTGATTACATATGGAGCGAGGGCACAAAAATTATGCGGAATCCGGCTACGGTTCCTCCAGTTCCACAAAAACTGGATAAAAAATATAAGGCAACCCAAGATTCTCCGGCATGCCTTACTGGCCATCCAAAGCCTGATTCGGTCATCTCACAGGCTGCTCAAAGACGCTCCAAAAATCCATCAACGCCTGTCTCCACTCCTCCAGACAAGGAAGGTCGCAGACTGGATAATATAGGCAAGAGATTCTCCTCCATGTCTGCAATCACTGTCAGGGCAGCGAATTCATTAGCAATTTTAGGCCGATATGATCGTCAAATATGGTCCGACATGCAACCTTTCCTGGACCTCATCCCAGAAAATAAGCAAGAGGAGGCACGAAAGATCCTACAGGAAGGTGAGCGTGCGTCGGAAGAGATTATTGACTGCGCTCTCGACATAGCCTCTACTGGTTTCCGCCAACTAGCGGGTGCCGCTGTCTTATGACAACAAGTTTGGCTCAAGGCCACATCTTTCAGACCAGAAGTGCAGTCCCGAATTCTAGACATGCCTTACGATGGGGAATCTTTGTTTGGCAAACATGTGGATGACGCACTTCAAACCATTAAGACGGACACAGACACGGCCAAGTCCCTGGGTACCCTGCAGTACAGGAAGCAGCCCTTTCGAGGGGCTGGAGGGAGAGGTTTCACCTCATTTCGAGGTTCCTTTCATAGACAATACCAGCAATCCCAGTACAGGCCTTCATACCACCAGCAGTACAGGCAATCATCGACTGCCTCCTATACCAGACAAGGAGGGAAACGAAGGCAGGGTTCACAATCCAGAGATCAACCCAGAAAGCAATGATCTTACACAGGCACCTGCTATGCTCCCTCAATGCCCTCAACATCAACAAATAGGAGCAAACATTTCCAACTTCATCCAACAGTGGAAGAAAATAACATCAGACAAGTGGGTGCTGGATATAGTGACAAGAGGTCATACCCTGGAGTTCACACAAAAGCCACCGCTTCACCCACCAACATCAGGCAGCTCTCTCCACCTTCGTCTGCTTCAAGCGGAAGTCTTCAGCCTTATGGCCAAAGGGGCTATAGAGACAGTTCCTCTGCAGCAACGGGGTCTCGGATTCTACTCCCGTTTTTTCCTCATAAGGAAGAAGTCAGGAGAGTGGCGTCCTATATTAGACCTCAGGAAACTCAACAAGTTCCTTCGGAAACTATCCTTCAGGATGATCACACTGTCAGATATCTTGCACCTCTTGAATCCTGGAGATTTTATGACAACTTTAGATCTCCAGGACGCCTACTTCCACGTTCCAGTACACCAAAAACATCGCAAATATCTCAGTTTTACAGTAGCCGGTGCCCATTATCAAATCAGAGTCCTACCTTTTGGCCTCAGATCAGCTCCGAGAATCTTCACGAAATGCCTTGCCCCAGTCGCAGCCTCCCTCAGAAGCAAGGGTTTCCAGGTGTTCCCTTACCTGGACGACTGGCTCATAAAAGCTCCGTCATCCCTACTTGCCTCAAAAGCCACAGATGCCTGCCTAAAAGTATTCAACAGTTTGGGTCTAACAGTGAACCTACAAAAGTCAGTCGTGTTTCCCGCACGCAGGAGAGTTTTCCTGGGAGCAGAATGAGACACTATCCAAAACAAGGCATATCTTACCCTAGCAAGGCAGCAGAAGCTGACCCAATTGGCAGTCAAAATCTCTGCAAGAAAGTTCGTTTCAGTACGACTATTCAAATCGCTTCTGGGCATGATTTCCTCAGCCATAATCCTAGTACCGCTGGCAAGACTCAAAATGAGGCCTCTGCAAGAAGAACTACAACTTCAATGGACCCAGTAACAAGGATCCTTCGACGACCTAATAACCATCACACCAAGGATTCGGCAGACGTTAGAATGGTGGTCTCACATCCACCACCTCTCCCACGGTCTAACCTTTCTGGCACCAATAGCAGATTTCGTTATCACCACGGACGCCTCCTTGGAAGGATGGGGAGGCCACTTACAGGACATGCGCATTCAAGGCAGATGGTCCAAGCTCCAAAAAGAGATGCACATAAATCTATTAGAACTGAAGGCGATTCATCTTACGCTCAAAGCTTTTCTGCCACGCATCGCAGGATCATCAGTGTTAGTCAGAACAGACAACACAACAAGCATGTTCTACATCAACAAGCAGGGAGGAACAAGATCCCTCTCCCTCTCAAGGGAAGCTCAGTCTCTCTGGAACTGGCTCACACGGAACAACGTCGGCCTCAGGCCAGAGCACCTGGCGGGGGTCAACAATGCTCTAGCGGACTCTCTCAGCAGGACAGACGACAACTGTCACGAGTGGGAACTCAACCAGACCATACTCAAGAGCATTTTCCAATGATGGGGTCGGCCGATCCTAGACCTGTTCGCCACCAATCTGAACGCCAAATGCCAGTTTTACGCCAGTCGATACCCACTCCCAGGGTCATGGGGAAATGCTTTTTTGATAAGATGGTCCGGGATCTTTGCATACGCTTTTCCCCCCATTCCACTGATTCCCAGATTCCTCAGGAAAATGAAGACCGAATGCTGCAAGATCATTCTCATAGCCCCCAAGTGGCCGAGGCAGTACTGGTACACGGAGCTCCTCCTCCGGTCAATAGCCAATCCCGTCCGTCTCCCTTGCAACCACAATCTTCTATCGAAGAATCAGGGTCTCATCTTACATCCCGACCCAACTTCACTGCACTTGCATGCTTGGCTCCTGAGTTCAGAGAGTTCCAAGATATGAACATCGACCAAGAATGTAGGCTCATATTATCTAAAGCACGAGCAGAGAGCACGAACAAGACATACAAATTAAAATGGAAGAGGTTCTGTGTTTGGTGTTCTCAGAACAATTTTCACCCATTTCAAATCAATCCTGAGCAAATTCTTCCTTACCTGCTCTCCCTTTCCAAAACTGGTCTTTCCTATGCATCAGTCAAGATTCACCTAGCAGCTATAGCCTCTTACAGACGATCGGCTAACATGCCATCTATTGGTTCAACCAGAGTCATCAAACAGTTTATGAAAGGGCTGTTCCGCACCTTTCCTCCGGTACGCTTACCTCCGCCAGAGTGGCACCTTAATATTGTTCTCTCCCAACTCATGAAAGCCCCTTTTGAACCCATCCATAGAGCTGAACTCAAGTACATCACCTGGAAAGTGTCAACCTTGCTCGCTCTCACCTCTACCAGAAGAGTCAGTGATATACAGGCGTTCACCACCAAAGAACCCTTTTTAGTTTTTTCAGAGGATTTCGTTATGCTCCGAACCAATCCCAAATATATTCCCAAAGTTCCATCTTCGTTCCACCTCAATGAACCCGTTATTCTACAAACCTTTTTTCCAAACCCTACTACGATAGCAGAGAGAACTCTCCATTCTTTAGACATTAAACGATGCCTAACATTTTACCTGCAAAGTACCAAGCACATCAGGAAATCAGACCAACTCCTAGTATCTTATTCTCTGGGACGTCAGGGAACAGGAGTAACCAAGGCCACTATAGCCCGATGGATTTCTTCAACAATCCAATTTTGTCACACCAAGGCAGGAAAACCCTTGACTAGGCGCCCGAGAGCCCACTCCACAAGAGCAGTCTCCACATCGGCTGCTTTGTTTCAAGGTATTGCCCTTGAAAAAATTTGCCGGGCTGCGACATGGAAAACTACGCACTCCTTTACGCAGCACTATTGTTTGGAGTCATCACAAAGAACAGACTCTCTAGTAGGACAAGCTGTGCTACGCCATCTCTTTCATTAAGGTGAGACCTTTCCTTATTTATAGTCATATGGTTTGAGATGCAAATAACCATGTTTCTATTATGCTTCCATGTGAATATGTGAAGTGTATGTATGTACTTATGAATGTGTATGCATATAGAGGATTTTTTTATATATATATATATATATGTATATATATATATATATACACTTAAAGTATCTGTATTCCTTCGTAACTCACGGTCAGAAATGTATGAGTTTTCTATGATTGTTATTATTTATATTTGAGATAGAGGGTCTTCATGCTCGCACCCTCCACCCACGCTGGATACAATGTTTATCAACCATACTGCTGTCTATTCAGATTCAAGCATGTGAATTTATGAAAGATCCAATACTGGATAAGAAAACAAGTTACTTACCTGTAACTACAGTTATCCAGTATTGGTATCTTTCATAAATTCACATGCGACCCACCCGCCTCCCCTTTGATGCTCGCATTTCCTCTCAGGTTTTAATTTTTCACTCGTGCTGGAAAATCTGAGGAAGGGAGCTTCTCTGGAGAAGGTTCTAGAGGGTGCTGGTGCCTGATTGGACAGCAGGCAGGTTTGGGTCCTTTCACAAAAGGACATGGATAGGCTATATGAGCAAGCTCTGGCTCCAATATAGCCTATGGCAAAAAAAATGTATTTATTATTTATTGCTATTTTATGTACCGTGGGACTCCCACTTTGACGACGGGGATGATTCAAGCATGTGAATTTATGAAAGATACCAATACTGGATAACTGTAGTTACAGGTAAGTAACTTGTTTTCTTCTCTACGGTGTGTAAGTGAGATACAAACTTTCACGTTGGAGGAACCTTTTTTCCAAGTAAATAAAGACAGAGTAGTCCTTAGGACAAATCCTAAATTTCTTCCTAAAGTAGTTTCACCATTTCACATTAACCAATCAGTTGAACTCTAGATGTTAAACGAGGTCTTAAGTATTACGCTGACAGGACTAAAAGTTTAAGAAAAACTAAACAACTGTTTGTAGCATTTTCAATGACACACAAGGGCAATCCAATTTCTAAAAATGGAATAGCTTGATGGATAGTTTAGTGTATTCAAACTTGTTATCTCAAAGCTAAAAGTCAATTACCAACACATCCTTAAACACACTCTACCAGGAAAAAAGGTGCTTCTATGGCTTTTTTTTTTAGGAAACATTCCAATAACAAATATTTGTAAAAGCTGCTACTTGGTCTGGATCACACACGTTTACTAAACACTATTGTGTAAATGTTTTAGCTTGCCAACAGGCAAATGTTGGCCAAGCAGTCCTAAGGCCACTTTTTCAAGCTCCGCCAAACCAAACAGGCTAGCCACCACTTAATTGGAGGGGACTGCTTTACAGTCTATGCAAAGCATGTGTATCTACAGCCACACATGCCATTGAACGGAAAATGTTACTTACCCTGTAGACATTGTTTTTTATTTACTGTCTATATATACACTCTTTACCTCACCTGCCTATGGGAAAACAATCTAACAAAGGATTCGGTGCCCATGTGCACTATTACCAAGAGGAGGCGTCACTTGATCTAGTTACTTGAAAAGATTATTTGATGAAAAACAACTTGAATCACTCCAAGCCCAACACTAGTTGGCGTACTTATGCAAAGTATGTGAATCTACAGCAATAGATGCCACAAACATAGGTCTACTGGGTAAGTAACATTTTCCTTTATGGGCTTACACTCAGTAAAAAGTTGAGTTAGGGCAGACTGTGATGAAGAATATTTTGCCTCCACTCCCTCTTCTACCCACCACCACAAGAAAGGTAATGCTGCTACATAATCAGTGCAAATCATGTGAATTAAGAAGAGATCTCATTCTGCAAAAGAAACCAGTTACTGTAGGAAAGCGTACTTTTTGCTACAGGTACTGAGGTTTTTTGAATAACGGTGCACTGGGTTCCTGCTGCCCAGATCTCCCTTGCCAGTGCTCTTTTCCTAAGACAAGGTAAAATATCTAATTGTATAAACAGTTGGCATTCAATTTAGTGCCTCTAAGTCCATAGTAAATGGTACCTCTGGTACCTAGGGCCTGGGTAATAGAGGGTTCCCAAGGACTGCATCATGTATTGTGCCACCCTGAGGGACCCCCTACAAATTGCACACAGCCTGCCATTGCAGACTACCTGCCATGCTCTGTGTGCTAGCTGACTTGTATTGATCAGCCTTCCGCCACAGACCGGTTTCTGACCCCCCTGAAGGTGAGAGCCCGCACTCCCAAAGGCCAGAAACAGTGCCTGCTCTGCAGAATGATGTTATCTCCTCCAGCAGGATGTCTAGTGAATCTGCATACCAGGGCCAGGCACTTCAAAGACCCTGCTGGCTTTGAAATGCAATCCCAGCTTTCCCCAGACCTGGGAGTTGCCACTCCCTGCCCTGAGGCCCATTTGGCACCAGGACAGGTGGGAAATTAGCTATGCAAAGAAGTGTGTTGCACTACCAGGCTAGTTAAACTCCATGGGTGGGCAGCCTGATGTGCTCCACAAAAGAATGGTTCCACCATCCTGTTTTCGGTGGAATTATGAATTCTGTGACTGGGATGATGCCCACTTCCCACAGAAAGTGGTCATAAAAGGGGTGTAGGGAGTCCCAGGATAAGTAGCCTACTGGCTGCTTAAACGGCCCTAAATTAAGTATCTAGATGGCTTCCTTACACCTGGAACTTAGATTCATCTGACTGAAAAAGATGGGCGACAGAGATGACCAATGCGAGAACTGAGGACCAGCCTGGCGCCAAACCCCGCCTACCTGCTGCTATCCAGACAGTCGCCTGGACCGACTCGTCCTGCCGCTGTGCCTCTTTCAAAAGCCTCAGATTGCTGCCCGCACCTCCAACCAGCCAGAGTCTCCCTTGTAGTGAAGGAGCCACTTCCATGCAGGCACTGAGCACACTTGCCCAGTCCTGCATTTTGCTGTCCATCGGGCCCACCATGAGAGCAATTAAGCAGGGGAAGGTTGTTGTGTGACCAGGAGACTAGCGCGGACGCTTCTACCAGGCCTCAAGAGGCTGCCCCCTTTATGATCCTCACAGCACCAATACCTGGGGCACCGGAGCATTTGTTGTAACCCAGGGTTGTTCACGAGCTAGGTTCAGGGGAGCCCTTAAATCCTGGATTTAGGGACGTTACAAGGGTCAGAGGGCTGTAGCCAATGGTGGCTACACCCTGTGTGTCCACTCCCATAGGGGAGAGGGACACAGACCTAACCCTATTGATCCTTGCCCTCCAAACTAAGATGGAGGATTTTGCAAGGAGTGGGGGTCACCTCAGCTCTGGACACCTTAGGGGTGGTCACTCCTCCCTGCTTTCCCTAGTTTTCCCGCCGGACTTGCCGCCAAAAGTGGGCCTTTCTCTGGGGAGTTGGGCAACTCCACTAGCTGAAGTGCCCTGGGGCACTGTAACAAGAGGCATGAGCCTTTGAGGCTCACTACCAGGTGTTACAGTTCCTGTAAGGGGGGGAGGTGGAAAGCACCTCTACCCAGGACAGGCTTTGTTTCTGGCCACAGAGAGCACAAAGGCTCTCACCCCATGTGGTCAGAAACTCATCTAAAAGTGGCAGGCTGGCACAGACTGGTCTGTCCTGCACTAGCAGTTAGGCTAGCATTCAGGGGTCATCTCTAAGATGCCCTCCTCTGGGTACATTTTTCAATAAATCACACACTGGCATCAGTGTGGGTTTATTGTGCTGAGAGGTTTGACGCTAAACTGCACCACTGCAAACTGACCGCCCCAGTGCCGCCCAAGGTGACCTGTTGGTGTGCCCCAGGACCCTGCCCTATACTCACCTTAAGTCTGGAAGATTGGTCCTGCAAGTCGCTGCTAAGTACCTGTTTGCAATACATGTTCTTAGAGGTTCAGCTGGTCTACGGGGGGACACGCCTATCTGACTACTAACTTTCCAAACTGTCCATGCGCCAAATGGGCCCTGGGTCAGGGAGGGATCGGCATTCCCTCGCCTCTGAGGGAAGCCAGATTCGTACACCGAAGGCAGTGGGCTCTTTAAAGCCTCTGCCTTGGAATGCTAATTCACAGGCCATCCTGTTGGAAGGGTTGTGGAAAACCCCTGCCAGAGCAGGCTTTGCTCCTGACTGCCTGATAGCCTAGGCTCTGGCACTGGGGACCTGGAGAGCAGTAACCCAGTGCACTTTCTGCCGAAATTGCATCGAATACCAAGCAAAAAGTGGCATGACCATGTCAAAAAGGGGCACTTTCCTACAGTTTCTTCGAGTGTGTCTCATTTATTGACTGTGTGTGTTAAGAAATGCTTAGGACTACCTTCTGATAAGCCCAAACTGCTCAGCCACACTACCACAAAAGTGCTTGAAACTCTTCTAGATTCACATTGGACCCTCCTGCCTCCTTTTATCAGGAGGTTCATGGAGGAAGGAAAAAAAAGGAATCTTAAGATAGTGGGCACCCATGGCATTGTGAGATTAAGATCAACGTCGTATAGAAACTATGCCCATGTTGACTCCCAAACCACAAATTAACAAACTTGGAAGCAATAAGTACATTTCTGGACCAAACCACTAGTTAGTGGGATTGTGCAAAGCATGTGAATCTAGAAGAAAGTGCATGCTGCAAAACAAAGCTGCCATTGTCCTCAGCATCAGTTTGGTTATGAAGAGGAAGAGGGGCGATATCATCAACAGCACCTACAGTTCACTCTCACGGCACACATAAGAGATGGTAACCAGGAAAACAGTCTTGAGCCATCATTTGTGAGCAATTGTGCATTGAATCAAAACGTATGCACCTAGGAAATGTTAAAATTAAGTTCAAGTCACAGAGAGCAGCTTTATGGGAAACATTCGAGTCAGATCTTTTATAAAAACCCATCACAACAAGTGACTTGAATTGAGAGGGTTGATTAGGTAAGCACTCCAAGGCCCTACAGAAAACCCTTAATTATTCCCAGAGCTTTTTGCTGGGGTACCAACAACACATCAGAATATTTGGCCCACATAAGGTCAGTGTGTCGAGCACCACTTAAGTAAAAACTTATTCCAAATGCCTAGTGTAGATTGACTTTGTTGAAGGATACCAGGACAACTGACTACTGCTGCCTGCGGATCAAACACGTTTAAACGCTGCTGCTCAGTCTCAAAGCATGGAGGTGTAGGTTGCTGAAATAGCTGCAGGATTTGCTTCTGCTACTGAGACAGAAGGTCTTCCTAAATAATAGCCTGATCAGAGGGCAAATGCTCATGCTTAGGAGCTCTGGGTACCATAGACTCATGGTCCAGTCTGTGCTTATTTAGATGACTTTGGTTTTTTTTTTTTTTTTTTTTTTTTTTTTTAAACTTTCCTTAGAACTTGAGGCAGTGGAGGGGAAAGCATAGAGGAGACCAGTGTGCAGTCAAAGTTGAAATGAGTCTCCTAGTGACATTTCCGGAGGAACCTCCAGTGCCCAGTAGTTTTGGATTAAATACTGTGCAAAGCATGTTGATTTAGAAGCGTTTGAAGTTGCAGACCCATAATTACATGCGAATAGCTGGTTCCTTATCCAAGGTTGTGATACCTTTTCACATCTGCCACTTTGTTTCTCTGCAAACATTTCTTGCGTCAATTCCCTCTCTCAAAACAGGAGAGGTTTTGTCGACTCACCCCTAAAATGGGTTTGGACTTCTGCATTGACCACACAAAAGATCTTTGTGTTAATGATCATCCATTTGTGGGATTCTCTGGAGCAAAGTAAAGAAGGATGGTGCAGAAAAGGTCCCTGTGAAGAACAGATAGTCCTCCGCTTCATAGTCTGCTATGTGCTGGCCAGGTTTCAATCCTCTGCAGTTTTGCGGGTTCATCAGGGCCTATGCCTCTACTGCAAGGTGGAGCGACGCTTCTGCTCATCTGGCAGTCTGCAGTGTCGACGTCTGTACTCAGTCACAAAAAATCACTGTCTTGACAGTTGGATCCGAAAGGAGAGTGATTTTGCTGGCTAGATCCTGCAAGTGTTTCTGATATGAGACCACTCTTCAGACCCTCCATCATTGGGAGGTACTGTTTTGGTATCTGTAGGTGAGGAATCTGTGGTTAAACCCATCAGTTAGAAGAACAAGTTACTTACCTTTGATCATGCTGTTTCTGGTGGATTCTTTATCCATAGATTCCTCACTGCCATCCCACTTCATTCTGTGGAGTGACACCTAAACATCATAAAATGATTTCAAGTTACATTTTGGAACCCTTTCTTCTGCAGTTGGTTTCAAGTGTTGTGCATTTGAGGTCATGATGAGATACTAATGTCAGTGTGCAGGCATGGTGCTGATTTGCAGATCTGCTATCACTTCCTTGGTTGTATGGAGTCACTTCAGAGCCACACAGCGTGAACTATCTGCAGACATAAGCATTGTTGAAAAATTCTCAGGATTCAGTCTGGTGTGTGGGGATATGCGAAAGGTGAGGAATCTGTGGTTGGAGTATCCACCAGAAATAATGTTAACTAACATAAGTAGCTTGTTCTTTTCTCCCAGTGGTTCTTTGAAAATTCCATCCAATTAAGTAGAAAAACCAAAGATTAAGAGTACTTGAACTGTCATGAAGGTATGTGTAAGGAAATGCCTCCTTGGCATGGTTACTCCCTGACGTTTTACCTTTGCTGATGCTATGTTTTGAATTGAAAGTGTGCTGAGGCCTGCTAACCAGGCCCCAGCACCAGTGTTCTTTCCCTAACCTGTACTTTTGTATCCACAATTGGCACACCCTGGCATCCAGGTAAGTCCCTTGTAACTGGTACCTCTTGTACCAAGGGCCCTGATGCCACGGAAGGTCTCTAAGGGCTGCAGCATGTCTTATGCCACCCTGGAGACCCCTCACTCAGCACAGACACACTGCTTACCAGCTTGTGTGTGCTAGTGAGAACAAAATGAGTAAGTCGACATGGCACTCCCCTCAGGGTGCCATGCCAGCCTCTCACTGCCTATGCAGTATAGGTAAGACACCCCTCTAGCAGGCCTTACAGCCCTAAGGCAGGGTGCACTATACCATAGGTGAGGGCACCAGTGCATGAGCACTGTGCCCCTACAGTGTCTAAGCCAAACCTTAGACATTATAAGTGCAGGGTAGCCATAAGAGTATATGGTCTGGGAGTCTGTCAAACACGAACTCCACAGCACCATAATGGCTACACTGAAAACTGGGAAGTTTGGTATCAAACTTCTCAGCACAATAAATGCACACTAATGCCAGTGTACATTTTATTGTGAAACACACCCCAGAGGGCACCTTAGAGGTGCCCCCTGAAACTATATCCAACTATCTGTGTAGGCTGACTGGTTCCAGCAGCCTGCCACACTAGAGACATGTTGCTGGCCCCATGGGGAGAGTGCCTTTGTCACTCTGAGGCCAGTAACAAAGCCTGCACTGGGTGGAGATGCTAACACCTCCCCCAGGCAGGAGCTGTAACACCTGGCGGTGAGCCTCAAAGGCTCACCCCTTTGTCACAGCACCGCAGGACACTCCAGCTAGTGGAGTTGCCCGCCCCCTCCGGCCCCGGACCCCACTTTTGGCGGCAAGGCCGGAGAAAATAATGAGAACAACAAGGAGGAGTCACTGGCCAGTCAGGACAGCCCCTAAGGTGTCCTGAGCTGAGGTGACTCTAACTTTTAGAAATCCTCCATCTTGCAGATGGAGGATTCCCCCAATAGGGTTAGGATTGTGACCCCCTCCCCTTGGGAGGAGGCACAAAGAGGGTGTACCCACCCTCAGGGCTAGTAGCCATTGGCTACTAACCCCCCAGACCTAAACACGCCCTTAAATTTAGTATTTAAGGGCTTCCCTGAACCTAAGAATTTAGATTCCTGAAACTACAAGAAGAGGACTGCTGAGCTGAAAAACCCCTGAAGAGGAAGAACAGAAGACACCAACTGCTTTGGCCCCAGACTTACCGGCCTGTCTCCTGCCTTCCAAAGAAACCTGCTCCAACGACGCTTTCCAAGGGACCAGCGACCTCTGAATCCTCTGAGGACTGCCCTGCTTCAAGAAAGACAAGAAACTCCAGAGGACAGCGGCACTGCTCCAAAAGAACTGCAACTTTGTTTCAAGGAGCAGATTTAAAGACCCCTGCAACTCCCCGCAAGAAGCGTGAGACTTGCAACACTGCACCCGGCGACCCCGACCCGACTGGTGGAGAATCAACACCTCAGGGAGGACCCTCCGGCGACTCCGAGACTGTGAGTAACCAAAGTTGTCCCCCCTGAGCCCCCACAGCGACGCCTGCAGAGGGAATCCCGAGGCTCCCCCTGACCGCGACTGCCTGCACTCCATTTCCCTACGGCTGGAAAAGACCCTGCACCCGCAGCCCCCAGCACCTGAAGGAGCGGAACTTCTGTGCCGGAGTGACCCCCAGGAGGCCCTCTCCCTTGCCCAGGTGGTGGCTACCCCGAGGAGCCCCCCCCCCCCCCCCCCCCCTTGCCTGCCTGCATCGCTGAAGAGACCCCTTGGTCTCCCATAGGAAACTATTGGAAACCCAACGCGTGTTCCCACACTGCACCCGGCCGCCCCCGCGCTGCTGAGGGTGTACTTTTTGTGCTGACTCGTGTCCCCCCCCCGGTGCCCTACAAAACCCCCCTGGTCTGCCCTCCGAAGACGCGGGTACTTACCTGCTGGCAGACTGGAACCGGGGCACCCCCTTCTCTCCATTGAAGCCTATGTGTTTTGGGCACCTCTTTGACCTTTGCACCTGACCGGCCCTGAGCTGCTGGTGTGATAACTTTGGGGTTGCTCTGAACCCCCAACGGTGGGCTACCTTGGACCCAAAACTGAAACCTGTAAGTGACTTACTTACCTGTTAAAACTAACAATACTTTACCTCCCCCAGGAACTGTGAAAATGGCACTGTCCACTTTTAAAACAGCTATTTGTGTTTTATGTGAAAAGTATATATGCTACTGTAATTATTCGGAGTTCCTAAAGTACTTACCTGCAATACCTTTCAAATGAGATATTACATGTAAAATTTGAACCTGTGGTTCTTAAAATAAACTAAGAAAATATATTTTTCTATAACAAAACCTATTGGCTGGATTTGTCTCTGAGTGTGTGTTCCTCATTTATTGCCTGTGTGTATGTACAACAAATGCTTAACACTACTCCTTTGATAAGCCTACTGCTCGACCACACTACCACAAAATACAGCATTAGTATTATCACTTTTTGCCACTATCTTACCTCTAAGGGGAACCCTTGGACTCTGTGCATGCTATTCCTTACTTTGAAATAGCACATACAGAGCCAACTTCCTACAGTATGTTTCCGTAAATCACGTAAAAATTGTATGGTGTGATTATGATGCATATTAATGTGCATTCCGTAGCAGTTATACATTGGACAATCTCAAGCTCAAAAGAGGGCAAAGGTCTCTCCAGACATGGATGATCCATAATAAGGAATTATTGTATTAGTTAAACATTATTCCAGGACGTTCAGCTATTCCCCTCTGCAGTTGCATTCAGAACTTTTCATTAAGTGCCCCCAACTATAAATCATCATCTGGTTGCTGCTTGCAATTTTTTTTATTTTCTGCTTATTATTTTAAGATTCCGGTTCATCATCCTCGTCTGAAGAGAGACCTAAAAGAAATGTGAAAAATGGTGAAATGGCACGTCGCAGACGTCATTCAGGGTCAAGGACTCCATCACCGTCGCGAAGACGACAGAAAGAGTTCTCCCCTCGGTATTTGTTTCTTCCTTTCGTTCATTTTAAACTGACCATTTAAAGCTCTTCATGTAATTTGTCATGATTGATCTCTAGGTCACTTATTATTGAAAAAAAAAATATATACCATGTGTTAGACTGTTGCACCAGTAAAGCCAAAAAAAGACATCTGTTTGCAAAAGTGCAAATCTTTAAAGCTTCCACAAAACATTTTGGGTGCTGTAATTTCTTTTTGACTGCTCCTATTTCCCAACTTTTAGTGTTAAATGCCCCTTTCACACTGCAACTTCAATTTTTTTTTGTCACATTGGCACCACTGGGGTAAACTTCTGTAGTGCCAATACTGTGTGATCATTTAAAGAGAATACTTTAAAACCACTTACAAAACATCTACCACCAGAATATGTACAAAAAATGTTAGTGCCCATATTAAACAATTGTCTCCATAAAATATATTGCTTCATTTTTGGAAGATTTTTATTTTGTTTGGCTAACATTTTGGCAGTGGATATTATGAATCCGTGTTAAATAAAATGTCTCTTTTCAGACGTTTCCACTGCAGAAGTGAGGCATGCCGATGCTATGTGCTTAAATGTTTTGTGCAAGCAGGGCTAGCAGGTCCCATTTTATGCAAAGTGATGTTGTCTTAGCATTGACTGGCTTGATGAAACAAACTTTCTTCAGAGAATTACAGCAGAAGAAAAGTATACCAACTGTGCGAAGTACAAGATAACTGAATTTTTAATTTTTCTTATAAGCAATACTTTGCCTAACATTTGCCATAATAGATCATTTATATTGCATTACAAGTTAGTGAATTATGATGTTGCCAAGTTTGTAAACCTATTGGAAGGTACCTACAATTTATGATGGTAAGAGTAATTTTTTTGTAGCAGGGATTTCTTAGCTTTGAGATATAATTGTGGTCTAAGTATCTCGTACATAAATAGACTTACATAATTCGTAGTTCTTTCTTTAGAATTGAAAGTTGATCATACTGCAGAGGATGAAAGTGTTTGAGATAAAACCAGACGGATCTTCCTAGGATGTCTCTCTCAATCTCCAAGCTCCTTTCTCCCTCCTAGCTGATAACATGTGCTGCTGAAATGGAAAAATGGCACTGCTGCTGCCAGTGATCATTGGTGCTGCCACTGTTTGAAACTGGTTTATTATTTGGGGTGGATGACTACTCACCTCAAGGAATAAACACATTACGTCTCAGGGTGCTCCCTCAGAATTACTAAATTAACCTGAGCTCAGCCGTCTGCTAGGTATGGCACAGAGCGGACCCAATTAACTTGAGGAAATGTGTAAAGTATTTATGCAGTACCAAAACAGTAATAAAGTCGAAATGCAAAACTAAAAAATATCCCAAACCAAAATAAAGTTTAATAAACAAAATGACACTAAAATGATAAGGCAATAAGGGGGACCGGAAATTTGATTTTTTTTAAAAGGTTTTGAGTGGGAACAGCACCACAGTGTCAATGATAGTGATTGCAGTAGACTGGTACCTAAATGCCACCTGTGCTTAAACTGAGCGATAAGCCAAGCCAACATGTTTCACAACTTAAACAATCTCAATTTCGCTTCATCAAGACTTATAAATATACATACATAAACATTAGGACATGAACCATCAGCACAAGACTAACACAGTGACAATGAAAGGCAAAGAAAGGGAAAAAATAGAAATAAGAACAGCAATATAAGTTGCATGTAAAACAAAACAAAAATTAACATGTAGCATCAAAGTACAGAACAGTTTGCATAACAAAATAAATCCAAAAGGTTACTCATAACGCAGAGTAAATAGAATTGATATAACTCCTACTCATTAAAACATTTGCCCAGTTCCATTGTTCGAAAAAGTGTTCGAACTGACAGGCTTGAGCACAATTATAAAAAGATATCACATAACCCGGTTAAAATATGAGTGAAATCAGGAGTATAGTTAAATGTCAGAAGATAAGACATACAGGGCCTGATTACAACTTTGGAGGAGGTGTTAATCCGTCCCAAATGCGACGGATATACCACCAGCCGTATTACGAGTTCCATAGGATATAATGGACTCGTAATACGGCTGGTGGTATATCCGTCATTTTACCGCCACTTTTGGGACAGATTAACACCTCCTCCAAAGTTGTAATCAGGCCCACAGTGTCATACACCTATTGGTTGTCAGCCTGTTGTGGGGAAAAAAGGAAGAAAGCAACCAGAATTGTGTAAGAGTACTCACTCAGAACCACCAAAAAGTCGGTTGTGAGCTCCATGCAGTAGTGACAAAACTATTTGTTGTGTACATGAAGGGGAAATGTGTTTTGTTTTGTACCAAAACAAGAGTTTTCCGCATTTTGCTCAAAATGGAATATACCCAAATTGTGGTTGCTCAGGATCTGGTAAATGGCTCTAAGGTGCAAAGAAAAAGCAAACACTAACGTGGGTTGAGTGTTGTGAGACACTAGTGGGAATTTGCAGAGCACAGTAATGGAAGTTGAATATTAACAGAAACAAGGAGTGAAAAGGTTTGTCTTGATTCATATTTATAATAGTACATTGGTGACACTTGCGGGAGAAGGAAGTAACTGCTGAGTTTCCTGGGTAGGAGACGGTTGTCAATCCATTCAGTGCGTGATAACCTCCACATGAGTAGAAGCCGAGTAGCAGGAAATTGGATTCAGCATTGTTTCTAAAGCAATCCTGTTTCTCGCTTATTAAAAATGGTGGATGCCATCTTAGCAAAGAGTATGAGCGATGTGTGTAAAGCAGCAATCTGTCTAGAGTATCTCAATGGTATGATCGGGTTAAAGTATACCCAAATGGGATATGGGGCCAATTCGTGTCTTTAGACTATGATATAGCTGAATGTTATGAAACATCGCAACCTTACTGTTGGGCGTGAGAGGAGCGTAAACAAAATACCAAAATTAGCAAAATAAAGAGAGGAAAAAATATTACTTAAATATAACTGAAAAATTACTTTGGAATGGAGAAAGTCGAGAAATTAACCCTACAGTGTTAGGATGGAAAGTTGGTACTGTGATGCTGGAGCTATTAGTACAAGTGATGGTGTGGACTGTGAGTTAACCAGAAGGTGAATAGTTCACAAAATCTAATTATCGACCCAGACAAGGAATCAAAATAAGATGTAACGTAATGCCAAACTCATACACTGATAGAGAAATGGATTAAATGGAATGTGAATAACGGAAAACTTCTATCCATGTAAGGCAATAAGTGTGAAGCTTTGACTGAGGTTATGGAGGAGGTTACTATGCTGTAATCTATGATAGAATTACAACACAACTGGACTAAAATTAAGGTATGGCTAGATCCAGATACCTTATTTTCAAGACCCACTGCCTTTTAAGAAATTATGTAACTCTTCTGAAAAGATTGCAACTTAATAGACCCAGAAACGTTCTCTCTCCCCTAGTTGCTGTTCTGTGTCACTTCGCCTGTCCTTCTGAAAGGTACAGACTGCTGTGAATGTAATCTGCTTCGTAATATTGGAAGTTCGATGGCATGTGTAGCTACAGATACACATGTTGTGCATAGCCCGCCATCTGGTGTTGGGTCGGAGTGTTACAAGTTGTTTTTCTTCGAAGAAGTCTTTCGAGTCACGAGATCGAGGGACTCCTTCTCTTTTGCTTCCATTGCGCATGGGCGTCGACTCCATCTTCGATTGTTTTCTTTCTTTCCGCCATCGGGTTCGGACGTGTTCCTTTTCGTTCCGGAACGGAAAGATAGTTAAAAAAATTGGAAAATTACGTCGGTATTGTTGCGTTCGGGATCGGGTTCGATAGAATCGACACCGAATCGAATCGTGAAGAGCTCCGGTAGCCCTTCGGGGTAATTTCGATCCCCCGTCGGGGCCTGGTCGGCCCGACCGCGTGTAACATCGAGGCTGATGGAACGGACCCCGTTCCGATTCTGTCCTAAATGCCACAACAAATACCCATATACAGACCAACATTTGGTCTGTAACCTGTGCCTGTCGCCCGAGCACAAGGAAGAAACTTGTGAGGCCTGTCGTGCGTTTCGATCCCGAAAAACGCTCCGTGACCGGCGAGCCAGAAGATTACAGATGGCGTCCACGCCGACAGGACACCGAGAGTTCGAGGAACAAGGAGAAGAAGAGGAAGCCTTCTCTATCCATGAATCTGACTCGGAGGAATTCGACGTCCACGAAACAGTGAGTAAGACGTCGAAGCCAGCACACAAGAAAACAGACAAGGCCCAGGGGACGCCACTGCCAACAGGCCATGGCTCAACCCATAAAGTCGGTGACCGCCCAACGGCACCGAAAAAGGCCGAACTAGTGCCGAGATAGTCCGACTCGGGTCGAGACACAGGCACGCAGCAATCTCGGGACCGAGAAAGTGCTGTCGACAAAGATCGACGCCGAGACAGCGGAGCCGAAGCTGCTCGACGCAGAGACAGCAGCACCGAGGAGGATCGACGCCGAGAAGTTTCGACTCCAAAAAAGAGAAAAGTCGCCTCGGAGCCGAAAACGAGTAAGGACATAGTTTCGGTGCCGAAACGACCGGCAACCGAGCCAACTACCAGCTCCTATTCAGAGGAGCAATCACTGTCCTCTCAATTGCGCAAACATAGATTCGAGGAAGAGTTACAATCCACTGAAGTGGACCACACTCAAAAGCGGATCTTCATACAGAGTGGAACAGGGAAGATCAGCACCCTTCCCCCTATTAGGAGAAAAAGGAGACTTGAGTTCCAAACACAGGAACAAGCACCACAAACAAAAGTGGTGAAGAAGGTAACTCCGCCACCCTCTCCTCCACCTGTAACTCACATATCACCGGCACAGACTCCGTCACACTCACCGGCTCACACCACCATGAGCCAAGATGACCAGGACGCTTGGGACCTATACGACGCCCCAGTGTCAGACAACAGTCCGGAGGCGTACCCTACCAAGCCCTCACCACCAGAGGACAGCACAGCGTATTCACAGGTGGTAGCTAGGGCAGCAGAGTTCCATAACGTGTCGCTACACTCGGAACCTGTCGAGGATGACTTCCTTTTCAACACCCTCTCCTCCACCCATAGCACCTACCAGAGCCTGCCTATGCTCCCAGGAATGCGAAGGCACGCAAAGCAAATCTTCAAAGAGCCTGTCAAGAGTAGAGCAATAACACCAAGGGTGGAAAAGAAATATAAAGCACCGCCCACAGACCCTGCTTTCATCACCTCACAACTGCCACCAGATTCAGTTGTAGTAGGGGCAGCTCGCAAGAGAGCCAACTCACACATCAGGCGATGCACCACCCCCGGATAAAGAAAGCCGCAAGTTCGATGCAGCCGGAAAAAGGGTCGCAGTACAAGCTGCAAACCAGTGGCGCATCGCTAACTCTCAAGCGCTCCTAGCGCGATATGACAGAGCCCATTGGGACGAGATGCAGCACCTCATCGAGCATCTACCCAAAGATATACAAAAAAGGGCGAAACAGGTGGTTGAGGAGGGACAAAACATCTCCAATAACCAAATACGCTCCTCTATGGATGCAACGGACACAGCTGCAAGAACAATTAACACAGCAGTAACCATAAGAAGGCACGCATGGTTACGAACATCTGGCTTTAAACCAGAGATACAGCAAGCGGTGCTCAATATGCCATTCAATGAGCAACAATTGTTCGGACCTGAAGTGGACACGGCAATTGAGAAGCTAAAAAAGGACACTGACACTGCCAAGGCCATGGGCGCGCACTATTCCCCGCAGGGCAGAGGCACTTTCGGCACCTTCCGCAAAACAACCTTCAGAGGGGGGTTTCGGGGTCAGGCCACACAAGCCAGTACCTCACATTCAACACCGTCTACCTACCAGGGACAGTACCAAAGGGGAGGCTTTCGGGGCCAGTACAGAGGAGGACAATTCCCTAGAAACGGGGGAAAATTTCAAAGCCCAAAAACACCTGCAACCAAACAGTGACTGTAGGAAGTTGGCTCTGTATGCACTATTTCAAAGTAAGGAATAGTATGCACAGAGTCCAAGGGTTCCCCTTAGAGGTAAGATAGTGGCAAAAAGAGATAATACTAATGCTCTATTTTGTGGTAGTGTGGTCGAGCAGTAGGCTTATCAAAGGAGTAGTGTTAAGCCTTTGTTGTACATACACACAGGCAATAAATGAGGAACACACACTCAGAGACAAATCCAGCCAATAGGTTTTGTTATAGAAACATATCTTTTCTTAGTTTATTTTAAGAACCACAGGTTCAAATTCTACATGTAATGTCTCATTTGAAAGGTATTGCAGGTAAGTCACAGTATTGCAGGTAAGTCAAGTAAGTTTCTGACCCCATGCGGTGAGAGCCTTTGTGCTCTCTGAGGACAGAAACAAAGCCTGTTCTGGGTGGAGGTGCTTCACACCTCCCCCCTGCAGGAACTGTAACACCTAGAAGTGAGCTTCAAAGGCTCAAGCTTCGTGTTACAATGCCCCAGGGCACTCCAGCTAGTGGAGATGCCCGCCCCCTGGACCCAGCCCCCACTTTTGGCGGCAAGTCCAGGAGAGATAATGAGAAAAACAAGGAGGAGTCACTGGCCAGTCAGGACAGCCCCTAAGGTGCCCTGAGCTGAGGTGACTCTGACTTTTAGAAATCCTCCATCTTGCAGATGGAGGATTCCCGCAATAGGGATAGGAATGTGACCCCCTCCCCTTGGGAGGAGGCACAAAGGTGTACCCACCCTCAGGGCTAGTAGCCATTGGCTACTAACCCCCCAGACCTAAACACGCCCTTAAATTTAGTATTTAAGGGCTCCCCTGAACCTAAGAATTTAGATTCCTGCAACTACAAGAAGAAGAGGACTGCTGAACTGAAAGACCCCTGCAGAAGAAGAAAAGAAGACACCAACTGCTTTGGCCACAGACCTACCGGCCTGTCTCCTGCCTTCTAAAGAAACCTGCTCCAGCGACGCTTTCCCCAGGACCAGCGACCTCTGAATCCTCAGAGGACTGCCCTGCTTCAAGAAAGACAAGAAACTCCCGAGGACAGCGGCCTGGTCCAAAAAGACTGCAACTTTGTTACAGAGGAGCAGTTTTGAAGACCCCTGCAAATCCCCGCAAGAAGCGTGAGACTTGCAACACTGCACCCGGCGACCCCGACTCGACTGGTGGAGAAACAACACTTCAGGGAGGACCCTCCGGCGACTCCAAGACTGTGAGTAACCAAAGTTGCCCCCCCCCTGAGCCCCCACAGCGACGCCTGCAGAGGGAATCCCGAGGCACCCCCTGACCGCGACTGCCGGACTCTAAAATCCCAACGGCTGGAAAAGACCCTGCACCCGCAGCCCCCAGCACCTGAAGGATCGGAACTTCTGTGCAGGAGTGACCCACAGGGGGCCCTCTCCCTTGCCCAGGTGGTAGCTACCCCAAGGAGCCCCCCCCTTGCCTGCCTGCAATGCTGAAGAGATCCCTTGGTCTCTCATTGAAAACCATTGTAAACCCAACGCGTGTTTGCACACTGCACCCGGCCGCCCCCGCGCTGCTGAGGGTGTACTTTCTGTGCTACTTTGTGTCCCCCCCCCCCCCGGTGCCCTACAAAACCCCCCTGGTCTGCCCTCCGAAGACACGGGTACTTACCTGCTGGCAGACTGGAACCGGGGCACCCCCTTCTCTCCATTGAAGCCTATGTGTTTTGGGCACCTCTTTGACCTTTGCACCTGACCGGCCCTGAGCTGCTGGTGTGATAACTTTGGGGTTGCTCTGAACCCCCAACGGTGGGCTACCTTGGACCCAAACCTGAGACTTGTAAGTGATTTACTTACCTGACAAAACTAACAATAACTTACCTCCCCCAGGAACTGTGAAAATTGCACTGTGTCCACTTTTAAAACCGCTTATTGTGTTTTATGTAAAAAGTATACATGCTGAAGTAATGATTCAAAGTTCCTAGAGTACTTACCTGCAATACCTTTCAAATGAGAGATTACATGTAAAATTTGAACCTGTGGTTCTTAAAATAAACTAAGAAAAGATATTTTTCTATAACAAAACCTATTGGCTGGATTTGTCTCTGAGTGTGTGTTCCTCATTTATTGCCTCTGTGTATGTACAACAAATGCTTAACACTACTCCTTTGATAAGCCTACTGCTCGACCACACTACCACAAAATAGAGCATTAGTATTATCTCTGTTCGATGGCATATGTTGCTGCAGATACACATGTTTGGCACAGTCCGCTGCCTGGTGTTGGGCTCTGAGTATTACAAGTTGTTTTTCTTCGAAGAAGTCTTTTTGGTCACGGGACCGAAGGACTCCTCCCTCTTTGGCTCCATTGCGCATGGGCGTCGACTCCATCTTAGATTGTTTTTTTCCGCTGTCTGGTTCGGACGTATTCCTTTTCGCTCCGTGTTTCGGTTCGGAAAGTTAGTCAGAATCTCGGAAGAAAGCGTCGGTATTGTTCCGTTCGGTATCGGGATAGTTAGGTACATCGACACCGATCATCGGAAGACTTTGGGGCAGTTTCGATCCCCCATCGGGGCCTGGTCGGCCCGACCGCGTGCAACATCGAAGCCGATGGAACGGACCCCGTTTCGTTTCTGCCCAAAATGTCACAGTAAGTATCCTTATACAGATCAGCACTTGGTCTGTAACTTGTGCTTGTCCCCCGAGCACAAGGAGGATACCTGTGAAGCCTGTCGAGCCTTCCGGTCCAGAAAAACACTCCGGGACCGAAGAGCCAGGCGTCACCAAATGGCGTCCACGTCGACAAAACAACGTTTCGACGACGAAGAGGAAACATTCTCGGTTCCGGAATCAGAATCCGGAGACTCCGACGTCGAACAACAGCTACAAACTGTGAGTAAGACGTCGAAAAGTAAATCCATCGACAAACCGAAAGCCCAGGGGACGCCACTGCCAACAGGCCATGGCTCGACCCATAAATCAGGCGACCCGTCGAAGGGGCCGAAAAAGGGCACGCCCATAGCGAAGACACCCGACTCCGGTCGAGGGACCGCCATGGAGCAACCTCGGAGCCGAGAAAGCGGCTCCGAGAGACAAAAACAAGATACCGGCACCGAAAAACATCGGCACCGAGAATCCATGCCGAAAGGAACAAAAATTCTGTCGGTGCCGAAACCGAAAAAAGATTCTCTCTCGGCGCCGAAAAATACCACACCTTCATCCTACTCAGAGGAACAAGGACTAAGTGGCCAGATGCACAAATTTGGACAAGAGCTCCAAAGTGTAGAATCGGACTACACACAAAAGAGACTGTGCATCCAGCAAGATACAGGGAAGATATCAACCCTTCCCCCAATCATGAGGAAAAGAAGGATCGGACTTCCAAAGGATGACACACAACCACAAGCCAAAGTGGTTAAAAAAGTCACGCCTCCGCCCTCTCCTCCACAGGCATCGCCGGCACAAACACCGCCACAAATGCACTCACCAGCGCAAACTACCATAAGTCATGACGATCAGGATCAAGACGCTTGGGACCTGTATGACACCCCAGTGCCGGACAATGATCCCGAGTCATACCCCACAAAGCCGTCACCGCCAGAGGACAGTACCTCATACTCGCAACTGGTGGCTAGGGCTGCAGACTTCCACAATGTCCAACTGCATTCCGATCCTATAGAGGATGATTTCTTATTTAACACCCTCTCGGCTACACATAGCCAATATCAATGTCTCCCAATGCTACCAGGGATGTTACGGCACGCAAAACAAATTTTTGAGGAGCCCGTAAAATCAAGAGCCATCACCCCAAGGGTGGATAAGAAATACAAACCACCACCCACAAACCCAGTGTTTATTACTTCGCAGTTACCACCCGACTCTGTGGTAGTAGGGGCAGCTCGCAAAAGAGCAAATTCACATACATCTGGCGACGCCCCACCTCCGGACAAAGAAAGCCGAAAATTTGACGCGGCAGGGAAAAGAGTGGCGTCACAGGCAGCCAACCAGTGGCGCATCGCAAATTCACAAGCGCTGCTGGCCAGATATGACCGCGCACACTGGGACGAGATGCAACTTCTCGTAGACCATCTTCCCCAGGAATACCAAAAAAGGGCGCAGCAAATAGTGGAAGAGGGACAAACGATCTCAAACAATCAAATCCGCTCTTCACTAGACGCAGCCGATACTGCAGCAAGAACAGTCAACACTGCTGTCACCATAAGGAGACACGCTTGGCTACGCACTTCAGGCTTCAAACCTGAAATCCAGCAGGCTGTCCTTAATATGCCCTTCAACGAGAAACGACTGTTTGGCTCGGAAGTGGATACAGCCATTGAAAAACTTAAAAAGGACACAGACACGGCCAAAGCCATGGGCGCACTCTACTCCCCGCAGAGCAGAGGCTCTTTCAGAAAAACTCCATTTAGAGGGGGGTTTCGTGGCCAACCCACAGACACCACCAGCCAACAATCAAGAACCACACCATATCAGGGTTCCTTCCAAAGGGGTGGTTTCAGGGGATATCGGGGGGGTCAATTCCCAAGGAGTAGGGGAAGATTCCAAACTCCAAAAACACCTCCACCTAAACAGTGACTTTCAAGTCACGCAACCCCTTCACTCAACACCAGTGGGGGGAAGACTAAGCCAATTCTACCAATCTTGGCAACAGATTACAACAGACAATTGGGTATTAGCAATAATCCAACATGGCTATTGCATAGAATTCCACAACTTCCCACCAAACATCCCCCCCAAAACACGCAAAATGTCACAACATCATTTAGAACTTTTAGGACTAGAAGTTCAAGCACTACTGCAAAAGGATGCAATAGAATTAGTACCAGTACAACAAAAAAACACAGGAGTTTACTCCCTGTACTTTCTAATTCCAAAAAGAGACGAAACATTGAGACCAATATTAGATCTCAGGACACTAAATACCTACATCATATCGGACCATTTTCACATGGTCACACTACAAGACATCATTCCACTGCTCAAACAGCAAGATTACATGACCACATTAGACCTAAAGGATGCGTACTTTCATATACCAATACACCCTTCTCACAGAAAGTACCTACGGTTCGTATTCAAAGGAATACATTACTAATTCAAGGTGTTGCCATTCGGAATAACAACTGCACCAAGAGTGTTCACAAAATGTCTAGCAGTAGTAGCAGCACACATCAGGAGACAACAGATACATGTGTTCCCTTACCTAGACGACTGGCTAATCAAAACCAACACAGTAAAAAAATGCGCAAACGACACCACCTTTGTCATACAAACCCTTCACAAACTGGGGTTTTCCATCAACTACACAAAATCACACCTAGAACCGTGTCAAACACAACAATATCTAGGAGCAACCATCAACACATCAAAAGGAATTGCCACTCCAAGTCCACAAAGAGTGCAGGCATTCCACAAGCTAATAAGTGCTATGTTTCCAAACCAAAAGATACAAGCAAAATTTGCGCTAAAACTTCTAGGCATGATGTCATCATGCATAGCCATTGTCCCAAATGCAAGACTACACATGCGACCCTTACAACAGTGTCTAGCATCACAATGGTCACAGGCACAGGGTCAACTTCAAAATCTGGTGTTGGTAGACCGCCAAACATACCTCTCGCTTCTATGGTGGAACAGCAAAAATTTAAACAAAGGGCGGACATTTCAGGACCCAGTGCCTCAATACGTTATAACAACAGATGCTTCCATGACAGGGTGGGGAGCACACCTCAATCACCACAGCATTCAAGGACAATGGGATATACACGAAACAAAACTTCATATCAATTACCTAGAACTGTTGGCAGTATTTCTAGCGTTAAAAGCCTTCCAACCCATAATAACACACAAATACATTCTTGTCAAAACAGACAACATGACAACAATGTATTATCTAAACAAACAAGGAGGAACACACTCAACACAATTGTGCCTCCTAACACAAAAAATTTGGCAGTGGGCGATTCACAACAACATTCGCCTAATAGCACAATTTATTCCAGGAATACAAAACCAACTAGCAGACAACCTTTCGCGAGACCACCAACAAGTCCACGAATGGGAAATTCACCCCCAAGTTCTGAACAAGTACTTTCAAATTTGGGGAACACCCCAGATAGATTTGTTCGCAACAAGAGAAAACTCAAAATGCCAAAACTTCGCATCCAGATACCCACACCGCGAATCACAAGGCAATGCTCTATGGATGAATTGGTCAGGGATATTTGCGTACGCTTTTCCCCCTCTCCCTCTCCTTCCATATCTAGTAAACAAGTTGAGTCAAAACCAACTCAAACTCATACTGATAGCACCCACATGGGCAAGACAACCTTGGTATACAACTCTACTAGACCTTTCACTAGTACCGCATGTCAAACTACCCAACAGGCCAGATCTGTTAACACAACACAAACAACAGATCAGACATCCAAACCCAGCATCGCTGAATCTGGCAATTTGGCTCCTGAAATCCTAGAATTCGGACACTTAAACCTCACCCAAGAATGTATGGAAGTCATAAAGCAAGCTAGAAGACCATCCACTAGACACTGCTATGCAAGCAAATGGAAAATGTTTGTTTGCTACTGCCATCATAATCAAATTCAACCATTACACGCATCTCCAAAGGATGTAGTGGGTTACTTACTACACTTACAAAATCGAACCTGGCCTTCTCTTCCATTAAAATACACCTCGCAGCAATATCTGCATACCTGCAGATTACCCATTCAACTTCACTATTTAGGATACCTGTCATTAAAGCGTTTATGGAAGGCCTCAAAAGAATTATACCACCAAAGACACCACCCGTTCCTTCATGGAACCTCAACATCGTCTTAACAAGACTCATGGGTCCACCTTTTGAACCCATGCATTCTTGCGATATACAATTCCTAACCTGGAAAGTTGCATTTCTCATCGCCATCACATCTCTAAGAAGAGTAAGTGAAATTCAGGCGTTTACAATACAAGAACCTTTTATCCAAATACACAAAAATAAGGTAGTCCTAAGAACCAATCCTAAATTTCTACCAAAGGTTATTTCACCGTTCCACCTAAATCAAACGGTAGAACTACCAGTGTTCTTCCCACAGCCAGACTCGGTAGCTGAAAGGGCACTACATACATTAGACATCAGAAGAGCACTAATGTACTACATTGACAGAACAAAAGACATCAGAAAAACTAAATGTAAAGAAATGGCTCCCTGTTGCAGTTACCCCCCACTTTTTGCCTGATACTGATGCTGACTTGACTGAGAAGTGTGCTGGGACCCTGCTAACCAGGCCCCAGCACCAGTGTTCTTTCATCTAAAATGTACCATTGTTTCCACAATTGGCACAACCCTGGCACCTAGGTAAGTCCCTTGTAACTGGTACCTCTGGTACCAAGGGCCCTGATGCCAGGGAAGGTCTCTAAGGGCTGCAGCATGTCTTATGCCACCCTAGGGACCCCTCACTCAGCACAGACACACTGCTTGCCAGCTTGTGTTTGCTGATGGGAGAAAATGACTAAGTCGACATGGCACTCCCCTCAGGGTGCCATGCCAACCTCCCACTGCCTGTGGCATAGGTAAGTCATCCCTCTAGTAGGCCTTACAGCCCTAAGGCAGGGTGCACTATACCACAGGTGAGGGCATATGTGCATGAGCACTATGCCCCTACAGTGTCTAAGCAAAACCTTAGACATTGTAAGTACAGGGTAGCCATAAGAGTATATGGGCTGGGAGTCTGTCAAAAACGAACTCCACAGCTCCATAATGGCTACACTGAATACTGGGAAGTTTAGTATCAAACTTCTCAGAATAATAAACCCACACTGATGCCAGTGTTGGATTTATTAAAAAATGCACACAGAGGGCATCTTAGAGATACCCCCTGTATTTTACCCAATTGTTCAGTGCAGGACTGACTGGTCTGTGCCAGCCTGCTGCTGAGAGACGAGTGTCTGACCTCATGCGGTGAGAGCCTTTGTGCTCTCTGAGGACAGAAACAAAGCCTGCTCTGGGTGGAGGTGCTTCACACCTCCCCCCTGCAGGAACTGTAACACCTAGCAGTGAGCTTCAAAGGCTCAAGCTTCGTGTTACAATGCCCCAGGGCACTCTAGCTAGTGGAGATGCCCGCCCCCTGGACCCAGCCCCCACTTTTGGCGGCAAGTCCAGGAGAGATAATGAGAAAAACAAGGAGTCGTCACTGGCCAGTCAGGACAGCCCCTAAGGTGTCCTGAGCTGAGGTGACTATGACTTTTAGCAATCCTCCATCTTGTAGAAGGAGGATTCCCCCAATAGGGATAGGAATGTGACCCCCTCCCCTTGGGAGGAGGCACAAAGAGGGTGTACCCACCCTCAGGGCTAGTAGCCATTGGCTACTAACCCCCCAGACCTAAACACGCCCTTAAATTTAGTATTTAAGGGCTCTCCCTGAACCTAGAAACTAGATTCCTGCAAACTACAAGAAGAAGGACTGCCTAGCTGAAAACCCCTGCAGAGGAAGACCAGAAGACGACAACTGCCTTGGCTCCAGAAACTCACCGGCCTGTCTCCTGTCTTCCAAAGAACTCTGCTCCAGCGACGCCTTCCAAGGGACCAGCGACCTCTGAATCCTCTGAGGACTGCCCTGCTTCGAAAAAGACAAGAAACTCCAGAGGACAGCGGACCTGCTCCAAAAAGACTGCAACTTTGTTTCAAGGAGCAGCTTTAAAGACCCCTGCAACTCCCCGCAAGAAGCGTGAGACTTGCAACACTGCACCCGGCGACCCCGACTCGGCTGGTGGAGAACCAACACCTCAGGGAGGACCCCCGGACTACTCTACGACTGTGAGTACCAAAACCTGTCCCCCCTGAGCCCCCACAGCGCCGCCTGCAGAGGGAATCCCGAGGCTTCCGCTGACCGCGACTCTCTGAAACCTAAGTCCCGACGCCTGGAAAAGACCCTGCACCCGCAGCCCCCAGGACCTGAAGGACCGGACTTTCACTGCAGAAGTGACCCCCAGGAGTCCCTCTCCCTTGCCCAAGTGGAGGTTTCCCCGAGGAAGCCCCCCCTTGCCTGCCTGCAGCGCTGAAGAGATCCCTTGATCTCCCATTGACTTCCATTGCGAACCCGACGCTTGTTCTAACACTGCACCCGGCCGCCCCCGCGCCGCTGAGGGTGAAATTTCTGTGTGGGCTTGTGTCCCCCCCCGGTGCCCTACAAAACCCCCCTGGTCTGCCCTCCGAAGACGCGGGTACTTACCTGCAAGCAGACCGGAACCGGGGCACCCCCTTCTCTCCATTATAGCCTATGCGTTTTGGGCACCACTTTGAACTCTGCACCTGACCGGCCCTGAGCTGCTGGTGTGATAACTTTGGGGTTGCTCTGAACCCCCAATGGTGGGCTACCTTGGACCAAGAACTGAACCCTGTAAGTGTCTTACTTACCTGGTAAAACTAACAAAAACTTACCTCCCCCAGGAACTGTGAAAATTGCACTGTGTCCACTTTTGAAATAGCTATTTGTGAATAACTTGAAAAGTATACATGCAATTGAAATGATTCAAAGTTCCTAATGTACTTACCTGCAATACCTTTCAAACAAGATATTACATGTTAAATTTGAACCTGTGGTTCTTAAAATAAACTAAGAAAAGATATTTTTCTATACAAAACCTATTGGCTGGATTTGTCTCTGAGTGTGTGTACCTCATTTATTGTGTATGTGTATGTACAACAAATGCTTAACACTACTCCTTGGATAAGCCTACTGCTCGACCACACTACCACAAAATAGAGCATTAGTATTATCTCTTTTTACCACTATTTTACCTCTAAGGGGAATCCTTGGACTCTGTGCATGCTATTCCTTACTTTGAAATAGCACATACAGAGCCAACTTCCTACACTAAACAACTGTTTATTGCATTCCAAAAACCTCATACAGGAAACCCAATATCAAAACAGGGTATAGCCAGATGGATAGTTAAGTGCATCCAAATCTGCTACCTTAAAGCAAAAAGGGAGCTGCCCATTACAGCAAGGGCACACTCAACCCGAAAGAAAGGCGCTAGCATGGCCTTCCTAGGGAATATTCCAATGCACGAGATATGTAAGGCAGCCACATGGTCTACGCCTCACACATTTACTAAGCACTACTGTGTAGACGTGCTGTCCGCACAACAAGCCACAGTAGGTCAAGCCATACTAAGAACTTTATTTCAGACTACTTCCACTCCTACAGGCTGAGCCACCGCTTTTGGGGAGATAACTGCTTACTAGTCTATGCACAACATGTGTATCTGCAGCTACACATGCCATCGAACTGAAAATGTCACTTACCCAGTGTACATCTGTTCGTGGCATTAGTCGCTGCAGATTCACATGTGCCCACCCGCCTCCCCGGGAGCCTGTAGCCGTTTGGAAGTTATCTTCAACTTTGTACATTTGTAAATATATTATTTAAACCTTAATTGGTACATACTTATTCACTCCATGTCATGGGCACTATTACTAACACACACAACTCCTACCTCACCCTCTGCGGGGAAAACAATCGAAGATGGAGTCGACGCCCATGCGCAATGGAAGCAAAAGAGGAGGAGTCCCTCGGTCTCGTGACTCGAAAGACTTCTTCGAAGAAAAACAACTTGTAACACTCCGACCCAACACCAGATGGCGGGCTATGCACAACATGTGAATCTGCAGCGACTAATGCCACGAACAGATGTACACTGGGTAAGTGACATTTTCATTCTGACTCATGTTTGTGTATGGTGTATAGACATAAGGTATTTCCTGTCCAGCTTCTTGAAAATGCCCTTAAATGTTCTTTCAAAGTTCATTAACAGACCTGTCGGTTCAACCCATATTTCGTGTTTTTCCAAGTATGGTTTATTAAATATACACAATATTGTGTATTACAATTTAGGTATACATTTTTGGTACTCATGTATTCGCCAAGCATCCCAGAAAGAGTACTGTTTATCTCTGATGTGGAGGCCACAAATGCATTTCCTACATTTGAAAAAAACTGATAAAGCAGTGATTGTTATGCCCTCTAGTGGCAGTAGGGCAATATTTCATTGTGTCACTAAGACACAGTATGTTTTTTAAGGAAGTACCATTCCTGAAAATAATATTTTTTGTTTCTTATATGTTTTGATAGTTCGCTGTTGATCTCTAGAAGGTGCCAATGAATTATTTTTAAGTTTGGTATTCTCCTGGGTGAAATTGGGTATAAGACTGAGTTTATGGACAGGCTTATGTGTACATCATGTCTTAGTTTTGTATACTAGATAGTTTCTAGATTTCTAGAGGGCATTTGTAGGGAATCTTCGACATCCATACTTGAAAAAAAAAAAAAAAAACTTTGTCTGCTTCTCTACTCTCAACACCACCAAATCCGTCACCGAGTGTCAGGGTCCTCTTGCTCTCCACAGACAGCACATACAGAGCCAACTTCCTACACATGCTATTTCAAAGTAAGGAATAGCATGCACAGAGTCCAAGGGTTCCCCTTAGAGGTTAGATAGTGGCAAAAAGAGATAATACTAATGCTCTATTTTGTGGTAGTGTGGTCGAGCAGTAGGCTTATCAAAGGAGTAGTGTTAAGCATTTGTTGTATATACACACAGGCAATAAATGAGGAACACACACTCCGAGACAAATCCAGCCAATAGGTTTTGTTATAGAAAAATATCTTTTCTTAGTTTATTTTAAGAACCACAGGTTCAAATTTTACATGTAATATCTCATTTGAAAGGTATTGCAGGTAAGTACTCTAGGAACTTTGAATCATTACTTTAGCATGTATACTTTTTACATAAAACACAATAAGCTGTTTTAAAAGTGGACACTTAGTGCAATTTTCACAGTTCCTGGGGGAGGTAAGTTATTGTTAGTTTTGTCAGGTAAGTAAATCACTTACAAGTCTCAGGTTTGGGTCCAAGGTAGCCCACCGTTGGGGGTTCAGAGCAACCCCAAAGTTATCACACCAGCAGCTCAGGGCCGGTCAGGTGCAAAGGTCAAAGAGGTGCCCAAAACACATAGGCTTCAATGGAGAGAAGGGGGTGCCCCGGTTCCAGTCTGCCAGCAGGTAAGTACCCGCATCTGTGGAGGGCAGACCAGGGGGGTTTTGTAGGGCACCGGGGGGGGGACACAAAGTAGCACAGAAAGTACACCCTCAGCAGCGCGGGGGCGGCCGGGTGCAGTGTGCAAACACGCGTCGGGTTTCCTTCAGGTTTCAATGGGAGACCAAGGGGTCTCTTCAGCGGTGCAGGCAGGCAAGGGGGGGGGCTCCTCGGGGTAGCCACCACCTGGGCAAGGGAGAGGGCCTCCTGGGGGTCACTCCTGCACAGAAGTTCCGTTTCTTTAGGGGCTGCGTGTGCAGGGTCTTTCCCAGCCGTCGGGAAATGGAGTTCGGACAGTCGCGGTCAGAGGGAGCCTGGGGATTCCCTCTGCAGGCGTCGCTGTGGGGGCTCAGGGGGGACAACTTTGGTTACTCACAGTCGTAGAGTCGCCGGAGGGTCCTCCCTGAGTTGGTTGTTCTCCACCAGTCGAGTCGGGGTCGCCGGGTGCAGTGTTGCAAGTCTCACGCTTCTTGCGGGGAGTTGCAGGGGGTCTTTAAATCTGCTCCTTGTAACAAAGTTGCAGTTCTTTTGGAGCAGTGCCGCTGTCCTCGGGAGTTTCTTGTCTTTATCGAAGCAGGGCAGTCCTCAGAGGTTTCAGAGGTCGCTGGTCCCTTGGAAAGCGTCGCTGGAGCAGGTTTCTTTGGAAGACAGGAGACAGGCCGGTAAGTCTGGGGCCAAGGCAGTTGGTGTCTTCTGTTCTTCCTCTACAGGGGTTTGTCAGCTCAGCAGTCCTTCTTCTTCTTAGTTGCAGGAATCTAAATTCTTAGGTTCAGGGAAGCCCTTAAATACTAAATTTAAGGGCGTGTTTAGGTCTGGGGGGTTAGTAGCCAATGGCTACTAGCCCTGAGGGTGAGTACACCCTCTTTGTGCCTCCTCCCAAGGGGAGGGGGTCACATCCCTAATCCTATTGGGGGAATCCTCCATCTGCAAGATGGAGGATTTCTAAAAGTTAGAGTCACTTCAGCTCAGGACACCTTAGGGGCTGTCCTGACTGGCCAGTGACTCCTCCTTGTTGTTTTCTTTGTTTCCTCCAGCCTTGCCGCCAAAAGTGGGGGCCGTGGCCGGAGGGGGCGGGCAACTCCACTAAGCTGGAGTGTCCTGCGGTGCTGTGACAAAGGGGTGAGCCTTTGAGGCTCACCGCCAGGTGTTACAGCTCCTGCCTGGGGGAGGTGTTAGCATCTCCACCCAGTGCAGGCTTTGTTACTGGCCTCAGAGTGACAAAGGCACTCTCCCCATGGGGCCAGCAACATGTCTCTAGTGTGGCAGGCTGCTGGAACCAGTCAGCCTACACAGATAGTCGGTTAGGTTTCAGGGGGCACCTCTAAGGTGCCCTCTGGGGTGTATTTTACAATAAAATGTACACTGGCATCAGTGTGCATTTATTGTGCTGAGAAGTTTGATACCAAACTTCCCAGTTTTCAGTGTAGCCATTATGGTGCTGTGGAGTTCGTGTTTGACAGACTCCCAGACCATATACTCTTATGGCTACTGTAGGAAGTTGGCTCTGTATGTGCTATTTCAAAGTAAGGAATAGCATGCACAGAGTCCAAGGGTTCCCCTTAGAGGTAAAATAGTGGTAAAAAGAGATAATACTAATGCTCTATTTTGTGGTAGTGTGGTCGAGCAGTAGGCTTATCCAAGGAGTAGTGTTAAGCATTTGTTTTACATACACATAGACAATAAATGAGGTACACACACTCAGAGACAAATCCAGCCAATAGGTTTTGTTATAGAAAAATATCTTTTCTTAGTTTATTTTAAGAACCACAGGTTCAAATTTAACATGTAATATCTTGTTTGAAAGGTATTGCAGGTAAGTACATTAGGAACTTTGAATCATTTCAATTGCATGTATACTTTTCAAGTTATTGACAAATAGCTGTTTTAAAAGTGGACACTTAGTGCAATTTTCACAGTTCCTGGGGGAGGTAAGTTTTTGTTAGTTTTACCGGGTAAGTAAGACACTTACAGGGTTCAGTTCTTGGTCCAAGGTAGCCCACCGTTGGGGGTTCAGAGCAACCCCAAAGTTACCACCCCAGCAGCTCAGGGCCGGTCAGGTGCAGAGTTCAAAGTGGTGCCCAAAACGCATAGGCTAGAATGGAGAGAAGGGGGTGCCCCGGTTCCGGTCTGCTTGCAGGTAAGTACCCGCGTCTTCGGAGGGCAGACCAGGGGGGTTTTGTAGGGCACCGGGGGGGACACAAGCCCACACAGAAATTTCACCCTCAGCGGCGCGGGGGCGGCCGGGTGCAGTGTTAGAACAAGCGTCGGGTTCGCAATGTAAGTCAATGAGAGATCAAGGGATCTCTTCAGCGCTGCAGGCAGGCAAGGGGGGGCTTCCTCGGGGAAACCTCCACTTGGGCAAGGGAGAGGGACTCCTGGGGGTCACTTCTGCAGTGAAAGTCCGGTCCTTCAGGTCCTGGGGGCTGCGGGTGCAGGGTCTTTTCCAGGCGTCGGGACTTAGGTTTCAGAGAGTCGCGGTCAGGGGAAGCCTCGGGATTCCCTCTGCAGGCGGCGCTGTGGGTACTCACGGGGGGACAGGTTTTGGTACTCACAGTCGTAGAGTAGTCCGGGGGTCCTCCCTGAGGTGTTGGTTCTCCACCAGCCGAGTCGGGGTCGCCGGGTGCAGTGTTGCAAGTCTCACGCTTCTTGCGGAGAGTTGCAGGGTTCTTTAAAGCTGCTTCTTGAAACAAAGTTGCAGTCTTTTTGGAGCAGGTCCGCTGTCCTCGGGAGTTTCTTGTCGTCGAAGCAGGGCAGTCCTCAGAGGATTCAGAGGTCGCTGGTCCCTTTGGAAGGCGTCGCTGGAGCAGAGTTCTTTGGAAGGCAGGAGACAGGCCGGTGAGTTTCTGGAGCCAAGGCAGTTGTTGTCTTCTGGTCTTCCTCTGCAGGGGTTTTCAGCTAGGCAGTCCTTCTTCTTGTAGTTGCAGGAATCTAATTTTCTAGGGTTCAGGGTAGCCCTTAAATACTAAATTTAAGGGCGTGTTTAGGTCTGGGGGGTTAGTAGCCAATGGCTACTAGCCCTGAGGGTGGGTACACCCTCTTTGTGCCTCCTCCCAAGGGGAGGGGGTCACAATCCTAACCCTATTGGGGGAATCCTCCATCTGCAAGATGGAGGATTTCTAAAAGTTAGAGTCACTTCAGCTCAGGACACCTTAGGGGCTGTCCTGACTGGCCAGTGACTCCTCCTTGTTGTTCTCATTATTTTCTCCGGCCTTGCCGCCAAAAGTGGGGTCCGGGGCCGGAGGGGGCGGGCAACTCCACTAGCTGGAGTGTCCTGCGGTGCTGTGACAAAGGGGTGAGCCTTTGAGGCTCACCGCCAGGTGTTACAGCTCCTGCCTGGGGGAGGTGTTAGCATCTCCACCCAGTGCAGGCTTTGTTACTGGCCTCAGAGTGACAAAGGCACTCTCCCCATGGGGCCAGCAACATGTCTCTAGTGTGGCAGGCTGCTGGAACTAGTCAGCCTACACAGATAGTCGGTTAAGTTTCAGGGGGCACCTCTAAGGTGCCCTCTGGGGTGTAGTTTGCAATAAAATGTACACTGGCATCAGTGTGCATTTATTGTGCTGAGAAGTTTGATACCAAACTTCCCAGTTTTCAGTGTAGCCATTATGGTGCTGTGGAGTTCGTGTAAAACAGACTCCCAGACCATATACTCTTATGGCTACCCTGCACTTACAATGTCTAAGGTTTTGCTTAGACACTGTAGGGGTACAGTGCTCATGCACTGGTACCCTCACCTATGGTATAGTGCACCCTGCCTTAGGGCTGTAAGGCCTTCTAGAGGGGTGGCTTACCTATACTGCATAGGCAGTGAGAGGCTGGCATGGCACCCTGAGGGGAGTGCCATGTCGACTTACTCGTTTTGTCCTCACTAGCACACACAAGCTGGCAAGCAGTGTGTCTGTGCTGAGTGAGAGGTCTCCAGGGTGGCATAAGACATGCTGCAGCCCTTAGAGACCTTCCTTGGCATCAGGGCCCTTGGTACTAGAAGTACCAGTTACAAGGGACTTATCTGGATGCCAGGGTCTGCCAATTGTGGATACAAAAGTACAGGTTAGGGAAAGAACACTGGTGCTGGGGCCTGGTTAGCAGGCCTCAGCACACTTTCAATTGTAAACATAGCATCAGCAAAGGCAAAAAGTCATGGGGCAACCATGCCAAGGAGGCATTTCTTTACAGCTACCCTGCACTTACAATGTCTAAGGTTTTGCTTAGACACTGTAGGGGCACAGTGCTCATTCACTGGTGCCCTCACCTATGGTATAGTGCACCCTGCCTTAGGGCTGTAAGGCCTGCTAGAGGGGTGTCTTACCTATACTGCATAGGTAGTGAGAGGCTGGCATGGCACCCTGAGGGGAGTGCCATGTCGACTTACTCATTTTGTTCTCACTAGCACACACAAGCTGGTAAGCAGTGTGTCTGTGCTGAGTGAGGGGTCTCCAGGGTGGCATAAGACATGCTGCAGCCCTTAGAGACCTTCCCTGGCATCAGGGCCCTTGGTACCAGGGGTACCAGTTACAAGGGACTTATCTGGATGCCAGAGTGTGCCAATTGTGGAATCAAAAGTACAGGTTAGGGAAAGAACACTGGTGCTGGGGCCTGGTTAGCAGGCCTCAGCACACTTTCAATTCAAAACATAGCATCAGCAAAGGCAAAAAGTCAGGGGGTAACCATGCCAAGGAGGCATTTCCTTACACAACCCCCCCCCCCCCCCCCCCCCCCCCCCCCCCCCAAACGAAAGAGGATGAGACTAACCTTTCCCAAGAGAGTCTTCATTTTCTAAGTGGAAGAACCTGGAAAGGCCATCTGCATTGGCATGGGCAGTCCCAGGTCTGTGTTCCACTATAAAGTCCATTCCCTGTAGGGAGATGGACCACCTCAACAGTTTGGGATTTTCACCTTTCATTTGCATCAGCCATCTGAGAGGTCTGTGGTCAGTTTGAACTAGGAAGTGAGTACCAAAAAGGTATGGTCTCAACTTCTTCAGGGACCAAACCACAGCAAAGGCCTCCCTCTCAATGGCACTCCAACGCTGCTCCCTGGGGAGTAACCTCCTGCTAATGAAAGCAACAGGCTGGTCAAGGCCATCATCATTTGTTTGGGACAAAACTGCCCCTATCCCATGTTCAGAGGCATCTGTTTGCACAATGAATTGCTTGGAGTAATCTGGAGCTTTTAGAACTGGTGCTGTGCACATAGCTTGCTTCAGGGTGTCAAAGGCCTGTTGGCATTCTACAGTCCAGTTTACCTTCTTGGGCATTTTCTTGGAGGTGAGTTCTGTGAGGGCTGTCACAATGGATCCATATCCCTTCACAAACCTCCTATAGTACCCAGTCAAGCCAAGGAATGCCCTGACTTGAGTCTGGGTTTTTGGAGCTGCCCAGTCCAGAATAGTCTGGATCTTAGGCTGGAGTGGCTGAACTTGGCCTCCACCTACAAGGTGTCCCAAGTAAACCACAGTTCCCTGCCCTATCTGGCATTTGGATGCCTTGATAGAGAGGCCTGCAGATTGCAGAGCCTTCAAAACCTTCTTCAGGTGGACCAGGTGATCCTGCCAGCTGGAGCTGAAGACAGCAATATCATCAAGATAAGCTGCACTAAAGGATTCCAACCCAGCAAGGACTTGATTCACCAACCTTTGGAAGGTGGCAGGGGCATTCTTTAAACCAAAGGGCATAACAGTGAACTGATAATGCCCATCAGGTGTGGAGAATGCTGCCTTTTCTTTTGCTCCAGGGGCCATTTTGATTTGCCAGTACCCTGCTGTTAAGTCAAAGGTACTTAAGAATTTGGCAGCCCCTAATTTGTCTATTAGCTCATCAGCTCTAGGAATGGGATGGCCATCTGTCTTGGTGACAGAGTTGAGACCTCTGTAGTCCACACAAAACCTCATCTCTCTCTTTCCATCTTTGGTGTGAGGTTTGGGGACTAAGACCACTGGGCTAGCCCAGGGGCTGTCAGAGTGCTCTATTACTCCCAATTCCAGCATCTTGTGGACTTCCACCTTGATGCTTTCCTTAACTTGGTCAGACTACCTGAATATTTTGTTTTTGACAGGCATGCTGTCTCTTGTGTCCACATCATGGGTACACAGGTGTGTCTGACCAGGGGTTAGGGAGAAGAGCTCAGCAATCTGCTGCAGGACCCTCCTACAGTCAGATTGCTGTTGGCAAGAGAGGGTGTCTGAATAGACCACTCCATCTACTGAGCCATCTTTAGGGTCTGATGAGAGGAGATGAGGGAAAGGTTCACTCTCAGCTTCCTGGTCCTCATCTGTTACCATCAACAGATTTACATCAGCCCTATCATGGAAGAGTTTTAGGCGGTTTACATGGATCACCCTCTTGGGGCTCCTGCTTGTGCCTAGGTCCACCAGGTAGGTGACCTGACTCTTCTTTTCCAGGATTGGGTAAGGGCCACTCCATCTGTCCTGAAGTGCCCTGGGAGCCACAGGCTCCAAACCCAAACTTTCTGCCCTGGTTGGAATTCAACCATTGCAGCCTTTTGGTCATACCAAAACTTCTGGAGCGGTTGGCTGGCCTCAAGGTTTTTGCTTGCCTTTTCCATGTACTCTGTTATTCTTGAGCGAAGGCCAAGTACATAGTTCACTATGTCTTGTTTAGGCTCATGAAGAGGTCTCTCCCAGCCTTCTTTAACAAGAGCAAGTGGTCCCCTTACAGGGTGGCCAAACAGAAGTTCAAAGGGTGAGAACCCTACTCCCTTCTGAGGCACCTCTCTGTAAGCGAAAAGCAGACATGGCAAGAGGACATCCCATCTCCTTTTGAGTTTTTCTGGGAGCCCCATGATCATGCCCTTTAATGTCTTGTTGAATCTCTCAACAAGGCCATTAGTTTGTGGATGATATGGTGTAGTGAATTTATAAGTCACCCCACACTCATTCCACATGTGTTTTAGGTATGCTGACATGAAGTTGGTACCTCTGTCAGACACCACCTCCTTAGGGAAGCCCACTCTGGTAAAGATACCAATGAGGGCCTTGGCTACTGCAGGGGCAGTAGTTGACCTAAGGGGAATAGCTTCAGGATACCTAGTAGCATGATCCACTACTACTAGGATGTACATATTTCCTGAGGCTGTGGGAGGTTCTAGTGGACCAACTATGTCCACACCCACTCTTTCAAAGGGGACCCCCACCACTGGAAGTGGAATGAGGGGGGCATTTGGATGCCCACCTGTCTTACCACTGGCTTGACAGGTGGGGCAGAAGAGGCAAAACTCCTTAACCTTCTGGGACATATTGGGCCAGTAGAAGTGGTTGACTAACCTCTCCCACGTCTTGGTTTGTCCCAAATGCCCAGCAAGGGGAATATCATGGGCTAAGGTCAGAATAAACTCTCTGAAACCCTGAGGCACTACCACTCTCCTAGTGGCACCAGGTTTGGGATCTCTTGCCTCAGTGTACAGGAGTCCATCTTCCCAATAGACCCTATGTGTTCCATTTTTCTTGCCTTTGGACTCTTCAGCAGCTTGCTGCCTAAGGCCTTCAAGAGAGGGACAGGTTTCTTGTCCCTTACACAACTCTTCCTTTGAGGGTCCCCCTGGGCCTAAGAGCTCAACCTGATAAGGTTCCAGCTCCATAGGCTCAGTTCCCTCAGATGGCAGAACTTCTTCCTGAGAAGAGAGGTTCTCTTTTTCTTGCTGTGTTGCAGCTGGTTTCCCAGCTGACATTCCTTTCCTCTTGGTAGGCTGGGCCCTTTTTCCAGACTCCAGCTCTACTTTTTCACCCTGTGCCTTGCACTGTGCCCTTGTCTTGACACACACCAGTTCAGGGATACCCAGCATGGCTGCATGGGTTTTCAGTTCTACCTCCGCCCATGCTGAGCACTCCAGGTCGTTTCCAAGCAAACAGTCTACTGGGATATTCGAGGAGACCACCACCTGTTTCAGGCCATTGACCCCTCCCCACTCTAAAGTTACCATTGCCATGGGATGTACTTTAGTTTGATTGTCAGCATTGGTGACTGGATAGGTTTGTCCAGTCAGGTATTGGCCAGGGGAAACCAGTTTCTCTGTCACCATGGTGACACTGGCACCTGTATCCCTCAGGCCCTCTACACTTGTCCCATTAATTAAGAGCTGCTGCCTGTATTTTTGCATGTTAGGGGGCCAGGCAGCCAGTGTGGCTAAATCCACCCCACCCTCAGAGACTAATGTAGCTTCAGTGTGACACCTGATTTGCTCTGGGCACACTGTTGATCCCACTTGGAGACTGGCCATTCCAGTTTTAGCTGGATGGGAGTTAGAAGTGGTATCTTTCTTGGGACAGGCCTTGTCTCCAGTTTGGTGTCCAGACTGACTACAGCTACGACACCAGGCCTTTTTGGGATCAAAGTTTTTACCCTTGTGTAAGGAAATGCCTCCTTGGCATGGTTGCCCCCTGACTTTTTGCCTTTGCTGATGCTATGTTTACAATTGAAAGTGTGCTGAGGGCTGCTAACCAGGCCCCAGCACCAGTGTTCTTTCCCTAACCTGTACTTTTGTATCCACAATTGGCAGACCCTGGCATCCAGATAAGTCCCTTGTAACTGGTACTTCTAGTACCAAGGGCCCTGATGCCAAGGAAGGTCTCTAAGGGCTGCAGCATGTCTTATGCCACCCTGGAGACCTCTCACTCAGCACAGACACACTGCTTGCCAGCTTGTGTGTGCTAGTGAGGACAAAACGAGTAAGTCGACATGGCACTCCCCTCAGTGTGCCATGCCAGCCTCTCACTGCCTATGCAGTATAGGTAAGCCACCCCTCTAGCAGGCCTTACAGCCCTAAGGCAGGGTGCACTATACCATAGGTGAGGGTACCAGTGCATGAGCATGGTACCCCTACAGTGTCTAAACAAAACCTTAGACATTGTAAGTGCAGGGTAGCCATAAGAGTATATGGTCTGGGAGTCTGTCAAACACGAACTCCACAGCACCATAATGGCTACACTGAAAACTGGGAAGTTTGGTATCAAACTTCTCAGCACAATAAATGCACACTGATGCCAGTGTACATTTTATTGTAAAATACACCACAGAGGGCACCTTAGAGGTGCCCCCTGAAACTTAACCGACTGTCTGTGTAGGCTGACTAGTTCCAGCAGCCTGCCACACCAGAGACATGTTGCTGGCCCCATGGGGAGAGTGCCTTTGTCACTCTGAGGCCAGTAACAAAGCCTGCACTGGGTGGAGATGCTAACACCTCCCCCAGGCAGGAGCTGTAACACCTGGCGGTGAGCCTCAAAGGCTCACCCCTTTGTCACAGCCCAGCAGGGCACTCCAGCTTAGTGGAGTTGCCCGCCCCCTCCGGCCACGGCCCCCACTTTTGGCGGCAAGGCTGGAGGGAACAAAGAAAGCAACAAGGAGGAGTCACTGACCAGTCAGGACAGCCCCTAAGGTGTCCTGAGCTGAAGTGACTCTAACTTTTAGAAATCCTCCATCTTGCAGATGGAGGATTCCCCCAATAGGGTTAGGATTGTGACCCCCTCCCCTTGGGAGGAGGCACAAAAAGGGTGTACCCACCCTCAGGGCTAGTAGCCATTGGCTACTAACCCCCCAGACCTAAACACGCCCTTAAATTTAGTATTTAAGGGCTACCCTGAACCCTAGAAAATTAGATTCCTGCAACTACAAGAAGGACTGCCTAGCTGAAAAACCCCTGCAGAGGAAGACCAGAAGACGACAACTGCCTTGGCTCCAGAAACTCACCGGCCTGTCTCCTGCCTTCCAAAGATCCTGCTCCAGCGACACCTTCCGAAGGGACCAGCGACCTCGACATCCTCTGAGGACTGCCCCTGCTTCGAAAAGACAAGAAACTCCCGAGGACAGCGAACCTGCTCCAAGAAAAGCTGCAACTTTGTTTCCAGCAGCTTTAAAGAACCCTGCAAGCTCCCCGCAAGAAGCGTGAGACTTGCAACACTGCACCCGGCGACCCCGACTCGGCTGGTGGCGATCCAACACCTCAGGAGGGACCCCAGGACTACTCTAAGACTGTGAGTACAAAAACCTGTCCCCCCTGAGCCCCCACAGCGCCGCCTGCAGAGGGAATCCCGAGGCTTCCCCTGACCGCGACTCTTTGATTCCTAAGTCCCGACACCTGGGAGAGACCCTGCACCCGCAGCCCCCAGGACCTGAAGGACCGGACTTTCACTGGAGGAGTGACCCCCAGGAGTCCCTCTCCCTTGACCAAGTGGAGGTTTCCCCGAGGAACCCCCCCCTTGCCTGCCTGCAGCGCTGAAGAGATCCCTAGATCTCCCATTGACTTCCATTACAAACCCGACGCTTGTTTCTACACTGCACCCGGCCGCCCCCGCGCTGCTGAGGGTGAAATTTCTGTGTGGACTTGTGTCCCCCCCGGTGCCCTACAAAACCCCCTGGTCTGCCCTCCGAAGACGCGGGTACTTACCTGCAAGCAGACCGGAACCGGGGCACCCCCTTCTCTCCATTCTAGCCTATGTGTTTTGGGCACCACTTTGAACTCTGCACCTGACCGGCCCTGAGCTGCTGGTGTGGTGACTTTGGGGTTGCTCTGAACCCCCAACGGTGGGCTACCTTGGACCAAGAACTGAACCCTGTAAGTGTCTTACTTACCTGGTAAAACTAACAAAAACTTACCTCCCCTAGGAACTGTGAAAATTGCACTGTGTCCACTTTTAAAACCGCTATTTGTCAATAACTTGAAAAGTATACATGCAATTTTGATGATTTGAAGTTCCTAAAGTACTTACCTGCAATACCTTTCGAATGAGATATTACATGTAGAATTTGAACCTGTGGTTCCTAAAATAAACTAAGAAAATATATTTTTCTATATAAAAACCTATTGGCTGGATTTGTCTCTGAGTGTGTGTACCTCATTTATTGTCTATGTGTATGTACAACAAATGCTTAACACTACTCCTTGGATAAGCCTACTGCTCGACCACACTACCACAAAATAGAGCATTAGTATTATCTATTTTTACCACTATTTTACCTCTAAGGGGAACCCTTGGACTCTGTGCATGCTATTCCTTACTTTGAAATAGCACATACAGAGCCAACTTCCTACATTGGTGGATCAGCGGTGGGGTACAAGACTTTGCATTTGCTGGACTACTCAGCCAATACCTGATCACACGACAAATTCCAAAATTGTCATTAGAAATTCATTTTTGCAATTTGAAATTTTTCTAAATTCTTAAAAGCCCTGCTAGGGCCTTGTGTGTTAAGTCCCTGTTTAGCATTGTCTTTTAGAGTTTAAAAAGTTTGTTAAAAGTTTGAAATTAGATTCTAGAAACAGTTTTAGATTCTTTAAAAAGTCTTCCAACTTTTAGCAAAATAATGTCTGATACACAGATGAATGTGGTGGAACTCGACACCACACCTTACCTCCATCTTAAGATGAGGGAGCTAAGGTCTCTCTGTAATATCAAAAAAATAACCATTGGCTCCAGACCTACCAAAATTCAGCTCCAGGAGCTGTTGGCAGAGTTTGAAAAAGCCAACCCCTCTGATGATGACATCACAGAGGAATAAATTAGTGACTTGGAGGCCAATGTCCCTCCTCCAGTCCTAAATAGGGAGAACAGGACCCCTCAAGTCCTGTCTCCAACTGTGTTAGTCAGAAATAGTGAGTCCCTCACAGGAGGGTCCCACATTTCTGAAATCACTGAGGATGCTCTCAGTGAAGATGACCTCCTGTTAGCCAGGATGGCCAAAAGATTGGCTTTAGAGAGACAGCTCCTAGCCATAGAAAGGGAAAGACAAGAGATGGGCCTAGGACCCATCAATGGTGGCAGCAATATAAATAGGGTCAGAGATTCTCCTGACATGTTAAAAATCCCCAAAGGGATTGTGACAAAATATGAAGATGGTGATGACATCACCAAATGGTTCACAGCTTTTGAGAGGGCTTGTGTAACCAGAAAAGTGAACAGATCTCACTGGGGTGCTCTCCTTTGGGAAATGTTCACTGGAAAGTGTAGGGATAGACTCCTCACACTCTCTGGAAAAGATGCAGAATCTTATGACCTCATGAAGGGTACCCTGATTGAGGGCTTTGGATTCTCCACTGAGGAGTACAGGATTAGGTTCAGGGGGGCTCAAAAATCCTCGAGCCAGACCTGGGTTGACTTTGTTGACTACTCAGTGAAAACACTAGATGGTTGGATTCAAGGCAGTGGTGTAAGTAATTATGATGGGCTGTACAATTTATTTGTGAAAGAACACCTATTGAGTAATTGTTTCAATGATAAACTGCATCAGCATCTGGTAGACCTAGGACCAATTTCTCCCCAAGAATTGGGAAAGAAGGCGGACCATTGGGTCAAGACAAGGGTGTCCAAGACTTCAACAGGGGGTGACCAAAAGAAAGGGGTCACAAAGACTCCCCAGGGGAAGGGTGATGAGACAACCAAAACTAAAAATAGTAAAGAGTCTTCTACAGGCCCCCAAAAACCTGCACAGGAGGGTGGGCCCAGAGCCTCTTCACAAAACAATGGGTACAAGGGTAAAAACTTTGATCCCAAAAAGGCCTGGTGTCATAGCTGTAAACAGCATGGACCCCAAACTGGAGACAAGGCCTGTCCCAAGAAAGGTTCCACTCCAAACTCCCATCCAGGTAACACTGGTATGGCTAGTCTCCAAGTGGGATCAACAGTGTGCCCAGAGCAAATCAGGGTCCACACTGAAGCTACTCTAGTTTCTGAGGGTGGGGTGGATTTAGCCACACTAGCTGTCTGGCCGCCTAACATGCAAAAATACAGACAGCAACTCTTAATTAATGGGACTAGAATAGAGGGCCTGAGGGATACAGGTGCCAGTGTCACCATGGTGACAGAGAAACTGGTTTCCCCTGGCCAATACCGGACTGGAAAAACTTACACAGTCACCAACGCTGACAATCAGAGAAAAGTACATCCCATGGCAATGGTTAATTTAGAATGGGGAGGGGTCAATGGCCTGAAACAGGTGGTGGTCTCCTCAAATATCCCAGTGGACTGTCTGCTTGGAAATGACCTGGAGTCCTCAGCATGGGCTGAGGTAGAACTAAAAACCCATGCAGCAATGCTGGGTATCCCTGAACTGGTGTGTGTGAAAACAAGAGCACAATGCAAGGCACAGGGTGAACAAGTAGAGCTGGAGTCTGGAAGAATGGCCCAGCCTACCAAGAGAACAGGAAAGTCAGTTGGGAAACCAACTGCAACACAGCAAAAGAAAGGGAACCTCTCTTCTCAGGAAGAAGTTCTGCCCTCTGAGGGAACTGAGCCTTTGGAGCTTGAACCTTACCAGGTTGAGCTCTTAGGCCCAGGGGGACCCTCAAGGGAGGAGCTGTGTAAGGGACAAGAAACCTGTCCCTCTCTTGAAGGCCTTAGGCAGCAAGCTGCTGAAGAGTCCAAAGGCAAGAAAAATGGAACACATAGGGTCTATTGGGAAGATGGACTCCTATACACTGAGGCCAGAGACCCCAAACCTGGTGCCACTAGGAGGGTGGTAGTGCCTCAGCTGTTCAGAGAGTTCATCCTAACATTGGCCCATGACATTCCCCTTGCTGGACATTTGGGACAAACCAAGACGTGGGAGAGGTTAGTCAACCACTTCTACTGGCCCAATATGTCCAACATGGTTAAGGAGTTTTGCCTCTCCTGCCCCACCTGTCAAGCCAGTGGTAAGACAGGTGGGCATCCAAAGGCCCCCCTCATTCCACTTCCAGTGGTGGGGGTTCCCTTTGAAAGAGTGGGTGTGGACATAGTTGGTCCACTAGAACCTCCCACAGCCTCAGGAAATATGTATATCCTGGTAGTAGTGGATCATGCTACCAGGTATCCTGAAGCTATTCCCCTTAGGTCGACTACTGCCCCTGCAGTAGCCAAGGCCCTCATTGGTATCTTTACCAGAGTGGGTTTCCCTAAGGAGGTGGTGTCTGACAGAGGTACCAACTTCATGTCAGCATACCTAAAGCACATGTGGAAAAAGTGTGGAGTGACTTATAAATTCACTACACCATACCATCCACAAACTAATGGCTTGGTTGAGAGATTCAACAAGACATTAAAAGGCATGATCATGGGGCTCCCAGAAAAACTCAAAAGGAGATGGGATGTCCTCTTGCCATGTCTGCTTTTCGCTTACAGAGAGGTGCCACAGAAGGGAGTAGGATTCTCACCCTTTGAACTTCTGTTTGGTCATCCTGTAAGAGGACCACTTGCTCTTGTTAAAGAAGGCTGGGAGAGACCTCTCCATGAGCCTAAACAGGACATAGTGGACTATGTACTTGGCCTTCGCTCTAGAATGGCAGAGTACATGGAAAAGGCAACCAAAAACCTTGAGGCCAGCCAACAACTCCAGAAGTTTTGGTATGACCAAAAGGCTGCACTGGTTGAGTTCCAACCAGGGCAGAACGTCTGGGTTCTGGAGCCTGTGGCTCCCAGGGCACTCCAGGACAAATGGAGTGGCCCTTACCCAGTGCTAGAAAGGAAGAGTCAGGTCACCTACCTGGTGGACCTGGGCACAAGCAGGAGCCCCAAGAGGGTGATCCATGTGAACCGCCTTAAGCTCTTCCATGACAGGGCTGATGTGAATCTGTTAATGGTAACAGATGAGGATCAGGAGGCAGAGAGTGAACCTCTCCCTGATCTTCTGTCATCAGACCCAAAAGATGGCACAGTAGATGGAGTGATCTACTCAGACACCCTCTCTGGCCAACAGCAAGCTGATTGTAGGAGAGTCCTACAACAGTTTCCTGAACTCTTCTCCTTAACCCCTGGTCAGACACACCTGTGTACCCATGATGTGGACACAGGAGACAGCATGCCTGTCAAAAACAAAATCTTTAGACAGTCTGACCATGTTAAGGAAAGCATCAAGGTGGAAGTCCACAAGATGCTGGAATTGGGAGTAATTGAGCGCTCTGACAGCCCCTGGGCTAGCCCAGTGGTATTAGTCCCCAAACCTCACACCAAAGATGGAAAGAAAGAGATGAGGTTTTGTGTGGACTACAGAGGGCTCAATTCTGTCACCAAGACAGATGCTCATCCAATTCCAAGAGCTGATGAGCTCATAGACAAATTAGGTGCTGCCAAATTCTTAAGTACCTTTGACTTGACAGCAGGGTACTGGCAAATAAAAATGGCACCTGGAGCAAAAGAGAAAACAGCATTCTCCACACCTGATGGGCATTATCAGTTTACTGTTATGCCCTTTGGTTTAAAGAATGCCCCTGCCACCTTCCAAAGGTTGGTGAATCAAGTCCTTGCTGGCTTGGAGTCCTTTAGCACAGCTTATCTTGATGATATTGCTGTCTTTAGCTCCACCTGGCAGGATCACCTGGTCCACCTGAAGAAGGTTTTGAAGGCTCTGCAATCTGCAGGCCTCTCTATCAAGGCATCCAAATGCCAGATAGGGCAGGGAACTGTGGTTTACTTGGGCCACCTTGTAGGTGGAGGCCAAGTTCAGCCACTCCAACCCAAGATCCAGACTATTCTGGACTGGGTAGCTCCAAAAACCCAGACTCAAGTCAGGGCATTCCTTGGCTTGACTGGGTATTACAGGAGGTTTGTGAAGGGATATGGATCCATTGTGACAGCCCTCACTGAACTCACCTCCAAGAAAATGCCCAAGAAAGTGAACTGGACTGTGGAATGCCAACAGGCCTTTGACACCCTGAAACAAGCAATGTGCTCAGCACCAGTTCTAAAAGCTCCAGATTATTCTAAGCAGTTCATTGTGCAGACTGATGCCTCTGAACATGGGATAGGGGCAGTTTTGTCCCAAACAAATGATGATGGCCTTGACCAGCCTGTTGCTTTCATTAGCAGGAGGTTACTCCCCAGGGAGCAGCGTTGGAGTGCCATTGAGAGGGAGGCCTTTGCTGTGGTTTGGTCCCTGAAGAAGCTGAGACCATACCTCTTTGGGACTCACTTCCTAGTTCAAACTGACCACAGACCTCTCAAATGGCTGATGCAAATGAAAGGTGAAAATCCTAAACTGTTGAGGTGGTCCATCTCCCTACAGGGAATGGACTTTATAGTGGAACACAGACCTGGGACTGCCCATGCCAATGCAGATGGCCTTTCCAGGTTCTTCCACTTAGAAAATGAAGACTCTCTTGCGAAAGGTTAGTCTCATCCTCTTTCGTTTGGGGGAGGGTTGTGTAAGGAAATGCCTCCTTGGCATGGTTGCCCCCTGACTTTTTGCCTTTGCTGATGCTATGTTTACAATTGAAAGTGTGCTGAGGCCTGCTAACCAGGCCCCAGCACCAGTGTTCTTTCCCTAACCTGTACTTTTGTATCCACAATTGGCAGACCCTGGCATCCAGATAAGTCCCTTGTAACTGGTACTTCTAGTACCAAGGGCCCTGATGCCAAGGAAGGTCTCTAAGGGCTGCAGCATGTCTTATGCCACCCTGGAGACCTCTCACTCAGCACAGACACACTGCTTGCCAGCTTGTGTGTGCTAGTGAGGACAAAACAAGTAAGTCGACATGGCACTCCCCTCAGGGTGCCATGCCAGCCTCTCACTGCCTATGCAGTATAGGTAAGCCACCCCTCTAGCAGGCCTTACAGCCCTAAGGCAGGGTGCACTATACCATAGGTGAGGGTACCAGTGCATGAGCATGGTACCCCTACAGTGTCTAAACAAAACCTTAGACATTGTAAGTGCAGGGTAGCCATAAGAGTATATGGTCTGGGAGTCTGTCAAACACGAACTCCACAGCACCATAATGGCTACACTGAAAACTGGGAAGTTTGGTATCAAACTTCTCAGCACAATAAATGCACACTGATGCCAGTGTACATTTTATTGTAAAATACACCACAGAGGGCACCTTAGAGGTGCCCCCTGAAACTTAACCGACTGTCTGTGTAGGCTGACTAGTTCCAGCAGCCTGCCACACCAGAGACATGTTGCTGGCCCCATGGGGAGAGTGCCTTTGTCACTCTGAGGCCAGTAACAAAGCCTGCACTGGGTGGAGATGCTAACACCTCCCCCAGGCAGGAGCTGTAACACCTGGCGGTGAGCCTCAAAGGCTCACCCCTTTGTCACAGCCCAGCAGGGCACTCCAGCTTAGTGGAGTTGCCCGCCCCCTCCGGCCACGGCCCCCACTTTTGGCGGCAAGGCTGGAGGGAACAAAGAAAGCAACAAGGAGGAGTCACTGACCAGTCAGGACAGCCCCTAAGGTGTCCTGAGCTGAAGTGACTCTAACTTTTAGAAATCCTCCATCTTGCAGATGGAGGATTCCCCCAATAGGGTTAGGATTGTGACCCCCTCCCCTTGGGAGGAGGCACAAAAAGGGTGTACCCACCCTCAGGGCTAGTAGCCATTGGCTACTAACCCCCCAGACCTAAACACGCCCTTAAATTTAGTATTTAAGGGCTACCCTGAACCCTAGAAAATTAGATTCCTGCAACTACAAGAAGGACTGCCTAGCTGAAAAACCCCTGCAGAGGAAGACCAGAAGACGACAACTGCCTTGGCTCCAGAAACTCACCGGCCTGTCTCCTGCCTTCCAAAGATCCTGCTCCAGCGACGCCTTCCGAAGGGACCAGCGACCTCGACATCCTCTGAGGACTGCCCCTGCTTCGAAAAGACAAGAAACTCCCGAGGACAGCGGACCTGCTCCAAGAAAAGCTGCAACTTTGTTTCCAGCAGCTTTAAAGAACCCTGCAAGCTCCCCGCAAGAAGCGTGAGACTTGCAACACTGCACCCGGCGACCCCGACTCGGCTGGTGGCGATCCAACACCTCAGGAGGGACCCCAGGACTACTCTAAGACTGTGAGTACAAAAACCTGTCCCCCCTGAGCCCCCACAGCACCGCCTGCAGAGGGAATCCCGAGGCTTCCCCTGACCGCGACTCTTTGAATCCTAAGTCCCGACACCTGGGAGAGACCCTGCACCCGCAGCCCCCAGGACCTGAAGGACCGGACTTTCACTGGAGGAGTGACCCCCCAGGAGTCCCTCTCCCTTGACCAAGTGGAGGTTTCCCCGAGGAACCCCCCCCTTGCCTGCCTGCAGCGCTGAAGAGATCCCTAGATCTCCCATTGACTTCCATTACAAACCCGACGCTTGTTTCTACACTGCACCCGGCCGCCCCCGCGCCGCTGAGGGTGAAATTTCTGTGTGGACTTGTGTCCCCCCCGGTGCCCTACAAAACCCCCCTGGTCTGCCCTCCGAAGACGCGGGTACTTACCTGCAAGCAGACCGGAACCGGGGCACCCCCTTCTCTCCATTCTAGCCTATGTGTTTTGGGCACCACTTTGAACTCTGCACCTGACCGGCCCTGAGCTGCTGGTGTGGTGACTTTGGGGTTGCTCTGAACCCCCAACGGTGGGCTACCTTGGACCAAGAACTGAACCCTGTAAGTGTCTTACTTACCTGGTAAAACTAACAAAAACTTACCTCCCCTAGGAACTGTGAAAATTGCACTAAGTGTCCACTTTTAAAACAGCTATTTGTCAATAACTTGAAAAGTATACATGCAATTTTGATGATTTGAAGTTCCTAAAGTACTTACCTGCAATACCTTTCGAATGAGATATTACATGTAGAATTTGAACCTGTGGTTCCTAAAATAAACTAAGAAAAGATATTTTTCTATATAAAAACCTATTGGCTGGATTTGTCTCTGAGTGTGTGTACCTCATTTATTGTCTATGTGTATGTACAACAAATGCTTAACACTACTCCTTGGATAAGCCTACTGCTCGACCACACTACCACAAAATAGAGCATTAGTATTATCTATTTTTACCACTATTTTACCTCTAAGGGGAACCCTTGGACTCTGTGCATGCTATTCCTTACTTTGAAATAGCACATACAGAGCCAACTTCCTACACCTTGTACCCAGAATTGTTTTGTGAAGAGGCTCTGGGCCCACCCTCCTGTGCAGGTTTTTGGGGGCCTGTAGAAGACTCTTTACTATTTTTGTTTTTGGCTGTCTCACCACCTTTCCCCTGGGGAGGTTTTGTGACTCCTTTCTTTTGGTCACCCCCTGTGGAAGTTTTGGACACCCTAGTCTTGACCCAATGGTCCGCCTTCTTTCCCAATTCTTGGAGAGAAATTGGTCCTAGGTCCACCAGATGCTGATGCAGTTTATCATTGAAACAATTACTTAACAGGTGTTCTTTCACAAATAAATTGTACAGCCCATCATAATCACTTACACCACTGCCTTGAATCCAACCATCTAGTGTTTTTACTGAGTAGTCTACAAAGTCAACCCAGGTCTGGCTCGAGGATTTTTTAGCCCCCCTGAATCTAATCCTATAGTCCTCAGTTGTTAATCCAAAGCCCTCAATCAGGGTACCCTTCATGAGGTCATAAGATTCTGCATCTTTTCCAGAGAGTGTGAGGAGTCTATCCCTACACTTTCCGGTGAACATTTCCCAAAGGAGAGCACCCCAGTGAGATTTGTTCACTTTTCTGGTTACACAAGCCCTCTCAAAAGCTGTGAACCATTTAGTGATGTCATCACCATCTTCATATTTAGTTACAATCCCTTTTGGGATTTTCAACATGTCAGGAGAATCTCTGACCCTATTTATGTTGCTGCCACCATTGATGGGTCCTAGGCCATCTCTTGTCTTTCCCTTTCTATGGCTAGGATCTGTCTTTCCAAAGCCAATCTTTTGGTCATCCTGGCTAACTGGATGTCCTCTTCACTGGAGTTATCCTCAGTGATTACAGAGAGGTTGGTCCCTCCTGTGAGGGATCCAGCATCTCTGACTATTACTTTTGGAGTCAGGGCTTGAGAGGCCCTGTCCTCCCTAGATAGGACTGGTAGGGGGGAATCACCCTCCAAGTCACTATACTCATCCTCTGTGTTGCCATCCTCAGAGGGGTTGGCTCTTTCAAACTCTGCCAACAGCTCCTGGAGCTGTAGTTTGGAAGGTCTGGAGCCCATTGCTATTTTCTTTATTTTACAGAGTGACCTTAGCTCTCTCATCTGAAGATGGAGGTAAGGTGTGGTGTCGAGTTCCACCACATTCACATCTGTGCTAGACATTATGCTTCTAAAAGTTGGAATACTTTTTAAGAAACTAAAACTTGTCCCAGAATCTAATTCAAACTTTTACCAAACTTTTAAACTCTAAAAGAAATGCTAACAGGGACTAACACAAGGCCCCAGCAGGACTTTAAATAATTTAGAAAAATTTCAAATTGCAAAAATCAATTTCTAATGACAATTTTTGGAATTTGTCGTGTGATCAGGTATTGGCTGAGTAGTCCAGCAAATGCAAAGTCTTGTACCCCACCGCTGATCCACCAATGTAGGAAGTTGGCTCTGTATGTGCTATTTCAAAGTAAGGAATAGCATGCACACAGTCCAAGGGTTCCCCTTAGAGGTAAGATAGTGGCAAAAAGAGATAATACTAATGCTCTATTTTGTGGTAGTGTGGTCGAGCAGTAGGCTTATCAAAGGAGTAGTGTTAAGCATTTGTTGTACATACACACAGGCAATAAATGAGGAACACACACTCAGAGACAAATCCAGCCAATAGGTTTTGTTATAGAAAAATATCTTTTCTTAGTTTATTTTAAGAACCACAGGTTCAATTTCTACATGTAATATCTCATTTGAAAGGTATTGCAGGTAAGTACTTTAGGAACTTTGAATCATTACATTAGCATGTATACTTTTTACATAAAACACAATAAGCTGTTTTAAAAGTGGACACAGTGCAATTTTCACAGTTCCTGGGGGTGGTAAGTTATTGTTAGTTTTAACAGGTAAGTTTCAGTTTTTGGTCCAAGGTAGCCCACCGTTGGGGGTTCAGAGCAACCCCAAAGTTATCACACCAGCAGCTCAGGGCCGGTCAGGTGCAAAGGTCAAAGAGGTGCCCAAAACACATAGGCTTCAATGGAGAGAAGGGGGTGCCCCGGTTCCAGTCTGCCAGCAGGTAAGTACCCGCGTCTTCGGAGGGCAGACCAGGGGGGTTTTGTAGGGCACCGGGGGGGACACAAGCCCACACAGAAATTTCACCCTCAGCAGCGCGGGGGCGGCCGGGTGCAGTGTGCAAACACGGGTCGGGTTTTCAATGGTTTCCTATGAGAGATCAAGGGATCTCTTCAGCGTTGCAGGCAGGCAAGGGGGTGGCTCCTCGGGGTAGCCACCACCTGGGCAAGGGAGAGGGCCTCCTGGGGGTCACTCCTGCACAGGAGTTCCGTTCCTTTAGGTGCTGGGGGCTGCGGTGCAGGGTCTTTTCCAGCCGTCGGGAAATGGAGTTCAGGCAGTCGCGGTCAGGGGGAGCTTCGGGATTCCCTATGCAGGCGTCGCTGTGGGGGCTCAGGGGGGGACAACTTTGGTTACTCACAGTCTTTGAGTCGCCGGAGGGTCCTCCCTGAGGTGTTGGTTCTCCACCAGTCGAGTCGGGCTCGCCGGGTGCAGTGTTGCAAGTCTCACGCTTCTTGCGGGGAGTTGCAGGGGTCTTTAAATCAGTTACTTAAAACAAAGTTGCAGTTCTTTTGGAGCAGGGCCGCTGTCCTCGGGAGTTTCTTGTCTTTCTCGAAGTCGGGCAGTCCTCAGAGGATTCAGAGGTCGCTGGTCCCTTGGAAAGCGTCGCTGGAGCAGGTTTCTTTGGAAGGCAGGAGACAGGCCGGTAGGACTGGGGCCAAAGCAGTTGGTGTCTTCTGTTCTTCCTCTGCAGGGGTTTTTCAGCTCAGCAGTCTTCTTCTTCAGGTAAGTTGCAGGAATCTAAATTCTTAGGTTCAGGGAAGCCCTTAAATACTAAATTTAAGGGCGTGTTTAGGTCTGGGGGGTTAGTAGCCAATGGCTACTAGCCCTGAGGGTGAGTACACCCTCTTTGTGCCTCCTCCCAAGGGGAGGGGGTCACATCCCTAATCCTATTGGGGGAATCCTCCATCTGCAAGATGAAGGATTTCTAAAAGTTAGTCACTTCAGCTCAGGACACCTTATGGGCTGTCCTGACTGGCCAGTGACTCCTCCTTGTTGTCTTTGTTTCCTCCGGCCTTGCCGCCAAAAGTGGGGGCCGTGGCCGGAGGGGGCGGGCAACTCCACTAGCTGGAGTGTCCTGCGGTGCTGGAACAAAGGGGGTGAGCCTTTGAGGCTCACCGCCAGGTGTTACAGCTCCTGCCTGGGGGAGGTGTTAGCATCTCCACCCAGTGCAGGCTTTGTTACTGGCCTCAGAGTGACAAAGGCACTCTCCCCATGGGGCCAGCAACATGTCTCGAGTGTGGCAGGCTGCTAGAACCAGTCAGCCTACACAGGTAGTTGGTAAAGGTTTCAGGGGGCACCTCTAAGGTGCCCTCTGGGGTGTATTTTACAATAAAATGTACACTGGCATCAGTGTGCATTTATTGTGCTGAGAAGTTTGATACCGAACTTCCCAGTTTTCAGTGCAGCCATTATGGTGCTGTGGAGTTCGTGTTTGACAGACTCCCAGACCTTAGACACTGTAGGGGCACAGTGCTCATGCACTGGTGCCCTCACCTATGGTATAGTGCACCCTGCCTTAGGGCTGTAAGGCTTGCTAGAGGGGTGACTTATCTATACTGCATAGGCAGTGTGAGGTTGGCATGGCACCCTGAGGGGAGTGCCATGTCGACTTACTCGTTTTGTCCTCACCAGCACACACAAGCTGGCAAGCAGTGTGTCTGTGCTGAGTGAGGGGTCCCCAGGGTGGCATAAGATATGCTGCAGCCCTTAGAAACCTTCCCTGGCATCAGGGCCCTTGGTACCAGGGGTACCAGTTACAAGGGACTTACCTGGATGCCAGGGTGTGCCAATTGTGGATACAAAAGTACAGGTTAGGGAAAGAACACTGGTGCTGGGGCCTGGTTAGCAGGTCTCAGCACACTTTCAATTCAAAACATGGCATCAGCAAAGGCAAAAAGTCAGGGGGTAACAATGCAAGGAGGCATTTCCTTACAGCATGCACTTTCACATCAACTTCACACCAGAAAATGTAGATGTCTGCAAGGTAATAGAACAGACATTCTTTCCAGTACTGCCCCAGGTGCCACATTAAGACCACCCCTCCCCAGTAGCATCACCACAGGGTTTGCAATCTCCGCCTCCCATTAACCAGGGTGATTTCTCATGTGAAGCTTGCCTTCCCTTCTGTTAGAAGAAAATTCTACAGTACTGAAAGGCAAATCATTGAGCACACAGGTAGATGCTCCAGCTTTCTGCCACTGACACGCTTGCCATCTTTGACGCACAGGACCCTTTAAATACTAAAGTTCAATACTGCCTCTTGTGGCATCCCACCCCATGAGCATTTGCCCAACCCAAATGCTGTCATTTCCAGTGGCTCCAGCTTGCAGGAAGAAGACGAGGCTCTCTCGATATCCATGACCAGTCTGTGGTCCTTGAACAAAGACTTATACAGAGGTCAGAAGTACCGCCAGCTGACACTCACTCAAAGCAGTCTAAGAGAGTCAGGTGCTGAACACAGAGTTGCACAACCTTCAGGCCCCCACTGCCTGTGGGCTCCAGGTGCCACTGAACAAGGGCCTCGGACTGAAAAAAATAACCAACCTAAAGGGGTCAGCCCCTCTCTGCTTCAGCCCCCACGGCCACCAACAAGCCGAAGTCCCTTTCGACAGCTGTGCCTGGGGTCGACTCCGAAGCCATCCTTGCTGTTGATAACACTCGTGATGACCAGCTCCAAATATTCTGAAAAGACTGCAGGAAGAGTTCAGCAAGAGGCAGAAGTACTTCATCCACCTCCCTTACTGTGAACACTTCAGCAAAGCCACCTCTGTCAAAATCCACAGAGATTCTGCCTTGAAAGAGGAGGCTGGCATTTGAGGTGGAATCTGCAGCAGAGGCCTACCCAGTCTTCCATTCCCAAGAAACATAGAGAAAGGGCACCAGCTCCCCCTTATGCGCCATTTCCACTAACACATCTTCCACAAACACCATCTCCACCGCAGTCACCAGAGGGATTTCCACACTCTTTATGACTCCGGCAACCCATTAGACCGCAGACACCGATGACGCATCATTCGAGCCACAGACCATAGAGGATCCTTCAAATGACTACAATTTCGACCTAGACCTTGACTGTTACCCTGTCAGAGCATCTTCTACATATCATACCACAGTCTACCATGAAGGGGTTCAGAGGACTGCCACCTTCCATCAGGTGGACAAGTGCGTCTTCCGCAAGGAAGACTATGTTCGATGGCATCTGTCGCTGTAGATACGCATGTTCTGCAATAGCTCGCCATCTGGTGTTGGGCCGGAGTGTTACAAGTGTTTTTTCTTCGAAGAAGTCTTTCGAGTCACGGGACCGAGTGACTCCTCCTTTTGTCTCCATTGCGCATGGGCGTCGACTCCATCTTCGATTGTTTTTTTTCCGCCATCGGGTTCGGACGTGTTCCTGTCGCTCCGAGTTTCGGAACGGAAAATTAGCTAATTTCGGAAGATTTTCGTCGGTATTGTTGCGTTCGGGATCGGCGTACTTACATTCAACACCGCATCGAAGATCGAAGAGCTCCGGTGCCCTTCGGGGTAGTTTTTCGATCCTCCGTCGGGGCCTGGTCGGCCCGACCGCGTGCTGAAGAACGCCGATGGAACGGACCCCGTTTCGTTTCTGCCCCAAATGCCACAATAAATACCCCTACACAGACCAACACCTGGTCTGCAACCTGTGCCTGTCACCTGAGCACAGCGAAGACACCTGCGAGGCCTGTCGTGCGTTCCGGTCCCGAAAAACACTCCGAGACCGTCGAGCCAGAAGACTTCAGATGGCGTCCGCACCGACAGCCCAACGGGAGTTCGAGGAACAGGAAGAGGAAGGTACCTTCTCGATCCAAGACTCAGACTCCGAAGGATTCGACGATACACAAACCGTGAGTAAGACGTCGAAAACCACACAGAGAAACATTTACAAGGCCCAGGGGACGCCACTGCCACCAGGCCATGGCTCGACCCATAAATTCGGTGACCGACCGTCGGCACCGAAAAAGGCCCAAACAGTGCCGAGATCGTCCGACTCCGGTCGAGACACCGGCACGCAGCCTTCTCGGGACCGAGAAAGTGCTGGAGACAAGCCTCGACACCGTGATGCCGGTGTGGACACGGCTCGACGCCGAGACAGCGGCACCGAAACAGATCGACGCCGAGAGGTTTCGGCCCCGAAAAGGAAAAAAGTCACCTCGGAGCCGAAAAAACACGCAGACAAAGTTTCGATGCCGAAACAAACTGCAAGCGACCCAGCTTCAGGCTCTTATACAGAAGAGCACTCGCTAACCTCCCAAATGCAGAAGCATAGGTTTGAGGAAGAGCTACAAGCAACTGATGTGGACCATACGCAAAAGCGTATCTTCATTCAGCAGGGGACAGGAAAAATAAGCACCCTTCCCCCCATTAGGAGAAAGAGGAGGTTGGAGTTCCAGACGGAACAAACACCACAACCAAAAGTGGTGAAAAGAGTTACACCACCACCCTCTCCTCCGCCCGTGATTGACGTTTCACCAGCACAAACTCCATCACACTCCCCAGCTCACACCACCATGAGCCAGGGTGACCAAGATCAGGACGCATGGGACCTATACGACGCCCCAGTGTCAGATAACAGCCCGGAGGCATACCCTACAAAGCCATCTCCACCAGAAGACAGCACAGCGTACTCTCAGGTGGTGGCTAGAGCAGCACAATATCACAATGTAAGCCTCCACTCAGAACAGGTCGAGGATGATTTCTTGTTCAACACACTCTCCTCCACCCACAGCTCATACCAAAGCCTGCCTATGCTCCCTGGTATGCTCCGGCACGCAAAAGACATATTTAAGGAGCCGGTCAAAAGTAGGGCAATCACACCAAGGGTGGAAAAAAAGTATAAGCCGCCTCCTACAGACCCGGTTTTCATCACTACACAGCTGCCACCAGACTCTGTTGTTGTAGGAGCAGCTAGGAAAAGGGCCAACTCCCACACATCTGGAGATGCACCACCCCCAGATAAAGAAAGCCGCAAGTTCGATGCAGCTGGTAAGAGAGTCGCAGCACAAGCTGCAAACCAGTGGCGCATCGCGAACTCCCAGGCACTACTTGCGCGCTATGACAGAGCCCACTGGGACGAGATGCAACATCTCATTGAACATCTGCCCAAGGACTTACAAAATAGGGCAAAGCAAGTGGTCGAGGAAGGACAGACCATTTCCAACAACCAGATCCGCTCCTCCATGGACGCTGCAGATACAGCTGCACGGACAATTAATACATCTGTAACTATCAGAAGGCATGCATGGCTCCGAACGTCTGGATTTAAACCAGAGATTCAACAAGCAGTTCTCAATATGCCTTTTAATGAAAAAGAACTGTTCGGTCCAGAAGTGGACACAGCGATTGAGAAACTCAAAAAAGATACGGACACTGCCAAAGCCATGGGCGCACTCTACTCCCCACAGAGCAGAGGGAATTACAGCACATTCCGTAAAACGCCCTTTCGAGGGGGGTTTCGAGGTCAAAGCACACAAGCCAGCACCTCACAAGCCACACCGTCCAGTTACCAGGGACAGTATAGAGGAGGTTTTCGGGGACAATATAGAGGAGGGCAATTCCCTAGAAATAGAGGAAGATTTCAAAGCCCCAAAGCCCCTACTACTAAACAGTGACTCACAGGTCACTCACCCCCTCCACACAACACCAGTGGGGGGAAGAATAGGTCATTATTACAAAGCATGGGAGGAAATCACTACAGACACTTGGGTTCTAGCAATTATCCAACATGGTTATTGCATAGAATTTCTACAATTCCCTCCAAACATACCACCCAAAGCACAAAATTTAACAACACACCATTCCAATCTCCTGGAGATAGAAGTGCAGGCACTATTGCAAAAAAATGCAATCAAATTAGTGCCAAACACACAAATAAACACACAAATAAACACAGGAGTTTACTCACTGTACTTTCTGATACCAAAGAAGGACAAAACACTGAGACCAATCCTAGACCTCAGAGTAGTGAACACTTTCATCAAATCAGACCACTTCCACATGGTCACACTACAAGAAGTATTGCCATTGCTAAAGCTGCACGACTACATGGCAACTTTAGACCTCAAGGATGCTTATTTCCATATACCAATACACCCATCGCACAGGAAATACCTAAGGTTTGTATTCAAAGGAATACATTACCAATTCAAGGTACTGCCTTTCGGATTAACAACCGCACCAAGAGTCTTTACCAAATGTCTAGCGGTAGTCGCAGCACACATAAGAAGGCAGCAGATACATGTGTTCCCATATCTAGACGACTGGCTAATCAAGGCCCATTCGTTAATAGAGTGCTCAAATCACACAAATCATATCATACAAACCCTCTTCAAACTAGGGTTCACCGTCAATTTCACAAAATCCAAAATTCTGCCACGCAAGGTACAACAATACCTGGGAGCCATAATAGACACATCAAAAGGAGTAGCCACTCCAAGTCCACAAAGAATTCAAAATTTCAACACCATCATACAACGCATGTATCCAACACAAAAGATACAAGCAAAGATGGTATTACAACTCCTAGGCATGATGTCATCATGCATAGCCATTGTCCCAAACGCAAGACTGCACATGAGGCCCTTACAACAATGCCTAGCATCACAGTGGTCTCAAGCACAGGGTCACCTTCTAGATCTGGTGTTAATAGACCGCCAAACTTACCTCTCGCTTCTGTGGTGGAACAACATAAATTTAAACAAGGGGCGGCCTTTCCAAGACCCAGTGCCACAATACGTAATAACAACAGATGCTTCCATGACAGGGTGGGGAGCACACCTCGATCAACACAGCATACAAGGACAATGGAACGTACATCAAACAAAACTGCATATCAATCACCTAGAACTTCTAGCAGTTTTTCAAGCACTAAAAGCTTTCCAACCAATAATAGTTCACAAATACATTCTCGTCAAAACAGACAACATGACAACAATGTATTATCTAAACAAGCAGGGGGGGACGCACTCCACGCAGTTAAGCCTGCTAGCACAAAAAAATTGGCATTGGGCAATTCACAACCAAATTCGCCTAATTGCACAGTTTATACCAGGGATACAAAACCAACTCGCAGACAATCTCTCTCGAGATCACCAACAGGTCCACGAATGGGAAATTCACCCCCAAATTCTGAACACTTATTTCAAACTCTGGGGAACACCTCAGATAGACTTGTTTGCAACAAGGGAGAACGCAAAATGCCAAAACTTCGCATCCAGATACCCACACAAACAATCCCAAGGCAATGCCCTATGGATGAACTGGTCAGGCATATTTGCTTACGCTTTTCCTCCTCTCCCTCTCCTTCCTTACCTGGTAAACAAACTCAGTCAAAGCAAACTCAAACTCATATTGATAGCACCAACTTGGGCAAGGCAACCCTGGTACACAACGCTGCTAGACCTATCAGTGGTACCCTGCATCAAATTGCCCAACAGGCCAGATCTGTTGACACAGCACAACCAAAAGATCAGACACCCAGATCCAGCATCGCTGAATCTAGCAATCTGGCTCCTGAAATCCTAGAATTCGGGCACTTACAACTTACCCAAGAATGTATGGAAGTCATAAAACAAGCAAGAAGGCCATCCACCAGGCACTGCTATGCAAGTAAATGGAAGAGGTTTGTTTGCTACTGCCATATTAATCAAATACAACCATTACACACAACTCCAGAACAAGTAGTGGGTTACTTGCTTCACTTACAAAAATCTAACCTAGCTTTCTCTTCCATTAAGATTCACCTTGCAGCAATATCTGCATACCTGCAAACTACCTATTCAACTTCCCTATATAAAATACCAGTCATTAAAGCATTCATGGAGGGCCTTAGGAGAATTATACCACCAAGAACACTACCTGTTCCTTCATGGAACCTAAATGTTGTCCTAACTAGACTTATGGGTCCACCTTTTGAACCCATGCACTCCTGCGACATACAGTTCCTAACCTGGAAGGTGGCTTTTCTCATCGCCATTACTTCCCTAAGAAGAGTAAGCAAGATTCAGGCGTTTACTATACAGGAACCTTTTATACAACTACACAAAAATAAAGTCGTCCTAAGGACCAATCCTAAATTTTTGCCAAAGGTTATTTCACCGTTCCATCTAAATCAAACAGTGGAACTTCCAGTGTTCTTTCCACAGCCAGATACCGTAGCTGAAAGGGCACTACATACATTAGATGTCAAAAGAGCATTAATGTATTACATTGACAGAACAAAAAACATCAGAAAGACTAAACAACTCTTTATTGCATTTCAAAAACCTCACGCAGGAAACCCAATTTCAAAACAAGGTATAGCCAGATGGATAGTTAAATGCATCCAAATCTGCTACCTTAAAGCTAAACGACAGCTGCCCATTACACCAAGGGCACACTCAACCAGAAAGAAAGGTGCTACCATGGCCTTTCTAGGAAACATCCCAATGCAAGAAATATGTAAGGCAGCCACATGGTCTACGCCTCACACATTCACCAAGCACTACTGTGTAGACGTGTTATCCGCACAACAAGCCACAGTAGGTCAAGCCGTATTAAGGACATTATTTCAAACTACTTCCACTCCTACAGGCTGATCCACCGCTTTGGGGGAAATAACTGCTTACTAGTCTATGCAGAACATGCGTATCTACAGCGACAGATGCCATCGAACTGAAAATGTCACTTACCCAGTGTACATCTGTTCGTGGCATCAGTCGCAGTAGATTCGCATGTGCCCACCCGCCTCCCCGGGAGCCTGTAGCAGTTTGGAAGTTACCTTCAATTATTTATATATGTATCATCTCAACCTTAAATAGGTGCATACTTAGTCACTCCATTGCATGGGCACTATTACTACAATTCAACTCCTACCTCACCCTCTGCGGGGGAAAAACAATCGAAGATGGAGTCGACGCCCATGCGCAATGGAGACAAAAGGAGGAGTCACTCGGTCCCGTGACTCGAAAGACTTCTTCGAAGAAAAACAACTTGTAACACTCTGGCCCAACACCAGATGGCGAGCTATTGCAGAACATGCGAATCTACTGCGACTGATGCCACGAACAGATGTACACTGGGTAAGTGACATTTTCATTCCTTGTCATGTCATTCTCAAAGTCAGAGTAGACAATATAGTTTCTGCCCAGTTGAAGGGCATGCTCTGGAGACATTCTGGGAGAGAATTGTGACCTCTCGTCTAGTGACACTGGACATCAGGGCCCATGTTCTGCCTGATTACTCTGTCATGCACACTGCCTGCAGTTGAGTTTGTCACAGACGACGCCCTAATGAGAGCAAAAAGCTGGACGTGCAGGCTAGAGGTCTGCATAGCCAACTCTGCAGGACACCTCTCCTGCTACGATAGGGCACAAAGGGAAGAAATGCAGAAGTTGGGCAGATAGTGTCCAAAGATAAGACCATAATTTACATCCTTGATGCTGCAAACCCAACCTCTCAGTTTAATACTAGCATATTTATTATACGCCATGGATGGTTCAGGGTCACAGGTTTTAAGCTGGAGGTTTAACAGTATCTCTTCAACCTTCCTGCTTTTCAAGGTGGGGGTAGATGCTCAACATCTCTCTATGGCTTGTTGACAATATGAAGACTTTAAGTGAGATTTCAAAAGGTGGAGAAAGCTAACATTGGGGCTATGGAATAATTTGCACATAAACATAGATCATTTACTCTAACTCTGTAATCGTGTTCCATATTGTCCTTCAGTGCTGTTGGTCCCAGATCTTTTGGAAATTAACCTAGAAGTATTAGTAACACCTGCCTTTTTATAATCCTAAAGACCTAGATAAGAAAAATGTTTGTAGTATGTGTGGCTGTGGCTATAAATCCTTTGCATACTCCCATCTAGTGTTTGGATGTTAGCAACTTGTAAGGAGTTTGAGTCGCAAGGACTGTTGTGACTCCACAATCCAACCGCATACTGACTTCACCTCAGATAGTTTTCTTGCTGCGCGCGTGAGTAGTGCATACAGAGTGCAAAGTCTGACACATTGTGGTGTGCATAATAATTATGTCTTATCTAAATTGAAAAAATATTGTCATTGGTCGCTTCTGGAGTGGATGGTGGGCACATACAAGTCTACTGTACAAAAGGTTGGGAACAGATGGCTACAGGGTAAGTAATGTTTTCCGTTTGTAGTATGTGTGCCTGTAGATACATGTGCTTTGCACTGACAACAAATCAGTCCCTCTCCATAGTGGTGGTTGGCGAGTAGATAACGCAGATGTTTGAAAGAGTTCATAGAAGGGCATAGGTGACTACAGCTTGCTCACATTAGAGGACATCAGCACTTAGTAAAGATGTTAATGTATTGTGGTATCTAGTAAGTAGAACCCTCTCGTGCATCAATTAAAAGGAGGTTTCCCAAATAAGTGAAATCCCCTTTTTGCATGTAGAATTATATTCTAGGGGAACTAAAAATATATTTTTAGCCATAAAATAGCAAGTCTGGAAACCCTTAACCACCCATCTGGCAATACCAGCTTTAAAACTAGCAGAACGTCTGTGTGATATGCCTTAGGCCACACAAAGTTGAGTTGACTTCATAAATGGCTTAGTCCTAGTAATGTAATATGAGTGTCCTTTCTGCCACCATCTCCGGCTGAGGAAAGAACCTGGACAATCCAGTGGTCTGGTTCATGTGAAAAGAAGAAACAACTTTGTAAGGAAATGCCTCCTTGGCATGGTTGCCCCCTGACTTTTTGCCTTTGCTGATGCTATGTTTACAATTGAAAGTGTGCTGAGGCCTGCTAACCAGGCCCCAGCACCAGTGTTCTTTCCCTAACCTGTACTTTTGTATCCACAATTGGCAGACCCTGGCAGCCAGATAAGTCCCTTGTAACTGGTACTTCTAGTACCAAGGGCCCTGATGCCAAGGAAGGTCTCTAAGGGCTGCAGCATGGCTTATGCCACCCTGGAGACCTCTCACTCAGCACAGACACACTGCTTGCCAGCTTGTGTGTGCTAGTGAGGACAAAACGAGTAAGTCGACATGGCACTCCCCTCAGGGTGCCATGCCAGCCTCTCACTGCCTATGCAGTATAGGTAAGACACCCCTCTAGCAGGCCTTACAGCCCTAAGGCAGGGTGCACTATACCATAGGTGAGGGTACCAGTGCATGAGCATGGTACCCCTACAGTGTCTAAACAAAACCTTAGACATTGTAAGTGCAGGGTAGCCATAAGAGTATATGGTCTGGGAGTTTGTCAAACACGAACTCCACAGCACCATAATGGCTACACTGAAAACTGGGAAGTTTGGTATCAAACTTCTCAGCACAATAAATGCACACTGATGCCAGTGTACATTTTATTGTAAAATACACCACAGAGGGCACCTTAGAGGTGCCCCCTGAAACTTAACCGACTATCTGTGTAGGCTGACTAGTTTTAGCAGCCTGCCACAAACCGAGACATGTTGCTGGCCCCATGGGGAGAGTGCCTTTGTCACTCTGAGGCCAGTAACAAAGCCTGCACTGGGTGGAGATGCTAACACCTCTCCCAGGCAGGAATTGTCACACCTGGCGGTGAGCCTCAAAGGCTCACCTCCTTTGTGCCAACCCAGCAGGACACTCCAGCTAGTGGAGTTGCCCGCCCCCTCCGGCCAGGCCCCACTTTTGGCGGCAAGGCCGGAGAAAATAATGAGAAAAACAAGGAGGAGTCACTGGCCAGTCAGGACAGCCCCTAAGGTGTCCTGAGCTGAGGTGACTCTGACTTTTAGAAATCCTCCATCTTGCAGATGGAGGATTCCCCCAATAGGGTTAGGATTGTGTCCCCCTCCCCTTGGGAGGAGGCACAAAGAGGGTGTACCCACCCTCAGGGCTAGTAGCCATTGGCTACTAACCCCCCAGACCTAAACACGCCCGTAAATTTAGTATTTAAGGGCTACCCTGAACCCTAGAAAATTAGATTCCTGCAACTACAAGAAGAAGGACTGCCTAGCTGAAAAACCCCTGCAGAGGAAGACCAGAAGACGACAACTGCCTTGGCTCCAGAAACTCACCGGCCTGTCTCCTGCCTTCCAAAGATCCTGCTCCAGCGACGCCTTCCAAAGGGACCAGCGACCTCGACATCCTCTGAGGACTGCCCCTGCTTCGAAAAGACAAGAAACTCCCGAGGACAGCGGACCTGCTCCAAGAAAAGCTGCAACTTTGTTTCCAGCAGCTTTAAAGAACCCTGCAAGCTCCCCGCAAGAAGCGTGAGACTTGCAACACTGCACCCGGCGACCCCGACTCGGCTGGTGGCGATCCAACACCTCAGGAGGGACCCCAGGACTACTCTAAGACTGTGAGTACAAAAACCTGTCCCCCCTGAGCCCCCACAGCGCCGCCTGCAGAGGGAATCCCGAGGCTTCCCCTGACCGCGACTCTTTGAACCTAAAGTCCCGACGCCTGGGAGAGACCCTGCACCCGCAGCCCCCAGGACCTGAAGGACCGGACTTTCACTGGAGGAGTGACCCCCAGGAGTCCCTCTCCCTTGACCAAGTGGAGGTTTCCCCGAGGAACCCCCCCCTTGCCTGCCTGCAGCGCTGAAGAGATCCCTAGATCTCCCATTGACTTCCATTACAAACCCGACGCTTGTTTCTACCCTGCACCCGGCCGCCCCCGCGCTGCTGAGGGTGAAATTTCTGTGTGGACTTGTGTCCCCCCCGGTGCCCTACAAAACCCCCCTGGTCTGCCCTCCGAAGACGCGGGTACTTATCTGCAAGCAGACCGGAACCGGGGCACCCCCTTCTCTCCATTCTAGCCTATGTGTTTCGGGCACCACTTTGAACTCTGCACCTGACCGGCCCTGAGCTGCTGGTGTGGTGACTTTGGGGTTGCTCTGAACCCCCAACGGTGGGCTACCTTGGACCAAGAACTGAACCCTGTAAGAGTCTTACTTACCTGGTAAAACTAACCAAAACTTACCTCCCCTAGGAACTGTGAAAATTGCACTAAGTGTCCACTTTTAAAACAACTATTTGTCAATAACTTGAAAAGTATACATGCAATTTTTATGATTTAAAGTTCCTAAAGTACTTACCTGCAATACCTTTCAAATGAGCTATTACATGTAGAATTTGAACCTGTGGTTCTTAAAATAAACTAAGAAAAGATATTTTTCTATATAAAAACCTATTGGCTGGATTTGTCTCTGAGTGTGTGTACCTCATTTATTGTCTATGTGTATGTACAACAAATGCTTAACACTACTCCTTGGATAAGCCTACTGCTCGACCACACTACCACAAAATAGAGCATTAGTATTATCTATTTTTACCACTATTTTACCTCTAAGGGGAACCCTTGGACTCTGTGCATGCTATTCCTTACTTTGAAATAGCACATACAGAGCCAACTTCCTACATTGGTGGATCAGCGGTGGGGTACAAGACTTTGCATTTGCTGGACTACTCAGCCAATACCTGATCACACGACAAATTCCAAAATTGTCATTAGAAATTGATTTTTGCAATTTGAAAAGTTTTCTAAATTCTTAAAAGTCCTGCTAGGGCCTTGTGTGTTAAGTCCCTGTTTAGCATTGTCTTTTAGAGTTTAAAAGTTTGTTAAAAGTTTGAAATTAGATTCTAGAAACAGTTTTAGATTCTTTAAAAAGTATTCCAACTTTTAGAAGCAAAATGTCTAGCACAGATGTGACTGTGGTGGAACTCGACACCACACCTTACCTCCATCTTAAGATGAGGGAACTAAGGTCACTCTGTAAAATAAAGAAAATAACAATGGGCCCCAAACCTACCAAAATACAGCTCCAGGAGCTTTTGGCAGAGTTTGAAAAGGCCAACCCCTCTGAGGGTGGCAACTCAGAGGAAGAGGATAGTGACTTGGAGGACAATTCCCCCCTACCAGTCCTATCTAGGGAGAACAGGGTCCCTCAAACCCTGACTCCAAAAATAATAGTCAGAGATGCTGGTTCCCTCACAGGAGAGACCAACACCTCTGAAATCACTGAGGATAGCCCCAGTGAAGAGGACATCCAGTTAGCCAGGATGGCCAAAAGATTGGCTTTGGAAAGACAGATCCTAGCCATAGAGAGGGAAAGACAAGAGATGGGCCTAGGACCCATCAATGGTGGCAGCAACATAAATAGGGTCAGAGATTCTCCTGACATGTTGAAAATCCCTAAAGGGATTGTAACTAAATATGAAGATGGTGATGACATCACCAAGTGGTTCACAGCTTTTGAGAGGGCTTGTGTAACCAGAAAAGTGAACAGATCTCACTGGGGTGCTCTCCTTTGGGAAATGTTCACTGGAAAGTGTAGGGATAGACTCCTCACACTCTCTGGAAAAGATGCAGAATCTTATGACCTCATGAAGGGTACCCTGATTGAGGGCTTTGGATTCTCCACTGAGGAGTACAGGATTAGGTTCAGGGGGGCTCAAAAATCCTCGAGCCAGACCTGGGTTGACTTTGTTGACTACTCAGTGAAAACACTAGATGGTTGGATTCAAGGCAGTGGTGTAAGTAATTATGATGGGCTGTACAATTTATTTGTGAAAGAACACCTGTTAAGTAATTGTTTCAATGATAAACTGCATCAGCATCTGGTAGACCTAGGACCAATTTCTCCCCAAGAATTGGGAAAGAAGGCGGACCATTGGGTCAAGACAAGGGTGTCCAAGACTTCAACAGGGGGTGACCAAAAGAAAGGGGTCACAAAGACTCCCCAGGGGAAGGGTGATGAGACAACCAAAACTAAAAATAGTAAAGAGTCTTCTACAGGCCCCCAAAAACCTGCACAGGAGGGTGGGCCCAGAGCCTCTTCACAAAACAATGGGTACAAGGGTAAAAACTTTGATCCCAAAAAGGCCTGGTGTCATAGCTGTAAACAGCATGGACACCAAACTGGAGACAAGGCCTGTCCCAAGAAAGGTTCCACTCCAAACTCCCATCCAGGTAACACTGGTATGGCTAGTCTCCAAGTGGGATCAACAGTGTGCCCAGAGCAAATCAGGGTCCACACTGAAGCTACTCTAGTTTCTGAGGGTGGGGTGGATTTAGCCACACTAGCTGTCTGGCCGCCTAACATGCAAAAATACAGACAGCAACTCTTAATTAATGGGACTAGAATAGAGGGCCTGAGGGATACAGGTGCCAGTGTCACCATGGTGACAGAGAAACTGGTTTCCCCTGGCCAATACCTGACTGGAAAAACCTACACAGTCACCAACGCTGACAATCAGAGAAAAGTACATCCCATGGCAATGGTTACTTTAGAATGGGGAGGGGTCAATGGCCTGAAACAGGTGGTGGTCTCCTCAAATATCCCAGTGGACTGTCTGCTTGGAAATGACCTGGAGTCCTCAGCATGGGCTGAGGTAGAACTAAAAACCCATGCAGCAATGCTGGGTATCCCTGAACTGGTGTGTGTGAAAACAAGAGCACAGTGCAAGGCACAGGGTGAACAAGTAGAGCTGGAGTCTGGAAGAATGGCCCAGCCTACCAAGAGGAAAGGAAAGTCAGTTGGGAAACCAACTGCAACACAGCAAAAGAAAGGGAACCTCTCTTCTCAGGAAGAAGTTCTGCCCTCTGAGGGAACTGAGCCTTTGGAGCTTGAACCTTATCAGGTTGAGCTCTTGGGCCCAGGGGGACCCTCAAGGGAGGAGCTGTGTAAGGGACAAGAAACCTGTCCCTCTCTTGAAGGCCTTAGGCAGCAAGCTGCTGAAGAGTCCAAAGGCAAGAAAAATGGAACGCATAGGGTCTATTGGGAAGATGGACTCCTGTACACTGAGGCCAGAGACCCCAAACCTGGTGCCACTAGGAGAGTGGTAGTGCCTCAGCTGTTCAGGAAGTTCATCCTAACATTGGCCCATGACATTCCCCTTGCTGGACATTTGGGACAAACCAAGACGTGGGAGAGGTTAGTCAACCACTTCTACTGGCCCAATATGTCCAACATGGTTAAGGAGTTTTGCCTCTCCTGCCCCACCTGTCAAGCCAGTGGTAAGATAGGTGGGCATCCAAAGGCCCCCCTCATTCCACTTCCAGTGGTGGGGGTGCCCTTTGAAAGAGTGGGTGTGGACATAGTTGGTCCACTAGAACCTCCCACAGCCTCAGGAAATATGTATATCCTGGTAGTAGTGGATCATGCTACCAGGTATCCTGAAGCTATTCCCCTTAGGTCGACTACTGCCCCTGCAGTAGCCAAGGCCCTCATTGGTATCTTTACCAGAGTGGGTTTCCCTAAGGAGGTGGTGTCTGACAGAGGTACCAACTTCATGTCAGCATACCTAAAGCACATGTGGAATGAGTGTGGAGTGACTTATAAATTCACTACACCATACCATCCACAAACTAATGGCTTGGTTGAGAGATTCAACAAGACATTAAAAGGCATGATCATGGGGCTCCCAGAAAAGCTCAAAAGGAGATGGGATGTCCTCTTGCCATGTCTGCTTTTCGCTTACAGAGAGGTGCCACAGAAGGGAGTAGGATTCTCACCCTTTGAACTTCTGTTTGGTCATCCTGTAAGGGGACCACTTGCCCTTGTTAAAGAAGGCTGGGAGAGACCTCTCCATGAGCCTAAACAGGACATAGTGGACTATGTACTTGGCCTTCGCTCTAGAATGGCAGAGTACATGGAAAAGGCAACCAAAAACCTTGAGGCCAGCCAACAGCTCCAGAAGTTTTGGTATGACCAAAAGGCTGCACTGGTTGAGTTCCAACCAGGGCAGAAAGTCTGGGTTCTGGAGCCTGTGGCTCCCAGGGCACTCCAGGACAAATGGAGTGGCCCTTACCCAGTACTAGAGAGGAAGAGTCAGGTCACCTACTTGGTGGACCTGGGCACAAGCAGGAGCCCCAAGAGGGTGATCCATGTAAACCGCCTTAAGCTCTTCCATGACAGGGCTGATGTGAATCTGTTGATGGTAACAGATGAGGATCAGGAGGCAGAGAGTGAACCTCTCCCTGATCTTCTGTCATCAGACCCAAAAGATGGCACAGTAGATGGAGTGATCTACTCAGACACCCTCTCTGGCCAACAGCAAGCTGATTGTAGGAGAGTCCTACAACAGTTTCCTGAACTCTTCTCCTTAACCCCTGGTCAGACACACCTGTGTACCCATGATGTGGACACAGGAGACAGCATGCCTGTCAAGAACAAAATCTTTAGACAGTCTGACCATGTTAAGGAAAGCATCAAGGTGGAAGTCCACAAGATGCTGGAATTGGGAGTGATTGAGCGCTCTGACAGCCCCTGGGCTAGCCCAGTGGTCTTAGTCCCCAAACCTCACACCAAAGATGGAAAGAAAGAGATGAGGTTTTGTGTGGACTACAGAGGGCTCAATTCTGTCACCAAGACAGATGCTCATCCAATTCCAAGAGCTGATGAGCTCATAGACAAATTAGGTGCTGCCAAATTCCTAAGTACCTTTGACTTGACAGCAGGGTACTGGCAAATAAAAATGGCACCTGGAGCAAAAGAGAAAACAGCATTCTCCACACCTGATGGGCATTATCAGTTTACTGTTATGCCCTTTGGTTTAAAGAATGCCCCTGCCACCTTCCAAAGGTTGGTGAATCAAGTCCTTGCTGGCTTGGAGTCCTTTAGCACAGCTTATCTTGATGATATTGCTGTCTTTAGCTCCACCTGGCAGGATCACCTGGTCCACCTGAGGAAGGTTTTGAAGGCTCTGCAATCTGCAGGCCTCTCTATCAAGGCATCCAAATGCCAGATAGGGCAGGGAACTGTGGTTTACTTGGGACACCTTGTAGGTGGAGGCCAAGTTCAGCCACTCCAACCCAAGATCCAGACTATTCTGGACTGGGTAGCTCCAAAAACCCAGACTCAAGTCAGGGCATTCCTTGGCTTGACTGGGTATTACAGGAGGTTTGTGAAGGGATATGGATCCATTGTGACAGCCCTCACTGAACTCACCTCCAAGAAAATGCCCAAGAAAGTGAACTGGACTGTGGAATGCCAACAGGCCTTTGACACCCTGAAACAGGCAATGTGCTCAGCACCAGTTCTCAAAGCTCCAGATTATTCTAAGCAGTTCATTGTGCAGACTGATGCCTCTGAACATGGGATAGGGGCAGTTTTGTCCCAAACAAATGATGATGGCCTTGACCAGCCTGTTGCTTTCATTAGCAGGAGGTTACTCCCCAGGGAGCAGCGTTGGAGTGCCATTGAGAGGGAGGCCTTTGCTGTGGTTTGGTCCCTGAAGAAGCTGAGACCATACCTCTTTGGGACTCACTTCCTAGTTCAAACTGACCACAGACCTCTCAAATGGCTGATGCAAATGAAAGGTGAAAATCCTAAACTGTTGAGGTGGTCCATCTCCCTACAGGGAATGGACTTTATAGTGGAACACAGACCTGGGACTGCCCATGCCAATGCAGATGGCCTTTCCAGGTTCTTCCACTTAGAAAATGAAGACTCTCTTGGGAAAGGTTAGTCTCATCCTCTTTCGTTTGGGGGGGGGGTTGTGTAAGGAAATGCCTCCTTGGCATGGTTGCCCCCTGACTTTTTGCCTTTGCTGATGCTATGTTTACAATTGAAAGTGTGCTGAGGCCTGCTAACCAGGCCCCAGCACCAGTGTTCTTTCCCTAACCTGTACTTTTGTATCCACAATTGGCAGACCCTGGCAGCCAGATAAGTCCCTTGTAACTGGTACTTCTAGTACCAAGGGCCCTGATGCCAAGGAAGGTCTCTAAGGGCTGCAGCATGGCTTATGCCACCCTGGAGACCTCTCACTCAGCACAGACACACTGCTTGCCAGCTTGTGTGTGCTAGTGAGGACAAAACGAGTAAGTCGACATGGCACTCCCCTCAGGGTGCCATGCCAGCCTCTCACTGCCTATGCAGTATAGGTAAGACACCCCTCTAGCAGGCCTTACAGCCCTAAGGCAGGGTGCACTATACCATAGGTGAGGGTACCAGTGCATGAGCATGGTACCCCTACAGTGTCTAAACAAAACCTTAGACATTGTAAGTGCAGGGTAGCCATAAGAGTATATGGTCTGGGAGTTTGTCAAACACGAACTCCACAGCACCATAATGGCTACACTGAAAACTGGGAAGTTTGGTATCAAACTTCTCAGCACAATAAATGCACACTGATGCCAGTGTACATTTTATTGTAAAATACACCACAGAGGGCACCTTAGAGGTGCCCCCTGAAACTTAACCGACTATCTGTGTAGGCTGACTAGTTTTAGCAGCCTGCCACAAACCGAGACATGTTGCTGGCCCCATGGGGAGAGTGCCTTTGTCACTCTGAGGCCAGTAACAAAGCCTGCACTGGGTGGAGATGCTAACACCTCTCCCAGGCAGGAATTGTCACACCTGGCGGTGAGCCTCAAAGGCTCACCTCCTTTGTGCCAACCCAGCAGGACACTCCAGCTAGTGGAGTTGCCCGCCCCCTCCGGCCAGGCCCCACTTTTGGCGGCAAGGCCGGAGAAAATAATGAGAAAAACAAGGAGGAGTCACTGGCCAGTCAGGACAGCCCCTAAGGTGTCCTGAGCTGAGGTGACTCTGACTTTTAGAAATCCTCCATCTTGCAGATGGAGGATTCCCCCAATAGGGTTAGGATTGTGTCCCCCTCCCCTTGGGAGGAGGCACAAAGAGGGTGTACCCACCCTCAGGGCTAGTAGCCATTGGCTACTAACCCCCCAGACCTAAACACGCCCGTAAATTTAGTATTTAAGGGCTACCCTGAACCCTAGAAAATTAGATTCCTGCAACTACAAGAAGAAGGACTGCCTAGCTGAAAAACCCCTGCAGAGGAAGACCAGAAGACGACAACTGCCTTGGCTCCAGAAACTCACCGGCCTGTCTCCTGCCTTCCAAAGATCCTGCTCCAGCGACGCCTTCCAAAGGGACCAGCGACCTCGACATCCTCTGAGGACTGCCCCTGCTTCGAAAAGACAAGAAACTCCCGAGGACAGCGGACCTGCTCCAAGAAAAGCTGCAACTTTGTTTCCAGCAGCTTTAAAGAACCCTGCAAGCTCCCCGCAAGAAGCGTGAGACTTGCAACACTGCACCCGGCGACCCCGACTCGGCTGGTGGCGATCCAACACCTCAGGAGGGACCCCAGGACTACTCTAAGACTGTGAGTACAAAAACCTGTCCCCCCTGAGCCCCCACAGCGCCGCCTGCAGAGGGAATCCCGAGGCTTCCCCTGACCGCGACTCTTTGAACCTAAAGTCCCGACGCCTGGGAGAGACCCTGCACCCGCAGCCCCCAGGACCTGAAGGACCGGACTTTCACTGGAGGAGTGACCCCCAGGAGTCCCTCTCCCTTGACCAAGTGGAGGTTTCCCCGAGGAACCCCCCCCTTGCCTGCCTGCAGCGCTGAAGAGATCCCTAGATCTCCCATTGACTTCCATTACAAACCCGACGCTTGTTTCTACCCTGCACCCGGCCGCCCCCGCGCTGCTGAGGGTGAAATTTCTGTGTGGACTTGTGTCCCCCCCGGTGCCCTACAAAACCCCCCTGGTCTGCCCTCCGAAGACGCGGGTACTTACCTGCAAGCAGACCGGAACCGGGGCACCCCCTTCTCTCCATTCTAGCCTATGTGTTTCGGGCACCACTTTGAACTCTGCACCTGACCGGCCCTGAGCTGCTGGTGTGGTGACTTTGGGGTTGCTCTGAACCCCCAACGGTGGGCTACCTTGGACCAAGAACTGAACCCTGTAAGAGTCTTACTTACCTGGTAAAACTAACCAAAACTTACCTCCCCTAGGAACTGTGAAAATTGCACTAAGTGTCCACTTTTAAAACAACTATTTGTCAATAACTTGAAAAGTATACATGCAATTTTTATGATTTAAAGTTCCTAAAGTACTTACCTGCAATACCTTTCAAATGAGCTATTACATGTAGAATTTGAACCTGTGGTTCTTAAAATAAACTAAGAAAAGATATTTTTCTATATAAAAACCTATTGGCTGGATTTGTCTCTGAGTGTGTGTACCTCATTTATTGTCTATGTGTATGTACAACAAATGCTTAACACTACTCCTTGGATAAGCCTACTGCTCGACCACACTACCACAAAATAGAGCATTAGTATTATCTATTTTTACCACTATTTTACCTCTAAGGGGAACCCTTGGACTCTGTGCATGCTATTCCTTACTTTGAAATAGCACATACAGAGCCAACTTCCTACAAACTTCCACTCCAAATTTGGGACCGGTTCCTTTACAGTGACAGTTTGAAGCTCACTAACTCAAATAATAAGATGAACTAGCCAGACGTTACTTGTACATTATTATGAGGTTGCTTTGGACCCCAAAGTGGTCTCGCCATTGCTCCAGTCCCTATCTTGGAGAGAAGGAAGTTCGCATCTGAGCCCCTCTATAGCACTTGACCTAGTGCTATTGGTCCCAGATCTTTGGTAAGTTAACCTAGAAGTATTACTAACACCTACCTTTCTATAATCCCAGAAACCCAGATAAAAAGGCAAGTTATGGCATTATATTCTTTCAGAATCTATTGCTTAATACCTCCTCCACTCTGGCTTTCTCATTTCCAGGATGATAGACTCCAAGTTGTGGAGGTCTGGTACCTTGAATCCCTGAGATGAGAAACAGCTGGATCAGCAGTATCCTCGACCTGCTTATTACTAGTCCAGTGCGAAAACATGTGTAGTTAATATGTTGACATGTCTAGCTAGACTCATTCCTGGGTTTCTACCGTACACAGCTACAGCCTAAGAAGCAAACACAAACTCTGTTCCCATGTACAATGTTGCTCCCCTTTTTCCAAGTGCAGAGGAACACCTGCTCCCAACACTTGCCCTGAACCTGCCACTTATTTTATCATCCCTCCTGACTGTTTTGGATTTGCCATTCCCAGTCAGTTGCCTTGTCCCGTTCCATTCTGGGATGTTCCAGCAGCGCTCTTTAAGATTAGTTTGATTCTAGTGGAAGCAGCATTTTCAACAAGCTATCTCAAAGTCTCTGGACATCATATACCAGCCACTTAAGGACAGTCCTGCCTATGGGAACTCATCAGTTCAGCCTGATGTGGTGATTGTGGCTTCCCTATGGGGGAAAGGTAGACCCATATGGATGTGAAAAGTCATAAGATCTTTCACTCACACATGCAGATACTACAGCCATCATCCTGAGATATCGTCTTCACCTCTTGCTTGTTTAAGCAGAAGATCTGCATCATACCACACTCTGCTAAGATAGGGTCTGTGGTTACACCTAAAATAAGCAAGAAAACAGCTGCATAGAAATTGCTCATGTCCTAGTCTTAATTATTGCCCCTGCCAAGCAACATTGTTTTTCATGTGTAGACTGCCGTTGCCCAGACGCCCAGGTAAAAGCCGCCAGACTCCTGTTTAGAGAAAGAACATGATTGATTCCCTTTACTGATGATGATCTAAATCAGTGCTGGACAATCTTAGCCATAGTCTTATTTCTGCACGTCATCCAAATGGCACTGTCTATAAAGCAGTATTTTGAGCCAGTGATAGTTTTACATCGTTTAAGATCACAGCCTTATTTTGCTCCAGGCCTCTACTAACTAACTCTTCTTTTAAGGCTCAAACCCACAGTTCTGGAGAAGGCACTTCAGGGAAAGACTTTATCTGTCCGCTTAGCGTCAACAGAGGCTATGAATTAAAATGGCTTTGTTGTCTCAGAAGGCTCATCACACTTCCCTTGGGAAGGTTTTCCCTACATTATCACGATGGAATCAAAGCATCACAGATACATTGATCCTATCACTAACTTGAAAACTACTATTCTTCTCAACTACCTAAGGCACCTCTGTCTCCACCACAGTTGCCATGATGAGTGTTTCAGCAGGAGCTTGAGGTGCTCTTCCATTTATAAGTGATACAGCTCATCTCACCATGAAAATGGCCTAGGAGATTGCTTTCACTATTTTCACAATTTTTATTGTTGCAAGGAAACAGGACATAGGTCTGTCACTTTCTGAATCCTTACTGTTTCCTGCTTGTGTACAAGTTCATACTTTAAACACAGTGGTCCTGGCATCATTGAAAAACAACTGACTATGTTTGGTAGACTCCAAATACACCTTTGTAATGTACCTTTCTGGTTGAATAACTTCAGGAAAATTGTTGCCTCTGTTGTCAAGGCCTGGGGCATCCAGATATTCACACCTTTCCCACCCTCCTTAACTCTGGGTATCTTAATGGACCAGGGGGTCCACAGCCCTGAGGGGTCTCTTGAATGAGCACAGGGGTTTCACTTTACCATTCTTCTGCTTATCGAAAATAATCAGATTCTCTGGTATTATAGTGTGCCACCTTGGCCCTGACTCTTGAACGTTGTTTAACTTCCTCAAAGACTGTTCCTATGCCTGCCTGCAGAGACTTCCCCCTATGGGTGAAGCAAGGTAAAGAGCGTGCGATTCTTGCATCCCAATCTGCCACCATTCAACTCGAGCTGCTAGTTCCTGATCCTTTTACATTTGTGCACCTCCTCCTCCTCTCAGAGACCTGGATGTCTTTGCAGCTGCAACGACCTTCACCAGACGTACAGTGGCAAGTGACTTAGGGCCTGCTTTTCGGCCTTGCCAAGGAAATACAACCTGGTCACTTGTTTGTCACTTCCAGACTTGCGGCCAAATCCATAAACCAAGACAGAAAATTTGACTTCAATTCTGTTGTAGCTGTTTTACCTGTAAATTGTACTGGTGACGTCAAGTGCCTTCTGACCTGTAGTCAGCTTTACAAATGGTGAGGTGCAGTTTTTGTGGTCTGAAGAATCCCTTGGTTGATTTACATAAAGGCAAGGATGTTAAGGATACATCCTAGGCAAAGCAACAGCTCAGTACACTGTGTGGCTGGAGGGCCCTTTGTCAGTTTTCTGGTTTGGACTTTTTCCTTCCACTTCACAAAGAAGCAGTCTGTTTATAATGGACTTAAACCCAATAGACACCTATTTTAGACTTCTGTACGTTGTTGGTTCGTTTACTCTATTCTTATGATCTATGATCTATGATGTTTGTTGTAGGCAATTTGATGGCCTCTCAGAACCAAGTCAACGGTGACCGCAATAGAACAAACATCTAGACTCTGCCTGATGCTTATTTTAACTGAAATACAGTGATAATTAGTTTGTGTGATGATTTCTAGTTTGGTTAGGCCATGGAAAGACCTTTTGTGTGACAACCTATGTAGGGCATCACTGATGCACTCCTCCGGATTCGCTTATGCTTAGGAATGACCTCTGCAAGTATGCATGATGGTTTGTGGCATAACAATATGTACGTGTCACTCTGCTGCTCTTAGTCTTTGAGCTATTATACGTTATATAGCCTGATCACAATCTTCATTATTTCAGGGTGCACATTTTTCAGTTAACGATGAAAGGACCAGGTTTTGGTCTTGATTATAAGGGATTTCCCTTTAGTTCAGAATTAATGCTGAGACTAGCTGAGTTACTGTGGTGAGTAACTTGGCTTTATTTCTTCCTTGTTGTAAGAAACAAATGATTTTTGATTTCTCTTTATTTCTTCACTTTCAGAAACCTGTATATATTCTCCTCTTTTAATGTAAAGACTATTTGGATTCCTGCTGATCTTGTGTAATTCGATGAATGGTGGATGTAGTATGTTACCGTAAGTAAAACTTTGGTGGGACCATCTATACACTTTAGTATAGGCCTTGTCTATTTAAGAATCCCCCCAATATACCTGACTTATCCCATTAGCTTTAAGAAATTGTTGATTACAGAACTGAGGGTTAGTGGTGTTTTTCTGACTGTACTTGAACTGCTGTAATGTAGCAGCGGCAGTGTTGTAAAACAAGTGTAAGTCGGGGGGGGACTTTTTAAAATGGTAGTTATGCCCCATCTCATCTTGTGATGACCATAGCTATGTGCCCAAACTTCCGATTTATATTTATACTACCTTTGCTTGGTTGTATGTTGGAACATGACCGCTTGTCTACTTTTCCAATCTTGTTAAATCAAATGAAAAAAAAAACTTTTCTCATTATGTTGCCACATTTTTAGCATTAAGTTGGTGGGATGCACAATGTACGTTTCTTTAATACATAAAACAATTTCTAGGCCTTTTCTCTTTAGTGAGTCATTTTGTGTTTAGTGTGGATAATGAGAAGTAGTGCGCATTATTTAGCTGATTTTTGGACCAAGTGTGTTAATGGTTAATTAATAGGCACCAACATGTAGTGTCTGCATACATCTCTGGTTGTTTTGGCTGCCTTGGACAGTTTTAATGGCCTTGACTCCTTTTGCTGTGACTTTACAACTTAGAATAGACAGATGTATGGGATATAAGAATATAAATAATTGAACTATTCCATTAAAATATTACCACAAGTTAAAAAAAGAAGAAAAAAAAAAGCCAAATCAATGGATAACTTTCAAATTCAGTTCTCTTATATTGTGGCAGCAAAGATTGTTTCAGTTCCATTTTAAAGGAAATGTGCTTCTTTTCCTAGAGCTAGCATTGTGTGGAGCAAGGATAACATAAAAGGAAATTGAAGCTAGCTTGCCAGAGAAAGAGTATGGCTAAAGATTCAGGTGCAGGTGGATTGGTGGGATTAAGGGATTACAAAAGATACATATTCGTTGTATGTGTTGCTGAAGATTCACGTAATCTGCATACTCCTGCAATCTAGTGTTGGGCTCAGATGTTTGCAACTTATTGTTCAAAGAAGTCTTTCTAGCCAAGAGTTATGGCGACTACATCCTTAGTTGGCAATGGGCATTGCCATTATTGTTAGATTGTTTTCTCTGCCATAGGGTTCACACATCTTTCAATGCAGTGCCTGGACCCAACCGCTTTGTCCAAAATTCCCGAACACGATCCACCCTTCATTGAGAAAACTTTCATCCGTCTTACCTCCTACTCCCTCAACGCGATTCGGAGGCTGCACAGACTCTGGAGAGTGAAGCAGCGTAGAAGGTGATGGAATGGATGCCCTTCAAGAAATCCTCTTAATGCCATGCATAGTATCCCTGGACTGACCTGCATGAGATCTGAAATATGTGTCTCTCCCTGTAGCACAACGTTACTCGCTGCATCTACTACTTTGCCTTCAGGTGCACAAAGACTTTTCGACAGTGGAGAGACATATATTTAGCCATCTTATCATGCAGCAATCCATTGAGGAAATGCCAGATATCTTCAACAAAACTGACTTGCTTGGTTCTCCTATAAGTGGACAGGGCCTTTCTCTAGCAATCCCAAGGTGCTCTCTTAGTGGGTAGTGTTGTTGAGCAGCCTTAGGCTTATCAGAGGGGAGTGTTAGACATTTGCTGCATGCACAGAGTCGATACAAAATACACACGAATCAATAAGGACATGCATGTCAATTTATAAAAATAACACTTAACTTTATATAATTGTAGGCACCAAGATCATCACGATCAGGTAAGTACGTTCCGAATTATGAATTACAGGTTTGAAAACTCAATGAGCTAGGTGAGGGGTCTGTTAGGGTGGTACAATACATGCTGCAACCTTTAGGGACCCTCTTTGGCACCCATGCCCTAGGTACCTGAAGTACTATTTACTAGGGATTTACAAGGGTGCCAAAGGTATTGCCAATTGGGGAACAATTGCCCAGTTTAGGGAAAGAACACTGGCACTGGGGACCTGGTTAGCAGGAACCCGGTGCACTTCAGTCAAAGTTGCATCATTTATCAGAAAATAAATGGTGGGACTACTGCAACAAAAGCCTAGTCTCCTACATTTACTCAACTCTTATGTACTACATTGACAGGACCAAAGCCTTCCGTAAAAGAGAACCTTTTGTTGCATTTGCTAAACCTCATGAAGGTCACCCTCTGTCAAAGGCAGGTATAACCAGGTGGATTGTGAAGTGTATTTACTACCTCAAAGCCAAGAAAACATTCCCTGGTCTGCCATGATTACATTATACCTGTAAAAAAAAAGGGACACTATGTCTTTCTTGGGTAACATCCCTGTAGCTGACATTTGCAAAGCAGCTACATGGTCCACTTACATTTATGAAACACTTGTGTGTAGTTGTCCTAGCTCACCAACAAGACAGAGTTGGTTGTATTGTCTTAAGAACTTTATTCAAGCAGCTGCACCATCCAATAGCTGACCTCCCCATAAGAGAGTACTGCTTTACAGTCAATGCAGAGCATGTGTATCTACAGCAACTCGTGCTACAAATGGAAAATGTTGCTTACTCTGTAAGCATCTGTGGATTCACATGTGCCCACCGCCTCCCTGGGAGCCAGTGGTTGTTACAGATTTATTACCTTTGGAGTCACTGTTCTTCACTACTCTACCTCAATATCGTAAGCTTCAGTTGAAGTGTTGTGCTTTTCTTGATGTGCTTGTGTTTTTTTCCCTTTCCTCTCTGGCAGTGTGGCCTGGAGGTCTTGCATTTTTCTGTTACTGGTGAGGTGCTAGATGTTTTGCCAGTGTTTTACTTTTCACTAAAGCAGTATATTTAATGTACTAAAGCAGTATATTTCAGTTTCCTTGTATTGTTGCTAGCTGATGCTTTGAAGGAGAGTTTGATAACTTGAAATCAGAGTCTATCCATACACTTCAGATCGCTGAGTGTTTTTTATGGGTTAGAAGGGTCTTAATTTGGATTCTTTTAAGAATTATTTGGCATCACTTTTTGCCTATTTTTCTCCAGATGAATAGTCATTGTTTAAGTTACTGGCTGTTTTGCATTTTTAAAAGCTTTGGAAAATAACTTTCCTCCAGTTCCTTTGTGGTTTCTGAATTGGAAATTAGTTCTTACTTTCCTGAGCGTGCATTTGTCTGAGATTTTTCATTGTTGCAACTTGAAGTTTCTGTTTTTCAGGACTGTCTTTTTGATTATCCAGTATTGGATCTTTCATAGAGTTGCATGCTTGAATCATTCCTTGTTGTTGAAGTGGAAGTCCCACTGTACCATAATAAAGCAGTATGCAAGAACTATAATAGCCCATAATGCCAATAGGCCACCAGTTTAATAGCCTATAATTGTCCTTTTTTTAAAAGGACCAAACTTGAACTGTGAGCAATCAAGTACTAGCAACCTCTAGGACACTCCCAAGAGAGGCTGATTCCCTCAGATTTTCTACCGCACGTCGTGTGAAGGGAGTCTCCCTAAGCTCTGCTCAGATGTTTCCTGTGAGAATCAACTTGACTACATCTACAATATCTGATTGTACCAAAAAGGTATTTTTCGTTCCTGCAAGTCCTGTGGGTTAAAAAAAAATAAAATAAAATAAAAAGGCTGCATGTGGATAACCCACATATTGCCTTTACTCACAATATCAGGTGAAGGAGTGTAAGATCTTTCTAACCTTCTCCTCAAAAACATGACAGACAGAGACAGACGGAATACTGCTTCTGTGGCCACAGAAATCTAGATCCCAAAGCTCCAGCTCTTCAGGTGGAGATAGTGACCCCTCTGCAGAGCCACATAGAAGGCCAAGATCCTCTGACCAAGGGGTTTCTGAGGAGAGCAAAAAGGCTGTGAAAACCCACAAGGACCCTTGCAAAAAGGAGAAAATTCCTCTGGTCTCCTCCGTCCATTCTTTCCCTGATGAAAAAACTCATCACCGCTCTCCTTCTGAATGGTTGAGGTAAAAACTTTCCTTTGAACTCTGTTGACGACACCACTGTTGACACTTGTTACGGACGGCTACCACAGCTACCGTCTTGTCGACAAGGCCATAGTCGTCAGCAACATAGTCAGCGACAGCCATTGATACTTCCATCTCATCTCCCAAGGTATATACAGACCTCCAAGGTACTGTCGATGTAGAAACCTTCAACTAAAGAACTGTTGACGTCTACATCATCGTCTACAGGCCTACAGTCGACGGTCCCACTATCTACAGCGCGTCCGTCGATGAGACTACCGTCTTCAACACCATCGACAAGACCATCGGTAGACCATCTTCGATGGTGAGGCAAATGTTACCTGCAGCGCCTCAGTTTACTGTTGCCTCCTCTACCATGTCATCCCCGGATTCTACAACTACTATGAGGATTGCCAAGGGGAACAAAGAAAAACTGCTTTGCATCCTGAGGAAACTTCCCCAAGTAAATTGTCATCCTTGCCTTCCAAGCCACCTATTAGATTAGGAAGACTCTGAGGATGAGGGACCTTTTTGAGGACGCACACAGTTCCTCGCGACTTCATGTTAAATATCAAGATGGCGACGATGACTAATACGACGACCAGCGCTATGAGCTCTGCTACACTCCTCATGGCAAACAATATGAACACTATGATAATTCCCGACCTAGGCATGATGTTGTAGAGATGCTGACCTCCCGAGTCCAAGTCTTGCAGGCCATGCTGCAAGACTACAGAAGGAGGTTCCTAAATTCTAACCAGGATCAGCAGCAACCACTGCAACCTCAACCTGTCGCTCTGACCACGCCAAAGAACATTCCTCCTCTACCAACCCCTAGGTTTACACCAGCCTCAAACATTACCACCTCCTCAGAAAAAGAGAGGTAAGAGGGAGAGATCATTGTGTCACAACGCAATCATGAGTGGGATAACTACTTGGCCCCTATTCCATCCCCGCCACTTCCTCACCCCTCAGACTCGCCACCTGAGGACATCAGGAGTTTACACAATTTAATGCACTGATCTGCAGCACATTTTCATCTCCCAACTTCCGTTACGCAGACTGCTTCCTTCATGACTTTATTGAGCAGACCAGAAAATCAGTCCGATTCATCCCCATCATTGACTACATCTGGAGCGAGGGGCTTAAAATTATGAAGAATCCAGCTACGGTTCCTCCAGTTCCACCTTGCTTAAATAAGCAGTATAAGGCCAAGGACGATTCCATAGTTTGTTTAATTGGCCATCCCAAGCCTCATTTAGTTGCCTTCCAGGCGGCTCAAAAGTGCTCCAAGAACCCTTCCATTTTGTGCTCCACCAGATAAGGAATGCAGACATCTAGATAGTGGGCAAGAGGTCCTCCCTTATGTCTGCCATCACCGTCCGTACAGCCAATACCCTAGCAATACTAGGACAATATGATCGCCATATGTGGTCAGATGTCAGCAGCTGGGTCGACCTCATCCCGGAGGACAAAAGATTTGAGGCAAAGATACTGGAGTAGGGCAAGCATACTTCTTCAGCGATTGATTGCGCCCTAGACAGTGCCTCCACAGGTTTCTGCCAGTTAGCTGGAGCAGCGGTTTACAGCATCAAGGATGGTTGAAGGCCACATCCTTTCGACCAAAGGTCCAATCTAAAATCTTAGACATGGCCTACAATGACAAAACCTTCTTTGACAAACACATTGATGCCTTATTGGCTATTAAAACAGACACTGCCACGTCTCTTGGCACTTTGCTGTTAAAGAACTTGACCTTTCGATTCCCCGGAAGAAGTTTCCCTTCTTTCAGAGATGACTACCAGCAACTCCAACAATTTCCATCCCAAAACACGCCTTCCTACCATCAGGCCTTTTGCCAGCCACCCGCGGCAGCTGACATCAAGCAAGGTGCATGACAGAAACAACCCCCCCGAAGGACGTGACACAAGCAGTAAACAATGACCTGGATCAGGTATAGGCTACAGCTCCTCCTTCCACTCATTTTACCCAGGTAGGCGTGAACATCTCAAACTGCCTCCAGCAGTGGGAGAAGATAACATCGGACAAATGGGTGTTGGATTTAGTAAACTACGGGCATACCTTGGAGTTTGTGCAAAGACCACCAAACCATCCTCCAAGAGGAACGCACCCACCCCATCTTCACTTACTGAGGAAGAAAGCATTGCTAATGCTTTCCAAGGGTGCAATAGAGAAGGTTCCCCCTCATCGAGGATTAGGTTTTTACTCCTAGTTCTTCCTGGTGAGAAAGAAAACAGGGTAAAGGAGACCCATCCAATACCTCAGAAAATTTAACAGATTTCTGTGCAAACAGTCTTTCTGTGTGATTACTCTTTCAGATATCCTTCACCTTCTGAACAGTAGAGACCAAATGACGTCATTGGAATCGCAGGATGCCTACTTCCACATCCCCATTCATCCCAAGCATTGCAAATACCTCTGCTTTACTGTAGCCGTTACCCATTACCGGTCGAGAGTTCTTCATTTGGGACTAAAGTCAGCCCCTCAAATTTTCATGAAATCTCTCACCCCAGAAGCAGCTTCATGTCACAAACAATGTTATCAAGTCTTTCCATACTTAGACGATTGGCTGCTGAATGCTTCATCACCACAACAAGCATTCCAAGCCACCAGGGCTTTTGTCTCTCACTATTTCACAGACTGGATCTCACTCTAAACTACCAAAAAGCATCCACCATGCCAACCCAAAAGGTGATTTGTATAGTAGGAAGCAGGCCTAGTGTGTAGTGGGTACATATGGTACTTTCGCCTTATACTAGGTCTAGGTATCCTCTCTTATTGAAGTGTAGGCAGTGTCTAGAAGCCAGGCTCTCTAGAGGTAGCTGTGGATGAGCAGCCAAAGCTTATCTAGGAGTCCTTCAAAGCTCATGCAATACCACTGAAGTCACACAGCACTTACACACATGAAAGCAAACACTCAGTTGTACAAAAAAAGGTACTTTATCTTAGGACCAAATCACCACAAAATACCAGGCAGGTAACCCACCCTTAGTGCAAATAGCAATAACACATAGTGACCCTAGGGGGAGCACAAACAATATACTAATAAAATGGAATGCGAACAAGGTACCCCCACCTAAGGAAAATGTGTAAGGGGAGATGGGAGTGCTAGAAAACCACAAAGGTACATAACACAGTACTCACCCTCACCCCCCAGCGACCAGGAATGCAGGAGTAAAACATTGGATTTTCCCCAAACCACCCAAAAGGAGGAAAAGACACCCAGACAAGACTGCAAGAAAACCAGTGATGGATTCCCGAAGAAAGAAGACCTGTTGAGAGGGGGGACCAAGTCCAAGAGTCACAGTGGAGTCAAGGAGGAGTAGGAGCTACTACCCACGCAGCTGTGGATGCAGGTCATCACTGCAACCCTGGAGCCGGAGAACAGTTCCTGGTGGATGCAGATGAAGTAGATTACAGACATGTGTCTGTGCACGAATTCCACCAACAAGCCTTTGCAAAGGTAAACTTGCGGTTAGTGGAAAAATTATGCTTCCGGGGATCAGCAAGGGCCAGGAGGATTCAACCCAGTAGGGGGAAGTCACAGGGGACCCTCAGCGTCGCAGAGAGTCCACAGAAGCAGAGGCAGCACCCACAGGAGTCCCACAGGAGCTGCAGAAGAAGCCCACACAGCACTACAAAAGAGGATCCCACGCCGCAGGAGAACCATGTAGGAGGCTGTGGTTTGCAGGATGAAGTGCTGGGGGCTGGAGCTACACGTTGCCTGAAGATCCGTTTTTGGAGATGCAAACAAGCCTTGGCAGCTGCAAGAGACGCGGTGCACGGGTGTACTTTCCTGCATGGGAAGGCAAAGGCTTGCCTCTGCCAAAGTTGGACAGCTGGCCGAGAGGACTACTCTCTGACTACCATCCGTGATGCAGGATCCACGCAGCTCAGCAGGAGAGGGGATCCACGCAGCCGTTTGTTGCTTGTGGTAGGTGCCTGCGGTTGTAGGGAAGTGACTTTTTCACTCCAAGGAAAATTCCTTCTTCTTGTGCAGTCTGAAGAGTTGCAGTCTTCTAGGGATGCACAGCGAGGACATGTTGCTGATGAGTCCTTTCTTCTTGGAAGCAGCTTGTCGGGTTCTGGGGGTTCCCGTCACAGTTCCAGAGGCCAGAAGTCGAAGTGGAGGTTGCAGAGGAGTCCTGCTGGAATCTTGCAAGCCAAATCTGAGGACCCACCCCAGAGAGACCCTAAATAGCCCTGAAAGGGGGATTGGTCACCTAACCATGTAAGCACCTGTCAGGAAGGGACTCGGACATCACCTGCCTGGCCACTCAGATGCTCCCAGAGTTCATTGCCAACCTTGGAAACAAGATGGCCGAACCCAGGGACCCTCTGGAGAAGCTCTGGGCACCACCCCTTGGGTGGTGATGGACGGGGATGTGGTCACTCACCTTTCCATTGTCCAGTTGCGTGACAGAGTAGGGACAGGGGGTCCCTGAACTGGTGTCGACTGGTTTATGCAAGGAGGGCACCAAATGTGCCCTTCAAAGCATATCAGTGGCTTGGGGAAACTACCCCTTCCAAGCCAGTCACACCTATTTCCAAAGGGAGAGGGTGTTTCTTCCCTCTCCCAAAGGAAATCCTTTGTTCTGCCTTCCTGGGCTTGATCAGATCAAGCAGCAGCTGGGCTTCCCGGAAAACCCCAGAAGACTGGTGGTAGCAATGCTGGGGGTCCTCTAAGGAGCCCCCAGAGTGCATGGAATCATACTTCAATTATTTTCAACAGTATTGGGGTATGATTACAACATGTTTGATACCAAACATTCCCAGGTTTGGAGTTATCATTATGTAACTTAACCTAGGTAGTGACCAAAGTCCAGTACACGTGTAAAATGGCGTCCCCGCTCTCACGAAGTCCAGGAAAACAGATCTGGAGTTTGTGTGGGGCACCTCTGCTAGTGCAGGGGTGCCCTCCCCTCACACACACACGTACCTGCACCCTGCCCTCTGGGCTGAGAGGGCTTACCATAGGGGTGACTTATAGTGACCTGTAGTGAAAACTGGTACATGCACCCGTTTCACGCAGACTGCAATGGCAGGCCTGCAGAACACTTTGCATGGGCTCCCTGTGGGTGGCAGAATAACTGCTACAGCCCATAGAGATCCCCTGGAACCCCAATGCCCTGGGTACGTAGGTTCCCTATACTAGCAACTTAAATGGGGGGACCAGTATGCCAATTGTGGGAAGATACAAACTTAGAGGAGAGAGCATAGTCACTGGCAAACACACTGGCAAACAGGCCAAAAAGTGAGGGTAACCAACCTAGAAAGAGGCTACTTTCGTACGTTTCTATATTCCAAAATCGACACAATCGAAAACAAAGCCTCCATTTTGGAAGACAGACAACAAAAATGATCCAGTCTCACTCTCAAAATCTCCAAAAGAAAGACCATTCCCGTAAGATTCTTCAAGTCGCTCTTGGGAATGATCTCCTCTGCGATAAACCTGCTGCCTCCTGCAAGACTAAGGATGAAACTAGTAGATGAGGAGCTACAGAAGCAATGGATCCAATCTCATGGCTCCTTTGAGGACTTGATCAGTGTTAGCTTAAAAATGATGGAAGCACTGAAGTGGTGGCCCCGCATAAATCATATTTCCCAGGGTCTTGAAGTTCCTGGTTCTAGTTCCAGACGTCATAATCACAACCAGCTCTTCCCTTGAGGGCTGGGGCGATCATTTGCAGGACCTGAAGATCCAAGGAAAGTGATCCATACGTCAAACTGATGCACATCAATCACCTAGAATTGAAAAAAGAAATATTCCTAAAGCTACAAGAGTTTCTACCACAAACAGACAACACGACCAGCATGTACTACATCAACAAACGGGGAGGAACCCGATCGCTATCCCTTTCTCAAGAAGCGCAAGCTCTTTGGAATTGGCTCATGATTCACAAAATCTCTCTTCAAGCCGGACATGTCAGGCGTAAACAACACTGGCAGACACACTCAGCAGAAGAGAGGACATTTGCCACGTGTGGGAACTGGATCAACTTGAATTGGACAAAATGTTCTCACCCTGGGGCAAACCAGCATTAGATCTCTTTGCAACTGACAAGAATGCCAAATGCCAGCTCTACGCCTATTGATACCCGCTCCCAGGGGTGTGGGGGAATGCCCTTTTAATGCAATAGTTCAGATTTCTAACCTTATGCTTCTCCCCCCCCCCACCCCCCCCCCCCCCCCCTTCCCTTTACTGCCCAGGATTGTCAGGTACCCTCCAAGTGACCCAGCCAACACCGGTTTATGGAGCTGATTCTCCTGTCCATGCCGAACCCCATGTGCCTTCGGAAGAAACAAACCCTTCTAACGAGGAACTAGGGCCATGTTTTATACCCAGAGCCAGCCTCTCTCCAGTTGCACGCATGGCTCCTGAGTTCTATGAATTCCGCAGCCTATCCATAAATCAGGACTGCTGAGAGATCCTTTCCAGAGCACGGTCTGAAAGTATGAACAAAACTTATAGGCTGAAGTAGAAGAGTATTTTCTTTGTGCCATCAGAATAACTTACACCCTTTTGAAAGCTCTCCTGGATGTGCATACTGCATCTGCTTTCTCTGGCCAAGACAGGCCTGGTTCATGCATCAATTAAGGTACAGGTGTTCTGCACAGATTATAGCTCTCTGCTCCACAAGACTCATCAAACTATTTATGAAAGGGCTATTGCAAACATTTCCTCCAGTGTGACAACCACTCCCCCATCCCCCCCTGGCCCCTCCACTCCTTCCCGGCATGGCATCTCAATGTGGTTCTCTCAGAAGTATCGAAATCCCCTCTGGAACCAATCCATAAAGCTGAACTGAAGTTTCTCACTGAGAAGGTTGCTATTCTGCTCACCCTTACTTCCACCAGAAGAGTCAGTGAGATACAGGCCTTCACGATCTTAGAGCCTTTCCTACGCTTCAAAGACACATTTGTCCTTCTTAAAACAAATGCGTGGTTCATTTCAAAGTTTCCTTCCCAGTTTCACCTCAATAAACCCAACATACTGCAAACCTTCTTTCCCAATCCTACTACACTGGCTGAAAGGACTCTCCACACTTTAGATATCAAACGGTGTCATAAGTTTTATCTCAACCATACAGTTTTGAAAAACTGATCAACTGCTAGCCTCCTATAGTCAGGGGCATCAAGGGACTGCAGTTACGAAAGACACGGACTGCAGTTACGAAATATACAATAGCACGGTGGATCTTAGCAACAAATAAGTATTGCCAAACCTAAGGCACATTTCACAAGAGCAGTATCCACTTCAGCTGCTCTTTTCACAGGCATCCCATTGGAGAAGATATGCAGAGCTGCCACGTGGAACAGCACCCACTTGTTCATGCAGCACTATTGCCTTGAGTCAACACAGTGCAGTAGAACAGGCTGTATTACGCCATCTATTCCAGAAAGGTGAGCCTCTCTAAATTAGAAGTATTTAATTATTTTAACTCCAATACTTTTACACTCATCCGTATTTTGCGCGTTCTTGTTCTATTAATATTTATTATTTAAGATTTGCATATGATTGCTTAAAATTTGTAATGTATGTCTTGATATATATTGATGGGTATATTGTATTGGCTACTATGAATGTTTTACTCTACCAACCATCCTCTAAGAGCACTTCAGTTGGTTGATACTGCTTGCTATTCTGTTTCAAGCATGACACACTATGAAAGATCCAATACTGGATAAGAAGGTGTGTAACTTACCTGTAACTGCAGTTATCCAGTATTGGTATCTTTCATAGTCAAATGCGACCCACCCTCCTTCCCTGAGGGACTCCCCTTATGATTAGGGTGATTATTCCCACTTGTGCTCAAAACTCTGAGGGAATCGGCCTCTCTTGGGAGTGTTCTTGAGGGTGCTAGCATTTGATTGGTCATTGTAGGAAGTTGGCTCTCTATGTGCTATTTCAAAGTAAGGAATAGCATGTACAGAGTCCAAGGGTTCCCCTTAGAGGTAAAATAGTGGTAAAAAGAGATAATACTAATGCTCTATTTTGTGGTAGTGTGGTCGAGCAGTAGGCTTATCCAAGGAGTAGTGTTAAGCATTTGTTGTACATACACATAGACAATAAATGAGGTACACACACTCAGAGACAAATCCAGCCAATAGGTTTTGTTATAGAAAAATATATTTTCTTAGTTTATTTTAAGAACCACAGGTTCAAATTTTACATGTAATAGCTCTTTTGAAAGGTATTGCAGGTAAGTACTCTAGGAACTTTGAATCATTACTTTAGCATGTATACTTTTTACATAAAACACAATAAGCTGTTTTAAAAGTGGACACTTAGTGCAATTTTCACAGTTCCTGGGGGAGGTAAGTTATTGTTAGTTTTCACAGGTAAGTAAGTCACTTACAGGTTTGAGTTTTTGGTCCAAGGTAGCCCACCGTTGGGGGTTCAGAGCAACCCCAAAGTTATCACACCAGCAGCTCAGGGCCGGTCAGGTGCAAAGGTCAAAGAGATGCCCAAAACACATAGGCTATAATGGAGAGAAGGGGGTGGCCCGGTTCCAGTCTGCCAGCAGGTAAGTACCCGCGTCTTCGGAGGGCAGACCAGGGGGGTTTTGTAGGGCACCGGGGGGGACACAAATTAGCACAGAAAGTACACCCTCAGCAGCGCGGGGGCGGCCGGGTGCAGTGTGCAAACACGCGTCGGGTTTTCAATGGAAGTCAATGAGAGATCAAGGGATCTCTTCAGCGTCGCAGGCAGGCAAGAGGGGGGCTCCTCGGGGTAGCCACCACCTGGGCAAGGGAGAGGGCCTCCTGGGGGTCACTCCTGCACAGAAGTTCTGTTTCTTTAGGGGCTGGGGGCTGCGGGTGCAGGGTCTTTTCCAGCCGTCGGGAAATGGAGTTCAGACAGTCGCGGTCAGGGGGAGCCTGGGGATTCCCTCTGCAGGCGTCGCTGTGGGGGCTCAGGGGGGACAACTTTGGTTACTCACAGTCGTAGAGTCGCCGGAGGGTCCTCCCTGAGTTGGTTGTTCTCCACCAGTCGAGTCGGGGTCGCCGGGTGCAGTGTTGCAAGTCTCACGCTTCTTGCGGGGAGTTGCAGGGGTCTTTAAATCTGCTCATTGTAACAAAGTTGCAGTTCCTTTGGAGCAGTGCCGCTGTCCTCGGGAGTTTCTTGTCTTTTTCGAAGCAGGGCAGTCCTCAGAGGATTCAGAGGTCGCTGGTCCCTTGGAAAGCGTCGCTGGAGCAGGTTTCTTTGGAAGGCAGGAGACAGGCCGGTAAGTCTGGGGCCAAGGCAGTTGGTGTCTTCTGGTCTTCCTCTGCAGGGGTTTTTCAGCTTAGCAGTCCTTCTTCTTGTAGTTGCAGGAATCTAAATCTTTAGGTTCAGGGAAGCCCTTAAATACTAAATTTAAGGGCGTGTTTAGGTCTGGGGGGTTAGTAGCCAATGGCTACTAGCCCTGAGGGTGGGTACACCCTCTTTGTGCCTCCTCTCAAGGGGAGGGGGTCACATCCCTAATCCTATTGGGGGAATCCTCCATCTGCAAGATGAAGGATTTCTAAAAGTTAGAGTCACCTCAGCTCAGGACACCTTAGGGGCTGTCCTGACTGGCCAGTGACTCCTCCTTGTTATTCTCATTATTTTCTCCAGCCTTGCCGCCAAAAGTGGTGGCCGGGGCCGGAGGGGGCGGGCAACTCCACTAGCTGGAGTGTCCTGCGGTGCTGTGACAAAGGGGTGAGCCTTTGAGGCTCACCGCCAGGTGTTACAGCTCCTGCCTGGGGGAGGTGTTAGCATCTCCACCCAGTGCAGGCTTTGTTACTGGCCTCAGAGTGACAAAGGCACTCTCCCCATGGGGCCAGCAACATGTCTCTAGTGTGGCAGTGTAAGGAAATGCCTCCTTGGCATGGTTGCCCCCTGACGTTTTGCCTTTGCTGATGCTATGTTTACAATTGAAAGTGTGCTGAGGCCTGCTAACCAGGCCCCAGCACCAGTGTTCTTTCCCTAACCTGTACTTTTGTATCCACAATTGGCAGACCCTGGCATCCAGATAAGTCCCTTGTAACTGGTACTTCTAGTACCAAGGGCCCTGATGCCAAGGAAGGTCTCTAAGGGCTGCAGCATGTCTTATGCCACCCTGGAGACCTCTCACTCAGCACAGACACACTGCTTGCCAGCTTGTGTGTGCTAGTGAGGACAAAACGAGTAAGTCGACATGGCACTCCCCTCAGGGTGCCATGCCAGCCTCTCACTGCCTATGCAGTATAGGTAAGACACCCCTCTAGCAGGCCTTACAGCCCTAAGGCAGGGTGCACTATACCATAGGTGAGGATACCAGTGCATGAGCATGGTACCCCTACAGTGTCTAAACAAAACCTTAGACATTGTAAGTGCAGGGTAGCCATAAGAGTATATGGTCTGGGAGTCTGTCAAACACGAACTCCACAGCACCATAATGGCTACACTGAAAACTGGGAAGTTTGGTATCAAACTTCTCAGCACAATAAATGCACACTGATGCCAGTGTACATTTTATTGCAAAATACACCCCAGAGGGCACCTTAGAGGTGCCCCCTGAAACTTAACCGACTGTCTGTGTAGGCTGACTAGTTCCAGCAGCCTGCCACACCAGAGACATGTTGCTGGCCCCATGGGGAGAGTGCCTTTGTCACTCTGAGGCCAGTAACAAAGCCTGCACTGGGTGGAGATGCTAACACCTCCCCCAGGCAGGAGCTGTGACACCTGGCGGTGAGCCTCAAAGGCTCACCCCTTTGTCACAGCCCAGCAGGGCACTCCAGCTTAGTGGAGTTGCCCGCCCCCTCCGGCCACGGCCCCCACTTTTGGCGGCAAGGCTGGAGGGAACAAAGAAAGCAACAAGGAGGAGTCACTGGCCAGTCAGGACAGCCCCTAAGGTGTCCTGAGCTGAAGTGACTCTAACTTTTAGAAATCCTCCATCTTGCAGATGGAGGATTCCCCCAATAGGGTTAGGATTGTGACCCCCTCCCCTTGGGAGGAGGCACAAAGAGGGTGTACCCACCCTCAGGGCTAGTAGCCATTGGCTACTAACCCCCCAGACCTAAACACGCCCTTAAATTTAGTATTTAAGGGCTACCCTGAACCCTAGAAAATTAGATTCCTGCAACTACAAGAAGAAGGACTGCCTAGCTGAAAACCCCTGCAGAGGAAGACCAGAAGACGACAACTGCCTTGGCCCCAGAAACTCACCGGCCTGTCTCCTGCCTTCCAAAGATCCTGCTCCAGCGACGCCTTCCAAAGGGACCAGCGACCTCGACATCCTCTGAGGACTGCCCCTGCTTCGAAAAGACAAGAAACTCCCGAGGACAGCGGACCTGCTCCAAGAAAGGCTGCAACTTTGTTTCCAGCAGCCTTGAAAGAACCCTGCAAGCTGAATCCTAAGTCCCGACGCCTGGGAGAGACCCTGCACCCGCAGCCCCCAGGACCTGAAGGACCGGACTTTCACTGGAGAAGTGACCCCCAGGAGTCCCTCTCCCTTGCCCAAGTGGAGGTTTCCCCGAGGAACCCCCCCCTTGCCTGCCTGCAGCGCTGAAGAGATCCATTGATCTCTCATAGACTAACATTGCGAACCCGACGCTTGCTTCTACACTGCACCCGGCCGCCCCCGCGCTGCTGAGGGTGAAATTTCTGTGTGGACTTGTGTCCCCCCCCCGGTGCCCTACAAAACCCCCCTGGTCTGCCCTCCGAAGACGCGGGTACTTACCTGCAAGCAGACCGGAACCGGGGCACCCCCTTCTCTCCATTCTAGCCTATGTGTTTTGGGCACCACTTTGAACTCTGCACCTGACCGGCCCTGAGCTGCTGGTGTGGTGACTTTGGGGTTGCTCTGAACCCCCAACGGTGGGCTACCTTGGACCAAGAACTGAACCCTGTAAGTGTCTTACTTACCTGGTAAAACTAACAAAAACTTACCTCCCCCAGGAACTGTGAAAATTGCACTGTGTCCACTTTTAAAGTAGCTATTTGTGAATAACTTGAAAAGTATACATGCAATTGAAATGATTCAAAGTTCCTAATGTACTTACCTGCAATACCTTTCAAACAAGATATTACATGTTAAATTTGAACCTGTGGTTCTTAAAATAAACTAAGAAAAGATATTTTTCTATAACAAAACCTATTGGCTGGATTTGTCTCTGAGTGTGTGTACCTCATTTATTGTCTATGTGTATGTACAACAAATGCTTAACACTACTCTTTGGATAAGCCTACTGCTCGACCACACTACCACAAAATAGAGCATTAGTATTATCTATTTTTACCACTATTTTACCTCTAAGGGGAACCCTTGGACTCTGTGCATGCTATTCCTTGCTTTGAAATAGCACATACAGAGCCAACTTCCTACATTGGTGGATCAGCGGTGGGGTACAAGACTTTGCATTTGCTGGACTACTCAGCCAATACCTGATCACACGACAAATTCCAAAATTGTCATTAGAAATTGATTTTTGCAATTTGAAAAGTTTTCTAAATTCTTAAAAGACCTGCTAGAGCCTTGTGTTAAATCCTGTTTAGCATTTCTTTTAGAGTTTAAAAGTTTGTAAAAGTTTGAATTAGATTCTAGAACCAGTTGTAGATTCTTAAAAAGTATTCCAACTTTTAGAAGCAAAATGTCTAGCACAGATGTGACTGGTGGAACTCGACACCACACCTTACCTCCATCTTAAGATGAGGGAGCTAAGGTCACTCTGTAAAATAAAGAAAATAACAATGGGCCCCAAACCTACCAAAATACAGCTCCAGGAGCTTTTGGCAGAGTTTGAAAAGGCCAACCCCTCTGAGGGTGGCAACTCAGAGGAAGAGGATAGTGACTTGGAGGAAAATTCCCCCCTACCAGTCCTATCTAGGGAGAACAGGGTCCCTCAAACCCTGACTCCAAAAATAATAGTCAGAGATGCTGGTTCCCTCACAGGAGAGACCAACACCTCTGAAATCACTGAGGATAACTCCAGTGAAGAGGACATCCAGTTAGCCAGGATGGCCAAAAGATTGGCTTTGGAAAGACCGATCCTAGCCATAGAGAAGGAAAGACAAGAGATGGGCCTAGGACCCATCAATGGTGGCAGCAACATAAATAGGGTCAGAGATTCTCCTGACATGTTGAAAATCCCTAAAGGGATTGTAACTAAATATGAAGATGGTGATGACATCACCAAATGGTTCACAGCTTTTGAGAGGGCTTGTGTAACCAGAAAAGTGAACAAATCTCACTGGGGTGCTCTCCTTTGGGAAATGTTCACAGGAAAGTGTAGGGATAGACTCCTCACACTCTCTGGACAAGATGCAGAATCTTATGACCTCATGAAGGGTACCCTGATTGAGGGCTTTGGATTCTCCACTGAGGAGTATAGGATTAGATTCAGGGGGGCTCAAAAATCCTCGAGCCAGACCTGGGTTGACTTTGTAGACTACTCAGTAAAAACACTAGATGGTTGGATTCAAGGCAGTGGTGTAAGTAATTATGATGGGCTGTACAATTTATTTGTGAAAGAACACCTGTTAAGTAATTGTTTCAATGATAAACTGCATCAGCATCTGGTAGACCTAGGACCAATTTCTCCCCAAGAATTGGGAAAGAAGGCGGACCATTGGGTCAAGACAAGGGTGTCCAAAACTTCCACAGGGGGTGACCAAAAGAAAGGGGTCACAAAACCTCCCCAGGGGAAAGGTGGTGAGACAGCCAAAAATAAAAATAGTCAATAGTCTTCTAAAGGCCCCCAAAAACCTGCACAGGAGGGTGGGCCCAGAGCCTCTTCACAAAACAATCCTGGGTACAAGGGTAAAAACTTTGATCCCAAAAAGGCCTGGTGTCGAAACTGTAGTCAGTCTGGACACCAAACTGGAGACAAGGCCTGTCCCAAGAAAAGTTCCTCTCCAAACTCCAATCCAGGTAACACTGGAATGGCTAGTCTCCAAGTGGGATCAACAGTGTGCCCAGAGCAAATCAGGGTCCACACTGAAGCTACTCTAGTCTCTGAGGGTGGGGTGGATTTAGCCACACTAGCTGCCTGGCCCCCTAACATGCAAAAATACAGGCAGCAGCTCTTTATTAATGGGACAAGTGTAGAAGGCCTGAGGGATACAGGTGCCAGTGTCACCATGGTGACAGAGAAACTGGTTTCCCCTGGCCAATACCTGACTGGAAAAACTTATACAGTCACCAATGCTGACAATCAAACTAAAGCACATCCCATGGCAATGGTAACTTTAGAATGGGGAGGGGTCAATGGCCTGAAACAGGTGGTGGTCTCCTCAAACATCCCAGTAGACTGTCTGCTTGGAAATGACCTGGAGTCCTCAGCATGGGCTGAGGTAGAACTAAAAACCCATGCAGCCATGCTGGGTATCCCTGAACTGGTGTGTGTAAAAACAAGAGCACAATGCAAGGCACAGGGTGAAAAAGTAGAGCTGGAGTCTGGAAAAATGGCCCAGCCTACCAAGAGAAAAGGAAAGTCAGTTGGGAAACCAACTGCAACACAGTCAGAAAAAAGGGAACCTCTCTTCTCAGGAAGAAGTTCTGCCCTCTGAGGGAACTGAGCCTTTGGAACTTGAACCTTATCAGGTTGAGCTCTTAGGCCCAGGAGCTGTGTAAGGGACAAGAAACCTGTCCCTCTCTTGAAGGCCTTAGGCAGCAAGCTGCTGAAGAGTCCAAGGGCAAGAAAAATGGAACACATAGGGTCTATTGGGAAGATGGACTCCTGTACACTGAGGCCAGAGACCCCAAACCTGGTGCCACTAGGAGAGTGGTAGTGCCTCAGTCGTTCAGAGAGTTTATTCTGACCTTAGCCCATGATATTCCCCTTGCTGGGCATTTGGGACAAACCAAGACGTGGGAGAGGTTAGTCAACCACTTCTACTGGCCCAATATGTCCCAGAAGGTTAAGGAGTTTTGCCTCTCCTGCCCCACCTGTCAATCCAGTGGTAAGACAGGTGGGCACCCAAAGGCCCCCCTCATTCCACTTCCAGTGGTGGGGGTCCCCTTTGAAAGAGTAGGTGTGGACATAGTTGGTCCACTGGAACCTCCCACAGCCTCAGGAAATATGTACATCCTAGTAGTAGTGGATCATGCTACTAGGTATCCTGAAGCTATTCCCCTTAGGTCGACTACTGCCCCTGCAGTAGCCAAGGCCCTCATTGGTATCTTTACCAGAGTGGGTTTCCCTAAGGAGGTGGTGTCTGACAGAGGTACCAACTTCATGTCAGCATACCTAAAACACATGTGGAATGAGTGTGGAGTGACTTACAAATTCACTACACCATACCATCCACAAACTAATGGCTTAGTTGAGAGATTCAACAAGACATTAAAAGGCATGATCATGGGGCTCCCAGAAAAGCTCAAAAGAAGATGGGATGTCCTCTTGCCATGTCTGCTTTTCGCTTACAGAGAGGTGCCACAGAAGGGAGTAGGATTCTCACCCTTTGAACTTCTGTTTGGTCATCCTGTAAGGGGACCACTTGCTCTTGTTAAAGAAGGCTGGGAGAGACCTCTTCATGAGCCTAAACAAGACATAGTGGACTATGTACTTGGCCTTCGCTCTAGAATGGCAGAGTACATGGAAAAGGCAACCAAAAACCTTGAGGCCAGCCAACAGCTCCAGAAGTTTTGGTATGACCAAAAGGCTGCACTGGTTGAGTTCCAACCAGGGCAGAAAGTCTGGGTTCTGGAGCCTGTGGCTCCCAGGGCACTCCAGGACAAATGGAGTGGCCCTTACCCAGTGCTAGAAAGGAAGAGTCAGGATCTTTGGAAGGCAGGAGACAGGCCGGTGAGTTTCTGGGGCCAAGGCAGTTGTCGTCTTCTGGTCTTCCTCTGCAGGGGTTTTCAGCTAGGCAGTCCTTCTTCTTGTAGTTGCAGGAATCTAATTTTCTAGGGTTCAGGGTAGCCCTTAAATACTAAATTTAAGGGCGTGTTTAGGTCTGGGGGGTTAGTAGCCAATGGCTACTAGCCCTGAGGGTGGGTACACCCTCTTTGTGCCTCCTCCCAAGGGGAGGGGGTCACAATCCTAACCCTATTGGGGGAATCCTCCATCTGCAAGATGGAGGATTTCTAAAAGTTAGTCACTTCAGCTCAGGACACCTTAGGGGCTGTCCTGACTGGCCAGTGACTCCTCCTTGTTGCTTTCTTTGTTCCCTCCAGCCTTGCCGCCAAAAGTGGGGGCCGTGGCCGGAGGGGGCGGGCAACTCCACTAAGCTGGAGTGCCCTGCTGGGCTGTGACAAAGGGGTGAGCCTTTGAGGCTCACCGCCAGGTGTCACAGCTCCTGCCTGGGGGAGGTGTTAGCATCTCCACCCAGTGCAGGCTTTGTTACTGGCCTCAGAGTGACAAAGGCACTCTCCCCATGGGGCCAGCAACATGTCTCTGGTGTGGCAGGCTGCTGGAACCAGTCAGCCTACACAGATAGTCGGTTAAGTTTCAGGGGGCACCTCTAAGGTGCCCTCTGTGGTGTATTTTACAATAACATGTACACTGGCATCAGTGTGCATTTATTGTGCTGAGAAGTTTGATACCAAACTTCCCAGTTTTCAGTGTAGCCATTATGGTGCTGTGGAGTTCGTGTTTGACAGACTCCCAGACCATATACTCTTATGGCTACCCTGCACTTACAATGTCTAAGGTTTTGCTTAGACACTGTAGGGGCACAGTGCTCATGCACTGGTGCCCTCACCTATGGTATAGTGCACCCTGCCCTAGGGCTGTAAGGCCTGCTAGAGGGGTGTCTTACCTATACTGCATAGGCAGTGAGAGGCTGGCATGGCACCCTGAGGGGAGTGCCATATCGACTTACTCAGTTTGTTCTCACTAGCACACACAAGCTGGTAAGCAGTGTGTCTGTGCTGAGTGAGGGGTCTCTAGGGTGGCATAATACATGCTGCAGCCCTTAGAGACCTTCCCTGGCATCAGGGCCCTTGGTACCAGAGGTACCAGTTACAAGTGACTTATCTGGAGGCCAGGGTGTGCCAATTGTGGAATTAAAAGTACAGGTTAGGGAAAGAACACTGGTGCTGGGGCCTGGTTAGCAGGCCTCAGCACACTTTCAATTCAAAACATAGCATCAGCAAAGGCAAAAAGTCAGGGGGTAACCATGCCAAGGAGGCATTTCCTTACAGTCATAGTTCAAGTTTGGTCCTTTTTTGACAAGGACATAGATATGCCATTAAACAGATGGCCTACTGCCATTATAGCCTATTATAGTTCTTGCATATTGCTTTATTGTGGTACAGTGGGACTCCCCCTTCAAAGACAGGGAATAATTGAAGCATGTGAATCTATGAGCGATACCAATATTGGATAACTGCAGTTACAGGTAAGTAACTCATCTTCCTAACCCTTATGGTTAAAATTACGAGTGTTGGGAATAATTGTGTTTCTTTTACTGGTTCTCAAAGTGTAACTTTAAATTGAGGATTAAGCTTTCTTTTGTGCTTAAAAATGTTATAGAATTTTATATGGCTGAGGTTATGTATTTGTCCTAGTGTTGTCCCCTTTATTTACAGAATGAACAGGAAAGGCTGCATCAAAAGAGAACCTTGAGTCATTGTTGTTCTTTAGGCTGAGTATTTTAGTTCAGATACTCTTTTGTAGAGTTTCAAGGTGCTGGGTATAGCAGAAGACCATTTCAAAGTGGTCCACTCAGTGGAAAAAAAGTGTACTACAAGCTGGGTGGAAAGGACCGTCCAGTTGGGTCTAGAGTTCATTTTGCTAGAGCTGTGCCTTGCTTAAGAGATTTGGGTAGAGCCAGTTTGTCAGGATGCTACCTGCTTCTACTTGCATTATTTTTTTTTTTTTTATTTTTTTTTAAATATATATATATATATATTCGATGGCATGTGTAGCTGCAGATACACATGCTGTGCACATCCCGCCATCTGGTGTTGGGCTCGGAGTGCTACAAGTTGTTTTTCTTCGAAGAAGTCTTTTCGAGTCACGAGACCGAGGGACTCCTCCCCTTTCGACTCCATTGCGCATGGGCGTCGACTCCATCTTAGATTGTTTTTTTTCCGCCATCGGGTTCGGACGTGTTCCTTTTCGCTCCGAGTTTCGGGTCGGAAAGTTAGTTAGAATCTCGGAAAAATCATCGGTATTGTTTGCGTTCGGTATCGGGTTAGTTACATTTCGGTCCAGGAAGACACTCAGGGACCGAAGAGCAAGAATACTGCAAATGGCGTCGGCGCCGACAGGACAAGGGCATTTCGAGGAGGAGGAAGAAACATTCTCCACCCAGGAATCGGACTCGGAGGAGATCGATCCCGAAGAAACGCCGAAAACCGTAAGTAAGACGTCGAAGCAGAGAACTCACGAGAAGACCGCTAAAGCCCAGGGGTGGCATCCAGGTAAGTCCTTTGTAACTGGTACCCCTGGTACCAAGGGCCCTGATGCCAGGGAAGGTCTCTAAGGGCTGCAGCATATCTTATGCCACCCTGGGGACCCCTCACTCAGCACAGACACACTGCTTGCCAGCTTGTGTGTGCTGGTGAGGACAAAACGAGTAAGTCGACATGGCACTCCCCTCAGAGTGCCATGCCAACCTCACACTGCCTATGCAGTATAGATAAGTCACCCCTCTAGCAGGCCTTACAGCCCTAAGGCAGGGTGCACTATACCATAGGTGAGGGCACTAGTGCTTGAGCACTGTGCCCCTACAGTGTCTAAGCAAAACCTTAGACATTATAAGTGCAGGGTAGCCATAAGAGTGTATGGTCTGGGAGTCTGTCAAACCCGAACTCTACAGCACCATAATGGCTACACTGAAAACTGGGAAGTTTGGTATCAAACTTCTCAGCACAATAAATGCACACTGATGCCAGTGTACATTTTATTGTAACCTACATCCCAGAGGGCACCTTAGAGGTGCCCCCTGAAACCTTAACCAACTACCTGTGTAGGCTGACTGGTTTTAGCAGCCTGCCACACTCGAGACATGTTGCTGGCCACATGGGGAGAGTGCCTTTGTCACTCTGTGGCTAGTAACAAAGCCTGCACTGGGTGGAGATGCTATCACCTCCCCCTTGCAGGAGCTGTAACACCTGGCGGTGAGCTTCAAAGGCTCACCCCCTTTGTTACAGCACCACAGGGCATTCCAGCTAGTGGAGTTGCCCGCCCCCTCCGGCCACGGCCCCACTTTTGGCGGCAAGGAGGAGATAATGAGGAAAACAAGGAGGAGTCACTGACCAGTCAGGACAGCCCCTAAGGCAACCTGAGCTGAAGTGACTCTGACTTTTAGGAATCCTCCATCTTGCAGATGGAGGATCCCCCCACAATAGGGATAGGAATGTGACCCCCTCCCCTTGGGAGGAGGCACTAAGAGGGTGTAGCCACCCTCAGGGCTGGTAGCCATTGGCTACTGCCCTCCCTGACCTAAACACACCACTAAATTCTGTATTTAGGGGCTCCCCTGAACCTAGGAACTCCGATTCCTGCAACCTAAGAAGAAGAGGACAGCTAAGCTGAAAAACCCTGCAGAGAAGACGGAGACACCAACTGCTTTGGCCCCAGCTCTACCGGCCTGTCTCCCCACTTTGAAAAGACACTGGTCCAGCGACGCTTTCCCCAGGACCAGCGACCTCTGAATCCTCAGAGGACTGCCCTGCTCTAGAAGGACCAAGAAACTCCCGAGGACAGCTGCCCTGTTCATCCAAGACTGCAACTTTGTTTCCAAAGAAGCAACTTCAAGACAACTGCGTTTCAAGCCCGAAGCATGAGACTTGCTACTCTGCACCCGACGCCCCCGGCTCGACTTGTGGAGAAACAACACTTCAGGGAGGACTCCCCGGCGACTGCAAGACCGTGAGTAGCTAGAGTTGCCCCCCCTGAGCCCCCACAGCGACGCCTGCAGAGGGAATCCCGAGGCTCCCCCTGACCGCGACTGCCTGACTCCCAGATCCCGTTGCCTGGAAAAGACTCTGCACCCGCAGCCCCCAGGACCTGAAAGATCGGAACTCCAGTGCAGGAGTGACCCCCAGGAGGCCCTCTCCCTTGCCCAGGTGGTGGATACCCCGAGGAGCTCCCCCCCCCCCCCCCCCCTTGCCTGCCAGCATCGCTAAAGAGACCCCTTGGTCTCCCATTGATTTACATTGAAAACCCGACGTGTGTTTGCACACTGCACCCGGCCGCCCACGTGCTGCTGAGGGTGTACTTTCTGTGCTAACTTGTGCCCCCCCCCGGTGCCCTACAAAACCCCCCTGGTCTGCCCTCCGAAGACGCGGGTACTTACCTGCTGGCAGACTGGAACCGGGGCACCCCCTTCTCCATTGAAGCCTATGTGTTTTGGGCACCACTTTGAACTCTGCACCTGACCGGCCCTGAGCTGCTGGTTTGGTAACTTTGGGGTTGCTCTGAACCCCCAACGGTGGGCTACCTTGGACCCAAACTTGAACCCCGTAGGTGGTTTACTTACCTACAAAAACCAAAAAATACTTACCTCCCCCAGGAACTATTAAAAATTGCACTGTCTAGTTTTAAAATAGCTATATGTGATTTATCTGAAAAGTATATATGCTATTGTGATTATTCAAAGTTCCTAAAGTACTTTTGAAGTATTACATGTAAAATTTGAACCTGTGGTTCTTAAAATAAACTAAGAAAAGATATTTTTTCTATACAAAAACCTATTGGCCTGGAATTGTCTTTGAGTGTGTGTTCCTCATTTATTGCCTGTGTGTGTACAGCAAATGCTTAACACTACTCCTTTGATAAGCCTACTGCTCAACCACACTACCACAAAATAGAGCATTAGTATTATCTCTTTTTGCCACTATCTTACCTCTGAGGGGAACCCTTGGGCTCTGTGCATACTATTCCTTACTTTGAAATAGTGCATACAGAGCCAACTTCCTACAGTTCTTTTCCTGGAAGAGAAGATAGCTTTCTTGGTAGCTATCACTTCCCTCAGCCATGTCAGTGAGTTTTAGGCTCTTACACTTTAGGGATGTTTTTTCCAAGGTCACCACAATAGGGTAGTCCTCGGGACCAACCCCTAAGTTCCTTCTTAAGGTTGTTTCTAGTTTTCACCTTAGTCAAATAATATAGTCCTCTTCCTCTATCCACAGTCAGTATAAGTTTACACCTTAGAAGTTGAACAAGCGCTTAGGTATTACATTGACAGGACCAAGCTCTTCCGAAAAACAGAATAGCCCTTGATTTTTTTCCACAAATTGCATAAAGGATGTGCTCTGGCCAAAGCAGGAATAGCACTCTGGTTGGTCTTATGTAAACAGACCTGTTATACCAAGGCAAAAAGACCCTTATCTCTCCCAGACCTCTCAACCCATAAAAAAAGGAGCTGGTGTGGCTTTCTAGTGTAATATTGCTATTGCTGACCACTGTAAAGCAGCTACTTGGTCTGCTCCCCACACTTTTACTAAACATTACTGTGTGGATTTTTTAGCCCGCCTCCAAGCTTGACTTGGCCAGGTGGTCTTGTGTACACTTTTCTAGCCTTCTGCAACTTCCTTGGGCTAGCCACCTCTAAGATAGGACTGATTTACAGTGTATGCAAAGCGCGTGTACCTGCAGCTGCACATGTCACGAACGAAAAATGACTTACCCTGTAAGCATCTGTTTGGGGTATGTAATGCTGTAGATTCAAATGTGCCTGCCCTTTTTTCCGGAATCCCTTAGAAGTTAGACTCTATCTTTTACATTTACTATTCTTTTGCATAGTCATCTTTTCTGTGTCTCAACACTCCATCTACATCCTTATTATTTGGGCGCAAATTACAATTTAACAATAAAGCTGATGCCCGTGTGCATTACCGGTAATGGGTGGAGTCACTATATCTTGAGACTCTAAGGACTTCTGTGTAGAAAACAACTTGCACACGTCAAAACCCACATTAGATGGAAGGAGTATGCACATCATGTGAATCTAGAAAACTGCTTGCCACAAACACAATCTTACAATGTATGTAACATTTTCCTTCAGAAGGATACACTTCTTCCTCAGGATTTATTTTATTATGGCCATTTTTTTCTTCTGTTCAGCTGGGTGAGGCCTATTGGTTTGTGTTTGTTTTGTTCTCCTGACCTTTTATTTTGTCAGTGGGTGGAATGTCCTCCGGTATTCTTCTAGAATTTTGTTTTAAACTTTTACTTAGAAATTTTCTGTTACAGCAAATACAACAGAGTACAACATGAAGACATTGCCCGTCTCCAACTGCAGTCAAGTAAACACCTATTATACATGCTGCAAGTAAACAAACCTTTTAGATTAATAATAAATGCAGGGGAGACAGGGAGAGTAAAAAGAAAAGAGGAAGGGGAGCATCGAGCAGTCACTTACATGGGCCTGTTGGTATGTCTACAACAACAGAGATAAGGTCTATCAAGTAAAGTTGCAAAGCTCAGTATTCATGAGGCCACTAGTGGCAAAATCAGTCTATCACAGCCAATTCAGTTGAGAGCGCAGCGCTTACTCCAGCTCACTCAGTATCTGCAGTGTTGAGTTGGGCATGCGGATATCGCTCAAGGGGAAGCCAGATATCTTTGTGATGGGATTTTGGGGGCATAAGATCCCAATAGGCCACAAGCTGCTCTTGACAGTACGCAGCCTCAGCGAGCCAGTCTGTTACAAGCGGCACAGCACTTGTTCTCCATCGCCTCGCCACTCTGCATTTAGCAAGCAGTAAAAGAATCGCTATGAGTTGGCAAGATTCAGTAGGAACATCTTTAACATATCCCAACAGTGCCACCACAGGGGTAATCTCAAGTTGGTGTCTTGTAATATCTTGAATTCTGGTGAATATTGTGGTCTAGTAATCAAATATTTTCGGGCAATTCCAAGCAAGATGTAGAAAATCTGCAGTGTGATAGGAGCATCTTAGGGAGTGTGTATGAGCAACTAGGCCCATGCAGAGTAAGCACTCATGGGTGTAGTACAGCCGGTGTATGCATTTGAAATGGAGAAGAAAGAACCTGTAGTTGGCTGAGAACATGTGTGCCTGTGCGTAACACTATCGCCATTGTTCATTTGTGAGAGGGTGCGTTATACCTGAATTCCATGCTATCTTTCTCTTCGGAATGCATCTTGGAGCTGTGGTCTACATATCTGCATAAAGGTTATCAACCTATGAGGAGATAGATTAGTCAAAGTTGTCTGGAGTACCTGGAACGAAGGCAGGCATCGGGGAATGTGCCATATAGTGCACAATGTGCTGCTTGAGGTTTCTAGAAAATGTTCAGGTTCATTTAAATCTTAATACCCAAAGTACTTTTCTTCTGCTAATCGTGATAACATTTTTACAGATAAGGTAAATCTGTGTAATCAGCAAGTGGCTGTTCTCGTTCTAGCTGTAGTTGTGCTGAGGAAATATGGCATGGGGAAGATGTCAAGGTACAACTTAGTTAATATTTTAATTTGTAAACCATTGGAAAGGTCTTTATTCAGACAGGCACTCCTTATTGCTTTTCTCATTACACATCCCTCAAGTTGCAAAGTCATTACCTGTAGCAATCCACAAACATGTTCCCTTCGATGAACCTAAAGTGCTACTGCTCCAATTATTCTTTTGAGAATTGTTCCTTTAAACCAAATATTGTTTTCACTCATCTTTATGGATAAAAATATGCCTGTGACCAGGCGAATGTATAGTCTTGCTTGTATGAAGATTTGTCACTTTCGTATCTAATTTTCAGCAGTAAACACTAAAAATGCAAAATTTTGTTAATAGACTACACTTAACATTTGCATAGGCTTGAATTGTAGCGTGTAAAAAAGAAGTGATATTTGCTTTTCTGCATGTAGGGTATAACATTCTTAATTTGTATTTATTTTTATTTATTGAAAAAAGTCATTCTCACTGAAGTGCTGTACATAGTTAAAACTGTGGTCTATAAGAACTTGTAACAGTTTGGATAAAGATAACATAACAAGGGTAATGATAATTAAGGTTGGGGTGTAGGGAGGGGTACAGACATATTTACTGGGCAAACAAATAGTTGCAGACATTTCAATTTCACAGTTAGTATTCATATTTGCTGATTGATTTTTATCATTTGAAAAGGAGTTTGGGGATTTGGAGAAAACATTTAAGTCCTTTTGTAAGTCTCTCCTACAGACAGCTTTACTTGCCTTAGAAGATCTCATGTCTGCAAAACAGTACGGACTCTGTGGGCTTTTGGTCAGCCCCTTGGTTCATGATTGGATGTCTTTTTGGTCATTATTCAGGGTCCTTTCTCCTTATTTTTGTTTTTGATAGATACTGGTCACTGCTGATTCCTCACCTTTAGAATATTCGCTAGGCATCAGACTAGATCCAGAAGATTCCACAGCTGTGCTTCACTGCATATGTAGGTGGCACTGTGCTGCTCCTTGTGGATTTTGTTCCTCCTAAGAATTGATGGAACGGAGCCACATATAAGTACCATTCTTTATGCAGACTTCAGTTCCTTTCTTTCCGTCTGCCCCAAAAGTGACAGATCAAAGCTGCATATAGACACCATAGTTGGAAACTGACATCAGGTTTTATCTTTGTAGCCATGTCCTCTGAGGCGGATCAGCTGTAACAAAATGATGTGAAAGTGTGCCAAAAAACTTGGAACAGGAAATCTGAAGTATCCACCAGAGATAGCGCTACAGAAAGTAATTAAGATTCCTCACTTTCTGAATGGATATCTGTAGGGAAGTTGTTTTTTGTTGCAGTATTTCTCCCTCCACACACACCTTTTGCCTGGTATTTGAAGCAACTTTGACTGAAGTGCCACTGTTCTTTCTCCCTAAACTGTACAGATTTCCCCAGTTGGCAAATCCTTTACCACCCTCTGTAAGTCCCTAGTAAATGGTACCCCTGGTACCTAGGGCCTGAGTTACTAAAGAGGGCCCCTAAGGGCTGCAGCATGAATTATACCACTGTAAGGGACCCCTCACCAAGCACATGACAGGCTGTCATTGCAAGCTGCGTGTCTTGGTGCAGAAAAAGTGATAACGCAACATGGTACACAGCCTGTGTGCCATGTCCCCTAACACTGCATGCAGTATATCTTACAGCCTTAAGGCATGGTGCATTATTTCACCTGAGGGCATAAGTACATGAGCATATAAGCTCCTGCTACGTCTTTGTCAATTCTCAGACAAAGTCAGTGACCAGGGAATCCATTTTAAATACATGTACTGGACACTGGTCACTACGAGTTAACCAGGCTACATGATGGCTTCACTGAAGATAGGAGTGTTTGATACCATATATCTTGTAATAAGCCCTCATTGAATACAGTGATGGATTTATCAATACATGCACCCAGAGGGCACCTTAGAGATGCCCCCTGAAAACCTACCAGCCTCTGATGTGGTCAGTTTGAGCCAACCTGCCACCACCAGACAAGTCTGACCTATGGTGAGAGCCTTTCCTCTCAGGAGGCCCAGAATAAAAGCCTGCCCAGGAAGAGGGTTTAACACCTCTTCCCTTTTGGAGTGACTACTGCACTTCGGGTATTCAACAAGTCCCTGGCAGTGGTAGCCACTCACCTGGTCAGACAGGGGGGGTCCACATATTCCGGTCAACAATGCCAAAACCATACACATCACAATAGATCTGCTTCACCAGCTAGGATTCACCATCCGCACCACCAAGTCCCATCTCCAACCCCTGCAGATCCAACCTTACCTAGGATCTATGCTTAATGCAGAAATAAACCTGGCCTATCCCAGCCAAGCAAGAATCCAGTCTTTTCACTCATCTTCTTCTTTCAACCAAATCAGCAGATTACAGTCAGAACAGTCATGCGTTCACTTCTTGAAGGTTAGGTGCAAAGTTACTAAGTGTGAGGGCACCCTTGCACTAGCAAAGGTGCCCCCACATACATCAGGGTCATTTCCCCGGACTTTGTGAGTGTGCCATTACACACATGCACTTACATATAGGTCAATACCTATATGTAGCTTCACAATGGTAACTCCGAATATGGCCATGTAACATGTCTAAGGTCATGGAATTGTCCTCCTACTCCAAATCTGGTATTGGGGAGCCAATTCCATGCATCCTGGGGGCTCCACCATGGACCCCCCAGTACTGCCAAACCAGCTCTCTGAGGCTTGCACTGCAGCTACAGCTGCTGCCACCTCACAGATAGGGTTCTGCCCTCCTGGGGTCTGGGCAGAACAAACCATTTCCTATGTGAGCAGGGTGTTACACCTTCTCCCTTTGGAAATAGGTGTTAAAAGCTGATGAGGGGTAGCCTCCCCCAGCCTCTGGAAATGCTTTGAAGGGCACAAATGGTGCCCTCATTGCATAAACTAGTCTACAGTAGTTCAGGGACCTCTTCTCCCCTGCTCTGGTGGGAAACTGGACAAAGGAAAGGGGAGTGGCAACTCCCCTGTCCATCACCACCCCAGGGGTGGTGCCCAGAGCTCCTTCAGTGTGTCCCAGACTTCAGCCATCTTGCTTTGCAAGGTGTGGGGGCACTCTGGAGGGCTCTGAGTGGCCAGTGCTAGCAGGTGACGTCAGAGACTCCACCTGATCAGTCCATATCTGATAAGGTAGCCAGTCCCCCTCTCAGGGCTATTTAGGGTCTCTCCTGTGGGTTCTCTTCGGATTCTGCTTGCAAGTTTCCTTCATGAATCCTCTGCAACAACTTCAGCATCCTCTGACCTCGGATCAACCGCAGCCTGCTCCGAGAAACACTTTTCTTCAGCAACCTCAACTCCAAGTCAGCAACTACACAGGCTGGCGTCCTGAGGGCTCTCTAAAGCGCTGAGAGCCCCCTCTTCCTCCTCACACAGAGTTGAGGCCCCCAGGTACCTCCTGGGTCCATCCAGTGACATTTTGATGAAAAACTGACCTTTGCTGTAGCCAAGGCTTGTTGGTGCCTTCCAACACAAAATCTCGTCTGCAATGATCTTCACAACGTGGGACATCTTTTGAATCACGCGGGAACCCGCTGGCATCTTCCTAGGGTGCATTTCTACAGTCTTCAACTAACCAGGGGCTCTTCTTTTTCACCCTCTTCTGGGTTGGCAGGGGCTCCTGTCCTTCCTGGAACTTCTTTCGACTTCTGGACTTGGTCCCCTTCCTTTGCAGGTCTTCAGGTCCAATAATCCAGCAGTTGTTCTTTGCAGACTTGGTTGGCTGCTGCAAAATCCCCAAAACGAGGTGTAGTGTGCCCTAAGGAAACTTACAGTACTTTACTCCTGCTTTTCTGGGCTCTGAAGTGGGGTAATTTACTTACCTTTACTGTATTCTTACTCCAGCGATTCTGCGCACACACTACACTTGTCTAGGGGGGGGGATTTGTGATTCACATTCCACTTTTTTTAGTATATGACTCGTGTTGCCCCTACACCTATTTTCTCCCATTGCCTTCTATAGGATTTCCTACTGGTTGCATTGTTCTATGACTATTTACTTGTCTCATTTTGGTGTCTAGTGTATATATTGTGTATAATACTTACCTCCAGAAGGAGTATTGTCTCTAAGATATTTTTGGTACTGTCACCTAAATAAATACCTTTATTTTTGGTAACACGGAGTATTGTCTTTACTTGTGTATAAGTACTGTGTAACTATAAGTGGTATTGCATGAGCTTTGCATGTCTCCTAGAGCCTAAGCTGCTCTGCTATAGCTACCTCTGTCAGCCTAAGCTGCTAGAACACTACTACATTCACTAACAAGGGATAACGACCTGGTGTAAGTACCCAAGGTACCCACTACATACCAGGGAAGCCTCCTACAGTCTGTTGTCTAGAAAGACACCATCCCCATGGAGGCCGGGGATCCGGTACTCTAAGCAAGCAGCTACAGCGAAGGCAATTAGCATGTGCTTGTGCCCCCCACCAATACAAAAAAATAAGCCTTGGGGAGGTGGCAGTCCCCGAGGCATCAGGAGGCAGTCCCTCCCCCCCCCCCCTTTTTTTTAAATATATTATTATTATTATTATTTAAAAAGTCCCCTGGACTTGGCCCACCCGGGAGCATTAGCCTAATGCAGTTCCGGAGACTGTGCTTTGTTTTTAAAAATAAAAAAAGCTTTTTAACCATGGGAGAGTCCCTTTGGGGCCCCTCTATAGGAAGCTGACTTGGTGTGGTGACCACCTTTGGTGTGATTACCTTATACCTGGTCCAGGTGTCCTCTATAAGTGAAGTGGAGACTTTGTCTATGAATCGAGGGTAGCTGGATGAGCAGCCAAAACATGCAAAGCGTATACAATACCACTATAGTCACACAACACTTAGACACATGAAAGAACCACACAGTGTTATAAAAATAAAGGTACTTTATTGTAGTAAAACACTGAATTGTCAGTTCCCCAAGCATAGAAAGCAATAGGCATTGGTAAAAGCAATAGCAAATAGTGAGGGTCCTAGGGGAGGGCCAAACCATATACTAAAAAATGTGGTTGTGAAAGGCAGTCCCCCACCCAAGGAAGTGGAGTAAGTAGAGGTGAGCTGGGGGAGCTAGGACCCCCAAGAGGTGAGTACCAGAGTGACCCATAGCATCCAGGAGAGCAGAGGTAAGTGCATGTTTTCCTCCAAAACCAACAGAAGGACTTTGGAAAATGATTATGCAAGACACAACCAAGGCTGGAAGCACCCAAAGGTGGATGCTGACAGAAGATAACCTGCAGAGGAAGGGGTCTGAGTCCAGTATGAGTTGGATTGTCCGGTTGTGGTAGGAGCCACTAGCCACCCTTCTGTGGATGCAGGACCAGGTCGTCAGTGAAAGAAAAAGCTCAGCAGTGCAGCACAGGAGCCAAAGAGGAGTCCCATAAGTGATACAAGTGATGTCCCACGTCAGCAGTTGAGATGCAGTTGGTGCGTGGTGCTGGAAAACGACCCACAAGCCTTGGTAAATGCACCAGTGTCGGATAAGGTTTTGCAAGGCTAAAGAGGACCAGCAAGGTCCAGGGGACTCGAACTGTAAGGAAATGCCTCCTTGGCATGGTTACCCCCTGACTTTTTGCCTTTGCTCATGCTATGTTTTAAATTGAAAGTGTGCTGAGGCCTGCTAACCAGCCCCCAGCACCAGTGTTCTTTCCCTAACCTGTACTTTTGTATCCACAATTGGCACACCCTGGCATCCAGGTAAGTCCCTTGTAACTGGTACCTCTGGTACCAAGGGCCCTGATGCCAGGGAAGGTCTCTAAAGGCTGCAGCATGTCTTATGCCACCCTGGAGACCTCTCACTCAGCACAGACACACTGCTTGCCAGCTTGTGTGTGCTAGTGATAACAAAATGAGTAAGTCGACATGGCACTCCCCTCAGGGTGCCATGCCAGCCTCTCACTGCCTATGCCAGTATAGATAAGTCACCCCTCTAGTAGGCCTTACAGCCCTAAGGCAGGGTGCACTATACCATAGGTGAGGGCACCAGTGCATGGGCACTGTGCCCCTACAGTGTCTAAGCCAAACCTTGGACATTGTAAGTGCAGGGTAGCCATAAGAGTATATGGTCTGGGAGTCTGTCAAACACGAACTCCACAGCACCATAATGGCTACACTGAAAACTGGGAAGTTTGGTATCAAACTTCTCAGCACAATAAATGCACACTGATGCCAGTGTACATTTTATTGTGAAATACACCCCAGAAGGCACCTTAGAGGTGCCCCCTGAAACCTTAACCGACTATTTGTGTAGGCTGACTGGTTCCAGCAGCCTGCCACACTAGAGACATGTTACTGGCCCCATGGGGAGAGTGCCTTTGTCACTCTGAGGCCAGTAACAAAGCCTGCACTGGGTGGAGATGCTAACACCTCCCCCAGGCAGGAGCTGTAACACCTGGCGGCGAGCCTCAAAGGCTCACCCCTTTGTTCCAGCACCGCAGGACACTCCAGCTAGTGGAGTTGCCCGCCCCCTCCGGCCACGGCCCCCACTTTTGGCGGCAAGGCCGGAGGAAATAATGAGAATAACAAGGAGGAGTCACTGGCCAGTCAGGACAGCCCCTAAGGTGTCCTGAGCTGAAGTGACTCTAACTTTTAGAAATCCTCCATCTTGCAGATGGAGGATTCCCCCAATAGGGATAGGATTGTGACCCCCTCCCCTTGGGAGGAGGCACAAAGAGGGTGTACCCACCCTCAAGGCTAGTAGCCATTGGCTACTAACCCCCCAGACCTAAACACGCCCTTAAATTTAGTATTTAAGGGCTTCCCTGAACCTAAGAATTTAGATTCCTGCAAATTACAAGAAGAAGAGGACTGCTGAGCTGAAAACCCCTGCAGAAGAAGAAAGAAGACACCAACTGCTTTGGCCCCAGTCCTACCGGCCTGTCTCCTGCCTTCCAAAGAAACCTGCTCCAGCTACGTTTTCCCAAGGACCAGCAACCTCTGAATCCTCAGAGGACTGCCCTGCTTCAAGAAAGACAAGAAACTCTCGAGGACAGCGGCACTGCTCCAAAAAGACTGCAACTTTGTTACAGAGGAGCAGATTTAAAGACCCCTGCAAATCCCCGCAAGAAGCGTGAGACTTGCAACACTGCACCCGGCGACCCCGACTCGACTGGTGGAGAACCAACACCTCAGGGAGGACCCTCCGGCGACTCCGAGACCGCGAGTAACCAAAGTTGTCCCCCCTGAGCCCCCACAGCGACGCCTGCAGAGGGAATCCCGAGGCTCCCCCTGACTGCGACTGCCTGATCCTAAAGTCCCGACGGCTGGAAAAGACCCTGCACCCGCAGCACCTGAAGGAACGGAACTTCAGTGCAGGAGTGACCCCCAGGAGGCCCTCTCCCTTGCCTAGGTGGTGGCTACCCCGAGGAGCCCCCCCCCCCCCCCTTGCCTTCCTGCACCGTTGAAGAGACCCCTTGGTCTCCCATTGAAACCTACAGAGAACCCGACGCTTGTTTGCACACTGCACCCGGCCGCCCCTGCGCTGCTGAGGGTGTACTTTCTGTGTGGACTCGTGTCCCCCCGGTGCCCTACAAAACCCCCCTGGTCTGCCCTCCAAAGACGCGGGTACTTACCTGCTGGCAGACTGGAACTGGGGCACCCCCTCCTCTCCATTGAAGCCTATGTGTTTTGGGCACCTCTTTGACCTCTGCACCTGACCGGCCCTGAGCTGCTGGTGTGGTAACTTTGGGGTTGCTCTGAACCCCCAACGGTGGGCTACCTTGGACCCAAAACTGAGACCTGTAAGTGATTTACTTACCTGCTAAAAATAACAATACTTTACCTCCCCCAGGAACTGTGAAAATTGCAGTGTCCACTTTTAAAACAGCTATTTGTGTTTTATGTGAAAAGTATATACAGGGAGTGCAGAATTATTAGGCAAATGAGTATTTTGACCACATCATCCTCTTCATGCATGTTGTCTTACTCCAAGCTGTATAGGCTCGAAAGCCTACTACCAATTAAGCATATTAGGTGATGTGCATCTCTGTAATGAGAAGGGGTGTGGTCTAATGACATCAACACCCTATATCAGGTGTGCATAATTATTAGGCAACTTAACAAAAAACAAATATATACCCATTTCAATTATTTATTATTACCAGTGAAACCAATATAACATCTCAACATTCACAAATATACATTTCTGACATTCAAAAACAAAACAAAAACAAATCAGTGACCAATATAGCCACCTTTCTTTGCAAGGACACTCAAAAGCCTGCCATCCATGGATTCTGTCAGTGTTTTGATCTGTTCACCATCAACATTGCGTGCAGCAGCAACCACAGCCTCCCAGACACTGTTCAGAGAGGTGTACTGTTTTCCCTCCTTGTAAATCTCACATTTGATGATGGACCACAGGTTCTCAATGGGGTTCAGATCAGGTGAACAAGGAGGCCATGTCATTAGATTTCCTTCTTTTATACCCTTTCTTGCCAGCCACGCTGTGGAGTACTTGGACGCGTGTGATGGAGCATTGTCCTGCATGAAAATCATGTTTTTCTTGAAGGATGCAGACTTCTTCCTGTACCACTGCTTGAAGAAGGTGTCTTCCAGGAACTGGCAGTAGGACTGGGAGTTGAGCTTGACTCCATCCTCAACCCGAAAAAGCCCCACAAGCTCATCTTTGATGATACCAGCCCAAACCAGTACTCCACCTCCACCTTGCTGGCCTCTGAGTCGGACTGGAGCTCTCTGCCCTTTACCAATCCAGCCACGGGCCCATCCATCTGGCCCATCAAGACTCACTCTCATTTCATCAGTCCATAAAACCTTAGAAAAATCAGTCTTGAGATATTTCTTGGCCCAGTCTTGACGTTTCAGCTTGTGTGTCTTGTTCAGTGGTGGTCGTCTTTCAGCCTTTCTTACCTTGGCCATGTCTCTGAGTATTGCACACCTTGTGCTTTTGGGCACTCCAGTGATGTTGCAGCTCTGAAATATGGCCAAACTGGTGGCAAGTGGCATCGTGGCAGCTGCACGCTTGACTTTTCTCAGTTCATGGGCAGTTATTTTGCGCCTTGGTTTTTCCACACGCTTCTTGCGACCCTGTTGACTATTTTGAATGAAACGCTTGATTGTTCGATGATCACGCTTCAGAAGCTTTGCAATTATAAGAGTGCTGCATCCCTCTGCAAGATATCTCACTATTTTTGACTTTTCTGAGCCTGTCAAGTCCTTCTTTTGACCCATTTTGCCAAAGGAAAGGAAGTTGCCTAATAATTATGCACACCTGATATAGGGTGTTGATGTCATTAGACCACACCCCTTCTCATTACAGAGATGCACATCACCTAATATGCTTAATTGGTAGTAGGCTTTTGAGCCTATACAGCTTGGAGTAAGACAACATGCATAAAGAGAATGATGTGGTCAAAATACTCATTTGCCTAATAATTCTGCACTCCCTGTATGCTACTGTAATTATTCAAAGTTCCTAAAGTACTTACCTGCAATACCTTTCAAATGAGATATTACATGTAGAATTTGAACCTGTGGTTCTTAAAATAAACTAAGAAAAGATATTTTTCTATAACAAAACCTATTGGCTGGATTTGTCTCTGAGTGTGTGTTCCTCATTTATTGCCTGTGTGTATGTACAACAAATGCTTAACACTACTCCTTTGATAAGCCTACTGCTCGACCACACTACCACAAAATAGAGCATTAGTATTATCTCTTTTTGCCACTATCTTACCTCTAAGGGGAACCATTGGACTCTGTGCATGCTATTCCTTACTTTGAAATAGCACATACAGTCAACTTCCTACATTGAACCAAGGAGGGGAGTCCGGGGTGACCCTCGGCAGCTGGGAGAGTCGCTAGGAGAGGAGGCAGCCCTCATAGTCAACCCACTGGCAGCAGTCACAGGCGTCTCAGTGAGGCCCACTCAGCACACCTGAAGAGGAGTCCCACGTTGCTGGAGCAGCAGAGAGGAGACTGCGCTTGGCAAGAAAAAGTGCTGGGGTCGGGGCCTATGCGGTGCCTGAAGATCCTTTGGAGGAGGGACAAACAAGCCTTGGTAGCTGCAAGAGTCGTGGTGCACGTGAGTATTGTCCTGCAAGGAGAGGCAAGGGCTTATGGTCTCCCAAGGTGGACAGCTGGCAGAGAGGATCAAGGGGACCACTCCAGACCACCACCTGCGATGCCGGATCCATGCAGTTCTGGAGAATAGCGGATCTACGCAGCCAGTCGTCATTGAAGGTGGTGCTTTCAGATGCAGGGGAGCAACTCCTCCACTGCAAAGGAGATTCCTTCTTACCACTTGGTGCAGGCTGGAGTCTTGTTGACCCCAGAGGATGCACAGCCAGGAAAATATTGCAGTTGCTGGAGGGAGCTGGAGAAACAATGTTGCAAAGCGGAGTCATCGCTGAAGTTGCATATTGTTGGTTCCTGCAAAGTCCAGTTGCAGTTTTAGTGGCCAGAAAATTAAGTAAACGATTCAGAGGAGTCCTGCTGGAATCTTGCACATCGAATCTTAGGATCCACCCAAGAGGAGCTCTAAATAGCCCAGGAAGGGGGATTGGTCACCTAGCAGGGTGACCACCTATCAGGAGGGGACTGTGACATCACCTACCTGACCTGGCCACTCAGACCCTCCCAGGATCCTCTGCCCACCTTTGGTTCATGATGGCAGAATGAAGTGGACACGTGGAGGAGCTCTGGGCACCACCCCTGGCATGGGGATGGACAGGGGAGTTGTCACTCCCTTTTCCTTTTTCGCGCCAGAGCAGGGACTAGGGGTCCCTATACTGGTGCATACTGGTTTATGCAAGTAGGTCACCAGATATGCCCCTCAAAGCATACCGGTCTCTTGGAGAGGTAAGAAGGGTCTTGAGCCACGGACAGGAATCGACTACAGAAGCACAGACAACTAAAATGATTGTTCAATTGAGGTCTATTATTTTTTTGTCCACTGGCTTGATGAGTGTGGTTAAAGAGATTAGCACAAGCTTCATAGGAGTATCTGATCATACACTGGATATGGCACCTGTCAAGGCTATTGCAGCCACAGTTAAGAGGTGGATACTGAGGGGCGGAATGGAGCGAAGAGCTTTCTAAAACTAAAGACGTTATGATGTAGATATTTTTTCCAACCTCAACTGGAAACCACAGGGAAATGTCCAACATAATCTGATGCTTTTGCAAGAGATGACCTTGGTAACAAATCGCATTGTTTTAGTCTTTAGTCTGGACTAGATGGTAATCTGAAATTAGACATTCATTGTTGAAAGACAGCCGGGCGCAGTCTCCACTAGTTTCTAAATAGGTTCCTTTTGTAAGCTTGAGAATAATTTAACCACAGTGTACTGAGCTTGCAGGCATGGCCAGTTTCACCTTCAGGGACCGTCCGGCAGATTACGATAGCACCTCCCAAGCACAGACCACGTTTGGGCACTGGCAAAGGACAAAATCCTTTCTTGGATCTCCATGCCCACTTATTCCCTTGACCGTGCTGGGCTTCTCCCACAAGACTAGGCCCAAAGACAGTGAAAGGGTCAATGTAGGCTGGTTGGTTTGCATCTTCTCCTCATTGGTTCTTTTTTGTCACTTCCATTAGTACTGGGAACTCCCAATAGGTCCTCAGTGTTAGCCAGTGATACTGTTTTTTCCACACAGGTGGTTTAGCTGTTCACAGACAATACCTTCTTTATTTGGCTCACTAAGTGAGCTCAGTTGGGGCATAGTAGCTTGCAGAGTCTGCTCTAATTCAGCCCAGAAGTACCTCTGGAGTGTTCCACAGTGAAAGCAGTAGAGCAGGCATCACAGTTATCAACAGACTTGTTTGGTTTTCTATACCTACCCGATTAAAGTCCGAAAATGAGCTGAGCCTGAATGGAAGTGAATTCCATAGAGGATAAGGAGTCTCAAAAGATCGGAACCTATATGGTGCACATTGGGGTTTGAGCACTGCAGGGAGAATGAGGCCTGATAATATGATAGATTTTGGAGATTGGCCTGTTATGAGAGGTAGAGTGAGGCGAGCAGGACGCATACATTACATACGTTTGCTGAAGTTTGAACTGCACCAATTTTTTGGTACAGTGTAGGCTACTGATCTGGGATCTGGCTGATGCAGACTAATTCATAGGCATAAAAATGTATTTTTTTATGATTGATTGTGCCTCTCCAGTCTCTGGTTTCTCTGTCCCTGTTTGTTTGTTGCTTTTTTCATGGGGTTGACAGTAAGGGTTCTTGTACTTGACTGTGTGTTCATAGCATTGTGCAGTAAAGAGGTACAAAGTCCGAAGGAAATTCTAAAAATGGCATTTTGCAAGAAACTATAAGCCCAAAATATTTATATTATTATATATTTAAAGAATACGTTTGAAAAACTGGAGTATTTTTAAACCAGAATCAATAAAGGGCCATTTTTGTTTTAACAATAGTGTAATTCTTCATACACGTTAGTGTGTTTTGCATTTGCTTTCCTTACTGCTTCTAGTGCGTGATGATGCACTAAGATTTTTCTGATGCCCAGTGAACAGAGTTTGCTATACTAGATTCAGTGGGGATGCTACAAAGGAGAAAACTGAACTACAACATCAAACAGTGTCAGTGTAATACCTAGCATGTAAGCATCACTGAGTGAGGTGTGTAAGAAATATTTGGGTTTCACAGCTGCTGGGATATTTCATAAACGCAAACTCTGCAAAGGGGGCATGATAGCCATCAGAACATTATCAATGGTATGTAGCCTTTTTCTTATTTGTAACTTGTATTTATTTATTTTTCTTCCCTTATTTACAGCATGCAGCACATGGCAAAGAGGTGGCAGTCTCCTGTGCCTAAAAGGTTTGTATGTAATTAGAAATCTTTTCTTCTGCCATAGTGACAGTCTCTTTTTGTAAACTAAAACGTTTGCAGTAGTATTTGTGTGAACAATTATACATTGCTTACTACACATGTCCTTTACTTTTGATTTCAAATATTCTTGATCTTTAATTCACATACTCAAACCAGTACCTACTTGCTAGTTTAAAATGTGTTATTGGGACTGTATGTGTGCAAACATTTTAATTGACTTCATTGTACATAACTGAAAGATTATGATCATGATAAAACATAACATAAATCAATCAGATCTGCTGTGGAACCAAGAAATGAATACACAACTGTATTGGGTGTTTGGGCCAAAAATAAAGAAATGGGAGAAGAGTGGCAAAATTGCTGCAATACCATAGAGAAACCTTGCATGTACGTGTGGACTAGAGAAATGGGCTTCACATTTACTCTGTAGCATTCAAGTTTGTGTAGAGAATAATGTTTGGGAACAGCATTTAAATTTATTTAAAAACATGTGCCTCCAAAAGAATTGATTGCAGCCCTTGAAGAGTAGGTTGGAAATTTTGCACTTGAAATAAGGTTAAGGGTTAAGAACATAAAAAAAATGGAAATAGGTAGACTTGGGCAGCCCTGATAATGATGTCTGTGGAGATTTGTCATGTTTTGGGAGATGCTATAACCCAGTCACCTCACCCCAAATGCCCAAGATGATAACTCTTCCTTTAATTCCTCTGTTACACATATGCTAGAAAGGGAGGTCGAGGTGGTCAGCTTTACAGTTTTATAATGATTCTACTTTGTCAGCAAGTTCCTCTATCGACCTGATTGTTGTGGACTTACTTATGATTCTTTCTGAAAGACCAGACCTCCCTTCTGTTAGTGTATTTAAAATTGAAATATTTTGATGTGCAAGGAACCCCTGGTACCCTCTTTTATTTTCATGTATAGACCGCTACAAGTATTTCACTCCCGAATTGCATTTATCTGCATTTTACGATACGTGGAGAACATTTAGTTGTTTTGATTTTTTTTTTCTTTCTTTTCTTCATATTCCGGAGATGTTATGCTTTATTTTCATATTAGATGTCTATACAGGGAGTCTCTTCTTCACAAATACCCTGCAATATTCAGTGTCCCATTCAGTTTTTAGACAGGTGTTCATTTTTTTCTGTTTCCGTTATCCACATTCATCCACTCTTCTATGAATCTTTGTGGTGCCAGTTCATTTTTTCACTAATGTCTAGTTTCTTTCCTTGGACATTCCATTTTGCCGCTCCCTACAGCTTCATAAATTAGAGGAAGTGAAGATGGAGAAGTTCAGGAATACTTGAGTACCAAGCATAGCAGCTTAAAATCAATCAAAAAGGCAGTTCTCGCATGGTTGGAAAAATTAAGTTGCTGTCTTGGTTTGGCTACCGTCACAATAGGTGGGAATTATAATGCTGGTAAGGTTTTTCAAAAAGTGCTGCTACATTTGGACATCTGACTTTACAGACAGTTGAAAAAAAAAAGCTCAAATGCATCAATGAAACCAAATGCAACGATCAACCAGATACCTCCTAAATTAATCAACATTTTTGTCATTAAAATCGAAAGCCACTTGTCGATTATGTAGGTGTGCTAAAATTCAACTTGTTAGGAGGTTTTTTAATTTTGTACAAACTTATTTGATCATCTTTAACAGGCGAAGACGAAGCCCATCCCCACCTCCAGTAAGAAGGCGGAGAACCCCTTCACCACCACCACCGCCTCCACCTCCTCCGCGGCGACGTCGATCACCTTCACCTCTCAGACGCAGGTAATTACATCATTAGAACTTGAAGTACATTTTTGGAAAGTATTTTTTTCCATGAGTTCAGTTTGTTATCCTTTTTCTAGGACACCATCCCCTCCTCCACGGAGGCGTTCTCCTTCTCCAAGAAGGTATTCACCACCAATACAGAGGAGGTACACTCCTTCACCGCCTCCCAAAAGAAGAACTGTTACACCCCCACCTCCACCACTTCTTAAAAGAAGACTATCTCCATCTCCACCTCCTAAACATAGAATTTCTCGTTCTCCACAACCAAAACAAAGAATTTCTCCTGTGGCAAAGAGACACTCGCCTTCGTTATCTTCAAAACATAGAAAAGTATCCCCTCCAAGCAGGTCAAACCGTGAAATGCGATCCCCGCCGCAGAACAAAAGACATTCACCTTCCCCTCGGTCAAGACCTCCACGTATCTCTCCAACTCCTCCTCCCCCTCTTCGCAGGGGACCTTCTCCTTCCCCCACAAGAAGACAACAATCACCATCTCCAGTCACTAGGCCCATCAGGAGAGTGTCACGGACACCTGAACCTAAGAAGATTAAAAGGTAATTCATTTTTTCCTAAACAAAACTGTGTTCAGTTCTTAATATTGGTCTGTTCATGTTTATCATTCTTTAAGCATTACCTGTGCTGTAGGCTGCAAACTTCAAAGCAATTCAAAATTGTTTGAGAATGAGTAGCTTTTTTAACAATTTATACATTTTTAGCACCAGAGAGAGTAACTTTTTAGTAAAGTAGGTAGCAATCTTAGCAAGCGAACTCTCTAAAAAGTAAACTGCTCATTTTAAGTGATTTGTGTGTTATAGTTTTGGGTCTTGAAGGATCTCATTGAGTACCTGCAGACAGCCTCTTTAGAAAAGGAATGACTTATTGTAGGAAGCTGGCCTGTTGTGTGGTGGGTACCTGTGGTGCTTACACCTTGTGATAGTTCCAGGTATCCCCTCTTAGTGAAGTGTCTAGAAGCCAGGTTCTCTAGAGGTAGGTGTGGATGAGCAGCCAAGGCTTATCTAGGAGACATGCAAAGCTCATGCAATATCATTGTAGTCACACAGCATTACACACATGAAAGAAAACAATCAGCTGTACAAAAATAAAGGTTCTTTATTTTTGGACCAAATCACCACAAAATACTAGACAGGTAACCCACCCTTAGGAGGTAATACACTAAATGTATACACTATTAATCAGAAACATGCATAGAAAAGGTTACAAAACAGTCCAAATAGCAATAACCTATAGTGACCCTAGGGGGGAGCACAAACCATATACAAAAAAAAAAGAATGGAACGTGAACAAGATACCCCCACCAAGGTAAGTAAAATGTGTAGAGGGGAGCTAGGAGTACTAGAAAACCACAGAGCTAATTAACAGTACCCCCCAGCGACCAGGAATGCTGGAGTAAAACACTGGAATTTCCCCAAACCACCCAAAAGGAGGAAAAGAAGACACCCAGAGAAGACTGCAAGAAAACCAGCGGTGGATTCCTGAAGAAAGAAGACCTGTGGAGAGAGGGGACCAAGTCCAAGGGTCACAGTGGAGTCCAGGAGGAGTACAAGCTACTACCCACCCAGCTGAGGATGCAGGATTGGTCAACGGTAACGAAGAACAGATCAGCACTGCAACCCTGGAGTAGGAGAAGAGTTCTTGATGGATGCAGATGAAACCCCACGCTGGAAGGAAGATTGCAGACGGGTGTTGGTGCAGGAATTTCACCAACAAGCCTTGGCAAAGGCAAACTCGCGGTTAGTGTAAAAGAGGTGCAGCCAGGGCCCACAAGGTCCAGGAGGACTCAACCCAGGAGTGGGAGTCACAGTAGACCCTCAGTGTTGCAGAGAGTCTACAGGAGCAGAGGCAGCACCCTCAGGACGGGGACACTGGAGTCACAGAAGAAGCCCATGCAGCACTACAAAAGAGAATCCCACGCCACAGGAGAACCATGCAGGCGGCTGTGCGTTGCAGGATGGAGTGCTGGGGGGCTGGAGCTACACTTCACCTGAAGATCACCTGGAGGAGATGCAAACAAGCCTTGGCAGCTGCAAGGGACGCAGTGCACGGGGGTATTGTCTTGCGTGTGAAGGCAAGGTCTTACCGTCACCAGAGTTGGACAGTTGACAAAGAGGACTACTCTGGACCACCACCCTTGATGCGGGATCCATTTGGCTCAGCGGGAGAGGGGATCGATGTAGCCGGTCATCTCTTGTTGCAGGGGAGTGACTCCTCTCCAATGGACATTCCTTCTTCATGTTGTGCAGGCTGAAGAGTTGCAGTCTTCTGAGGATGCATGGCTGGGGAAATTTTGCAAAGCTGTCTGGAGACGTGGAAACAAAGTTGCAGAAGAATCTTCTTCGTTGTAGCAGCGTTTTTTGATTTCTGAAGGGTCCAGTTGCGGTTCCAGTAGCCAGAAGTCGAAGTGGAGGTTGCAGAGGAGTCCTGCTGGAATCTTGCAAGCCTAATCTGAGAATCCACCCAAGAGAGAGACCTTAATAGCCCTAAGAGGGGGATTGGTCACCTATCCAGGTTAGCACCTATCAGGTGGCGGGGCTATGACACCTGCCTGGCCTGGCCACTTGGATGCTCCCAGAGTTCCCTGCCAACCATGGAAACAAGATGGCAGAACCCAGGGACCCTCTGGAGAAGCTCTGGGCACCACCCCTTTCCATTGCCAGTTTCGCGCCAGAGCAGGGACGGGGGTCCCTGAACTGGTGTGGACTGGTTTATGGACAGAGGGCATCAATTGTGCCCTTCAAAGCATACCCCTATTTCCAAAGGAAGAGGGTGTTACCCCCCTCTCCCTAAGAAAATCTTTTGTTCTGCCTTCCTGGGCTTGATCACATCAAGCAGCAGGAGGGCAGAAACCCATCTGAGGGGTGGCAGCATTTGGGTTGCCCGGAAAACCTTGTGAGACCGGTGGTAGCAATGCTGGGGTTCCTTTAAGGATCCACCAGATTGCATGGAATCATACTTCCAATACTTGCATCTATATTGGGGTATGATTCCGACATGTTTGATACCAAACATGCCCAGGTTCGGAGTTACCATTATGTAGCTGGATGTAGGTAGTGACCTTTGTACAGTACACGCGTAAAATGGCATTCCCGCATTCACAAAGTCCAGGAAAATGGTTCTGGAGTTTGTGGGGTCACCTCTACTAGTGCAGGGGTGCTCTCATACAAAGGTACCTACCCTGCCATCTGGTCTGAGAGGGCCTACCAGAGGGGTGACTTATAGTGACCTGTAGTGAAAACGAGTGCATGCACCCGTTTCACGCAGGCTGCAATGGCAGGCCTGCAAAGCCCTTTGCATGGGCTCCTTATGAGTGGAAGAATAACTGCTGCAGCTAACAGGGGGCCCCTGCAACCCCAATACCCTGGGTACCTAGGTACCATATACTAGGGACTTTCACGGGGAGACCAGTCTGCCAATTGTGGGAAGAAAAAGGTACAATTTAGAGGAGAGTGTAAAACTATTGGGGTCCTAGTTAGCAGGACCCCATCAAAAGCTTAGTCTGTAACCCAAGTGGCTGCTTTACAGCTTGCATGAGTTAAATTGATTTGTAAAGCCACTCATATAGTGGCTTGGAGATAAATGCCAGCAGAGAGGAGGATCCAGTGCTGATTCTCGGTGTACTACAACAAGCCCTTCCAGGCAGTAAAGGCCATTAGTGCATCCTTTCTGGAGTTAGGTTAGCAGTTACTGTGCCATCATTGTTTGCATGCTTTGTGATCTCAAAATAGAATCAAAGTGCCTTGATGGACAGTTTATGGATAGATTGTTTTCACGTCCAGAAAAATAGCAAAATATACAAAAAATAGTACAGCAAATTTATTTTAGTACATGGTAAGTGTAATGTGTACTAAAGGGTGGGAAAAAAGATGGATCCTTAAAACCTCCATATTTTCATGGTCTTTTTTTCTGCATGTTGGAGTTTCTAAAAAGGAAGGTCTCTTTGAGTTGGTGTTGCTACATACTATGCAGTGTGGTAGTTTGTTTGAACATGTGACTCCCCTGTATTAGTAGCAGTAAAGACATATGTTTGGGGGGGTAAACCACATTTTCTGGCACATTATCTTTCCATGAATTTGCTCCTGCATCCTAGTGCCCCCCAATCTACAGTTGGGCTTCCACTTAATACACATGCAAATCTGGCAGTGTCTGTCCTTCCTTGTTGTATAGCAGATTTCTTGTTTAGGCCCATCCCTTTCGTCTATTTTCTCTAACCATTAGATCTAAGATTGGTTGTAGTGATTTAAACGCAGCTGCTTCATGTAAGGAAATGCCTCCTTGGCATGGTTACCCCCTGACTTTTTGCCTTTGCTGATGCTATGTTTTGAATTGAAAGTGTGCTGAGGCCTGCTAACCAGGCCCCAGCACCCGTGTTCTTTCCCTAACCTGTACTTTTGTATCCACAATTGGCACACCCTGGCATCCAGGTAAGTCCCTTGTAACTGGTACCTCTGGTACCAAGGGCCCTGATGCCAGGGAAGGTCTCTAAGGGCTGCAGCATGTCTTATGCCACCCTGGAGACCCCTCACTCAGCACAGACACACTGCTTGCCAGCTTGTGTGTGCTGGTGAGAACAAAATGAGTAAGTCGACATGGCACTCCCCTCAGGGTGCCATGCCAGCCTCTCACTGCCTATGCAAGTATAGATAAGTAACCCCTCTAGCAGGCCTTACAGCCCTAAGGCAGGGTGCACTATACCATAGGTGAGGGCACCAGTGCATGAGCACTGTGCCCCTACAGTGTCTAAGCCAAACCTTAGACATTGTAAGTGCAGGGTAGCCATAAGAGTATATGGTCTGGGAGTTTGTCAAACACGAACTCCACAGCACCATAATGGCTACACTGAAAACTGGGAAGTTTGGTATCAAACTTCTCAGCACAATAAATGCACACTGATGCCAGTGTACATTTTATTGTGAAATACACCCCAGAGGGCACCTCAAACCTTAACCGACTATCTGTGTGGGCTGACTGGTTCCAGCAGCCTGCCACAACCGAGACATGTTGCTGGCCCCATGGGGAGAGTGCCTTTGTCACTCTGAGGCCAGTAACAAAGCCTGCACTGGGTGGAGATGCTAACACCTCCCCCAGGCAGGAGCTGTAACACCTGGCGGTGAGCCTCAAAGGCTCACCCCCTTTGTTCCAGCACCACAGGGCACTCCAGCTAGTGGAGTTGCCCGGAAACCCCCCCCCCCCCCCCCCCCCGGCCCCACTTTTGGCGGCAAGGCCGGGGGAAATAATGAGAATAACAAGGAGGAGTCACTGGCCAGTCAGAACAGCCCCTAAGGTGTCCTGAGCTGAAGTGACTCTAACTTTTAGAATTCCCCCAATAGGGATAAGATTGTGACCCCCTCCCCTTGGGAGGAGGCACAAAGAGGGTGTACCCACCCTCAGGGCTAGTAGCCATTGGCTACTAACCCCCCAGACCTAAACCCGCCCTTAAATTTAGTATTTAAGGGCTCCCCTGAACCTAAGAATTTAGATTCCTGCAACTACAAGAAGAAGAGGACTGCTGAGCTGTAACACCCCTGCAGAAGAAGAAAAGAAGACACCTACTGCTTTGGCCCCAGACCTACCGGCCTGTCTCCTGCCTTCCAAAGAAACCTGCTCCAGCGACGCTTTCCCCAGGACCAGCGACCTCTGAATCCTCAGAGGACTGCCCTGCTTCAAGAAAGACCAGAAACTCCAGAGGACAGCGGCACTGCTCCAAAAAGACTGCAACTTTGTTACAGAGGAGCAGATTTAAAGACCCCTGCAAATCCCCGCAAGAAGCGTGAGACTTGCAACACTGCACCCGGCGACGCCAACTCGACTGGTGGAGAACCAACACTTCAGGGAGGACCCTCCGGCGACTCCGAGACCGTGAGTAACCAAAGTTGTCCCCCCTGAGCCCCCACAGCGACGCCTGCAGAGGGAATCCCAAGGCTCCCCCTGACCGCGACTGCCTGACTCTAAAATCCCGACGGCTGGAAAAGATCCTGCACCCGCAGCCCCCAGCACCTGAAGGAACGGAACTTCAGTGCAGGAGTGACCCCCAGGAGGCCCTCTCCCTTGCCCAGGTGGTGGCTACCCCGAGGAGCCCCCCCCTTGCCTGCCTGCACCGCTGAAGAGACCCCTTGGTCTCCCATTGGAAACCTGACGCTTGTTGGCACACTGCACCCAGCCGCCCCCGCGATGCTGAGGGTGTACTTTTTGTGTGGACTTGTCCCCCCCACCCCCCCCGCCCTACAAAACTCCCCTGGTCTGCCCTCCGAAGACGCAGGTACTTACCTGCTGGCAGACCGGAACCGGGGCACCCCCCTTCTCTCCATTGAAGCCTATGTGTTTTGGGCACCTCTTTGACCTCTGCACCTGACCGGCCCTGAGCTGCTGGTGTGGTAACTTTGGGGTTGCTCTGAACCCCCAACGGTGGGCTACCTTGGACCCAAAACTGAACCCTGTAGGTGGGTTACTTACCTTCAAAAACTAACAATACTTTACCGCCCCCAGGAACTGTGAAAATTGCAGTGTCCACTTTTAAAACAGCTATTTGTGTTTTATGTAAAAAGTATATATGCTACTGTAATTATTCAAAGTTCCTAAAGTACTTACCTGCAATACCTTTCAAATGAGATATTACATGTAGAATTTGAACCTGTGGTTCTTAAAATAAACTAAGAAAATATATTTTTCTATAACAAAACCTATTGGCTGGATTTGTCTCTGAGTGTGTTTCTCATTTATTGCCTGTGTGTATGTACAACAAATGCTTAACACTACTCCTTTGATAAGCCTACTGCTCGACCACACTACCACAAAATAGAGCATTAGTATTATCTTTTTGCCACTATCTTACCTCTAAGGGGAACCCTTGGACTCTGTGCATGCTATTCCTTACTTTGAAATAGCACATACAGAGCCAACTTCCTACACTTCATATACACCCTGCTTTCTATCCCCAGAACCTGTACAGAGGGCATAACATAAACGTTTCCCTGAGCTCATCCTAGTCTATTAAAATGATTGAAAAACTTTATACAGGCAGTTGGTTGGACAGGTTATTTCTTGGAGTGTACTTATGTAGGAAAATGCCCCTGTTGGCATGGTCACCCCCCCAACACACACACACACTTTTTGCCTTGTGTTAATGCCAGCTTTGATTGGAAGTGTGCTGGGACCCTGCTAACCAGGCCCCAGCACCAGTGTTCTTTCCATAAAACTGTACCTTTGTTTCCACAATTGGCACAGCCCTTGCACACAGTTAAGTCCCTTGTAAAAGGTACCAAGGGCCCTGTGGCCAGGGAAGGTCCCTAAGGGCTGCAGCATGTATTATGCCACCCTCAGGGATCCCTCACTCAGTACATGCACACTGCTTTGCAGCTTGTGTGTGCTAGTGGGGAGAAAAGACAAAGTCGACATGGCACTCCCCTCAGAGTGCCATGCCCACAAACCAGTGCCTGTGGCGTGGGTAAGTCACCCCTCTAGCAGACCTTACATTCCTAAGGCAGGGTGCACTATACCACAGGTGAGGGCATAGCTGCATGAGCACAATGCCCCTACAGTGTCTAAGTCAATTCTTATACATTGTAAGTGCAGGGTAGCCATACTGAGTATATGGTCTGGGAATCTGTCATTACAAACTCCACAGCACCATAATGGCTACAGTGAATACTGGGAAGTTTGGTATCAAACTTCTCAACACAATAAACCCATACTGAGGCCAGTGTGGGATTTATTGAATAATGCACACAGAGAGCATCTTAGAGATGCACCCTGTATGTTAGCCCAACTGCTAGTGCAAGGCTGACCGGTCTGTGGCAGCCTGCCACTTCCAGACAGGTTTCTGACTAAATGGGATGAGTGCCTTTGTGCACTCTGTGGTCAGAAACAAAGTCTGTCCTGGGTGGAGGTGCTTCATACCTCCCCCTACAGGAACTGTAACACCTGGCGGTGAGCCTCAAATGCTTAAGCCTGGTGTTACAGTGCCCCAGGGCACTCCAGCTAGTGGAGATGCCCGCCCCCCCGGACGAGCCCCCACTTTTGGTGGCAAGTCCAGAGGGATAATGTGAAAAACAAGGAGGAGTCACACCCTCAGCCAGGACCACCCCTAAGGTGTCCAGAGCTGAGAAATCCTCCATCTTGCTTTGGAGAATTAGGACCAATAGGGATGGGGATGTGCTCCCCTCCCTAGATGGAGTTTGGCACAAGGAGGGTGTTGCCACCCTCAGGGACAGTAGCGAATGGCTCCTGCCCCCTGACCATAACACACTCCTAAATTTAGTATTCACGGACGACCCTGAACCCAGATCATCAGATTCCTGACGACCTCAATAAAGGAGGACTGCTGAGCTGAAAAGCCTGCAGAGAAGAGGAGGAGACACTAACTGACTTGGCTCCAGCCCTCCCGCCCCGTCTCCTGCTTCGAAAAGCTGCAAGAAAGGAAGCAACGCGTTCTTCAGGACCAGCGATCACCGAGGACCTAGAAACTCCTGTGGACAGCAGACCTGTCCAAAAAAAAGATCACAAAACTAACTTTAAAGGGACTCCCACCTCACTCCTGAAGTGTGAGACCAACTAATCTGCACCCGACACCCCCGGCCGGTGTCCGGAGAAACAAACTATCCAGAGAGGACCCCAGGTGACTCCGTGTCCACCATGGGCTGACCTCTTTGCTCCCCCATGATGACGCCTGCAGAGGGAATCCCGAGGACCCCCGTGACCGAGACTGCCCGGGGCGAAGATATCTGACGACTGGAGAAGCAAAGCACCTGCAGCCCCCAGGCCCTTGAGAAACCGACCACCGTTGCAGAGGCGGCCTTCACCCTTGCCCAGTCAGTGGCTTGCCCGAGAGGCCCCCCTGTGCCCTGCCTGCAGCGCCCTAGTGACCCCCGAATCCCTCCATAGAGTTCTATTGAGAACCCCACACCTGTTTGCACACTGCACCCGGCAGCCCCCCGTTCGCTGATGGTGTGGTTTTTGTCCCTACTTGGGGCTCCTCCAGTACTCCTCCAAACCCAAACACCCCCCCCCCCCCCCCCCGGTCTGCCCTCTGACAACGCGGGTACTTACCTGCAATCAGCCTGGAACCGTAGTACCCCCGTCTCCATAGGCGTCCACGTTATTTTGGTTCCTTTTTTACCTCTGCACCTGACTGGCCCTGTGTTGCTGGTGCTGGGTGTTTGGGGTTACCTTGAACCCCCCACGGTGGGCTACTTATGCCCCAGAGACTGAACCTGTAAGTGTGGTACTTACCTCAGAAACTATACTGTTCGATGGCATGTGTAGCTGCAGATACACATGTTGTGCATAGCCCGCCATCTGGTGTTGGGTCGGAGTGTTACAAGTTGTTTTTCTTCGAAGAAGTCTTTCGAGTCACGAGACCGAGGGACTCCTCCTCTTTGCTTCCATTGCGCATGGGCGTCGACTCCATCTTCGATTGTTTTCTTTCCGCCATCGGGTTCGGACGTGTTCCTTTTCGCTCCGGGTTTCGGAACGGAAAGATAGTTAGAAATCCGGAAAATTACGTCGGTATTGTTGCGTTCGGGATCGGGTTAGATAGAATCGACATCGATTCGTGAAGAGCTCCGGTAGCCCTTCGGGGTAATTTCGATCCCCCGTCGGGGCCTGGTCGGCCCGACCGCGTGTAACATCGAGGCTGATGGAACGGACCCCGTTCCGATTCTGTCCTAAATTCCACAACAAATACCCATATACAGACCAAATGTTGGTCTGTAACCTGTGCCTGTCGCCCGAGCACAAGGAAGAAACTTGTGAGGCCTGTCGTGCGTTTCGATCCCGAAAAACGCTCCGTGACCGGCGAGCCAGAAGGTTACAGATGGCGTCCACGCCGACAGGACACCGAGAGTTCGAGGAACAAGGAGAAGAAGAGGAAGCCTTCTCTATCCATGAATCGGACTCGGATGAATTCGACGTCCACAAAACAGTGAGTAAGACATCGAAGCCAGCACACAAGAAAACAGACAAGGCCCAGGGGACGCCACTGCCAACAGGCCATGGCTCAACCCATAAAGTCGGTGACCACCCATCGGCATCGAAAAAGGCCGAACTAGTGCCGAGATCGTCCGACTCGGGTCGAGACACAGGCACGCAGCAATCTCGGGACCGAGAAAGTGCTGCCGACAAAGATCGATGCCGAGACAGCGGAGCCGAAGCTGCTCGACGCAGAGACAGCGGCACCGAGGAGGATCGACGCCAAGAAGTTTCGACTCCAAAAAAAGAGGAAAGCCGCCTCGGAGCCGAAAACGAGTAAGGACATAGTTTCGGTGCCGAAACGACCGGCAACCGAGCCAACTACCAGCTCCTATTCAGAGGAGCAATCACTGTCCTCTCAATTGCGCAGACATAGATTCGAGGACGAGTTACAATCCACTGAAGTGGACCACACTCAAAAGCGGATCTTTATACAGAGTGGAACAGGGAAGATCAGCACCCTTCCCCCTATTAGGAGAAAAAGGAGACTTGAGTTCCAAACACAGGAACAAGCACCACAAACAGAAGTGGTGAAGAAGGTAACTCCGCCACCCTCTCCTCCACCTGTAACTCACATATCACCGGCACAGACTCCGTCACACTCACCGGCTCACACCACCATGAGCCAAGATGACCAGGACGCTTGGGACCTATACGACGCCCCAGTGTCAGACAACAGTCCGGAGGCGTATCCTACCAAGCCCTCACCACTAGAGGACAGCACAGCGTATTCACAGGTGGTAGCTAGGGCAGCAGAGTTCCATAACGTGTCGCTACACTCGGAACCTGTCGAGGATGACTTCCTTTTCAACACCCTCTCCTCCACCCATAGCACCTACCAGAGCCTGCCTATGCTCCCAGGAATGCTAAGGCACGCAAAGCAAATCTTCAAAGAGCCTGTCAAGAGTAGAGCAATAACACCAAGGGTGGAAAAGAAATATAAAGCACCGCCCACAGACCCTGCTTTCATCACCTCACAACTGCCACCAGATTCAGTTGTAGTAGGGGCAGCTCGCAAGAGAGCCAACTCTCACACATCAGGCGATGCACCACCCCCGGATAAAGAAAGCCGCAAGTTCGACGCAGCCGGAAAAAGGGTCGCAGTACAAGCTGCAAACCAGTGGCGCATCGCTAACTCTCAAGCGCTCCTAGCGCGATATGACAGAGCCCATTGGGACGAGATGCAGCACCTCATCGAGCATCTACCCAAAGATTTACAAAAAAGGGCGAAACAGGTGGTTGAGGGGGGACAAAACAACTCCAATAACCAAATACGCTCCTCTATGGATGCAGCGGACACAGCTGCAAGAACAATTAAGACAGCAGTAACCATAAGAAGGCATGCGTGGTTACGAACATCTGGCTTTAAACCGGAGATACAGCAAGCGGTGCTCAATATGCCATTCAATGAGCAACAATTGTTCGGACCTGAAGTGGACACGGCAATTGAGAAGCTAAAAAAGGACACTGACACTGCCAAGGCCATGGGCGCACTCTATTCCCCGCAGGGCAGAGGCACTTTCGGCACCTTCCGCAAAACAACCTTCAGAGGGGGGTTTCGGGGTCAGGCCACACAAGCCAGTACATCACATTCAACACCGTCTACCTACCAGGGACAGTACCAAAGGGGAGGTTTTCGGGGCCAGTACAGAGGAGGACAATTCCCTAGAAACAGGGGAAAATTTCAAAGCCCAAAAACACCTGCAACCAAACAGTGACTCACAGGTCACTCATCTCCTCCACACAACACCAGTGGGGGGAAGAATAAGTCAGTATTACCAATCTTGGGAGGAAATAACAACAGACACTTGGGTCTTAGCAATTATCCAACATGGTTATTGCATAGAATTTCTCAAAATCCCTCCAAACATACCACCAAAAACACAGAATATATCAAAACAGCATTCAGACCTTCTGGAAATAGAAGTTCAAGCATTACTGCAAAAGAACGCAATAGAACTGGTACCAGGTACACAAATAAACACAGGAGTTTACTCACTGTACTTTCTAATACCAAAAAAGGACAAAACACTGAGACCAATCCTAGATCTCAGAACACTAAACACCTACATCAAATCAGAACACTTTCACATGGTCACACTACAAGAAGTGTTACCATTGCTAAAGCAACAAGACTACATGACAACCTTAGATCTCAAAGACGCGTATTTCCACATACCGGTACATCCCTCGCACAGGAAATACCTAAGGTTCGTATTCAAAGGAATACATTACCAATTCAAAGTACTGCCGTTCGGTATAACAACCGCACCAAGAGTCTTTACAAAATGCCTAGCAGTAGTAGCTGCACACATCAGAAGGCAGCAAATACACGTATTCCCGTATCTAGACGATTGGCTAATCAAGACCAACTCACTGACAAAGTGTTCACACCACACAGATCAGGTCATACAAACCCTCTACAAACTCGGTTTCTACGTCAACTATGCAAAATCACACATTCTGCCGTGCAAAGTACAGCAATACCTAGGAGCAACAATAGACACAACAAGGGGAATAGCCACTCCAAGTCCACAAAGGGTTCAAAATTTCCTAAAAGTTATACAAACCATGTATCCAACACAAAAAATACAGGCAAAGATGGTATTACAACTCCTAGGCATGATGTCCTCATGCATAGCCATTGTCCCGAACGCAAGACTGCACATGAGGCCCTTACAACAGTGCCTATCATCACAATGGTCACAAGCACAGGGTCACCTTCTAGATCTTGTGTTGATAGACCGCCAAACATACATCTCGCTTCTATGGTGGAACAGTATAAATTTAAACAAAGGGCGGCCTTTCCAAGACCCAGTGCCACAATACGTGATAACAACAGATGCTTCCATGACAGGGTGGGGAGCACACCTCAATCAACACAGCATCCAAGGACAATGGGACGTACATCAAACAAAGCTGCATATAAATCACCTTGAACTGCTAGCAGTTTTCCTAGCGTTAAAAGCATTCCAACCCATCATAACCCACAAGTACATTCTTGTCAAAACAGACAACATGACAACAATGTATTATCTAAACAAACAGGGGGGGACACACTCGACACAACTGTGCCTTCTGGCACAAAAAATATGTCAATGGGCAATTCACAACCACATTCGCCTAATAGCACAGTTTATTCCAGGGATCCAGAATCAACTTGCAGACAATCTCTCTCGAGATCACCAACAGGTCCACGAATGGGAAATTCACCCCCAAATTCTAAACACTTACTTCAAACTTTGGGGAACACCTCAAATAGACTTATTTGCAACAAAGGAGAACGCAAAATGCCAAAACTTCGCATCCAGATACCCACACAGGCAGTCTCAAGGCAATGCCCTAGGGATGAACTGGTCAGGGATATTTGCGTACGCTTTTCCCCCTCTCCTTCCATATCTAGTAAACAAATTGAGTCAAAACAAACTCAAACTCATACTGATAGCACCAACATGGGCAAGGCAACCTTGGTACACAACACTGCTAGACCTATCAGTAGTACCCCACGTCAAGTTGCCCAACAAGCCAGATCTGTTAACACAACACAAACAACAGATCAGGCATCCAAACCCAGCATCGCCGAATCTAGCAATCTGGCTCCTGAAATCCTAGAATTCAGACACTTAAACCTCACACAAGAATGTATGGAAGTCATAAAGCAAGCTAGAAGACCATCCACTAGACACTGCTATGCAAGCAAATGGAAAAGGTTTGTTTGCTACTGCCATCATAATCAAATTCAACCATTACACGCATCTCCAAAGGATGTAGTGGGTTACTTACTACACTTACAAAAATCGAACCTGGCCTTCTCTTCCATTAAAATACACCTTGCAGCAATATCTGCATACCTGCAGATTACCCATTCAACTTCACTATTTAGGATACCTGTCATTAAAGCGTTTATGGAAGGCCTCAAAAGAATTATACCACCAAGGACACCACCCGTTCCTTCATGGAACCTCAACATCGTCTTAACAAGACTCATGGGTCCACCTTTTGAACCCATGCATTCTTGCGAAATACAATTCCTAACCTGGAAAGTTGCATTTCTCATCGCCATCACATCTCTAAGAAGAGTAAGTGAAATTCAGGCGTTTACAATACAAGAACCTTTTATCCAAATACACAAAAATAAGGTCGTCCTAAGAACCAATCCTAAACTTCTACCAAAGGTTATTTCACCGTTCCACTTAAATCAAACGGTAGAACTACCAGTGTTCTTCCCACAGCCAGACTCGGTAGCTGAAAGGGCACTACATACATTAGACATCAGAAGAGCACTAATGTACTACATTGACAGAACAAAAGACATCAGAAAAACTAAATGTAGGAAGTTGGCTCTGTATGTGCTATTTCAAAGTAAGGAATAGCATGCACAGAGTCCAAGGGTTCCCCTTAGAGGTAAAATAGTGGTAAAAAGAGATAATACTAATGCTCTATTTTGTGGTAGTGTGGTCGAGCAGTAGGCTTATCCAAGGAGTAGTGTTAAGCATTTGTTGTACATACACATAGACAATAAATGAGGTACACACACTCAGAGACAAATCCAGCCAATAGGTTTTGTATAGAAAAATATCTTTTCTTAGTTTATTTTAAGAACCACAGGTTCAAATTCTACATGTAATATCTCATTCGAAAGGTATTGCAGGTAAGTACTTTAGGAACTTCAAATCATCAAAATTGCATGTATACTTTTCAAGTTATTCACAAATAGCTGTTTTAAAAGTGGACACTTAGTGCAATTTTCACAGTTCCTAGGGGAGGTAAGTATTTGTTAGGTTAACCAGGTAAGTAAGACACTTACAGGGCTTAGTTCTTGGTCCAAGGTAGCCCACCGTTGGGGGTTCAGAGCAACCCCAAAGTCACCACACCAGCAGTTCAGGGCCGGTCAGGTGCAGAGTTCAAAGCGGTGCTCAAAACACATAGGCTAGAATGGAGAGAAGGGGGTGCCCCGGTTCCGGTCTGCTTGCAGGTAAGTACCCGCGTCTTCGGAGGGGAGACCAGGGGGTTTTGTAGGGCACCGGAGGGGACACAAGCCCACACAGAAATTTCACCCTCAGCAGCGCGGGGGCGGCCGGGTGCAGTGTAGAAACAAGCGTCGGGTTTGTAATGGAAGTCAATGGGAGATCTAGGGATCTCTTCAGCGCTGCAGGCAGGCAAGGGGGGGGTTCCTCGGGGAAACCTCCACTTGGTCAAGGGAGAGGGACTCCTGGGGGTCACTCCTCCAGTGAAAGTCCGGTCCTTCAGGTCCTGGGGGCTGCGGGTGCAGGGTCTCTCCCAGGCGTCGGGACTTTAGGTTCAAAGAGTCGCGGTCAGGGGAAGCCTCGGGATTCCCTCTGCAGGCGGCGCTGTGGGGGTTCAGGGGGGACAGGTTTTGGTACTCACAGTATCAGAGTAGTCCTGGGGTCCCTCCTGAGGTGTTGGATCGCCACCAGCCGAGTCGGGGTCGCCGGGTGCAGTGTTGCAAGTCTCACGCTTCTTGCGGGGAGCTTGCAGGGTTCTTTAAAGCTGCTGGAAACAAAGTTGCAGCTTTTCTTGGAGCAGGTCCGCTGTCCTCGGGAGTTTCTTGTCTTTTCGAAGCCGGGGCAGTCCTCAGAGGATGTCGAGGTCGCTGGTCCCGTTGGAAGGCGTCGCTGGAGCAGGATCTTTGGAAGGCAGGAGACAGGCCGGTGAGTTTCTGGAGCCAAGGCAGTTGTCGTCTTCTGGTCTTCCGCTGCAGGGGTTTTCAGCTGGGCAGTCCTTCTTCTTGTAGTTGCAGGAATCTAATTTTCTAGGGTTCAGGGTAGCCCTTAAATACTAAATTTAAGGGCGTGTTTAGGTCTGGGGGGTTAGTAGCCAATGGCTACTAGCCCTGAGGGTGGGTACACCCTCTTTGTGCCTCCTCCCAAGGGGAGGGGGTCACAATCCTAACCCTATTGGGGGAATCCTCCATCTGCAAGATGGAGGATTTCTAAAAGTTAGAGTCACTTCAGCTCAGGACACCTTAGGGGCTGTCCTGACTGGCCAGTGACTCCTCCTTGTTTTTCTCATTATTTTCTCCGGCCTTGCCGCCAAAAGTGGGGCCTGGCCGGAGGGGGCGGGCAACTCCACTAGCTGGAGTGTCCTGCTGGGTTGGCACAAAGGAGGTGAGCCTTTGAGGCTCACCGCCAGGTGTGACAATTCCTGCCTGGGGGAGGTGTTAGCATCTCCACCCAGTGCAGGCTTTGTTACTGGCCTCAGAGTGACAAAGGCACTCTCCCCATGGGGCCACAACATGTCTCGGTTTGTGGCAGGCTGCTAAAACTAGTCAGCCTACACAGATAGTCAGTTAAGTTTCAGGGGGCACCTCTAAGGTGCCCTCTGGGGTGTATTTTACAATAAAATGTACACTGGCATCAGTGTGCATTTATTGTGCTGAGAAGTTTGATACCAAACTTCCCAGTTTTCAGTGTAGCCATTATGGTGCTGTGGAGTTCGTGTTTGACAGACTCCCAGACCATATACTCTTATGGCTACCCTGCACTTACAATGTCTAAGGTTTTGTTTAGACACTGTAGGGGTACCATGCTCATGCACTGGTACCCTCACCTATGGTATAGTGCACCCTGCCTTAGGGCTGTAAGGCCTGCTAGAGGGGTGTCTTACCTATACTGCATAGGCAGTGAGAGGCTGGCATGGCACCCTGAGGGGAGTGCCATGTCGACTTACTCGTTTTGTCCTCACTAGCACACACAAGCTGGCAAGCAGTGTGTCTGTGCTGAGTGAGAGGTCTCCAGGGTGGCATAAGACATGCTGCAGCCCTTAGAGACCTTCCTTGGCATCAGGGCCCTTGGTACTAGAAGTACCAGTTACAAGGGACTTATCTGGATGCCAGGGTCTGCCAATTGTGGATACAAAAGTACAGGTTAGGGAAAGAACACTGGTGCTGGGGCCTGGTTAGCAGGCCTCAGCACACTTTCAATTGTAAACATAGCATCAGCAAAGGCAAAAAGTCAGGGGGCAACCATGCCAAGGAGGCATTTCCTTACACTAAACAACTGTTTATTGCATTCCAAAAACCTCATACAGGAAACCCAATATCAAAACAGGGTATAGCCAGATGGATAGTTAAGTGCATCCAAATCTGCTACCTTAAAGCAAAAAGGGAGCTGCCCATTACAGCAAGGGCACACTCAACCCGAAAGAAAGGCGCTAGCATGGCCTTCCTAGGGAATATTCCAATGCACGAGATATGTAAGGCAGCCACATGGTCTACGCCTCACACATTTACTAAGCACTACTGTGTAGACGTGCTGTCCGCACAACAAGCCACAGTAGGTCAAGCCGTACTAAGAACTTTATTTCAGACTACTTCCACTCCTACAGGCTGAGCCACCGCTTTTGGGGAGATAACTGCTTACTAGTCTATGCACAACATGTGTATCTGCAGCTACACATGCCATCGAACTGAAAATGTCACTTACCCAGTGTACATCTGTTCGTGGCATTAGTCGCTGCAGATTCACATGTGCCCACCCGCCTCCCCGGGAGCCTGTAGCCGTTTGGAAGTTATCTTCAACTTTGTACATTTGTAAATATATTATTTAAACCTTAATTGGTACATACTTATTCACTCCATGTCATGGGCACTATTACTAACACACACAACTCCTACCTCACCCTCTGCGGGGAAAACAATCGAAGATGGAGTCGACACCCATGCGCAATGGAAGCAAAGAGGAGGAGTCCCTCGGTCTCGTGACTCGAAAGACTTCTTCGAAGAAAAACAACTTGTAACACTCCGACCCAACACCAGATGGCGGGCTATGCACAACATGTGAATCTGCAGCGACTAATGCCACGAACAGATGTACACTGGGTAAGTGACATTTTCATTACTTACCTCCCCCAGGAACTGTTGAAAATTGCAGTGTCCACTTTTAAATTGGCTTTTTGTCATTTTAAAGAAAACTGTGTACAATGTTGATTCCATTCAAAGTTCTAAGTATTACTGTGTAAAGTACCTTTCATTTAATGTAATTACCTGCTAAATCTTGTGGTTCTAGAAATAAATTGACAAAATAATATTTTTCTATATAAAAACCTATTGACCTGGAGTTAAGTCATTGAGTGTGTGTTTTTACTTATTGCTTGTGTGTGTACAACAAATGCTTATCACTACCTTCTGATAAGCCTAACTGCTCGACCACACTACCACAAATAGAGCATTAGTATTATATATTATTGCTTCTACAAAGCTTCTTGGGGAACCCCTGGTCTCTGTGCACACTATATCTAATTTTAAAATAGCATATACAGAGCCAGATTCCTACATACTTGATGTACTGGCCCATGGGGAACAGTGTCGAGACTGATTTGCATATGGCTGGTGTAGGAAGTTGGCTCTGTATGTGCTATTTCAAAGTAAGGAATAGTATGCACAGAGTCCAAGGGTTCCCCTTAGAGGTAAGATAGTGGCAAAAAGAGATAATACTAATGCTCGGTTTTGTGGTAGTGTGGTCGAGCAGTAGGCTTATCAAAGGAGTAGTGTTAAGCATTTGTTGTACATACACACAGGCAATAAATGAGGAACACACACTGAGACAAATCCAGCCAATAGGTTTTGTTATAGAAAAATATCTTTTCTTAGTTTATTTTAAGAACCACAGGTTCAAATTCTACCTGTAATATCTCATTTGAAAGGTATTGCAGGTAAGTACTTTAGGAACTTTGAATCATTTCATTAGCATGTATACTTTTTACCTAAAACACAATAAGCTGTTTTAAAAGTGGACACTTAGTGCAATTTTCACAGTTCCTGGGGGAGGTAAGTTATTGTTAGTTTTAGCAGGTAAGCAAGTCACTTACAGGTCCTCGGGGTAGCCACCACCTGGGCAAGGGAGAGGGCCTCCTGGGGGTCACTCCTGCACAGAAGTTCCGGTCCTTCAGGTGCTGGGGGCTGCGGGTGCAGGGTCTTTTCCAGCCGTCGGGAAATGGAGTTCAGACAGTCGCGGTCAGGGGGAGCCTGGGGATTCCCTCTGCAGGCGTCGCTGTGGGGGCTCAGGGGGGACAACTTTGGTTACTCAGTCGTAGAGTCGCCGGAGGGTCCTCCCTGAAGCGTTGTTTCTCCACCAGTCGAGTCGGGGTCGCCGGGTGCAGTGTTGCAAGTCTCACGCTTCTTGCGGGGAGTTGCAGGGGTCTTTAAATCTGCTCCTTGAAACAAAGTTGCAGTTCTTTTGGAGCAGTGCCGCTGTCCTCGGGAGTTTCTAGTCTTTCTTGAAGCAGGGCAGTCCTCAGAGGATTCAGAGGTCGCTGGTCCCTTGGAAAGCGTCGCTGGAGCAGGTTTCTTTGGAAGGCAGGAGACAGGCCGGTAAGTCTGGGGCCAAGGCAGTTGGTGTCTTCTGTTCTTCCTCTGCAGGGGTTTCTCAGCTCAGCAGTCCTTCTTCTTCAGGTAAGTTGCAGGAATCTGAATTCTTAGGTTCAGGGAAGCCCTTAAATACTAAATGTAAGGGCGTGTTTAGGTCTGGGGGGTTAGTAGCCAATGGCTACTAGCCCTGAGGGTGGGTACACCCTTTTTGACATCCCTAATCCTATTGGGGGAATCCTCCATCTGCAAGATGGAGGATTTCTAAAAGTTAGTCACTTCAGCTCAGGACACCTTAGGGGCTGTCCTGACTGGCCAGTGACTCCTCCTTGTTTTTCTCATTATCTCTCCTGGACTTGCCGCCAAAAGTGGGGGCTGGGTCCAGGAGGCGGGCATCTCCACTAGCTGGAGTGCCCTGGGGCATTGTAACACGAAGCTTGAGCCTTTGAAGCTCACTGCTAGGTGTTACAGTTCCTGCAGGGGGGAGGTGTGAAGCACCTCCACCCAGAGCAGGCTTTGTTTCTGTCCTCAGAGAGCACAAAGGCTCTCACCGCATGAGGTCAGACACTCGTCTCTCAGCAGCAGGCTGGCACAGACCAGTCAGTCCTGCACTGAACAATTGGGTAAAATACAGGGGGTATCTCTAAGATGCCCTCTGTGTGCATTTTTTAATAAATCCAACACTGGCATCAGTGTGGGTTTATTATTCTGAGAAGTTTGATACCAAACTTCCCAGTATTCAGTGTAGCCATTATGGAGCTGTGGAGTTCGTTTTTGACAGACTCCCAGACCATATATTCTTATGGCTACCCTGCACTTACAATGTCTAAGGTTTTGCTTAGACACTGTAGGGGCATAGTGCTCATGCACCTATGCCCTCACCTGTGGTATAGTGCACCCTGCCTTAGGGCTGTAAGGCCTGCTAGAGGGGTGACTTACCTATGCCACAGGCAGTGTGAGGTTGGCATGGCACCCTGAGGGGAGTGCCATGTCGACTTACTCATTTTGTCCTCACCAGCACACACAAGCTGGCAAGCAGTGTGTCTGTGCTGAGTGAGGGGTCCCTAGGGTGGCATAAGACATGCTGCAGCCCTTAGAGACCTTCCCTGGCATCAGGGCCCTTGGTACCAGGGGTACCAGTTACAAGGGACTTACCTGGGTGCCAGGGTTGTGCCAATTGTGGAAACAATGGTACATTTTAGGTGAAAGAACACTGGTGCTGGGGCCTGGTTAGCAGGGTCCCAGCACACTTCTCAGTCAAGTCAGCATCAGTATCAGGCAAAAAGTGGGGGGTAACTGCAACAGGAAGCCATTTCTTTACAGCTGGGTCCAAACTGGGGTGACGTGGGGAGCAAAATAACGATGGATTAAACCCAGATCTGTGACTGGGGTGAGTGTTTGAAATGTTTCAACCCTCCTTCCATCATTTTATTTTGTTTTGTGATGTTGGCTTGTGCGGCCTAAGTGGCTAGGGTATGCCCAGATGTGGGTCCCTTTCTCAGTGCCCCACTGGATTCAAGCTAGCCTGGCTGATGAAGGGTGATACGCTGAAACCGGTCTCAGGATGCTTGCCTCTGTCAAGCCTCTTGGGGAACCCCTCTACTCTGTGCACACTATATCTCATTTTGATATAGTATATACAGAGCCAGCTTCCTACAACTTATTTGTGTTTTTATAAGTATATGGGTGTCTTATTGTGCATGCACCATACTAGGATCAGATCGATTTTTTGCAAATTCTTGTTTTCTATCGTCATAGACAAGGGTATTCTACAAGGTAACTGATTCACTACATCCTTCTTCTTTACAGGTTGCAGTATTCTTTCCTCCTTGGATATTTGTTTTTGTTCTTTGGGAAGTGAATTTAGTTAAGTTTTTATTCAAGATCTTGCAGTTTAAAACACTTCACATTGAGACCACCAGACTGAACAAACCGTGCACATTACTTTCTCCCTGTAAGGCCTGTGATTCTTTGTAAGTTAGTCAAATATGATTTGTGTCAAGTCTGGGGTCCCAGCATTACCCTCACCACCCAACCTTATTCTTGCTAGCAAAAACATTTTTATAGTTTGGACTCTTATTTAGCCCTTCTATGTTAATGGTTGTATAGAATACAGTTCAAAAGATACATTTTTGTTGGTTTGTCATGTTAAAAAAAAAAAAAAAAAGATAATTTTCAAACAAACACTTGTAACATGAACCATACTCTGTATATAACTTTTTCTCCCCTGCTTAGGGCGATAGGTATTTTTATTGTCTGTCTAACATTTGGATACGCGAAACAAAGCCGATTTATGATAAGACAACTACTGCATGAGCTTTTGTAGTGGTCCTCTATCTGCTCTTTTACATACTGTTCACTCAGACCTACCTCTGATGATAATATACTAGTAATTGAGTCAGTGGGGAATATGCAGAAGGAGGTTGCTGTTTTGGTGGGGTTTATGTTATCAGTTTGCCAAAGTTGACTATCTACTGCTGTTTTGTCCTCCAAGTCTTTGTTGAGCAGAGGAGTAAGGTAGGGTATGTCTGAAGGCTAACTGATTATGCTTTTATGCCTCTGGGTCAATACATCCAGCAGTACCTTTTTGTCTCTCTCCCAGAACTGTTCCAAGGCCAAATAGAGCCATATGCTGTGGTAGGTTTCCATCTACAGTTGGAATTGTGAATGTGTGGCATTCATGTGTTTGTTCCAGGCTTGTTACAGCCTCCAGACCCTTGTACATTGTCAAACTTGCCCTCAGTGTGTTTTCCCCACTGAGCTCAACAACCATTCGAGCTGTGAATGTACAAGATATATGTTGCAAGCAGCGTAATTTTTAGCCTGCCACAGGTGTAGGAAAGTACCCTCTTTTTGGCATGGTTACTCCCACTTTCTCCCTGCTGTCTGTGCTTTGACTGTGTTCACTGAAATATTGTTTACTAGGACTCCAGTGTCTGTGCTCTCTCCCTCTCAATTTGGTTGCTTAGGACTTAGCACACCCCACAACTTGGATCACCCAAGCTGGCCCCCCAGTTCCTACCTGCAGCATCTTCCTAGCCGGACCGATCCCCATTGACTTAAACAGGGCCCCAGATACTGAACTGCATCTCTGCACCGAACGGCCCCAGTGCTGCCCAGGAAGGCCTGTTGGTGTGGCCTAGGACCCTGCCCCATGCTCCTCAACTTAAGTCTGGAAGATTGGCCCTGTAAGTCGCTGTTGAGTACCTGTTTGCTGTATGTTCCTTTTTGCCTTTTATTTGATGCAACATCCTCCTGGTTTTTAGCGATCCCGGTCCTCACAGTTCTTTCTTTGGGTACCTGCAGATGCAGGGAAGCACCTCCTCTGCGCCAAGGGAGTTCTCTTAGGTAATTAGCAAAGCACTGGCAGCACTCTTGATTTCTTGGAGGCTGCAACAGCAGGGCTGATGACTTGGTTCCTCGAGGGTCGGGTGCAGCAGGCCGGCTAGCAGGGTTGGCACAAAGTCTGTCGTGCTCCGTGGTTCTCGGATTCAGCAGACTTCTTGTCCACTCTATCCTTTGCGTCCAACAAAGATCTGTCTTCCTGGTATCAAGGAAATACTCAGTTTAGGGTGTTAGGGGAGTGAAGGGTAGTAGCTAATGGGCTAATTACCTTTGGGGTCACTACACCCCCTAGATTACCACTTCCCGTGGGAAGTGAGAATCACCTTTTTCAGAGTTCCTAAATACCATCACACACAAGATGGTGGAATTTCCTAGACTGTGTCCACTTCAAACTGGTGACCCTAGGGGTGTGTCCAGCCTGGAAGTGCATTACAGCTTCTGCATAGCTAATTTTCCTCTCTGTCCAGGTGTCAGATGGGTCTTGGGGCAGTGGGATGGGCATCCTCCGCTGAGGAGAGCCAGTTCTGCATACCAAAGGTGGTGGGCTGCTTTGAAGACTCTTGCCTTTGAATGCGGATTATTCCGTGGGGAGGGGTTTGTAACATCCCTGCTTGAGCAGGCTTTGTTTCTGACCTCCCAAGAGCAAAGTCTTTCACCCTTGGAGGCCAGGTTCTTGTCTGTTGGTGGCAGACTAGTTAGAACGAGTCAGTGAGCTCACAAGCAGTTGGTAGGTTTTCAGGGGGCACCTCTAAGGTACCCTCTGGCTGCATGTATTTAATCCATCGCTGGAATCAGTGAGGGTTTATTAGTACAAGATGTCCCTATTTTCAGTGAAGCCATCATGTAGCGGGGGAACTCTCATTGACCAGTGCCCAGTACATGTACTTAAAATTACTTCCTTGTTTACTGATTATACTAAGAATCGACATACATAGTAGGGGCATAGCTGCTCTTGCAGATATGCCCACTTATGTAGTATAATGCACCCTGCCTTAGGGCTGTAAGGCCTCCTGTAGTGGGTGACGTACAAATAATTGCACATAGTGTGCCATGTCGGTTTTTCACTTTTAGGGAGCACCTTGTCACACATTCTGCAATGGTATTCTGCATGAGTTTGGTGTTAAGTCCCTCTGAGTGGCATAAGTTGTGCTGCAGCTCTTAGGGACCCTCTTTAGAAACCTAGGCCCTAGGTACCAGGGGTACCTCTTACTAGGGGCTTAGAGAGGTGCTAAAGGGGCCTGGCCACTTGCGGATCAAGCGACCAGGTGTCTTGTTTTGGGGGAAGTAATACTGGCACTTGGGACCTGGTTAGCAGGAACCAAGTGCACTTCAGTCAAAGTTGCATCAAAAAGTAGGGGGGATACTGCAACCAGAACTCTGCTTCCTACAACGTAGCGCTGGGGTGGGCGCAATAAGGCTTTGAGGTTGTAATCTGACATCTCTTCCAGCGTCAACCAAAGCAAGCATCCCCGACCAGTGACATTAGAGATTTGAAGTTTCTAGATTCAGTCTGACCCCTGGGATTGTTCTCCAGATGAGGAAGATGCAGGTTAATGCAGTATCCACCAGAAACATTGTTACAACAGGTAAGTAACATATTACTCAATGCAATTATTTTAATGTATTTTGTGGTATCCAAGACCGTATATCAGGAGGTCTCGGAATGAGTGATTGTAAGTAGGAGGTCTGTACTTACGTGTTTGTGTAGTGCAAACCTAGCCAAATTTCAGAAGAGCTCTGTGCATGGTCTGCAATCAAGGAGAAAGTGAAGGAGGTGAGAGACCAATGGCCAGCAGTAATTTGCATTCTGAAGTAGGACATTTAGTATGAGTTATATAGACATTGACCATCTGTGCAGAGCTGCAACTTCCAGTCTTTATAATGGTGTGATGTCTTGTAAGGTTTTTTGGCCCAGAATCGTCCAGTAGGTACAAGTATGTTTCATTAACAAAAAGCTGGTACATGTCTGACAGAAGGTCAATGTTCATGTTAAGCTTTTTTTCTTGTTCAAGGCTTATGTGGTGTTGAGGATATGGATAGTGAGTAGTGATCAGTGAGGTTGTGCCACTCTTGGTATGTGATTGGGTTAGTTGGGATTGACAGGAAGTGATAGTCATTCTCGTGTTTTAGCAGACTAGTGAGGTACGTAATAAATGAGGTACCTGAGGGAGATGAGGTTGAGGTGAATTTGGAGGGTAGGTATATGAGGAAGAGTAGTATGGACGATGGAAGAGCAAGATGAGCTTGTCTTTATGAATTAAGGGAGGAGGGGTGAGCAGGTTACATGGATGAAATGAGGATTTGCAAGTGAAAATAGAGGAGAATACCTGATAGGTTGTTAAAAGTAATGAGTGGGGAGAAGCAAGACAGTTGAAGCTGATTGATGTCAGGATAGCAATGGGAGTGATTATTTGGAGCCATACAGTCAGAAAGGTAAGGGTTGAGTGTTATAGAAGGACAAAGGGAGGAATGATGAAGGGGTAGTTGGAGATGATGATGTACTAGAGAAAGGAAATATTGGAGATAGGGGAGGGTATAGGTGTTATCATGGGGCACATGATGAGGAGAAAATGTTCCTGTAAAAGAGATAGATACACTCTTAATTGTGCAATTATTTCAAAACATTACAATAAAACATGCCTTCATAAATTTCTTTCTTTAACAAAAATGGCTTTATATAAGCACTTAGTAATTAAGAGCAGAAGTTAACAACAAGGGAAGTCTAAAGTGCAAAACTTAGACCCTAAGCAGGGTGCCAAACTGATCTCAATCTGAGCTCCAAGCCTCTAAGAAATCGCTGGAGCAAGCAAAGATCAAATAATCAACGGTGCAAGATATAGTGTCTGCAGCATTTAGTGATGGGGACCAGGCCGCTCTCAGGGACTTAATGAATCTAGCTGCCAACTGTGAACACTCACTTTTCATGCATGCTTCCATGGCTGCTCTGCAAGTGTGCATATGTAGAGCGGACCATATTGGTTGGAGCCAGAATACTTTGTGGGAGCTGATTCTCACATACACACAGGATATGGATTAGTGATTCCTCCTGCCTGGCATAGTATCTGCAATGCCTGTCCTGGGCTTCAAAATGTCGCCAACCATACCTGTAGGTTTTTAGTGGAATTAGCCCCTAATGCAGTCTCATTAACTCCTGCTTGAGGGCCGCACTAAACGGCAAGGAAAGATGAATCGGCAAAGCCCCTGGCTCGTAAAGAGTGGCTGCCCACCTACAGTGAGCGCATTTCTTGATTGTCTTGCAGTCCTGCTCCCTGGAGATTAACTTTGCTTGCTTGGTTAGTTATTGCTTGGTTATTAATCTGCAGGCTGTTGCCACTGAGAGACCACTTTCCCAGTTCTCCATGGTCTTTGACTAGAATACTTTTGCCAATTGATCTGATAGTTTATTGTTTCTCAAATTATGCTTTTTAATGTGCCTTCTTTTGCCTGCTTGGCTTTCGCACAGTATATTAAAAATGTGGCTTTAAGAGCCTAGTGCTGGGAAATTAGACCGAATTCCTGATGGATTTGGGCATGCGCTGTGCAGTTTAGCAGAGAGAATACTCTGCTTTAGCAGATTGATTGTGTCCTGTCAAGCCAATTGGCCATTTTCTGTCTATATATGATTGCACCATGTGTTAAAGGTGGAAGTAGTTAAATCCCATCACCTTTAACAGTGGTCTTAAGTCATGGTTCACCAATGATTTCTGTAGTTTACGAAAGGCCTGCTCCAATGAGTTTGTACCTGCTTACGGGGTGTGGAAATGGGCTGAAGTGCAGCCCCTATGGTCCAACCAAATCCCCAAGTATTTGTAGGCTTCCACTACTTCCACAGTGCTCCTCTCAATGAACCGGGCCCCACGCTTTTTCAGTTTTGATGAGATTACCAAGACTTGTTTTTGTAACATTAATTTTTAGGCTGTTTTCCGGCAATAGACCGCGAGCGCATTAAATAGTCGCTGCAGCCCAATTTGGAGTCACCCTCTCTAGCTGAGCCAGATATAAGTTAAATAACAATGGTGCCAATATGCATCCTTGTTTTAGGCTCTTGTCAGTCCAGATTTTTTTCTGTGGTGGACCATCTGGTGCTGACCTTTATTTTTAACCCACATGTCTATATAAAGTGCAAGGATAGCGTTTAATAGGTTACTTGGAATTGCCCAGGCCAGCAGTTTTTCCCAGAACCTCAATCTCGAAATCCTGTCAAAAGCAGTTTGTAAGTCTATAAAGCATGCATATAGAGCCTTTACCTTGATAGCCATAGTTGCTTCACTTGCGTGGCCCAGACAGAAAGATTGTCCTCATTATGGCTTCCCCTTTGAAAGCCAGTTTGACTAGAAGGGGATTACATTGGTGCTATCGGCTCAAGCTTGGAGCTCCGTGTTTAAAATGATAGCAAAATATTTCCCTTCTGTATCAAGGAGCACAGTTAGCCTATCATTCCCGGGAGATGACCTGGGTCCCTTTTTGTGTATTGGTACAAGTAGTGAGCCCCTCCATGACTCTGCAATGACTGACCCTGGCAATTATTGTTAGGAAAAGGTGGGCCATAACCTAGGCCCATCTCGTTGGAGCTCATTAATATACTGCAGCCGGGAAGCCACTTAAACCAGGGGCACCCCCTGGACGCATTGCTTTAATCACCTTCATTACTTGCGTTGGGCTGATTGTTGTCAGGTCACCAACCACAGAACTTGATGGTCTTGGAGACAGATGCAAGGTCTTGCCACAACCCGCACTGTAATTTCCCTTTGTGATAGTCACTTCCTCCTGTTCCCTATATAGACTTGAAACATGTAATTCCCAGTCAGATAAGGCAACATTACCACCTGTCAGCTGAGGCTTTGAGGTGAGGGTTTTATTATTCCACTTCCAGAAATTTCTTTGATGCTTTGATTTTATAATTTCCTGTGAATCCGACCCATTTCCTTGTTTGTTCCTCCTTTTTTTGGATGTTGTTGTTTTTTTCTTTAGTCTGGAGAACTGGGATTGCAGCCACTTACTCTCCCTCATTGTGGCTTCTGATTCTCTGTGCTTTATTTATTTGTTGTTTTCGGGCCCATGTTTGACCTATGCTGTTTTTTATAGGAGTGGGACTGGAATTATTCCTTAAAGCAGTGGTTCCCATCCTTTTGACTTCTGTGGACCCCCACTTTATCATTACTTGAACCCAGGGAGCCCCACTGAAAATTCATTGGAATCCGGGGATCCCCCCCCCCCCCCCCCCCCCCCCCGCCCCCCCGGAGTCATTACTGTAAGTTAGAGAACTAATTTGTCAATATTTATTAATATTTTTTTAATTTTCTAAGCAGTCGCAGACCGGCTGAGAAGGCTTTGCGGACCCCAACGGGTCCCGGACCACAGGTTGAGAACCACTGCCTTAAAGCAAATATTTCTGCTGGGAGAACCATCCATCTCCTGTAAAAATGTAGCCAGGTGCCCCACAAAGGTTTAGGTGGGGGTGTACCTCAACCTCAATCAAAATCATCCTAGGAACTCCTATACACACTTTCCATACTGCTCTCGATTTTATATATTCCAACTCACCCCATTAATTGGTTTCAGATCATCTTGCTCCCAATGAGGGCCGCATTGGGATGGCAGGGTTGCAGAGTTAAGGCTTCACAGCTAAAAAATAGTGTGATCGCTTGCCAAAGTCATGCATACTTCAGATTTACCTATGAGATAAAGATGGGCCACAGATACCCAGATATAGTCCAGTGTAGCCATTCTGAAAACAGATGTCCGCACTACCAAGCGGTTATTCAGATCCTCTTGCATTAAGTTGCAATTCAAGTATTCCATGATTATTCACATCTCATCTGGGTAAGAGTTGCTAAGGTCCCGCAGACTTGGAAGCAGTAATGTCAAAGTTGCATCTCTTCTTGGCCTGGAAGTGTGTAAATATATTCTGCTTACAATGAGGGTTTTACTTAGCCTCATATGCCCACTACAAGTGAGGGCCATATTTACAATAATGTAATCCCCCTTCCCTGCTTTTAATACCTTAGTTGTTGCCACTAACTCATTCTTTACATAGATTGACACCCACCAGAGGCAGGGTTCCCTGCTTGTGAGGCCATTGTGGGGGATTCATATGCAGTGAAATCAGGCCAGGGAGAGTTGTTTATTGCCCATGTTTCTTGAAGAGCAATAATGTTACTTTTCCACAATTCTTTTTTCCTTGATTGTGCAATCAGTGAGACCTCTCATGTTCCATGAGCTTATTTTTAAGCCAGGCGCACCTTTGACATATTTTATTCTTTTGAGGCCTGGGGCTAAAGGTTGGAATGTAATGCACTTGATAGCCATGCCCACTCCTTTGAGATATGCTGCTAGGCTATGCATAGCGGTCCTTCACCAGAGATCCTGATTATAATTATTAGCTTCTTGTCCACAAATTCCCTAAAACAGTTTCCTCTTGTGGTGCCCTTTAACAATGAACCAGTGGCCAACGCATTCCTGTATTTTGGGTTATCCTCCTGACCCATTTCTTTATTCGAACAGGTGTCTGGCTCCTAGAAGCATGCGGGGTATTTGCTTGTGGTGGGCTCAACAAGTGTTTCCCCCCCCCTTATTCAAACTGCCTCTTACTTTCCCATAGTGCCTTAACTAAATTTGGACTTTTAAAAGTAATTTCAGTACGCTTATTAGTCTCGCTCCTTCCTAGGGGAAGGAAGGCTTACCTCTTTGATGTCAGAGTAGCAGATTTGTTTCCGTGAACAACAGTAATGTGATGGAGAGGTTAAGCTAATATAGCCAATAGGTTTGGATAAGTTGTTTGGGTGCAGGGATAGGTATAGAACGCGTTTGAGCCCAGGATAGTGATGGAAGGGTGGGAGTGCTAAAGTAGCTAATAAAGTTATGTCAGAACCCTGTGTAACAAGTAGTAGGTGGAAGAGCTGTGGTTTTTTTTTTGTTTTTTTTTAAATGCAAGATTATTCTAGTGTGGTTGTATATCATGAAGAGAGGTCAGTTTTTTGAAGGACCACGTGCTGTAATGAGATTACTTCCTGAAGGAACAGTTAGACACTTTGGCGGATTATGGTTTTAGTGTCCTTTTTCAGCTAGCAAGTGAGATGCTTCATATTAGCATATGACTTATGTTACAACTGGCTTGGGGAGGAGGATAGCTCTGGAGCAGCAGATGCCCAGCTGGCACTCTCTAGGATGATTCTTTAAGTCTTTTGGATTGTTAGAAACATTCTTGACTTTGAAGTCATAGATCTCTTCCAAAGCAGTTTAAAGGATCATTAGGACAGGGTGTGTATGTGATACTGAGGTAATTATTCAATCTTCAGTGGCTTAATCTACCTTGTGGGTGATTTCGTAGATAGCTAGGGGCTTTGAATATGTCCTAACTATATATAAGAAGCTCAGTCTTCAAAGTGCATTTTGAAATGGACAGTGAGAAAACTCAGTTTGGAGAGAGAGAGTTGTAGACCAACACTGCATTTCGTAGGACATTAGACAGGATTACTGGACTCCTTTTATGAAAATGTATTGCACAGCAACGTTTTGCATGTTCTAAGGCAACATCATATATATATTGTGATTATTGAAAATCCATCTTCATTTTAAGGGCTTCTCCTAGTCCACTGCCTGTGAGGAGAGTGTCTTCGTCCAGATCCGTCTCAGGATCACCAGAGCCACCACCTCAAAAGATGCTCCCACCACCATCACCATCCAAATCACGTTCTCCCTCGCCAGCATGGTCACCCGCACCACCAGCAAAGAAAGTTCAAAGTGCTTCACCAAGTCTATCTCCTGTAAGGGTGAGTGTTTGGCTCATTTTTCATCGAATCATTTCTTTTCAGGTTCAGCCATGTTTGAAAAGATATATACAGCTTTGTGCCATGAGACATTTAATGCATTTTTTAAGTGTGACATTCTTTACAGGTTCCTCATTATTTGGTGTAGCCATACCATTAGAACCATTCTGTTGCACCAGAGCTATTACTATGTCGAGACAGTCAGGCTTGAGCCTATTGATTTCCTTTTTTCTACTATGTGAGGATTGCACATACTTTCTCTTACTTTTAAACTGTTGCATCTTCTCTTTTCTTGCAGTAGACGTTCTGTAAGATATTTTCAGTGCTTTGCCTTTCTTTTTGCAACAGAATTGAGTTTTACCTTTTCTGCACCACTTTGTGCAAGTGGACTAAGAAGTCATTGTCAAAGTCTGTTTTGCCTACGCCAAACCGTGTAGTAATTTGGAGGTTATTACAATAGCTGTATCAAGAAATGTCCATATAAATCAAAATTAAGAACACCCTGACCTTTGGTTTACTATAGCATGTGAACCCAGAAAAGATTAAAGCTTCAGAACCGATTTCTTTAGCACATACTGAGAAAAGTCGTCCATTTCGGAGTTCCGCTAAGAGATTATTCTACATGCCATTTTTTCCTTAGAATGCCCTGAATTGTTACGTTTTTGGCATTTCCTACGCCTGTGCCACAGCAAAAGTGATCTGTGATAGCTATGAAATATTTTGTTTCCTTTTTGGGAATGGCTGATGCTCCACTTTCGCTAATAAAACATTCATAGCTTGTGGTTTTTGTGGGAAGAAGACTGTTGGCGAATGAATCACACAGTGAATGTATATGTGCCTTTACCCATAGTATAAGAATAAAGACTGTAAGGTGTTGTGTAAGTTCTTGTCAGACATCCTAAATGACCAGGAAGTACTTGATCCGTTGGTTTTAGAAGATGTCAACTAGGGTTCCTCAGATGAAGTCAACTCATACCAGTATCCATGAAGGCAAAAGACCAATTAAATGGCATCTGGAGTGTGACAAATTTCCTCATGAAGCTAAGTCTGAGGAGAATGACCATCTGCCGCTGGAGAACCACCTCTAGAGATCTTAAAGAATTCTGACAGAAATCCAGATAGGCTGAAAAAAGACCTCTCCTGAGGAGTATTGTAAAGGAAAAACAATCAAAATCATCTGATTGACATGTTCATCAACTGCCAGTCTTACTTTAAATCTGTCAGCATCCACTAATCGATAACAAAGGAAATGTTTCACTCCGACTTGTGCGTCCTGCAAGTATCATTTTAGACCCGCATTATAAAGCTCTGGTCTTCTAAGATCCTGATCAGGGAGAGCGAGTCCCAGCATGAAGAACCACCTGGAGAAGCCACTAGTCTTACCCAGCTAAAGATCAAATGCCAGGCGGATGATGAATTGTATGACCAGTATGCTCAAGACGAGCAAGAGAGGAGGCTGACGATACTACAAAGCCGAGTCATAATGGGGTTACCAGCTGGGTCTGGTGGCTTAGTGGACTAATGCATCCACTGTAGGGGCCTGTGTTTGACCTCATGGTCACAGGTTCAATTCCCGGCGGGTCCACTCAGCCTTTCATCCAAGTTCTGAGGTTGATAAAATGAGTACCATTGAGTTGGGTAACAATAAAACATCTGTTATTCGGTTCTAAGAGGCCTACGGGTGAACGTGCGCTTTAGAAATACACGTTATGTTACAGACATTGTTATTACGATGACGAATTATGACTAATATTAGTAAGGGTCAAACTGTCAGAACGAACCAATGGTTTTGTAGCATGAATCTTTTCTGGATTCACATTATTCTGCTATCTAGTGGTTGCATCCGGAATGGGCGCCTTATAGTCTGTCATTTTTTTCTTTTTTTCTTTTTTTCTGGTTGACATTGTCGATCATATGGACTTATGCCCCTCCTTCAGTGATGTCAGATGTATGCCTAGGAAATTCTTCGATGTGGTCGACCTCTTTAGATATTTTTTTTTCTGCCTTTGGGTCTGGAATCTTAAGGGAGAGGTCCAGAGTCAAAGAAGAAACTGCGCCAAGAATAGTTTTTCTTTAGGAACCACTGTCAAGGGAAGGGGATCTGTAACAATGGTATAGAATGGAAAATCACTGAAAGGACACAGAAAACCAGAGATGAACACCAAAGCTGAGAAGACTGAGACACCAACACTGCATGGTCGTAGAATGAGGAAGGGGCATTGAGCTTACCCCCTTTAGAGTTTGCCAGAAGTGCCTCCACAAGTACTCCTAAAAAGAATCTCATATGAGGTCTGTAACTCTGTCCCCTCAAAGGACCACAGCTCGGAAGACTCTGCAGTGTGTGCACAATTCTTGCCTAAGACCATCAAGGCAAGGCAGAAACAAAGCTGGGCACACTACGCCATTGCATCACCGAAGAGATCCTGAAAGGACCTTGGTCTATCTAACGAGTAGGAGAGCTTTCTGGAGGAGACAGACGAGACCTGAGGAGAAGAACCAAGCCTCGAGGAGGTGATTGATTTGCCTGCGGGTAAGGAGCACAAGAACCCCCAGAGACAAGCTAGACTTAAGGTAAACCCTCAGTGTTGTGAAACAACCGAGACAAAAGTTTCAGACTCCAGAAAACTGGCATCATCATAAAAATGTTAAACATCGGAGGACAAAGTCAGACCCAAGGTGCCACACAAACTGAAGCAACAGATGCCACTGGAGGCAGATCATTGAAACTGTCTTCTACCACGAGAGATGATCAATAGCATGGGAGGCAGACAGCAAAAAGCAGCTCAACACGGTCGCAAAGCCTGCGTCCACATAGGCACCTAAAAGCTGCTTGACACAGGTAGCAAAGGACAGCGACCCACAGGCAGCGAAGCACTCTACTTCGACACTGAAGGGTTTTTCAAGCTCAACGTCGAACACAGAGAAGCCTCCAAGCTTGACACCGACAGGAAGTTGCTTACATTGGCGCTTAAAGAATGCATCTGAAGACCGAACTCAACTCTTACTCAAAAAAAGAAAACTTGATGAATCTCTCTGAGATACAGAATCCCTTTAAAACAGCACAAACAGGGGCGCTGGAAAACCCAATCACTCCAGAACTGCAGGAGGACGTGGAAGAGGATTTCTTTGAGTTTGAGGAACAACAACTGGATGAACTCAAGCAAATGGGAGAGCCAGTGGACGAAGGGGCAGGAGCTCTATTTAGACTCCCCAGATAAAGGAGTAGAACCCTATCAATCCCAGCCACCACCAACGGATGACAGCACTTACAACAGTTATCAAAAGAGCTGCAGTTATTTATGTGGTTCAGTTAGAAGACGAGCAGTCAGACATGCTTCCTTCTAGAAACACTACTACCAGACCACAAAAGGAACCAGTTCCTTCCAGTATACTGGACAAGGGCAGAGAGGCATTCAATAAATATGCCACATCCAAAGCCAAAACACCAATAGTGGAAAAGTTACCGCTTCGCTTCAATAGACCCCTCCCTACATATGGGGGAGCATGTCAGCTGACTTCCATATTGTGGCAACAGCTGACAAAAGAGCAAACACCCTTATGTCTCATGGGCTTGCCCTTGACAAAGAAAGCAAGAGAGTAGACTTGGTGAGGAGAAAAATCAAGAAGTCTGTAGCAACGTAATGGCGCATAGCCAGCTCAAATGCCCTGCTGAACAGGTACGCCCACTAGCAGTGGGATAAGATGAAAGAGCTTATGGGACACCTGCCAGTGGAGTGCAAAGTGCTACAAGAGGACAAGACAATTTCCAATCTATGCCTCAAATCTGTGTTAGAGTTGGCAAATACCACCATTAGGCAACCTTGCATGCTCACCACCTTAGAGACACACTTGGCTAAGAATCTCATGACTCAAACAGGAGCTCCAGTCAGTTATATTAACATGACCTTCACATGGGACAGCTTGTTTGGAGAAGCAGTGCATGAGGTGTTGCAGTATATGAAAAAAAGATAATGAAACAGCCAAGACCATGGGAGCCCTGTGGTACAAGAAAACATTTAGAAGAGGCATGACCCAGAGGAGTTGAACAGCCTCAAGAGCAACCATACACAACCTTCAGTCACCAGTAGAGTGAGGCTACCACTTCACCCCAATGCCAGTACACCACAAGTGCCACAGCCCTTTTGCAGCCGGGGAAGGGGAAGAATGGGAAACCCATGCAAGCAACGACTGCTCACAGTAGGCTCTCCTACACAAGTCACCAGTCGTAGGAAGATTCTGAGGATTTCTAAAGGAATGGTAAATGTTAATCTCCAACAAACGGATACTAAATATTATAAGATATGGCCATGGCATAGAGTTATCAACATTACCTCCAACTATACCAGCACCAAAAAGCAAGACAATAAAAGAAGGAAAATAACGACTATGACAGGAAGTTGAAGACTTAATAAGCAAACAAGCTGTAGAAATAGTACCCCCAAAACAAAAACTCAGGGGTGTATTCAAAACTACTTCCTGGTACCAAAACCAGACAAGTCATTAAGACCAGTACTGGACCTAAGGACACTAAAGTTCATAAAACACAAATTCAAGATGACAGCGCTGCAAGTTATCATCTCTCTGATGGGAAAAGGAGATTACTTGGTGTAGGAAGTTGGCTCTGTATGTGTTATTTCAAAGTAAGAAGTAACAAGCACAGAGTCCAAGGGGTTCCCCTTAGAGGTAAGATAGTGGCAAAAAGAGATAATACTAATGCTCTATTTTGTGGTAGTGTGGTCGAGCAGTAGGCTTATCAAAGGAGTAGTGTAGGAAGTTGGCTCTGTATGTGCTATTTCAAAGTAAGGAATAGCATGCACAGAGTCCAAGGGTTCCCCTTAGAGGTAAAATAGTGGTAAAAAGAGATAATACTAATGCTCTATTTTGTGGTAGTGTGGTCGAGCAGTAGGCTTATCAAAGGAGTAGTGTTAAGCATTTGTTGTACATACACACAGGCAATAAATGAGGAACACACACTCAGAGACAAATCCAGCCAATAGGTTTTGTTATAGAAAAATATCTTTTCTTAGTTTATTTTAAGAACCACGGGTTCACATTTTACATGTAATATTTCATTTGAAAGGTATTGCAGGTAAGTACTCTAGGAACTTTGAATCATTACTTTAGCATGTATACTTTTTACATAAAACACAATAAGCTGTTTTAAAAGTGGACACTTAGTGCAATTTTCACAGTTCCTGGGGGAGGTAAGTTATTGTTAGTTTTGTCAGGTAAGTAAATCACTTACAAGTCTCAGGTTTCGGTCCAAGGTAGCCCACCGTTGGAGGTTCAGAGCAACCCCAAAGTTATCACACCAGCAGCTCAGGGCCGGTCAGGTGCAAAGGTCAAAGAGGTGCCCAAAACACGTAGGCTTCAATGGAGAGAAGGGGGTGCCCCGGTTCCAGTCTGCCAGCAGGTAAGTACCCGCGTCTTCGGAGGGCAGACCAGGGGGGTTTTGTAGGGCACCGGGGGGGACACAAAGTAGCACAGAAAGTACACCCTCAGCAGCGCGGGGGCGGCCGGGTGCAGTGTGCAAACACGCGTCGGGTTCACAATGGTTTTCAATGAGAGATCAAGGGATCTCTTCAGCGTCGCAGGCAGGCGGGGGGGGGGGGCTCCTCGGGGTAGCCACCACCGGGCAAGGGAGAGGGCCTCCTGGGGGTCACTCCTGCACAGAAGTTCCGTTTCTTTAGGGGCTGGGGGCTGTGGGTGCAGGGTCTTTCCCACCCGTCGGGAAATGGAGTTCAGACAGTCGCGGTCAGGGGGAGCCTGGGGATTCCCTCTGCAGGCGTCGCTGTGGGGGCTCAGGGGGGACAACTTTGGTTACTCACAGTCGTAGAGTCGCCGAAGGGTCCTCCCTGAGTTGGTTGTTCTCCACCAGTCGAGTCGGGGTCGCCGGGTGCAGTGTTGCAAGTCTCACGCTTCTTGCGGGGAGTTGCAGGGGTCTTTAAATCTGCTCCTTGTAACAAAGTTGCAGTTCTTTTGGAGCAGTGCCACTGTCCTCGGGAGTTTCTTGTCTTTTTCGAAGCAGGGCAGTCCTCAGAGGTTTCAGAGGTCGCTGGTCCCTTGGAAAGCGTCGCTGGAGCAGGTTTCTTTGGAAGGCAGGAGACAGGCCGGTAAGTCTGGGGCCAAGGCAGTTGGTGTCTTCTGTTCTTCCTCTGCAGGGGTTTGTCAGCTCAGCAGTCCTTCTTCTTGTTAGTTGCAGGAATCCGTTTTTCTAGGTTCAGGGGAGCCCTTAAATACTAAATTTAAGGGCGTGTTTAGGTCTAGGGGGTTAGTAGCCAATGGCTACTAGCCCTGAGGGTGAGTACACCCTCTTTGTGCCTCCTCCCAAGGGGAGGGGGTCACATCCCTAATCCTATTGGGGGAAATCCTCCATCTGCAAGATGGAGGATTTCTAAAAGTTAGTCACTTCAGCTCAGGACACCTTAGGGGCTGTCCTGACTGGCCAGTGACTCCTCCTTGTTGTTTTCTTTGTTTCCTCCAGCCTTGCCGCCAAAAGTGGGGGCCGTGGCCGGAGGGGGCGGGCAACTCCACTAAGCTGGAGTGTCCTGCGGCGCTGTGACAAAGGGGTGAGCCTTTGAGGCTCACCGCCAGGTGTTACAGCTCCTGCCTGGGGGAGGTGTTAGCATCTTCACCCAGTGCAGGCTTTGTTACTGGCCTCAGAGTGACAAAGGCACTCTCCCCATGGGGCCAGCAACATGTCTCTAGTGTGGCAGGCTGCTGGAACCAGTCAGCCTACACAGATAGTCGGTTAGGTTTCAGGGGGCACCTCTAAGGTGCCCTCTGGGGTGTATTTTACAATAAAATGTACACTGGCATCAGTGTGCATTTATTGTGCTGAGAAGTTTGATACCAAACTTCCCAGTTTTCAGTGTAGCCATTATGGTGCTGTGGAGTTCGTGTTTGACAGACTCCCAGACCATATACTCTTATGGCTACCCTGCACTTACAATGTCTAAGGTTTGTCTTAGACACTGTAGGGGCACAGTGCTCATGCACTGGTGCCCTCACCTATGGTATAGTGCACCCTGCCTTAGGGCTGTAAGGCCTGCTAGAGGGGTGTCTTACCTATACTGCATAGGCAGTGAGAGGCTGGCATGGCACCCTGAGGGGAGTGCCATGTCGACTTACTCGTTTTGTTCTCACCAGCACACACAAGCTGGCAAGCAGTGTGTCTGTGCTGAGTGAGGGGTCTCCAGGGTGGCATAAGACATGCTGCAGCCCTTAGAGACCTTCCTTGGCATCAGGGCCCTTGGTACCAGGGGTACCACTTACAAGGGACTTATCTGGAGGCCAGGGTGTGCCAACTGTGGAATCAAAAGTACAGGTTAGGGAAAAAACACTGGTGCTGGGGCCTGGTTAGCAGGCCTCAGCACACTTTCAATTCAAAACATAGCATCAGCAAAGGCAAAAAGTCAGGGGGTAACCATGCCAAGGAGGCATTTCCTTACACAGGTCTGTGTTCCACTATAAAGTCCATTCCCTGTAGGGAGATGGACCACCTCAACAGTTTTGGATTTTCACCTTTCATTTGCATCAGCCATCTGAGAGGTCTGTGGTCAGTTTGAACTAGGAAGTGAGTACCAAAGAGGTATGGTCTCAACTTCTTCAGGGACCAAACCACAGCAAAGGCCTCCCTCTCAATGGCACTCCAACGCTGCTCCCTGGGGAGTAACCTCCTGCTAATGAAAGCAACAGGCTGGTCAAGGCCATCATCATTTGTTTGGGACAAAACTGCCCCTATCCCATGTTCAGAGGCATCTGTTTGCACAATGAATTGCTTGGAGTAATCTGGAGCTTTTAGAACTGGTGCTGTGCACATAGCTTGCTTCAGGGTGTCAAAGGCCTGTTGGCATTCCACAGTCCAGTTTACTTTCTTGGGCATTTTCTTGGAGGTAAGTTCTGTGAGGGCTGTCACTATTGATCCATATCCCTTCACAAACCTCCTATAGTACCCAGTCAAGCCAAGGAATGCCCTGACTTGAGTCTGGGTTTTTGGAGCTGCCCAGTCCAGAATAGTCTGGATCTTAGGCTGGAGTGGCTGAACTTGGCCTCCACCTACAAGGTGTCCCAAGTAAACCACAGTTCCCTGCCCTATCTGGCATTTGGATGCCTTGATAGAGAGGCCTGCAGATTGCAGAGCCTTCAAAACCTTCTTCAGGTGGACCAGGTGATCCTGCCAGGTGGAGCTGAAGACAGCAATATCATCAAGATAAGCTGCACTAAAGGATTCCAACCCAGCAAGGACTTGATTCACCAACCTTTGGAAGGTGGCAGGGGCATTCTTTAAACCAAAGGGCATAACAGTAAACTGATAATGCCCATCAGGTGTGGAGAATGCTGTCTTTTCTTTTGCTCCAGGGGCCATTTTGATTTGCCAGTACCCTGCTGTTAAGTCAAAGGTACTTAAGAATTTGGCAGCCCCTAATTTGTCTATTAGCTCATCAGCTCTAGGAATGGGATGAGCATCTGTCTTGGTGACAGAGTTGAGACCTCTGTAGTCCACACAAAACCTCATCTCTCTCTTTCCTTCTTTGGTGTGAGGTTTGGGGACTAAGACCACTGGGCTAGCCCAGGGGCTGTCAGAGTACTCAATTACTCCCAATTCCAGCATCTTGTGGACTTCCACCTTGATGCTTTCCTTAACTTGGTCAGACTGTCTAAATATTTTGTTTTTGACAGGCATGCTGTCTCCTGTGTCCACATCCTGGGTACACAGGTGTGTCTGACCAGGGGTTAGGGAAAAGAGTTGAGCAAACTGCTGCAGGACCTTCCTACAGTCAGACTGCTGTTGGCTAGAGAGGGTGTCTGAATAGATCACTCCATCCACTGAGCCATCTTTAGGGTCTGATGAGAGGAGATCAGGGAGAGGCTCACTCTCAGCTTCCTGGTCCTCATCTGTTACCATCAACAGATTCACATCAGCCCTGTCATGGAAGAGCTTAAGGCGGTTCACATGGATCACCCTCTTGAGGCTCCTGCTTGTGCCCAGGTCCACCAGGTAGGTGACCTGACTCTTCCTTTCTAGTACTGGCTAAGGGCCACTCCATTTGTCCTGAAGTGCCCTGGGAGCCACAGGCTCCAGAACCCAGACTTTCTGCCCTGGTTGAAATTCAACCAGTGCAGCCTTTTGGTCATACCACAACTTCTGGAGTTGTTGGTTGGCCTCAAGGTTTTTACTTGCCTTTTCCATGTACTCTGCCATCCTTGAGCGAAGGCCAAGTACATAGTCCACTATGTCTTGTTTAGGCTCATGAAGAGGTCTCTCCCAGCCTTCTTTAACAAGAGCAAGTGGTCCCCTTACAGGGTGGCCAAACAGAAGTTCAAAGGGTGAGAATCCTACTCCCTTCTGAGGCACCTCTATGTAAGCGAAAAGCAGACATGGCAGGAGGACATCCCATCTCCTTTTGAGTTTTTCTGGGAGCCCCATGACCATGCCCTTTAATGTCTTGTTGAATCTCTCAACAAGGCCATTAGTTTGTGGATGATATGGTGTAGTGAACTTATAAGTCACTCCACATTCATTCCACATGTGTTTTAGGTATGCTGACATGAAGTTAGTACCTCTGTCAGACACCACCTCCTTAGGGAAGCCCACTCTGGTAAAGATACCAATGAGGGCCTTGGCTACTGCAGGGGCAGTAGTCGACCTAAGGGGAATAGCTTCAGGATACCTAGTAGCATGATCCACTACTACTAGGATGTACATATTTTCTGAGGCTGTGGGAGGTTCTAGTGGACCAACTATGTCCACACCCACTCTTTCAAAGGGGACCCCCACCACTGAAACTGGAATGAGGGGGGCCTTTGGATGCCCACCTGTCTTACCACTGGCTTGACAGGTGGGGCAGGAGAGGCAAAACTCCTTAACCTTCTGGGACATATTGGGCCAGTAGAAGTGGTTGACTAACCTCTCCCACGTCTTGGTTTGTCCCAAATGCCCAGCAAGGGGAATATCATGGGCTAAGGTCAGAATAAACTCTCTGAAACCCTGAGGCACTACCACTCTCCTAGTGGCACCAGGTTTGGGATCTCTTGCCTCAGTGTACAGGAGTCCATCTTCCCAATAGACCCTATGTGTTCCATTTTTCTTGCCTTTGGAGTCTTCAGCAGCTTGCTGCCTAAGGCCTTCAAGAGAGGGACAGGTTTCTTGTCCCTTACACAACTCTTCCCTTGAGGGTCCCCCTGGGCCTAAGAGCTCAACCTGATAAGGTTCCAGTTCCATAGGCTCAGTTCCCTCAGAGGGCAGAACTTCTTCCTGAGAAGAGAGGTTCTCTTTTTGGTGTTGTGTTGCAGCTGGTTTCCCAGCTGATTTTCCTTTTCTCTTGGTAGGCTGGGCCATTTTTCCAGACTCCAGCTCTACTTTTTCACCCTGTGCCTTGCACTGTGCCCTCGTCTTGACACACACCAGTTCAGGGATACCCAGCATGGCTGCATGGGTTTTCAGTTCTACCTCAGCCCATGCTGAGGACTCCAGGTCATTTCCAAGCAAACAGTCTACTGGGATATTTGAGGAGACCACCACCTGTTTCAGTCCATTGACCCCTCCCCACTCTAAAGTTACCATTGCCATGGGATGTACTTTAGTTTGATTGTCAGCATTGGTGACTGGATAGGTTTGTCCAGTCAGGTATTGGCCAGGGGAAACCAGTGGTTCGATGGCATCTGTCGCTGTAGATACGCATGTTCTGCAATAGCTCGCCATCTGGTGTTGGGCCGGAGTGTTACAAGTTGTTTTTCTTCGAAGAAGTCTTTCGAGTCACGGGACCGAGTGACTCCTCCTTTTGTCTCCATTGCGCATGGGCGTCGACTCCATCTTCGATTGTTTTTTTTCCGCCATCGGGTTCGGACGTGTTCCTGTCGCTCCGAGTTTCGGAACGGAAGATTAGCTAATTTCGGAAGATTTTCGTCGGTATTGTTGCGTTCGGGATCGGCGTACTTAGATTCCACGCCAGATCGAAGAGCTCCGGTGCCCTTCAGGGTAGTTTTTCGATCCCCCGTCGGGGCCTGGTCGGCCCGACCGCGTGCTGAAGAACGCCGATGGAACGGACCCCGTTCCGTTTCTGCCCCAAATGCCACAATAAATACCCCTACACAGACCAACACTTGGTCTGCAACCTGTGCCTGTCGCCTGAGCACAGCGAAGACACCTGCGAGGCCTGTCGTGCGTTCCGGTCCCGAAAAACACTCCGAGACCGTCGAGCCAGAAGACTTCAGATGGCGTCCGCACCGACAGCCCAACAGGAGTTCGAGGAACAGGAAGAGGAAGAGGAAGGTACCTTCTCGATCCAAGACTCAGACTCCGAAGGATTCGACGATACACAAACCGTGAGTAAGACGTCGAAAACCACACAGAGACACATTTACAAGGCCCAGGGGACGCCACTGCCATCCGGCCATGGCTCCACCCATAAATTCGGTGACCGACCGTCGGCACCGAAAAAGGCCCAAACAGTGCCGAGATCGTCCGACTCCGGTCGAGACACCGGCACGCAGCCTTCTCGGGACCGAGAAAGTGCTGTAGACAAGCCTCGACACCGAGATGCCGGTGTGGACACGGCTCGACGCCGAGACAGCGGCACCGACGCAGATCGACGCCGAGAGGTTTCGGCCCCGAAAAAGAAAAAAGTCACCTCGGAGCCGAAAAAACACGCAGACAGGGTTTCGATGCCGAAACAAACTGCAAGCGACCCAGCTTCAGGCTCTTATACAGAAGAGCACTCGCTAACCTCCCAAATGCAAAAGCATAGGTTTGAGGAAGAGCTACAAGCAACTGATGTGGACCATACGCAAAAGCGTATCTTCATACAGCAGGGGACAGGAAAGATAAGCACCCTTCCCCCTATTAGGAGAAAGAGAAGGTTGGAGTTCCAGACTGAACAAACACCACAACCAAAAGTGGTGAAAAGAGTTACCCCACCACCCTCTCCTCCGCCCGTGATTCACGTCTCACCAGCACAAACTCCATCACTCTCCCCAGCTCACACCACCATGAGCCAGGGTGACCAAGATCAGGACGCATGGGACCTATACGACGCCCCAGTGTCAGATAATAGTCCGGAGGCATACCCTACGAAGCCATCTCCACCAGAGGACAGCACCGCGTATTCTCAAGTGGTGGCTAGAGCAGCACAATTTCACAACGTAAGCCTCCACTCAGAACAGGTCGAGGATGATTTTTTATTCAACACACTCTCCTCCACCCACAGCTCGTATCAAAGCCTGCCTATGCTCCCTGGTATGCTCCGGCACGCAAAAGACATCTTTAAACACAGCGATTGAGAAACTCAAAAAAGATACGGACACTGCCAAAGCCATGGGCGCACTCTACTCCCCGCAGAGCAGAGGGAATTACAGCACATTCCGTAAAACGCCCTTTCGAGGGGGGTTTCGGGGTCAGAGCACACAAGCCAGCACCTCACAAGCAACACCGTCCAGTTACCAGGGACAGTATAGAGGAGGTTTTCGGGGACAATATAGAGGAGGGCAATTCCCTAGAAATAGAGGAAGATTTCAAAGCCCCTACTACTAAACAGTGACTCACATGTCACTCACCCCCTCCACACAACACCAGTGGGGGGAAGAATAGGTCATTACTACAAAGCATGGGAGGAAATCACTACAGACACTTGGGTTCTAGCAATTATCCAGCATGGTTATTGCATAGAATTTCTACAATTCCCTCCAAACATACCACCAAAAGCACAACATTTAACAACACACCACTCCAATCTCCTGGAGATAGAAGTGCAGGCACTATTGCAAAAGAATGCAATCGAATTAGTGCCAAACACACAAATAAACACAGGAGTTTACTCACTGTACTTTCTGATACCAAAGAAGGACAAAACGCTGAGACCAATCCTAGACCTCAGAGTAGTGAACACTTTCATCAAATCAGACCACTTCCACATGGTCACACTACAAGAAGTATTGCCATTGCTAAAACTACACGACTACATGGCAACTCTAGACCTCAAGGACGCTTATTTCCATATACCAATACACCCATCGCACAGGAAATACCTAAGGTTTGTATTCAAAGGAATACATTACCAATTCAAGGTACTGCCTTTCGGATTAACAACCGCACCAAGAGTCTTTACCAAATGTCTAGCGGTAGTCGCTGCACACATAAGAAGGCAGCAAATACATGTGTTCCCATATTTGGACGACTGGCTAATCAAGGCCCATTCGTTCATACAGTGCTCAAATCACACAAATCAGATCATACAAACCCTCTTCAAACTCGGGTTCACCGTCAACTTTACAAAATCCAACATTCTGCCGCGCAAGGTACAACAATACCTAGGAGCCATAATAGACACATCAAAGGGAGTAGCCACCCCAAGTCCACAAAGAATTCTAAATTTCAACACCATCATACAACGCATGTATCCAACACAAAAGATACAGGCAAAGATGGTATTACAACTCCTAGGCATGATGTCTTCATGCATAGCCATTGTCCCAAACGCAAGACTGCACATGAGGCCCTTACAACAATGCCTAGCATCACAGTGGTCTCAAGCACAGGGTCACCTTCTAGATCTGGTGTTAATAGACCGCCAAACTTACCTCTCGCTCCTGTGGTGGAACAACATAAATTTAAACAAGGGGCGGCCTTTCCAAGACCCAGTGCCACAATACGTAATAACAACAGATGCTTCCATGACAGGGTGGGGAGCACACCTCGATCAACACAGCATACAAGGACAATGGAACGTACATCAAACAAAACTGCATATCAATCACCTAGAACTTCTAGCAGTTTTTCAAGCACTAAAAGCTTTCCAACCAATAATAGTTCACAAATACATTCTCGTCAAAACAGACAACATGACAACAATGTATTATCTAAACAAGCAGGGGGGGACGCACTCCACGCAGTTAAGCCTGCTAGCACAAACGATTTGGCATTGGGCAATTCACAACCAAATTCGCCTAATAGCACAGTTTATACCAGGGATCCAAAATCAACTCGCAGACAATCTCTCTCGAGATCACCAACAGGTCCACGAATGGGAAATTCACCCCCAAATTCTGAACACTTATTTCAAACTCTGGGGAACACCTCAGATAGACTTGTTTGCGACAAGGGAGAACGCAAAATGCCAAAACTTCGCATCCAGATACCCACACGAACAATCCCAAGGCAATGCCCTATGGATGAACTGGTCAGGGATATTTGCTTACGCTTTTCCTCCTCTCCCTCTCCTTCCTTACCTGGTAAACAAACTCAGTCAAAGCAAACTCAAACTCATATTGATAGCACCAACTTGGGCAAGGCAACCCTGGTACACAACGCTGCTAGACCTATCAGTGGTACCCTGCATCAAATTGCCCAACAGGCCAGATCTGTTGACACAGCACAACCAAAAGATCAGACACCCAGATCCAGCATCGCTGAATCTAGCAATCTGGCTCCTGAAATCCTAGAATTCGGGCACTTACAACTTACCCAAGAATGTATGGACGTCATAAAACAAGCCAGAAGGCCATCCACCAGGCACTGCTATGCAAGTAAATGGAAGAGGTTTGTTTGCTACTGCCATATTAATCAAATACAACCATTACACACAACTCCATAACATGTAGTGGGTTACTTGCTTCACTTACAAAAATCTAACCTAGCTTTCTCTTCCATTAAAATACACCTTGCAGCAATATCTGCATACCTGCAGACTACCTATTCATCTTCCCTATATAAGATACCAGTCATTAAAGCATTCATGGAGGGCCTTAGGAGAATTATACCACCAAGAACACCACCTGTTCCTTCATGGAACCTAAATGTTGTCCTAACTAGACTTATGGGTCCACCTTTTGAACCCATGCACTCCTGCGACATACAGTTCCTAACCTGGAAGGTGGCATTTCTCATCGCCATTACTTCCCTAAGAAGAGTAAGCGAGATTCAGGCGTTTACAATACAGGAACCTTTTATACAACTACACAAAAATAAAGTCGTCCTAAGGACCAATCCTAAATTTTTGCCAAAGGTTATTTCACCGTTCCATCTAAATCAAACAGTGGAACTTCCAGTGTTCTTTCCACAGCCAGATACCGTAGCTGAAAGGGCACTACATACATTAGATGTCAAAAGAGCATTGATGTATTACATTGACAGAACAAAAAACATCAGAAAGACTAAACAACTCTTTATTGCATTTCAAAAACCTCATGCAGGAAACCCAATTTCAAAACAAGGTATAGCCAGATGGATAGTTAAATGCATCCAAATCTGCTACCTTAAAGCTAAACGACAGCTGCCCATTACACCAAGGGCACACTCAACCAGAAAGAAAGGTGCTACCATGGCCTTTCTAGGAAACATCCCAATGCAAGAAATATGTAAGGCAGCCACATGGTCTACGCCTCACACATTCACCAAGCACTACTGTGTAGACGTGTTATCCGCACAACAAGCCACAGTAGGTCAAGCCGTATTAAGAACATTATTTCAGACTACTTCCACTCCTACAGGCTGATCCACCGCTTTTTGGGGAAATAACTGCTTACTAGTCTATGCAGAACATGCGTATCTACAGCGACAGATGCCATCGAACTGAAAATGTCACTTACCCAGTGTACATCTGTTCGTGGCATCAGTCGCAGTAGATTCGCATGTGCCCACCCGCCTCCCCGGGAGCCTGTAGCAGTTTGGAAGTTACCTTCAATTATTTATATATGTATCATCTCAACCTTAAATAGGTGCATACTTAGTCACTCCATTGCATGGGCACTATTACTACAATTCAACTCCTACCTCACCCTCTGCGGGGAAAAACAATCGAAGATGGAGTCGACGCCCATGCGCAATGGAGACAAAAGGAGGAGTCACTCGGTCCCGTGACTCGAAAGACTTCTTCGAAGAAAAACAACTTGTAACACTCCGGCCCAACACCAGATGGCGAGCTATTGCAGAACATGCGAATCTACTGCGACTGATGCCACGAACAGATGTACACTGGGTAAGTGACATTTTCATTCGATGGCATATGTTGCTGCAGATACACATGTTGAGCACAGTCCGCTGCCTGGTGTTGGGCTCGGAGTATTACAAGTTGTTTTTCTTCGAAGAAGTCTTTTTTGGTCACAGGACCGAAGGACTCCTCCCTCTTCGGCTCCATTGTGCATGGGCGTCGACTCCATCTTAGATTGTTTTTTTTCCGCTGTCGGGTTCGGACGTATTCCTTTTCGCTCCGTGTTTCGGTTCGGAAAGTTAGTCAGAATCTCGGAAGAAAGCGTCGGTATTGTTCCGTTCGGTATCGGGATAGTTAGGTACATCGACACCGATCATCGGAAGACTTTGGGGTAGCTTTGATCCCCCATCGGGGCCTGGTCGGCCTGACCGCGTGCGACATCGAAGCCGATGGAACGGACCCCGTTCCGTTTCTGCCCAAAATGTCACAGTAAGTATCCTTATACAGATCAGCACTTGGTCTGTAACTTGTGCTTGTCCCCCGAGCACAAGGAGGATACCTGTGAGGCCTGTCGAGCCTTCCGGTCCAGAAAAACACTCCGGGACCGAAGAGCCAGGCGTCTACAAATGGCGTCCACGCCGACAAAACAACGTTTTGACGACGAAGAGGAAACATTCTCGGTTCCGGACTCAGAATCCGGAGACTCCGACGTCGAACAACAACAACAAACAGTGAGTAAGACGTCGAAAATAAAAACCATCAAAAAAACAAAAGCCCAGGGGACGCCACTGCCAACAGGCCATGGCTCGACCCATAAAACCGGCGAGCCGTCGACGGCGCCGAAAAAGGGCACGCCCATAGCGAAGACACCCGACTCCGGTCGAGGGACCGCCATGGAGCAACCTCGGAGCCGAGATAGTGGCTCCGAGAAGCAAAAACAAGATGCCGGCACCGAAAAACATCGGCACCGAGACACACTGCCGAAAGCCACAAAAATTCAGTCGGTACCGAAGCCGAAAAAAGATTCACTCTCGGCGCCGAAAAGTTCCACACCTCCTTCCTACACAGAGGAACAAGGAATAAGTGGCCAGATGCACAGATTTGGACAAGAGCTCCAAAGTGTAGAATCAGACTACACACAAAAGAGACTGTACATCCAACAAGACACAGGGAAGATATCAACCCTTCCCCCAATAATGAGAAAAAGAAGGATCGGATTTCTCAAGGATGACACACAACCACAAGCCAAAGTGGTTAAAAAAGTCACGCCTCCGCCCTCTCCACCACAACAGGCATCGCCGGCACAAACACCGCCACAAATGCACTCACCAGCGCAAACTACTATAAGTCAAGATAATCAGGATCAAGACGCTTGGGACCTATACGACACCCCAGTGCCGGACAATGATCCTGATTCATACCCCACAAAGCCGTCACCGCCAGAGGACAGTACCTCATACTCGCAACTGGTGGCTAGGGCAGCAGAATTCCACAATGTCCAACTGCATTCCGATCCTATAGAGGATGATTTTTTATTTAACACCCTCTCGGCTACACATAGCCAATATCAATGTCTCCCAATGCTACCAGGGATGTTACGGCACGCAAAACAAATTTTTGAAGAGCCCGTAAAATCAAGAGCCATCACCCCAAGGGTGGATAAGAAATACAAACCACCACCCACAGACCCAGTGTTTATTACTTCGCAGTTACCACCTGACTCCGTAGTAGTAGGGGCAGCTCGCAAAAGAGCAAATTCCCATACATCTGGCGACGCCCCACCTCCGGACAAAGAAAGCCGAAAATTTGATGCGGCAGGAAAAAGAGTCGCATCACAGGCAGCCAACCAATGGCGCATCGCAAATTCCCAAGCGCTGCTAGCCCGATATGACCGCGCACACTGGGATGAGATGCAACTTCTCATAGACCATCTTCCCCAGGAATACCAAAAAAGGGCGCAGCAAATAGTTGAAGAGGGACAAACGATCTCAAACAATCAAATCCGCTCTTCAATGGACGCAGCCGATACTGCAGCAAGAACAGTCAACACTGCTGTCACCATAAGGAGAAACGCTTGGCTCCGCACTTCAGGGTTCAAACCTGAAATCCAGCAGGCTGTCCTTAATATGCCCTTCAACGAAAAACAACTTTTTGGCCCTGAAGTGGACACAGCCATTGAAAAACTTAAAAAGGACACAGACACGGCCAAAGCCATGGGCGCACTCTACTCCCCGCAGAGCAGAGGCTCTTTTAGAAAAACGCCATTTAGAGGGGGGTTTCGTGGCCAACCCACAGACACCACCAGCCAACAAACAAGAACCACACCATATCAGGGTTCATTCCAAAGGGGAAATTTCAGGGGATATAGAGGGGGTCAATTCCCAAGGAGTAGGGGAAGATTCCAGACTCCAAAAACACCTCCACCTAAACAGTGACTTTCAAGTCACACAACCCCTTCACTCAACACCAGTGGGGGGGAAGACTAAGCCAATTCTACCAATCTTGGCAGCAGATTACAACAGACAATTGGGTACTAGCAATAATCCAACATGGCTATTGCATAGAATTCCACAAATTCCCACCAAACATCCCTCCAAAAACACGCAAAATGTCACCACAACATTTAGAACTTTTAGGACTAGAAGTTCAAGCACTACTGCAAAAGGATGCAATAGAGTTAGTACCAATACAACAAAAGAACACAGGAGTTTACTCCCTGTACTTTCTAATTCCAAAAAAAGACAAAACATTAAGACCAATATTAGATCTCAGGACACTAAATACCTACATCATATCGGACCACTTTCACATGGTCACACTACAAGACATCATTCCACTGCTCAAACAGCAAGATTACATGACCACATTAGACCTAAAAGATGCGTACTTTCATATACCGATACATCCTTCTCACAGAAAGTACCTAAGGTTCGTATTCAAAGGAATACATTACCAATTCAAGGTGTTGCCATTCAGAATAACAACTGCACCAAGAGTATTCACAAAATGTCTAGCAGTAGTAGCAGCACATATCAGGAGACAACAAATACATGTGTTTCCTTACCTAGACGATTGGCTAATCAAAACCAACACAGTAAGAAAGTGCACAAACAACACCACATATGTCATACAAACCCTTCACAAACTGGGTTTCTCCATCAACTATACAAAGTCACACCTCGAACCGTGTCAGACACAACAATATCTAGGGGCAACCATCAACACATCAAAAGGAATTGCCACTCCAAGTCCACAAAGAGTTCAAGCATTCCACAAGGTAATAAGTGCTATGTTTCCAAACCAAAAGATACAAGCAAAATTTGTGCTAAAACTTCTAGGCATGATGTCATCATGCATAGCCATTGTCCCAAACGCAAGACTACACATGCGACCCTTACAACAGTGCCTAGCATCACAATGGTCACAAGCACAGGGTCAACTTCTAGATCTGGTGTTGGTAGACCGCCAAACATACCTCTCGCTTCTATGGTGGAACAGCAACAATTTAAACAAAGGGCGGACATTTCAGGACCCAGTGCCTCAATACGTTATAACAACAGATGCTTCCATGACAGGGTGGGGAGCACACCTCAATCACCACAGCATTCAAGGACAATGGGACGTACACCAAACAAAATTTCATATAAATTACCTAGAACTCTTAGCAGTATTTCTAGCGTTAAAAGCCTTTCAACCCATAATAACACACAAATACATTCTTGTCAAAACAGACAACATGACAACAATGTATTATTTAAACAAACAAGGAGGAACACACTCAACACAATTGTGTTTCCTAACACAAAAAATATGGCAGTGGGCGATTCACAACCACATTCGCCTAATAGCACAATTTATTCCAGGGATCCAAAACCAACTAGCAGACAACCTTTCGCGAGATCACCAACAAGTCCACGAATGGGAAATTCACCCCCAAGTTCTGAACAATTACTTTCAAATTTGGGGAACACCCCAGATAGATTTGTTCGCAACAAAAGAAAACGCAAAATGCCAAAACTTCGCATCCAGGTACCCACACCGCGAATCACAAGGCAATGCTCTATGGATGAGTTGGTCAGGGATATTTGCATACGCTTTTCCCCCTCTCCCTCTCCTTCCATATCTAGTAAACAAATTGAGTCAAAACCAACTCAAACTCATACTGATAGCACCCACATGGGCAAGACAACCTTGATATACAACTCTACTAGACCTTTCACTAGTACCGCATGTCAAACTACCCAACAGACCAGATCTGTTAACACAACACAAACAACAGATCAGGCATCCAAACCCAGCATCATTGAATCTAGCAATTTGGCTCCTGAAATCCTAGAATTCGGACACTTAAACCTCACACAAGAATGTATGGAGGTCATAAAACAAGCTAGAAAAGCTTCCACTAGACACTGCTATGCATCTAAGTGGAAAAGATTTGTTTGCTACTGCCATACCAATCAAATCCAACCATTGCATGCCTCTACAAAGGACATAGTGGGATACTTACTACATTTGCAAAAAGCAAACCTCGCTTTTTCATCTATAAAAATACACCTCGCAGCAATATCTGCTTACCTACAAACTACTCATTCATCGTCTCTATTTAGAATACCAGTTATTAAAGCATTCATGGAAGGGCTAAAAAGAATTATACCACCAAGAACACCACCAGTTCCTTCATGGAACCTTAACATCGTCTTAACAAGACTCATGGGTCCACCTTTTGAACCCATGCATTCCTGTGAAATGCAATATTTAACGTGGAAAGTCGCATTTCTCATTGTAATCACATCCCTCAGAAGAGTAAGTGAAATACAGGCATTTACCATACAAGAACCATTTATCCAAATACACAAAAATAAAATAGTTCTAAGAACAAATCCAAAATTTCTACCAAAAGTAATCTCACCATTCCATTTAAATCAAACAGTAGAATTACCAGTGTTCTTCCCACAGCCGGATTCCGTGGCTAAAAGGGCACTACATACATTAGACATCAAAAGAGCACTAATGTACTACATTGACAGAACAAAGTTAATCAGGAAAACAAAACAACTGTTCATAGCTTTTCAAAAACCACACATAGGAAATCCAATCTCTAAACAAGGCATTGCTAGATGGATAGTCAGATGTATTCAAACATGCTATCTTAAAGCCAAGAGAGAATTGCCTATTACACCAAAGGCACACTCAACCAGAAAGAAAGGTGCTACAATGGCCTTTCTAGGAAACATTCCTATGAGCGAAATATGTAAGGCTGCAACCTGGTCTACGCCTCATACATTTACTAAACACTACTGTGTAGATGTACTAAATGCACAACAAGCTACAGTGGGCCAAGCTGTACTAAGAACATTATTCCAAACTACTTCAACTCCTACAGGCTAAACCACCGCTTTTAGGGGAGGTAACTGCTTTATAGTCTATGCTCAACATGTGTATCTGCAGCAACATATGCCATCGAACTGAAAATGTCACTTACCCAGTGTACATCTGTTCGTGGCATTAGTCGCTGCAGATTCACATGTGCCCTCCCGCATCCCCGGGAAGCCTGTAGCCGTTTAGAAGTAAATCTTGAATCTTAAACATTTGTACATTTGTAAATAATTATTATAAACTTTTTATGTACATACGTATTCACTCCATTGCATGGGCACTATTTATAGCAAACAACTCCAGCCTCACCCTCTGCGGGGAAAACAATCTAAGATGGAGTCGACGCCCATGCGCAATGGAGCCGAAGAGGGAGGAGTCCTTCGGTCCCGTGACCAAAAAAGACTTCTTCGAAGAAAAACAACTTGTAATACTCCGAGCCCAACACCAGGCAGCGGACTGTGCTCAACATGTGAATCTGCAGCGACTAATGCCACGAACAGATGTACACTGGGTAAGTGACATTTTCATTCTCTGTCACCATAGTGACACTGGCACCTGTATCCCTCAGGCCCTCTACACTTGTCCCATTAATTAAGAGCTGCTGCCTGTATTTTTGCATGTTAGGGGGCCAGGCAGCCAGTGTGGCTAAATCCACCCCACCCCCAGAGACTAATGTAGCTTCAGTGTGACACCTGATTTGCTCTGGGCACACTGTTGATCCCACTTGGAGACTGGCCATTCCAGTTTTAGCTGGATGGGAGTTAGAAGTGATATCTTTCTTGGGACAGGCCTTGTCTCCAGTTTGGTGTCCAGACTGACTACATCTACGACACCAGGCCTTTTTGGGATCAAAGTTTTTACCCTTGTACCCAGAATTGTTTTGTGAAGAGGCTCTGGGCCCACCCTCCTGTGCAGGTTTTTGGGGGCCTGTAGAAGACTCTTTACTATTTTTGTTTTTGGCTGTCTCACCACCTTTCCCCTGGGGAGGTTTTGTGACCCCTTTCTTTTGGTCACCCCCTGTGGAAGTTTTGGACACCCTAGTCTTGACCCAATGGTCCGCCTTCTTTCCCAATTCTTGGGGAGAAATTGGTCCTAGGTCCACCAGATGTTGATGCAGTTTATCATTGAAACAATTACTTAACAGGTGTTCTTTCACAAATAAATTATACAGCCCATCATAATCACTTACACCACTGCCTTGAATCCAACCATCTAGTGTTTTTACTGAGTAGTCTACAAAGTCAACCCAGGTCTGGCTCGAGGATTTTTGAGCCCCCCTGAATCTAATCCTATACTCCTCAGTGGATAATCCAAAGCCCTCAATCAGGGTACCCTTCATGAGGTCATAAGATTCTGCATCTTTTCCAGAGAGTGTGAGGAGTCTATCCCTACACTTTCCTGTGAACATTTCCCAAAGGAGAGCACCCCAGTGAGATTTGTTCACTTTTCTGGTTACACAAGCCCTCTCAAAGGCTGTGAACCATTTGGTGATGTCATCACCATCTTCATATTTTGTTACAATCCCTTTGGGGATTTTCAACATGTCAGGAGAATCTCTGACCCTATTTATGTTGCTGCCACCATTGATGGGTCCTAGGCCCATCTCTTGTCTTTCCCTTTCTATGGCCAGGATCTCTTTCCAAAGCCAATCTTTTGGCCATCCTGGCTAACTGGATGTCCTCTTCACTGGAGTTATCCTCAGTGATTTCAGGGAAGTTGGTCCCTCCTGTGAGGGAACCAGCATCTCTGACTAGTATTTGTGGAGTCAGGGCTTGAGAGGCCCTGACCTCCCTAGATAGGACTGGTAAGGGGGAATCTTCCTCCAAGGCACTATCCTCATCCTCTGTGTTGCCATCCTCAGAGGGGTTGGCCTTTTCAAACTCTGCCAACAGCTCCTGGAGCTGTAGTTTGGAAGGTCTGGGGCCCATTACTATTTTCTTTATTTTACAGAGTGACCTTAGCTCCCTCATCTTAAGATGGAGGTAAGGTGTGGTGTCGAGTTCCACCACATTCATCTCTGCACTAGACATTATGCTTCTAAAAGTTGGAATACTTTTTAAGAATCTAAAACTAGTTCTAGAATCTAATTCAAACTTTTAACAAACTTTTAAACTCTAAAAGAAATGTTAACAGGGACTAACACAAGGCCCTAGCAGGACTTTAAAGAATTTAGAAACATTTCAAATTGCAAAAAATCAATTTCTAATGACAATTTTTGGAATTTGTCGTGTGATCAGGTATTGGCTGAGTAGTCCAGCAAATGCAAAGTCTTGTACCCCACCGCTGATCCACCAATGTAGGAAGTTGGCTCTGTATGTGCTATTTCAAAGTAAGGAATAGCATGCACAGAGTCCAAGGGTTCCCCTTAGAGGTAAAATAGTGGTAAAAAGATATAATACTAATGCTCTATTTTGTGGTAGTGTGGTCGAGCAGTAGGCTTATCAAAGGAGTAGTGTTAAGCATTTGTTGTACATACACACAGGCAATAAATGAGGAACACACACTCAGAGACAAATCCAGCCAATAGGTTTTGTTATAGAAAAATATATGTTCGATGGCATCTGTCGCTGTAGATACACATGGTCTGCATAGCTCGCCATCTGGTGTTGGGTCGGAGTGTTACAAGTTGTTTTTCTTCGAAGAAGTGTTTTAGAGTCACTGGACCGAGTGGCTCCTCCTTCTGTGCTCATTGCGCATGGGCGTCGACTCCATCTTCGATTGTTTTCTTTCCGCCATCGGGTTCGGACGTGTTCCTGTCGCTCCGAGTTTCAGAACGGAGAGATAGCTGAAAACGGAAGATTTTCGACGGTATCGTTGCGATCCGGTTCGAGATAAACACAGACGACAACGCATTGAACATCGAAGCGCTTCGGTGCCCTTCGGGGTAGATTTCGGCACACCGTCGGGGCCTAGTCGGCCCGACCGCGTGGAGAACAACGCCGATGGAACGGACCCCGTTTCGATTCTGCCCTGAATGCCACAACAAATATCCCTATACGGACCAACACTCGGTCTGTAACCTGTGCCTGTCACCCAAGCACAGCGAAGAATCCTGTGAGGCCTGTCGGGCGTTCCGGTCCCGAAAAACTCTGCGCGACCGTCGAGCGAGAAGACTGCAGATGGCGTCCACGCCAAAGGAGCATCGACAGTTCGAGACAGAAGAGGAACAGGAGGAATCCTTTTCCATCCAGGATTCAGACTCCGACGAACTCGACAATACAAAAACTGTGAGTAAGACGTCGAGATCAGAAATTAAAAAAGGCAAAAAGGCCCAGGGGACGCCACTGCCAACCGGCCATGGCTCCACCCAACTTCACGGTGACCAACAATCGGCACCGAAAAAGGCCCATTCAGTGTCGAGATCGTCCGACTCCGGTCGAGACACCGGCACGCAGCCTCCTCGGGACCGAGAGAGTGCTAAACAGAAGCATCGACACCGAGAGTTCGGTGTCGACACGGATCGACGCCGAGACAGTGGCGCCGAAGACCATAGAGGCCAAGATTTTTCGGCACAAAAGAAGAGGAAGGTTACCTCGGAGCCGAAAAAACAAACAACAGGGTTTTCAGAGCCGAAAAAAGCACCAACAGACCCAGTTTCAGGCTCCTATACTGAAGAACTTTCTATGTCTTCACAAATGAAAAGACACAGATTCGAACAAGAACTGCAATCCACTGAAGTGGATCACACGCAAAAGCGTATCTTTATTCAGCAGGGGACAGGGAAGATCAGTACCCTTCCACCTGTCAAAAGAAAGAGAACACTTCAGTTTGTAGCACGAGAGGCTCCTCAGCAACAAACAGCAAAGACGGTAACACCTCCTCCCTCGCCTCCACCTGTAACTCCGGCTTCGCCAACTTACACCCCGTCACATTCGCCAGCTCACACCGCCATGAGCCACGACGACCAAGATCATGACGCGTGGGACTTGTACGATGCACTAGTGTCTGATAACAGCCCAGACACATACCCAACTAGGCCATCACCACCTGAGGACAGCACAGCCTATTCACAAGTGGTGGCTAGAGCAGCTCAGTTCCATAATGTGGAACTACACTCTGAACAAGTAGAGGATGACTTTTTATTTAACACCCTCTCCTCCACCCACAGCTCCTACCAAAGCCTGCCTATGCTCCCAGGCATGCTACGCCATGCAAAGGAGATCTTCAAGGAGCCAGTTAAAAGTAGGGCAGTAACGCCTAGAGTGGACAAAAAGTATAAGGCGCCTCCTACGGACCCTGTATTAATCACCTCTCAGCTGCCACCAGATTCTGTGGTGGTAGGGGCTGCCAGAAAACGGGCAAATTCACACACTTCTGGGGATGCACCTCCCCCAGATAAAGAAAGCAGAAAGTTCGATGCAGCCGGGAAGAGGGTCGCTGTCCAGGCAGCAAACCAGTGGCCCATCGCAAACTCACAAGCGCTGCTAGCGCAATACGACAGAGCCCACTGGGATGAGATGCAGCATCTCATTGAACATCTCCCAAAAGATCTACAAAAAAGAGCAAAACAGGTTGTTGAAGAGGGTCAAAACATTTCCAACCATCAAATACGCTCCTCTATGGATGCAGCAGACACAGCCGCAAGGACCATTAATACGTCGGTTACCATCCGTAGGCACGCATGGCTCAGAACGTCTGGATTCAAGCCAGAAATTCAGCAGGCAGTACTTAACATGCCAGTAAACGAAAAACTTCTGTTCGGTCCGGAGGTCGACACAGCCATAGAAAAGCTCAAAAAGGACACTGACACTGCCAAGGCCATGGGCGCACTCTACTCCCCGCAGAGCAGAGGATCTTATACCACCTTCCGCAAAACACCTTTTAGAGGAGGGTTTCGGGGTCAGGCCACACAAGCCAGTACCTCACAGTCCGCACCGTCCACCTACCAGGGACAGTACAGGGGAGGTTTTCGGGGCCAGTATAGAGGAGGGCAATTCCCTAGGAATAGAGGAAGATTTCAAAGCCCCAAAACCACTACCAACAAGCAGTGACTCACACGTCACTCACCCCCCCCACACAACACCAGTGGGGGGAAGGATAGGTCATTATTACGAAGCATGGGAGGAAATAACTACAGACACATGGGTTCTAGCAATTATCCAACATGGTTATTGCATAGAATTCCTGCAATTCCCTCCAGACATACCACCAAAATCACAAAATTTATCAAAACACCATTCACAGCTTCTAGAGATAGAAGTTCAAGCACTACTGCAAAAAAATGCAATAGAATTAGTACCAAGCACACAAATAAACACAGGAGTTTATTCACTGTACTTCTTGATACCAAAAAAGGACAAAACACTGAGACCAATTCTAGACCTCAGAGTAGTAAACACATTCATCAAATCAGACCACTTTCACATGGTCACACTACAAGAAGTGTTACCATTGCTCAAAAAACACAACTACATGACAACCCTAGACCTCAAAGACGCATATTTCCATATACCAATACATCAATCACACAGAAAATATCTAAGGTTTGTATTCAAAGGAATACATTACCAATTCAAAGTATTGCCTTTCGGTTTAACAACCGCTCCAAGGGTATTCACAAAATGCCTAGCAGTAGTCGCTGCACACATCAGAAGGCAGCAAATACATGTATTCGCGTATCTAGACGACTGGCTAATCAAAACCAGTTCGCTCACACAATGCTCAAACCACACAAATCAAGTCATACAAACCCTCTACAAACTAGGGTTCACCGTCAACTTTGCAAAATCCAACGTTCAGCCAAGCAAAGTACAGCAATATCTAGGAGCCATAATAGACACGACAAAAGGAGTAGCAACGCCAACTCCACAAAGAATTCACAATTTCAACAGAGTCATTCAACACATGTCTCCAAATCAAACAATACAAGCAAGAACAATACTACAGCTCCTAGGCATGATGTCCTCATGCATAGCCATTGTCCCAAACGCAAGACTGCACATGAGGCCCTTACAACAGTGCCTAGCCTCACAGTGGTCTCAAGCACAGGGTCACCTTCTAGATCTGGTGTTAATAGACCGCCAAACTTACCTCTCGCTTCTATGGTGGAACAGTATAAATTTAAACAAAGGGCGGCCTTTCCAAGACCCAGTGCCACAGTACGTAATAACAACAGATGCTTCCATGACAGGGTGGGGAACACATCTCAATCAACACAACATAAGAGGACAATGGAACATACATCAAACAAAACTGCATATAAATCATCTAGAATTATTAGCAGTTTTTCAAGCACTAAAAGCTTTCCAACCAATCATAACCCACAAATACATCCTTGTCAAAACAGACAACATGACAACGATGTATTATCTAAACAAACAAGGAGGAACACATTCAACGCAGTTAAGCTTATTAGCTCAAAACATATGGAAGTGGGCAATCCACCATCAAATTCGCCTCATAGCACAGTTTATTCCAGGGATCCAGAATCAACTGGCAGACAATCTCTCTCGAGATCACCAGCAAGTCCACGAATGGGAAATCCACCCACAAATTCTGAACACCTACTTCACACTCTGGGGAACACCTCAAATAGACTTATTTGCAACAAAAGAGAACGCAAAATGCCAAAACTTCGCGTCCAGATACCCACACAAGCAATCCCAAGGCAATGCCCTATGGATGAACTGGTCAGGAATATTTGCTTACGCTTTTCCTCCTCTCCCTCTCCTCCCTTATCTAGTAAACAAATTGAGTCAAATCAAACTCATTTTAATAGCACCAACGTGGGCAAGACAACCCTGGTACACAACAATGCTAGATCTTTCTGTAGTACCCCACATCAAACTGCCGAACAAACCAGATCTGTTAACGCAACACAACCAACAGATCAGACACCCAGATCCAGCATCGCTGAATCTAGCAATCTGGCTCCTGATATCCTAGAATTCGGACACTTACAACTTAGCCAAGAATGTATGGAGGTCATAAAGCAGGCCAGAAGGCCATCCACTAGACACTGCTACGCAAGTAAGTGGAAAAGATTTGTTTGTTACTGCCATCATAATCAGATACAACCACTAGACGCAACTCCAAAACATATAGTAAATTACTTGCTCCATTTACAAAAAGCAAAGCTAGCCTTCTCTTCTATTAAAATACACCTTGCAGCAATATCTGCATACTTGCAGACTACCTATTCAACTTCCTTGTATAGGATACCAGTCATCAAAGCATTCATAGAAGGTCTTAAAAGAATTATACCACCAAGAACACCACCTGTTCCTTCATGGAACCTAAACGTGGTCCTAACAAGACTCATGGGCCCACCTTTCGAACCCATGCACTCTTGCGGAATACAATTCCTAACCTGGAAAGTTGCCTTTCTCATCGCCATTACATCTCTGAGAAGAGTAAGTGAAATTCAAGCGTTCACAACACAGGAACCTTTTATACAAATACATCCAAATGTTTACCAAAAGTTATTTCACCGTTCCATCTAAATCAAACGGTAGAACTACCAGTTTTTTTCCCACAGCCAGATTCTGTGGCTGAAAGAGCACTACATACACTAGATGTCAAAAGAGCATTAATGTACTACATTGACAGAACAAAGAACATCAGAAAGACTAAACAGCTATTTATTGCATTCCAAAAACCTCATGCAGGTAACCCAATATCAAAACAAGGTATAGCCAGATGGATTGTTAAATGCATCCAAATCTGCTACCTTAAAGCAAAAAGACAACTGCCCATTACTCCCAGGGCACATTCAACAAGGAAAAAAGGTGCTTCAATGGCCTTTTTAGGAAACATCCCAATGCATGAAATATGTAAGGCAGCCACATGGTCTACGCCTCACACATTCACCAAACACTACTGTATAGATGTGCTATCCGCACAACAAGCTGCAGTAGGTCAAGCTGTATTAAGAACTCTATTTCAGACAACTTCTACTCCTACAGGCTAAACCACCGCTCATGGGGAAATAACTGCTTACTAGTCTATGCAGACCATGTGTGTAAAGAAATGGCTCCCTGTTGCAGTTACCCCCCACTTTTTGCCTGATACTGATGCTGACTTGACTGAGAAGTGTGCTGGGACCCTGCTAACCAGGCCCCAGCACCAGTGTTCTTTCACCTAAAATGTACCATTGGTACCACAATTGGCACACCCTGGCATCCAGATAAGTCCCTTGTAACTGGTACCTCTGGTACCAAGGGCCCTGATGCCAGGGAAGGTCTCTAAGGGCTGTAGCATGTATTATGCCACCCTAGAGACCCCTCACTCAGCACAGACACACTGCTTACCAGCCTGTGTGTGCTGGTGAGAACAAAATGAGTAAGTCGACATGGCACTCCCCTCAGGGTGCCATGCCAGCCTCTCACTGCCTATGCAGTATAGGTAAGACACCCCTCTAGCAGGCCTTACAGCCCTAAGGCAGGGTGCACTATACCATAGGTGAGGGTACCAGTGCATGAGCACTGTGCCCCTACAGTGTCTAAGCAAAACCTTAGACATTGTAAGTGCAGGGTAGCCATAAGAGTATATGGTCTGGGAGTCTGTTTTACACGAACTCCACAGCACCATAATGGCTACACTGAAAACTGGGAAGTTTGGTATCAAACTTCTCAGCACAATAAATGCACACTGATGCCAGTGTACATTTTATTGTAAAATACACCACAGAGGGCACCTTAGAGGTGCCCCCTGAAACTTAACCGACTGTCTGTGTAGGCTGACTAGTTCCAGCAGCCTGCCACACCAGAGACATGTTGCTGGCCCCATGGGGAGAGTGCCTTTGTCACTCTGAGGCCAGTAACAAAGCCTGCACTGGGTGGAGATGCTAACACCTCCCCCAGGCAGGAGCTGTGACACCTGGCGGTGAGCCTCAAAGGCTCACCCCTTTGTCACAGCCCAGCAGGGCACTCCAGCTTAGTGGAGTTGCCCGCCCCCTCCGGCCACGGCCCCCACTTTTGGCGGCAAGGCTGGAGGGAACAAAGAAAGCAACAAGGAGGAGTCACTGGCCAGTCAGGACAGCCCCTAAGGTGTCCTGAGCTGAAGTGACTCTGACTTTTAGAAATCCTCCATCTTGCAGATGGAGGATTCCCCCAATAGGGTTAGGATTGTGACCCCCTCCCCTTGGGAGGAGGCACAAAGAGGGTGTACCCACCCTCAGGGCTAGTAGCCATTGGCTACTAACCCCCCAGACCTAAACACGCCCTTAAATTTAGTATTTAAGGGCTACCCTGAACCCTAGAAAATTAGATTCCTGCAAACTACAAGAAGAAGGACTGCCTAGCTGAAAAACCCTGCAGAGGAAGACCAGAAGACGACAACTGCCTTGGCTCCAGAAACTCACCGGCCTGTCTCCTGCCTTCCAAAGAACTCTGCTCCAGCGACGCCTTCCAAGGGACCAGCGACCTCTGAATCCTCTGAGGACTGCCCTGCTTCGAAAAAGACAAGAAACTCCCGAGGACAGCGGACCTGCTCCAAAAAGACTGCAACTTTGTTTCAAGGAGCAGCTTTAAAGACCCCTGCAACTCCCCGCAAGAAGCGTGAGACTTGCAACACTGCACCCGGCGACCCCGACTCGGCTGGTGGAGAACCAACACCTCAGGGAGGACCCCCGGACTACTCTACGACTGTGAGTACCAAAACCTGTCCCCCCTGAGCCCCCACAGCGCCGCCTGCAGAGGGAATCCCGAGGCTTCCCCTGACCGCGACTCTCTGAAACCTAAGTCCGACGCCTGGAAAAGACCCTGCACCCGCAGCCCCCAGGACCTGAAGGACCGGACTTTCACTGCAGAAGTGACCCCCAGGAGTCCCTCTCCCTTGCCCAAGTGGAGGTTTCCCCGAGGAAGCCCCCCCTTGCCTGCCTGCAGCGCTGAAGAGATCCCTAGATCTCCCATTGACTTCCATTACAAACCCGACGCTTGTTTCTACACTGCACCCGGCCGCCCCCGCGCTGCTGAGGGTGAAATTTCTGTGTGGGCTTGTGTCCCCCCCCCGGTGCCCTACAAAACCCCCCTGGTCTGCCCTCCGAAGACGCGGGTACTTACCTGCAAGCAGACCGGAACCGGGGCACCCCCTTCTCTCCATTCTAGCCTATGTGTTTGGGGCACCACTTTGAACTCTGCACCTGACCGGCCCTGAGCTGCTGGTGTGGTGACTTTGGGGTTGCTCTGAACCCCCAACGGTGGGCTACCTTGGACCAAGAACTGAACCCTGTAAGTGTCTTACTTACCTGGTAAAACTAACAAATACTTACCTCCCCTAGGAACTGTGAAAATTGCACTAAGTGTCCACTTTTAAAACAGCTATTTGTGAATAACTTGAAAAGTATACATGCAATTTTGATGATTTGAAGTTCCTAAAGTACTTACCTGCAATACCTTTCGAATGAGATATTACATGTAGAATTTGAACCTGTGGTTCTTAAAATAAACTAAGAAAAGATATTTTTCTATATAAAAACCTATTGGCTGGATTTGTCTCTGAGTGTGTGTACCTCATTTATTGTCTATGTGTATGTACAACAAATGCTTAACACTACTCCTTGGATAAGCCTACTGCTCGACCACACTACCACAAAATAGAGCATTAGTATTATCTATTTTTACCACTATTTTACCTCTAAGGGGAACCCTTGGACTCTGTGCATGCTATTCCTTACTTTGAAATAGCACATACAGAGCCAACTTCCTACATTGGTGGATCAGCGGTGGGGTACAAGACTTTGCATTTGCTGGACTACTCAGCCAATACCTGATCACACGACAAATTCCAAAATTGTCATTAGAAATTGATTTTTGCAATTTGAAAAGTTTTCTAAATTCTTAAAAGACCTGCTAGGGCCTTGTGTTAGATCCTGTTTAGCATTTCTTTTAGAGTTTAAAAGTTTGTAAAAGTTTGAATTAGATTCTAGAACCAGTTTTAGTTTCTTAAAAAGTATTCCAACTTTTAGAAGCATAATGTCTAGCACAGATGTGAATGTGGTGGAACTCGACACCACACCTTACCTCCATCTTAAGATGAGAGAGCTAAGGTCACTCTGTAAAATAAAGAAAATAACAATGGGCCCCAAACCTACCAAAATACAGCTCCAGGAGCTTTTGGCAGAGTTTGAAAAGGCCAACCCCTCTGAGGGTGGCAACTCAGAGGAAGAGGATAGTGACTTGGAGGACAATTCCCCCCTACCAGTCCTATCTAGGGAGAACAGGGTCCCTCAAACCCTGACTCCAAAAATAATAGTCAGAGATGCTGGTTCCCTCACAGGAGAGACCAACACCTCTGAAATCACTGAGGATAACCCCAGTGAAGAGGACATCCAGTTAGCCAGGATGGCCAAAAGATTGGCTTTGGAAAAGCAGCTCCTAGCCATAGAAAGGGAAAGAAAAGAGATGGGCCTAGGTCCCATCAATGGTGGCAGCAACTTAAATAGGGTCAGAGATTCTCCTGACATCCTAAAAATCCCCAAAGGGATTGTAACAAAATATGAAGATGGTGATGACATCACCAAATGGTTCACAGCTTTTGAGAGGGCTTGTGTAACCAGAAAAGTAAACAGATCTCACTGGGGTGCTCTCCTTTGGGAAATGTTCACTGGAAAGTGTAGGGATAGACTCCTCACACTCTCTGGAAAAGATGCAGAATCTTATGACCTCATGAAGGGTACCCTGATTGAGGGCTTTGGATTCTCCACTGAGGAGTATAGAATTAGATTCAGGGGGGCTCAAAAATCCTCGAGCCAGACCTGGGTTGATTTTGTAGACTACTCAGTCAAAACACTGGATGGTTGGTTAACTGGAAATGAAGTGTGTAACTATGTTGGGCTTTATAATTTGTTTATGAAAGAACACATTTTAAGTAACTGCTTCAATGAAAAGTTGCATCAGTATCTGGTAGACCTAGGTCCAATTTCTCCCCAAGAATTGGGAAAGAAGGCAGACCACTGGGTCAAGACTAGGGTAACCAAAACTTCCACTGGGGGTGACCAAAAGAAAGGGGTTACAAAAACTCCCCAGGAGAAAGTGGGTGACACTAGAAACAAAGAAAAAGAGTCCTCTGTAGGCCCCCAAAAACCAGAACAGGTGGGTGGGCCCCAAGACACAACCCAAAACAAAGGTGGGTACCAGGGTAAGAACTGGGATGCCACTAAGGCATGGTGCCACAACTGTAAACAGTCTGGGCACCACACCAAGGACACTTCTTGTCCCAAAAACAAACCCCAGAACAAAATTCCAGGGGTAACCAGTGTAGCCATGGGAGATGACTCCTCAGATGAGGAGGTCTTCATAGCCTTCAACTGGAAACAGGGCCCAACAGGTGAGTTGGAGATTCCAGAGGGAAGTAGACACTTCCACCACCTACTGGTGAATGGAATCCCAACCACTGCCCTGAGAGACACTTGTGCCAGTCACACTATTGTGCATGACAGGCTGGTGCTCTCAAACCAGTACATCCCAGGTGAGACTGCCAGGGTAAGAGTTAGCCTAGACAGGGTCACTAAGAGGCCTGTGGCTTTAGTACCCATAGAAGTGGGTGGCACTCTTAGCTGGAGAAGGGTAGTAGTCAGTACAGACCTCCCCCTTGATTGTCTCCTTGGAAATGACTACCCAGAGGTTAGTCAGAGCCCAAGAGAGGAACTGGTCCAGTGCCAGTCCTCTCCCAAGGATTCTGGAAGTCCTGCCTCTGCAGTAAATGCAAGTAGGCCCCAGAATAAAAAGAAAAGGAAACAGAGTAGGAAAGGTGGACAACCTTTAGCCAAGGTTCCAGCAAGCCAAGGAGATTCTGCTCCAGTAGGGGAGAACTCCAAAAATGGCTCTGATAAAGTCCAACCTGACCCACAAGAAGTCCTGGCTAGTCAGGCAACTGTTAAGCCTGAGTGGGTGGCTCCTCAGCTAACAGAAGAAAGAGTGGAAGAAGGGTGTTTACTACAAGATGTGGTGACCCCCCACTCTAATACAGCAGACAGGCACCCTGAACCCAAAAAAGCCTGTAACTTAGCCCCTTCCCTTCTAGGTGAAGAGCTAAAGGTGTGGTTCTGGGCACTGACAGCTGTCAGTGGCCTCTGCTGGGTGTTAGCCTTTATGGCTGCACTATCCTTGGCCTGGTGGTCTGACCCCATGCCAAATAACAAGTTAGGCCCCCTGACCCTGTTGGTCATGGTGGGGTTACTCCAGCTCTGGGTAACCTCTTTGGGTAAGCTAGGGGTGACCCTGGCTAAGATAAGATTAGCAGAGGTGGATACCTCTGACCTCAAAATAGAGAGAATGGGTGAAGACATAAAAAGCACAGACAAGAGGCAGTTCAGACTAGGTCCTATCACTGTGGAAGTGGGTCAGTTCCCCAGAGGGAATGACCTGAACAGGAGGATGTAAGGCAGAGTAGGCCCTGCAACAAACCAGCCATTTCCTCTACTCTTCCTCGCCTGACAGACTAGGAAGACTCTTCCAGCGTTGGCTGAGTCTCCTGGCCTGTGGGCTGGGGGGGGCTTGTGTAAAGAAATGGCTCCCTGTTGCAGTTACCCCCCACTTTTTGCCTGATACTGATGCTGACTTGACTGAGAAGTGTGCTGGGACCCTGCTAACCAGGCCCCAGCACCAGTGTTCTTTCACCTAAAATGTACCATTGGTACCACAATTGGCACACCCTGGCATCCAGATAAGTCCCTTGTAACTGGTACCTCTGGTACCAAGGGCCCTGATGCCAGGGAAGGTCTCTAAGGGCTGTAGCATGTATTATGCCACCCTAGAGACCCCTCACTCAGCACAGACACACTGCTTACCAGCCTGTGTGTGCTGGTGAGAACAAAATGAGTAAGTCGACATGGCACTCCCCTCAGGGTGCCATGCCAGCCTCTCACTGCCTATGCAGTATAGGTAAGACACCCCTCTAGCAGGCCTTACAGCCCTAAGGCAGGGTGCACTATACCATAGGTGAGGGTACCAGTGCATGAGCACTGTGCCCCTACAGTGTCTAAGCAAAACCTTAGACATTGTAAGTGCAGGGTAGCCATAAGAGTATATGGTCTGGGAGTCTGTTTTACACGAACTCCACAGCACCATAATGGCTACACTGAAAACTGGGAAGTTTGGTATCAAACTTCTCAGCACAATAAATGCACACTGATGCCAGTGTACATTTTATTGTAAAATACACCACAGAGGGCACCTTAGAGGTGCCCCCTGAAACTTAACCGACTGTCTGTGTAGGCTGACTAGTTCCAGCAGCCTGCCACACCAGAGACATGTTGCTGGCCCCATGGGGAGAGTGCCTTTGTCACTCTGAGGCCAGTAACAAAGCCTGCACTGGGTGGAGATGCTAACACCTCCCCCAGGCAGGAGCTGTGACACCTGGCGGTGAGCCTCAAAGGCTCACCCCTTTGTCACAGCCCAGCAGGGCACTCCAGCTTAGTGGAGTTGCCCGCCCCCTCCGGCCACGGCCCCCACTTTTGGCGGCAAGGCTGGAGGGAACAAAGAAAGCAACAAGGAGGAGTCACTGGCCAGTCAGGACAGCCCCTAAGGTGTCCTGAGCTGAAGTGACTCTGACTTTTAGAAATCCTCCATCTTGCAGATGGAGGATTCCCCCAATAGGGTTAGGATTGTGACCCCCTCCCCTTGGGAGGAGGCACAAAGAGGGTGTACCCACCCTCAGGGCTAGTAGCCATTGGCTACTAACCCCCCAGACCTAAACACGCCCTTAAATTTAGTATTTAAGGGCTACCCTGAACCCTAGAAAATTAGATTCCTGCAAACTACAAGAAGAAGGACTGCCTAGCTGAAAAACCCTGCAGAGGAAGACCAGAAGACGACAACTGCCTTGGCTCCAGAAACTCACCGGCCTGTCTCCTGCCTTCCAAAGAACTCTGCTCCAGCGACGCCTTCCAAGGGACCAGCGACCTCTGAATCCTCTGAGGACTGCCCTGCTTCGAAAAAGACAAGAAACTCCCGAGGACAGCGGACCTGCTCCAAAAAGACTGCAACTTTGTTTCAAGGAGCAGCTTTAAAGACCCCTGCAACTCCCCGCAAGAAGCGTGAGACTTGCAACACTGCACCCGGCGACCCCGACTCGGCTGGTGGAGAACCAACACCTCAGGGAGGACCCCCGGACTACTCTACGACTGTGAGTACCAAAACCTGTCCCCCCTGAGCCCCCACAGCGCCGCCTGCAGAGGGAATCCCGAGGCTTCCCCTGACCGCGACTCTCTGAAACCTAAGTCCGACGCCTGGAAAAGACCCTGCACCCGCAGCCCCCAGGACCTGAAGGACCGGACTTTCACTGCAGAAGTGACCCCCAGGAGTCCCTCTCCCTTGCCCAAGTGGAGGTTTCCCCGAGGAAGCCCCCCCTTGCCTGCCTGCAGCGCTGAAGAGATCCCTAGATCTCCCATTGACTTCCATTACAAACCCGACGCTTGTTTCTACACTGCACCCGGCCGCCCCCGCGCTGCTGAGGGTGAAATTTCTGTGTGGGCTTGTGTCCCCCCCCCGGTGCCCTACAAAACCCCCCTGGTCTGCCCTCCGAAGACGCGGGTACTTACCTGCAAGCAGACCGGAACCGGGGCACCCCCTTCTCTCCATTCTAGCCTATGTGTTTGGGGCACCACTTTGAACTCTGCACCTGACCGGCCCTGAGCTGCTGGTGTGGTGACTTTGGGGTTGCTCTGAACCCCCAACGGTGGGCTACCTTGGACCAAGAACTGAACCCTGTAAGTGTCTTACTTACCTGGTAAAACTAACAAATACTTACCTCCCCTAGGAACTGTGAAAATTGCACTAAGTGTCCACTTTTAAAACAGCTATTTGTGAATAACTTGAAAAGTATACATGCAATTTTGATGATTTGAAGTTCCTAAAGTACTTACCTGCAATACCTTTCGAATGAGATATTACATGTAGAATTTGAACCTGTGGTTCTTAAAATAAACTAAGAAAAGATATTTTTCTATATAAAAACCTATTGGCTGGATTTGTCTCTGAGTGTGTGTACCTCATTTATTGTCTATGTGTATGTACAACAAATGCTTAACACTACTCCTTGGATAAGCCTACTGCTCGACCACACTACCACAAAATAGAGCATTAGTATTATCTATTTTTACCACTATTTTACCTCTAAGGGGAACCCTTGGACTCTGTGCATGCTATTCCTTACTTTGAAATAGCACATACAGAGCCAACTTCCTACAATGTGTATCTACAGCGACAGATGCCATCGAACTGAAAATGTCACTTACCCAGTGTACATCTGTTCGTGGCATCAGTCGCTGAGATTCACATGGGCCCACCCACCTCCCCGGAAGCCTGTAGCAGTTCAGAAGTTACCTTCAATTTTGTACATTTGTATATATATTATTTAAACCTTTAATAGGTACATACTTACACATTTCATTGCGCGGGCACTATTACTATAGTACAACTCCTACCTCACCCTCTGCGGGGAAAACAATCGAAGATGGAGTCGACGCCCATGCGCAATGAGCACAGAAGGAGGAGCCACTCGGTCCAGTGACTCGAAAACACTTCTTCGAAGAAAAACAACTTGTAACACTCCGACCCAACACCAGATGGCGAGCTATGCAGACCATGTGAATCTCAGCGACTGATGCCACGAACAGATGTACACTGGGTAAGTGACATTTTCATTTCTTAGTTTATTTTAAGAACCACAGGTTCAAATTTTACATGTAATATCTCATTTGAAAGGTATTGCAGGCAAGTACTCTAGGAACTTTGAATCATTACTTCTGATGGATACAACTACCTGTGGATTCCTCACCTAATGAATACTCCCATGGCGCCAGCATTCGACGGAAATCTTCTTACTAGTCTCTGCACGTCGACGAGGACGTCACTCTAGCCCACGCGACGCCGTCTGACGTCATACAGGCAATAAGAGGTCCTCGACGACGTGCGGACATCAGTTCCCTTTTTTCCGTGCATTCGAAACGGTTATCTTCGAGGGAGCAACTGTTACTTTTTTGGTTACAGTGTATTTTTGCTGCGTAGTCTTTCGCTGTGGTAATAATGTCGCAGAGAAAGTCTGGATTTAAGCCTTGTCGTGAGTGTGGAGGCAAGATGTCGGTGACGGATCCTCATTCCGATTGCCTTTGGTGTTTGAGCTCCGACCACGACGTCTCGACTTGTGATTCATGCCAGCACATGAATCCAAAGGCCCTCAAGGAACGCGAGGCGAAGCTGTTTATGGCTAAATCGAAGGAGAAGCATCACAAGAAGTCTTCTCCAAGACATCGGCGTCATCGAGACTCCCGGCGCCATAGAGAATCTCGGCGTCATTCGAAGGAGACTCGTTCCAGGTCTTCGGAACGGCGCCGAAGGACATGGGAGATCAGTCCCACGGTTACGCCGCATCCTTCGACGCCGTTGCCCTCTCCGGCGTCTCCGACTTCACCTGGACAGGCGTCGGTGATTGAGGTATTGGAGCCTCAGGTGTTTTCTCCGGCGCAGACGCCGAGGCCGGCGTCGGGGTCGCCTCAGAGACAGGCACCTCAGTATCCGGCTTTTCCCACCCCTGGAGCCGATAGTTCCGCATTCTTGAATGCGATGTATGCCATCTTCCAACAGATGGCTCCAGGGGGTGCTCCGGCTGGGCCTTTGGCCTTTTCTTTGGGTGATCCTGCGCCTCTTCGGCCGGCACCCTTTATGCCCTTTCTCCCTTTTGGGAACGTGGGCTCGGCGCCGGTGGCCGCTCCGGTGGCTTCAGAAGGATTGGCCCCGGGGATTTCCATCCCGTCGAAGTCGGGATTTCGGCCTGTGACTCCGGTGGGTCCATCTGCTTCAGCTGCTCTTTTGTCGGCGCCGAAGTTACCTGTGGCGCCGGACGCGGCGTCGGTGGCTTCTGAAGATCGGCGCCGATCTTCGACTTCGGCGGAGGCATTGTCGACTCCGCGTATTGAACAGCGACTTCATTCCAGGAGACGTGCTCTCCGTGTATTAGAAGAGCAGGAGTACCAACGAGCCCTGGAGGAAGGAGAGCTAGAGGACTCTGGTGATGGGCTGCGTGGACTGGAGTCGGCCAGTGGGCTGGACACTTCCCCTGAGTGGGATCTTTCCTCCCCGGGGGAGTATACTGAGGAGGCTGCTTCCTTTCATGCAGTGGTACGGAAGGCAGCTAGTTTTTTGGACCTGCCTTTGCCGGTGGTGGAGGCTAAACAAAACCTTTTAACAGAGGTGCTACATCCGGCCTCAGCTGCGGCGGAGCCTCTGTTGCCATTTAATGACTCTCTGCTGGATCCGGTGATAGAGGTGTGGAAGAGGCCGGCATCTTCCCCAGCAGTTCACAGAGCCGTGGCCAGGAGGTATCGGGCGGCTCCGACTGACCCTGGGTTTCTATCTAGGCACCCTACGCCGGAGAGCTTGGTGGTGCAGGCCCTCCTGTTCAGCCAAGTCAGCGCCTGGTTCTTTCCCGACGGTGCCTGGGGACAGAGATTCAAAGAAGCTAGAGGCGCAGTCGAAGAATTTTTTTTCGTCCTGCAGTCTGGCGTTAAAAGCCACCAATGCAACCTGTATCCTGGGGAGGTATATTCATGCTCTGATGGATGACATTTCCTCATCGTTTACAGAGCTTCCCCAGGGTCTTTTGGATCTTGTCTCAAATGCCCAGGCTGCTGCGACCCAGATTATCCAGACAGGCCTGGATACCACCGACTCGGTAGCCAGAGCAATGGGCACAACTGTGGTGGCAAGGAGACCGGCCTGGCTCCGTAACTCGGGCTTTTCTGCAGATGTACAGTCCACATTGTTGGATCTCCCGTTTGATGGGGACAAACTGTTTGGAGCCAAGGCTGATTCGGCCTTGGAACGTTTTAAGGAAAGCAGGGCCACGGCTAAGTCGTTATGGCTCCAAGCTCCTTCTTCCACGGCCTCTTCCAGATTTTTCAGGAGGTTTCGTGGATTTGGGCGTGGCTCTTCCTCCTCTTCCTTTCGGGGAAGATATCAGCAACCTGCCTCTTCCCATCCCTATAGATCTTTCAGGGGGAGAGGTAGGGTCCGCACCAGAGGAGCGCCTCAGCAGCACTCTGCCTCTTCCTCATCCTCTGGCGGGGTGCAGCAGGGGAAGCAGCCTTAGGCTTCCACCATTTCCCACTCACTCCTCTCCTGTAGGGGGAAGATTACAGCATTTTCTCACCAAATGGAAGACTGTTACAACGGACACTTGGGTTCTCAGTATTGTGGGAAAAGGCTACACCCTTCCCTTTCGGGAGTTCCCGCCCCTCATCCCGCCCCGCCCTTCTTATTGTTCAGAAGAACACCTCCTGTTGCTAGAACAGGAGGTACAAGCCCTCCTTTCCAAGGGCGCGGTGGAGTTGGTCCCAGAGCAGGAAAGGGGTCGAGGATGTTACTCGAGGTATTTCCTGATTCCCAAGAAGGATGGTCGTTTGAGACCAATTCTGGACCTGAGGATCTTGAATTGGTTCCTCAAGCAGGAAAAATTCAAGATGCTGACCCTAGCACAGGTGCTTTTGGCGTTGAACAAGGAAGACTGGATGGTGTCTGTCGACTTGCAGGATGCTTACTTTCATATCCCGATACTCAAGTCACACAGGAAGTATCTCCGGTTTGTGGTGGGATCGCAACACTATCAGTTTGCGGTCCTTCCGTTTGGTCTTACTTCAGCACCTCGAGTCTTCACGAAGGTGATGTCGGTGGTTGCGGCAGAACTCAGAAGGAAGGGGATAGCAGTATTCCCTTACTTGGACGACTGGTTGATCAAAGCCAAGTCCCCGGAGCTTGTGTCGCATCATCTGCAGTCAACAACCCAGTTGTTGTTCGACCTGGGTTTTTCGGTGAACGAGCCCAAATCTCACCTAGAGCCCTCTCAGCGCCTCCTGTTCATAGGGGCAGTACTGGATACAACATTGGGTCGGGCCTTTCCTCCGCCTCAGCGGATTCAAGATATTCAGGATTTGGTTCCAATGTTTCGAAATGGAGCGGTAGTTCCAGTCCTCAAGGTCCTTCGTCTGCTCGGTCTGTTTGCCTCCTGCATTCTGTTGGTCACGCATGCTCGCTGGCACATGAGGGCTCTTCAGTGGTGCCTCCGAAGGCAGTGGTCTCAACACAAAGGGGATCTAGAGAGTACTGTCAAGATCTCCAGAGATGCTGCTGTGGATTTGAAGTGGTGGATTGCAAGCAACAATCTTTCACAAGGAAAGCCGTTCCAGCAGTCGCCACCAGTGGCCACAGTCATAACGGATGCTTCCACTCTAGGGTGGGGAGCTCATCTGGGGGATCTGGAGATCAAAGGTCTTTGGTCTCCAGAGGAACAGATGTTTCACATCAATCTGCTAGAGTTACGGGCTGTACGTCTGGCTCTCAAGGCCTTCCTCCCTTCCCTTCGTGGTCAGTCGGTACAGGTCCTAACGGACAATACTACCACGATGTGGTACATAAACAAGCAGGGAGGAGTGGGGTCGTACCTTCTCTGCAGAGAAGCTCTTCGACTATGGTCCTGGGCAAAGGACCATCAGATTTGCTTGATAGCAAACCATCTGGCCGGAGTCTTGAACGTGCGTGCGGACAGTCTCAGTCGCCAATTCTCGGCAGACCACGAGTGGCGTCTCCATCCAGATCAAGTCCGTTTAATCTTCCAGAGGTGGGGGTTTCCTCGGGTAGATCTGTTTGCCACTCGAGAGAACGCGCATTGTCCGTTATTCTGCAGCCTCCAGTATCCGATGCAGGGAGCGTTGGGGGACGCGTTTCAAATAACCTGGTGCGGCCAGTTGCTTTACGCGTTTCCTCCCATACCCTTGATTCCTCGAGTATTGAGGAAGATTCGCCAGGACCGGGCTCTAGTCATCCTAATAGCTCCGGATTGGCCAAGGAGGGTATGGTACTCCGACCTTCTCCAACTCTCAATGTGCCCTCCGCTCCGTCTCCCTTTCAGGGCAGACCTCCTCTCGCAGTCGCAGGGGCAGGTTCTACACCCCAACCTCCAGAGTCTGCACCTACATGCCTGGAGATTGAACGGGGCAACCTGAGTTCCTTCTCTCTCCCGCCTGAGGTAGTGGATGTTATATTAGCGGCCAGGCGACACTCCACTAAATCTATCTACGCTAATAGATGGTCTAAATTTGTTGCGTGGTGTGGAGAGAGGCAGATTGATCCTTTGCATGCTCATTTATCGGACATTTTGTCTTTTGCTCTGTCTCTAGCGCAGAAAGGTTGTGCAGTGGCTACCATTAAGGGTTATTTATCGGCCTTGTCAGCCTTCATATGTCTTCCAGACCAACCATCTTTATTTAAATCCCCTATTGTTATCAGATTCCTGAAAGGTCTTCTAAATAAATATCCTCCAAAACCATTCGTTATGCCGCAATGGGATTTGTCCTTGGTCCTGACTTTCCTTATGGGGTCCCCTTTTGAACCTATGCATTCTTGCCCCTTAAGGTATTTGGTTTTAAAAACAGTCTTCCTGGTAGCTATAACATCAGCAAGGAGAGTGAGTGAGTTGCAGGCCTTATCAGTAAAGCCCCCTTATACAACTTTTTATGGGGATAAGGTGGTGTTGAGGACCAAGGCTGCTTTCCTCCCGAAGGTTGTTTCACCCTTCCATTTGGCTCAGGCAATTACTTTGTCCACGTTCTATCCTCCACCTCATCCTTCCAAAGAGGAAGAAAGACTGCACCGTCTGTACCCAAAGAGAGCGTTGAGCTTCTTTATTGATAGAACAAAGGATTTCAGGCTGGAGGATCAGCTGTTTATTGGATACGTGGGCAAGAGGAGAGGAAAGGCAGTCCACAAGAGAACACTATCCAGGTGGGTTGTTCTTTGCATTAAAATCTGTTACTCTTTGGCAAAGAAGGATCCTCCTGAGGGCATTAGAGCTCATTCCACCAGAGCTAAGTCGGCCACTTCGGCCTTGGCCAGGGGTGTTCCTGTGGTTGACATCTGCAAGGCCGCAACTTGGTCGTCCCTTCACACTTTTGCAAAACATTACTGTTTGGATTCTGAGGTTAGAAGGGACGGCCATTTTGCACGGTCAGTGCTGCAGGATTTCTTGGTTTGACCATTTAGGCACCCACCGCCGGGCGTGGTACTGCTTTGGGACTCTATTCATTAGGTGAGGAATCCACAGGTAGTTGTATCCATCAGAAGAACGAGTTACTTACCTTCGGTAACGACTTTTCTGGTGGATACATTAGCTACCTGTGGATTCCTCACGGTCCCACCCGCCTCCCCGTTGCCTTTCTGGTCTTTCCAAGTAATCCTTGAGTGCGCTCCTCTTGGTCTTTGAGGGTGCAATAGATGTTGTATATAATATATTTATATATATGTATATATGTATATATCTTTGTGTATATACTTGATGTGTGTATATATATTTTTTTTAAAAGAGTTATTTATATATATATATATATATATATATATATATATATATATATATATATATATATATATATAAAAGATTTACAGTTATTCACGCAATGTTGTGTATTTTTACAATATAATTGGATGTTGCCTTGCTCTTTCATTGCATTGCCTGGTTGTTCTCATGCACGTAAAAAATGATTGGTACTGACGTCCGCACGTCGTCGAGGACCTCTTATTGCCTGTATGACGTCAGACGGCGTCGCGTGGGCTAGAGTGACGTCCTCGTCGACGTGCAGAGACTAGTAAGAAGATTTCAGTCGAATGCTGGCGCCATGGGAGTATTCATTAGGTGAGGAATCCACAGGTAGCTAATGTATCCACCAGAAAAGTCGTTACCGAAGGTAAGTAACTCGTTCTTTAGCATGTATACTTTTTACATAAAACACAATAAGCTGTTTTAAAAGTGGACACTTAGTGCAATTTTCACAGTTCCTGGGGGAGGGTAAGTTATTGTTAGTTTTGTCAGGTAAGTAAATCACTTACAAGTCTCAGGTTTGGGTCCAAGGTAGCCCACCGTTGGGGGTTCAGAGCAACCCCAAAGTTATCACACCAGCAGCTCAGGGCCGGTCAGGTGCAAAGGTCAAAGAGGTGCCCAAAACACATAGGCTTCAATGGAGAGAAGGGGGTGCCCCGGTTCCAGTCTGCCAGCAGGTAAGTACCCGCGTCTTCGGAGGGCAGACCAGGGGGGTTTTGTAGGGCACCGCGGGGGGGGACACAAAGTAGCACAGAAAGTACACCCTCAGCAGCGCGGGGGCGGCCGGGTGCAGTGTGCAAACACGCGTCGGGTTCACAATGGTTTTCAATGAGAGATCAAGGGATCTCTTCAGCGTCGCAGGCAGGCAGGGGGGGGGGGGGGGGCTCCTCGGGGTAGCCACCACCTGGGCAAGGGAGAGGGCCTCCTGGGGGTCACTCCTGCACAGAAGTTCCGTTTCTTTAGGGGCTGGGGGCTGCGGGTGCAGGGTCTTTCCCAGCCGTCGGGAAATGGAGTTCAGACAGTCGCGGTCAGGGGGAGCCTGGGGATTCCCTCTGCAGGCGTCGCTGTGGGGGCTCAGGGGGGACAACTTTGGTTACTCACAGTCGTAGAGTCGCCGGAGGGTCCTCCCTGAGTTGGTTGTTCTCCACCAGTCGAGTCGGGGTCGCCGGGTGCAGTGTTGCAAGTCTCACGCTTCTTGCGGGGAGTTGCAGGGGTCTTTAAATCTGCTCCTTGTAACAAAGTTGCAGTTCTTTTGGAGCAGTGCCGCTGTCCTCGGGAGTTTCTTGTCTTTTTCGAAGCAGGGCAGTCCTCAGAGGTTTCAGAGGTCGCTGGTCCCTTGGAAAGCATCGCTGGAGCAGGTTTCTTTGGAAGGCAGGAGACAGGCCGGTAAGTCTGGGGCCAAGGCAGTTGGTGTCTTCTGTTCTTCCTCTGCAGGGGTTTGTCAGCTCAGCAGTCCTTCTTCTTGTTAGTTGCAGGAATCCGTTTTTCTAGGTTTAGGGGAGCCCTTAAATACTAAATTTAAGGGCGTGTTTAGGTCTGGTGGGTTAGTAGCCAATGGCTACTAGCCCTGAGGGTGAGTACACCCTCTTTGTGCCTCCTCCCAAGGGGAGGGGGTCACATCCCTAATCCTATTGGGGGAATCCTCCATCTGCAAGATGGAGGATTTCTAAAAGTTAGAGTCACTTCAGCTCAGGACACCTGAGGGGCTGTCCTGACTGGCCAGTGACTCCTCCTTGTTGTTTTCTTTGTTTCCTCCAGCCTTGCCGCCAAAAGTGGGGGCCGTGGCCGGAGGGGGCGGGCAACTCCACTAAGCTGGAGTGTCCTGCGGTGCTGTGACAAAGGGGTGAGCCTTTGAGGCTCACCGCCAGGTGTTACAGCTCCTGCCTGGGGGAGGTGTTAGCATCTCCACCCAGTGCAGGCTTTGTTACTGGCCTCAGAGTGACAAAGGCACTCTCCCCATGGGGCCAGCAACATGTCTCTAGTGTGGCAGGCTGCTGGAACCAGTCAGCCTACACAGATAGTCGGTTAGGTTTCAGGGGGCACCTCTAAGGTGCCCTCTGGGGTGTATTTTACAATAAAATGTACACTGGCATCAGTGTGCATTTATTGTGCTGAGAAGTTTGATACCAAACTTCCCCATTTTCAGTGTAGCCATTATGGTGCTGTGGAGTTTGTGTTTGACAGACTCCCAGACCATATACTCTTATGGCTACCCTGCACTTACAATGTCTAAGGTTTGTCTTAGACACTGTAGGGGCACAGTGCTCATGCACTGGTGCCCTCACCTATGGTATAGTGCACCCTGCCTTAGGGCTGTAAGGCCTGCTTGAGGGGTGTCTTACCTATACTGCATAGGCAGTGAGAGGCTGGCATGGCACCCTGAGGGGAGTGCCATGTCGACTTACTCGTTTTGTTCTCACCAGCACACACAAGCTGGCAAGCAGTGTGTCTGTGCTGAGTGAGGGGTCTCCAGGGTAGCATAAGACATGCTGCAGCCCTTAGAGACCTTCCTTGGCATCAGGGCCCTGGGTACCAGGGGTACCACTTACAAGGGACTTATCTGGATGCCAGGGTGTGCCAATTGTGGAATCAAAAGTACAGGTTAGGGAAAGAACACTGGTGCTGGGGCCTGGTTAGCAGGCCTCCGCACACTTTCAATTCAAAACATAGCATCAGCAAAGGCAAAAAGTCAGGGGGTAACCATGCCAAGGAGGCATTTCCTTACAAGTAGTGTTAAGCATTTGTTGTACACACACACACAGGCAATAAATGAGGAACACACACTCAGAGACAATTCCAGGCCAATAGGTTTTTGTATAGAAAAATATATTTTCTTAGTTTATTTTAAGAACCACAGGTTCAAATTCTACATGTAATATCTCATTTGAAAGGTATTGCAGGTAAGTACTTTAGGAACTTTGAATTATCACAATAGCATATATACGTTTTACATAAAACACATATAGCTATTTTAAAAGTGGACACAGTGCAATTTTCAAAGTTCCTGGGGGAGGTAAGTTATTGTTAGTTCTTGCAGGTAAGTAAACCACCTACGGGGTTCAAATTGGGGTCCAAGGTAGCCCACCGTTGGGGGTTCAGAGCAACCTCAAAGTCACCACACCAGCAGCTCAGGGCCGGTCAGGTGCAGAGGTCAAAGAGGTGCCCAAAACACATAGGCTTCAATGGAGAAGGGGGTGCCCCGGTTCCAGTCTGCCAGCAGGTAAGTACCCGCGTCTTCGGAGGGCAGACCAGGGGGGTTTTGTAGGGCACTGGGGGGGGACACAAGTCCACACAAAAAGTACACCCTCAGCTGCGCGGGGGCGTCGGGTGCAGTGTGTAAACCAGCGTCGGGTTTGTAATAGGAATCAATGGGAGACCAAGGGGTCTCTTCAGCGTTGCAGGCAGGCAAGGGGGGGGCTCCTCGGGGTAGCCACCACCTGGGCAAGGGAGAGGGCCTCCTGGGGGTCACTCCTGCACTGGAGTTCCGATCCTTCAGGTCCTGGGGGCTGCGGGTGCAGGGTCTTTTCCAGGCGTCGGGATTTCAGAGTCAGGCAGTCACGGTCAGGGGGAGCCTCGGGATTCCCTCTGCAGGCGTCGCTGTGGGGGCTCAGGGGGAACAACTTTGGTTACTCACAGTCTTGGAGTCGCCTGGGGGTCCTCCCTTTAGCGTTGTTTCTTCACCAGTCGAGTTGGGGTCGCCGGGTGCAGTGTTGCAAGTCTCACGCTTCTTGCGGGGATTGCAGGGGTCTTTAAATCTGCTCCTCTGGAAACAAAGTTGCAGTCTTTGTTGAACAGGGCCGCTGTTCTCTGGAGTTTCTTGGTCTTTTGGAAGCAGGGCAGTCCTCTGAGGATTCAGAGGTCGCTGGTCCTGGGGAAAGCGTCGCTGGAGCAGTTTTCTTCTGAAGGAGGGAGACAGGCCGGCAGGGCTGGGGCCAAAGCAGTTGGTGTCTTCGTCTTCTCTGCAGGGGTTTTTCAGCTCAGCAGTCCTCTTCTTCGTAAGTTGCAGGAATCTAGTTTCTTAGGTTCTGGGGAGCCCCTAAATACTGAATTTAAGGGCATGTTTAGGTCTGGGGGGTTAGTAGCCAATGGCTACTAGCCCTGAGGGTGAGTACACCCTCTTTGTGTCTCCTCCCAGGGGGGGGGGGGGGGGGGGGAGAATCACATTCCTAACCCTATTGGGGGAATCCTCCATCTGCAAGATGGAGGATTTCTAAAAGTTAGAGTCACTTCAGCTCAGGACACAGTAGGGGCTGTCCTGACTGGCCAGTGACTCCTCCTTGTTATTCCCATTATTTTCTCCGGCCTTGCCGCCAAAAGTGGGGCTGTGGCCGGAGGGGGCGGGCAACTCCACTAGCTGGAGTGCCCTGTGGTGCTGGAACAAAGGGGGTGAGCCTTTGAGGCTCACCGCCAGGTGTTACAGCTCCTGCCTGGGGGAGGTGATAGCATCTCCACCCAGTGCAGGCTTTGTTACTGGCCACAGAGTGACAAAGGCACTCTCCCCATGTGGCCAGCAACATGTCTCGAGTGTGGCAGGCTGCTAAAACCAGTCAGCCTACACAGGTAGTTGGTTAAGGTTTCAGGGGGCACCTCTAAGGTGCCCTCTGGGGTGTATTTTACAATAAAATGTACACTGGCATCAGTGTGCATTTATTGTGCTGAGAAGTTTGATACCAAACTTCCCAGTTTTCAGTGTAGCCATTATGGTGCTGTGGAGTTCGTGTTTGACAAACTCCCAGACCATATACTCTTATGGCTACCCTGCACTTACAATGTCTAAGGTTTGGCTTAGACACCGTAGGGGCACAGTGCTCCTGCACTGGTGCCCTCACCTATGGTATAGTGCACCCTGCCTTAGGGCTGTAAGGCCTGCTAAAGGGGTGACTTATCTATACTGCATAGGCAGTGTGAGGTTGGCATGGCACCCTGAGGGGAGTGCCATGTCGACTTACTAGTTTTGTCCTCACCAGCACACACAAGCTGGCAAGCAGTGTGTCTGTGCTGAGTGAGTGGTCCCCAGGGTGGCATAAGACATGCTTCAGCCCTTAGAGACCTTCCCTGGCATCAGGGCCCTTGGTACCAGGGGTACCAGTTACAAGGGACTTACCTGGATGCCAGGGTGTGCCAATTGCGGATACAAAAGTACAGGTTAGGGAAAGAACACTGGTGCTGGGGCCTGGTAGCAGGGTCCCAGCACACTTCTCAGTCAAGTCAGCATCAGTATCAGGCAAAAAGTGGGGGGTAACTGCAACAGGGAGCCATTTCTTTACAGGTACTTTAGGAACTTTGAATAATCACAATAGCATATATACTTTTCAAATAAATCACATATAGCTATTTTAAAACTAGACAAAGTGCAATTTTCACAGTTCCTAGGGGGAGTAAGAATTTGTTAGCTCTTGCAGGTAAGTAAACCACCTACGGGGTTCAAGTTTGGGTCCAAGGTAGCCCACCGTTGGGGGTTCAGCGCAACCCCAAAGTTACCACACCAGCAGCTCAGGGCCGGTCAGGTGCAGAGGTCAAAGTGGTGCCCAAAAGGCATAGGCTTCAATGGAGAAGGGGGTGCCCCGGTTCCAGTCTGCCAGCAGATAAGTACCCGCGTCTTCGGAGGGCAGACCAGGGGGGTTTTGTAGGGCACCGGATGGGGCACAAGTTAGAACAGAAAGTACACCCTCAGCAGCACGGGGGCGGCCGGGTGCAGTGTGCAAACACACGTCGGGTTTCCAATGTAAATCAATGGGAGACCAAGGGGTCTCTTAAGCGATGCAGGCAGGCAAGGGGGGGGGGGGGGAGGGGCGGGGCTCCTCGGGGTAGCCACCACCTGGGCAAGGGAGAGGGCCTCCTGGGGGTCACTCCTGCACTGGAGTTCCGATCTTTCAGGTCCTGGGGGCTGCGGGTGCAGAGTCTTTTCCAGGCATCGGGATCTGGGAGTCAGGCAGTCGCGGTCAGGGGGAGCCTCGGGATTCCCTCGGCAGGCGTCGCTGTGGGGGATCGGGGGGGGGGGGGGGGGCAACTCTGGCTACTCACGGTCTCGTAGTCGCTGGGGAGTCCTCCCTGAAGTGTTGTTTCTCCACAAGTCGAGCCGGGGGCGTCGGGTGCAGGGTTGCAAGTCTCACGCTTCTGGCGGGAAACGCAGTTGTCTTGAAGTTGCTTCTTTGGAAACAAAGTTGCAGTCTTTGGCGAAAAGGGCCGCTGTTCTCTGGAGTTTCTTGGTCCTTCTAGAGCAGGGCAGTCCTCTGAGGATTCAGAGGTCGCTGGTCCTGGGGAAAGTGTCGCTGGAGCAGTGTCTTTAGAAGGGAGGGAGACAGGCCGGTAGGGCTGGGGCCAAAGCAGTTGGTGTCTCCGTCTTCTCTGCAGGGTTTTTCAGCTCAGCAGTCCTCGTCTTCTTAGGTTGCAGGAATCTGAGTTCCTAGGTTCAGGGGAGCCCCTAAATACAGAATTTAGGGGTGTGTTTAGGTCAGGGAGGGCGGTAGCCAATGGCTACTAGCCCTGGGGGTGGCTACACCCTCTTTGTGCCTCCTCCTAAGGGGAGGGGTCACATTCCTATCCCTATTGGGGGGATCCTCCATCTGCAAGATGGAGGATTCCTAAAAGTCAGAGTCAATTCAGCTCAGGTTGCCTTAGGGGCTGTCCTGACTGGCCAGTGACTCCTCCTTGTTTTTCTCATTATCTCCTCCGGCCTTGCCGCCAAAAGTGGGGCCATTCTCTTTTTGCCACTATCTTACCTCTAAGGGCAACCCTTGGACTCTGTGCATACTATTCCTTACTTTGAAATAGTGCATACAGAGCCAACTTCCTACACCGACCCCCTGTATGCACCTGGCCGCCCCCGTTCCGCTGAGGGTGCGTGTTTGGTGCCTTCTTGGGCCCCCCTACCCCCCAGTACTCCTCTAAACTCCTCCAGTCTGCCCCCAACAGCGTGGGTACTTACCTGCAAGCAGCCTGGAACCAGAGTACCACCTGTCTCCATAGAGGCCCACGTTATTTTGGCTCCTGTTTGACCGCTGCACCTAACTGGCCCTGTGTTGCTGGTGCTGGGTGTTTAGCGTTATCTTGAACCCCCAGCAGTGGGCTACCCATGCCCCTGAGACTGAGCCTGTAAGTTGGTTACTTACCTCCAAAACTATACTGTACTTTCTTCCCCCAGGAACTGTTCAAAATTGCACTGTCCACTTTTAAAATAGCTTTTTGCCATTTTAAAGAAAACCGTGTACATTGTTGATGTGATTCAAAGTCCGGATTATAACTATACAAAGTAACTTTCATTTAATGTACTTACGTGCTAATTGAATCTTGTGGTTCTAAAAATAAATTAACAAAACATATTTTTCTATATAAAATCCTATTGGTCTGGAGTTAAGTCATTGAGTGTGTTTCTTCTATTGCTTGTGTATGTACAACAAATGCTTAACATTACCCTCTGGTAAGCCTAACTGCTTGACCACACTACCACAAATAGAGCATTAGTATTATCTATTATTGCTTCTGCCAAGCCTCCTGGGGCACCCCTAGACTCTGTGCACACTATATCTCATTTTGATATAGTATATACAGTGCCAGATTCCTACATACGTGATATAATGGCAGTTTGGGCTGGACTGTTTCTATGGAGAACAGGGTCGAGACTGATTTGCATATGGCTGGGTCCAAACTGGGGTGACGTGGCGAGCAAAATAAAGATGGATTAAACCCAGATCTGTGACTGGAGTGAGTGTTTGAAATGTTTCAACCCTCCGGCCATCATTTTATTTTGTTTTGTGATGTTGCCTTGTGCGAGCTAAGTGGCTAGGGTATGCCCAAATGTGGGTCCCTTTCTCACTGCCCCACTGGATTGAAGCTACCCTGACTGATGAAGGGTGATACCCTGAAACAGGTCTCAGGATGCTTGTTTCCTGTCTAGGGAGGACCTAGTCTAGCAGTTCGGGCTGGACTGTTCCCATGGAGAACAGGGTCAAGACTGATTTGCATATGGCTTGGTCCAAACTGGGGTGATGTGGCGAGAAAAATAACAATAGGTGAAACCTAGATCTGTGACTGGGGTGAGTGTTTGAAAAGTTTCAACCCTCCAGCCATTATTCTATTTTGTTTTGTGATGTATACTTGATATACTGCCTGGCGGATTACCTCCTTAGAGTGGACAGCTATTTTGCAGACCTACTTAGAATGCAGCTACAAGTTCATGAGTGGCAACTCCACCTATAAGTCCTACTCCTGTGCTTCAGTCATTAGATGCAAAAATCCCAAAACTTTGCCTTCAGGTTTCCACACTCTCAATTCTTGGGTAATGCTCTTTGGATGACCTGGTCGGAAATATTAGCCTACTCTTGTCCTCTTCCCCTACTCCTGTCCTCTTCCCCTACTCTTTGCGTTACGGATCAGGAAGATTCGGCAAACCTCCCTCATCCTCACCCTGGTGGCTTGGTTTCCATGTGGGCCAGGCAACCCTGGTTCTCAACCCTTCTTGAGATGCCTTTTGTACCCTAGTAGAAGCTCCCCAACAGGCCAGACAGCTTACACAAGATTAAGTCAAGATCATATACCTAGACTACAGACAGCTCAGTCTAGCAATTTGGCTCCTAAGGTCTTAGACTTTGGTTACGTTGGTCTACCTCAGAATTCATGAACGTTCTCAAAGAAGCACAAAGCCCCATGCTCCATGCCTGTTACGATGCCAATTGAAAAACGTTTTTCCACTATTGCATTTCAAAAGGTTTGGACCTTCTCATACCACGAGTTCAGGATACTTTTGGTAAACTCCTTCACCTACATAAGTAAAATTTAACTTACACCTCCATATGCCTTCACTTTGCCGCCTTTGCAACCTACTTGCAAAACGGGGATCACTCATGTTTGTTTGTGATCCTTGTCATCAAGGTTTTCCGAGTGGGGCTCAATGGGTCATCCTTCCTAGAGTTCCTCTTGCTCAAGTCTGGAACCTCAGTAGGCTTCTGGACCCTCCTTTCTAACACCTATAGTCATGCCCCTTACAGTTTTTCTTGGAATGTTGTCTTCCTTGTCACTATTTTCTCCCTAAGACATGTTAGTGAGCTTCGAGCCCTCACCTGAGAAGAGCTTTTCTTTCAAGTCCATAACAACAAAATTGACCTGAACAGCAGATACAAATTCCTACCAAAAGTTACATGTTACTTCCACCAAAACCAAACTATCACGCTGCCTGTCTTTTTACGTCAACCAGATTAGTTGCACAAAGAGCTCTTCACAACCTTTATGTGAAATACACCCTTATACACTACATTGACAGGACCAACACTTTCCGCAAAACACTTGTTGTTCTATTTGCCAAACCTCATAAAGTTCACAGTTTGTCAAGAACAGGTGCAGGCAGGTGGATTATCCAGTGCATCCAGACCTGCTACCTCACAGCCAGGAAAACACTGCATGCTAGGCCCAGACCACTTTCTACCAATAAGAAAGAAGCTACTATGGATTTCCTGGGTAGCATTACCAAAGTTGAAATAAGCCCTTCAGCATGCATTCACTGAACATTACTGTCTGGACGTCCAGCTCACCATAAACTAAAGTTGGTCAAATGGTTGTAAGGACTTTGTTCCAAACATCTGCACCATCCACTGGCTGATCCTGCTTAAGGTAGCACTGCTTTACAGTCTATGTAGCGTATATGTATTTATAGCCACACAAAGTACAACTAGAAACATTTACTTACCCTGTAAGCATCTGTCCGGAGCCTGTAGTGCTGTAGGTTTACATGCAACCCTCTGATCCCCAGGAGCCAGTGATTCATACAGATTAGTTTCCCTTCTTTAGACACTTTCACAGATGGTCATCAAAATGTCCGAATTTACCGCTCCATCAGAACGCTTACTCACTGGGCGAAAAACAATTTAGCAATGGAGCTGATGCCCATGCACATTGCCAACTAAGGAGTCATACCTTGCACCTTGAAAGACTTCTAACAGAAACAAGTTGCTAACGTCCAAGGTTGACACTGTATGGTAGGAATATGCAGAGCATATGAATCAACAGTAGTGCCACATGCTAATGCTTACAGAGTAAGTAACATTTTCCTTTATTAATATATCTTATAATTTGAAATAACATTTACATATATTTTTCAAACAAACAAGACTAAGAGATTGAAATTATTTTTAATGCCAAAAAACAATAGATATTTAAAATAACATTCATTGGTAATGTCTTGTCTTTCAAAGACTTCTGACCAGGAAGGTGGTGGGAAGAAAAAAAAGAAAAAGAAGGATAAGAAGCACAAGAAGGATAAAAAGCACAAGAAACACAAGAAGCACAAGAAAGAAAGGGGTGCAAATGCAGAGGGGGCGACTAGCCCTCCTGTGTCAATGTTGGAAAGAGGAGACATGGACGATGATAATTTACCCAAAAAGGTAAATCCTGCATAAAACCAGCCTCCATTTAAGTTATGTCTTCAACCCATCTGTATTTTGTATCTGAATAAAATGAATGGCAGTATGGTGCTACATATATTCTACAGCTTCTCTATGATTTGCCAAGGTATCCGTTGTATAAACTAGCATTTTTGTAATATTCAAAATATGCGTTATGTATCCATAAACAAAAGTGAAGTGTAAGTTTGACAGGCACTGACTTTTATGTTAGTTTTTATTGGAAGCCCTAACTGGTGAATTGATGCATAATGTGATGAGCCTTTGCCATGCTTTAGTATATTTATGGGGAGTTCTAATATTGGCATGCCATGTATAACCCCATCAGTTGAAACAAAAGATTTGTGTATTGACTTGATAAGACAGTTAATCATGTGTTAACTAACGTACATAAAAAGTTTATACATGTAGATTTATTGTGAGTTTTTTTAATGTCCTCACTTAACCATGTAGAAATTCTTTCCAAGTATAAGTTGACACATGAAGCCCTCATGTACAATTAGTGTATATTTCTGCAGCACTTGTAAATGCACAGTGGTATAGCTGTCCTTTCCGTGGTGTGATTTGAGCTAATAGTCAACTTCTTCATTTAATAAGACACCATAGGAGCCCGTGATGGCTGCATGTGAGAAATCCTTCTCTGGCCCAGCAGTCCATATGGAAATTGCATAAAGACACTAAAACTTGTGATGCAAAGTTTGTCTTCCCATCCTTCCCTACAGAGTCTAGTGGTCCCAGCCCCTCTTCTATAAAAGTGCACCCATATCCTCTAATTACAGCCCCTTCAGACTTTGGCAGATTGAGTTCTGAGCTGAAAGTTTTTACCTCTAGCAGCCAATAACATTGAGCTGCCATGTGGATTCTTGACCTGTAAATCCATATCCTGTGGGAGCAAAAATGAATTTATGCAGTCTTCCCTATCTAAAAAAAAACACTTTCCAGTCTGGTCATCTATGGTGTGGATGTTTTCAAATAAGTCCTGAAATGCCCCTTGGATTCTAACACGATTTATAGCTATGGCTCTCTCTAAGCCACCTTCTAGATGCATTCCACTAAGTTGTTTGTGTTCAAGAATCCCTCACAAACCTTTTCTTGAATGGCTGTTAAGAGATGGCCAACTCCTCCCAGGAGCACATCTAAAAAATCAGAGCCAAGGCACGCTCGCTGGGGATGGCCTCTCCAGTGATATAGTTTCAGCAGAACTAAAAATGTCAGGGTTATTTCAGAGCACATCTTTCCAACTACAGTCATCCTGCTCAGCTTAAGTGGGTGTGGCCAGGTAGGCGCTTGCATGGACATGTTTCCTGAGAGCTCCCGACACTTGGCAGAATCCCGCCCAAAGTCCTAAATTTGTAAACACTTCAAAAACTTTAAGTCATATCTGTGTTTGAGTGTAGTGGCTTGCTGATTCCAGGATCTTACCATCCCACTAAGGCAGAATGTTTATGTTGGGCAAGTGGCACAGCCTCTGGAGGAACATTGCTGCAGCAGATTGATTGACAGCCTTTGCCGGTTGCCGTTACGCATAATTGAACAGTAAAGTGTAGCGGGCGCGGCTGCAATGAAAGGACTGTGCCTGCTGGGCATAGATGGCTCTGGGACCTGTTGCTGCCTGCCGAGTCTGGTGAGCACTAGGACTCAGTGCATAGAGCTGGTGGCAGAGTGAGGCCCAGTATAACACTGGGTCCAACCCCTTGATCTGCGGTTGGGTCCAGAGCTTCCCAAGACTTGTGTCCACCTACCAAGGGTGTTGAAAACATCCGATGAACAGTGAGGCCTTGAAAAGGGAATGTGGGGGTGGGCTATGGTGAACACAGTGCCAGTCAAGGCCTGTGTTTTGGGCCGGGCTCCACACACAGATACTGGAGCATCAGGCCAGTACAGGTGCAGTCAGACTGGAATGACTGTGCTCACCTAAGTCTACTCTTGATTGGGGTGAGTTCAGTCAGATTTAAGACCCACCAGGTTTCTTGGACCATAATACAATGTGTACCCTGATAATGTGGACTGGTGGAGAGACTAGGCTTAGTGGGAGGGGAAAATCACCTTGACTGTTTTCTAAAACCCTACTTACGTTCATGTCCTGATCCTGGAGGTCTCTTAGCTGAGGGCCTTCAAGGAGATATCAACATGGGGGCACAGCAGGGGGGAAGAGAAGTGTCCATTCTCAACAGGCTTATAAACTGAGAGCACTGCACCACCGACCGCATGAGGTAACACTGCAAAACAACACAATCAATCATGATAAGTACATTAAAGTGGGGAGGGCTTTCATGGCTAATGCAAAGAAAGTGTCAGAATAGTGGAAATGCCCCCCTAGATGTCGTGGGTTGGGTCTACAATTAGTGAGCCCTTTTGTGACACTGCTACCTCGAGGAGATATAATTTCCCATAATTTGGACATATCCATACTGATGTGCCACTGACAACCGGGTGGGTTGGCGGTTCTGCTAATGGATGCCAAATGTTGATAAGCCTGAAAAGCCCAGACCGAAAACATGCTGGGGTGCACAAGAGTCCTCACCTGAAACAATTTACCGCATAAGGGAGGAAAAGGTAAGCTGGACTGTGACAACTGAATCACTATACCAAAAGACATAGTGTAAGTTTTTTTTTAAAATGTACAGAGTGGGGATAGCAAAGCTACAAGAGAGGCATATGGAGAGTTAGTATTGCAAAGTTGTGCAAAACAAATTATGTAGGGGGCAGCAGTAAGCAACATTGTACTCTGGGTTTGCCAGAGAGCTTCTGACATGGATTGCACCAGGTGTCACTTTTAAAATGAAAAATATAACCAGAAAGCAGATATCTGTTTGTGTTGGGTGCATTTTATGCACAAGGTATTTCCACTAATACTAGGAATGCCACAAATACTGATGACAGTGGTGTTTTTTGGTGAGAACCTTATGGCTTTAACTCCTTATACAGGTTTAGCTCATCATGGCAGGCGATCTAACTTGTGTACATGTTCGTGCAATGGATAGACAACTTATCCACCACCACCACCCAAGTCGGCACCCAACCTGTACTGTGGTATAGTGTTAAAGTAAAGGATTAGGCTGCTTAGATAAATGGTGCATGACGCACCCTGCAGACTGATTGTATTCATGATTTACGCTGCCTCAGGGACTGTTAACAGGTAAAATACTTTTTGTTTCAAGCTCATCATGGTCATAAGGTTGCTGTAATAAACTATCTGGCAAGATACTCGTCTGACCACCACTGTTTACTTACAGTTGCAGAGGGGATACTTCAAGGGTTCTACTATGGCAACACGGAGTGGAAGCTCTATCAAGTGTCATTTTTTTCCTCATAGCTAACGGAGTCCATTGTGCAATGTTTTGAAATTAACTGGGTAAATGCCTGAAGCAGACCCATCAAATGGGAATCTATGAAGGTAGTAACGAGAGGATAATATTTGGATAAAACAGATGGTATCAAAATGCATTTGGAAAAATAAGTGCATAAAGTGGAAGCGGCGCTGCTGCTTCGTCTTGGAAACATGACTGTTTGGATTGACCTGAAGAAACTACTAGCTGATACTGGGACTTATGTCACCAGCATACTGCTGTCACTTATAGACAAAGTTTCACAGAGAATGAGTTAAGTCTGCCAGGTTGTTGGCTTAGCTAATTAACTGAGGCCCTTCACACACCCTTACTGATGATAATAAACAGGTGTGAGAGGTTCTTACACAGGTGGGTACAAACCACACAGTGTCACGCCTGCTGTAGGTACATGGTCAGCCCTCATGTGGTAATAGTGCATGAAAGACTATTTCACTTCTCACCCTATTATAAATGTCACTCTTGAACAACAGAAAATGCTGGGAGACCCCTCACTAAAGTAGAAATTGTTGCTGCTATTCATTCTATGCCTGGGGTCATGGTTCCTGAGATTGGCAGGCCTGTCTGCCAAGCTATAACACATGAATACAAGGATGTTGGCAGCGATAGCTGGAGGTGTATATGGAAGTATTTGAGACTGGAATGCTGCCTGAAACGATGAGATAGTCCACTGTTGATACTAAATATGGATGCACACATTCTTAGCAAGGTACTCACAGCCTGTGTAATAGAGCTGATCCCAGACTTGATGCCCGATGGCTGGTGCTGCTTTATGTCTTTAAGGAACACCCTGTGCAACCTATGCAGGTTGTCATGTGTTTCACTCTCCACATATAGATGAGGCCAAATATGCTCTGCCATTTTTGAACATAGACCAAGCCTTGACACTTTGAACTTGAGTATGTATGTGTGGGTAGTGTTAATGCGTTGGGCTAGTAAGAAACTATTTGAGGCAGTCCGATTATTATATACTGGACCCATGAGTAGGATCCACTTGGGGTGGGTGGTTTTAAAACGCTTCAAGCTAGGAAGACCAACTAGACACGTTTGCCCTATTGCTGCATGAATCTTTTTTGGATTCACATGCTGTGCTTTATTCCGCCATCTAGTGGTTGGGTCCTGAATTCCCCACTGTTGGTAGTCCTTCTCTTTCTTGTCTTTTTGGTTTGATTTTTTTGTTGGGCATTGATTGTCCCACCATTTAGTTCCTAATTTAGCATCTCCTGATGTCATACACTTTCCCTAGAAGGTCCTCCACTTGGTCGCCATCTTCAGATTCTTTTTTTACCGCTGTTGGGTCTGTAAGCATAGCTGAGGGCTCTCCAATTTACGAAAATAAGTTGTTGGACAAAAGATTCTTCAGAGAGTACTGGAGAAGACCTCAAAAAGGTACTGAATAACAATTAATAGGTTTTTTGAACAGTTAAAGGTGAACCGGAGAATGCCCAGACTGGAAGGGGGGGGGTGGGTGTCGGAGTCATGTCCCCATTCCACTTGAAATGGAGAGAGAGCCCAGGTAACACCTAAAAAACTTACTTTTTTTTAAATGTATTTTTATTGCTTTTTATAATAGTGCAATTTAATACACTTAATAATAATATACTGTACTGAAATCCTCAACTTAACTTGACCCCTCCTCCCCCTTTTGACACAAGATTGTTCATGATGGATTTTTGCTTAGCAATTCACATGCGTTAAGTTGATTCCAGTGCATGTGACGTTTAAGTTATGGGTATAGAAGACTGTTCAGTTTCAGGTTCTGAGGTGTTATTTTCTTCTTCCGTTATGGATGCGTCTATATTTCTTACGTTTTCTAGGATCATATTCCATTGTGAAATATCGTCTCTGGGTCTTTGCCCACGTACAGCTTCTTTTAACAATGCTGTTCCCTCGGCTTCTGCCCATTTCTCCATTGCATTTTGCCATCTAGTCACTTGAGGGCCCACTGAGTCCTTCCAATGTGAGGTTATCTCTCTTCTGGCTAAAATTAAAGCGAGGTCCATGAATTTGCTGGTTATTTTGTGAGCTGGTGGTCGGGTGAAGTCCCCCAGCATTGCCACAATTGGGGAGGGGGATAGGTGTCTCCCAGTACAAGAGGTCATTTTCTTAAAAATCTCCATCCAATAATTTCTGATTGAGGGACAACTTCATAGCATGTGTAATAGGTCTGCCGTTGGTTCATTGCATCTAGGGCAGTTGGTATTGGCTGTACCATACATTTTTTATATCATATGAGGGGTTAAGTATGCCCCCTGATATATATATATATATATATATATATATATATATATATATATATATGTAAATATATATATATATATATATGTAAATATATATGTAAATATATATGTAAATTTATCAGCTTAAATCTTGAGTTTCGCGACAGTGTATATGTGGGAGGTTATCCTGGTCCATTGCTCATCTGGTAGTTCCAAACTCCATCTGCCATTTGGTTTTAAGTTTGTCTAGGGGTAAGCATGCATTGTTCGATAGGGATTTATATATTCCTGAAATCACTCCTTTCCTATCCCCTGATGAGCAGAGTAGGTTACAGCTCTCGTGTAGGTGGCTCAAGTGTACCTGTTCGCCATCTCTTATTAATGGCTCTGGTGATGGTATTATGTATTAGGAACATTCCAGGTGGGAGTGCAAATTGTTCTTGAAGTTCCGCATATGTTCGAAGCTTACCATTTTCATACATGTCGCCCAGTTATGTAATATTATGTGTCATTAGTTTAGCGATGCCTGTCATCTTGTGATCTCCAGTAATGTATGTCAGGCTCGTTAGGGGGGCTTCAGGTGTATATGGTGTCATGTTGCTGGTGCGTTTTAAATGTTGCTCATAGCAATATCTGGATAGCTCCCATTCCATAGGAAGGGGTCTTTTCTGTTTTTTCGGATTCAGTAATAATACCCAGGATTTGCGCTGGTGGGCAGTTCAGTGGGATCTGTAAGTCCCCGAGTATTGAAGGTTTAACAATTGTTTTTGCTAGCCATTGTAGTTGCCCTGCCCAGTAGTAAATTTCCAGGTTCCGGACCGCCAGGCCTCCTTCAGCCGTGGGCCTCTGGAGGGTACATAGTGCGATTCTGTGTCTGCTCGAGCCCCATATGAAACTTGTGACCATAGATTCTATATTTTTAAACACTGATTTTGGTATTAATAGTGGAATGGTGGAGAAGTAGTAGAGCAGCCTGGGCAGCCCTATCATTTTGATCAGAGCAAATCTACCGGAGACTGTCAGAGGAAGTGTCCTGCAAAATTGTATGTTCGCTCTGATCTTCCCGAGTGCACTATGTATGTTCCCGTCTAATATGTCAATTGGGGTATGGTATATATTTACCACCAGATATTTAAACGTGTTCGGAGTCCAGGGCAGACCTTTGGTGTCTGTGGGTTCTACAGTGCCCTTAATTGCTGGGAAGATGGAGGACTTCCTCTAGTTGATGGGGAGGCCGGATGCTGCACTGTATACCTCTAACATGCTCATTGCTCCCGGAAGATCCGCCTCCAGATTCTTAAGGAAAAGCAGCATGTCATTCACGTAGAGAGCAATGTGATGTGTCCAGCGATTTACCAGGATACCCTCATAGTATCCTCTGGTTCTGGCCATTTGGGTCAGTGGTTGTACTGTTATTGCAAATAGAAGGGGTGATAGTGGACAACCCTGTCTGGTACCTCTACCTATGGGGAAGGAATCGGATACTGTTCAATTCATTCGTACCATGGGGTTGGTGTACAGTAATTTAGTCCAACGGACAAAGCCTTCTTCTAGACCCATTCGCAACATGACCTGTTCCAGGTAGTCCCATCTCAAGCTATCAAAGGCTTTCTTGATATCTACCGATATGATCGCTGCTTGTGGTGTAGTTGGTGAAATGTTATTAAGGACCGATAGGAGACGCCTAATGTTTTGTGCCCAGCTGCGTGATCGCATAAAGCCTGACTGATCTTGATGGATCAGCAAGGTCATGTGCGGTAATAACCTATCTGCTAATATTCTACTGAGAATCTTATAATCAAGGTTTAGCATGGATAGCGGGCGGTATGATCGGACATCCACTGGGGGTCTATCAGGTTTCAATAATGGGATCATTATGGATTCGGAGGTTGATTGGGGTAAGTTATTATTGTTCCATGCTTCTGTATATAGAATGCAAAGTTGTGGTGCTAGTAACTCATGGAATCATAGATAGAACTCCATTGGAAGTCCATCCGTCCCTGGTACTTTACCTCTTGCCATATTTTGGATTGCTGATTTGACTTCTGCGATCAAAATGGGAGCCGCCAGAGTCTGACAGTCCTCAGCCCCTAGTTGTGGGAGATTGAGGGTCTCCAGTTCCCTCATTTGGATCTCGGTTATCCCATCTTTAGGGGGTGCGTATAATGCTGAGTAATAATTGTGTTTATTTCCTTCTGTCCAAATACTCTGACCAGTGGTGTCTTCAATTTCTAATATAATCGTTTGTTGCGAGGGGGGTCTGGCTAACCAAGCCCGTAGAGCTCCTGACTTGTCCCCCTCTGCGTGTCTGCTTAAATAGAGTTTGTAATCAAATCGGGACAGTTTAATATTCGCTTCCGCTATCTTATTTTTAGTTTTGAGTATTAGGGAGGTCAGGTCAGGTTGCGTAGGGTATTTACATTCAAGTTCTCTGAGGGATTCTTCTAGTCGCTGGAGTTCCCCTTCTAGTACTTTCCTAACACCCAGATGTTCGCTAATACATTGGCCCCTGGTGACTACTTTGAACATTTCCCATTCTATAGCTCTAGAGGTGGCAGTTCCAGCGTTTTGTTTAAAAAAATCTTTAATGTTTTTGTGTAGGACTTGTCTAAATGCTTCGTCTTCTAAGGAGTTTGCCCTAAAACGCCAAGTTGGTATTAAGGGTCTCTCTCCAGGTCATGCCAAGGAGATCATCAGTGGGTTGTGGTCTGATATGGTGCGGCTAAGATATTCAGCTGTTTCCACTCTACTATACACTTCGGGCGACACCAGTATGGTGTCAAGCCTTACATGTAGGGCGTGTGCTGCCGAGTAATATGAATAATCCCTAGTATGTGGGTTGAGGTGTCTCCAGCAGTCTGTAAGGTGCCAGTGTAGCTGCCATTTTTTGAATATTTGGGCCATTTTACATATCGGGGACTGTGGGAGGGGTGGATGTGATCTATTTAGGTCAATGTTAGTTATGCAGTTAAAATCACCTCAGATTAAGTTTGGGCCTGTCATGAGTGGGCCTATGTTACATGATATCCTGTCAAAGAATTTCCCATAGTCTTGGTTTGGGGCATATATCCCACTGACAGTTATCTCTTTCCCTTCCAGTCTCCCTGTGATCACCACATACCTCCCCTCGCTGTCTATGATCTTGTGTAATACTTGGAAGGGTACCCCTGGCCGGATCCATAATAATACTCCTCTTGCGAATGCTGAGCACGTAGTTGCGAAGATTTGATCTCTCCACCTTTTTTTCAGGGCATTAACTTCTTGTTCTATTAAGTGTGTCTCCTGTAAGATAGCTAAATGGATACCACTCCGTTTAAGGTAATTCTGTACTTTGTATCTTTTAGACATAATATTTAGGCCTCTAACATTCCAGGTTAGAATTTTATATATTGTAGTCATGATCTATTTTAGTGGTGTAATGTAGATAGATTCCTTGTTCCTGTCGCCATGTTTGGAACCGTGATAATAGTTTCAATGTTTTGGATCGTGAATTGCTCATGTCGTTACTTGTGTTTTTAGTACCCCAAAAACTAACTTAATTAACTTGTTTCCCAACTCCCATTCCCCAGGACCGGCACTTACAACTCCTCCCGTCCAAACCATATTAACTGTCTTACTTAGCATCCTATTGGTGGGTAGCGTGGCAATGGCCGAGAGCCGTCGCCCCGGTCTGCTCCCTGGGCCCTCTCGTGTTATCCCCGTTGCACAAGCTAGTGTGTTTAAATAGTTTCATTAGGGTCTGCGTCGTGTGCTTTTTTTTACTTATTACTTGGTTTGGTGTTTTGTGAGGTAGGTCGGTATTCACAGAGCGGTTCTTCTTTTCAAGGGAGAGGTCAGATAATCTCATCTGCTATTCTCGGCGTCACCGGAGGCAGGCTAACAAGAGTTGCCTGTGAGCACCTCGAGGAACCCCCCACTGCACGAGTCTATATCCAAGACATTACCAGAGGTAGGAGATAAAGGTGGGATCCCCCCACTCAGTGTTGCCGCTGTATTTATGGCTTCTCATTTCCTGCAGGGATTGGTGCGGTGGAGGTGCTATCTCGGTGATCCGTCTCCTGGATCTGCTGCGTTTTCCTTTGTGTGCCCGGGAGAGTCGAGGGCTGGTTGTCGGTTAGGTTACGTTCCTGGACTCTAGCCAGTCCTCTACTGATTGTGGAGATAGAAAGAAGTGTGTTGTATTGTCATATTCTACTCTAAGCTTGGCCGGGAAGAGCATCACGTATTTTATATCGTTTTCCCGCAAGACCAGATTGGGCCCATTGAAGGAAGCCCTCTGCGCTTGTGTTCCCCTGGTAAAGTCGGGGAAGATCATGATTCTTTGGTTCTCATATAGGATTTCGCCACGTAGGCGGGACTGGGCTAGAATGTGGTATCTGTCTTTATAATGTAGTAGTTTTGCCATTATTATCCTTGGTCGAGCTCCGGAAGAAGGCAGTTTGGTGGGTATTCTGTGGGCTCTCTCCACTGCAAAGAACGCCCTGCGGCCCTCTGATGCTACTTCATTTCTGAGCCACTGTTCTAAGAAGGCTTCCATGTCAATTGCTGATGATTCCGCTCCTTCTGGAATGCCAATTATTCTGAGGTTGTTCCGGAGGGCTCGGTTTTCGGCATCTTCAGCCCTGGTTTCCAGTGTTTTAACCCTTGATGTGAGGTCCATAAACTCTGATGATGCGCTTTTTTGCGTTGTGGCTATGTTGGTAATAGTTTTTTCATTCGCTCCTACTCTTTCTGCAAATTTCTTATGGTCGTCTCGCAGTAGAGAGGTCTATTGTTAAGTTGTCTATTTTGCGTTCCAGCGCTTCCTGTGACTCCTTAATGGCTAGGAGTACAGTGTCTAGGGTTGTTACTTGCGCTTCCTGGTTTTCATGTGGGCTCGTGTGCTGTGACTGTCCCTGCTGTCCGGTAGATGAGGTTCCACCTTGTTGATATTCCTCTCGCTTTTTAGGCTTTCCCATTGTTAGAGCTGGGGGATCTGTTGTTCTAGAACGGGTTTATTCATACAATTTCAATGGGGTCGCTTCTTGAACGTGCTCAAACACCCAGGAGATCGACTCTCCCCTATCTCCGGCAGGCCTATCTGTATAGAGCAATCCCTCTTCTCTCTGGAGATGCCAAGATTTTCCCGACCGCTCTTCCCGTCGCAGACCAGCTTAGCACCAGTGTTTAAATGCCTGATCTCCGATGCCCTCCGTTCATACTGCCGGGGTCACGCTCATCCCAGAGTGGCTCAGCCCAGTGTTGGTGTTTAAGTGCCGGTTCCCCAATGCGCTCAGTCTGCGCTGTCAGAGATTGTGCTTCTTCGAGCGGGCCTTCCCCTCCATCTACAAACTTCTGTGACTCTCATGGCCCTCCCCCGAGGGCGGGCTGCTTTCCCTCAAGTGCATCTTGATGCTGGGTTCTCTCTGCTTTCTACTCGTCCTCCGCCCCCACTTGGTCTGTGTTCTCACTGCCAATCACTATCACTGTGTGTGTCAAGTAAGCGGTACTATATCTGCGGGGGGCGCCTCTTTCCAGCAGGTCTGTCTGTGTAGGGTAATCCTTCTTCCCATTAGGGGTGCCAAGTTTTCCCTGACCGTTCCTCTCGTCACGGCCTAGTTCAGTGCTGGTGTTTAAGTGCCAGAGTTACACGCTTCATCGAGTGGGCTTTCCCCTCCGTCTATAACCTTCTGTGACTCTCATGGTACTCCTCCGAGGGCGGGCCGCTTTCATCCAGAGCAGCTTGATGCCAGGTTCTCTCCGCTCTCTGCCTGTTCTCTGCCGCCATTCGGTCTGTGTTCTCACCGCCAATCACTATCACTGTGCATGTCAAGTAAGCTGTACTATATCTGCGGGGGGCGCCTCTTTCAAGCAGGTCTGTCTGTGTAGGGTAATCCCTCTTCCCGCTAGCGGTGCCAAGTTTTTCCCCAACCGTTCCTCTCGTCGCGGCCTAGTCCAGCGCTGGTGTTTAAGTGCCCGTTCCCCAATGCGCTTTGTTCGCCTTACCGGAGTCGCGCACATCACCGCGTGGGCCTCTCCCCCTCTGCGATCTTCAGCGAACCTCATGGTATACATCGGTGGTTGGGCCGCTTGTATCCAGTGCGGCTTGATAACGGATTCTCTCCGCTCTCTGCCGCCACTCGGTCCGCACTCCTTCCGTCGATCACTGCCACTGTGCGCAGTAGGGAAGTGGTTCGATGTCTGCTAGAGGTGCCTCTTTGAATCAGGGGTGTTTCTCCTCCTCGGTGTCGCACATTGTCCCTTCTTGCCTTTGCAGCTCCTCAGCTGGGGCATCGCTCGGTCGCGTCCGCCATCTTGTGCATCAACAGATGTTGGGAAAGCAGAGCATATCTCTCCAATTTCTTCTGTGTTCCGGACTGGCGGCAGGTCCACTATGTGCTACAGGTCTTCCAATCGCTATCCCTGTTATTTTCGGCAGCAATAGGGGTCTAATTATTGCTAGTATGATGTTCTGGCCCAGTTCGCGGCCCGGTAGCTCCACACTACGCGTGTTGCTGCATCGGCTGCAGGCCTTGCCCCCCTAAAAAAAAAAACTTACTTATGGTAGTCTCAAAGTCGCAGAGGGCTGCCTCAGCATCAGATCTTAGACTGAAGGAAAGCATAGGTCAAAAGAAACCCGTGGGTCCCACAGCAAGGACACTGAAGGCTGGTGCACATAGAAAAACACAATGTCGAAAGCCGATCAACGTCAGAAGTGTTGATATCAAAAGACCCAGCGAAGTCCAGAGATGCCAAAAAAAAGGGTCCAGTGATACACCAAGAAAGAAGCCTTGACATGAAAGAGGAAATCAACCCCAACTCCTGATGCTGAAGAACAATCCACTGAAAGAGGCGTCTTTAGCCCGAAATTTCAGAGATATTGCAAAAAAGGAGTTAGAAGCATCCCTTCTAGAATTCCGAAAATTGTGATGGGAAAACAACAAATTGACAAGTACTCCAAACAACTCCAACCCCTGACACCAGGGCCACAGGAAGAGAAGGAACAAGAATGCTTCTTCAAGTAAGATGATTCTGAGGCATGGGTATGTTTTGGGAAACAGAGGGATCTTATTATATGGAGATGCAGGGGCAAGACATCAAGACTGATTTCCCTGAGAAAGGGATTGACACGTATCCGTCAAGGCCATCGCCTCCAAGTGAGACTGCAATGTACTGCCAATTGATAAACACAGCAGCTGAACAATATGGGGTGCAACTGGAGAAGGAAAAGGTACAAAATATTTCCTCCTAGAGACTGCTGCTTTCCCATTCCAGAAACCAGTTCCTCGCTTTGCTGCCAAGCATCCTGTATCAGGGAAGCGAAGCCTTTAAGGAGCCTGTAACCTGCAGGACAGTAACACCACCGGTATAGAAAAAGTTCAAACACTCCTCAAAAGGCCCTGTATATATGCGAGGAGTGGTGCCAGCAGACTCCATTATTTTGCTGCCACAACCACAAAGAGGGCTAATATACCAACACCCGGACCTCCATCGGATAAGGAAAGCAAAAAGATGGACATGGTGGGCAGAAAATTCGAAAGAGATGCAGCAACTCAATGGAGAACATCCAACTCAAAAGCTCTGCTCATCAGATATGCTTACTAAGACTGGGTCGATACGGCACAGCTGATGAAGGACCTGCTGGAACAATACCAGAAGAAAGCAGCATCCCTGGCAGAAGAGGGGAAAACATTGCAAATACTTGCTTAAGGTCTGCATTAGATGCAGCAGACACAGCAAGTAGACAGATAGAGGCAGGAACAACCCTGGACGTTATGCCTGGCTAAGGGTGTCAGGTTTCAATCCAGAGATATAGGTGAATATAATCAGCATGTATTATCAATGAGGAACAACTGTTTGGAAGTATGGTAGATGATACCATTCAACTCAATAAGGATAGTAATACTGCAAAGCCTGTGGGAGCCCGGCAATTCAGGGGACACGTACGGGAAGGATCAACACCTGTGAGAAGACCAGCAGGCAGAGGAAGTCCTTGCATCAAGGGTTTCAGGGCACACGTCAGACAGAAACTGCAGAACAGTTGCAGTACCAAACACCACTTTGTTGCCCTTCTGAGGACATGCAAGAGGCAGCACTAAATGGTTTCTTACCTGTAAGCATAGTTTTGAAAAATGACCTCACTACCAGAGAAATATGGCAGACATTTCAAGAGGCACCTACACAACTAATGATAGACATGTTGTGCCCAGAGGTGAAAAATGAGCAACCAGCTTACACAGAATGCTAAGCGCAGATATACCTCTGACAAGGCTAGAAGGCACAAAACATGAGGACCAAAGTATTCAACAAGCATATTACAGACAAGGGGAGTGTGGCAAGGTCTGCTTGGCAGTTAAATCAATGTTGATTAATACTTTTTTAAACACTTTATGTAAGGATAGTCCAGGACCACTAGTTATACTTTGTATGCTTCTGCTGTGATATTGTAGTCAGTGTGGCACATAAGCCAGTATTTCCCTTTTTAGGTCAGCACTGTGCTGTCAGATTTTTGCAGATTTCATGTCCCTGCCAACCCAGTACCCTATCTATCTCGAGACCTTGTGCAGTGTAAAAGCAGGGCAAGTCTGCATTTGTTGGAATATGTTAGGTTAGAGTTGCTTACACGATGGCCTGTCTAAAACCTCTCCTTTCTGACAAAGATCTCCTTAAAAGGGTGGATCTCCCTTTCCCAAGCCCTCAAAGCGTTAATCTTTGAGATTGGATCTGAAATCTGGGTTTGCAACGTAGTGGTCCTGTTTTTTGTACGAGAGTTTGTCCCTGTATTTCAATGGATGCTCATAGAATAAAGTGAAGATGTTTATAAAGCTATTTTTTGGCTTAATACGCAGCACGTGGTTCAAGGGCATTAAGGAGCATGTGTATTTCCAATTGCTTAGTGTAAGAAAGATTGTCAGTTTAAAGTCGGAAATAGCTGTGATGCATATATGTAGTACACTATATTTGGGACTCCCAAGCCCCCTCTCTCAACTGGTCTCCTGTAATGTATCCTTAGATGTTCTTGATAGTCATTCCACACAAACTGCAGCAATTTTTTAATTGAATGTAAGATCTCCGGGCTCTCCACAAGGGGAGTCTTTGTGTTACATGTAACAGTCTAGGTAAAATAGTCATATCTGATAGAAACTTCTAGTTGCAGATTCCTTTCCCAGGCGTCAGACTGGATCTGGAGATTTTTCTTCGAGCAGTACCCTTGCATTCAGACAGGTGGTGTTGGTAGACTTCGCGTCCGTCATTGGCGTCGTGGTTACCATGATGCTGTCGGGGTCGTATATAGGAGCCGCCTCAGCGTAGTGACGTCAGTTCTTTTCTTTACACACCACGTGCTGATCTGGAGAAGAGCTACCCTGGTCATTTTTTGACAGAATTTGACCCTTTTATCGAATTTTTCTGGTGACTACTGATGTGTCTAGGATGTCCACGAAAACCGTTTTCAATCTTGCAAAGCCTGTCACTGTATGATGTCGGTGACTGATCCGCATCGGATATGTTTATGGTGTGTTGAATGCTAATATGACCCAAAGACGTGCTCCAAGGGCCATGCACCCAAAAGGCTTTGAGGGGGCCATCCCTAAAGCTTATAGTGGCCCGGCGCTCGACCCTGCATCGTTCACGGTCTCATTCTAGAGGAAGGTGTTGAGACCGTTCGCAGAGTCGCCACCACTCGCCGCCGTCAAAATCTTCTGGTCATTCGTGTAAAATACAGAACTAGAAGAAAGCCAGGCATTCTTCGACTTAACTGCATTACTCGACTGATGCGATGCCGGAGGAGCGTCACCGCTCCAGGCCTCTGCCAACAGAGCCTACTTCTGGGTCTGTCCCACCTACCTCCAAGCTTCCTGGAGCGGCTGCGACCCCTGCCTAACTCAAGGAGTTTTGAGGCCATGCGCCTCATTTGGACGGTCCGACCCCTCTGGGGTGCCTTCCGGGGCCATGCGGTTCGGATGAGGGCCCTTTGGGTTCTGCGTGCTTTGGCCAACGAGGGTCCCTCCAGATCCGCTTCCTGATTCGTGCCTGCGCTGGTCGTACCACCACAACCTTCCCTGGCGCCAGCTAGGTCGTCGATGCTCTCAAAGTAGATTCAGCCCACGATCGATGTCGACCCGATCCTTCTCCCTGACGACCCGGAATGACATCAGCCGACGCTGCTTCCGACTTAGACAGGGTCTTCTCACCCCAGGTTGGATTCGGACCCTTATTACGCTGGGTATGAATACGAGGAAGGATTGGAGAGGATGCTGGATTCTCTAGAATACCAGCTAGATAACCCCAAATTGGACTGGGCACAAAAATTGGGTGGAGCTAGTGGTCTGGATACTTCTCCAGACGCTGACATGCTTTTTCCTCCTACATCGCTATGGCGGAGGGAGCCTCTTATTCTATGGTGGTCAGTAGAGCTGCTGAGGTCCTTGACCTACAGCTGTGCCCCCTGTAGCAGTCAGGATGAATCTCCTGACTGAGGTGCTTCAACATGGGGCTTCCACCTCAGAACCTCTCCTCCCATTCAAGGAAGCCCTCATTGATGTCCTTCTGGGTACTTTGTCCAGACCCAGCACAGGGGCTCCTGTGAACAGGACAATCGCTCACTGCCACCACCCAACTCAGAACGACCCTAAATTCCTGTCCCAATACCCCACGCCTGAGAGCCATGTCATCAAAGCATCCTCGTCATCTGGCTCATTCCCTTCCGCTCTCCCGGATAGGGAATCAAAGAGACTGGACCAACTTTTGAAGAAGATGTTGTCTTCCTCCAGTCTGGCTTTGCAGTCTGTGAACACCGCATGCCTTTTGGACTGCTATACCCACTCTTTGTGGGATACGGTTATGCAAGTTATGCCACAGATCCTGCAGGAGACGCGAGTTGTTGCCTCTCAAGCCGTTGCTGATGAGAGAAGCGGCTAAGTTCACCATTCAATGTGGACTGGACACGACCAACTCTCTAGGTCGGTCAGTTGCGTCGACGGTGGCCTTGAGGCACCACGCCTAGTTGAGGACACCTGGTTTTTTAGGGGATGTCCAACAGACCCTCATGGACTTGCCTTTGATGGCACCCCTCTCTTTGGAGACACGGCAGACTTGACCGGTTTAAAGAGTCCCGGGCTACGACTTGATCCCTTGGCCTCTCGGTTGCCCCTCACCCCCAACAGTCCTCCTTTCGCCCCTTTTCTGGCCAGGGAAGGGGCTCCCTGTCACATCACTCTTCTAGCCACCGTGTCACCCACGCTGCTCAGCCCCTGCATGGTCGGGGATGCAGAATCTCACGGGCCCGTGCGACAGGGAACCAGAGGTCTGCCCAGTCCACCCCCACCCCTGCTGCAGCGTCCAAACCTTCCTAGTCCGTACCCCCCGTAACAGTTGGTGGCATGATTCACCATCACCTGCCCCACTGGGAGGCCATCACAACAGACAGGTGGGTTTTGCAGATCGTCGAAGGAGCTACTCACTCCCCTTAGAGACTACCCCACATGCCATGCCTCCATCTTATTGCCCCTTACCAGAGGATCATCTGGCATTTCTCAACGAGAAAGTCACAGCTCTTTGCCAGAAGTAGGTTGTGGCTGTTATTCCCGCTACTTTCTGGTGCCCAAAAATGACAAGGACTTATGTCCTATCCTAGACCTTCAGGCCCTTAATCTCTTCCTCAAGAAGTTCAAAATGCTCATTCTGGCTCAGGTGTTGTCTGCCTTGGACCCAGCAGACTGGATGTAAGTGTTGGACTTGCAGTACACTTATTTCCATATTCCTGTACTGCCTGCCCACAGGTGCTACCTACGATTCGTGGTAAGTCACGAGCACTTTCAATTTACCGTGCTCCCTTTCGGCCATACCAGCACCCCTCTGGTGTTAACGAAAGGGATGGCAGTGGTTGCAGCTCATCTGCACAGGTTAGGGGTTTGTCTTCCCCTAACTTGACGACTGACTGTTGAAGGCGGACCCGCCCCAGAAAGTCGTCTCCCACCTTCAGACTATGGCGAACCTCCTGCAGTTTCGGGCCTATCCTCCCAAAAAGCAAGTCCAGGATTTGCAGGCTACGATTTCGATGTTTCAGCCTCTATCCTGGATTTCAGTGATAACTACTCTGAGGCTGCTGGGCCTCAGTACCAAAGATTTCCGGGTGGACAATCAACTCTTCATTGTATATGTTGGAGCGAAGAAAGGGAAGGTGGTGCAGAAGCGTACCATCTCCTGATGGGTGTTTCTTTGCATCAAAATGTGCTACGGTTTGGCTGAGAAGCATCCCCCTGAGGGTTTGTGCGCTCACTCCACCAGATCAACTGCTACCACAGCATTGTCACGCAGAGTTTCTGTCCTGGATATCTCTCAGGCAACAACGTGGGCCTCTGTACACATTTACAAAGCATTAATGTCTGGACATCGGGTCCGCAGAGAGGGCTACTTTGGTCGTTCGGTTCTGCAGGACTTTTTAGTAGGACCTTGGTTCGCAGCCCACCTCCGAGGATGGCATTGCTTGGGTATTTATTCTAAGGTAAGGAATCTGCTACTAGAAGTCTCTATCAGATGAACAAGTTACTTATCTTTGGTAACAATTTATCTGGTAGAGACATGTTTTAGTTGCAGATTACTTACCGACCTAACCATCCTCATCGCTTGCAAACGAATTTGTAGGGACAGGGATTATCCTTTCAGGGCCTTAGTTTTGGCGCACCATTCTCACTGTTCTTCATGGCTTCGCGCTTTGGCCTGGAAAGTCATGAAAAGAAACTGATGTCACTATGTCAAGGCGGCGCCTATATATGACCCCAGCATCACGGGGACCACAACGCCAACGACTGATGCAGAGTTGACCGACTCCACCTGACGGCATGCAAGGGTACTGCTCAAAGAAAAATCTCCAGATACAGTCTGATGTCTAAGGTAAGGAATCTGCAACTAGAATATGTATCTACCAGATAAATCGTTACTGAAGGTAAGTAATTTGTTCTTTTATACTCCATAGTCTTCCTAGCCCAGAGATTTAGAGCTTGCCCCACCTTTGAGGAGGGCTTTAAGTAACTGGTATATTGTAATCATAGAGCATATTAATGGAATTGGTTTGCTGGATACCTAGGTATTTCACTGAGGTTGCAACCCATTAAAAACCTTCTACCAGAAGTTGTTTACAGCTGTATGTGGGGTCAGCCACTCCCACTCCATTTGATTTCCTATAGTTAATGCGAAACACCGAAATTGCTTCAAACGGTGTAGCGCCTCTAGAAGATTTAAAAGTGAAGTCTCAAGAAATGTTAGAAGGAAATAGAGCACATCAGAAAATAAAGGTAATTCTTAATGTTCACCATTAAGAATGCCCTAAGTTGCCATTAACTAAGTAACTAAGTAAGTTGCCTAAGTTACTTTCGAGTTGATGTACCAGTGGCTTCATCGTGAATGCAAATATTGGGGGTCGGGGAGGCGGTGTTATGTGGGCACCCTGGACTTGTCCCTTTAAATAATTGGATCCCTGATGACCTCTTGCGATTAACCTTTATCTTTGTGATAGGACTTGTATGACTAATGCCCGTTTTAAACTCATACAATATTACTACATGCAAATGAGGTGCCTGATAGCAATTAAATTGCGTACAATTTGTCCCAAGCGCACCCTTAGATATCCTAGATGCCAAAGAGACTGCTTTCATCCACATAATATACGTTTCTGGTTGGCATTGATACTGAGGCTTGATAAGTCTACCTACAGATTGCATCTAACATTGAAGTAATGTTTGTTGGGGTGATTTCCTGAGGAGAAAAATGGCAGCCCAAGTAGAAAATGTATAAGATTTGGCTTCGTACCTGCTAAAGGACAAATGAGTATGCAATGGCTGAGTGTTTATAATTGTATTAACAATATAGTGCAGTGGGCAACATGGAAGAAGTTGACATGAAAAGGGTGAGACGAGATAAAAACCTAGTTAAAAGTTTAATGGAATGGCCAAGTATAATTCAATTAACTCTTCCACACCACCCCTTCCTGAACACTAGATCACTGTGATTGTATGTGACTGAGTATATCCCTTTAGAATGCAGTTAATCACTGTTGTAAATCATACTGACTGAAACCAGAAGGTTCTTGGAAGCAAGTAACCGAAATCAGGGTGGATCTATCACAACATAGCCAAAAGAAGGCAGCTATAGGGTTGCACTTAAAGGGTGCTTGAACGAGCCATGGATGGCAGGGTAAGTTGGTGCTATGGCTCGAAAGTGGTGGTTTAACTCATTACCTTTGCGGGAACCATTAGGAAGAGACATGATCCTCATTTGAGCAGATATTGAGGGGTGGGATGTGCAGAGAGGTGAGGAATGGGATTATAGTGTAGAATGTGCAATGCAAACAGGTTATATAGTTCTTGTTTCTTTTCAGGTTTTCATAGAATTCTTGATGTTTGACATAATAGGCAATGACTGTAAAAGGATTTTGGCATCAATGATTAGTGTAACAGTACAGTCTGTTTAAAACCATTTTTTTAAAGTCTTCCCAGCTGAACTGAACACCCTACCTGATGTATTCCTCCTTTCAGGACAGGGGTGTATCAAATTTCACCATCATAAACAGCAGCATCACCAGTCCCAGCTGATGCTTCAAAACCTCTTTGACTCCCCTTTCATCCTTACCAGTCACCACCAGCATTCTTTTGAGGGTTATGTGTGTGAAAGGTGGATTAGTTGGGTGGGTAATGTACCCCTTCAGAGCATAAGGACACCACCTACTAAATGTCACACACATTAAATCAAATAAACCTGTACTCAATCCTTGGTAACATGTCACAAAGCAGTCAGGCTTAAATCAAAAATAATGTGCAAAGTATTTGAGCAGTGTAAATAGTAGAAAAAGTCACATAAATGCAATAAAATTCCTCAGCTAATTTTCAAGTAAAGAGAAACATTTAATGAGTAAAATAAAATCAAAATGACAGAAATCAAATAAAGGGAACTGGAGGTATACATTTGTAAACTTTAAGAGGAAAATAGAGCCAATGTTAGTTTGTGGAAGCGCTGGACTGGGACTTGGCCTGAATTGAGGCCAACCACAAAATCACCTCATTTGGATGCACATGGATTGGTCTCAGTGAAAGTCTGGAAGTCAGAAAAATTCTCAAGAGTTTTTAAGTTCAAATGCAGAGAGGGACTTTGTCACTTTTTGAGAAGGAAAATCCTCTTTGATGGACCTCCACTGAAACTGTAGTTTTCGCCGTGGTGTGGAAGGCCAGATACTTGAAGCTGTGGAACTGCCACTCAGATAATTTTCCAGCCGGTGCCGAATCTCAGAAGGGCCGAGTAATTCAAAGTTTCCAAACGTTTTTAGTACCAAAACACAGGAGTGCACTTCTAAGGCTCCCAGGACCTCAAAGGAGGGCAAAGACCCACAGTAAAGTCCAGTCACGTTCCAGATGCCATTGATCAGCGGACTATTTCCAGAGGTGTCTTATTTAAGATTTAAAATCAAGTTTTCCTACCTGTTAAAAGTTTAATAGTGACAGGGCTGTTCAGCAAAGTTCAAGCCCCTGCTGTGAGGCCACACCGATTAGGCCTGAAGTCATATTTTTAATGCCACTTAAGTGGATGGAACAAGACGTGCTGCAGTCCATAATTGGGATTTCACTTTCCATGCAATGGGTGTATTTCTGCACATTATACTATGGCCTTTTAGGAAAATTAAACATGCCAATTGGGATTTAAGCCAATTTTTACGGGTCAAAGCACATACACCGGTGCCCAAATTGTCACAGCAGCACAAGTCTAAGGTTGCCCGAACCTCAGTGTGACAGAGCAGAGGCCCACAGCAAAGTCCGGTCAAGGTGTCATTGGTAAGCTGAGTATTTCTAGGAATCTGTTTCTTGCAGCATGTGTCTCTGTAGACACAAGTTGAACCCACTGTCCCTTGGAGTACACCTCTTTGTCCCGGGTCCACAAGAGAGCAGGTTCAGTCTTTTAGGGCTCCTCTCGGGTCACAAGCAGCAGGTCCAATCCTCTTCATCTTCTGCTTGTCCAGAAAATGTTATTCGTAAGGCTGAGTGAGGGTCTAGCTTTGTAAGGTTCAGTAGCCTGGTGGTGGGGAAGAATCATGAGAATTCCCTATCCAGTCAGGTAAAATTCCTCTGGGACAACAAAACTCACTTTTCAGCAGTTATGTTGCCATACTGCAAACAATCGCACAGTGCCCCTCACCCTGAAAATCCAAGAGGGGGGAAACCCTTCCTCCCTTGTTCAGTGCTTGTGTTCCCACACAGGTAAGGCCAAAGTAATAAGCAGTTCCCTCCTCAGTGGTCACCCAAAACTGGTTCTGGGGATAACTTTCCTCCCAGTGGGGTTTGGTGCCAGCCTGGGAACAAAAGCTTGAGCTGTCCAAGTGTCACCTAACATTTGCTTGTGACATGTGTAAAGAAATGGCTCCCTGTTGCAGTTACCCCCCACTTTTTGCCTGATACTGATGCTGACTTGACTGAGAAGTGTGCTGGGACCCTGCTAACCAGGCCCCAGCACCAGTGTTCTTTCACCTAAAATGTACCATTGTTTCCACAAATGGCACAACCCTGGCACCTAGGTAAGTCCCTTATAACTGGTACCCCTGGTACGAAGGGCCCTGATGCCAGGGAAGGTCTCTAAGGGCTGCAGCATGTCTTATGCCACCCTAGGGACCCCTCACTCAGCACAGACACACTGCTTGCCAGCTTGTGTGTGCTGGTGGGGAGAAAATGACTAAGTCGACATGGCACTCCCCTCAGGGTGCCATGCCAACCTCCCACTGCCTGTGGCATAGGTAAGTCACCCCTCTAGTAGGCCTTACAGCCCTAAGGCAGGGTGCACTATACCACCGGTGAGGGCATAGGTGCATGAGCACTATGCCCCTACAGTGTCTAAGCAAAACCGTAGACATTGTAAGTGCAGGGTAGCCATAAGAGTATATGGGCTGGGAGTCTGTCAAAAACGAACTCCACAGCTCCATAATGGCTACACTGAATACTGGGAAGTTTAGTATCAAACTTCTCAGAATAATAAACCTACACTGATGCCAGTGTTGGATTTATTAAAAAATGCACACAGAGGGCATCTTAGAGATACCCCCTGTATTTTACCCAATTGTTCAGTGCAGGACTGACTGGTCTGTGCCAGCCTGTGCTGAGAGACGAGTTTCTGACCCCATGCGGTGAGAGCCTTTGTGCTCTCTGGGGACAGAAACAAAAGCCTGCTCTGGGTGGAGATGCTTCACACCTCCCCCCTGCAGGAACTGTAACACCTAGCAGTGAGCCTCAAAGGCTCAGGCTTCGTGTTACAATGCCCCAGGGCACTCCAGCTAGTGGAGATGCCTGCCCCCTGGACACAGCCCCCACTTTTGGCGGCAAGTCCAGGAGAGATAATGAGAAAAACAAGGAGGAGTCACTGGCCAGTCAGGACAGCCCCTAAGGTGTCCTGAGCTGAGGTGACTCTGACTTTTAGAAATCCTCCATCTTGCAGATGGAGGATTCGCCCAATAGGATTAAGGATGTGCCCCCCTCCCCTCAGGGAGGAGGCACAAAGAGGGTGTAGCCACCCTCAAGGACAGTAGCCATTGGCTATTGCCCTCCCAGACCTAAACACACCCCTAAATTCAGTATTTAGGGGCTCCCCAGAACCTAGGAAACTAGATTCCTGCAACCTAAGAAGAAGAGGACTGCTGAGCTGAAAAACCCTGCAGAGAAGACGGAGACACCAACTGCTTTGGCCCCAGCTCTACCGGCCTGTCTTCCCACTTCTAAAGACACTGCTCCAGCGACGCTTTCCCCAGGGACCAGCGACCTCTGAATCCTCAGGGGACTGCCCTGCTCCAGAAGGACCAAGAAACTCCAGAGGACAGCAGCCCTGTTCACTCAAGACTGCAACTTTGTTTCAAAGGAGCAACTTTAAAACAACTGCATTTCCCGCCGGACGTGTGAGACTTGCTACTCTGCACCCGACGCCCCCAGCTCGACTTGTGGAGAAGCAACACTTCAGGGAGGACTCCCCGGCGACTGCGAGACCGTGAGTGGCCAGAGTTGCCCCCCCCCCCTTGAGCCCCAACAGCGACGCCTGCAGAGGGAATCCCGAGGCTCCCCCTGACCGCGACTGCCTGACTCCCAGATCCCGACGCCTGGTAAAGACTCTGCACCCGCAGACCCAGGACCTAAAAGATCGGAACTCCAGTGCAGGAGTGACCCCCAGGAGGCCCTCTCCCTTGCCCAGGTGGTGGCTACCCCGAGGAGCCCCCCCCTTGCCTGCCTGCATCGCTGAAGAGACCCCTTGGTCTCCCATTGATTCCAATTACAAACCCAACGCATGTTTGCACACTGCACCCGGCCGCCCCGGGCTGCTGAGGGTGTACTTTCTGTGCTGACTTGTGTCCCTCCCGGTGCCCTACAAAACCCCACTTATCTGCACTCCGAAGACGCGGGTACTTACCTGCTGGCAGACTGGAACCGGGGCACCCCCTTCTCCATTGAAGCCTATGCGTTTTGGGCACCACTTTGACCTCTGCACCTGACCGGCCCTGAGCTGCTGGTGTGGTAACTTTGGGGTTGCTCTGAACCCCCAACGGTGGGCTACTTTGGACCCAAACTTGAACCCCGTAGGTGGTTTACTTACCTTCAAGAACTAACTCTTTCTCCCCCCAGGAACTGTTGAAAATTGCACTGTCTAGTTTTAAAATAGCTGTATGTGATTTATGTGAAGACTGTATATGCTATTTTGATTATTCAAAGTTCCTAAAGTACCTACCTGAAATACCTTTCATTTGAAGTATTACATGTAAAATATGAACCTGTGGTTCTTAAAATAAACTAAGAAAATATATTTTTCTATACAAAAACCTATTGACCTGGAATTGTCTCTGTGTGTTCCTCATTTATTGCTTGTGTATGTACAACAAATGCTTAGCACTACTCCTCTGATAAGCCTACTGCTCGACCACACTACCACAAAATAGAGCATTGGTATTATCTCTTTTTGCTACTATCTTACCTCTAAGGGGAACCCTTGGACTCTGTGCATACTATTCCTTACTTTGAAATAGTGCATACAGAGCCAAATTCCTACAGTCACTCTGGCCTTTACTGTATTGTACCCAGGTAAACTATTTCTTCTGATGAATCTACCTCACTGCAGATGCTTACTCCCCAAGCACCACTTTAGGTGGTGCTGTCGTGGGTTCACCTATTACCGCCTAGGTTGGGCACCCATATTTTAGACTTTAGGCTCATAGCCTGTGCCTTTATGGCACACACACATTTTATTTGCTTCTATTCATTTTTTATTGTATTTTACTACAGCTAGCTTTTCAGCTTGTTGCTTATACGATTGATCAGCTGCTATTCTTAGAAAACACATATTGGTTGAGTTCCACATTTATCTGCATTTTGTATGCGTGTCATTCTGTGCTGTGCTCAAGGCTGTTGTATTTATCCATGATAGTTCACTAAGTATTGCCGCTACAAGTGTACAAAGTCTCGGGCACACGGTCATGTAATTTCTGTTATCAGAACATAAACATTTTGTTATAAAAACACAACACAGGCAAAAGGAGGTTAGAGAGGACATTCGAGTCAGAGATGCCATATTATGCTGTGTGACACTTGGTCACAACTTTGCTGAACTTGGGCTTATTTTCCCAGCCAATTGGGAGGACTGCCAAGCAGACCAACAAGCAAGACCCTGGCCTATCTCTCAGGTTTGGGTTCCGGGCTCCTCTCATAAGATTGGGACAGGCAGAAAAGGCTAAAACTGCTATGCTCCTGTGCTCTCATATTCAAGAATAGGGTTTAGGTAGGAATTCTTAGGCACCTTTCTCTTAGGATTTGGGGACTGTTTCTGTTTTTACTGTTGCTCACAATCCTTACCGTGCGGTTTCATTCTCCTAATAATTGCGGCTCATGCCTTTCATCATAAAATGCAGTAATTTCAGTAAATGCATTTAAACTTGTCCTGCATCTCTTTGTCTGCCTCTGCAGCTATTGTATAACTGAGAGAAAGGGGTACGGTTTGTTGACCACGACTTCACTGAGGATTCAGAGTGTCATGTTTACTAGGCTGACACAAATCACCTTTAATCCTAAGGTTTTGTTGAGAAGCTGTTAGCAAGCCGGAAAAATCAGGCCGACAGATTCCACCCAATGTGGGACCGACTTAGTCACCTACACATGCGGTGCTGCTGTCTGAAACCAGCAGTCTTACCACCAAGGTAAGAGTCCTACAATGGTACAAGTGCATTCTACCCCAGAAGTGACAGAGTGGTATCTCACGTAAATGCCGTCCCTACTTGCTGATGTCGATTCTTTTCTTTGTACACTGTCCGCCATCAATCCAGAGTGGCGCTTCCAGCTTTGCCAGTATTCAGCAAACATCTAAAGTGAATCCATTGTGCTAGGGAACGAATATCCCTCCTAACCATCATGTGATAAATGCACCTCAAGAGGATCCAGAACCATAAAGCAATCTGTATTTCACCAAAGATCAGAAGTAGCAGCCCTTTTGTAAGTCCTGTTTCAAGTCCCAGACATGGACACTATACTGCTCCAGGGGCAGCTCCTGTGAGACTTCAACTTTGCAGTCAAAGTCCCCTGGTAAGTCAATCAAAACCCAAGCACAAAAAAAGCAAAGCAGGAAACAACTCATTCCTGACACTCCGCATTCAAAGAGGAGTAAGGGCATCATGTTATGAGAGTCAGTCTCCCACTACATCTCTGGTCAGAGAACAGGTTCCCCGACTGATTCTGGCGCACCCCAAATTTCCTGCACCATCCGTAATGCCACCGCAGATTGAAGCCTTCAAGAAGGCCGTGCTGCAGATTTTTGGTGCGCTTCCGGATCCCTTTATCGCACCTCTGTGCCCCAGGGATCGCAGGGGCCTCCATTTGTGCTGCCAACAGCAAATATGCCTTCAGTGCCATCTCACCCCGTGGGACCCACTCCAGGCCCTGTACTGACCTCTTTACAGATTTCAACTGCTGCTCCAAATCCTGCACTAAGCTCTTCTATGTCGACACCCAGTACCGATGGCACCAGAAGAGGATTCAGTGCTGATACACATTTTTTGATACTGAACTTTAGACCGATATTGCGCTACAAGATTACAAAAGTGTAACTGGTCATTATACAGCTTCACTCTGAACCAGTGCCTCTACCAAGCTGATGCACCAGCATAGGCTCCATTGGCTCTAACTCTAAACAAGGTACACCTTAGGATGGAAATGATGGGGGGTGTGGGAGGGTGGGAATGGCAGATGACAACTTTTAAATGGATTTACAAGAGCCCAGTGGGCTTGGTATTTCCCTTGAGACAGGTTTTGACTTGCCACTTGGGCCACCACAGGAAGAACATGCATGATTTGTAGTAGTAGTCTGCCAGGCATCTGAGGTCCTAGCAATTAAAGCCGCCATCAGTCAAGAACAAAACAAATACACATTTTCAGCCTGGCCGAACCATGTCTGAGCCCTTGCTCCTTTTTAACAAGACCCTCACTCATACCTTGATGGAGTCTTGACCCTGCACACTAATGAATAGGAAGGTGGCCAGGTGTCACAGCCGGCGACTGGTGACTCTTCTGGTCTTACTAAACATCCAGTTCCAGAGATTCCCTTGAACCTTTGTTAATTTCCTATGAATCCTCTGGAAAGAGCCCAAGGGGATTGAGGCGTTTGGCAAATGTATGTTTTTCTCTGTAAACATGACTTTGTGATCTGGCAGTCCTGAAAACCCTGGAGCCTCTTTGGCTCAGACAATTCATGCTGGAAAGACAACTAAATATGTGATTTGCGCTAGCTGTTGACACTACTCCAGATGGCTGGCATAGAGACAGTCTCCTGAATCAGTATATTAGTAACATTAGGCTTTCAAGGTCCTGGATATGGGACTAGCGGGCAGTACAAAAGGAAAAAGCAGTGCCTCAAGGCTGTAATGCAGGCCCTGAAGAGAAACAGATGTACAGAATTCCTCTGAAATCGTTGAGGGTAAAGGTTAGTTAACAGCCCTTCCTGTCCCAAAAAAACTGTAGAAAGAAGCAATGGAAGAAAAGACAGAAGAGGTGAAAGTCGAGCAGTAATCACTGCTGGGAGGAGACACTGCAGAACAGTGAGTCTCTACACTGACTCTCCTCAAAAGGGGCTGATTCCTACACATCAGGATCCCCCACCCCTGAACAATATTGCACCCGGAGTAAGAGGGCAGCAGATAGTTATGGGATCCAGCTGGAAGAGGAGCAAACTGTTATGCTTCCTGCTGCAAATTCTCCTACCAGCTCAAAAAAGGAATCAGTTCCTACCCATGCTGCCCAGCATATTGGACCAGAAGGCCTTCAGAGGACCACCTGCATCAAATCTTGTAACCTCAAGGCTAGAAATTAAATAGATGTTACCCAGTACCCACCTTGCATCAAGGGTAATGAGGTTGCAGACTCACTGATTGTGGCCACGGCATGGAAAAGCGCAAACATCAACTGCCACACGGCCCACTCCCTGACAGAGCATGCGAGTGGTCATGGTGGTCTAGAAGTTGGAGAGATCAGCAGTGGCGCAGTGCAAATTCTAACAATCTGCTGAATCGGTATGCCCCCTTGTAATGAGATGAAATTGAATACCTCATGAAAGGTTTGATGGAGGAATACTAGAGAGTCAAGATGGTAATTCAAAAGAACAAGAACATCACTAATAGCAGCCTAAGATCTCCACCAGATGTGGAGGCACCTCAAGCAGAAAACGGTTTTTCTACAACCTTAAGGAGATCTGCCTGGCTAACAGTTTGTTGTAAGCTGGATGTACAAGCATCAGTAAAAGAAAAAAATATATATGCCTTTCCCCAGGGACAGCCTCTTGGGAAAGCAGTGCAAACCATGAAAAAGAGACACAGCAAAGGTGATGGAGGCATTTCAGTTTAAAGTCTCCCCTCCTTTTGTTTGCTTTCCGGGGAAAAGAGTCCCCAGAGTATTTATCACCTCATTCGTGCCAGCAGTGTTTCACCAGTTTCATCGTCACAGTGGTGGTATGGATTCCATTCATGATACACCTGACTAAGACCCAGAGGAGGAACGGCCCAGAGAAAGCCTCCAGTAAGTGACTTTGCAACAGGGCCCCTCGTACACAAAACACCTGTAAGAATAACAACTTGAGGTTTCACCAGGAGTGGAAGAAAATCACCTCTGACAAATGGGTTTTAAACCTAATCCACCCTGACTAATATATATAACTTGTAAACACAACTCCAACAACAAGACCAAGGGCAAAGACTTGCAGAGAAGAACAAAAGCTACTTCTAAGAAAATAAGTTAAAGACCTCTTACTCAAGGGGACAATAGAACAGGTGCCACAGAAAGAAAGCAACCAAGGAGTTTATTTCTTCGTACAAAACCGAACAAGACATTCAGGCCCATATTTATATATAAGGGCATTGAGCAAGATTAAAAAGACACAAAAATTCATGATGAACAACACTTCAGACTGTCACTCCACTGTTGGAAAAGGATGGCTATGTGGCAACTGTAGACCTCAAAGATGCCTACTTGCACATACCAATGCTAACTAAACACCAGAAACTCCATAGTTTCATTGTGGACAGGGTACACTATCCGTTCAGGGTCATCACCCTTTAGGATTAAGTCCCCTCCAAGGGTTTACCCAAATTGCCTTGCTGCAGTAGCAACACACATGCAGAGAAGAGGAATACATGCTTTCCAGTATATAGACTATTGGCTGGTAAATGTGAAATCGTTCAAGCAGTGGTAAGTCAACCTACAAACTGTGATAAGAAGACCTCCAAAGGGGGCTTCTCCATGAACTAAGTAAAATCTTCCCCAATCCCAGAGAGGGAAAATACGTTTCTGGGAGCAACATTAAATACAATGAAAAGTAAGCCCTTCCTTGAGGCAAGTTTGCCTCTATAAGAAAGGCCAACATCTGACAGTGAGAATGAGGGTGGGGTGGAAATGATGGGCATGGACGAATACCACCTGCGAGGCTTCATATAAGACCACTCTAGGAGTGGATAACTGGGAGGAGCTACTGGTAGTCACAGAGTATTCAAAGATAGATACAGTGGTAGAATACAAACAACATTACTGTTGGCAGACCAATGACTTTTGTAACCATCAAAACCAACACATCCACACTGGGTGGTGGAGCCCACATGAGAAAGCTTAACATCAGGAGCTTATGGAACTTAGAGGAAGTAGTGAAAACCATAAGTTCGATGGCATATGTTGCTGCAGATACACATGTTTGGCACAGTCCGCTGCCTGGTGTTGGGCTCGGAGTATTACAAGTTGTTTTTCTTCGAAGAAGTCTTTTTGGTCACGGGACCGAAGGACTCCTCCCTCTTTGGCTCCATTGCGCATGGGCGTCGACTCCATCTTAGATTGTTTTTTTCCGCTGTCGGGTTCGGACGTATTCCTTTTCGCTCCGTGTTTCGGTTCGGAAAGTTAGTCAGAATCTCGGAAGAAAGCGTCGGTATTGTTCCGTTCGGTATCGGGATAGTTAGGTACATCGACACCGATCATCGGAAGACTTTGGGGCAGTTTCGATCCCCCATCGGGGCCTGGTCGGCCCGACCGCGTGCGACATCGAAGCCGATGGAACGGACCCCGTTTCGTTTCTGCCCAAAATGTCACAGTAAGTATCCTTATACAGATCAGCACTTGGTCTGTAACTTGTGCTTGTCCCCCGAGCACAAGGAGGATACCTGTGAAGCCTGTCGAGCCTTCCGGTCCAGAAAAACACTCCGGGACCGAAGAGCCAGGCGTCACCAAATGGCGTCCACGTCGACAAAACAACGTTTCGACGACGAAGAGGAAACATTCTCGGTTCCGGAATCAGAATCCGGAGACTCCGACGTCGAACAACAGCAACAAACTGTGAGTAAGACGTTGAAAAGTAAATCCATCGACAAACCGAAAGCCCAGGGGACGCCACTGCCAACAGGCCATGGCTCGACCCATAAATCAGGCGACCCGTCGAAGGGGCCGAAAAAGGGCACGCCCATAGCGAAGACACCCGACTCCGGTCGAGGGACCGCCATGGAGCAACCTCGGAGCCGAGAAAGCGGCTCCGAGAGACAAAAACAAGATACCGGCACCGAAAAACATCGGCACCGAGAATCCATGCCGAAAGGAACAAAAATTCTGTCGGTGCCGAAACCGAAAAAAGATTCTCTCTCGGCGCCGAAAAATACCACACCTTCATCCTACTCAGAGGAACAAGGACTAAGTGGCCAAATGCACAAATTTGGACAAGAGCTCCAAAGTGTAGAATCGGACTACACACAAAAGAGACTGTGCATCCAGCAAGATACAGGGAAGATATCAACCCTTCCCCCAATCATGAGGAAAAGAAGGATCGGACTTCCAAAGGATGACACACAACCACAAGCCAAAGTGGTTAAAAAAGTCACGCCTCCGCCCTCTCCTCCACAGGCATCGCCGGCACAAACACCGCCACAAATGCACTCACCAGCGCAAACTACCATAAGTCATGACGATCAGGATCAAGACGCTTGGGACCTGTATGACACCCCAGTGCCGGACAATGATCCCGAGTCATACCCCACAAAGCCGTCACCGCCAGAGGACAGTACCTCATACTCGCAACTGGTGGCTAGGGCTGCAGACTTCCACAATGTCCAACTGCATTCCGATCCTATAGAGGATGATTTCTTATTTAACACCCTCTCGGCTACACATAGCCAATATCAATGTCTCCCAATGCTACCAGGGATGTTACGGCACGCAAAACAAATTTTTGAGGAGCCCGTAAAATCAAGAGCCATCACCCCAAGGGTGGATAAGAAATACAAACCACCACCCACAGACCCAGTGTTTATTACTTCGCAGTTACCACCCGACTCTGTGGTAGTAGGGGCAGCTCGCAAAAGAGCAAATTCACATACATCTGGCGACGCCCCACCTCCGGACAAAGAAAGCCGAAAATTTGACGCGGCAGGGAAAAGAGTGGCGTCACAGGCAGCCAACCAGTGGCGCATCGCAAATTCACAAGCGCTGCTGGCCAGATATGACCGCGCACACTGGGACGAGATGCAACTTCTCGTAGACCATCTTCCCCAGGAATACCAAAAAAGGGCGCAGCAAATAGTGGAAGAGGGACAAACGATCTCAAACAATCAAATCCGCTCTTCACTAGACGCAGCCGATACTGCAGCAAGAACAGTCAACACTGCTGTCACCATAAGGAGACACGCTTGGCTACGCACTTCAGGCTTCAAACCTGAAATCCAGCAGGCTGTCCTTAATATGCCCTTCAACGAGAAACAACTGTTTGGCTCGGAAGTGGATACAGCCATTGAAAAACTTAAAAAGGACACAGACACGGCCAAAGCCATGGGCGCACTCTACTCCCCGCAGAGCAGAGGCTCTTTCAGAAAAACTCCATTTAGAGGGGGGTTTCGTGGCCAACCCACAGACACCACCAGCCAACAATCAAGAACCACACCATATCAGGGTTCCTTCCAAAGGGGAGGTTTCAGGGGATATCGGGGGGGGTCAATTCCCAAGGAGTAGGGGAAGATTCCAGACTCCAAAAACACCTCCACCTAAACAGTGACTTTCAAGTCACGCAACCCCTTCACTCAACACCAGTGGGGGGAAGACTAAGCCAATTCTACCAATCTTGGCAACAGATTACAACAGACAATTGGGTATTAGCAATAATCCAACATGGCTATTGCATAGAATTCCACAACTTCCCACCAAACATCCCCCCCAAAACACGCAAAATGTCACAACATCATTTAGAACTTTTAGGACTAGAAGTTCAAGCACTACTGCAAAAGGATGCAATAGAATTAGTACCAGTACAACAAAAAAACACAAGAGTTTACTCCCTGTACTTTCTAATTCCAAAAAGAGACGAAACATTGAGACCAATATTAGATCTCAGGACACTAAATACCTACATCATATCGGACCATTTTCACATGGTCACACTACAAGACATCATTCCACTGCTCAAACAGCAAGATTACATGACCACATTAGACCTAAAGGATGCGTACTTTCATATACCAATACACCCTTCTCACAGAAAGTACCTACGGTTCGTATTCAAAGGAATACATTACCAATTCAAGGTGTTGCCATTCGGAATAACAACTGCACCAAGAGTGTTCACAAAATGTCTAGCAGTAGTAGCAGCACACATCAGGAGACAACAGATACATGTGTTCCCTTACCTAGACGACTGGCTAATCAAAACCAACACAGTAAAAAAATGCGCAAACGACACCACCTTTGTCATACAAACCCTTCACAAACTGGGGTTTTCCATCAACTACACAAAATCACACCTAGAACCGTGTCAAACACAACAATATCTAGGAGCAACCATCAACACATCAAAAGGAATTGCCACTCCAAGTCCACAAAGAGTGCAGGCATTCCACAAGCTAATAAGTGCTATGTTTCCAAACCAAAAGATACAAGCAAAATTTGCGCTAAAACTTCTAGGCATGATGTCATCATGCATAGCCATTGTCCCAAACGCAAGACTACACATGCGACCCTTACAACAGTGTCTAGCATCACAATGGTCACAGGCACAGGGTCAACTTCAAAATCTGGTGTTGGTAGACCGCCAAACATACCTCTCGCTTCTATGGTGGAACAGCAAAAATTTAAACAAAGGGCGGACATTTCAGGACCCAGTGCCTCAATACGTTATAACAACAGATGCTTCCATGACAGGGTGGGGAGCACACCTCAATCACCACAGCATTCAAGGACAATGGGATATACACGAAACAAAATTTCATATCAATTACCTAGAACTGTTGGCAGTATTTCTAGCGTTAAAAGCCTTCCAACCCATAATAACACACAAATACATTCTTGTCAAAACAGACAACATGACAACAATGTATTATCTAAACAAACAAGGAGGAACACACTCAACACAATTGTGCCTCCTAACACAAAAAATTTGGCAGTGGGCGATTCACAACAACATTCGCCTAATAGCACAATTTATTCCAGGAATACAAAACCAACTAGCAGACAACCTTTCGCGAGACCACCAACAAGTCCACGAATGGGAAATTCACCCCCAAGTTCTGAACAAGTACTTTCAAATTTGGGGAACACCCCAGATAGATTTGTTCGCAACAAGAGAAAACTCAAAATGCCAAAACTTCGCATCCAGGTACCCACACCGCGAATCACAAGGCAATGCTCTATGGATGAATTGGTCAGGGATATTTGCGTACGCTTTTCCCCCTCTCCCTCTCCTTCCATATCTAGTAAACAAGTTAAGTCAAAACCAACTCAAACTCATACTGATAGCACCCACATGGGCAAGACAACCTTGGTATACAACTCTACTAGACCTTTCACTAGTACCGCATGTCAAACTACCCAACAGGCCAGATCTGTTAACACAACACAAACAACAGATCAGACATCCAAACCCAGCATCATTGAATCTGGCAATTTGGCTCCTGAAATCCTAGAATTCGGACACTTGGACCTCACACAAGAATGCATGGAGGTCATAAAACAAGCTAGAAAACCTTCCACTAGACACTGCTATGCATCTAAGTGGAAAAGATTTGTTTACTACTGCCATGCCAATCAAATACAACCAGTACATGCCTCTACTAAAGACATAGTAGGATACTTACTACATTTGCAAAAAGCAAATCTCGCTTTTTCATCTATAAAAATACACCTCGCAGCTATATCTGCTTACCTACAAACTACTCATTCATCGTCTCCATTTAGAATACCAGTTATTAAAGCATTCATGGAAGGGCTAAAAAGAATTATACCACCAAGAACACCACCAGTTCCTTCATGGAATCTTAACATCGTCTTAACAAGACTCATGGGTCCCCCTTTCGAACCCATGCATTCCTGTGAAATGCAATATCTAACCTGGAAGGTCGCATTTCTCATTGCAATCACATCCCTCAGAAGAGTAAGTGAAATACAGGCATTTACCATACAAGAACCATTTATTCAAATACACAACAATAAAATAGTTCTAAGAACAAATCCAAAATTTCTGCCAAAAGTAATCTCACCATTCCATTTAAATCAAACAGTAGAATTGCCAGTGTTCTTCCCACAACCAAATTCTGTGGCTGAAAGGGCACTACATACATTAGACATCAAAAGAGCACTAATGTATTACATTGACAGAACAAAGCTAATCAGGAAAACAAAACAACTGTTCATAGCTTTTCAAAAACCACACATAGGAAATCCAATCTCTAAACAAGGCATTGCTAGATGGATAGTCAGATGCATTCAAACATGCTATCTTAAAGCCAAAAGAGAATTGCCTATTACACCAAAGGCACACTCAACCAGAAAGAAAGGTGCTACAATGGCCTTTCTAGGAAACATTCCTATGAGCGAAATATGTAAGGCTGCAACCTGGTCTACGCCTCCTACGTTTACTAAACACTACTGTGTAGACGTACTAAATGCACAACAAGCTACAGTGGGCCAAGCTGTACTAAGAACATTATTCCAAACTACTTCAACTCCTACAGGCTAAACCACCGCTTTTAGGGGAGGTAACTGCTTTATAGTCTATGCCAAACATGTGTATCTGCAGCAACATATGCCATCGAACTGAAAATGTCACTTACCCAGTGTACATCTGTTCGTGGCATTAGTCGCTGCAGATTCACATGTACCCTCCCACCTCCCCGGGAAGCCTGTAGCCGTTTAGAAGTAGATCATAAACCTTAAACATCTGAACATTTGTAAATAATTATTAGAAACTCTTATCATACATACATATTCACTCCATTGCATGGGCACTATTTATACCAAACAACTCCATCCTCACCCTCTGCGGGGAAAACAATCTAAGATGGAGTCGACGCCCATGCGCAATGGAGCCAAAGAGGGAGGAGTCCTTCGGTCCCGTGACCAAAAAGACTTCTTCGAAGAAAAACAACTTGTAATACTCCGAGCCCAACACCAGGCAGCGGACTGTGCCAAACATGTGAATCTGCAGCGACTAATGCCACGAACAGATGTACACTGGGTAAGTGACATTTTCAATATGTTGGAGCTCAAAACAGTCCCCTTCGTCCGCAAACCCTCCCAGACACATGGGGAGGACATTTCAGATCCAGACAGAGCGCATCCCCTATGCTCTGCCTCAACAAACAGGGTAACACAATCTCATGGGCTGTCCAAACTAAAACAGGACATATGGAAGTGGGTTATATAAACAAAAGAATAACACTGTGCGATACAACTACCATGGGTACAAAATCGAAGCAGGTAGGTTGGACAGTCAGGCCCACACTTCACACAAGTGGGAATTAAAGCAGCAGATGGTGGATGACATTTTTCACAAGTAGGACACACCACACAGATCTATTTGCAACCCAAAAAACACAAAATGCTTAAAGTTCACATGCAGGTATCTGCACCACCACCCAGTAAGGAATGCTCTGTCGATCACATGGTTAGGAAAATGTGCGTATGCTTTTCCCTCATTCCTTTGATACGACTGGTGAAACAGAAATGGAAGCCAGCAAAAATGGCACAAATTCTAATTGCTCCTAAGTGGGCCAATGAAATTTGGTTTTCAGTCAGTGGAAATGGCACAGTACAGGATAAAGAGGTTTCCAGCACATGAGCACCAGTGGACAATACTGGGGGAGAGGGGGTTATGTATAGTATCTGGAACCAGCTACACTGAGCATAGCAGCATTGTTCCTGAGCTCCTAGAGTTTAGTCAGCTAAGTCTGCCAGCAAGAGCCATGGAGATGCTTAAAGAAGCCAAAAGGCAAATCACAAGGAAATTCTAGACTGTGAAGTGGAGCAGATTCATGCACTGGTGTAACAGGAAAGCACTTAGTAACTGCTGTACTCAGAACACACCGATATCTAGGCATCTGACACATCTACTAGATACAAACCTTTTCTACACCTCACTCAAGACATGTCAGGAGCACTTTCCTTAGGAGCAGTACCCTCCAATGGCCACCTTTTGGCAGCACCGACTCTGCGACTATTAGTTAGAGGTTCAGAGTGGCTGGATGAGGGGGAAGGGATTTTGGGGAGGGTACTGCAGGGAGGGAGACCTGTGACAATAATAAAGATTATGAAATCAGAGGTCATATATAAAAGGGCTTGATATATTTTCAACAGGTATGATTCTATGAACCTACTCTCACCTGTTGGATTTATGATGAATGAACCAGATCTGTACTTTGTTGGATTACTTTCCAATACCAGGTATTTTTGGATTGTTGAGTGAATTTGATTTCTATTCTTACCAAGAATATACAGTCTTATATTCATGTAACTTAAAAGTTCAGAAACTGTATTAACCTTTAAACAAATTATGCAGGATTCCTAAAATGAGCACTTAGTCTTTTAAAATACCAGAAGACAAAAATCACCAAAAGAATATTCACCAAAAATGAAAGTACTGGTTGCTTTCAAGCTTGTCCACACCTTGTAAATTCATTTGTTCTTTTTCTCCAAAATACATTAATGTTCTGTGATTCTCTCATTAAAGTCTTTCTACAAATTAACTTCGACTTGACATTCTTTAAAAAAAATGCTCTTATCACATCTCAGAAATATTCTGTTTCTATGAATTAACTTCGATTTGACCTTCTTAAAAAGAAAATAATTTTATGACATCTTAAATATTCAGTTTCTGTAAATTAACTTCCACTTAACATCCTTCCAAAAAGCTCTGTTATGACATCTCAGAATCAATCTGTTCTATAAATTAAATTCGACTTGACATTTCTACTAGTTTTCACAAAATAAATTGAGTAAATTGTTCCTTCGGTTTTCACAAAAAAATCTCTGTTTATAAGTAAGTACAGAGTTATAGCTCTCTGATGCCTCTTACATTTATCACAAAGCTTTCATTGACAATTCCCAAAGGAGGCCTACTGTGATTCAGGAGCTTATCAGTCATCACCAGCTGCCAGGAGAGAAGCTGAATCACAAGCACAAGTCAGATAGTTATGCTGGTATTGATAGATGGGCCTCATCTTATTACGTAATCACCATGTGTATTCTAAGTAAGTCATCACATGGCACATCTGCAGAAGGGAGGAAATACAGTAAATGACTTGCTAGTCAATGTGTGTGCTTCACAGGATGTAAATAAAGGATATTTTTAAATGACTGTCATTTCTGGAATATCTGCTCTCTCGCGTTTTGTATTGCAACATTTATAAGTTAACAAACCCAGATTCTCCAGTTACCACCACAGGCTGGCCTGATAATCATGACAAGGCACACTTGACGGCCATAGTGGGGCATACAAGGGAAGTAATGGGGAGCAGTTTCTTGAAAAGATTCCCAGTGGTAACAAATAAAAAAAATACCTCCCAACGGCGGTGCAGGCATCTTTGTAGAGTGTCTCTGTTGACCACTCATTAAAGCACCTTTTCAACCCATGCATAGCACAAGATGCAAACATCTAATGTTATTTACAGCCTTCTTGACTGCTATCACGTCTTTAAGGCAAGTTAGTCATCACCAGGCCCTCGCAACAGAGCTATATCTACAAATACACAAGGACAGAGTAGTTGCAGAATAAACCCATAGTTTATCTCAAAATGGTATCACACTTTCACATTAACCAAACCATACACTTAACTGCATTTTTCCAGAAGTCTAAAATAAAGGCAGATAGAGCACTACATACACTGGATATTAGAAGGGCAATTATATGCTACTGGAAATCAAGAAGGGGAACTAATTTTTAAACTTATTTATATAAGCAAAGGTTCTCCAGACACCAAACAAATCATTGTGAGATGGAAGGTCTAACAGTCCAGACATGTGACAAAACAGTAGGCAAGACTTTGGGAGAAAAGCTAAGGACAATTGATCAGGAAGAAGGAAGGACCACTTGCCTTCCTTTCCTGCTAAAATATCCTTAAACAACATCTGAATGACCGCCATGGGGTCTGTGCACACCTTTACAAGACATTACTGGGTAGACATTCGAGCCAGTAAAGAGGGTCAAGTGGAACAAACGGTATTAAAACAGTTGCAAATAAGAATACTACTGCTACAAATCAATGCACACAACAACAAACTGGGCAACCCAATAACCCCTTGTGAGCTTGGGTATCAACCAAAGTAAAACAAGGGAATCTTTTAGACATATTCGCTGAATAAAAGTAGATTGTCTGTTCCAGAGTGGTGACAGGCAGAATCAATATTAAGGCACAAGTCTATGATGAATGGCCATATAAATAAATTAGAAAGGGAACAGGTGTACACAATACTAGATTTATCAAAACCATTTTTTTTCTTTATGTTGAAAATAACTTAGAACATAGGGTGCATAACAAACAAACCCTGTCATACATTAATCATGTATATATGAAGTAAACAAATATTGAGATTTCAAGGTCATAGATTAGTGTATGTAAAGTCCACTCTTTTGTAGTTTTGGAATCACTCCGTTGCATAGATCAATTGATTCAGTGGAGAAGATCTAAGAATTTATTTGAAAAAAGTGGAACCAGTATTGACACTTCAGTCCCCAGTGTCAGCAGTACGTGAGACCACGTTAATAGTTATTAGTCTTTTGGGGTGAATTTAAATCTCCTTTAACTATTGTGGTCCTGACTTGCATCCTCATCATCATAGTGTGGTACTGGTTGGACCCCAAAAGAGCTTTAATGTTTTAGATTGATTTACCAAGAAACACTGTGTGACCAATCAGCTTTTTGTGGGGTTCTCCAGGATGAACAAAGGGAAGGCTCTGCAGAAGAGGACCCTGTCTGGGTGGTTAATCGTCTGCATTAAAATCGGCTATGCATGTGCCAAGAAACAGCCACAGAAGTTCTTTGATCCCATTCCACCAGGGCTAAGGCTGCTATCACTGCTTTGGAACACAGAGTACCTGTTCTTGAAATATGCCAGGCTGCTTCGTGGGCAACAGTGCATATGCTCCTGAAGCACTACTGCTTTGACAGCCAGGATTTAAGGAAAGGACATTTCACCCATTCACTCCTGCTTTGGCATCTATTCTAAAGTGAGGAATCTACAGTTTGAGAATCACACAAATATGTTTCTTGCCTTCAGTAACATTATGTTCGATGGCATCTGTCGCTGTAGATTCGCATGTTTTGCATAGCTCGCCATCTGGTGTTGGGCCGGAGTGTTACAAGTTGTTTTTCTTCGAAGAAGTCTTTCGAGTCACGGGACCGAGTGACTCCTCCTTTTGTCTCCATTGCGCATGGGCGTCAACTCCATCTTCGATTGTTTTTTTTCCGCCATCGGGTTCGGACGTGTTCCTGTCGCTCCGAGTTTCGGAACGGAAAGATAGCTAATTTCGGAAGATTTTCGTCGGTATTGTTGCGTTCGGGGTCGGCGTAGTTAGATTCAACACCGCGTCTAAGATCGAAGAGCTCCGGTGCCCTTCGGGGTAATTTTTTCGATCCCCCGTCGGGGCCTGGTCGGCCCGACCGCGTGCAGAAGAACGCCGATGGAACGGACCCCGTTCCGTTTCTGTCCCAAATGCCACAATAAATACCCCTATACAGACCAACACTTGGTCTGCAACCTGTGCCTGTCACCTGAGCACAGTGAAGACACCTGCGAGGCCTGTCGTGCGTTCCGGTCCCGAAAAACTCTCCGAGACCGTCGAGCCAGAAGACTTCAGATGGCGTCCGCGCCGACAGCCCACCGGGAGTTCGAAGAACAAGAAGAGGAGGGAACCTTTTCGATCCAAGAATCGGACTCCGAAGGATTCGACGATACACAAACCGTGAGTAGGACGTCTAAAACCACTCAGAAGAAGATTTACAAGGCCCAGGGGACGCCACCAGGCCATGGCTCGACCCATAAATTTGGTGACCGACCGTCGGCACCGAAAAAGGCCCAAACAGTGCCGAGATCGTCCGACTCCGGTCGAGACACCGGCACGCAGCCTTCTCGGGACCGAGAAAGTGCTGGAGACAAGCATCGACACCGAGATGCCGGTGTAGACACGGCTCGACGCCGAGACAGCGGCACCGAAGAAGATCGACGCCGAGAGGTTTCGGCCCCGAAAAAGAAAAAAGTCACCTTGGAGCCGAAAAAAGATGCAGACAGGGTTTCGGTGCCAAAACAAACTGCAACCGACCCAGTTTCAGGCTCTTATACAGAAGAGCACTCGCTAACCTCCCAAATGCAAAAGCATAGGTTTGAGGAAGAACTACACTCAACGGATGTAGACCATACGCAAAAGCGTATTTTCATACAGCAGAGGACAGGAAAAATAAGCACCCTTCCCCCTATTAGAAGAAAGAGAAGATTGGAGTTCCAAACTGAACAAACACCACAAACAAAAGTGGTGAAAAAAGTTACCCCACCACCCTCTCCTCCACCTGTGATTAACGTCTCACCAGCACAAACTCCATCACATTCCCCAGCTCACACCACCATGAGCCAGGGTGACCAAGATCAAGACGCATGGGACTTATACGACGCCCCAGTGTCAGATAACAGTCCGGAGGCATACCCTACGAAGCCATCTCCACCAGAGGACAGCACTGCGTATTCTCAAGTGGTGGCTAGAGCAGCACAATTTCACAATGTAAGCCTCCACTCAGAACAGGTCGAGGATGACTTTTTATTCAACACACTCTCCTCCACCCACAGCTCCTACCAAAGCCTGCCTATGCTCCCTGGTATGCTCCGGCATGCAAAAGAAATCTTTAAGGAGCCGGTCAAAAGTAGGGCAATCACACCAAGAGTGGAAAAAAAGTATAAGGCGCCTCCTACAGACCCGGCTTTCATCACTACACAGCTGCCACCAGACTCTGTCGTTGTAGGAGCAGCTAGGAAAAGGGCCAACTCCCACACATCTGGAGATGCACCACCCCCAGATAAAGAAAGCCGCAAGTTTGATGCAGCTGGTAAAAGAGTCGCAGCACAAGCTGCAAACCAGTGGCGCATCGCTAACTCCCAGGCACTACTTGCGCGCTATGACAGAGCCCATTGGGATGAGATGCAACATCTCATTGACCATCTGCCCAAGGACCTACAAAATAGGGCAAAACAAGTGGTTGAGGAGGGACAGACCATTTCCAACAACCAAATCCGCTCCTCCATGGACGCTGCAGATACAGCTGCACGGACAATTAATACATCTAACTATCAGAAGGCATGCATGGCTCCGAACGTCTGGATTTAAACCAGAGATTCAGCAAGCAGTTCTCAATATGCCTTTTAACGAAAAAGAACTGTTCGGTCCAGAAGTGGACACAGCGATTGAGAAACTCAAAAAAGACACGGACACTGCTAAAGCCATGGGCGCACTCTACTCCCCGCAGAGCAGAGGGAATTACAGCACATTCCGTAAAACACCCTTTAGAGGGGGGTTTCGGGGTCAGAGCACACAAGCCAGCACCTCACAGGCAACACCGTCCAGTTACCAGGGACAGTACAGAGGAGGTTTTCGGGGACAATATAGAGGAGGGCAATTCCCTAGGAATAGAGGAAAATTTCAAAGCCCCAAAACACCTACTACTAAGCAGTGACTCACATGTCACTCACCCCCTCCACACAACACCAGTGGGGGGAAGAATAAGTCATTATTACAAAGCATGGGAGGAAATCACTACAGACACTTGGGTTCTAGCAATTATCCAACATGGTTATTGCATAGAATTTCTACAATTCCCTCCAAACATACCACCAAAAGCACAAAATTTGACAAAACATCATTCCAATCTCCTGGAGATAGAAGTGCAGGCACTATTGCAAAAGAATGCAATCGAATTAGTGCCAAACACACAAATAAACACAGGAGTTTACTCACTGTACTTTCTGATACCAAAGAAGGACAAAACGCTGAGACCAATCCTAGACCTCAGAATAGTGAACACATTCATCAAATCAGACCACTTTCACATGGTCACACTACAAGAAGTATTACCATTGCTAAAACTACACGACTACATGTCAACTTTAGACCTCAAGGACGCGTATTTCCATATACCAATACACCCATCGCACAGGAAATACCTAAGGTTTGTATTCAAAGGAATACATTACCAATTCAAGGTACTGCCTTTCGGATTAACAACCGCACCAAGAGTCTTTACCAAATGTCTAGCGGTAGTCGCTGCACACATCAGAAGGCAGCAAATACATGTGTTCCCATATCTAGACGACTGGCTAATCAAGGCCCATTCGTTAATAGAGTGCTCAAATCACACAAATCAGATCATACAAACCCTCTTCAAACTAGGGTTCACCGTCAACTTCACGAAATCCAACATTCTGCCGTGCAAGGTACAACAATACCTAGGAGCCATAATAGACACAACAAAAGGAGTAGCCACTCCAAGTCCCAAAGAATTCAAAATTTCAACACCATCATACAACGCATGTATCCAACACAAAAGATACAAGCAAAGATGATATTACAACTCCTAGGCATGATGTCTTCCTGCATAGCCATTGTCCCAAACGCAAGACTGCACATGAGGCCCTTACAACAGTGCCTAGCATCACAGTGGTCTCAAGCACAGGGTCATCTTCTAGATCTGGTGTTAATAGACCGCCAAACTTACCTCTCGCTTCTGTGGTGGAACAACATAAATTTAAACAAAGGGCGGCCTTTCCAAGACCCAGTGCCACAATACGTAATAACAACAGATGCTTCCATGACAGGGTGGGGAGCACACCTCGATCAACGCAGCATACAAGGACAATGGAACGTACATCAAACAAAACTGCATATAAATCACCTAGAACTTCTAGCAGTTTTTCAAGCACTAAAAGCTTTCCAACCAATAATAGTTCACAAATACATTCTCGTCAAGACAGACAACATGACAACAATGTATTATCTAAACAAGCAAGGGGGGACACACTCCACGCAGTTAAGCCTGCTAGCACCAAAAATTTGGCGTTGGGCAATTCACAACCAAATTCGCCTATTAGCACAATTTATACCAGGGATCCAAAATCAACTCGCAGACAACCTCTCTCGAGATCACCAACAGGTCCACGAATGGGAAATTCACCCCCAAATTCTGAACACCTATTTCAAACTCTGGGGAACACCTCAAATAGACTTGTTTGCGACGAAGGAGAACGCAAAATGCCAAAACTTCGCATCCAGATACCCACACAAACAGTCCCAAGGCAATGCCCTATGGATGAACTGGTCAGGGATATTTGCTTACGCTTTTCCTCCTCTCCCTCTCCTTCCTTACCTGGTAAACAAACTCAGTCAAAACAAACTCAAACTCATATTAATAGCACCAACTTGGGCAAGGCAACCCTGGTACACAACGCTGCTAGACCTATCAGTAGTACCCTACATCAAATTGCCCAACAGGCCAGATCTGTTGACACAACACAACCAAAAGATCAGACACCCAGATCCAGCATCGCTGAATCTAGCAATCTGGCTCCTGAGATCCTAGAATTCGGGCACTTACAACTTACCCAAGAATGTATGGAAGTCATAAAGCAAGCCAGAAGGCCATCCACCAGGCACTGCTATGCAAGTAAATGGAAGAGGTTTGTTTGCTACTGCCATATTAATCAAATACAACCATTACACACAACTCCAGAACATGTAGTGGGTTACTTGCTTCACTTACAAAAATCTAACCTGGCTTTCTCTTCCATTAAAATACACCTTGCAGCAATATCTGCATACCTGCAGACTACCTATTCAACTTCCCTATATAAGATACCAGTCATTAAAGCATTCATGGAGGGCCTTAGGAGAATTATACCACCAAGAACACCACCTGTTCCTTCATGGAACCTAAATGTTGTCCTAACTAGACTTATGGGTCCACCTTTTGAACCCATGCACTCCTGCGAAATACAGTTCCTAACCTGGAAGGTTGCATTTCTCATCGCCATTGCTTCCCTAAGAAGAGTAAGCGAGATTCAGGCGTTTACAATACAAGAACCTTTTATACAACTACACAAGAATAAGGTCGTCCTAAGGACTAATCCTAAATTTTTGCCAAAGGTTATTTCACCGTTCCATCTAAATCAAACAGTGGAACTTCCAGTGTTCTTTCCACAGCCAGATACCGTAGCTGAAAGGGCACTACATACATTAGATGTCAAAAGAGCATTAATGTATTACATTGACAGAACAAAGAACATCAGAAAGACTAAACAACTATTTATTGCATTTCAAAAACCTCATGCAGGAAACCCAATATCAAAACAAGGTATAGCCAGATGGATAGTTAAATGCATCCAAATCTGCTACCTTAAAGCTAAACGACAGCTGCCCATTACACCAAGGGCACACTCAACCAGAAAGAAAGGTGCTACCATGGCCTTTCTAGGAAACATCCCAATGCAAGAAATATGTAAGGCAGCCACATGGTCTACGCCTCACACATTCACCAAGCACTACTGTGTAGATGTGTTATCCGCACAACAAGCCACAGTAGGTCAAGCCGTATTAAGAACATTATTTCAAACTACTTCCACTCCTACAGGCTGAGCCACCGCTTTTGGGGAGATAACTGCTTACTAGTCTATGCAAAACATGCGTATCTACAGCGACAGATGCCATCGAACTGAAAATGTCACTTACCCAGTGTACATCTGTTCGTGGCATCAGTCGCTGTAGATTCGCATGTGCCCACCCGCCTCCCCGGGAGCCTGTAGCAGTTTGGAAGTTACCTTCAACTATTTATATATGTATCATCCCAACCTTAAATAGGTACATACTTAGTCACTCCATTGCATGGGCACTATTACTACAATTCAACTCCTACCTCACCCTCTGCGGGGAAAAACAATCGAAGATGGAGTCGACGCCCATGCGCAATGGAGACAAAAGGAGGAGTCACTCGGTCCCGTGACTCGAAAGACTTCTTCGAAGAAAAACAACTTGTAACACTCCGGCCCAACACCAGATGGCGAGCTATGCAAAACATGCGAATCTACAGCGACTGATGCCACGAACAGATGTACACTGGGTAAGTGACATTTTCATTCTGGGAGATGCTCTATCTAACTGCAGATGTCCCACTTCCCCGTTCTGTGGTATGATGGTCTCTTCTTTTAACATCTCAAACGTTTGCAAGCTAGAAATGTCCACACTGGTACCAACATTTGTTTATGCTCTACATCTGGTGATGCAGAAAGGGAAATATAAGAAACAGACTTTAGTATGCATGGATGGCACTTATATGCAGCTCTGCTCATCCCTTCTGAAGCAGTACGGAGCAATCACAGTGTCAGTAGCACACAAGAGTAATGTTGAAAAAGGTTTCCAGATCAATTCTAGTTCCTGAATTTCACCAGAACTAGTTATTACTTTTTGTCAGATCACCCGCTCTGCTAAACACCATCTTTCTACATGCATACTATTGGTATTTCAGTACCTTTTTTAGGTTCCGTAATATAACTCGTGCATGTTGATTTTTAAATCTGTGGAGAACCAATTTGTCTTCTGTAGTAACCCAAACAGCAACGTTAAACTAATACATCAAGGTGAGCTGTTCATTTGTGTCAGTATCTGCACCCATTTTCCTGCTAATGCTGGAAGGATGTGGGATATTTGTGACCTTACAAGGTATTCACATAGCCACATATGTCTGTGCAAGAGCCCAGCTGTTCCTTTTACAATCTGTTCTCCTGCAACCTTAATACATTTCCCAAAATTGATAATGTGTGGGATCCTCTGTACTGTAAATAATAGCTAATAATATGGTGAGTAACCTTTCCTTATTAATTCGTATTTCCATTTTCTGTATTTTTGTTGTAATTTTACAGAACGTTCATTTTATTAAACAAGCAGAAGATTGTTTTTTACTTTGCATTGTTTCTCACTTAACAAGTAAACCCATTCCAGTCCTATTTTGGACACGTAAACATAAGTTGTTTAACCCCTTGACAGCCAAGGACGTAACAGCTACGTCCTTAGTTGCGAGGCTGAGGCACCAAGGACGTAACCATTACGTCTTGGTACCGGCTCATGGGGGCAGCGGTAGCGCCCCCACTGCAGGGATGGAAGGGAATCGCTTCCCCTTCCACCCCTGCACTTTCCTCCCCCCCCCATCGCGATCGTGCACTGACTGCATCAGAGGCCTGTCCCTCCGCGATGGAAGCTGAGCTTCCAGCACTGATCGGAAGAGAAATGCTTTTGCATTTCTCCTCCGATCACTGGAGGGGGCCGAGAAAGGCATGAGAGAAGAGGAAAGGGCTTTCCTCTCCTTTCATGTCTCTCTCAGCATTTCTGCTGCCCGATCACGATGCCACTAGACACTGGGGATTTTTTTTTTCTCAATTGACATAAGGGGAGCGGCCCCTTGGACAAGGGCTGCTAAATTATTTTTAGGCCATTCCTGCCCCCCTGGGGCAGATCGGAAACCCCCTAGACACAGGGATAATTTTCTTTTGTTGTTGTTTATTTATGTTTTCTATATGTGGGGAGCGACCCCTTAGGCAAGGGTTGCTTCCCGGGGGGCCAAATTAATTTTAGGCCATTTCTGGCCCCATCCCCACAATAGTAGGGTGGTGGCTGTCAATCAGTATGGGCCTGGTTATGTCTCCACCCCAACTGAAGGGGGTAGCAGTCTTTCAGCTCCCCCACCGCACACTAAAACATCTTATCACATGGCAAGCAAGAGGACATTTGAATATATTGGGTTTTGGTTTTACATTTGGGTCATGAGAGCTTGGCTAACTCTCAAAATCGTCCCACTTGGAATGGTGAGGGCTGCACTTTTTGGCCTTTGGGACGCTGCCATGTAGAAAAATCCACAAGACCTAGATACATCTGAAAACTAAACCTCTGTGTGAGTCCAGGGTGGTGTGCTTCACATACATCCGTTTTCTTACCCACAATGCCCTGCAAACCTCCAACTTTGCTGGAAACCACACATTTTCCCGCACATTTTTTTGAAGGAACCTTCTGGAATCTGCAGAAACCCACACAATTCCTACTACCTAGCATTGTCTCATCTATAACGATAAAAATTCAGCTGCATTTGTCATCCTAAAAATTTTTTTTTTTTTTTTTTTTCAAACCACCCTTTTGGACCCTCTTTGGTTCCCCCTCAATTTCAACACGTTTTTGGCTCTTCCTTGTCACAGGCACTTGGCTCACCTACACAAGTGAGGTATAACTTTTACCCGGAGACTGAGGGAACGTTTGTCCTGGTGCAGTGATCCCACACAGAAATGTAAGAAAATGTGATTTTTTTTTTTTGTTATTTTTTTTTTAGCTAAATTTCAGGTTTGCTGAGGATTCTGGGTAAGAAAACATTGGGGGATCCACGCAAGTCACACCTCCCTGGTCTCACTTGGGTGTCTAGTTTTCAGAAATGTCTGGGTTTGGTAGGTTGCCCTAGATCTGACCCTCCCCCCCCACCCCGCCCCCCTCCAACTGCAGAAAAAAGTCATTTTGGTGTGTTTTGGGACATTCCCTGTCACGGGCGCTAGGCCTCCTCCCACAAGTGAGGTACCATTTTTATCGGGAGACTTGGGTGGAATGCTGGGTGGAAGGAAATTTGTGGCTCCTCTTAGATTCCAGAACTTTCTATCACCGAAATGTGAGGAAAAATCGTTTTTTGGGGCAAAGTTTGAGGTTTGCAACGGATTCTGGGTAACAGAACCTGGTGAGAGCCATCTTGGATTCGCCTAGGTATCTAGTTTTTAAAAATGTGCGGGTTTGGTAGGTTTCCCTAGGTGCCGGCTGAGCTACAGGCCAAAATCTACAGCTAAGCACTTTGTAAAAAAACACACCAGATTTCAATGTAAAAATGCGATGTGTCCATGTTGCGTTTCCTGTCACGAGCATTAGGCCTACCCACGCAAGTGAGGTACAATTTTTATCAGGAGACTTAAGGGAACACAGAATAGCAAAACAAGTGTTATTGCCCCTTGTCTTTCTCTACATTTTTTCCTTCCAAATGTAAGACAGTGTTTAAAAAGATGTCTATTTGATAAATGCCCTGTAATTCACATGCTACTATGGGCACCCCGGAATTCAGAGATGTGCAAATAACCACTACTTCTCAACACCTTATCTTGTGCCCATTTTGGAAATACAAAGGTTTTCTTGATACCTATTTTTCACTCTTTATATTTCAGCAAATGAATTGCTGTACACCCGGTATTGAATGAAAACCCATTGCAAGGTGAAGCTCATTTATTGGCTCTGGGTACCTAGGGTTCTTGAGGAACCTACAAGCCCTATATATCCCCCCAACCAGAAGAATCCAGCAGACGTAATGGTGTATTGCTTTCAAAAATCTGACATTGCAGGAAAATGTTAGAGTAAAACGTGGAGAAAAATGGCTGTTTTTCTTTTTTTTTTTTTTTACGTCAATTTCAATATTTTTATTTCAGCTGTTATCTTCTGTGGGAAACCCTTGTAGGATCTACACAAATTACCCCTTGCTGAATTCAGAATTTTGTCTACATTACAGAAATGTTTAGCTTACTGGGATCCAGCATTGGTTTCACACCCATTTCTGTCACTAACTGGAAGGAGGCTGAAAGCACAAAGAATAGCGAAAAGGGGGTATGTCCCAGTAAAATGCCAAAATTGTGTTTAAAATGGGGTTTTGTGATTCAAGTCTGCCTGTTCCTGGAAGCTGGTTCTTTTAGCACCACAACCCCTTTGTTGATGCCATTTTCAGGGGGAAAACCACAAGCCTACTTCTGCAGCCCTTTATTCCCTTTTTTTTTTTTTTTTTGACCGAACTTTTCGCAGTATTTTGGCTAATTTCTTGGTCTCCTTTAGAGGAACCCACAACGTCTGGGTACCTCTAGAATCCCTAGGATGTTGGAAAAATGGACGCAAATTTGGCGTGGGTAGCTTATGTGGACAAAGTTATGAGGGCCTAAGCGCAAACTGCCCCAAACAGCCAAAAAGTGTCTTGGCACCTGAGGGGGAAAAGGCCTGGCAGCAAAGGGGTTAAAACAGTTCATTCTACTGTCACAGTTTATGCTGAAGTTAAATGTAAAGAGAATTAGATTAGTAAACCTGTCTTTATGGAAGTGTTTTGATGGCGTCCCGTTGATGTCGGATTGAATTTAATAATGCCGGATGCTTGCATGGTTTTCATTCATCAGTATGAATGGAGCAGAGCACTGCAACGCACTTGCAATACTTTTACCCGGTTAACTCCGTGTAGCCGGAAATCAAATCATAAAACAAGTGTAGGCAAGTACTGATTTACACAGGTAAACTAATACTTGCCTACATCAATGTTGTTTTATTTTTGTATGTATTCAATATAAGTTCCACAGAACAACAAATCGATTCGGAAAATGTAAGAACAATTAATTACATTATACAGATCATTCAGATAAGCTTAGAAAATTAACTAATATTAACAGATTTAATAAAGTGTATATAAAGTGGCTAATTGTGCAACAGAACATTTTAAACTTACTGTAACTATCAAGAAATTTGAAACTGGAGGCTAAAAATTCAATTAGTATCCTCAGGTTGAGTGGTGGGAGCAGTACAGGTGTATCAAACAGAATATGCTATGGACGATGTGTGGCTTCAATTCAATTAATTAAAGCTCCAACCTTCCTATTAAATTTAAATTTTTTGTTTTATTTGCAAATTAAATAAGTGTTTTTATTTGTGTATGTGTTTGATAGAATGTGTTTCTGTATTTTTTGTGTATTGTTTTGTGTTTCAAATCATAAACAATGTAAAGGCTTGGGCACCTGGCTTCCAGTAATGACTCAGGGCAGGGTCCCTGACTTAAAAAAATGATTCAGTGGGTTCTCCGGGTTCCAGTAATGATAAAGTGGGGGTCCTCAGAAGTCAAAAGGTTGGAAACCACTGCTGTAACACATTTACCTAATCTGTTTTTCAAAACCATAATTGAGTCAGAAATTGTGTATCTCTCTGTGTACACGCATGAGTCCTTTGCATTAATAAACTCAACTAAGTAAAAACGTAGGCCCTCATTACGACCCTCGCGAATGGGGGAGAAGTGGCGGTAATACCGGCAACAGGCTGGTGGGGAAAAAAATGGAATTATGACCATGGCAGTTACCGCCATGATCAACCGCCACTTCTCCACTCCGTCCGCTGGGCTGGAGACTTCGGTCTCCAACCCGGCGGCTGTCACCACATCGCCGGCGGTATCAGGACCCTGCATACTGCTGTGTATTTCATGTGCTTTGGAACCGCCACGAAATCCATGGCGGTAGGCCTTCCCTGGCACTGATAGGGGTCTCCCCTGCCCCCCTTCCCCACCCCGAGTCCTCCCACACCCACCAGAGTCCTCCCCCCACACTCCCAAACCCCCTACCGCCCCCCCAAAGGTGGTAGTACCACACTCCCCCCACCCCCCCCACATCGACAGACACCACCACCACACATACTAACAAACATTCCAGCAGACAGTCATACACGCACACATACATACATACACACATACATACACACATACATACACACACACACATACACGCGCACACACCACACAATGCCCCCTCCCCTAACAACGATCACCTTACCTGCTCCGGTGATCCTCCGCGAGGTGACGGGATCCATGGGGGTTGCTCTGCCGCCAGCACCCCATCACCAGAACACTGCCACACCGAATCATGGGACGTGATTCGGTGGGCGGTGTTCTGATGAGTAGAGGTGGAGCGGCCTCCACTTCCCCGCCGACCACCTATAAAAAAAAAAAAAGTACAGAGGGCTGCCAGCAGTCATAATACGCTGCACGGAAAACCGCCTGCACTGGCAGTCTTCAGCGTGGCGGCACCTCAGCGGTCTTTCCAAAAGACCGCCGACGTCGAAATGATGGCCTTAGTGGACTGGACTAGTACAAAAATGAGAATTACTCAAATGGAGAGTTGATACAAAGCTATATTACCTAAACCTATACTTTGACAATAGTGAAAGCAACACTTAATCTGTGTTGGCATTTTATGATATGGACCTACTGGCTTCATCAAGTTTAGCTAGTACAGTACCTGCAAGAGTTGTATTACCTTCCACTGTAACATTAACTAATATCTCCAGCTCCGCAATGGAGAGTGGCCTATCGTATACTAGTACATCATATTAAGTATTTAAGAATTGTACTGTCAAGACATCATGTGTATAATTGTTTTAGATACTTATTTTCATACAATCCTTCTCTGAATTATTATTTTTTATTGCAGGATTCTGAAAGTGATGGTGAGGAAAACCTTGATGATTTAGAAAAACACCTGCGAGAAAAGGCCTTGAAGTCTATGAGAAAGGCTCAAGTGTCACCACAGCCCTAGCTGCCATAAACTTAAATATTTGATATAATATATTGTACATTTTATTTGGTTTATATTCCTCAAATTTCAGTTTCACTTGCTACAATGTGTTTGAGCTTTAGATTATAACGTATGTTGTAATAGCTAGGTTGAGGTTTACAATATTAAAAAATAAATAAAATGGGCATGGAATTCCATCAGTGTCCACAGTGTACTAGCGATATCCTTTCACTCACCATAGTTGTGGCTTCCATAAAATTAGGCTACTTCAAAAGCTAAGGATTTACATGGAACATAAACCTGCTTAGGAGCCTGCAAAAACATTATTTATGAAGTCTTATAACAAGAGTTGGACACATCGGAGGATCTTGAAAAATTCAAAATGACTGTTGAACTCGGGTTCTTACACATGTTTGAAATTTGAACCACTGGTTAAACTTACAAGTCAACAAACTATTTGAATAAAAAACGTGTGTAATGTTGACTGTTAAAGTGAATCAGGTTCATACATTTTTTGTTATGTATCATAAAATTAAAGTTTTCCAGGACACTGTGGGTTTTATTGATGTAACAAGTTGATTTGGAGCACTGGAATTTAATTTGTATTTTATTATTAAAAATATTTTTTAAAGGAGAATTTGCCCAGTTCCCAAAGGGACTCCTTACATTAATCTGTTAAATACAACTATGTTGTTACCCCCTCCATGTTTAACTACGGTTCTTCCAGACTATCTGTATATGTCAGAACTGTGGGATTTAATGGGTAAATAGATGGACCTGGACAGTGAATATTGTTGCGTTTTTTAACAGGAGCTGTATAAAGCTTGTGAATTTAAAAAAAAAAGTAAATTTCATAATTTAAGAAACACTGGAATATTTGATTGTGTGTTTTTATTGCAGTTTTTAAAGTGTGACAGCTTTATTTGTTTTCAATGTGTGCCTGTGGTAACCCAGAAGTTTGTTTCTGATTGTGGGCAAGGTAAGCTCAGTTTGTGTCTGTAAAATAATATTGCATTAAATCCCAATATTTTCAGTGTTTGCTTGAGTCAGGTTGGGTACCTGGATAGAAAACAATTGAACCTGCCAGTGTCCTGCAGAGCCCATTTGATTAGGTTTTAATAATTTTTTGCTAAAATCAAAAATATTATTAAATGGTCACAAGCAACAAATGTTCATAATAGCAGAATGTGCCTGTTGGTGGGACCTATGAATGCTAACTGGACAGCAAATGATTATAAATGTAATCCCTTATTAGTTATTTAGGCATCCAATTTTCAGTTATGCTTATGAGATTTTTAAAGGGAGAGTGGCTTCCGTGTGAGCTGGTAAACAAACCACAAGTCTGCTCCCCACCGGCAGGAGCATTTTAAAGCTCATGGTCACTGTTTTTACTCCCATTTGCCGGGACATTTGAAAATGCTTCTGCCAAATGAGCGCAAACACAAATTTACCTGACATGCGCTGGTGTGGGCAGGGAAACTACTGTCTCTCAGGGGTGAGCTTCCCTGGACACAGTAACTGAGCCAGCCCCAGGGGATGGGGTCTCCACCACCATTAAAGGCTCAGGGGAGGGATCCGTGCGGCCTGCCCTTCTGTCTTAATTACGGCCCTGGTGGATGAGGTCTGCACAGCCTCTTTAGGGCTTGGGGAGTTGTGCTGCATGACCCCTCCCCTTCTTTATGCATATCAGCACCAGGGGAATAGGGTCCCCTGGGGCCTTTCTAGGCTCAGGAAGAAGGACAATGTGCCCCCCTCCCCTCTTTTAGGCATTTAGGCCGGAGGGATGAGGTACCCAGGGCCTTATTAGACATGCGGAGGGAGGTTGCACGCCCTCCTCACCCCACCCCTTTATTAAACTAGTGGCTTAAGGGATGGGATCTCCCAGAGCCTCATTAGGGGGTACATATAGTTTTCTTCAAAATTTTGTGTAAATCCATTCAGTGGTTTGGCTGAATTGGCCATAGATTCACATGCTTAAATCTTCCCCGTATTCGAGGTGGGCATCCAGCAGTCATTGTAACTAGTAATAAAACTCTTATTGCCTTAACCAGTAAGTACTTTTCCCATAGGAATGTTTAGCAATCCACATCATTTTGAGTACAGCCAAAGTTCAACCAATCAGAAGGCAGCTTCTTCCTCACTTCCCCTGTCCAGTGCACCACAGCACAGATTTCTTACTGCACGTCACGTAAGAGAGAGTCTCCCTGAGCTCTGCTCAGCTTTCTTTTCCAAACTTCATAATTTACATCAGTGACACCCAGATGAACTTTATCTCTGTGGAATAACTGGTTGCCTATATATTACTCTGACCAATTTTCTAAACATGTCAGAAGATTAAAAAAAGGGTTTGTTTCGTCCATGTAAGACCAGTGGGAAAATGAGGCTTTTCTCTGAAGATCCTCATAAGGAGTGCTCGTGTTGCTTGCACCCACATCACAAACCCAAATACTGCAAATATTTTCTGCAAAAACTCTGAAAGACAAAGGCAAAAATTATTATTACAGCTTCAGAAAAAGAAAACATCAGAAACTCCAGTCTCTGGAGCTTAAGGGTCCTTTTTTTAATGTTAAGAAGACACTGAAGAGAGAAAGACCTGGAAAGGATCTCAGTGAACCACCTAAAAACCTTCATAAAATGGCAGACAATAAGAAGCTAGAACAGGAAAAGTTGAGTCCTTCAGCACCTCAAGGCTCAACGAAACAAAAACCTTAGAACCATCAACACCTTTTGAAAGAGCACTAGCCTCTTCTGACACTATGAAGCCTACCTCTGAGACATCACAAAAAGCATGCAGGTCACTGGCTAAATAGTCAAGGAGACAGTCTACAGCACCGTCAGTAGCGAGGACATCTAGGCCAATGACTTTGGTGTCTATGGCATCATTGTAGGAAGTTGGCTCTGTATGCCTATTTCAAAGTAAGGAATAGTATGCACAGAGTCCAAGGGTTCCCCTTAGAGGTAAGATAGTGGCAAAAAGAGATAATACTAATGCTCTATTTTGTGGTAGTGTGGTCAAGCAGTAGGCTTATCAAAGGAGTAGTGTTAAGCATTTGTTGTACATACACACAGGCAATAAATGAGGAACACACACTCCAAGACAATTCCAGGTAAGTACCTGCGTCTTCGGAGGGCAGACCGGGGGGGGGGACACAAGTTAGCACAGAAGGTACACCCTCAGCATCATGGGGCGGCCGGGTGCAGTGTGCAAACACGCATCAGGTTTTCAATAGGTTTCAATGGGAGACCAAGGGGTCTCTTCAGCGATGCAGGCAAGGGGGGAGGGGCTCCTCGGGGTAGCCACCACCTGGGCAAGGGAGAGGGCCTCCTGGGGGTCACTCTTGCACTGGAGTTCCGATCTTTCAGGTCCTGGGGGCTGTGGGTGCAGAGTCTTTTCCAGGCGTCGGGATCTGGGAGTCAGGCAGTCGCGGTCAGGGGGAGCCTTGGGATTCCCTCTGCAGGCGTCGCTGTGGGGGTTCGGGGGGGGGCAACTCTGGCTACTCACAGTCTTGTAGTCGCCGGGGAGTCATCCCTGAAGTGTTGTTTCTCCACAAGTCGAGCCGGGGGCGTCGGGTGCAGAGTAGCAAGTCTCACGCTTCCGGCGGGAAACGCAGTTGTCTTGAAGTTGCTTCTTTGGAAACAAAGTTGCAGTCTTGGGTGAACAGAGCCGCTGTCCTCAGGAGTTTCTTGGTCCTTCTAGAGCAGGGCAGTCCTCTGAGGATTCAGAGGTCGCTGGTCCTGGGGAAAGCGTTGCTGGAGCAGTGTCTTTTAGAAGGGGGGAGACAGGCCGGTAGAGCTGGGGCCAAAGCAGTTGGTGTCTCCGGCTTCTCTGCAGGGTTTTTCAGCTCAGCAGTCCTCTTCTTCTTAGGTTGCAGGAATCTGTGTTCCTAGGTTCAGGGGAGCCCCTAAATACAGAATTTAGGGGTGTGTTTAGGTCAGGGAGGGCAGTAGCCAATGGCTACTAGCCCTGAGGGTGGCTACACCCTCTTTGTGCCTCCTCCCAAGGGGAGGGGGTCACATTCCTATCCCTTTTGGGGGGGATCCTCCATCTGCAAGATGGAGGATTCCTAAAAGTTAGTCACTTCAGCTCAGGTTGCCTTAGGGGCTGTCCTGACTGGTCAGTGACTCCTTGTTTTTCTCATTATCGCCTACGGCCTTGCTGCCAAAAGTGGGTCCGGGGCGGGCAACTCCACTAGCTGGAATGCCCGGTGGTGCTGTAACAAAGGGGGTGAGCCTTTGAGGCTGCAAGGGGGAGGTGATAAGCATCTCCACCCAGTGCAGGCTTTTGTTACTAGCCACAGAGTGACAAAGGCACTCTCCCCATGTGGCCAGCAACATGTCTCGAGTGTGGCAGGCTGCTAAAACCAGTCAGCCTACACGGGTAGTTGGTTAAGGTTTCAGGGGGCACTTCTAAGGTGCCCTCTGGGATGTATGTTACAATAAAATGTACACTGGCATCAGTGTGCATTTATTGTGCTGAGAAGTTTGATACCAAACTTCCCAGTTTTCATTGTAGCCATTATGGTGCTGTGGAGTTCGTGTTTGACAGACTCCCAGACCATATACTCTTATGGCTACCCTGCACTTACAATGTCTAAGGTTTTGCTTAGACACTGTAGGGGCACAGTGCTCATGCACTGGTGCCCTCACCTATGGTATGGTGCACCCTGCCTTAGGGCTGTAAGGCCTGCTATAGGGGTGACTTATCTATACTGCATAGGCAGTGTGAGGTTGGCATGGCACCCTGAGGGGAGTGCCATGTCGACTTACTCGTTTTGTCCTCACCAGCACACACAAGCTGGCAAGCAGTGTGGCTGTGCTGAGTGAGGGGTCCCCAGGGTGGCATAAGATATGCTGCAGCCCTTAGAGACCTTCCCTGGCATCAGGGCCCTTGGTACCAGGGGTACCAGTTACAAGGGACTTACCTGGATGCCAGGGTGTGCCAATTGTGAAAACAAAAGTACAGGTTAGGGAAAGAACACTGGTGCTGGGGCCTGGTTAGCAGGCCTCAGCACACTTTCAAATCAAAACTTAGCATTAGCAAAGGCAAAAAGTCAGGGGGTAACCATGCCAAGGAGGCATTTCCTTACAATCATCAACAGACTCATATCAGTGTCTTTGTCAACAGCAACATTGCCCATGTCAGTCTCCTTGTCAGCACAGAACACTGCTGTACCGCCATCAACCAATTTACTTTCGGCACCACCATCAATGCCAGCTCCAATGACAGTAACGATCATGCCGTTAAAGTAATTACCCTTGAGAACAGCTCAATTGACTGGCCTGCCAACAGTCATTGCTGAATCACTTTTAAGGTTGGAATAAAGTTCTCTTGGCAAGGTTTCACCTTTACCACCAGTGTGCCTTGTAAAAATGGGAGGATTGGGCGAAAGGAATGAAGGGCCTTTTGGAGATGAAACAAGTCCATCGCAATTACATGTGAAATGCTGCGACTCTGATCAAAGAGTTGAACAAGACAAATCGGTATAATTGCAAGGTGATTTTCTATTTAAATATTGACAGCAAGGTAGGGAGAAAGCATATGAGGAATTCCTTGAGTTTGATGCCTATGAGAAAGTCCTAGATGAACAACCCCTACAAGAACCAATGATACAAGCCTCTGTAGCTCTGGTGACAGATCTCCATCTAATGTTAAAGGACTTTTATAAAAGATTTCCTGAAAAGAAAGTACCTGCTATGCTTACCTCAGTCTTGTCAATCTCATAGCTCAAGTAGAGTACATCTGGCGGTGATTTCAATATTCAGGCGATCTAGGAATCAAATGTCCCTGTGGTCAGACAGACTGATAGAGAATTCCTAAAAGGACTATTTAGGGCTTAGTAAGGAAACTACCAATTACTTTGTAACTGAATACAGTTTTAGAGCAGCTGATAAGGTGGCCTTTTAAGCCCATACATAACGCTGGCCTCAAACATCTTGCATGGATATCAGCTGCTCTGTTAGCCCTTGCATCTGTGAAACTGGTGAACTACAAGCCTTCACAATGCAGGATCCGTACTTGCAATTCAAGAGGGACCGAGTTATCCTCTGGAATACTGCTCGCTTTATACCTAAAGTGCCAACAGATTTTCATCTCAATTAACCTATTGTCTTACAGTCATTCTTTCAGAACCCATCAAATGAAGCAGAAAGGGTGCTTAATACTTTAGATGTTAAAAGATGCTTAAAGCTATACACATAGAACAAAGACTTTCAGAAGATCTGGTCAGCTCCTGGTTGCAGCTACACGTACACGGAAAGGTCAGGCAGTGTTGAGAGTGCCTATAGCGAGACGGGTGTCTGCAGTCATAGCTCTGTCATGAAACCGCGGGAAGGCCCTTACATCCAAGGTGCATTCTCACTCAATAAGAAGCATAGCAACCTCTGCCGCTTTATTCGCAGGTTTCTTTGCCAGACATGCAGAGCAGCCACATTGACAAACCAGGCATATTTGTCGCTGCTGTCTAGATGCTTTAAACAATAAGTACATGGCAGTGGGTCACGCACTACTTTCAAATTTCTTTAAATTAGGTGCTTTTTCTTTATAAATGGTTACTGTCTGCTACAATTGTATTACTAATTTACAGGAGATACATATATACAATATATCTATACTCATTTATATGTATACATACTTTTTTTTAAACCGCCTCTACATAGAAATGTATTAAAAACAAATCTTCAGTTGACCACTGCTAGTTATTCCGATTCAAGCATGCGAATCTATTAAAAATTCAATACTGGAGAAAAAAAGCAAGTTACCTGTACACAGTGGTTCTCTGGTATTGATATCTTTCACAGATTGACATGCCCTCCTCGCCTTCAGTCGCTCACCTCATTGATTTCTTATTTAGATGGTGTGTTTTATGCGTTTGTGCTTCAAAATCGGAGGTGTGACGTCACGTGACTGAAATGAGGCAGAAGCTTCCTTCTGATTGGTTGAATTTTGGTTGTATTCAAAATGATGGGGATTGCTACACAATCCAATGGGATAAGGCAATGGAGTTTCACTACTAGTTACAATTACCGTGGGTCTCCCACCTCAACGACGGGGAAGATTCAAGCATGTAGATCTATGAAAGATAACAATACTGGAGAACCATAGTGTATAGGTAAGTAACTTGTTTTTTGACGTCCCCCTTTTTCTCCGCCCCTTGTGATGGACCATCCCAAAACTTTCCATGCGCAAACCAGAAGTAGCACTTTAAAAAAATAAAGATTTAAGATTCAGCAAACTGCTCCAAAGTTATTAGCAACAAAAATGGCACTTACTGTGGAAACACTCTCCTAACTATAACTACCCAGTGGTGACTGCCACTTGGTAAGATATGTATACATATATTTATATTTTCCAAAATCCCCCACTAGGCCTTCTTTTAACACAAAAGTGTATGAGAGCTTACCCAACACTCTTCTGGAGGAGTTTATCAAATTTGTTAAAATCACTAGTATCAACACCAAGATTTTTCAGGAACCTTATTATAGCACCCTATTCTGAAAAGTGTTCCATCTCCAGTGCAGTTCACCAACTGCCACTGTTGCTGGCAAATCAATATCTTGGTCACAGTCCAATAATGACCTATTGAAGGGTTTGGTCAGGGTTGTGGCATTTAAAAACAATTGGTGGAAAGGAGTGCAAAAACTTGTAAAGTTTGTTATTTTGTTAATTCATAGCTATTAGAAAGCATGTCTACTATTTCCTTTAAAAATTGCCCCTCCTCTTGTCTATTAAAGGCTAGGTGGGTTGTGAAAGTTTGTTCTAAAATTGGGTCCTGATTCTAAAACGTTTAGAAATCACTGAAATAAAATGGTTTCATAACATTCAGGTAGTAGATAAAACTTTCGGAGTATTCCTGGTTCCCCCGGCTCCCTACAAAGAATGGACTTTAGACACAAGGACAGTACACCTGTGGTATGATTTTGAAACTCTTCCTTATTTTTTCTTAAACATCTTATAATAGAGAGCCCTATGGATCTATGTGCGTTCCATTCCAAATGGTAGAAAAGGAACCTATAAGAAGGAACTAATTGTGGTCCACTCTGCACTGACCGTAATTGTTAGTTTCATAACGAGTATGTCCGAGGTAACCTGTTCACAGTAGTTTGTGTGTTTACTTGCTCACAGGAGCATACTATTTACCGGGGTGGAGGGTATTATGCTTGGGCCCCTTGGCTATGTCTAGCACACCCAGTTTCAAAATACATCCCACATATCCCTCAACCTATTCCTGAGCTGACCCCACATTAGATAAGGTACACTGATAAGGCAGTTCACTAGGGATCACTGTAGATGGGGCACCCACATTGGTGCAACACTGATACAATCCTACTGTTTCTGAAGCACATACTGCCAGCCACTCTGGTACTGAAACTTATGTAGAGTTACACATCAGGGGATAGCACTGTTTACCCTGTTAGTCCAAATACCGATATTTCTCTATCTTGCAGACCTCGTGAAATCTGTTGGTCGTTTTACTCAATATTAATGGACTTACTCATTATATGATGCATAAAAATAAGATTGTTCTTTGTTGTTCCTTTACAATGCCAGATCCAAGAGACACATCACTCTTAAACTGAAAGCTAGAAGTTCACACGAGACGGAGGTAAATGCCATGCATGCAAACAATCCCGGTTGGGGGAGGAGTGGCATTTTACTCTGGAAGTAAGTTGAGTAAGTCAGACGTCAGTTCCATAAGGACACTGTGTTTATAAAAGTAAGTATACAGTAGCAATCATTCTGAGTTCCCCTCTTGGGAGGTCATTTTTTTTCCAGAGCAATTGTCCGGTTACTGCTTCTTTTCTTACCAGCCAAGGTGATAATCGGAGGAGACGAACTTAATTTTGGATTCTTTGATAGATAAACCAGGCCATCATAGAACATATCTGATTGGAGGAAGGCATTCATGGGAGAACTGCGCGCCAGACCACGACGCAATTCAAATCTGCATTACTGAGGGCTTGCCTCCACTTCCACCAGGACACTGGCATCTTATTGTGCCACGTTATATACTCTGTTAAGTTACACTGAAACTGCAGGGATTTCTATATGCATATATTTGTGGAAGTTAAAAGATCAGGTGACAGTTGCACTGTCAAACCAGACCCAAACATTCACGTAGGATAATGACTGCTCTCCTCCCTTCTATGCTGCGCTAGAGAAAAACACCATCAAATATCTAGATATCTAAGGCGGTCATTATGATATTGGCGGTGTGGGCTGCCATGCCGGCGGTCACATAATGGACGCTTGGAGGGCCGCTATAGGTGACCCTCACTCACTGCCTGGCGTCGGTCGGCATTATCATCCAACAGGGCAGCCCTTGCTTTAGAAACGCTAGCAATCACCAATGGGCAGACCACAGATATTAAAAGCATTCTCACCCCTGGAGATGAGCACAAGGCATTATTTTATGTGGACAACATTCTATTAACCCTATCATATCGGGCCTCGAAAAATCTACTCACCTTATAGGGATACAGGAGTTAGCTTAGCTATTGGCTTGCAGACACGTGCCCTCGTCACCTAGTGACTTGTACCCTACTTAGACTGCTCTGTTTTAGGGCACTTATTTAATTAATTATTTTAAGATGGCTGCCTTGTTTTGACTTAGGCCCATGTTTTGATTTACCTTGTCAGTGCCACCGCGCTAGGGCGTCAATATCAGGCGACACACAAATAAACTGAAGGTGTCCGCGTTAGGGAATTGTTTATATTAATTACCGCCCCAAGCACACCTTGTTATCCATTGTTTGGGAACTAACCCACTTCAGGGGTCCAGGCAGATCTGTGTATATATACTCCTCATTTTATCAGATAGGTAGAGGGAATCCGACCAGATGCCATCGCTGCTATCGATGTGGCTCGTCCCCTTGACACTGACCCAGTCTTCGTGTTCCTGAGGAGTCTGAGCTAGAGACCTCATTCCAAGGTAACAAGGGTTGGGGGCTCTTCTCATGGACATGGCATTGGCAGATTGAGGTTTAACACACCTAGCTCTCTTCTAGGTTAGGACTACATGCTAGGGTATTGGGACATATCGTACACTCCATGTTTCGCAATGATGCAAGATGGTGGGGGTCTTTGTATTAATCACTCTCGTCTTTACTATTCTATTCCTTGCATTGTTCACTATCTTAATCATTGCAGCCCTTGTAACTTATCGCAGATTTCAGTTTTACTAAGATAAACCTTGTTAAAACTTAACTACATCTTCATTGCCTGTGTGTGATTGAGACAGGTTATTGATGTGAGAAAGGGGTAATCTCTAACCACAACGCTCCCTGAGATATCACACTTTTGAGTCCATGCGTAAAGGCTGGCACAAATCACTGATGACTGTTTTGGGTTTTTGGTGAGGTACTGCTTGTGAGCCGGAAGGGTTGTGATGACAGTTGCGTTTTGTTGTAGTTTTGGCATAGTCGCCTACAAACATAAGTACTGTCGTACTTAAACCAGTCCAACTACGACATGGCGCCACCAACGATGGTGTTTAGGCACTAATTTATGGAAACCCCGATTATTACAGTCTCACATACTACAGGTACCCTAAATGCCGTTAAACTGAGACCTCCGTGGTCTTGGGAAGATCCTTAGCTGAACAGGGATTACCTAATTAGGCTGTAGGTTGTTCGAGCTCAAACTCATAAAAGGACTTTACTCCCCACTTGGTGTTCCATCTCTTCACTCATTTTACAATATGGCTAAGACCATAGACATTCCTGAGAATGCTAGACAAGAATTAACTTTACATCTAGTAGCGCATGGCTGAAATGAAGAGGCCAGGTGTTAGAAATAGGGTCTTTGGTTGGCAGTCAGGTTACTCCCTGTCCAAGCAAGCACCCTCACTCTAGTCAGGGTAAAAAAGAATCACGCTCAGCTAACCCCTGCTCACCCCCTTGGTAGCTTGGCACAAGCATGTAGGCTTAACTTCAGAGTGCTAGGTGTACAGTATTTGTACCAATACACAGTAACCTAATGAAAACACTACAAAATGACACAACACAGGTTTAGAAAAATAGAGAATATTTATCTAAACAAGACAAAAAAATGACCAAAGTCCACCATACACAAGTCATTACTTAAAATGCAAAAAGTCTTCATGTTCTTTTAAACACAACGCTAACGCTGTTAGCGTGAAAATGTACCTGAGTTGCGTCAAAATAACCTGCACAGGCGAGTGTGCGTCGAAAAAGATAAGTGGTGCGTCGATTTCTCACCCGCAAGCGAGATCGTGCGTAGTTTCTCCTGTCTGATCTGTGTACTTCATTTCTTTCCCCGCAGGAGAGAGATGCGTCGATCTGGTCCAGACAGGCTCACGTTGTTTTTCGGCACCCAGCAATGTTGCGTCATTGCAGCCTCCGTCAGCGATGCTGAGCGTTGTTTCTCCAGCCATGTGCGTCGATTTCACAGCCGAGCTGCGTCTATTTCAGCCGCAGAGCCGGCGCTGCATAGTTTCTTCAGCCGCTCTCTGAGGTTGTCAGAAATGTCCCCCCCACGGCGATCTGTGCATGGATTTCCAACCTTAGTCCACCAGCTTCACCTGACAAGGCCCCAGGAACTGGATAGGGCACCACTTGGCAGGGCAGGAGTCTCAGCAGAAGCTCCAGGTGCTGTCAGAGAGAAGTTTTTGCTGTCCCTGAGACTTCAACAACAGTAGGCAAGCTCAGCTTCAAGCCCTTGAAGAGTTCTTCACAAGCCGGAAGGTACACAAAGTCCAGTCTTCTCTTGCACAGGCAGAAGAGGCAACTGCAGGATAGCTCCACAAAGCACAGTCACAGGCAGGGCAGCTCTTCTCCAGGCAGAGGTTCCAGAAGTGATCTAAAGTCTGTGGTTTTGGGTGTCCTTCTTATACCCATTTTGCCCTTTGAAGTAGGCTTACTTCAAAGGAACGTCTCTCTTGTTTGTGAAATCCTGCCATGCCCAGGCCAGGCCCCAGGCACACACCAAGGGGTTAGAGACTGCATTGCTGTGCGAGGGCAGGCACAGCCCTTTCAGGTGTGAGTTGACCACTCCTCCCCTCCCTCCTAGCACAGATGGCTCATCAGGATATGCAGGCTACACCCCAGCTCCTTTCGTGTCACTGTCTAGAGGTGCAAACAGTCCAACTGTCAAACTGACCCAGATAGGGAATCCACAAACAGGCAGAGTCACAGAATGGTTGAAGCAAACAATGCTCATTTTCTAAAAGTGGCATTTTCAAACACACAATCTTAAAATCAACTTCAATAAAAGATGTATTTTTAAATTGTGAGCTCAGAAACCCTAAACTCCAGACGTCTATCTGCTCCCAAAGGGAATCTACACTTTAATCATATTTAAAGGTAGCCCCCATGTTAACCTATGAGAGGGATAGACCTTGCAACAGTGAAAACCAAATTTAGCGGTATTTCTCTGTTAGGACATATAAAACATTAGTATATGTCCTACCTTAAAAGTACACTGCACCCTGCCCATGGGGCTACCTAGGGCCTACCTTAGGGGTGCCTTACATGTAAGAAAAGGGAAGGTTTAGGCCTGGCAACTGGGTGCACTTGCCAAGTTGAATTGGCAGTTAAAATCTGCACGTACAGACACTGCAGTGGCAGGTCTGAGCCATGTTTACAGAGCTACTATTGTGGGTGGCACAACCAGTGCTGCATGCCGAATAGTAGTATTTGATTTACAGGCCCTGGGCACATCTAGTGAACTGTACTAGGGAATTACTAGTAAACCAAATATGCCAATCATGGTTGAACCAATTACATACACATTTTCTACAGGAGCACTTGCACTTTAGCACTGGTTAGCAGTGGTAAAGTGCCCAGAGTAGCAAAAACAGAGACCAGCACACATCAACAACCTGGGAAACAGACAAAAAGTTAAGGGAGACCACGCCAAGGATGAAAAGTCTAACAGCAGGGATGTTACATTTATAGTAGAAGCTAGTAAAGCTTACTCAACAGAAACATTTTACTCGAGTCACCTTTCCTGAGGAAGACCGCAGATCAGTCACATTCCACACATAATATTGCAAACGTACCTCCACAACACCAAGCATACCAGTATCATGAAATACCATTCACTTACCAAGAGCATCAGAACTGGTTCAAAGGTGTCCTACCACATGTAATACAACGCGTGAGATTAGGTCCTTTAGGTAATGATGGACCAACGTGGCGTATGTTTGCCACCTACACATCTCATCCAGGTATACAAAACATGCAGGCAGCAGACCTGTGAGAATTATACCTTGAATTAGTAACACTATACAGGCGATTAGTTCAGTTCGTAATGCGAACATTGAACACTACACCAACGCGCCCAGCACCACCAGCGCCTGCTGGATACCAATTGGCTACTGGGATTAATCCACTGACAGTACACATCATTATGGGTAAAGTACCCACAGAACGAGAGAAAATACCGTTCTGGATAGCCCAGAAAGCAAATCAGCTGGAATCTGTGTTTCCCCATATGGGACCACAGGAGAAACAGAGAATTCTCACTAATATGCTTTCCTTTTGAGATGGTTCCCTCAGTGGATGACTGTGCCACAATGGTTACACTCTTTGCTGCAATATATACTACCACACATGGGCCCCAACATGTGCTAATTTACCAAAAGTGTTAAAACAAATACAGAATGAACATGGGGCTGCACCAGCCCTAGATTTGGGGATTAAATTAAAGCGTAACTTCGACACAGTCTCCTCAGTTATACTGAGCAACATTAAAGGTGAAGCGGTAGCACTGGCTATACTCCAGTGTCTCAGAGAGTTTCCACATTTGGACCAAGAGAGCGAGCTACCGAGAGTTATTTCCGACACCTATACTAGTATAGGACGGGATAGTTTGGAAGCCAGACCGAAAAAGCTTGAAATACAATGTACCACCCCTAAGGAAGGTATTAAACAAAAATCGGAAAATACAAAGAAGCGCTGGGATAAGCAGAAATAATTTAATGGATGACGAAATAAGAGAGCAGATTCTCCCCGCCCGGAGAAATACAAAAGGAGAAACACTCTCAGAAATAGAGAAAGTATAAAAACTCCAGACAGATATACTGATGATTCAGGTCCCTCTCGTTGCTTTCAAGATGCACCGGATAGACGTAGGGGCAGAGGGGGCTGTCCTGATCGACGTCCTGAATATGTGAAACAAAAGAAAGACTCGCCGCAGTCTTCAGAGAAGAAAGAAGATAAGTTCTCATAACAGAAGCCACAGTTTAAAAAGAAAAAGGTGGCAGCACCGTCCATTAAAAATGCCAATACTCTTGAGAACATTGCTGAAGAACAAGATGTGGGCAGTGACACTGTCAGACAGCGCAGAAGAGGTCACGATATGTCGCCAGAGTCCGAAAGATCATCTGGATGTGACAGAAACTAGCTATTTCATTGCACTTTAAGCGGCGGACGGACGCGTCAACCCACCCGATAGGGTATATGATTTAAAATTTCAAGTTGAGGGAGACATAGAATGCGCTATTCAAGTGATTCTGGGATGAACTTGTAGGAAGTTGGCTCTGTATATACTATTTCAAAGTAAGAAATAGTGTGCACAGAGTCCAAGGGTTCCCCTTAGAGGTAAGATAGTGGCAAAATTAGATAATTCTAATGCTCTGTTTTGTGGTAGTGTGGTCGAGCAGTACGCCTAACAGAGGGTAGTGTTAAGCATTTGTTGTACACACACAGGCAATAAATGAGGAGAACACACTCAAAGACTTACTCCAGGCCAATAGGTTTTTATATTGAAAAATAACTTTTCTTAGTTTATTTTAAGAACCACAGGTTCAAGATTTACAGTAAACACTTTAACTGTAAGGTACTTCACTTAGATACTTTAGGAACTTTGAATAAAATCAATATCATATACAGTCTTTGTAAAAATGGCAATAAGCTACTTTCAAAGTGGACACAGTGCAAAAATCAACAGTTCCTGGGGGAGGTAAGTAAAGGTTAGTTTAGGAGGTAAGTAAAACATTTACAAGTCTCAGTTCTGGGGCATAGGCAGCCCACCGTTGGGGGTTCAAGGCAACCCCAAAGTTACCACACCAGCAGCTCAGGGCCGGTTAGGTGCAGAGGTCAAAGAGGTGCCCAAAACACATAGGTGCCTAGGGAGAACAGGGGTGCTCCGGTTCCAGTCTGCCAGCAGGTAAGTACCTGCGTCCTCGGGGGACAGACCAGGGGGGTTTTGTAGAGCACTGGGGGGGACACAAGTAGGCACACAAAACACACCCTCAGCGGCACAGGGGTGGCCTGGTGCAGTGTGCAAAGCAGGCTTTGGGTTTCAGGTAGGAAACAATGAAGGTATCCGGTGGTCACTCTAGCGGTGCAGGCAGGCACAGGGGGGGCTTCTAGGGACAGCCACCACCTGGGCAAGGGAGAGGGTCGCCTGGGGGTCACTCCTGTGCTGAGGTCCGGGTTCCTTCAGGTCCTAGGGGCTGCGGGTGCAGTGTTGGTTCCAGGCATCGGGTCCCTTGTTACAGGCAGGGGGAGCCTCTGGATTCTCTCTGCAGGCATCGCTGTGGGGGTTCAGGGAGGTTGTCTCTGGTTACTCACGGGCTCGCAGTCGCTGGGGAGTCCTCCCTGGGGTGTTTGTTCTCTGGATCTTGAGCCGGGGGCGTCTGGTGCAGAGTGTGAAGTCTCACACTTCCGGTGGGAAACGTGCAGTCTTTGAAAGTTGCTTCTTTGTTGCAAAGAAGTAGCTGGTTTTGAACAGGGCCGCTGTTCACTGGAGTTTCTTGGTCCTTTATTCCAGGGCAGTCCTCTGAGGCTTCAGAGATTGCTGGTCCCTGTCGGCTGCGTCGCTGGAGCAGGTTTTTGAAGATGGAGACAGGCCGGTAGGGCTGGGGCCAAAGCAGTTGTCTTCTTCCTCCTTCTCTGCAGGCTTGTAGGTCAGCAGTCCCTGTTTCTCCAGGTTGCAGGAATCTGATTTCCTGGGATCTGGGGAGCCCCTAAATACTTAATTTAGGGGTGTGTTTAGGTCTGGGAAGGCAGTAGCCAATGGCTACTGTCCTTGAGGGTGGCTACACCCTCTTTGTGCCTCCTCCCTGTGGGGAGGGGGGCACATCCCTAATCCTATTGGGGATATCCTCCAAACTCAAGATGGAGGATTTCTCAAGGCAGGGGTCACCTCAGCTCAGGACACCTTATGGGCGGTCCTGACTGGTGGGTGACTCCTCCTTGTTTTTCTCATTATCTCCTCCAGCCTTGCCGCCAAAAGTGGGGGCAGTGGCTGGAGGAGCGGGCATCTCCACTAGCTGGGATGCCCTGGGGCGCTATAACAAAAAGGGGTGAGCCTTTGAGGCTCACTGCCAGGTGTTACAGTTCCTGCAGGGGGAGTGAGAAGCACCTCCACCCAGTACAGGCTTTGTTCCTGGCCACAGAATGACAGGCACTCTCCCCATGTGGCCAGCAACATGTCTGGTGTGTGGCAGGCTGGCAGAAACTGGTCAGCCTACACTAGAAGTCGGGTAGGTATTCAGGGGGCATCTCTAAGATGTCCTCTGGGTGTATGTTACAATAAATCCCACACTGGCATCAGTGTGCATTTATTGTGCTGAGAAGTTTGATACCAAACTTCCCAGTTTTCAGTGTAGCCATTATGGAACTGTGGAGTTTGTGTTTGACAAACTCCCAGACCATATGCTCTTATGGCTACCCTGCACTTACAATGTCTAAGGTTTTGCTTAGACACTGTAGGGGCATAGTGCTCATGCACATATGCCCTCACCTGTGGTATCGTGCACCCTGCCTTAGGGCTGTAAGGCCTGCTAGAGGGGTGACTTACCCATGCCACAGGCAGTGTGAGGTTGGCATGGCACTCTGAGGGGAGTGCCATGTCGACTTAGTCATTTTCTCCCCACCAGCACACACAAGCTTAGAGGCAGTGTGCATGTGCTGAGAGAGGGGCCCCTAGGGTGTATTAAGAATGCTGCAGCCCTTAGAGACCTTCCCTGGCATCAGGGCACTTGGTGCCAGGGGTACCAGTTACAAGGGACTTACCTGAGTGCCAGGGTTGTGCCAATTCTGGAGACAAAGGTGCAGTTTAGGAAAAGAAGACTGGTGCTGGGGCCTGGTTAGCAGGGTCCCAGCACACTTTCAAATCATAACTTAGCATCAGCAAAGGCAAAAAGTTAGGTTTAACCATGCCAAGGAGGCATTTCCTTACAGAACTCAATTGTGATATCCTACTAGCCGAAAGAGACTGGCCACCTGAGCACGTCCGTAAGCTCCCACATGGGGAAGATGTAATTTTGCCTTCTTTCTCTGATCTTGTTCCAGAGGCGGTAAAACAAGGCTACGCTGTCAATTGGGCTTTAATGCGGCTCCGACATTATACCGCAATCATGTAGGTTGGGACAAGGAGTCTCCTTGTCATGTAATACCTATAAGGTCTACACCCCAACCTCCAGTGAGGGAGATCCTCACTCAGCTCGAAAAACAAAGAGTAATTGAGCCCTGTGCCTCTGCAATGAATAACCCATTATTCCCAGTTGCAAAACCTGACCATTCCTACAGAATAGTCTTAGATTACAGACACTTAAACAGTCATATACACACACATACGCTATACAAAATTCACCTAGCACAGTACTCATTAACAATATAGTGCACAAAATGTACAAAACAACATTGGATATTTCCAACGGGTTCTCCTGCCAAAAATTAGCACAAGAAAGTCGGGACCTGAGCACGTTCTCATTTGGCTCCGAAAAACGATTTTGTCGTTTGCCCCAAGGCTACAAGAACATTCCCGGATGGTTTTCTGCCCGTTTAACTTCAATATTACATGATCTTGATCCAGATGCGCCATCCTATGTGGATGACATCTATCTCACAGACGACGACCTAACGATTCATCTTGTCAGGGTTGATCGAAACATATTAGGATTTTCAGACCTTGGTTACAAATTCCACTTTAAGAAAAGTAAGATAGCCTTTCTTAGTGTATTGTTCCTGGGATATGAACTATCAAACGAGGGGAAGAGCCTGGCCCTGCACTTCCTAGAGAAATGTGCACAAATGCACTCACCTAAAACGCTCTAAAAGCTACAGTCACTACTTGGCTTTTTTAATTTTGGCAGAACATACATTTCGAATTATACACAACATATCAAGCCTCTTTATGACTTAATATGCCCAGATTTTTGTAGCAAACACTGGTCAGTTGAACACACACGCATCCTTAGGAATTGCAACAGGACATGCTAGAAGCAAAACACACATGTGATGACAAAACAAATTTGGTCATCAGAGTAATTGCTGGTGCCATTGGGTTTACTTATGTCACCTTTAATGAGGGGGACATGGTGCCCATAGCGTATAAATCCCATTTATACTCTAATGCAGAACAATGTTTTGCACCTACAGAAAAAATTCTGACTGTAGTTCAAATGGCTGTCTTTAAAGGGAGTCCACTAGCCCAAGGGAAACGCATTATTGTCGTTACCCTACTTCCAGCCTTATAGGCTGTTACTAAAGCGAACGTTCCTAACGCAAAATCACTACATCCACAATGGATTCAGTGGGCTACCTCCCTGACCGCCAATGATGCTGGTTACATCTTTGACCCAAAACTTCAGGCACAAGAATATCTCCAATATGAAAAGGAGTACCCCGCTCCTCTAGATATCTTACCTCTTGACAGGTACTATACTGCCATTTACACTAATGGTTCAGCACAACCAGCTGTAGGTACTAAACATCAATATACAGCCACATGCGCAGCCATGAGTGGAGTAATGAAGGATGCAGTTTTCCACCCTCATAATACCTACACGCAGACCCTAGGAGACTGCACATCTCAGCTAGCTGAACTTAAAGCCCTCCTTCTAGCTCTAGAACACACAGGGCCAGGACTGCTGACTTTGATTGTCTGTGATTCAGACTACTGCGTCCAGTCGTACAATGATTACCTTAATCATTGGAAACTGAACAGGGTTTAAAGATTCCAAAGGGAACGCCATAAAACACAACATTTTGTGGGGGAGGGTGGCTGATCTTAAGGCTAAGTTACAGTGTGTCCATGTAGTGCATACATTGGGCCACCAACGTGTAGGAGTACACATTATCAGTAACACTTTGGCTGATGAAACAGCCAAATCAGCAGTAGCTACGGATTCTGTGGCTGCAGTGACTCGTTCTCAGACAAGATTGGATAATAAAATACTGACTGACGTAAAGGCTTCGGCTGAAGGCAGGTCTCTCCCAAAAGCATACCCTACAAAATATTCATACCACATCAGTGTACAGATTGTTGCTTATGCAACAATTCCTGGGGTTGGAGATCGAGCGATCCCCAATGATGAATTGAGACTAGATCTCATAAAAGCACCACATGAGGGTGTCTCTTCGGCACATGCTGGTATTTTGCCCATGGTAACACACTTACAGAAACGCGTCTGGTGGCCAGGTCTTTACAAACAGACAAAACAATACGTCCTTTGTTGTGACATTTGCCAGCAAATAAAGGGTTCTTATATCAAATGCCCACCGCAGACATCCCTCTTAGTGTCTAGCAGGCCACAACAATGTGTGTACCTGGACCATTGCGGTCCACTCCAACCAGATGGCGCATACAAATGCATTTTAGTTGCTGTTGATTCTTGTACTAGATTCCTGTGGGTATGGCCTCAGCAGTCGGCTGACGCTCAAACTGTTATAAAAGACTTGCTGATCTTTATCAGTACATACGCGGTTGCGGCATTCCATTAGGACCAGGGCCCTGAATTTGCCTCTAAGCCATTCAGGGACACCATGGGGACGATGAGTGTTGAACTCCGTTACTCCTCACCAAACCATCCCAAGGGAAATTTGGTTGTGGAGAGGTGGAACCGTGATCTAAAGCAGTCCTTAACAGCCAGAGTATTAGGTTCTGGCCACAGTTGGCTTCATCCCCGATATGGGGTCCAGAGAGCACTGAACAATCTGCCAAGACGGTCCTTGGGGCAGACGCACTCCTTATGAGGTTCTCTTTGGGATACCTGTGTATGTCCCAGATCTTGATGGCACTGGTATGGTGGCAGCAGACAACACCGTTTGACATAAATGAACGTCTCACTGTCTTACTGGAGCTTCAGCGATTCTGTGATGATAAATCATCCGCCAGTTCTGCCACCTTAGGAATAAGGGATTTACCAACAACTTCCACTGGCTGGATTCCTAAAGTCGGGGATCTAGTATGTGAGAAGATCGCTGTGAAAAAGGAATTCGGTCCATCTTACAGAGCAGCAGTCCCAGTCTTGGGAGTACAAGGTACCAGAACTGTAATCTTACCACCACTGCCTGGTTCCAGAACAAACATTCATTTCCATTGATGAGGTCAAAGTTCACCATGTGGCCGATCCTGCACAGTAGACCCAGAGGTCCCTTGGGTAGTTCCCGATTCCCTCTCACTACCCAACACAACATACCTCTTCAAAGTAGAATTAACATCACTACTTCGGACTACATAACAATATCCAGAGAGGTTTCAAACACCTCCTCAACCATGGGGAGGGTGGAAAATGGGCTCTTGCTGATTCCAGTTACCATATCAACGAGAGCACCTGTCCAAGATCTGGCTGTTTTTTACACCAACGATAAACAGACTGATGACACCATCTACCATGAGCCTCCACATGACGTGGATCAGTCGACCAGTAAAGCACCTACTCCAGTTTTTGCAGAGACTGCCTCTGGTTATTTCATTGACTGATGACTTTTCTTCAGACTCATCCACTCCAACAATTGAAAATGTAGCAAAGACACGTAAGCTAAACCTATGGCTTAAAATAACTATTTTATTTGCCAATGGAACTATTTATGGTTCTGTTTGACCTTTTTTTGCATTGTTCCTATGGATTGGGTTTGTGACTGTTTTCTTTTTACTTATAAATGGTCATTACCTTCCTGAATGCTCCTCAGTTGAGCTTGTGGATGAAGTCTTGACTCCACATCATTCCTCACATAAGGTCCAAAGAGACTTGTCCCTTGTGAACATTTCAGCTGTACTAATTCCTAATGGTATTGTGTGGGACTATGTTCCATTTGATATATACGGGCCTACTGAGGTTATTCAAATTCCATATGTGTTCACAATTTCTATGACAGATGTCATTACACCTGGTGTTGTATCTGATGATTGGGATGCCCAGACAGTTGATTCTATGTTAACTAAAATGAAGGACTACTCAGTGTTTGAAAGTGATGATGTATATAGACATACAATTAATTATGGGGAAATGTTCTGTTTTAATTACTTGGGACATTACTACCTGCACAGTGCTACTAGATACAGACCTGTACTTAACTTCACGCAGTGGGAACACTGTTCTACACCTCCAGTGAGGAGCCCGAAACACTATTTAGACAAGTTCATTTATTTCACTGGGCATGACACAAAAATACAGCGTCATTTTATTTCAAGTTACCCCCTTCGAAAATTAGGAACATTTTGCTAACTGATACCAAGCTGATTTATTCAGAGTCCTTTGTTTCCCGTCTTACAGTTGAAGGTTACGAATACTGGAAGAACACTTATGATTTAAAAAGTGTATAGGGAACACAAGATTGGCAAATACAGGGAAGGGAAGCTTTAATTAGAGCATGCCTGATTCCTGTCCAAATGACATCATTCAACAGACATCCTGTCTGGGGTTAGCCAAAGTAAAAGAAATGAACATGCCCAGTATCCCCACACCAGCGAAGTTTATCGATTGGCAATCCTTCCTGAATATCACAGAGGAAGAGCTAGATGCAAAGGTTCGGGCAGGCACTTATAATTCTTCACTTTACAGTCCCGGCGGGTGGTTAATTTGGCCAACAGACGCCAATGGATGTCAGGCATGTTTTTTGAATTCCTCAAGAGGTTTCAAGATTAGCCGGCCAGACCCTCGCTTTATCTCGGGTCAACACACAGGTATAGTCGCAACATACAGTGTGGGTAAACTGTGCCAACAATGGGGACAGTCTAACATGTTAGCTGCAGTCAAGGAACATCCTAATGCTCTTTCTGAAAATGTAGACTTGCAGGACTTCCTGCTGGGTCCTAGAAAACAACACTCTAAAAGATTCATATTTGCTATGTACAACGAGATCTGGAAGCTTTCTCAGATAGAAGCTGCTGCGCGTTTAAGGCAAATAGATAAGGAAAACTTAGAAAAGGCTTTAGCTGTTGTCGATAACGACATGAATACATTGTCCAACAGAGTTTATTCACTGACAAACCTAGTGTCATCTGAAATAGATATCATTCAGACAGACATGTCCAATAGTATCATGGACAAAGTAAGCTGTGTTCCATCATGCAGTTAGGTTGGGCATTACAGACATTGAAAAGTGGCCGAATTCCATGGAAATATATTAACAGTAGTGAATTGTTCACTGCTTTTAATTTATCCAAAGAACAGCAGACAATGGCTAAAAGGGAAGCGAGTTTCACCATGCTCAATGTAGAGAAGTTAGAAAAGCTGCCTTTCACAGTTGGAGAGAGTCCTTCAACAGTACGGCTCTTACATGGCATCATTAATCTGCCCATTTCTACTTTTCGCTTTTCGAAATGCATGAAATATCTTGCAGTGGGCAGGTACGAGTGACTGGGCGATAGCTATATTAAGGAAGAGTGGGAGTTGCCCTTTGACTACAAATGTCTGAACGGGGTAACAGAGGTCTTTCTTAGCGGAAGCAAATGTGAGACTACTGTTAGTCATTCCATGATTTGCAAACATGTGTTCCTTCGCAGCCTTTGCAATGCGGGGGTCGCAAACTTGGCTTGTTTTCTGAAGGGTACTTCCATCCCTTTAATTCGACCGGCATTTCGTGTACTTTCGAATGGAAGTTATATGGTGCTGAGCAACCAAAGTTGTTGCGGTATGCGACCAGGAATTGCCTATGCAATTTCAGTCTCTAAGGTTGTTACATGTTTTGGACATGTTTTATTCCCCCCCCACACGAGAGATAAAGGTATCAGACATGTGGCCTCACATTGATACTATAAATGTGAATTATTACAAGCTGAGCAGACTAAAGGCGCTACTGTTTCAAAAACAGGTCGCGTTGACATCAGCGAGAGACGTATGCTCTGCAGATTGCAAGATCATCAGCCGAGATACAATCCCTATTAAATACTTACTTCCCCAAACACTTTGGAGAATTGGTTTCCAGGATTTTTAACGCCTCGAGCACAGTTGGAATTTTTCATCCCCTTAAGGCTGTTGGGCCTGGTTTTGTGTCCATCTTCCAGACTGTCTTCGGAGTCATTCCATCGGCCATCCATTCACTCTTTTCAAGTGTGTTTGGCGGCTTTCCAATTATTCTAAAATTGAATGGTGGGATACTGCTGCTATTTCTTCTGATTCGCAGTGGTTGTCTTTTCAGCTACACAATGCAATGGAGCCGCTGCCACCAGCTCAACTGTGCTATAAATGCATGGTTCAGATCTTCGATGCTTCCTTGCTGATGGATGGAAAGGAGCGTGATTGGTCATTGACATTCTGACCACTCCTATGGTGCGTGCAACCTGTCTTTCATGCACATGGTGCCTCTTCGAAAACTTGCCGACAGTGTGCCTTGCTGTTACGCCAGTGCCTCCTGTGGACCAAGAACTACTGACTTCCTCGATGAGGGTTCACTCACAGTCGTGCCCCTTGAGACTAAGGCTGATTGGCGAGGCGTCCTATGAGGCGTCCATGCTCACCGAGTTGGCTCGCTACACCATGGAGGATGATACTATCGCAGGTGAACCTGCACAAGAGACTTCTACACACTACTGCTCCGTGGACCCATCTGCCTATCCTGTGATCGATTTAACATCTGACGATGTGGCCTATTTCTTGGGGTCCTTTCCTTTTAGTGACTCCGGAGATGCTCTCTAGATCATGACTATTGTAAATAATTTGATGATTGGCTTCAACTAAAATTCAAAGTATACCTTTATTGTTCTTACTTTGGCCTGCATTGCGTCCAACTGCGCCACTATTGTTAGACCCTCTCACCCCTTCTGGCCAATTGGCAAAGAACAGGTGTTCTGTCTAGTCTGAAAATGATGGAGCAATAAAGACACCTTCAAATCTTGTTCTTATCTTGTGACATTTGCTCTGTGTTCAAAGACAGAGGTCGAAAGTAAGTTTATCTTTTTACAATTAATTTTCCTTCTGACTGCTGAGTACCAGAATTTTGTAAGGAGATCTGTCTGACCTTCTGTGCAAAGAGTGTGAAATGAAAGGCTGTAGGGTGTCAGGTTTTTCTTAACACACATTTAAATAAGTCAACTGTACAAATATTTCAAAATATATTTCAATAGTTGTGAACGCCCATTTTTTTGTACTTGTGTGATTGAAAAAAATATTTTAGTAGGATGAAAACAAATCAGAACACTTTACTTGGTGAAGTACCAAAGGATAAATATGTTTTCTAAAACCCAATTTGCACAGATTATTGTTAATACTCAATATCATATTATCAGTAAAACTGCAGGTTAGTGATAAGATTTTTGGGGAATTCACTGTCTGTAAATGATAGTGTGCTACCAGATCATGCTTTAGTAATATATTATTAAAAGTGAGTGTTTAAACATGAATAGAGAAACAGCCCTGCCCTGATGCAATGCTAATAGTAAACTGAGAGGCAAGTCATGGATCATGTCCTCCTATATGTGGGATAGATTTTTATACCTGGGGCAAACGTTTAGTCTATTTAATCAAACAAAATTATGCCTAGGATCACACAATTAGACACCTGATTGCAGGTCAAGTACATTACAGTTAGGTCGGGCAAATTATTCAAAATACTCGACCTGCAGATCTTGTAACATTTTTATTTTTTGAGGCCTGCATATACCAAACACACCATCAGACACCTTACAGTGCTGCTCACTAGATTATCAGTTTTCTGGTTTATCGTATCCACTGGGAGAAATATAAAGCCTTACCATTAACCAAATATGCTACGGTAGCCTGCTGCTGACCTACCAGTTTCAATGGAAGACAGCAAGATTTAAATATTTGTGGATATTTCTTAATAGAGGTCTTGATAGCATGTTAGAAGATAACTTGAGGTATTCAGCCCTTAGTGTATTCTTATGGTGAAGGAATCAAGTGCTAAAAAATAACTTAACCCTGCCTTAACTGTCTTTTCGATGTTGCCCATAAGAATCCCCGTAAAAATGGTGAAGGAACTATCTATAATGGTCTTGGAAATGGCCCTTTTGTTTTTGATCCTGTGCTGAATTTCGTTTTTGCTTGCTTTAGGTCACTTTACCACTGCTGACCAGTGCTAAATTGTAAGTGTTCCCTGTCTAAATTGTATTGGTGATTGGTTTATCTATGACTGGCATGTTTGATTTACTAGTAAGTCCATAGTAAAGTGCACCATGTGTGCCCAGGGCCTGTAAGTCAAATGCTATTAGTGGGCCTGTAACACTGATTGTGGCACCCACATGAGTAGCCCTGTAAAAATGTCTCAGACCTGCCACTGCATTGTCTGTGTGCGCAGTTTTAAACTACCACGTCGACCTGGCGAGTGCACCCACTTGCCAGGCCCAACCTTTCCCTTTTACTTCACGTAAGTCACCCATAGAGTAGGCCCAAGACAGCCCCATGGCCTGGATGCAGTATATTTAAAAAGTAGAACATGCACTGGTGTGTTTTACAGATCATGATAGTGAAATACTTCTAAGATTGGTTTTCACCGTTGTAGGGCCTATCTCCTCCATAGGGTAAAATTGGGATTGCCTTGAAACCTCTTAAGTGTAATTTCCCACTGGGAGCAGATAGAGAAATGGTGTTTGGGGTCTCTGAGCTCACAATTTAACTTTTGGTGAAGTTGGGTTTTGAATTGTAGGTTTGAAAATGCCATGTTTAGAAAGTGGGAATTTTCTTGCTTAACCGTCTTGTGCCTTTGCCGGTCTGTGGAATGCACCTGTGGGTCAGGATGATAGTTGTGCTGTTTGTGAATTCAATCTAGAGAATCACAAAAAGGGAGCTGATGTGTGCCCTGCATTTTATGATGGGTCTTTCTGAGCTAGAGTGGTGGGAGGAGCTGATACCTGCACCTAAATAGGGCTGTGCCTGTCCTCACACAAAGCAGTCTCCAACCCCCTGGAGAGTGTCTGGGACCAGGGCAGGGAAAGACAGGATCTTGTGCAATGCAAAGACCTAATCCAGTATTGGACCTTTCATAGATTCATATGCTTGAATCATTCCCAGACGTTGCAATATAATAGCAATTTGATGTTAAGTATAGTGCATGAAGGCCATAGGCCCTTCACTTTAGTAACATATCCTAGTCAGGTTAAAAAAAAGAGACCAAAGATAGGTTTCTGCCAATCAGGATGCTTTGTCCTCTAGAACACTCCTGTGAGAAGCTACAGTCCCTCAGATTTGATTTTCTACCGCATGTCGCACTAAGAAGACTCCACTGAGCTCTATGCTCAGTCACACCTTTTCAGAGTTATTTCTGCAATTTTTTTTTTCTCCAAACTTTCTCTACTTCAACAGTTCTCTCTTACACCAAGGATTTTTATTGGTGTTGTATCTGACTTTTTTCACCAGTAATGTCAGACATGGAGAAAGAGTCTCTTCAAAGCCTGTAAGACCTGTGGCAAGAAGAGGCTCCACTTTGAGGATCCCTATAAGAATTGCATTTATTGTATTTATCCAGCACACTCAGCTAAAGACTGCAAGGAATGTCGGACCTTTTCTAATAAAATCTTAAAGAACAGAAAAGGGAGGCTGCTGATTTTGGCTCCAGAAGCTGAAATTAAGAAAAGAGCCCGTATCCAGCTCCGACAGTGAGGATTCATCCACATCTTCTAGAAGGTCGCGAAAGAGGGAAAGGTCACCTCACTCCCATTCGTCCACTGAGAAGCCCAAGAAGACCTCAAAAAAGACCACTCATAGGTCTTATAAAGGCTGCAGTCCTTCAAGTTCTCCTTATAGTCATTCACCTTCAAAACATAAGGACTCAAAGGGACATGCTTCCTCTTCAAGAAGACTAAAAACGACTTCATCTGAACCCCTCCTACACCACCTCCTAGGTTCCAGCATTCTTTTAAAAAGGCTTCATCTGTACCACCTCCTAAAAAACATCATGAGAATCACGTTGACGAGAGTCTCGTCGACATCTTCGATGACAAAAACATTTACAGCAGTGTTGATGACGGCTACCCCAAGTACTGTCTCCATGCTACATACATACCTGACTTTTGTGACAATGACAACACCATCGTCAACAGCGCTCTCAGTGAGACCATCGACATTGAAGAGCTCTCTCTTTCAACCAGTGACGACGGTGGCGCCGCCGATGACCACTACACTTTTGTCAGGAAAACTGACAGCTTCCTCATCGACGGAACCTATAGTTTCTACTCCGCCACTTCTACTTGCATTGTCGACTGCCTCATTGACAAGAGAAAAAAACGGAGAAAAAAACAGGACAGTAGCAGGGTGTTGTCACTATCTCACATCTCTCCAAGCAAAACAACACCTCTGATATCTGCACACTTGGTGGAAGAAGACAATTCTGATGAAGAAGGCCCTTTTAGCATTTTAATTGCAAGTTAAATGCTAGGAGGAATACGATGGACAAGATTAATATGAAGCACAGGTTTATGATCCACTAGCATACTGTACTGCTCAGGACCAGTACTCATACCATGAAGAAATGGTGTAAGGAAATGCCTCCTTGGCATGGTTGCCCCCTGACTTTTTGCCTTTGCTGATGCTATGTTTACAATTGAAAGTGTGCTGAGGCCTGCTAACCAGGCCCCAGCACCAGTGTTCTTTCCCTAACCTGTACTTTTGTATCCACAATTGGCAGACCCTGGCATCCAGATAAGTCCCTTGTAACTGGTACTTCTAGTACCAAGGGCCCTGATGCCAAGGAAGGTCTCTAAGGGCTGCAGCATGTCTTATGCCACCCTGGAGACCTCTCACTCAGCACAGACACACTGCTTGCCAGCTTGTGTGTGCTAGTGAGAACAAAACGAGTAAGTCGACATGGCACTCCCCTCAGGGTGCCATGCCAGCCTCTCACTGCCTATGCAAGTATAGGTCAGTCACCCCTCTAGCAGGCCTTACAGCCCTAAGGCAGGGTGCACTATACCATAGGTGAGGGTACCAGTGCATGAGCATGGTACCCCTACAGTGTCTAAACAAAACCTTAGACATTGTAAGTGCAGGGTAGCCATAAGAGTATATGGTCTGGGAGTTTGTCAAACACGAACTCCACAGCACCATAATGGCTACACTGAAAACTGGGAAGTTTGGTATCGAACTTCTCAGCACAATAAATGCACACTGATGCCAGTGTACATTTTATTGCAAAATACACCCCAGAGGGCACCTTAGAGGTGCCCCCTGAAACTTAACCGACTGTCTGTGTAGGCTGACTAGTTCCAGCAGCCTGCCACACTAGAGACATGTTGCTGGCCCCATGGGGAGAGTGCCTTTGTCACTCTGAGGCCAGTAACAAAGCCTGCACTGGGTGGAGATGCTAACACCTCCCCCAGGCAGGAGCTGTAACACCTGGCGGTGAGCCTCAAAGGCTCACCCCTTTGTCACAGCCCAGCAGGGCACTCCAGCTTAGTGGAGTTGCCCGCCCCCTCCGGCCACGGCCCCCACTTTTGGCGGCAAGGCTGGAGGGAACAAAGAAAGCAACAAGGAGGAGTCACTGGCCAGTCAGGACAGCCCCTAAGGTGTCCTGAGCTGAGGTGACTCTAACTTTTAGAAATCCTCCTTCTTGCAGATGGAGGATTCCCCCAATAGGGTTAGGATTGTGACCCCCTCCCCTTGGGAGGAGGCACAAAGAGGGTGTACCCACCCTCAGGGCTAGTAGCCATTGGCTACTAACCCCCCAGACCTAAACACGCCCTTAAATTTAGTATTTAAGGGCTACCCTGAACCCTAGAAAATTAGATTCCTGCAACAACAACAAGAAGGACTGCCTAGCTGAAAACCCCTGCAGAGGAAGACCAGAAGACAACAACTGCCTTGGCCCCAGAAACTCACCGGCCTGTCTCCTGCCTTCCAAAGAACTCTGCTCCAGCGACGCCTTCCAAAGGGACCAGCGACCTCTGCATCCTCTGAGGACTGCCCTGCTTCGACGACGACAAGAAACTCCCGAGGACAGCGGACCTGCTCCAAAAAGACTGCAACTTTATCCAAAGGAGCAGCTTTACAGAACCCTGCAATCTCCCCGCAAGAAGCGTGAGACTTGCAACACTGCACCCGGCGACCCCGACTCGGCTGGTGGAGAACCAACTCCTCAGGGAGGACCCCCGGACTACTCTACGACTGTGAGTACCAAAACCTGTCCCCCCTGAGCCCCCACAGCGCCGCCTGCAGAGGGAATCCCGAGGCTTCCCCTGACCGCGACTCTCTGAAACCTAAGTCCCGACGCCTGGAAAAGACCCTGCACCCGCAGCCCCCAGGACCTGAAGGACCGGACTTTCACTGCAGAAGTGACCCCCAGGAGTCCCTCTCCCTTGCCCAAGTGGAGGTTTCCCCGAGGAAGCCCCCCCTTGCCTGCCTGCAGCGCTGAAGAGATCCCTTGATCTCTCATTGACTTCCATTGCGAACCCGACGCTTGTTCTAACACTGCACCCGGCCGCCCCCGCGCCGCTGAGGGTGAAATTTCTGTGTGGGCTTGTGTCCCCCCCGGTGCCCTACAAAACCCCCCTGGTCTGCCCTCCGAAGACGCGGGTACTTACCTGCTGGCAGACTGGAACCGGGGCACCCCCTTCTCTCCATTGAAGCCTATGCGTTTTGGGCACCACTTTGAACTCTGCACCTGACCGGCCCTGAGCTGCTGGTGTGGTAACTTTGGGGTTGCTCTGAACCCCCAACGGTGGGCTACCTTGGACCAAGAACTGAACCCTGTAAGTGTCGTACTTACCTGGTAAAACTAACAAAAACTTACCTCCCCCAGGAGCTGTGAAAATTGCACTGTGTCCACTTTTAGAATAGCTATTTGTGAATAACTTGAAAAGTATACATGCAATTGAAATGATTCAAAGTTCCTAATGTACTTACCTGCAATACCTTTCAAACAAGATATTACATGTTAAATTTGAACCTGTGGTTCTTAAAATAAACTAAGAAAAGATATTTTTCTATAACAAAACCTATTGGCTGGATTTGTCTCTGAGTGTGTGTACCTCATTTATTGTCTATGTGTATGTAAAACAAATGCTTAACACTACTCCTTGGATAAGCCTACTGCTCGACCACACTACCACAAAATAGAGCATTAGTATTATCTATTTTTACCACTATTTTACCTCTAAGGGGAACCCTTGGACTCTGTGCATGCTATTCCTTACTTTGAAATAGCACATACAGAGCCAACTTCCTACATTGATGGATCAGCGGTGGGGTACAAGACTTTGCATTTGCTGGACTACTCAGCCAATACCTGATCACACGACAAATTCCAAAATTGTCATTAGAAATTGATTTTTGCAATTTGAAAAGTTTTCTAAATTCTTAAAAGTCCTGCTAGGGCCTTGTGTTAGATCCTGTTTAGCATTTCTTTTAGAGTTTAAAAATTTGTAAAAGTTTGAATTAGATTCTAGAACCAGTTTTAGATTCTTAAAAAGTATTCCAACTTTTAGAAGCAAAATGTCTAGCACAGATGTGGCTGTGGTGGAACTCGACACCACACCTTACCTCCATCTACAGATGAGAGAGCTAAGGTCACTCTGTAAACTAAAGAAAATAGCAATGGGCCCCAAACCTACCAAAGTACAGCTCCAGGAGCTTTTGGCAGAGTTTGAAAAGGCCAACCCCTCTGAGGGTGGCAACTCAGAGGATGAAGATAGTGACTTGGAGGGAAATTCCCCCCCTCCAGTCCTACTTAGGGAGAGCAGGGCTACTCAAGCCCTGACTCCACAAATAATAGTCAGAGATGCTGGTTCCCTCACAGGAGGGACCAACAACTCTGAAATCACTGAGGATAACTCCAGTGAAGAGGACATCCAGTTAGCCAGGATGGCCAAAAGATTGGCTTTGGAAAGACAGATCCTAGCCATAGAGAGGGAAAGACAAGAGATGGGCCTAGGACCCATCAATGGTGGCAGCAACATAAATAGGGTCAGAGATTCTCCTGACATGTTGAAAATCCCCAAAGGGATTGTAACTAAATATGAAGATGGTGATGACATCACCAAATGGTTCACAGCTTTTGAGAGGGCTTGTGTAACCAGAAAAGTGAACAGATCTCACTGGGGTGCTCTCCTTTGGGAAATGTTCACAGGAAAGTGTAGGGATAGACTCCTCACACTCTCTGGAAAAGATGCAGAATCTTATGACCTCATGAAGGGTACCCTGATTGAGGGCTTTGGATTCTCCACTGAGGAGTATAGGATTAGATTCAGGGGGGCTCAAAAATCCTCGAGCCAGACCTGGGTTGACTTTGTAGACTACTCAGTAAAAACACTAGATGGTTGGATTCAAGGCAGTGGTGTAAGTAATTATGATGGGCTGTACAATTTATTTGTGAAAGAACACCTGTTAAGTAATTGTTTCAATGATAAACTGCATCAGCATCTGGTAGACCTAGGACCAATTTCTCCCCAAGAATTGGGAAAGAAGGCGGACCATTGGGTCAAGACTAGGGTGTCCAAAACTTCCACAGGGGGTGACCAAAAGAAAGGGGTCACAAAACCTCCCCAGGGGAAAGGTGGTGAGACAGCCAAAAATAAAAATAGTAAAGAGTCTTCTACAGGCCCCCAAAAACCTGCACAGGAGGGTGGGCCCAGAGCCTCTTCACAAAACAATCCTGGGTACAAGGGTAAAAACTTTGATCCCAAAAAGGCCGGGTGTCGAAACTGTAGTCAGTCTGGACACCAAACTGGAGACAAGGCCTGTCCCAAGAAAAGTTCCACTCCAAACTCCAATCCAGGTAACACTGGAATGGCTAGTCTCCAAGTGGGATCAACAGTGTGCCCAGAGCAAATCAGGGTCCACACTGAAGCTACTCTAGTCTCTGAGGGTGGGGTGGATTTAGCCACACTAGCTGCCTGGCCGCCTAACATGCAAAAATACAGGCAGCAGCTCTTTATTAATGGGACAAGTGTAGAGGGCCTGAGGGATACAGGTGCCAGTGTCACCATGGTGACAGAGAAACTGGTTTCCCCTGGCCAATACCTGACTGGAAAAACTTATACAGTCACCAATGCTGACAATCAAACTAAAGCACATCCCATGGCAATGGTAACTTTAGAATGGGGAGGGGTCAATGGCCTGAAACAGGTGGTGGTCTCCTCAAACATCCCAGTAGACTGTCTGCTTGGAAATGACCTGGAGTCCTCAGCATGGGCTGAGGTAGAGCTAAAAACCCATGCAGCCATGCTGGGTATCCCTGAACTGGTGTGTGTAAAAACAAGAGCACAATGCAAGGCACAGGGTGAAAAAGTAGAGCTGGAGTCTGGAAAAATGGCCCAGCCTACCAAGAGAAAAGGAAAGTCAGTTGGGAAACCAACTGCAACACAGTCAGAAAAAGAGAACCTCTCTTCTCAGGAAGAAGTTCTGCCCTCTGAGGGAACTGAGCCTTTGGAACTTGAACCTTATCAGGTTGAGCTCTTAGGCCCAGGGGGACCCTCAAGGGAGGAGCTGTGTAAGGGACAAGAAACCTGTCCCTCTCTTGAAGGCCTTAGGCAGCAAGCTGCTGAAGAGTCCAAGGGCAAGAAAAATGGAACACATAGGGTCTATTGGGAAGATGGACTCCTGTACACTGAGGCCAGAGACCCCAAACCTGGTGCCACTAGGAGAGTGGTAGTGCCTCAGTCGTTCAGAGAGTTTATTCTGACCTTAGCCCATGATATTCCCCTTGCTGGGCATTTGGGACAAACCAAGACGTGGGAGAGGTTAGTCAACCACTTCTACTGGCCCAATATGTCCCAGAAGGTTAAGGAGTTTTGCCTCTCCTGCCCCACCTGTCAATCCAGTGGTAAGACAGGTGGGCACCCAAAGGCCCCCCTCATTCCACTTCCAGTGGTGGGGGTCCCCTTTGAAAGAGTGGGTGTGGACATAGTTGGTCCACTGGAACCTCCCACAGCCTCAGGAAATATGTACATCCTAGTAGTAGTGGATCATGCTACCAGGGATCCTGAAGCTATTCCCCTTAGGTCGACTACTGCCCCTGCAGTAGCCAAGGCCCTCATTGGTATCTTTACCAGAGTGGGTTTCCCTAAGGAGGTGGTGTCTGACAGAGGTACCAACTTCATGTCAGCATACCTAAAACACATGTGGAATGAGTGTGGAGTGACTTACAAATTCACTACACCATACCATCCACAAACTAATGGCTTAGTTGAGAGATTCAACAAGACATTAAAAGGCATGATCATGGGGCTCCCAGAAAAACTCAAAAGGAGATGGGATGTCCTCTTGCCATGTCTGCTTTTTGCTTACAGAGAGGTGCCACAGAAGGGAGTAGGATTCTCACCCTTTGAACTTCTGTTTGGTCACCCTGTAAGGGGACCACTTGCTCTTGTTAAAGAAGGCTGGGAGAGACCTCTTCATGAGCCTAAACAAGACATAGTGGACTATGTACTTGGCCTTCGCTCTAGAATGGCAGAGTACATGGAAAAGGCAACCAAAAACCTTGAGGCCAGCCAACAGCTCCAGAAGTTTTGGTATGACCAAAAGGCTGCACTGGTTGAGTTCCAACCAGGGCAGAAAGTCTGGGTTCTGGAGCCTGTGGCTCCCAGGGCACTCCAGGACAAATGGAGTGGCCCTTACCCAGTGCTAGAAAGGAAGAGTCAGGTCACCTACCTGGTGGACCTGGGCACAAGCAGGAGCCCCAAGAGGATGATCCATGTGAACCGCCTTAAGCTCTTCCATGACAGGGCTGATGTGAATCTGTTGATGGTAACAGATGAGGATCAGGAGGCAGAGAGTGAACCTCTCCCTGATCTTCTGTCATCAGACCCAAAAGATGGCTCAGTAGATGGAGTGATCTACTCAGACACCCTCTCTGGCCAACAGCAAGCTGATTGTAGGAGAGTCCTACAACAGTTTCCTGAACTCTTCTCCTTAACCCCTGGTCAGACACACCTGTGTACCCATGATGTGGACACAGGAGACAGCATGCCTGTCAAAAACAAAATCTTTAGACAGTCTGACCATGTTAAGGAAAGCATTAAGGTGGAAGTCCACAAGATGCTGGAATTGGGAGTAATTGAGCGCTCTGACAGCCCCTGGGCTAGCCCAGTGGTCTTAGTCCCCAAACCTCACACCAAAGATGGAAAGAAAGAGATGAGGTTTTGTGTGGACTACAGAGGGCTCAATTCTGTCACCAAGACAGATGCTCATCCAATTCCTAGAGCTGATGAGCTCATAGACAAATTAGGTGCTGCCAAATTCTTAAGTACCTTTGACTTGACAGCAGGGTACTGGCAAATAAAAATGGCACCTGGAGCAAAAGAGAAAACAGCATTCTCCACACCTGATGGGCATTATCAGTTTACTGTTATGCCCTTTGGTTTAAAGAATGCCCCTGCCACCTTCCAAAGGTTGGTGAATCAAGTCCTTGCTGGCTTGGAGTCCTTTAGCACAGCTTATCTTGATGATATTGCTGTCTTTAGATCCACCTGGCAGGATCACCTGGTCCACCTGAAGAAGGTTTTGAAGGCTCTGCAATCTGCAGGCCTCTCTATCAAGGCATCCAAATGCCAGATAGGGCAGGGAACTGTGGTTTACTTGGGCCACCTTGTAGGTGGAGGCCAAGTTCAGCCACTCCAACCCAAGATCCAGACTATTCTGGACTGGGTAGCTCCAAAAACCCAGACTCAAGTCAGGGCATTCCTTGGCTTGACTGGGTATAACAGGAGGTTTGTGAAGGGATATGGATCCATTGTGACAGCCCTCACTGAACTCACCTCCAAGAAAATGCCCAAGAAAGTGAACTGGACTGTGGAATGCCAACAGGCCTTTGACACCCTGAAACAAGCAATGTGCTCAGCACCAGTTCTAAAAGCTCCAGATTATTCTAAGCAGTTCATTGTGCAGACAGATGCCTCTGAACATGGGATAGGGGCAGTTTTGTCCCAAACAAATGATGATGGCCTTGACCAGCCTGTTGCTTTCATTAGCAGGAGGTTACTCCCCAGGGAGCAGCGTTGGAGTGCCATTGAGAGGGAGGCCTTTGCTGTGGTTTGGTCCCTGAAGAAGCTGAGACCATACCTCTTTGGGACTCACTTCCTAGTTCAAACTGACCACAGACCTCTCAAATGGCTGATGCAAATGAAAGGTGAAAATCCTAAACTGTTGAGGTGGTCCATCTCCCTACAGGGAATGGACTTTATAGTGGAACACAGACCTGGGACTGCCCATGCCAATGCAGATGGCCTTTCCAGGTTCTTCCACTTAGAAAATGAAGACTCTCTTGGGAAAGGTTAGTCTCATCCTCTTTCGTTTGGGGGGGGGGGTTGTGTAAGGAAATGCCTCCTTGGCATGGTTGCCCCCTGACTTTTTGCCTTTGCTGATGCTATGTTTACAATTGAAAGTGTGCTGAGGCCTGCTAACCAGGCCCCAGCACCAGTGTTCTTTCCCTAACCTGTACTTTTGTATCCACAATTGGCAGACCCTGGCATCCAGATAAGTCCCTTGTAACTGGTACTTCTAGTACCAAGGGCCCTGATGCCAAGGAAGGTCTCTAAGGGCTGCAGCATGTCTTATGCCACCCTGGAGACCTCTCACTCAGCACAGACACACTGCTTGCCAGCTTGTGTGTGCTAGTGAGAACAAAACGAGTAAGTCGACATGGCACTCCCCTCAGGGTGCCATGCCAGCCTCTCACTGCCTATGCAAGTATAGGTCAGTCACCCCTCTAGCAGGCCTTACAGCCCTAAGGCAGGGTGCACTATACCATAGGTGAGGGTACCAGTGCATGAGCATGGTACCCCTACAGTGTCTAAACAAAACCTTAGATATTGTAAGTGCAGGGTAGCCATAAGAGTATATGGTCTGGGAGTTTGTCAAACACGAACTCCACAGCACCATAATGGCTACACTGAAAACTGGGAAGTTTGGTATCGAACTTCTCAGCACAATAAATGCCAACTGATGCCAGTGTACATTTTATTGCAAAATACACCCCAGAGGGCACCTTAGAGGTGCCCCCTGAAACTTAACCGACTGTCTGTGTAGGCTGACTAGTTCCAGCAGCCTGCCACACTAGAGACATGTTGCTGGCCCCATGGGGAGAGTGCCTTTGTCACTCTGAGGCCAGTAACAAAGCCTGCACTGGGTGGAGATGCTAACACCTCCCCCAGGCAGGAGCTGTAACACCTGGCGGTGATCCTCAAAGGCTCACCCCTTTGTCACAGCCCAGCAGGGCACTCCAGCTTAGTGGAGTTGCCCGCCCCCTCCGGCCACGGCCCCCACTTTTGGCGGCAAGGCTGGAGGGAACAAAGAAAGCAACAAGGAGGAGTCACTGGCCAGTCAGGACAGCCCCTAAGATGTCCTGAGCTGAGGTGACTCTAACTTTTAGAAATCCTCCATCTTGCAGATGGAGGATTCCCCCAATAGGGTTAGGATTGTGACCCCCTCCCCTTGGGAGGAGGCACAAAGAGGGTGTACCCACCCTCAGGGCTAGTAGCCATTGGCTACTAACCCCCCAGACCTAAACACGCCCTTAAATTTAGTATTTAAGGGCTACCCTGAACCCAAGAAAATTAGATTCCTGCAACAACAAGAAGAAGGACTGCCTAGCTGAAAACCCCTGCAGAGGAAGACCAGAAGACAACAACTGCCTTGGCCCCAGAAACTCACCGGCCTGTCTCCTGCCTTCCAAAGAACTCTGCTCCAGCGACGCCTTCCAAAGGGACCAGCGACCTCTGCATCCTCTGAGGACTGCCCTGCTTCGACGACGACAAGAAACTCCCGAGGACAGCGGACCTGCTCCAAAAAGACTGCAACTTTATCCAAAGGAGCAGCTTTACAGAACCCTGCAATCTCCCCGCAAGAAGCGTGAGACTTGCAACACTGCACCCGGCGACCCCGACTCGGCTGGTGGAGAACCAACTCCTCAGGGAGGACCCCCGGACTACTCTACGACTGTGAGTACCAAAACCTGTCCCCCCTGAGCCCCCACAGCGCCGCCTGCAGAGGGAATCCCGAGGCTTCCCCTGACCGCGACTCTCTGAAACCTAAGTCCCGACGCCTGGAAAAGACCCTGCACCCGCAGCCCCCAGGACCTGAAGGACCGGACTTTCACTGCAGAAGTGACCCCCAGGAGTCCCTCTCCCTTGCCCAAGTGGAGGTTTCCCCGAGGAAGCCCCCCCTTGCCTGCCTGCAGCGCTGAAGAGATCCCTTGATCTCTCATTGACTTCCATTGCGAACCCGACGCTTGTTCTAACACTGCACCCGGCCGCCCCCGCGCCGCTGAGGGTGAAATTTCTGTGTGGGCTTGTGTCCCCCCCGGTGCCCTACAAAACCCCCCTGGTCTGCCCTCCGAAGACGCGGGTACTTACCTGCTGGCAGACTGGAACCGGGGCACCCCCTTCTCTCCATTGAAGCCTATGCGTTTTGGGCACCACTTTGAACTCTGCACCTGACCGGCCCTGAGCTGCTGGTGTGGTAACTTTGGGGTTGCTCTGAACCCCCAACGGTGGGCTACCTTGGACCAAGAACTGAACCCTGTAAGTGTCGTACTTACCTGGTAAAACTAACAAAAACTTACCTCCCCCAGGAGCTGTGAAAATTGCACTGTGTCCACTTTTAAAATAGCTATTTGTGAATAACTTGAAAAGTATACATGCAATTGAAATGATTCAAAGTTCCTAATGTACTTACCTGCAATACCTTTCAAACAAGATATTACATGTTAAATTTGAACCTGTGGTTCTTAAAATAAACTAAGAAAAGATATTTTTCTATAACAAAACCTATTGGCTGGATTTGTCTCTGAGTGTGTGTACCTCATTTATTGTCTATGTGTATGTAAAACAAATGCTTAACACTACTCCTTGGATAAGCCTACTGCTCGACCACACTACCACAAAATAGAGCATTAGTATTATCTATTTTTACCACTATTTTACCTCTAAGGGGAACCCTTGGACTCTGTGCATGCTATTCCTTACTTTGAAATAGCACATACAGAGCCAACTTCCTACAAATGGTTTCTGTGCTCGAGTCATTCATATCTGATCTGCAACTCATGCTTGCGGGTTATAGAAAAAGACTTCCACCTGCATCTACCCTTGCACAACAGGTAACTACGCGGGCAAGGTCACCAGTGGCTCTACCTTTTACACCAGTACACAGACCTTTACCACTGCCCAACTCTAACAGACCTCAAACGGCCCTCCTTCAAGTCTCAGCAACATCTGATGACAGGGAGAAAGGAGAGCTCCAAGACAACGCGGAATGGGATGATTATCTACTATCCACACCATCTTTTCCTTCTCCACCAGTTGATTCCCCACCAGAGGATGTTCCATGATTTATTGAAAAGAGCTGCAAAAAGATTTGCACTTCCTATACCCACGAAGCGGACAGATTGCTTCTTTTACGACTTTAAAGAGCCCTTTCAAAAAAGCTTAAGGGCCATACCCATAGTCGACTATGTTTGGAAGGAGGGCCTTAAAGTGATGAGCAATCCAGCCACTGTTACTGCTGTTCTTCTGCGTCTGGATAAAAAATACAAAGCTCCAGAGCACGGACCTGCCTGTCTAACTGGGCATCCTAGACCAGACTCTGTAATCAGTCAGGCAGCCTAGCGAAGATCAAAACATCCTTCCGCTCCAATACCAGCACCCCAGACAAAGAGGGTGGATGACTTGACAACATTGGTAAGTGTTTTTCGTCGTGGTCTACTCTAATGGCCAGGGCGTCCAATTCCTTGGCTCTCTTAGGCAGGTATGATAGGCAACTATGGTCAGACATCGCCCTATACCTAGACCAACTACCAGAGAAAGCGAAGCAGAGGCAAAGAAAATCCTGCAGAAAGGAGAACAAACTTCAGCATAGGTAATCGACTGTGCGAGATAAATATCGTCATTACAGACTTTCACCAGGTAAGGAGACAGGGTTGGCTTCATGCTAATTTGTTCTGGACAGAGGTCCAAAATAAGGTCCTGTATCTTCCATTCGATGGGGAGGCCCTGTTGGGCAAACATATAGATGATGTCCTGCAAGCGATAAAGACTGATACAGACACAGCAAAGTCCCAAGGGACTCTTCAATTCAGAAAGCAGCCCTTTCTTGTTGCCAGAGGGAGAGGCTTTCCATCATACAGTGGAGGCTTTCAGCAGTACAAATATCATGCTTACTCCTCTTCTTACCAACCATTTAAACCTCTGTACCCTCAAAAACAACCTCCACAGGCCACCTATAGACCTGTGTCTAGAGGTAGAGGAGGACGCCAAGAAAAGGACACAAATCGTCAACAATGACTTTACCCAAACTCCGGCTACCAGGATTTCCTTGACTTCCAAACTAGGAGGGAAGATTTCCCATTCCATTCGGCATTGGCAGGACATTGCTTTGAACCAATGGGTCCTAGATCTTGAACAATTTGGTCACACTCCGAAGTTTTTCTGCAGATTCCAACAGCAAGATCTCTTCATACCCCCAACCAAAATCACATCTCCCTATTCAAACGGGAGGTACTGTCCATGCTGTGAAAGTGAGAGAGATCAAAAGAGTTCCTGTTTCGGACAGAGGGAAGGGGATCTACTCCTGCTTCTTTCCAGTTCGGAAGAAGTGGAAGGAATGGCACCCTGATTATAGTCCTCAGGGACTTAAAAACATACCTGAAAAAGCAATAATTCCGTATGATAAAAGTTCAGGAAATCCTCCCACGTTTGAATCCTGGGGTTATATGTCCACTCTTGACCTTCAGAATGCTTACTTTCACATCCCCATCCATCCATACCACAGAAACTTCTCAGATTCACGATAGCCGGAAGCCATTTTCAATTCAGGGTTCTCCCATTTGGCCTGAACTCAGCCCCCAGGATTTTCACAAAGTGTCTGGCCCCAGTTGTTGCGTTCCTAAGAAAACAGAAAGATCAGGTGTTTCCATATTTGGATGATTGGTTAGTCAAGGCTCTGCCAAACTAGACGCGCTGAGATCAACAACAGCCTGTGTAACACTGTCCAAAGAATTGGGCCTCACAGCCAACATGAAAAAACAAATTTTCAATAATCAAAAAACATCACTTTTGTGAGCGCAATATTGGACACTTTGCTCAACAAGGCTTTTCCTACAAAAGAAAGACATTTAAAACTAATAACATTAGCAGAACCAATTCAAAGAAAAAAGTCTCTTTCAGGACGCCTCTACAAGTCTCTATTGGGAAGTATGTCATCTTACATTCCTCTCATTCCATTTTGCCAACTGCAAATGTGACCCCTTCAGGAGCAATTGGACAACCAGTGGGCACAATCAAGAGGTTCCTTTGACAATACCATCACAATTTCAAAGGCAATGGTCAAGGCTCTAGCTTGGTGGACTCAGAGTCTACCTCTGTCAGTCGGTCTCTCATTCACCTCCCCACCTTCTCCATGTGTCATCACTACTGATGCCTCCCTGGAGGGATGGGGAGCCTATCTTTAAGACCTGCAGGTCAGAGGTAAAATGGAAAAGACAGAACAAGGACTCTCACATCAATGTGCTCAAGCTCAAGACAGTACACCTGGCCCTTCAGGCATTCCTTCCAAGAATAAAGAACTCCCCAGTCTTGATACCGACAGACAACACAACAACAATGCACTATATAACAAACAAGACAGGGCTAGGTCTCTTCTCCTGTCTTGCGAATCACAACGTATTTGGAATTGGTACATCCTTCATGGATTGCATGTTCCAGGAAGGCAGAATGTGTTAGCAGACACTCTCAACAGATTGAAAATATCGAACGATTAATGGGAACTGGATAAGGAGACATTAGACCAAGTCTTCTCTCAGTGGGGAAAGCTGAAGCTCGACCTATTTACAACTCCCCAGAACACCAAATGATGATTCTTCGCGAGTCAAGATCACCATCCGGGATCATGGGGGAATGCATTTTTGAAGGCATGGTCCAGAATACATGCTTACACTTCTCATTCAGAGAGTTCTATCAAAGATCAAGACAGAGCCTTGCAGGATAAGCCCCTGCGTGCCTGTGCCAGCATTGGTTCACAGATCTGCTGCTTCTCTCTGAGAGCCCACACATTCAGTTACAGACATCGTTCCTCTTCATGATGTGCAAGGGTCAAGTACTGCATCCACATCCAGGATCCTTCACCTGTTGGCTTGGCTCCTGAACACAATGAATTTGCCCACTTAGACATCGCTCCCGATTCTAAAGATATACTCGCCAGAGCCGAAAACACAAACAAAATCTACTGTCATAAGTGGAAGAGATTTTGCATATGGTCCCAGCAGGCTCAAATTCATCGAATATCGTCATTACCTGAACAGGTCCTTCCATATCTGCTGTACTTGGCATGCTCTGGATTGGCTCACTCTTCCTTCAGGTTGCACTCAGCTGCAATATCCTGATACAGACCGTGAGGAATCAGCATCTTTATGATCTGCTGGAATTATCAAACAATTCCTGAAATGTCTCTTTCGATGGTTCCCACGGGTCAGACCACCCTTCCATCTTGGCAGCTGATTACAGTGTTATCACAGTTGATGAAGCATCCATTTGAACCTATTCAGAAGGCAGATCTAAAATTCCTTTCGTGAAAGGTCTCTCGTGTTGTGGCTCTCACCTCAGCTAGAAGGGTCATTGATATCCAGGCTTTTACTACACAAGACCCTTATCCACAATGTAAGGATGATAGAGTAATCCTCCGGACGAATCCAAGGTTTGTTCCCAAGTTTCCTTCGGACTTTCACATCAATCAACCAGTCATTCTAAAATCATTCTTTCTAAACCCTACAACACCCACCGAACAAGCTCTTCATCCTCTAGATGTCAAAAGATGCCTCAAATTTTATCTGAACAAGACCAAAGGTTTCAAAAAATCTAATCAGTCGTTTGTGGCATTCAGAGTTCCAAGAAGAGGACAGGGACAGCCTGTCTCCAAGCAAGGTATTGCTAGATGGATATCTAGCATAATTCATTTCTGCCACCGAATGGCAGGAAAGCCTTTCCAGACCAAGACACATGCTCACTCAACTAGAGCTGTAGCCACCTCAACAGCACTTTTTGCTGGTGTGCTGCTTCATGACATTTGCAGGGCAGCCACCTGGAAGAAACGACACAACTTTAAGAAGCACTACTGATTAGACGCGATGCCTCAAGGTGATGTGGCAATGGGTCAAGCTATACTTAGACATCTGTTCCAGTAATGGTGAGCTTTTTCCTTTTTCCCCCCACCATCCAAATATTAGTTCCCCACATTGGTTAATGTTAATTTCAAATTGCCTGATCATAACAACATAAAACTATATGTATCCTTGCTTTTTAAGTAAGATTCAAATTCCTTTTCTTTCACATAAAGTATTTACATGTCTTAATAAATGTTATATATATGTGTAACATTACAATGTGCTCTACTACTGCTAGCTACTCTGATTCAAGCATGTGAATCTATAAAATTTCCAATACTGGGGTAAGAAAATAAGTTACTTACCAGTAACTGTAGTTCTCCAGTATTGGAATCTTTCATAGATTCACATGCTACCCTCCAACCTCCCTTGCGAAGCTCACTGTTATTCTCCATCTATCTTTGGTTCTCAGACATTCGTGATTTGGAAAATCTGAGGGACTGGAGCTTCTTACAGGAGTGTTCTAGATGGCAAAGCAGCCTGATTGGCTGTAACCTATCTTTGGCTTCCTTTTTTAAAATTGACTAGGATATGTTACTAAAGTGAAGGGCCTATGGCCTTCATGCACTATACTTAGCATTGAATTGCTGGTATAAGGTACCTGTGATTCCCATCTTGACAACGGGAAATGATTCAAGAGTGTAAATCTATGAAAGATTCCAATACTGGAGAACTACAGTTAGAGGTAAGTAACTTTTCTTCTCTTTGAAGTTTGCCTACTTCAAATACACAAATGGGTATAAGTACTAGAACCCTGATACCACAAATTTAGAACACTTCTGGACTGAGGACATTCTGCCAGGAAGAAGAGCTGGATGCTCTATGAGGGAGTGCCACTCTGCTTGTTGCTTTGTTGTGCTGGGCCGCTGCTTCAATCCTGAGAGTGAAAGGAATGGACTCTGCTTTCGACATCCTGCTTTTCAAGGTTCTCCAGGGGCTTGAACTGAGATTGCCTGTTAAGAAGTCTAGGGTCATCAAAGACTTCACCTACTAGCACCTGGGCTCTCTCGCTGAGAGTCCTGACCTGCCAAGGGGTGCCAAATCCAGTTTGCTGAGCCCTTGCAAGTGAGCTCAGATGCAACCAAGAAGAAACCAAACACATTGATTCCAGAGCGACTTTGGAGCAGATGCCACTGCCTGCACAGGAGCCGTAGTCCCCACTGAGTGCAACAGTGCGACCTGCATCTCCGGCCCAATGCTGCTGCAGCCCCTCTGGAGTCTTGCCACAGCGTGAGTCCCAAGTGCCTTGTCACCGACGTCTGTGACACCTGACTCCAACTCCGCCGCAGCACCTTTGGCCCTGTGGTGTGATTGTGACACCGCAAAGACGATGCTTTGCATCTTGGCCTGCTGGATTTATCAACCCTGTCTTGTCGTAAGGAAACACAGGGTTTGCAACCGACTCATCATCTCCCCTGCAACCATAAGGAACCAACACCACACATCCCCTGCCTAGCAGTGAGGAACCAATGCCTAACCTCTCTCGTAGCGCTAAGGAACCAACGTCCCACCAGCTCCAGTGACTTCTCACCTACCCGGCTCAGTGTCACATCTTTGTTTGCTGACCTGGGGTCCGTGCAACTCCATGACCAGTCCACACTCCCTCGCGAGTGGCATCGGACTGTTGGGAACGACTACGTCAAGAACCGATGATAGCCGCAGTTGGAGCTATTGTGTTGCTAAAAACTATACTAAGATTGAATCTTTGGAAATTCATATCTTTACTTTTGTATGTTGGATTTTTGTCGTTGTGGTCTTGTTTTACTCAGATAAATATTGGCTATCTTTCTGCACTAGTGTGGAGTACTTCTGTGGTGTTTTCACTGTTATTGTGTGTGTATCCAAATATTTTGTACATTGCCTCCGAGATAAGGTTTACAGTTTGTGCTAATCTACTTAAGGAGGTGAGCAGGGGTTATCTTAGCTGTGTGACTCCCTTACCCTGACTAGGGTGAGGGGCCCTACTTGGACAGAGTGCAAACCACTGCCAAATAGAGACCTCATTTCTAACAAATGGTAAAATCTATTTTGGGTAGGGAAGAAGCCGAGTTTGAAAATAGATAAATCGTATGGCTCCATAAAATGCGGTGGGCTTATATTACCACACATTGCGTTATACTAGCCATCTTTTTCTAATAACCCCAATTAGTTACTTTTGACAGAACACCTTTGAAACTCGACTGTGGAAGAGAATGGAAAATGCACTTCTAGGTGGAATAGGTGGCATCAGAACCCTATATATGAATGACAAAAAGTGGCTGGTCTCCAAACACCCAATCCTGACTGCCATGCCACTCACTTGGCGGGAAGCTTTTTGTCTATTAAAAACAGCTTGCTACATGTAGCAGTGCCATTAGGGTTATTGGTAAGTTCTGAATTGGGGGGAAAAAAGAACCATTTTGGTCTGCTTTCTTTGTGAGAGAGTAAGTCAATCCATCAGCTTTTTGTTGCTGAGAAGGTGAACTAGTTCCCGGAAGCAAGCATAGGCTTTAGATTGCGTGAGATACAACAAGGCGATACTAGCAGTTGTCACGCTGCTTCAGTAGAGTATTAGAGTCCCTCCCAAAAATCTTGTATGTTATATCTAAGCTATTGACATATTTCTAAATGTGAGGGGCCTTTAAGGTGGTAGTTTCTTGCTAGATTAAAACTCCTGACAGATTAAGCTTTTTCATGTTTAGTATCATTCTCACTCAAGGAGTGGTGGTCCCATATACTGCAGATAGCCTACACAAATGAAGACTGGTCAGGACTCATGCAGATGCACGATAAATGCTTGAAAGAAGCCAGGCTAAAACTAGGGTACTAGGGGATTCTGCACCATTGGCACTGGTCTTCATTGAGACTAGTCAATTAGGATCTGTTGTCGCTCAGTGAGGTGTGTCCAATCTAATTGTGATATTGCACACAGTTTGGGAAAGTCAGAGATTGAGAACTTTATCGGCAGGTATTTGTCGGGTGATGAAGAGAGTATTTAATATTCCTAGTGAGTTGGCAGGCCCTGCAGCAATACTGCATGAGACAGTGGTTCTTAACCTTTTGACATCTGAGGACCCCACACTTAAACTTTACTGGAGACCGGAGACCCCACTGAAGTATTATTGGAAGTGATGACCCCCCCCCCACTGAGTAATTACTGGAAGCAGGGGAGCCTGGTCTATGCATTTGCAATGATATGAACCACTAAACTATACACAAATAGTACAGAAGCAAGCATTCCTCAACCAAATACACAAATGATGAAATAATGTATTTCATTCACAATCAAATATAACAAAAATCTAAATTGTTATCTTGATAGGAGGGTTGGATAGTTTCTAAATTCAATTGAGGCTACTCCTTGTCCATGCTCTATTCTGTATGAATCACTTGCACTTCTCTCACAAATCAATCTAAGGCCCGTATTTATACTCCGTTTGCGCCGAATTAGCGTAGTTTTTTTCGACGCAAATTCGGCGCAAATCTAATGCCATATTTATACTTTGCCGTTAGACGCGTCTAGCGCCAAAGTACGGGCAAATAGCGTAATTTTTTTGCGTGAACGCCTTCCTTGCGTTAATGAGATGCAAGGAAGGCGTTCCCGTCCAAAAACAGACGCACATAGCGGTGCGTGGTATTTATGCTCCAGGGCAAAAATCACTCCCGCACGGCAGGCGGTGCAAAAAAAATGGCGCAAAGCACGAATAGCGTGAAATTTTAACGCCTGGGTCAGGGCAGGCGTTAAAATGGGGCAAACACACCTGTACTTAATCAGAACACACAGAACAAACAACAGAGCAGCAGAGCAGCAACAGGGAGACATGGAGGTGCTTTTTCTTCAACGTGCACGTAGACGCAGAGCCCTGCAGCAACAACAGCAGCCACAACAACAACAGCAGGGACCCCAAAGACAGCGCAGAAGGCAGGAGAGGATATTCCGCCCACGAACAACCCTGCATGGCCTCAGGGAACGAGACATCATCCAGAGGTACCGGTTGAACTGGCAGGCCATTCAGCAGCTGCTGACAAATATTGAACAGCAATTGGCCCCCACTTTAGTGACTCCACTCCAACAGAAACAAAGCTGCTTGCCGTACTTCACCTGCTGGCAAGTGGCTCGTTTCAGACAACTGGTGCCCTGGTTGGTGGAATCTCACAACCATCTTTCTCCGCATTCCTGCCTAAAGTACTGGATGCCATCATTGGACTGACACCCCGCCACATCTGCTTCCCTAACACACTGCAGAAGCAGCAGGAAACAAAACAGGGGTTCTACGCCATCAGTGGCTTTCCGCACGTCCTTGGTGCAATCGACTGCACACACGTACGCCTTGTGCCACCTGCTGCGAGTGAACACCTCTACCGCAACAGGAAGCACACACATTCCATCAACGTGCAGGCCATAGTCGATCACCAAGGACTGATCAGCAACATTGTGGCTAAATATCCTGGGAGTGTACATGACGCATTCATCTTCCGTCACTCCACCATCAACTAACACTTCCAGGATGGACGGTATGGCAATGGACTACTTGTTGGTAAGGACAAAAATCAACTTATATACTCACTGCACAGAAACCCTCTGGGATAAACAACCCATACACCACAATAGCAACACCTAGACAGGAACACACTGAGGTACTCACATCACTAGCCATGTGTCACAAGTCACCATTGAACCTCTCACACATTTGAATTTACTCCACAGCTTAGTGTGAAGACATTCATGACTGTGGTTGCCTAAATGTCACCTTGCAAATTGGAAGTCTCACAATAACCTGTACACTAATACAATGCATAACTTTTAAGGGATGGGATGGCCTGGCTATGTTCATATGAACGTTTCTAATACCCTTTCATGTTTCAACTCTGCATGGAACTATCATCACACCCCCAGTGAGGACACATGGACACCTGTGTCACAAGTCACAATGCAAGGGAGGGCACACTGTACTTGAGAAACCAATACATCCTGCTGACAAACAGTTAGACAACAAACACTTGCTCAGCCAAGGAAAAAAAACAATGCCAAAGTTTCCACCAACAACCATAGGTTGTCACATTAGTACACAAAATAGTCACAGACAACACAACTACTGCCATCAAAGATACGTACAACAGTGCCTCCTACATCTAATTGATACCATTCTGTGTTTCTCTTTCAGCTGATCAGGGGTATGGCATCCAGCCTTGGATAATGACACCATATGGGAACCCAAATACTGCTGCTGAGCGGGCATACAATGACGCCCACAAGAGGACCCGCAGCATTGTGGAGAGGACCTTTGGGATACTAAAGTCAAGGTTCCGCTGCCTTGACATCACTGGCGGAAGCCTACTATACTCCCCAGAGATGGTATGCAAAATCATACTCACTTGTGCCATATTACACAATATTTGTGTACAAAGGAACATTCCCCTCCTTGAACCGGACCCAGACATGCCTGAGGATGATGATGAGGAGGATGCTGGCCTGCAACAGGAGGGGGAACAACCTAACACCGCAGCAGGAGTGCGTAGGCGCCAACAGCTTGTGAACATTTTTTTTACTTAAGTTATTATAATCACTTGTATTCCACACTTGTAAATAAACACAGATCACAAACACCACATCATGCTTTGGCCTATTCATTTCTGACCACCTTTAGTTTGAAATGGCTGAAGATGAATGTCGTCTCATTGATCAAGAATGCCATTAAAATTCATCACACCAAAAATAAACATCACAACTGTATGCACAGAGGGTAGGATGTGACATGTTACATTACCATACACAGAGCCCAACAAGAGTACAAATGTGACAATTACACATGCCGGATCCAAACAACTGAAACAGTCTCTCATCCAGCCCAAAATTGGAGATCATTTGCAAGTCACATCACACGTGTTCAGAGACAGGGTGGGACCATCCATGTGTACGTGAACATGTCATCAATGGCTTCTCTCAAGTGTATGATGTGAGCAATACACAATTGCAACAACATCAGCTGCCACTAACTCAGGAGGAGACCTTGAAGTTACAGTGACAACATACACACAGACAGGTCATACTGGATCCACATTCCCACACACATGTACACATATGTCATACAACCAACCTAATATTTGAAAGTAGACCATCACAGTTGTGTCCCAGTTTGAACCTAGCAGAAAGATTGTAACATGACACTAAACCAGTTTATGCAGAAAGGGACACAGACAAGCAAAACAATCTTCGCATTATCACATCGTGAACGCTGAGAGTCTTGCAAACTTAGGGGGTCATTCTGACCCTGGCGGTAATTACCGCCATGGCGGAGGTCGGCGGTAGCACCGCCAACAGGCTGGCGGTGCACCGATGGGCATTCTGACTGCGGCGGTTCAGCCGCGGCCAGAAACGGGAAGTCGGCGGTGTACCGCCGACTTCCCGCTGCCCTTGAGAATCCGCCATGGCGGCGGAGCGCACTCCGCCGCCATGGGGATTCTGACACCCCCTACCGCCATCCTGTTCCTGGCGGGTCTCCCGCCAGGAACAGGATGGCGGTAGGGTGTGCCGCGGGCCCCTGGGGGCCCCTGCAGTACCCATGCCAATGGCATGGGCACTGCAGGGGCCCCCGTAAGAGGGCCCCACAAAGAATTTCAGTGTCTGCTTTGCAGACACTGAAATTCGCGACGGGTGCAACTGCACCCGTCGCACCTTCCCACTCCGCCGGCTCCATTCTGAGCCGGCGTCCTCGTGGGAAGGGTGTTTCCCGCTGGGCTGGCGGGCGGACTTTTGCCGTTTGCCCGCCAGCCCAGTGGGGAAGCCAGAATGACTGCCGCGGTCTTTTGGCGGGAACCGCTTGGCGGGCGGCGACCGCCGACCGCCGCGGTCAGAATGACCCCCTTAGTCATATGAAAATGGTATGCAACTTAGCTCCAAATCATCATTACTGCAAACGTCAAATGGGCTAATGAGATGAATGAATGGTCAACAGTCATTCATACCATATGGCCTTACATTCGCCCGCTGCTGCAGGTTTGCCAGGATATGATAAAAATACTCCATGGATACAGTAGCTATTCTGGATGGTCAAATCCTAGGGTGCTGGGGGCCTAACTCCACCTCTACCACCCCCAAAACATACAAGAATCATGTACTTGTGAACTAAACACATGCATAAGGCACATGTGTGGCCTCCATGTCACAAGTCCTACACAAATATGAAACACAAAATCATAATGGGACATGGTCAGCCCCATAAAAACTGAAAGTGACTCTCCCACTCCCTGTTAGGACTACAGATAAAAGCATCCCCATCATAAAGGTGGGGACATTTTGGAGACGGAATACATAATGGTATCAAAAACCTCATTTCAAAATAGCCATCAGCAATTACACCAAATATGTTGTCAAATATGGTCAATACATTAGTTAACGTATCCCAAACATCACAGTGTGAAGGCCGTCTATACATAAAAGTACGGACATTTGTCATATACAAACACAAATGTGTCTCACATCGCACCGTTTTACCATGACAAATCACCTTTCCAAAGCTAAACACATGAAGACATTTGGATAAATTTGCTCCATATTCTACGCATACAGCATGGCCGTCATAATTTGTTCATGTACATGAGTGCACACAATGCAGAGTCAGATACAAATGTATCCAAAGGTGTCTTGATATTTCACCTTCAAATTATTATTTACATCCACAATATTTTTGACTCAGCATCATGTGCACTACTGTACGTGTAAAAAAAAACACGCTCATGATGTATGCGTGGTAAAAATGACGCTATATGCACAATATATTGGTCATTTCATGTACAGTATTAATTATTAATATTCATATCATATTTTTTGACTCCGCATCATGTGCACCACTGTACGTGTAAAAAAAATGACGCCCATGATGTATGCGTGGTAAAAATGACGCTACATGGACAATATGTTGGTCATTTCATGTACAGCATTAATTATTAATATTCATATCATATTTTTTGACTCCGCATCATGTGCACCACTGTACGTGTAAAAAAAATGACGCCCATGATGTATGCGTGGTAAAAATGACGCTACATGCACAATATGTTGGTCATCTCATGTACAGTATTAATTATTAATATTCATATCATATTTTTTGACTCCGCATCATGTGCACCACTGTACGTGTAAAAAAAATGACGCCCATGATGTATGCGTGGTAAAAATGAAGCTACATGCACAATATGTTGGTCATCTCATGTACAATTTGAAAAAATAATATTCATATCATATTTTTACACTCCGCATCATGTGCACTGTAATGCGTCAAAAAAATATGACGCACATCTGTGTATGCGTGAAAATATGACGCATTACGCGAAAATAAAAACGGCGGCCATTTTATGCAGGAAGTGATGTAATAGGATATCCTGTTTACCAAATCTGTACTGGGAGTTGACTTTCACTTTCACTTTGCAGTCTCAGAGTTATCTAGACTGTGTGGTTGTGTGAAAGGTGTTGTCCTGTGTTTTACTGCTTTAGTGTCCTGTGTGCCTTGTATTTTGTCTTTGTGTCAATCTTTTATTGTTGTCTAACATTGTCTCAGTCTGTTTAGTGTTATTTTGTCTATACCTGTGATAGTTTGTATTGTCTGTGGGAGTCTGTTGTGGGTAGCATAGTTTGGGGGGTTAGTTGGGCTATTTTTCTCCTTCTTCTTTTTCTTTCACACCTCTACCTTTCCCCATTTCCCACTTTTTCTTTCATTTTTCTTTTGTACTTTTTTACACCTCTCATCATGTCAGGTAGGCCTCGCCTGTCCAGGATGGGTGAGGACGAATTGGGGGGCTTCATATGGCTCGTAAGCCATTTCCTCCCACTGATGCTGGAGGCTGGGGGCCGTGTGATACAGGGGTATCACACGGAGGCGAGGAAAATCCGTTGGGAGAAGGTGCGCCATCACCTGGTCCGGGTCTACGGGAGTCTGAGGAATATACATCAACTCAAGCACCGCTGGGCAGATCTGATCAGCAGGGAACAGGACCTGCTGGACCACCTGGGACTCCGGATTGGTGGCTATGTTGGTGAGTACTAATCAATTACATGGGAATAATAGGAATGTGTGCGTGAACATGTGATGATTGGTAGCCAATCTGCAAAATAAGTAGCTGACTGCGTGTTATGCTAGGGAAACCTAGGCCCATGGGCATACACATAAATCCCCATTTTTGCTACACATGTACACCCAATAACAGCAGTAAAATGCAACATCTATTTGTATTTTGCTAAGTAGCCCCCTCTCTGCGTCACAAAATGATGCAAATGCTGCGCTACAAAGGTATACATATGTGTCCAAATGTGTATTTGTTGCCGGATGTGTATGAAGACCTATGCTACCAGGCCGATGCCTCATTTTTGCAACACATACCAGATGGCTGTAGCTGCATGGAATGTACTGTTGCATTTGTGTCTGAAAAGCAACACGTGAACTGCTCTATTTGTACTCTACTGGTCATAATGGCCAGTGAGTACGTCATGTAGAAACAACATACCTACATATGTAGACGCCATAGCTAGACCGAAAATTGCAAACACATGATGATGCTACACCTGTGTGTTGCCTTCACGTCACATGAAGTTAGTCATGTTGTCCACACATATGTCACATGTGTGTCTGGTTGCTGTGTGTTGAACCTGTCCACATAGCCTGTTTGATTGTGAGTGGTCATGCAGTCCTCATGGAACCAGTTGTGGAATGTTTCTCTCTGGGATGCACATGCTGAGATGTATGGATCACATGATTGTTGGGGCCTACTAATGGAGGATTAACTTGGACGACACATGACTGTCCTGGCCACTGCATGAGTGTAGTAGGGTGTGTCACTGGAGCAGGAGACTCATCCAATGATAATCTAGAATACCAAGTCAGCCAGGCAGGATGAGCATGTGTGAAAGTGTATCATTACCATGTAATATTCACACACTGTCATTGTAACAGAAATTATTTGTCTGTTCACCCAGTCTGAGTATAATCTTCCTTTCATGCTTTACAGGTGGACCAGCCCCGTACACCGTTGGTGAGGTGGCCCATTTTGACGACCCCGATACCTACAGTGAGTGTTGCCTAAGTGCTATTTACATTGTTTGGAAATGAAGCATGATGGATTACTGTGTGTTCAGGATAATTCATGATTTGATGTGCTGGCCGTTCATTGGCTTTGTTGTTTTGGTGTGATATCAAATTGGAATAATGTTTCTGTAAAGCAATACCTAGTCATCTCTCAGATTGAGGGGCAGTAGGTCATTCAATTAGTGCGACAATTGGGAATAGCATGACTCATTTTGAATACACTGGTCAATGTTCGACTTGGTCAGGAACTTGCCATTAACTGAGTCAGCATATCAGACTGACAGTCTCCCAGATAGCTTAGGCACATGGCTTCGATGACAAGTGCTTCTTCCTAGTTGTGGATGGACTGTGTACACTGTAGGTCGGATCTTCCGGGGGCATGTACTTCCACAAGGTGACCTCGAAGTGTGTGTGACTTGAGTGCAATGGCCTAGGTGTTCTGTTGAATCATGTGAATGGGTGTTCTACCTCCTCTGTGTGTGTTGTAAAACATGCCTCACTAATAGTATGTTATGTTGGGCTAAGTCATATCATTTTGACATGTGTGGACCTGGGATGTGACAAGGTTGGGCTGACTCCAACGTGTTGCTAGCCCTTCATAGGTGTTGTGTGTGTGAAGGCACATGCTTGTTGAACTTTCTGTACACTCCTGGTTGTGCATTGATCATGGGATTGTTGTTTGTTCTTCCCACACCACCCACAAAGACTGGGATGTTACTGTGAAACAGGGTACCTAGGACTGTAGCAACCAGTATGTTACACGTACTTAACACCTTTTGTGACTTGAGTTTGTACCTAGGTCCAGATGTAGCAAAATGTCTACACATTGCAAATATCATAATTTGATGTTAGTGATTTGCAAACGTCTGTTTCCTAATCCGAAATGTTTTTGGTGGTCATGTACATATTCGCAAAATGCTTTTCTAAATGAAAAAAATAAAGGAGTTTACCAGCCCTACTTGCAAATCACAGTGGTAGGCAATCCCATTTGCTAACGAGTATGTGGTTGCAAAGTGAGTAGCTGTTATCATCCACTTGAAGTGGATGCTAACCAACTTGCTGACTGGAAGGGGTCCTCATTGTGAACCTTCACCTTTGTGAGTGGACCAAAATACTCCTGCACAAAACAGCCAGTGGTCTAGGGGAGCAATAATTATTGTGTAAATTACGAAACATCAATTGTTGTGAATTTAAACAAATCGCAGCTCATTTTCCTTTCAGATAAAGGGCCTACACTTGGTGACAAATAACTTGCTTCATTTAAAAGCAGTCACGTCTATGGAGTTCTGCTGTTCCCAGCAGGCCTCCATCCCCGTGAGTGCCCATAGTTGCTAAGGTGGTGCAAGTTGGAACCCACATCATTGATGTTCATGAGGTGGGATTTAGGGACCCCATAGTGACTCGCAGACGGTGTCAGAGACACCGTTCAGCTTTGCAATTTGCTAGTTGATTTCCCATCAATTCCTACATCTGGCCCATAGTGTCGACATCTGATTCATGGCCAGGGGTTCAATCTTAGCACACAACTATTTCGAAATGCCATTGAGTGAGGAGTGTGATTCTTATCACATAGAATGACATATGTAGTGAAGTCAGTATGCGGACGAGCTGGTGCCATAATGTATAATGCCTTAGGTATGAATTGTATGAGTAGTTTAGGGTGATGTCATCCATCATGTAGAGACATGGATATGCTATATGTGATATGCCCTTCAGTATGCATGATTCACATGTACTTCCTCTGAGCCTTCCCGTGAACTATGTTGTAACAATTGCTGCAACCAATACATTGCTAGTAATGGACAAATTACCCATTGTGGTATTCAACCCACTGTAAATTCTATGCTCAATATTTGCCTTTTCTCTTCACAGCTGCAAACCTGAGTGCCGCAGCTCGCAACCAGTTTGAGCGCCGGGCAATGAGGTACAGCCACATCCTGCAGGTGCAGTGTGGGTATCGGAAGATGGCCCGCAGATACAATTCGGAACGGGCCTCCGGGGCGTGGTATGCCACACCACAGGCTCCCCCAATGGTGCCCCCAACAACCCCCGCCACTACATCCACCAGGTCTGGCCAAGTGGACCCAGCAACGGACCAGGCATCCTCATCCAGACCTGGACCCAGCCGTGTGGTGGGAGCAGGGCAGTCCCGTGCCCACACCACTCCACCAACACAATCCACCTCCACCGGCACCCAGACCTGCACTGACCCTCCGATCAACCCAGCGGACTTCCACGCATTGTCAAGGAAATTGGACAGGTTGATTGCCAAAGTTGACACCCTGACGGAGGACATGGCTGAGGTGAAGAAGAAGGTGCGCTCCATCCGGCGAACAGTACGGAGGCCAAATCAGTAGACATTTTGCCCTCCAGAACTTTTACCCCTCCCCTCTCACCTCTTTCCTATTTCATACTGTTAGTTGGGTTTGGGGGGTTAGTTATAGGATAAGTGTAGGAAATTAGCTTAGTTAGTGTTAGGTAAGAGGGTGGGGGGTCCTTCTTCTTTATATCTTATCTTTTTGTGTGATTGGCAATGTTGGGATTCCTGTTTAAAAAAAAAATTAAAAAAAATATATATATATATGTTTGTTTAGGATAGTGTAGTATGTGTGTAGGTTAGTAAGTGTTGTCCTGCATGTGTCTTGTCTCATAATGGTGGGTGGGGGGTTGATGTTTAGATCGTTTCGTTACATGTGTAGAGTAAGTTTAGCTTCGGTCAGTTAGGGACAGTTGTGGGTTAGTAGTAGTCAGGTTAGATTAGTGTAGGTTTATCTTTCCCTTAGTTGCCTCTTTTATTACTTATTGGAAATAAAAAATTTGTTAACCCTTTACCTGATGCGTTAGGTGCTACCTTTTCATGGCCTTGACATCAGTGTTTCAGAAAGTTTTAGTATGACATTTGTGTCCTATGCTCGCTATCCCCAGGCTATTGAGGTTTAACATGCCAGCTACCCGTGTGCTAACTTGGTAAGTATCCACCATGTGGGAGAGCCACCATTGGTAGTGTGCATAGATCATCAAGATTTGGGGTTGGTATGTATCCTACTTCACAAAGAGTGCTTCCAGAGTTGATTTTGTAGGTAAATAGATAGGTCGGACAGCATTGTGAAGTTCAGGGAGAGCTTTGTAGATGAGTATTTGTTCACACTCTTGTCTTGTTGCTGTCATTGCTGACCTACATCATGTGTGTACTGCTTGAGCATGACTTTCCTTCATGGTAGTATACACTGTAAGGGTGATTGATGCAGTGTAATTTGGTTATCATTCCTTTCATTTTACAGCATAATGTCTTGTTTTAGTATTGCAAGGTGCCTACATTTCTCAGCCACCATTAATTGTCTAGAATAGCTATGGATGGGGCCTCATTCTGAACAACACAGCATGATTGTGTGTGCTTAGTCCCTACATCAGTTATTTTCCTCAGTCTAGTAAAGCTATGATGCAATCCTGGCCACTGCACAGATGTTTCAGTATACATGAAATCAGGACAGTAGTATAGAGAATCGACATGGTTGCCACACAGCCACTTTGGAGTTATGTACTGCACAGTTGAAATGTGAAATGACACAGAGACACAATAGGTGTGCAAGTGATATTTATTTTTAGGTGGAGTAGTGCAAAAAGTCCATTAACAATGTTAGGTGAGTCCGTTCTGGTGCATTCTTAAATGGTGATCCTATTTACAGGGTGTGCATGATGCTCCTGACATGCTGGGGTGATGTCACAGACGGTGCAGAGGAACAGGAATTGCCAAATGGTAGGAGAGAAACATTTACAGCCAATGTGGACAAGTTAAACAGTAGATTGCCGAACAGTCATTGAGGGTAGTTGGAGTGAGGCTGGCATGTGTCAAAACGTAGGACCTTGGTCAGAGTAGGGCATGGTGCAGGGACTAGGGCTTCCGGGTACTCTTGCGAGTGAATGTTATCTGTTCCATGTCTTCTTCTTCTGATGTGTGTGTTGCCTGGTGTGTCCTTGTTGTTGTTGGTTGTGAAGGGGCAACACACACCTCAGTGTCAGAAGACATGGAGGCAGACATCCCGGGGGCTGATCCCTGTCCAGTTATGAAGGGCAGTACTGCAGCAAGGAGAGCGTGCTGGTTTTTCAGAATGGCAGCCACATCCCGATGGTAGGCAGCCAGGTCGGCCCTGAGGGGTTCCATGTTGCATTCGTGCACACGCTGACTGGCTTGCTGTTGGAGTTGTTTGGTCAACTGGATGACAGCTGTGCAGATTGCCTTCTGTGTTACTAAAAGTTCCTCCAACAGCGATGTTCTGGCTTGCATTGCAGCTGCCTGATCAGCAGTTGACAGCATGCACGAACGCACCCCCTCAAGGCTGGCTGCCATATTTTGCATCCCCACCCGCACCTCCTTGGCCAGCTCCCGCTGGACCCCAACGACTGTTCTTTCGAAGCTGGTGCCAGTGTCGTCAGAGTCCTCAGCTGTGTTGGAGCTGGCAGGTCTTACAATTGGGGTGGCGGGTGGTTCTACTGTGGTGGCTGCTTCTTCTTGGCTCCTCCTTGTTACTGAAGGGGGGGTTTGGAGGCTTTCGAGGACCATGTCAATGGTCTCTTGTGTGAGGTTGATGGTCTCGTCATCCATGTCATCAGGGAACTCATGGACAGGCATATCGGCAGGAGATCCGTGTTCCTCTGAAAAGAAACAGGGTACAATTAGTGTGTCTGTGTTGAGATCATTTAGCACTAAGATACAAGCCTTTGGATGCCTTAACTTTGTACTCTGATTTTGTCTTGGTATCTGCTGTCCGTCATAGGGCATTGTTGTAGGCCTATGGCCCACCTGTGTGTCACATGTATGATATGGAGCTATCAGACATGCCTGCCAGGTCATCTCTAGGTGTTGATTTGTAATTATTTCGGAATATGCATTTTTTTGTCCTACTCCTCCCTCGGTGTTTCACTATTGTTATGGAGGGACATTTGTTTGGGTGGGCTCTCATTATCCTACATGTGATTCTTGGCTTTCTAGGCAGCAGGATAGCTAATGGTGTGGGGGACTAAGTTTGACCCACTTGTAAATAACTCTGTCACCCAGATATTCTATTTAGCTCAGACAGACTAGCAGTGCCTCTGGTCTCCCACAACAGAGGAATGTTTAGAAGTCCAAGCCCATGACATCTTTGGGACTTCTCAGGGAAGTGGTGGTCACTCAGGTCCTACACATTTCTATCTTTTCCGGTATGTTCCCATACACAAATGACACAGACAGTATTTGTTTGATATGAAGTTTCATTGTACAACTGACTTGTAGGAATTTAGGTGTGAGCCCCAATAACCAAAACAATACACACAGTTAGAACTGAAATAGTCCGCAGGAGAGTAATACATTGGTACACAGCTATCATGGTGCCTAACAGTTTCTACTCTCCCTCTGCTTGTTCTATATATAGCACTGCATGTTAAGTTTGGAGCTTGGCTGTCTGAATCACAGGGGAGACATCATCCCTCATATCAGAGGAATGGGCTGGGATCTGGTTGTGCATCAGCAGCAAGGCAGGCAGCATCTAGATGTGATTTTCTGTTTGTAAACTCCCCCATGCGTGTCTTGGGACGAGGAAGTGAATTTAAAAGACATATGTCATTGTGATGACAAAGTTTCCCTACGCAGGAATGGCAAACCTTAACCCCTACCACATCTATCATCAACGAACCAGACTGTATCCTTGACTGGGGCACAGAGTGAATATGTTCTGGCAAACTCCAGTGCAGAAGTAGGCAAAACAGGGTGATTTGACTAATTGCCAACACCTTAGGACTGACTATTTACTACATTAACTGATAGGAAGGGCAATGAGATTCATTTAGTGCAAAGTGCTCTGAGGCACTTCGATGTGAGCAAATGAGTATAAGTACATTCAGGGTAAGATGCACAAAGGCCTCCAGCCTGAGGCTATTGCGCAAAGTATACGTTTCACTTGCCACGCTACACTTTGACTGACTGTGGGTGTTGTGACTGCCCTGCCAGCACACTTGCCTCACAGGCCCTGCACCATACACTTTTTATTCACATTGCATGATCTGTACATGTTAGGTGGCATGACCTATGTATGTCAATGTTAGGATGTGGTATGGATGTAAACATTGTTGATGTTTGTATCTGATGGGGTCTCATGTGTGTCTTACTGGATTGGCCTGTTTATCGTATGAATGTCCTATTTTTTGGTTAGACTGTGCAGATGTGTTTCATTGACCAGTTGCCTGTGTCCCCTCGTCAATGTTGTTGTCTGAGCAGTATGACATTTGTGATGTAGCATTGTTAGGCAGGCACGTGAGGGACCCTGACGTATGCAGCATGTGTGTGTCGTTAGTGCTGTGTGGCTCCTATTGCTGTTTACTTAGGCTTATGTATGTGTCAGTTATGGACATTCGGCATTTAAGTGTACTGGTACCTTTGTCTTATTTCTAGGAGTAGTTGCAGATGTCATCCTCACCCCCTAATTTAGGAATGTATGTTCCAGGGTGGGGTTCCTGCCATTTGGTACTCTAGCTGCCCAGAGATGAGAGGTGTTATTGTCAACTGTGGTGGCAGTTAAGTTGCAGTTGTTGTATTTGCTACTGCATTACAGGTAGGGACCTAGTTGATGGGGAATAGTTTGTGCAAAACAAGTGCCTGGATGTGGATTCAGGGTAGTGTCCTTCCCACCTGTCACTGGTTTCCCTTGGCTCTCTTGTTGTAATTACAGGATGTCCCCGTGGGACTGTAGTGGTGGCAGTATTTTGTCGTGCCCCGGCTATGGTCAGTACTGGCCATTCCCCCCTGCCGTGCCCCTTTCCCCATGCCACTTCATATATGTGCTAAGTTACATGCATTGTGTAGTAGGTATCCCCCCCCTGCTTACAGTCCCCATTATTGCATTGTAATTCCCCATGCGACTTACCCTGCATGTGCGTAGTGTCGTGGTAGTCTGCGCTGTCCAGTCCTTGTATCCCTGTGACGATCTCCTCCGGGATGACGGCTGCGACCATCTCCTCCATGTGGTCCAGGGCCTCCTGTTGTGCTGGACTCCCCCCTCCAGTCTGCATTGCTGCCTTCCTGTTCCTGGCCATTTTCTCTTTGGTCCTACGTTTACAGTCATGCCAGCGTTTCTTACACTCGGTGACTGTCCGGCGTTCTTCAGCCACACTGTTTATCTTGTCCACAATTTCTTTCCAGATGGCCTCTCTCCTACTGAGTGGCAATTTTGAAGATATGAAAAGTTGGTGCTGGTGTTCCGTCACCTCTTTCACCAGGATTTCCTGCTCCTCTGCACTGAAGCAACACTTTCTTTTTTTCTTTAACATGTCCTGGTTCCTGTATGCTTCCTCCTGGCTGGGTCCTGGCCTGCTCTCATCCTCCTGGGGTCTGTTGGGGCATCTAGGATCCATTTTGGGTCTCCTCACCTGTAAGTGCAGTTTTCGCGCAAAAATGTCACGCAATAGCGTGAAAAAAAACGGCGTTTTCACGATTGCGCTGTCGTAAATCGACCCACAGTGATTTGCGTCACTTTTACGTGGGTTTCCCTTACGACAGACCGACGCTGTTTGCGTCACGAAATAATGACTCCCACCTGTTGGTTGCGCCGCCGTACGTCAAAGTATAAATTTGACGCCCGAATGGCGCATCCAAATGGCGTTAGACGGCGCTAAATTTTTTGACGCTAAACTGCGTTAGCGCAGTTTAGCGTCAAAAAGTATAAATATGGGCCTAAGTATGTTAACTTAATTTTTAACCACCCATTTCAAATTTCTTCACATTTACAGAGCATTGTAAACTTTGAAATTGTACATTTGGCTTCGTTATTTATATACACTGTATTAATCCTAAATATTATTTAATTTTCTAAGTAATTGTGGACCCCCGAGTAGGTTTCGGAGAACCCAGGTTGGGAATTACGGGCACGAGCCATCAACATTCCCAGAGCTCTCACCCCAAGATGGGTGATGGCTATGTATGTAGCCACACTTTGTATTTTGGGACTATAGAAGACTGTAAGTAGTCCAGAAGTAGAATCGTGGATGCAAGAAATGTTCCATATAGCTTTTTAGCAAAATAATTTACCAATGAAATGTTAAGGTACCCAAATTTGAAAAGATCTGGGGTGATGTCATGGCAACCTGTGACCAGATTGACTGAACGTTTGTTTTCCTCAGAGACCCGTATGGTTGAGAGTTGATTTAGGGATCGTTGTTACTCCCTTATCACGGTGTGATATGCTATTTGGGAAGACGTCTGAAGTGAGTGAACAGCAGTGTCCCTAAAGTGCTTAGTTCCATTTGGTTATATTAGGCTTTCTACCTTACTTGACTAAATGTGATAGAGCAATATCATTTCCTATTTTCCTATTTTCATTGTTGGAAATGTTTGCAATATAATGATTTGAAGGCTAGAAACATGAATGGGAAGGTATAGAAGCTGGGCATTGAAAATAGAAAAAGGTGGAGGGGGGCGCTAAGACTAACAAACTATATGGAAGTATGTGTTTACCATGCTGTAAATATCACATAGAAATGTAACTGCTGTCTTTGGTTATACACTGGCCTGTGTTCTACAATAAAGCATTGGTAAAACTAAATTATATTGTAATTCATGTTGCTGCCATTGCCTGCCAAAGGCCCAGCAAAGAACAAACCCTGGGCTAATTACTACTACTAGCATGTGCACTAGGGACACTTGTATCATACGACAGAAGCTTCACTCTCAGTTCAGCCAAGAGCAGACATGCCAGGCATAGCACATGGGACAGACCTGTGCTGGCTAAGGGAAGGGAGTGAGTGGTGTACATGTTTGGTAAAAAGTGCACATGACCTGGGGATCTGCTGTTGATATTCTCAGCAGACACACAGAAGTTCTACCAGTGTCCATTATTACAGCTGGGCAGCACGGTTCTTGTGTGGGTTGGTGTTATGTTATTGTAATTGTGTAGAGTACAGCCCCCTTGGTGTGATATCACTTATGCCATTTGCCAAGCTAAATCAATCAATATTTGTATAGCACAGCACTGTCACCCTGAGGGTATCCAGGCTCTGAGGTTGCAGGGACTTAGTCAAAGAGCCAGGTCTTGAGCTTCTTCCTGAAGTCGGTCAGGGAGGGTGATGTTCGTAGGTGAAGGGGCAGCCCAGATCTTTGGCGCGGTGTAGGGGAAGGAGCAGCCTCCACTGTCACTGCAACAAATGTGAGGGACATGTGCCAGGGCGTTGAAACGTAGGCATGTGGAGAGTTTGTGGAAGTTCACACAGTGGTTGATGTAAGTCAGTCCCTGGTTGTGTAAGGCTGTGTAGGCATGCATGAGAATCTCAAACTGCAGTCTCTTCTGGATGGGGAGCCAGTGGAAGTCCCTGAGCTGGAAGGGGGGGGTGGTATGTGCTCTTTGAAGAGATCTAAGATAAGTACTGCGTTCTGTATGACCTGGAGTCTCTTAAAGAGTTCGGTGGAGATGTCAGCATAGAGTGCATTGCTGTAGTAGAGTCTGCTTGTGATGAGGCCCTGGGTGGCGGTCTTCCTGGTGTCAGTGGGGATCCATCTGAAGATCTTGCAGAGGGTGTGGATGCAGGATGCGAAGACTGCGTTGACTTGGCGTTTCATGATGAGTTTGCTATCAAGGATGAAGTCGAGGTTGCGAACGTGGTCATTTGGGGTGGGTGTATGGCCTAGCTCGGGTGGCCTCCAGCTGTTGTCCCATATTGGCTGTGTTTTTCCTGAAGATGAGCACTTATGTTTTCTCCAAATTAAGCTTGAGGCAGTTGGCTCTCATCCAGTCGGCGACACTGGTCATGGTGTTGCGGAAGTTTGTTCTGGTGCTGGAAGAGTCTTTGGTGAGAGGGAGGATGAGTTGTGTGTCTACGTAGGATATGATGCTGAATCCGTGGGATCTGATGATGTCAGCAAGCGGAGTCATGTAGGTGTTGAATAGTGTTGGGCTGAGAGGGGATCCTTGGGGTAAGCCAACAACGATGTTTTTAGGTTCTGAGGTGAAGGGTGGCAGGTGGACCCTTTGTGTTCTTTGTTCTTCCTGTGTGGAAGTGCGGGGGGGTTGGTTCTGACCTCTGCGTTTTTCCAATTGTTGGGGAAGGTTGCCATGGTGATGGAGGCATTGAGGATGTTGGTGAGTTCTTGCCCTATGTTTTTTGTATCCAGGTTGAAGAGGTGGTCGGGGCAGGGGTCACAGGGTGCCCCAGAGTGGATGAAGGACATGATGGTTGTGGTGGCCAGCGCGGTGAGCGATGTCCAGGAGGTGATGGCTTTGTTGGTGTGTGCAGGGTAAGTCGAAGCTGTTCAGGATGATTTTTGGTGGGTTGGAGGTCGAAGTTATTGTTGATGATGGCTATCTTGCTATGGAAATAGTCTGATAGGGTGTTGCAGAGTTCTTGGGAGGGGTGGATGGTGTTCTCTGTGGCTGAAAGGCTTGAAAGTTCTTTGACTATGTTGAAGAGTTCTCTCGAGCGGTTGGTGCTCATTCTGATGTGGTTTGTGATGGCAGCTCCCTTTGCGTCCTTGATAAGTTGGTGATAGCTATTGAGGGTTGCTTGGTAGGCCATTCAGTCGGGGGTGTTTTTGGTGGAGAGACATTGTTTCTCTAGATGTTTGCAGGTGAGTTTGATGGTTCTGAGTTCAGGGGTGTACCAGCTGACTTGCCTTGATGCTTTGTTGGTTCTGGTTGGCTTCATAGGGGTGACTGTCTGCGCATTTGGTGAACCAGGCGGAGAAGTTCAGGACAGCTTGTTCTAGGTTTAACTGGTATTTGGGATGGGTGGTGCTGAGAGCCTGCGCCCACTGGTCTCTCTCACTTTTCCCCAGCTGCGGTGGGCTGTTTTGGGGGCCTTGGTGGTCATGTTGTGGGTGCATGCAATGATGAAGTGGACTATGGTGTGGCCAGACAAGTGATCTCCGTGGTGTGGCTGTATTTGACTCTTGCTGGATGTGAATATTGGGTCCAGTGTGTGTGTCCCTTTGTGTGTGTGTGCGGGGGGGGGTGGGGGTTGGTGACCATTTGGGTAAGTCCGATGTTGTTAATGTTTTCCAGTAGGGTGGTGGTGGTGTTGAGGTCGAGGTGGAAATTGAGGTCACCGAGTAGAATGTAGTGTCTGGAGTTGATGTCTAAGGGGGCGATGAAGTTGGATATGGCGTCGCACAAAGTGGGCCAGAGTCCAGGGGGACAGTAGGTGAGGGTGCTTCTGATAGTGACCTTAGTGTTGGTTAAAAGTTGGAAGTTGAGGTTTTCCATGATATGTGTGGGGTCGTCTTCGGTGGTGGTGGTGGGGGTGCATCGGATGGTTACTTTGTGGATGATGGCAATGCCTCCCTAGTGTTTGTATGTGCAATCTCAGTATCTTGAGTCAGTCTGGCATTGTGGTGGCTATGTTGGGGTTTGATGAGGGGTTGATCCATATCACTGTGATGAAAATAACATTGGGGAGAGGCGAGGGTGGTGATGGTGTCGGTGCCCCAGATTTCAGTGTTATGTTTGCAGAGGGATCAGGCATTGAGGAGGATGCATTGAAGTGGTTCCGGGGCGCTTGCAGTCTTCCATGTGGGGTGGGAAGGGTCCAATGTGGGCAGGCAGTCCTGTGTTGCAGGAGAAGCAGCAGTGTTTGTAGGTGAAATGTCCTTCCGTTTTGCAGGGGGAGGAGGTGCAGCAGTGTTTGTTCTCTCGTCTGGGATTCAGGGTTCAGAGCTTGGTGGAGGAGCATCAGTTGGTGGTCTGAGGGCCAGAGTTCCTGGCGCTGGGCACGGACCGGAGCTGACGAGCTTGCCTTTGGCGTGTCTTTGATTGCCTGTCCTTAATGAAAACTCGTTATAGACTGAAGTATGATGCAATAGTTCCCACTGCAAACTGTAACGCACATTAACCTGTGAATAAGATGATTGAACTGAACAAGGAACTGATTTAGACAATGACAGTGATTTTGCCCAAGGTCACAAAATTTGCTGAAGTGAGGAAACAATTCAAAAAGTTCCCCTAGGACTGCCTAACTTAGCCATCAGCTTACTTTTCCTCCCTGGCTTCACATTTCTGTACCACATGAAGTGAAAAAGAATGATTAAATGGTCCAGTTTGTTTATGGTTAAGTGTTAGTAGCCTAGTTTTTGTCATTTGTTTCCTCGCCTCCTCCCTTAAACAGTATTTATGTTTGTAAATGTTTTTATTTTCACAAATTTATTGCACAAGTTTACTAACCTTTAGTGAAATGCTGCAAATGACAACTTCTGAGCGAAAATTGATTTTTGCACCGAATGTTGATGTAAGTACAACCTTAAATCTCTTTAAATTATGTAGCTATTCTCTTGCGTAATCAAGAAAAGTATCTATTATAAGGTAGGCACTGCACATAAGCTTTCATGAAAAGCCAAATAAATTAAAGTCGTGCAAAAAACCGCAAACATGCATTGCATCAAACCCTAGCGCTAAATTAAAACAGGAACATTGAGTAAAATTTCCATGTGTAACAGCTGTAATTTCAGCAAAATAACATGCATAATATGATTAACACCTAGATGATTGTGTGCAAATAGATATTTGTACTGGGGGAGATTTGAGTACAAATCTTACTGAAGGCACAGCTTATTCATTTTCAGACCGAAGGACAGTTTTACATTATTTAGCTTTGCACAAAACAGCATTTTTAGGGCAATGGCTGATGCCCTCATTAGCAGAAGATGTGTAGAAAATACGGAGCTGCAAAATTTTGTGCAGTTCACGCAAAGAAACTTTAGATATTTTTGCACAGTATTGTGGATTTCTGCACAGCGCTGCATTGTGTGGCGCTTAGTATATCTGGGTTGATGTAATATGCTTTAAAATGCCTTGTTAAAAACAAAGCACAGCATGTTGGAAACCCCACAAGTATGACATGCGTTTAACGCAAGAGGAACCAGCAGCAAAGCAAATAATCATTAGACAATGGTCATTTCACCTGATCAGAGCTCTCGCTAGCATCGGGTCATTTGGAGTTCAATGCGAAAGTACATGAAAATTAGGACAATTTATAAATGTTTCCTTGCAATACGAGTCTTTGCAAACTGTGACAGAAACATGTTACTTTCAGCAAAAACATTTTCTGCGGGTAGTAGAATTTTTTTCTCCTGGAGACAGTCTTGAGGAGAAGAACTCTTTCATGAACATAATACTGAGTTCATTATTCTCTCAAAATCCCACTTCCAGTTGCCAACACTGAAAATGAGGTTAGTTCTTGAATAAATGTGGAAATGTACTACTCTGAATGACTTTTGGGCCTGCTAAAGCCATGAAACGTAGTGAGCATACTTAAAGCTGAAGGACACTAGTGAGCTTTAGGTAACAATATCCACATTTGATTAAATAGATCAGTCTCATGGCTATATTGACCCTCTCCTTCTCCTCTTCCTCCTTCTTCTTCTCCTCATCGTCCTCCTCCATGTAGTTATAGTTAGGACCTAGTTTCCATAAAAAAAAAAAAAAGCGTTTTTTGTTTTGACAATAACTTTGGTGCCGTTGGACAAATCTTCATGACATTTTCCATTGTAGTACACCACTCACTTCAGCTACTGTGTTGAAAGTTTCGGTGTGATTCGTCAGGCAAGGGCCAAGAAAAAGGAGGGCCCTCAAAATGTGTTTTCACCATGAAATTTCCATACAGGTTTTTAGACATGACTACACCCTGAATCGCAGGGAGGAATTACACCAGATTTGGCAGAAAGCTAGCTCTTGGTTCAAAAGGCGCCCTTTTTGTAATTTGGTGTCAATCCATTCAGTAGTTTTGGAGTTATTAAAGGACACAGCAACCAGGAAGTGCTGGCAGCCATCTTAGGACTTGGACTCAGCCGAGTCCCAAGAGAAACGTTAAAAAACCCAGAAGGGGCAGGGTAGGAATATCCAGACACCCCCGCCCTTCGGCCTGGTGGTGGGGTCCCACAAGGACTCTACCAGGGGCCAGATTTCCACAAAATTGCGTTGGATCTGCAAATCTGCAGGGAAAATGAAAAAAAGGCCCAGCTCACCCAGTGCTGCTGCATCTCTCTTGCTCCTGTCTTCTCCTCACTTTTCCTCCATTATTTGTGCCTGCTCCTTGTTTTTCCCTCATTTTCATTGCTTTCCCCTTGCTTTTTCACATGTTTTTGAGTGCCTTCTCCTTGCTTTTCCCTCCTGGCATGGGTTGGTTCATGCAGACCCTGTGGCTAACCCCAAGCCACACATAACCTTACAGCCAACCCCCTGCTTTCCTAAGAAAAGTAAAAAAATAAAAAAACATAAAAATCTACTGGGGGGCAAAAAAAAGTTACAGGGATGTTATAGTTAGAAATTAGCATTTAAAAAGCCTAAGAAATTCACAAAAAAAAACTAAGAATACAAGGGCATTACAGTTAGGATCAGAATTTACAAGCACAAAACCATAGATTTCCAGCTGTTGGGTATTCCAAGTAACTATAACTTGTGACCCAAGGTAACTATAACTTGCGTCCTCACCATGCACTGATAAATACCAAACATATTACATCAGTATTTGCGTCTTCTATGACATCATTGATAATCTTCGCAACAAACTGCATGGCACGGCGTGCGTTATAGGTACCTAAGGGCACGAGTTATAGTTACTTGAAATAAATAAAAAAAGCAGCTGAATTTCTCTGTTTTTGTGTCTGAAAATTCTGATACTATCTATAACATTCCAGTAACCTTTGTTTTTTTTGTTTTAAAAACTTTTGTTTTTTTATTAAACAACGAAACAGCCATTGTACAATAAAGCAAGCAACAATTAAACTGCCCATCGATTAGCCGCCACCCAGAGACCCACCTGTCTGAATAGCAAGTTGCAAGGGTTCACACACAGCTCAAGCGACTCCCCAGTGTGATAGTCCGGTGCTGTCAAGGTCCTGACCCCCCACCCCCTGCACATAGCCCACCCAAAGTCATCCCGTGGATGTATAGGCCCCTCTCCAACCCCAGATCTTCTAACCTTTGTTTTTTTTTTTTTGTGGTGAATATATACACACCCACACACACAAAATAACATTGAAGTATGTAGGAATATGTAACTATATTTTCAGCACTCGTTTTTTACCCTGGGAAAAAAGAATCTCCACAATTCAAAAGAAAAGAGCCCATTATTTCCCTCTTTACATCCTTATTGTGCCTGTCATATCCCTCAAAAAGCAGGCATTCAAGTGTTGTCAGGGCCTTTTTTTTTGCAAAAGCAATGGATGATAAAAATTTATAATTTTATTGCAATGTAAAAGTCAACCACAATTAAAACAATTACTGTAATTGATTCAAATATTTGCATTTCCCAGGGTCAACAAAAACTCCCTGCTACCAGGTCCAGATACCTTTGAAACTTAGATCTGGTCCATTTTATAGCTTGTGTAGTTTGCTGTTGTTCTGCTTAACGTTATCTATCTGTTCATGTTTGTGAAGATATGTTGAAAACATTGGTGCAACACTAAGGACCTAAAATAGCACATACCGCCTTCTCTCTTTTTGGCTGCTAAAAGATAATCCAATTCCATTCTACTTTGAATTAACATTTTGGCACGGACATCTAGTTGCTCTGTCACTAATAATAATGTTATTATGGTAAAATTAGCAATTACTTTTAAGAACCCTGCATTTCTTATTTTTCATCTAAAGCAACATAGAAATTAAAGTAGAAAAAACCTCTAGTACTAATTGAAACGGCGTAGCTGCCCCTCCTTTGTTCTCAGGGGTAACCTCCTCTAATTTCACAGTTATCCATAATCCTGGTTAATAAATCCCAAGCCAAAAGTAGGCTCATAACCCACAAATGAAATACGCATGGCCTTCTTGCTGGTGACACTTATGAAACAATCCATGAGGAAGACAGTACTCAAAGGATGTAGCTCAAAAGAAATGTTTTCCACTGTTAAATCACACTTATTTTGTCCACCAGGAGCCCTCAGTACTAGCAAATACATCACTCATTGCAGGATAATACACACCTGGCAAGGTACTGGCTCAAATTATTGCTCAATTTTTCAAGCCCTGGGAAGGAATTGGGGGCGATGCCAGCACACTATGGCAGTTGGTGCAGGTAGAAGAAAATGAGTGTCATAATTGATGAGTATCCCTATCAAGGGAATTCTGTCCCCCCACAACGGCAGGTATATGCATGCAAATCCAGCAAGAGGAAGAATTTTCTGCACTGTTCCAACATCAACTCCATAAACAAGCAGTTACTCCTAAAGGCAGAGCGACGGCTCTGTGCAATGAAAAGTTCAGTACAGGTCTGTCTCGAAATAAGTAACCATTCCGCATCAGGAATTTATTCCACCAACCAGATGCTTAGAGCAGCTGCAAAATTAGCAAGCCAGACCCAAAGAGGGATCTAGTATCCAGAAGGAAGTGACCACTTACCTCGGACAGAGGTTGTAATGATTAGTTTGCAGGGCCAACAGCACATATTTGTGGTGGAGCAGGCAAAGAAGGTAGACACCCAAAAAAACCTTGTCCCCTTAGATGGTTCATCAGCAACAGGAACAGTTCTGGCAGGGGTTCTGTAGCCAGCCACTGGCCAAGAAGCAGAAACAGAGGTACCTTCATGTCTAGAAGAAGCAGCTTAATTGGATGGGATAAGTGGGTCAAAGTCGCCAGACCACGATATTTGACAGCTTTGGTGGGCAGGATCCGATAGGGTCCAAACCAGCAAGGTTGCAATGCAGACTTCCTATGATGTACATGTACGTAAATCCACTCACTGGGCTGGATGAGGTAGTAGGCCTTGGTCAGACACACAGGTCTTGCACCTGAGAATGGAAACTGTAAAGACATTGGATAAGCTTCTTAAAATATTGTAAGACTGCATCATTCAATTGTAAGTCCAAATTGGCAGTGGAGACTGGGGGATCTGAGGGCAGCATCATGGGTCAGCCCCTGATAAATCTATATGGGATCAATTTTGTCTTCTTGGGAGGGAATCGCTTTGAGGGGTTATAATGCTAGTAGGGCTATTTTAACTGTATTTTTCAAGCATTTCTTTGACATCTCGTTCTTGAGGTAACTGATACTACTTTCTACCTTGCCTGCGGACTGTGACTGATATCCACAATGAAAATGCTAGTCTACCCCTACAACTCTGTGAACTACCTGCACTACTATTAATACAAAGTTTGTTCAGCAGTCCCCATTCATTTGATATGATACCCTCGAACTGAGGAATACAGTCTCCATTTAACAGTTTAGCTGCTGTGATGGCATCTGCATGAACACGGGTATGCTTCTACCTATCCTGAAAACATATGTAGGAATACTAAAAAATATTAATACTTTTCACATTTAGGAATCTGAATAAAATCCATCTGAAGGTGCAAAAAGAGGCCCCAAGGAGGAGGGTGACCAAAGGGGTGGCCTTAACCCCCATACTGACATTGTGTGAGACGCATATGGTACAGGTTGTGCTACAATTCTGGGCTATGGAAAAAAGAAGGCAGCATGCCAGTGGATTACTGGGGCATGAATTATGACGTGGGCTGCTCTGTGATACAACTAGGTGGGGTTGGGGAGTAGAAATGTGGATGTAACCACATGTCCATTGCAGCCTCTCCACATCCCTTCTGGATTTCCAATACATTGCTGCTTGATCCAATTTTTTTATTTATTTTCAGAGCCTTGCTCCTGCAGCTGAGACAAGTCTTTAAATGTTGGTATTAGAGGCAAATCAGTTCATGTGACATACATAGCAGTACCAATAGTTTTATAAAAGGAAGCAACTTTACCAGCTAAGGCATTGCCACTTGAAACATCATCATCATGAAGATGCTGGTGTATCTCACTCGGGGAAGCCAGAACTGTAATTTCTCCTCTAAATGTTTCCACCCTTTATTAGCTATTTCAGTGAGCAGAGAGATTCGGCACGCTTTGCTGTGCTCTAGAACATCACTTCCCAAACGTTTTAGAACCACAGTCCAATTTTTAGAACAAACTTTTGCAACCCAACTAGCTTCAATGGACACGAAGGAGGCAATTTTTTTTAATGCATTGTGTGGTAGCGCACTATCATTTACAATCTGATAGAGACTTGTAGCTGCAGATTCCTTACCTTAGAATTATAGCCAAGTGTCAGACTGGATTCGGAGATTTTTTGTGAGCAGTACCCCTGCGCCCCAGTAGGTTGCATCGTTTGGCTCAATGTGGTGTCATTGGTGTCGTCCAAGTTGAAAGTGACTTGAGCAGCGCCTATACAGGTGCCATCCCAGCATGCTAAGGTCAGTTATTTTCATTCCACGCCAGTCAGCACAGATCCGGAGAAGAGATACCCCCATTCTTTTTTGACTGACCCTTTTTTCAAACTTTCTTTCAAGAATTTCTTTCAAGACTTATCTGCTGTTATGTCGGGTATGTCCATGAGGAAAGCTGGTTTCAAGTCATGTGGCACCTGTCACTGACAAAAGTTGCTGATGGACCCACATTTGGCAAGCCTCTGGTGCCTGGAGCACGACCATGACGCAAAGAGTTTTTCTCATTTGCTGTGCCACGCATCACAAGGCCTTGAGGGAGCGGTCCCTCAAGCTGCTCAATGTGCAACACTGTGACAATCTTGGTCGAAAGGAAAGTCCAGAGATCGGTCACAGAGCCACTCCGGGTGCTTGTCGTCACAATCAAAACAGTTGGGAAAATCAGGTAAGTCCCCCAAGAGAATGAAGAGTAAGAAGACAGAGGTCTTCACCTTCTACCCTATCCGTCAGTCATTCAATGAGAAGAGGGAGCGTCAGCACCGTACACCTGACCCCTAGGTAGAGCATGGGCCATCTCCGCACCTTGGAGAATTTCCAGGAGCTGGAGCTACCTCTGCCCAGCTATGTCAATTCTGTGAGGCCATGCACCTATCATTTGGGCAGCCTATCCCTGCTGGAGCGCCTTCAGGCCCTGCAGGCTCAGGAGGGACCACTACTGGTCTTCCACAGAAGGGTCCCCCTCAGTGCCAGTTAGGCCATTTGAAACTACTGAGGGATCCCGAGCGGGCCTGTCGTACCACCTCAACCTTCTTGACATCCACTCAAACGCCGGCACCCACTGGTGTGCCATCCTCATCAAAATCCCTAACTCAGACAGTGCCAGATTGGCTTTTGTCCAACGTCACCTCCGGTGCAGATCCCTCAGGTCAGAGCCAGTGCATTATTCCCTTGTCTCTGGATTTGGTGATGACTGGGAGGGGCCACTGGATCCTTATAGAAACCAGCCATTAGATGACACTGAGGACAACACCTGCTATGAAGATCTGACTGATACCAGCGGCCTAGACACCTCCCCAGACACTGGCTTTGTCCCTTCTCCCACTGTTGCTTTGGAGAAGGGAGCCTCATTTGCAGTGGTAGTGAGGAGGGCAGCTGAGGTCCTGGACCTTACGCTACCCTCAGTGATAATCAAGATAAATGTCTTGACAGAGGTGCTTCAACCAGGAGTCGCCCAATCTGAACCACTTCTCCCTTTTTAACAAAGCCCTCACAGAAGCCCTTCTCGGGGTAAGCCCTGCATAGGGGCTCCTGTGCATAGGACTATTGCCCTATTGCCCACAGCCACGGCCCTGCCCTACGGGTCCCCAGTTTCCTCACCCAGCACCCAACCCCAGAGAGTTTGGTGGTCAAAGCTTCCACTTCCAGGGGTAAATTCTAGCGCATTCCCTACAGCTCCCCCGGACAGGGAATCCAAGAGGCTGGATACCTTTGGGAAGAGGAGCCAGTCTGGCATTGCCGTCAGTAAACACTGCAAGCCTTTTGGGTCAATACTTCCATATAATCTGGGACTCAGTTGTGCATGTGCAGCCTAGATCTCAGAGGAGGCCTTAGCCTCAAGCCATTGCTGATGGGCAAGATGAAGCAAAGTATGCCATTGGTTGCAGGATGCACACAACTGACTCACTGAGCAGAATGATTTCATCATCATGGACAAGGACGTGGTACCCACAGACCTCATGGGGCAGGTAGCTAGATTTTGGGCCAATCTAACACCCTTCCCCCCGGCAGCCACAGCATCCTGGCACCTTTAGTTAGCCCTCTGACCATCATGGGCACCCAGTGGAGGGCAAGATACGCTATCACCTGCACCACGGGAGATCAGTAATATCTGACCATTGGGTTCTTCTGATTATCCAAAGAGGCTATTACCTCCTCTTTGTGGCTACTTCTCCACCCATGGCACCTACCTGCGTCAGGCTGAGGGCCACATCTTTTTACTCCATCAGGAGGTGGCAGTTCTCTGGGCCAATGGAGCCTTAGAAAGGATCCCAGCATCATAAGTAGTTTGTGGTTGTTATTACCGCTACTTTCTGGTGCCCAAAAAGGACAGAGGACTTTGTCCTATCCTAGACTTGCACCCTCTCAATTCCTTCCCGAAAAAGGAGAAATTCAAAATACTCATGTTCGCTCAAGTCCCGTCTGCCCTGTCTCCAGGAGCCTGGATGGTAGCACGGGACTTGCAGGATTCATACTTTCATATTTCCCCATCCTGATTGCCCACCAAGGTTACCTGCGGTTCACTTTCAGTTTGCGCTGCTCCCCTTTGCCATTATCAGTGCCCCTCGGGTGTTCACCAAGGTGGTGACGGTGGTTGACTCTCATCTGCGGAGATTAGGTTTGCCAGTCTCCTATATCAACAACTAGCTATTGAAGGCGGCCTTCTCCCAAGTTGTTCATTTCCCACCTCCAGTCTACACAAACCTTCTGCACTCACTGGGGGTCACTATCAGCATGCCACCCGATCCCTTCTCTGATGCTCCCTTTCATCTGAACTGTTCTGGACACAGTGCAGTTAGAGGCTTGCAAGTCCAGGATATTCAGGCAATGATAAAGATGTGTCAGTCTCTATCCTGGATTTCGGTGAGGACTGACTCGGAGGGTGCTGGGTCTCATGCCATCCTGCATCCTCCTTGTGACACATGCCTGTTGGCATATGCGGGCTCTGGAGTGGGATCTGAATTTACAGTGGGCGCTACATCAGAGAAATCTCTCTGACATTGTTCAGAACTCAACGAGCCCTGGAAAAGATCTGCAGCGGTGGCTAGAGAACTGTGACTGGATCGGCAGCAGACCCCTCTACCTTCCCCAGCCTGATCTGATAGTAGTGACAGATGTGTCACTCCTAGGCTTGGGCGGCCATCTTGGGTGGAGATCAGAGGACTCTGGTTTTCAGTAGAATCCAGACTCCACATCATCCTGTTGGAGCACCGAGCAATCTGGTTGGCATTGAAAGCCTTTCTACCGTCCATCAAGGGAAGGCTAGTGCAGGTGTTCAGGGACAAAACCATCTCCATGTGGTACTGCAACAAACGGTGAGATCATGGATCCTCTGTCAAGAGGCCCTGCGTCTCTGGATATGGCTGGAATCTCATGGCGTTTCCCTGGTGGTTCAACACTTGGCGGGCTCTCTGAATGCCAGAGCAGACAAACTCAGCTGAAGATGCTTAGCGGATCATGAGTGGCATCTCCAAATGAAAATGGTGCAAGGTCTCTCTCAACAGTGGGAAGAGCCTTGGTTAGATCTATTTGCCACTGCTGAGAATGTGCAATGTCAGCAGTTCTGCACACTGGAGATTTCAAGGTGGCTCTCACTCATAGACGCTTTTCATCTCAAGTGCAGGTCCAGCCTCTTATACACCTTTCCACCCATACCACTCCTACCCAGAGTTCTCGAGGAGATCAGGAATGACTTGGTCCCTGTTATCCTCGTGGATCCCGACTGGGCTTGGAGAGTCTGGCAACGCGAGCTGTTGAGCATGTCCATTGGTCCTCTGATCAGGCCACCCTTTCAGGAGCATCTCCTGTTGCAGCAGCAGGTGAGGGTTCTCCACCGGAACCTGCTGCTGCTAACAGTCTGTTTTTATTTTGGCAGGAGCTTGGCATCCTGCCACCAAGACAGTATACGTCGTCCGTTGGAGCACATTTGTAACATGGTGCACAGACAAGCAGATTAACCCTTTATCTGCACCTCTTTCCCAAGCTTTTTTGTTTGTTTTCATCCTGGCCCAGCAAGGCTCTGCACTGAGCACATTGAAGGGCTATTTGTCTGCTATCTCAGCTTTTCTGTGGCTGCCAGATCAGCCCTCCCTTTTTAAGTCCACTTTGTAAATAGGTTTCTTAAAGGTATTCAGCATATGGTGCTGCCAGTTCCCTTCATTATGCCTCTGTAGGACCTAAACTTGGATCTTACCTTTTTGATGTGCGCTCCATTTGAGCTGCTCCACAGTTGTCCTCTTAGGCTCCTTACCCTCAAGACAGCCTTGCTAGTGGCAATTACATCTGCTTGGAGGGTCAGTGGACTACAGGTGCTGTCATATCATCCTCCATATATTTCCGTCCACCCAGACAAACTGGTCCTTCAAACCTGTGAATCATTCTTACCGAAGATGGTAACCCTGTTCCATGTAGGACAGTCCATAACCCCGCCTACCTTCTACACCTCACATCATTCCTCTAAAGAAGAGGAGAGACTCCACTGGCTTGACCCAAAAAGAGCATTGTTCTGCCTTGACAGCATAAAAGAGTTCTGGGTGGAAGAAAGGTAAAGCTATGCGTTGCCTGACAAATTGTACGCTGTATTAATTAAAATCTGTTACACACTTGCCGAGAAGCAACCCACGTAGGGCTTTCTGGCTCATTCCAAAAGAGCCAAGGATGCAACCACTGCACTCTTTCTGCCCCCCCCCCACAAGGTGGGTCAAAAAGCACACAAAATCGCCAGAAATCTGATTTTGAGGTGGGAGCGCCTCCTCACAAAGGACTAGTGCTCCCCAGGTCGGGTGGATTACAATGAATTGCAGTTGGTGGTTTAGATTGGAGTAGTAGGGCTGTGGTGGGGATGATTTGATTGGGGTGGGTTAGATTGGACTGGATTAGGGTGAGGTGGATTAGTTTGGACTGGAGTGGGGTGGATTGTTTTGGATTGGAGTAGGGTGAATTGGATTCACTGGATTGGATTGGAGTGGGGTGGGCTGGACAGGATTGGAGTGGGGTGGATTGGACTGAGTTGGGCTGGATGGATTGGAGTGGGGTAAACAGCGGTGGGGTGGGGTGGATTGCATAGGGATACAGTGAGTGCACTGGAGTAGTGTGGTGGATTGGAGTGAGCGGGGTATATTGGGGTGGATTGGATTGGAGTGGGTGTGGACTGAAATGTGGTGGGATGGATCGGATTGGGGTGGAGTGGATTGGATTGGGGGTTGTGATGGATTGGTTTATGGGGGCATAAATTGGGGGATTGGAGTGTGATGGGGTGGAGGCATTGGATTGGAGTGAGATGGGCTGATCTGGGGTGGGGTGGCTTGGGCTGGGGTGAATTGTAGTGGGGTGGATTGGGTTGGAGTGTGGTAGGCTGGATGGATTTGATTAGGGTGTAGTGGACTAAACTGGAATAGGTGTGGTGGATAGGGGTGGATTGGAGTGGGGTGTATTGGATTTAAATGGGGTGGGATGGATTGGGGTAGATTGGATTGAGGTGGGGTGGCTTGGATTGGGGTGAATTGGATTGAGATGGAGTGAGTGGACTGGAGTAGAGTGGGGTGGATTGGGGTGTGGTGGGACTGATTGGATTAGGGTGGGGTTGACTGGATTGGGGTTGTGTAGGATTGGTTCAGGGTGGCATGGATTGGAGTAGAATGCATTGAGGTGGGATGGATTGGAATGTGGTGGGGTGGATGGATTGGAGTGAGATGGACTGATCTGGGGTGGGGTGGGTTGGATTTGAGTGGACTGGATTAAAGTTGGGGTTGGCTGGATGGATTGGATTGTAGTGCAGTAGACTAAACTGGGATGGGTGGGGTGGATTGGGGTAGTGGGGCAGATTGAAGTGGAGTGGGGTGGAGTGGAATGAATTGGGGTGGGATGGAATGGGATGGATTGGGTTGGGGTGAGGTAGCTTGGATTGGGGTGGGCTGGCTTGGATTGGGGTGGATTGGAGTGGGGTGGATTCCATTGAGGTGAGGTGAGGTGGATTAGATTGTGTGGGGTGAATTGGATTAGAGTGATGTGGATCACTTTGGGGTGGGGAGGATTGGAGTGAGGTGTATTGGACTGAATGGGATGGATTAGACTGAGTGCAGTGGATTAGGGTGGGTGGATTGAACTGGATTGAGTAGGGTTGATTGGATTGGGGTGGTTTGGATTAGAGTGGATTGTGGTGGACTGGACTGGAGTGGGGTGGATTGATGTGGGGTGCATTGGATTGGAGAGGGGTGGACTAGATTGAAGAGGGGTAGATTAAGGTGGTATGGAGTGGGGTGGATTGGACTGGAATAGGGTGGATCAATTTGGATTGGACTGGAGTGGGGTGGGGCAGATTAAAGTGGACTGGATTGGAGTGGAAAAGACTGTGGTGGTGTGGGTGGATTGGATTGTAGTGAGGTGGACTGGGTAGCAGTGGACTTGATTGGATTGGGGTGGATTGAACTGGAGTAGGGTTGGTTGGATTGGAATGGGTGGGATAGATCAGACTGGAATGAGGTGGATGTGAATGGAGTGCATTGGGGTGGATTGGCTTGGACTGGTGTGGGGGGATTGTAGTGGGGTGGATTGTGCTGGAGTGGGTGGGCGTGCATTGGAATGGAGTGGGGTGGGTTGGATTGGGGTGAGGGCATGTGAGGTGGACTGGAGTGGGGCAGATTGTTTTGGATTGGAGTGGATTGTTTGGGATTGGAATGGGGCAGGTTTGAGTAGGGCAGGTTGTTTTGGATTAAAGTGGGGCAGATTGGAGTGGGGTAGATTGGAATAGGGCAGATTGAAGTGGAGTGGAATGGGGCTGGTTGTTTTAGATTAAAGTGGGGCAGACTTATTGATTTAATTTGGAGTGGGGCAAATTGTTTTGGATTATAGTCAGGCGAATTGGAGTGGAGCAGATTAAACTGGGGTGGTTTCGGATGGTTGGAATGGATTAGATTGGGGTGAGTGGTTTGGACTGGAGTGGGGTGGATTGGGTGTGGGGTAAATTGGGGTGGCTTGTATTGGGACGTTGGAGTGGGGTCTACTGCATAATTATGTGTTAAGAGCATCATTTCAGAAATTGCACATATATAAATAAACAATGTTGTTTTGTAATGTTTTGAACATGATCATCTTTTGAGAAGAGCACCCAGGAGCAAAAACAAAACATGAATAGAAAATGAGAAAAGACAACTTGGCAAGATAAAAAAAAGTTAGCTATAAACAATAAAACTTTGCAGTTTTGTTTGTCCTGCTGGGCACGTTTTTGTCAGTCACAAGTCTTCTGTTTACAGGGCCCATGAAGTTAAAAAGAACAAAATAGTACCTTAATCACATTGGGAGCAGCGGACAGGCACTGATTAAGTTGAATCACTCAGTGCTTGGTCCCTGCTCCACAGAGAAGAACGGAAATTATTCCAGGCCTGCAGTGATGAATTACAAGGCTGTAAAGAATAGTGCCACTCAAGACAACAAACTGTGAGTGACAGGCAGACTCCAAGGCCATTACTGTACACAACAAAAGAACAAAGTCTCGCAAGTGAGAGACATGCTCTGGAGCATGCACTTGCCGGCTCAACCCTAAACAGAGGTTGGAGAGGGTTCACCATAATGTGTTCTGGGGGTGGTGGAGGTGGGGGGGTTGGGTGGAGCGTTAGGCATGCCATCTTTTGGCGTGTTTTCCCTGTATTTTTGTCTTCTGACCTCCTGTTTTTATGGTATGCTGGACCTTGTTTTTGCTGGTATATTGTCTCTGCACACTTCACCACTGCTGATCAATACTAAAAGTGCAAGTGCTCCCTATGTAAATTGTACTGGTGATTGGTTTATCCATGATTGGCATATCTGATTTACTGGTAAGTCCCTAGTAAAGGTCACTACGTGTGCCCAGCGTCTGTAAATCAAATGCTACCAGTGGGCTTGCAGCACTGATTGTGCCACCCACGAGTAGCCCTGTAACCATGTCTCAGGCCTGCCACTGCAGTGTCTGTATGTGCAGTCTTGCATAGCCAATTCGACCTGGCAAGTGTACCCACTTGCCAGGCCCAAACCTTCTCTTTTAGTACATGTAAGGTACCCCTAAGGTAGGCCGTAGGTAGCCCTGTGGGCGGGTTCAGAGTATTTAAAAAGTAGGGCATGTACTGCCGTTTTTTACATGTCCTGATCGTGAAATACTGCCAAATTTGTTTTTCACTATTGCAAGGCCTATCTCTCCCACAGGGTAACATGGGGATTGCAATTAAATTCCTCTTGAGTGTAATTTCCCATTGGGAGCAAATAGAGATGTGAAGTTTGGGGTCTCAGAATTCACAATTTATAAATACATCTTTTGGTAGAGTTGGTTTCTAGATTGTCTGTTTGTAAACTCTAGTGTTAGAAAGTGGAGATTGTTTTTGCTTAGCTATTGTCTCTGCCTGCTTGTGGAATTCATATCTGGGCCAGTCTGACAGTTGGGCTGTTTGTGAATTCCCTCTAGACAGTGACAGAAAGGGAGTGGAGATGTGTCCTGTGTAGGAAGCTCGCCTGGTGTGTGGTGAGCACCTATGGTGTTATCTCCTTATACCAGGTCCAAGTATCCCCTAGTAGTGAAGTATAAGCAGTGTCTAGGAAGCCAGGGCTCTCTAGAGGTAGCTGTGTATGAGCAGCCAAGACTTACCTAGGAGACATGCAAACTATATGCAATACCACTATAGTCACACAGCACTTACACACATGAAAGAACCACACAGTGTTACAAAAATAAAGTTACTTTATTATAGTACCACAAATACTAGAACACTGGCAATCCCACAACTGGAGGTAAGTAAACACACTATTATATACACATTAGCAATCAATAAGTAGCTTAGAAAGCAATAAGCACTGGTAAAATGTATAGCAAATAGTGAGGGCACTAGGGGAAGGCCAAACCATATACTAAAAAAGTGGAATATGAAAAGCAGTCCCCCACCCAAGGAAGTGGAGTCAGTAAAGGGGAGCTGAAGGAACTAGGAATTTCAAGAGGTGAGTACCAGAGTGACCTCCATCGACCAGGAGAGCAGAGGTCAGTACCTGGTTTTCTCCCAACCCAACAGGAGGACTTTGGAAAAGGCTTATGCAAGACACAACCAAGACTGGCAGACCCTAAAGGTGGATCCTGACAGAAGAGGACCTGCAAAGGAGGGGACCACGTCCAGTTCAAGATGGAGTGTCTGGTTGTGGCAGGAGCCACTACCCACCCTTCTGTGGATGCAGGACCAGGTCGACGGTGGACGAAGAAGGTCAGCATTGCTGCACAGGAGCTGAAGAGGAGTTCCAGAAGTGATACAAGTGATGTCCTAAGTCAGCGGTCGAGATGCAGTCAGCTAGTGGTGCTGGAACACCACCAACAAGCCTTTGCAAATGCAGGAGACGGAGAAAAAGATTTGCAAGGCCACATCATCCCACTTCGCACTGCAGCCCAACGCCATCAACGCCAGCACTCCTAACTTCGTCATCAGCCCGGAGTTTGATCTGCAACGCACGCGACTTCAAAGGCCTGATGACCGACGCCTGCGACGCTGCACTCCGGATCTCATCGTGAGGATCAATGTGCCCTACATTTCCAGGGTACTGTTTGCGGGTCTCCCCGACAGTGTAGCTGGCCCGAGACACCGCAGCCCAACTGAACTGTTGGATTTGTTGTTCACGGTGCTGTGATAGCCCCAGACGGAACTATCAACTTCAAAGAACTGCATTTTTAAGTAATTCTTGCAAAATTCATATCTTTATTACTGTATGCTGGATTTTTCTTTTTTTTTGGTCTTGTTTTACACAGATAAATATTGAGTATTTGTCTATAACTGGTGTGGTGTCTTTTTGTAGTGTTTTTACGGTATTCATGCTTTACACAATGCTTCTGAGATAATCCTGACTGCTCATGCCAAGCTGCTAATTGGGTGAGCAGGGGTTATCTGAGCTGGGTAGCTCCCTTATCCTGACTAGTGTGAGGGTCCCTACTTGTACAGGGTGCAAACTGATAGCTAACTAGAAACCCCATTTCTAGCAGGGGGTCAGAAAAACTGTTGTGCCCATTCTGGTAATGGGGCAAAGAGCGAAGCATGGGTGAGCTTCCCCACCCCTTTTTCAATTATGAGAATATTTTTCTCATGGTGTCTAATAGCCTCTCTGTGCCCGGGTGGAAGATTTTGGGTAAGCGCCCTCAATCAATCCAGGGGGGCAGAAAGACTGATGCACCTATTCTGAGGTTGGAGTATGGTGTGGTGCCTCGGTAAGCTGCCCCAACCCACTTTTTTTCCACCCACTTTTTTTTTATTTTTTTGAATATTTTTCCCCTGGTGTCTAGTCGACTTTCTGTCCCCAGGTGGGCAGATTTTGGGTAAACACCCTTAATCCACCCCACGGGGCAGAACTACCAATTTCTCTATTCTGGAGTGGGAGCAAGCGTGATGCCTGGGTGATCCGCCACCCACGCTCTTCTTTTTGCCCACTCAAGAAGAGGAGCATCAGTCTTTCTGTGCCTCATCTTCCCTCCCGGGTGGATTGAGAGTGTTAACCCAAAATCTTTTTCTGGGGGAACAGAAAGGCCACTAGACACCAGAGGACAAATATTCCCCAAAATAAAAAGGGGTGTGGTGGCTCACCCAGGCATCACCGTGTGCACTGTGCTTCTGTGACATAAACTTCCGGAAACCACAAAGATCCACAAAATACCTACAACCCTACCTTCCCCCATTGTCCCAAAAAAACATGTTACCCCACTTGTGTCGCTGGACCTAGTGTATGGGATACAAAATGCCCCTAAACACAATGTGGAGAAATCAGCAAAAGAGGTAGCTCCAGTGTTTGGACCCTGGCTCGGTGGCCACACAGAGAAACCTACCAAACCCAGATATTTCTGAAAACTAGACATCTGGAGGAGTCCAGGGTGGTGTGCCTTGTATGGATTTCACAACATTTTTCTTAACCACAATGCTATGCATATCTTAAGTGAGTGAAATCGCACAATTCCCCACATTTCTGTGAGGTAAACTTCTAGAAACCTCAGGAATGCACGAAATTCCTACCACCAGCATTCCCAAACTTGTTCTGTTAAAACTGCTACCCCACTTGTGTGGCTAGGCCTAGTGCCCCGATAGGCATAAACCAAACCAGGGTCAATGAAAGTTGCTCCAAAAAACCCTCATTGACCTTGGTTTGATTTGTGCCTGCCGTATGCACTAAGCCCAGCCACACATGGAGTAGCATTTTTATTAAGACAAGTGGAGGAAAGCTGGGTAGTAGGAATTTTGTGATTTCCTACTGATGCCGGAAGCTTACATCACAGAAATGCAAGGAAAATTTGCAAATCTATGGAAAGTTTGAGGATTGTAGGACATTGTGTGTAAGACCACCCTTAATTTCCTTGGGTGTCTAATTTTTTTAAAATGTCTGGATTTGGTAGGTTTCCCTGAGTGGCTGTTTATCCCCTGCCATAAAAACATTGCTACCCCTATTACGAGATCAGATCATTTTTGTGACAGGAAATGTTGATGTCTCCACATTGTATTTTGGGACCTTTTCGGTTGAGGCCACTAGGCCAACCCACACAAATGTGGTACCATTTTTATTGGGAGACTTGGGGGAATGGTAAGTGGTAGGAAATGTGTGGCTCGCTGTGGTTTCCAACACTTTCCCTCACAGAAATGTGAGGGAAATGTGCTTTTTAGTCAAAGTTTGAGGTTTGAAAAGCTTCTTGGTAGTCAAACCTGATGGGAGTTACCCGCCCTGGATTCCCCTTGGTGTCTAGTTTAGAAAATGTGCAGGTTTGCTAGGTTTCCATAGGTGCTGGCTAAGCTATGGCTCAAAATCAACAGCTAGCCACATTGCAAAATAAGTGTTTGCTTTTAGTGGAAAGATGTGATGTGTCCATGTTGCGTTTTGGGGCATTTCCTTTCGCAGGCACTTGTCCTACCCACAAAAGTGAGGTACCATTTTTATCACGAGATTTGACGGAATGGTAAGTGGTAGAAATGTGTTGCTCTCTGCAGATTCCAGAACTTTCCATTATAGAAATGAGGACAAGTGCGTTTTCAGTCAAACTTTGAGGTTTGCTACACAAGTCACCCCATCATGGATTCCCCTAGATGTCTAGTTTTCACAAAAGTACAGGTTTGCTAGGTGTTTCTAGGTACCCACTGAGCTAAAGTGCACAGCCACACACATTGCAAAAAAGATCAGTGTTCAGTGGAAACAATGTGATGTGTCTGTGTTTTGGTCCCTTTCCTGTTGCAAGGACTAGGCTTCCGAACACAAGTGAGGTACCTTTTTTTATCAGGAGATGTGGGAATGTAGAATGGTAGAACACTAGTTGTTACCAATTTTTCTCTGCATTTGTGCCTTCCAAATGTAAGCCGGTGTGTAAGAAAAAAAGACATTTTGGAAAATGCCCTCTGAATCACATGCTAGTATGGGTACCCACAAATTCAGAGATGTACAAATAACCACTGCTCCTAAACTCCATGGGGAAGATTTATGAAGTGGCGCTGCTAGTGCAGTGCCACTTTTCTTGGGCCCATAGCACCCCCCTAATGTCACCATGTGTGCATCACCTTCATTTCAACATTAACAAGTCAATATTCTCTTTCTGTCTCTACTATGTACTATCACCTGTTTGGCCAGCGTCTTGTTCTGCTATCCAATGCAGATATTCATTAACTGGCGTCTAACATTCTGTAAAAATACCTGCACAAAAGCACCACCTACAGGTTCCTGCGCAACCCCCTTTGAAGGGGCTTAGCAGGAGCTTCTATACAGTGGCTCCGCTGTCTGGCTCAAGCTGTCTCAAATGGGACTTTCTTTTCATCGGTCTCTGCATCCTGAGACGGAATATGTAAGTGTTCTAGACCAATGTACAGTAGTGCTATCAGGCTCCTGTCTGCTTGCTCGCACCCTTCTACTATGCCTGTTACTGTCAGTCAGTAGTGTTGCATCACTCGCTTGCAAGTTGCCTCATGGCGCTCCAGTTGCTAGCTATCCCTCAGGCGCTGCTCTGCTTCCTGGTACATCAGCTGCAGCACCCCTTTGGCTGGCATAGGGGAACATGTCTAACAGATCCCCCTCCTTTGTCCTCACTCTTTCACCTTTTCTTGTGGTTCAGTAAAATGGAGAAATAGATATGGCCGAGGTGGAGCAGTTGGAGCACAAGCCCAAAAAACTGTCCCTAAGATTGCTAGTTTGGCATCCTAATGTGTCATGAGTATCTCTCATACCTCGGACTTCGTATTTGTAGTTACATTTGTATGCCTACTCATGCGATTGTATGAAGAGAGGCCATCATTCGGCATCTATCTTATTTTTAAGGATTCATCAGTTTTTTTCTGTAGTTTAGCTATTCTTTCTATATCACAGATACTGTGTTCAGGGAAGAACTATTTTCTGTTCTCATTGGCTAGTCCCAACAACTCTGGCACTTATTTGCACGTGTTATTGTATTGTTGGTACATAGTATGGGGGTATAATCCTTTCCCGTGGAGGCTCACTGCATTTCGATTGTCCAGTGCCTTATGTATCACTCACATCGGTAACAGGGAAAGGATCTGCAAGACTTGTGCCCCCCCAACTTATCCCATGGAGGGTGGTAGGGAAGGAAATTGAAAACTGAATAGGGCTTCCTTCAGTTATATTTATTCTAACTGATCTCATTGAGGGAGGGGAAGGAAAGTATCTTGCTCTCACACCCAAAGATGATCTTGCATTTGAAAATCGTCATGCAACACCATGAAGGGGTCAGGGTAGCTAGATAAGAGGGTCTCTTTCTCACAGGTTCATAATGTTGCTCCTGTCTACCTCATTCCCACACTATTTCTGGATCCCTCATGCTCTAACCCATGGGTTTCAACTTGTACTCATTTTCCCTTCTCTGGGCTCCCCAAACCCTAACTACACAGTCACTTTATATTCTCCATCTTCTCCTACTTGGATAACATCTGTTTGTACCCTTTTTAAAAGTATGTTAGCCACAGGAAAATATAAATAAAGCAAGCAAGCAAGCAAACAAAACACACTATAAGTGTAGATAAGACTTTACCTAATGTTTTGGTTCACGCCTTTAGCAAGTTCATCAGGTCTAGTGATGTGCCATTCTCCACCCCAATTCCCCTGGAGAAACGTCTCTCTTGCTTTTGGTGGCTGGGGTTGTTGTGTTAAGTCCTGTCTCCTTTCTGTTGAGGTGATTTCCGATGCTAGAAGGCCCATCTGTTCAAAATAAAGCACAACGAGAGGAGCATGGCTAGGCAGCTAGCACGTCCTAAAAATGCTTCGACTGCTGCCCGTAATATCCTTGAAAATCCTGCACTGTGCAGCAATTTAGACAACTACTCTGCACAGGCCTCTGTGAGACTGTCTGGCAAAGTTCCCTGTGCTTTTTTGTTCTGGCTGTGGGAAGTCTGGCCAGTGCGGCAACAGAACGATTCAAGGCCAGATGATGCCGCACAACCTGGAGTTACGGAGACAGCTCTGGTGCCTTGCAGCATTCAACATACCTGGATGGACCTCTGGTGCCAGGACTTGAGCATGCTCAATGTGGGTCTTGTGACCCTTCCAGGAGATGCTGCAGTGCTTACCCCAAGATGCCGAATTATGAGCTGCCCATGTCCCCCGGCCCCTCATGTTCCTGCTCTACTGATCTCCTGATTCTAGCGGTAAGTGGGTCAGAAAATTGCATTGACCCTCAGTTGGAGGGGCAGCCCTATGACACAGTGCGGTGAGCAGCTTTAGGCCCTATGAGAGAGGTCACAGCCCGAACCCCTGAAGGAATAAAATCCCAATTTTGGGGCCAGGAAAGCAACTGCCTGTGTGGCCTTGCAAGGTGTATTCTGCACTGACACTAGCAAAACCACCAACCTCGGCGAGGAGGGTGAAGAGCAGTGATATGGACACCCTCTCTTGTTGGTTGTGCTGCAGGGCACTCTTGGAGGGAGACCCCTACAGCCTCCTTCAACACTGTGCCCAAACTGACTTTGCTGGCTTGGAGTGACAGAGTATGTGCAATGCCTGAATTCCAACCTACGACTGTCCCCCAAGAGACCACTGGTGTGGTCTCTTGGGGGTCCTCTTCAGTCAATTCAGCAGCATGCAGAGTTGCCAACCACAGGGCCATTGGGAGGAGTTGCAGAGATTTATGGAAACCAGACCTTTAATGAATGATGTGCTCCATACTCGTGGGATGAGCATCATCATCAGGGTGGAATGCCAGGGCCCCTGGTCAGCATCTGGGTATAGAGTGGTGTGTAGCCTTCCTGCTAATTCTTTGGTTCAGTCTTGCAGATTTCCCATAGCTGATATACCGGGTGGATGTGATAGATCAGCCTTGGTCTTGCACAGAAAAAGATGGACAAATATACGACTCAGACCCATGTGGACTCACCAAAAGTGAATACGGACGCTATGGGAGAAGCGTCGGCCATGCCTTGTGAAGACTAGACCTCAAACACAATGATCCTACAGGCCATAAGTGATTCTAAATCTACATTGGAGACAAATATTGGTGAGGTAGGAGCTGACATCTCTGCTCAAACAAGACTGCCGTATTGTGGTTAAGAGAGTCACAGGGTGGAGGGGAAAATATCCAAATTCGAAGACAGTCCGTGAGCTTCACAGCACTGTTGTCAGGAGATTACCTATTAAATCAAACTTCCACAGGAGCAGATGCCTTTTACCCAACTCCCTCCAACTGATGCGTGCTCAGACTTTACTGACTATCTGAACCCTGCATCTGCTAGGGGGAAAGGGGAATGGGAATAGAAAAAAAGAGACCGCCTCCAGATCCAGTTCCAGCCTGTGTTTACCACTTGAAGATGGGATATTCAGTGTGTGCTTCTGTAACCTGCACCTTTCTTCTTACTGGGATTTCTTTAAAGGAAGGACTTGCAGTCAGGTGATAAGAGCATAGATAAGTACATTCCTACTGCGCATTCAACTGTTCACCCAATTCTATCGTTCTGGATCTTTTGAGAGACTAGCCTCTCTCTAAGAGAACAATGTTAACATAACCTGTTCTGTGCCGCGGACGTAATGGTTACGTATTGCGGCACAGTGCTCGTGTGCCCAGGATGTTACCATTACGTCCTGGGCACAGAGCTAAGAGCCCAGAGGGAGCGCTAGCGCTTCCTCTGTGTTCTTCCCTCCCTCCCCCCAAAGGCAGGGATGGAAGGGGAAGCCCTTCCCCTTCCACACCGACAGCCCCCTGACCCCCCCAGCCCCCCTGTGATGTCAGCACGCGCTCACGCGCTGACCATCACAGAGGCCTCCTCCCATTGCGCTGAAAGCTCAGCTTCCAGCACGATTGGAAGAGAAATGCTCAGCATTTCTCTTCCGATCACGTGGAGGAAGCCTGAGAGGATTCAAAGGGAAGGAAAGGAATTTCCTTCCCTTTGCAGTCTCTCTGAGCATTTTACAGCCGGATTGCAAAGCAATCCGGCTGCTAAAATGCCCACTAGACACCAGGGATTTATCTTTTAGCTGAAATTGGCATAAGGGAAGCAACCCCTTGGCCAAGGGTTGCTCCCCAGGGGGGCATTTTTTTAAGGCCTCTAGGCACCAGAGATCATTTTTTTAAAGTTTTTTTTTTAGAGGTGGGCAAATTATATTTAGGCCATTTCTGCCCCCCATTTTCCGTGAATTTCACACAAGGGGAGCGACCCCTTAGGCAAGGGTCGCTCCCCTGGGGGGCAATTTTTTTTAGCCCATTTCTGCCCCCCTGGGGGCAGATCAGCCTATTTTAATTATGCCGATCTGCCCCCAAGGGGGGCAGAAACCACTAGGCACCAGGGATTTTGTTGTTGTTGTTTCACAGATGGGGAGCGACCCCTTAGGCAAGGGTCGCTCCTCTGGAGGGGAAAATTGTATTTAGGCCATTTCTGCCACCTTTGGGGGCAGATCGGCCTGGGGGCAGAAACCAATAGGCACCGGGGATCTTTCTTTTTGCGCCAATGTCAAGCAAGGGGAGCGACCCCGTAGGCAAGGGTTGCTCCTCGATGGGTGGGGGGGAGGGGGGAACATTTATTTTAGGCCATTTCTGCCCCCCCAGGGTCAGATAGGCCTATTGTTATTAGGCTGATCTGCCCCCAGGGGGAGCAGAAACCTCTAGGCGCCAGGGCCAATTTTTTTGTTTGTTTGTTTGTTTGTTTTAGAGATGGGGAGCAACCCATTAGGCAAGAGTCGCTCCCCTGGGGGGCAAATTGTATTTAGACCATTTCTGCCCCCCTTGGGGGCAGATCGGACGATTTTAGGTCAATCTGCCCCCAAGGGGGGCAGAAACCACTAGGCACTGGGGATCTTTTTTTTTGCGGCAATGTCACGCAAGGGGAGCGACCCCTTAGGCAAGGGTCGCTCCCCGAGAGGGTGAGGGGGCACAGGGGGCAAATTTATTTTAGGCCATTTCTGCATCCCCCGGGGCCGGATCGGCCTATTGTTATTAGGCTGATCTGCCCCCAGGGGGGGGCAGAAACCTCTAGGCGCCAGGGCTAATTATTTTTTTGTGTTTTTTTTTTGTTTGATTTTTAAGAGATGGGGAACAAATTGTAGTTAGACCATTTCTGCCCCCTGGGGGGCAGATCAGCCTATTTTAATTATGACGATCTGCCCCCAAGGGGGGCAGAAACCACTAGGCACCAGGGATTTTTTGTTGTTGTTGTTGTTTCACAGATGGGGAGCGACCCCTTAGGCAAGGGTCGCTCCTCTGGAGGGGAAAAGTGTATTTAGGCCATTTCTGCCACCTTTGGGGGCAGATCGGCCTGGGGGCAGAAACCAATAGGCACCGGGGATCTTTCTTTTTGCGCCAATGTCAAGCAAGGGGAGCAACCCCGTAGGCAAGGGTTGCTCCTCGATGGGTGGGGGCAGGGGGGAAAATTTATTTTAGGCCATTTCTGCCCCCCCAGGGTCAGATAGGCCTATTGTTATTAGGCTGATCTGCCCCCAGGGGGAGCAGAAACCTCTAGGCGCCAACTTTTTTTTTGTTTGTTTGTTTGTTTTAGAGATGGGGAGCAACCCATTAGGCAAGAGTCGCTCCCCTGGGGGGCAAATTGTATTTAGACCATTTCTGCCCCCCTTGGGGGCAGATCGGCCGATTTTAGGTCAATCTGCCCCCAAGGGGGGCAGAAACCACTAGGCACCAGGGATTTTGTTGTTGTTGTTTCACAGATGGGGAGCGACCCCTTAGGCAAGGGTCGCTCCTCTGGAGGGGAAAATTGTATTTAGGCCATTTCTGCCACCTTTGGGGGCAGATCGGCCTGGGGGCAGAAACCAATAGGCACCGGGGATCTTTCTTTTTGCGCCAATGTCAAGCAAGGGGAGCGACCCCGTAGGCAAGGGTTGCTCCTCGATGGGTGGGGGGCAGGGGGGGAAATTTATTTTAGGCCATTTCTGCCCCCCCAGGGTCAGATAGGCCTATTGTTATTAGGCTGATCTGCCCCCAGGGGGAGCAGAAACCTCTAGGCGCCAGGACCAATTTTTTTGTTTGTTTGTTTGTTTGTTTTAGAGATGGGGAGCAACCCATTAGGCAAGAGTCGCTCCCCTGGGGGGCAAATTGTATTTAGACCATTTCTGCCCCCCTTGGGGGCAGATCGGCCGATTTTAGGTCAATCTGCCCCCAAGGGGGGCAGAAACCACTAGGCACTGGGGATCTTTTTTTTGCGCCAATGTCACGCAAGGGGAGCGACCCCTTAGGCAAGGGTCGCTCCCCGAGAGGGTGAGGGGGCACAGGGGGCAAATTTATTTTAGGCCATTTCTGCATCCCCCGGGGCCGGATCGGCCTATTGTTATTAGGCTGATCTGCCCCCAGGGGGGAGCAGAAACCTCTAGGCACCAGGGCTAATTATATTTTTGTGTTTTTTTTTTGTTTGATTTTTAAGAGATGGGGAACAAATTGTAGTTAGACCATTTCTGCCCCCTGGGGGGAAGATCAGCCTATTTTAATTATGACGATCTGTCCCCAAGGGGGGCAGAAACCACTAGGCACCAGGGATTTTTTGTTGTTGTTGTTGTTTCACAGATGGGGAGCGACCCCTTAGGCAAGGGTCGCTCCTCTGGAGGGGAAAAGTGTATTTAGGCCATTTCTGCCACCTTTGGGGGCAGATCGGCCTGGGGGCAGAAACCAATAGGCACCGGGGATCTTTCTTTTTGCGCCAATGTCAAGCAAGGGGAGCAACCCCGTAGGCAAGGGTTGCTCCTCGATGGGTGGGGGGCAGGGGGGAAAATTTATTTTAGGCCATTTCTGCCCCCCCAGGGTCAGATAGGCCTATTGTTATTAGGCTGATCTGCCCCCAGGGGGAGCAGAAACCTCTAGGCGCCAACTTTTTTTTTGTTTGTTTGTTTGTTTTAGAGATGGGGAGCAACCCATTAGGCAAGAGTCGCTCCCCTGGGGGGCAAATTGTATTTAGACCATTTCTGCCCCCCTTGGGGGCAGATCGGCCGATTTTAGGTCAATCTGCCCCCAAGGGGGGCAGAAACCACTAGGCACTGGGGATCTTTTTTTTTGCGCCAATGTCACGCAAGGGGAGCGACCCCTTAGGCAAGGGTCGCTCCCCGAGAGGGTGAGGGGGCACAGGGGGCAAATTTATTTTAGGCCATTTCTGCATCCCCCGGGGCCGGATCGGCCTATTGTTATTAGGCTGATCTGCCCCCGGGGGGGGCAGAAACCTCTAGGCGCCCGGGCTAATTATTTTTTTGTGTTTTTTTGTTTGTTTGTTTTTTAAGAGATGGGGAACAAATTGTAGTTAGACCATTTCTGCCCCCCCGGGGGCAGATCGGTCTATTGTTATTAGGCCGATCTGCCCCCAGGGGGGACAGAAACCTCTAGGCGCCAGGGCAATTTTTTTTTTGTTTGTTTTTTTAGAGATGGTGAGCGACCCATTAGGCAAGGGTCGCTCCCCTTGGGGGCAAATTGTATTTAGACCATTTCTGCCCCCCTTGGGAGCAGATCGGCCGATTTTAGGTTAGGTTTAGGGTCAAATTCATTTTAGGCCATTTCTGCCCCCCCGAGGGCAGATCAGCCTATTGTTATTTAGGCCGATCTGCCCCCTGGGGGGGGCAGAAGCCTCTAGGCGCCAGTTTTGTATTTGATAATTTTGATGTGTCCAGATAGTGTTTTGGGGCATTTCCTTTCGCGGGCAGTAGGCACACCCACAAAAGTGTGCTACCATTTTTATCAGGAGACTTGGGGGAACGCTGGGTGGAAGGAAATTTGTGGTGAGGAAAAAGGTTTTTTTGGGCCACATTTTGAGGTTTGCAAAGGATTCTGGATAACAGAACCTGGTCAGAGCCCCACAAGTCACCCCATCTTAGATTCCCCTAGGTGTCTAGTTTTCAAAACTGCGCAGGTTTGCTAGGTTTGCCTAGGTGCCGGCTGAGCTAGAGGCCAAAATCCACAGCTAGGCACTTTGCAAAAAACTGCTCTGTTTTCTTTGTGAAAATGTGATGTGTCCACGTTGTGTCTTGGGGCATTTCCTGTCACGGGTGCTAGGCCTATCCACGCAAGTGAGGTACCATTTTATCAGGAGACGTGGGGGAACACAGAATAGCAAAACAAGTGTTATTGCCCATTGTCTTTCTCTACATTTTTTCCTTCCAAATGTAAGACAGTGTGTAAAAAAGACATCTATTTGAGAAATGCCCTGTAATTCACACGCTAGTATAGGCACCCCGGAATTCAGAGATGTGCAAATAACCACTGCTTCTCAACACCTTATCTTGTGGCCATTTTGGAAATACAAAGGTTTTCTTGATATCTATTTTTCACTTTTTATATTTCAGCAAATGAATTGCTGTATACCCGGTATAGAATAAAAACCCATTGCAAGGTGCAGCTCATTTATTGGCTCTGGGTGCCTAGGGTTCTTGATGAACCTAAAAGCCCTATATATCCCCGCAACCAGAAGAGTCCAGCTGACGTAACGGTATATTGCTTTAAAGAAACTGACATCGCAGGAAAAAGTTACAGAATAAAACGTGGAGAAAAATGGCTGTTTTTTACCTCAATTTCAATATTATTTTTATTTCAGCTGTTATTCTCTGTAGGAAACACTTGTAGGATCTACACAAATGACCACTTGCTGAATTCAGATTTTTGTCTAGTGTTCAGAAATGTTTAGCTTTCTGGGATCCAGCATTGGTTTCTCACCCATTTCGGTCACTAACTAGGAGGAGGCTGAAAGCACAAAAAATAGTAAAAATGGGGTATGTCCCAGTAAAATGTCAAAATTGTATTGAAAAATGGGGTTTTATAATTCAAGTCTGCCTGTTCCTGAAAGCTGGGAAGATGGTGATCTTGCCACCGCAAACCCTTTGTTGATGCCGTTTTCAGGGGGAAAACCACAAGCATTCTTCTTCAGCCCTTTTTTCCCATTCTTTTAAAAAAAACACAATTTTCACTGTATTTTGGCTAATTTCTTGGTCTCCTTCAGTGGAACCCACAAAGTCTGTGTACCTCTAGAATCCCTGAGATGTTGGAAAAAAAAGGACGCAAATTTGGCGTGGGTAGCTTATGTGAACAAAACGTTATGAGGGCCTAAGCGCAAACTGCCCCAAATAGCCAAAAAAAGGCTCAGCACATGAGGGGAAAAGGCCTGGCAGCGAAGGGGTTAATATCTTCTTTTCTCCAGGAGTCAGAGGTATCCAAGGTTCTCTGGAGAACAGTTCAAAGGTTCACAGATATGCAATCTACTAACGTCTTTTACAGGAAACGAAAACTCCTTCTCAAGGTTCAGTTTTCTCAATCACAGTCTCTAGGAATTAGTCTGAGCACTGAGGTTTGTCTCTAAGACTGGCAAGTCTGCAAGGCGAAGAATTTTTTTATATATATGGACATGTATAGATTGGCAAGTCTGGAAATCATACAAAAGGATTCCTGACTGCAGTTGCTTGAAGTTCTGTTAAGCCAAAATGAATTCTCCCCAGAAAGCCGGTAGCCAGTTATTAGAAGAAGGAAGAAATTCAGCTTCTTCAGAAGGGCAAAAGTAGCTGGTGTGCACACCGTAACAAGAAAAATAATTAATTACTCAAAACTGGAAGAATTCTCTATGAAACGAAGCGCCTCAGGAACACTGCTCATTCTCCTCAGGATGACAGTTGAAGTGCCTAGCTCCCAGAGAGAAACAGCTGGAGCGAAGCTTCAGCACAAGACTAAGGTACAAACATTAGAGCGCTGATCTCACAAAGATTTGCGGCCACCATCTTGAGTGGCAGTTAAACCTGAAGAAGCTAGTTCTAAGAACAGCCTCTGCAAGAGCCACCTGGAGTGAGGACGCTGCTGCAACCAACATGGGTACAAGGAAAAGGGGAATCGTTTTTGCTGAGGGAAGAACTTAACAACACTGGTTCCCCTCCAAAGAATACCCTCCCACAGAAGGTTTGTTGGGGAGAGTCTTTTGAAATTGCTTTATCAACCTTGGATCATGAACATTTTGGAAAGCTTCCCAGGACCTTTCTTCTGGGCCAAAACCTTTCCAATCAATGAGGTGATATAATGTTCCTTTTATAAACTTTGAGTCTAAATTTCTATTCACTTCATATTCTAAACGTGAATCTCCTTGGATAGGATATGGAGGAGTTGGTGTCCTAACATTGGGAGGGCTTCTTTTAAGTAGCGAGACATGGAATACTGGATGAACCTTAATCTAAGGACACAAGGTGAGTTTGACTGTTACTGGATTTACAATTTTCTTTATTTTAAAGGGTCCTACATATCTAGGCTGGAATTTTTTGTTCCCTCTTAAATGTAAATGTTGAGTGGATAGCCAGACCTTCTCACCCTCGCAATAACCAGGATTGCCTCTCCTCTTTTTGTCAGCATGCTTCTTGTAAGATACCTTCGCCTCAGTCAAATGTTCTCTGGCGGATTGGTAGGTCTTTTGAATTTTCTTACTGAACTCATTCGCAACTGGGACTGAGTCTCTCGACATTTCTAAGATAATGTGTGGGTGCCTACCAGAGTTCAAATAGAAAGGAGAATAACCAGTGGAGGCATGAATAGCATTGTTGTACGCAAATTCTGCTGTCCAAATAAAATCTGGCCAATCATTATCTTGGTCCAGAAGATATAAGCGTAGGCACTGCTCTATCTCCTGGTTAACTATTTCTGTCTGTCCATCTGTTTCCAGATGATAGCTAGTAGAATAATGTGAGTCTATTCCAAGTTGTTTCATAAAGGCCCTCCAGAACTGGGAAACAAATTGGGGACCTCGATCTGAGATTACAACCACCAGAATGCCATGAGCTTTACACTATGTGCTGTGAAAATAACTGTGCTAACTGAGAGGCTATAGGAACCTTCTTCAGAGGGATGAAATTACTCATTTTAGAAAAGGTGTCCACAAAAACTAGGATTGTGTCAAAACCTTGACTTGAAGGTAAATCTACAAACAAATCCATAGTAATGGTGTGCCAGGGATATGGTGCAATGGGAAGAGGCAGAAGCTCACCTTCAGGAGCTAGTCGTGTTGTCTTTCCTCAAATGCATTTATCACAGGTTTGAACGTACTGTCTTATTTGAGGGATCATGGCAGGCCTCCAGAAACACCTCTTAATTAATTCGGTAGTCTTCAAAATTCCTTCATGGCCAGCTAAAGGATGATCATGACACGCTTGTAGCGCTAGTTCTTGCAACTCATGAGTTTTGCTAATGTAGAGCATTTTCAACAAAAGGGAGATTTTCTAGAACCTTTCTTCCTTCTCTTTTGTTGGCCCAATCTGAAATTTCTTGGTCAGGCATGGATTCTCAAACTTTCCTTTTTATTTCGGAAAATTGTAAGGTACAAACAAACATGTCTGCTGGAATATTTGGAATCTTTTCAGCTTCTCCAGCTCCGGGTATATTATTCATTCTCGATAACGTATCTGCCTTTCCATTGTCAGAACCAGGTCGATAGGTAATGGTAAAATTAAAACCTGCAAAGTTCAAGGACCATCTAAATTGCCTTGGAGTTAATATTTTCGCAGTCTTTAATGAAGATTTTTATGATCGGTGAACACTGTGACTACATGACGAGCCCCTAATAAATAATTCTGCCATTCCTGAAAGGCATCCTTCACTGCCAATAGCTCTTTGTCAGCAATTGGATAATTTCTTTCAGGAGGAGTTAATTTCCTGGATCAAAATGCCACTGGGTGAAGTTGACCAGTTTCCTTGTGCCTTTGAGACAATACACCACCAATTGCTTGGTCGGAGGCATCAGCTTCCACAAAAGAATGGCTCCTCAGGGTTAGGATGGAGAAGGATCAGGGCTGTTGTAAGTGCTCTTTTGAGGAACTCAAAAGATTCTTCAGCATCAGTTGACCAATGATAGGGTACTTCTTTTCTCAAAAGTTCTGTAATGGGGACCACCTTTTTAGAAAACTCTTTTATAAACCGGTGGTAAAAATTGTCAAAGCCAATAAAACTTTGCACCTCCTTCACCGTTTTAGGAGAAGGCCAATCCAGCATTGTTTGAATTTTAGCAGGATCCATAGAAACTCCATTTTCCGATAGGACGAATCCTAAGAATTCTACTTCCTCCACATGAAAGGCACAGTTTTCCAACTTTACATATAGGTTATTTTCCAATAATTTCTCTAGAACTGCTCTCACGTGATCTGCATGGTCTCGCAAATTTTGGGAGAAGATTAAAATATCATCAATGTAGACTACTACAAATTGATCTAAAAACTCTCTCAGAACATCATTCACAAAGTGCTGGAATGCGGCCAGTGCATTACATAGCCCATAAGGCTTCACCTGGTAGTCGAATAGACCAAACCGGGTGTGGAAGGTCGTTTTCCATTCGTCCCCCTTAGCAACTCAAATTAAATGGTACGCTCCACGAAGATCTAGTTTGGTGTAGATTTTTGCGTCTCTTAACTGATCTAGCAGTACTGAAATCAATGGCAGGGGATATCAATTCTTCGCCGTAACTTGATTTAACGCTCTATAATCGATACAAGTTCTTAACTCGTCATTCTTCTTCTTTGGGATGAAAAAAGGAGGGAACAGACTAGGGATAGTGAGGGACGGATAAAACCGTTTGCCAAATATTTTTCAAAATATTCTTTTAGGAACTTGTTCTCCTTTGCAGTAAGGGCATAGATTCTACTACAAGGTAGATTTGCACCTGGCTCAAGTTCGATCCTGCAATCATAAGATCTGTGGGGAGTTAGCTTCTCTGCCTCTGCTTGGTCAAACACTGCAGACAATTCTTTATATTCCAGGGGGAATGACAACCTTTTCCAGAGCACAAACCACATTGGATTTAGTAGCTAAAACTTGAGCGGGAGATGGTGCACTACTTACCTCTTGAGGACCATAACAATGTTTCCGACAGTAGCTTGAATTTAATTGGACAGTCCTCTTTTCCCAATTAATTTCAGGGTTGTGCTCCGTAAGCCCAAGATCAGCTGAAATTGAGGAGCATCTATGAGATTGAAAGATATATTTTTTTTGTGTCCTAGATGATCTTTCAGAACTATAGGTTCAGTTTAGTTTGGGATAGGGCCTGTAGACAGGTTTGTTCCATGCACAGCACGAACAGGCTCTGCGATTTTTTTTTGGACAAAATGTATTCCCATTTTTGTGGCATACTGGATGTCGCAGAAATCTCCTGTAGCTCCTGAGTCAATCATCACTGAAACCTCCTGCTGCTTCTTTTCTCTGAAGATGAGGTCAAAGGAGATGGTTGGATGAGGGAAAACAGACTGTAAGGTGTTTGCCACTAATTGGGATTAAGAAGCTGGTTGGTGTTGTGAGTCAACCAGGGTTACTCTCTTAGTAGAATGAGTTTTCTTTTTTCCTGAATTATCTTATTTAGGCTTCTTTGGGCATTCTTTTACAAAATGTCTAGACAACCCACATTTGAGACATTCACTTATCCTTTTACTCTTTATAAAGGGAACCTTGAACACTGCCGATTTGCATTGGCTCTTTAAGAGTATGTCTCGAACGTCTTGATACTTTCCACTTTACCCCTGTCGAAGCACAGTGAGATAGGACATAATTATCTCTTTCGTTCAGCTTTTCTTTCAAACAGACACTGATCAATCTGTAAGACTAGATCAATAAATTTTGACACATCAGTAGGTCAATCTGGAATCTGGACTAGCGCATCTTTTAGTTCTTCTCGTAAACCTCGGTAAAAAACCACAGCCCTTTTGCTCTCGGGCCAACCAGTCTCCACAATTAATTTGTTGAACTGGGCCAGATAAGAGTTCAAATCTCTAGTTCCTTGTTTTACGTCTAGTAATTCATTATCTGTGGCTTGGAAAATTGTTCTGCAGTCAAAAATTAGAAGGAATTTGGTTATAAACTTCAAAATCATATAATTTAATGTAATTTCGTGACACCAAAGACATGGACCTGTTTTTGACTGATCCTCTGCAAAAATAACAGGTCGACAAAGGAAGTATAAGGAGCACTGGGTTAAAAATATCTGCGTATTGTAAGGATCTCCACTTAAACATTCAGGTGGGGCCAGGGGAATGATAGGGGAGATGGAATGAAGGACTTGTGTGGACATTTCTGAGGTAGAGATAAGGAAGGTTTTACCTGAAACCCCACTAGTCCCAGCAGTATTCCCAGAAGTGAAGTTATTTAATTTGTCCATGAGCTGTTGGGTCTCAACATGGCATCTTTTTATTCCCTCTCTCAAGTTTTTGTTTTCATCTAGGGCAAAGGATAACTTTTTTTGCATTTCGTCCATAAGTACCGCCAATGCATTACAATCTAAACCTTCAGCCATTCTGCTCGGGTGGAAATGAGTATTTTTTAGGTACTTCAATCTGTCAGGAGATTACCCATTAAATCAAACTTCCACAGGAGCAGATGCCTTTTACCCATCTCCCTCACACAGATGCGTGCTCAGACTTTACTGACTATTTGAACCCTGCATCCCCTAGGGGGAATGGGGAATGGGAATAGAAAAAGAGAGACCGCCTCCAGATCCAGTTCCAGCCTGTGTTTCCCACTTAAAGATAAGATATTCAGTGTGTTCTTCTGTAACCTGCACCTTTCTTCTTATTGGGATTTCTTTAAAGGAAGGACCTGCAGTCGGGTTATAAGAGCATAGATAAGTACATTCCTGCTGCACATTCAACTGTTCAGCCATTCACATTCACCCAATTCTATTGTTATCCTAACCTGGATCTTTGAGAGACTAGCCTCTTTTTAAGAGAACAATGTTAACTTAATATCTTCTTTTCTCCAGGAGTCAGAGATATCCAAGGTTCTCTGGAGAACAGTTCAAAGGTTCACAAATATACAATCTACTAATATCTTTTACAGGAAACAAAAACTCCTTCTCAAGGTTCAGTTTTCTCAGTCACAGTCTCTAGGAATTAGTCTGAGCACTGAGGTTTGTCTCTATGACTGGCAAGTCTGCAATCATAAAAAAGGATTCCTTACTGCAATTGCTTGACGTTCTGTTAAGCCAAAAAAATTCTCCTCAGAAAGCTTGTAGCCAGTTGTTGGAAGAAGGAAGAAATTCAGCTTCTCCAGAAGGGAAAAAGTAGCTGGTGTGCACACCGTAACATGAAAAATAATTAATTTCTCGAAACTGGAAGAATTCTCTATGAAACGAAGCGCCTCAGGAACACTGCTCATTCTCCTCAGGATGACAGTTAAAGTGCACAGCTCCCAGAGAGAAACAACTGGATGGAATCTTCAGCACGAGACTAAGGTAGAAACACTAGAGCGCTGACCTCACAAAGATCTGCGGTCACCATCTTGAGTGGTAGTTAAACCTGAAGAAGCTAGTTCTAAGAACAGCCTCCGCAAGAGCCACCGGGAGTGAGGACGCGCTGCAACCAATGTGGGTACAAGGAAAATGGGAATGGTTTTTGCTGAGGGAAGAACTTAACAACACTGGCAATAGTTTTACTGACAACTGTGCTGCGCTTGTTGGCTAAGACTTGTGCTTTTCATTTACGAGTGGAGGATGCGGAGGGTCGATGCTGCTGAAACAACCTGAATTTTGTAGGCTTTCGGGACGGGGTGGAGGGATCAGATAAAGGCTGCTTTTTGTTGACCTTCCTGGAAACCAAGAAATGTCCCTCTGCTTTTTGCTAGAGTGAGTTCATTATATCTTCATGCCAAAGCCTACCCCCAAATGCCCTACCCAGACTCATAGTAGCTCGATTTCGTAACTTTCTGGATCAAAATCTTGTTCTTCGCACAGACAAGTTGAAGGATAATGTTCAATACAACTCCCGCAGTATAATTATCTTTCCAGATTACACCAGAGAGGTCCAAAACCATTGGAAGTACTATGAGTCAGTCAAGCAAATGTTGAGATGCATGGCTCCGCAGTACATGATATTGTTCTCCTGCCAAGCTTAAAGTCATATATCAATCTAAATTGTTCCTTTTGGGAACACTGGAAATCACATGGTAGTGGAAGGAAGAAAGGTCCCCTTTGAGAGGGCTACCAAATGCCTAGGATTCTGCAGTGGCAGCACACAGTCACAATATCCACTGGTATTCAAGATTCTGCCATCAGATCCTGCCTGAGATGGACAGCGCAGCGCTCTGATCCTCCTACCATACCAAGACCTGTCCTCATTCAGATTATTTAGGGGCAGGGCCGGTTCCTCAGGACTACAATAAGTTTGCTTCTGTGACAATGCTCCGCCTTTGTCCCATTTGGACTGAGAAGTAAATATTTTCCTCAAGTGAGTCAAAGACAGTAAAATATCTTAACAATTCTCTTGATGTGGACCAGCCCTCAACGGTCAGACACACTATGCAAAGGGGCTACGCCTCCACCTCAGAAACTGGGCTGACATGAAGGAGACCTTTTTGGCTCCTCCTGTGCTCCCTCTGGGGTGCCTGATTTGAACCAATTATGAACCTTACAATGCTTGGGATTCTATGGACAACAGCGGTCTGTCCTTTTGTTTTTTTCTCCATAGGGTGTTGTTTTATTTAATTAATTAATATGTGGGGGTATCCCAGATGGAGCATGAGAGGAGAGCTCCATTTGGGACCAAGGCATCGTCCCTGGTTGTCTGTGACAGGTACTCCACTGTTGGAGGTATAGGGGGTGGGGATAGTTAGGTGTTCGATTTCGTTCACTTGTGCACATAGCCTCATCTATCAACTTATCTACCCAGATTCTGCCTGATCCTTTTGACAATGAATTCACATGATACTGGTACTCTGCTTCATTGCCTTACATGGAATGTTAATGGCCTCCTCAGTAAGGTCACAAGAAGCCCCATCCTCAGACAAGCCAGGCAACTGGGAATTGATGTGCCCCTTCTCCAGTGGACGCATATTACTGGTAACAACTGCCTGCAAAGATATGGTTTTATTACAACCTAACATGCAGGATTCCACAGAGGGTCCAGGGAGCTGGCAGTTCTTATCCAGGCTCAAATCCCTTTCACAGTAGATTGAATATACCTTGATGACTGGGCACGGTTTCTTTGGGTGGTGAGATCGCTTTGGAGCTTCATGTTCTGTATACGCTACACCCTCTCTTGCACAGCCATTCCTTACATTTCTCAGTGGAGTGGTGAGCTCTGCCTCAGTGGGAGCCACAATTATTAGTGGGGAACCTATACCACGCAATATGCCCTGTGCCAATCTGGTGCAATCTGGTGGGATCATTTGTTGGGCCTTTGGGTCTCAGTGACGTATGACGTCACTGCCATCACAAGGAAAGGGCCTATATTTTTCTTTCAGGGGTTGATCGTACCATTTCCCAAATTGACTACTTTATGGTCCCTACCACCCATTTGTCTCTATATCTACAATACTCTTACGCACATGGGGCCTTTCTGACCATGCCCCCTTGGAGCTGCATATCCAATGTGGCATCTGTGTTCCTCAATCCCCTTGAGGCTGAGTACCTAGTGGCTCAACAGCCTGTCCCAGGAGTTTCTGTGGGATGGATCAACACAATATTTCCCCTATGGGGTGTGTACAGTGTGGAGAGAAAGGGGGAATATTGAAGTTAATCCACAAAAAACAAGCATGAATATGGTAGACCACAGGCAGTACTGTAATGAATCTTGGGGGGGTCACCCTGAAAAGTGCATGGAGGGCCCTCCCATCCACACCTAGTCAGGGGCTCTCAGGCCAGGGGCCCACAATCATGTAATGATGTTGTGCCGGTCTAGTGGTACAGGAGTTGTATCGAGTCGACCCGGATGTGGGACAGCACTTACGATAGTCTTAAGAAGGCAGGGTATAAATAAACAGGTGAAACGACCTGCGTGATCTTTTCTGAACCGCACTAAGCCAATGTCTGCGTGTGTCTCATTTTGCACTAGGGCCTACATTGCAGGGGCGCACCGCATAGCGTTCAGGACGCCACACTGGCGACAACATAGTTTGCATGTGCGTGCAGCTGTTCATCTACATGAGTGCCAACGGAGCCTGTGGACATCAGCCCTGCTGCCACACCAGCCCTGAGGTGTTTCAGCACGCTGTCCTGCAGGTCTATGACAGTACCTGTTTTCCTTGTGGGCATCGATGGAGCCGTAGCTGCCTGTCAGCGGCTGATTCCGGGCCTGGGCCAACTGCATTCCTCATCCAAGTCCTCCCCGCAGATGACTGCCAAGCCTGCTGGTGACCCCGCCCATGAGACCAACCTGAGGCCTATCAGAGCCGTGCAAAGGCTCTCCGACAATGCCCCACAATCTGCAGCCCTCCTGACACCTGGTAGCAGGTAGTGGGAAGTGAAGTGTGCCACCCCAATTAGTTGTTCGGAAGCACATAGTCCTAGTGCAGCCAAGTGTATTTCACCCCAAAACAGCAAAAACAATAAAAAAAAATAAAGGAAAACAACAATGGGACTATAAACTATTATAAACAGATGAATGTATAGATCCTGCACAGCTTCACACAGTTGACACAGCGTGATTACATCTCTTACAATCTGTCACCAACCTCTGCCACCCTCAAACAGCTGGAGGTGCCACAAGCGTGGGCCTTGACATAGAGTGCACATCACCAAGTAGACAACAACAGTGGGGGTGTGTGCAAAGTGAAGGCGGCCACACCAGAAGCCATGATGGATGATCAAGCGCACGCAGCCAACCCCGTCCAGACACAGCAGCAGCATACCATTGTCGGAGCGTTCAGTGAGCTGGCTGACTCGGCCACGGCATCCTCGCAGTGGAAGATATGGGTTGGCAGATTGGAGAACTACTTTATAGCGAGCCAAGAATGGGATGGAGCAGTCAAGAGGTTGCTCCTTTTACGCTTTAAGGGTGATGAAACACCTCCCTAACACAGTTGGGTTAGATGACTACGATGCAGCGGTGAGGGCGCTCAGCGTACATTTCGATCTGCAACTTAACCCTGATTTCGAACAGTTCAATCTTTGACAGGCACGTCAGACGGATGGTGAGTCCATTGACCAATTCCATACCCGGCTCAGATAACTTGAAAGCACTTGCACGGAGGATGAGCAACCCAAACAGATCTGGGCACAAATCATCCAAGAGTGCAGGAATAAAACTCTGAGATGTCTTTTGAGACAGCCTAATATCGGCCTGGAAGACATTCTGGTAATGGTGCGGTTGCATGACCTATTGGCTGCCAGTACGGCTGAAATGGACCTGGCAATCACACAAACGCCTGAGAAGAGCACTGCAAGGAAAGTGGAACGAGTGGACATGGTGCAAACTCAACTGTCAAAAAGGAAGCCCAGAGCCTATGTCCTGGCGAAGCGAGAGGGGCAGGACGAGTACTGTAGTACAGAAGAACATCCTCCCAAGAATTGCCCAGCTCACGGGAGAATCTGCTTGAGAGGGAGAGGAGAGAGGGGTAGGTGCGATACCACAAGGGCGATAAAACAACTATCGCTAGAGGATTTAACACCACATGATGCACGTTACCAAACTTCCCACAGCAGGCTCGATGTTTCGTCTCCAAAAGAATAAGAAGGAGTATTTTTGATATCGTACATGGACGACCTGAAACGACACAGGAGGCCACAGCCGATGTGTAATCAACATCGCTGGGACCATGCACTAGTAGACACCGGAGCCTCAGTGAAATGTCATGTGTAGGAAGTTGGCTCTGTATGTGCTATTTCAAAGTAAGGAATAGCATGCACAGAGTCCAAGGGTTCCCCTAAGAGGTAAGATAGTGGCAAAAAGAGATAATACTAATGCTCTATTTTGTGGTAGTGTGGTCGAGCAGTAGGCTTATCAAAGGAGTAGTGTTAAGCATTTGTTGTACATACCCACAGGCAATAAATGAGGAACACACACTCAGAGACAAATCCAGCCAATAGGTTTTGTTATAGAAAAATATCTTTTCTTAGTTTATTTTAAGAACCACAGGTTCAAATTCTACATGTAATATCTCATTTGAAAGGTATTGCAGGTAAGTACTTTAGGAACTTTGAATAATTACAGTAGCATATATACTTTTCACATAAAACACAAATAGCTGTTTTAAAAGTGGACACACTGCAATTTTCACAGTTCCTGGGGGAGGTAAAGTATTGTTATTTTTAGCAGGTAAGTAAATCACTTACAGGTCTCAGTTTTGGGTCCAAGGTAGCCCACCATTGGGGGTTCAGAGGAACCCCAAAGTTACCACACCAGCAGCTCAGGGCCGGTCAGGTGCAGAGGTCAAAGAGGTGCCCAAAACACATAGGCTTCAATGGAGAGAAGGAGGTGCCCCGGTTCCAGTCTGCCAGCTGGTAAGTACCCGCGTCTTCGGAGGGCAGACCAGGGGGGTTTTGTAGGGCACCGGGGGGGGACACAAGTCCACACAGAAAGTACACCCTCAGCAGCGCGGGGCGGCCGGGTGCAGTGTGCAAACAAGCGTCGGGTTCTCTGTAGATTTCAATGGGAGACCAAGGGGTCTCTTCAGCGGTGCAGGCAGACAAGGGGGGGCTCCTCGGGGTAGCCACCACCTAGGCAAGGGAGAGGGCCTCCTGGGGGTCACTCCTGCACTGAAGTTACGTTCCTTCAGGTACTGGGGGCTGCGGGTGCAGGGTCTTTTCCAGCCGTCGGGACTTTAGGTTCAGGCAGTCGCGGTCAGGGGGAGCCTTGGGATTCCCTCTGCAGGCGTCGCTGTGGGGGCTCAGGGGGGACAACTTTGGTTACTCACGGTCTCGGAGTCGCCAGAGGGTCCTCCCTGAGGTGTTGGTTCTCCACCAGTCGAGTCGGGGTCGCCGGGTGCAGTGTTGCAAGTCTCACGCTTCTTGCGGCGATTTGCAGGGGTCTTTAAATCTGCTCCTCTGTAACAAAGTTGCAGTTCTTTTGGAGCAGTGCCGCTGTCCTCAGGAGTTTCTTGTCTTTCTTGAAGCAGGGCAGTCCTCTGAGGATTCAGAGGTCGCTGGTCCTTGGGAAAGCGTCGCTGGAGCAGGTTTCTTTGGAAGGCAGGAGACAGGCCGGTAGGACTGGGGCCAAAGCAGTTGGTGTCTTCTTTCTTCTTCTGCAGGGGTTTTCAGCTCAGCAGTCCTCTTCTTCTTGTAAGTTGCAGGAATCTCAATCTTTAGGTTCAGGGAAGCCCTTAAATACTAAATTTAAGGGCGTGTTTAGGTCTGGGGGGTTAGTAGCCAATGGCTACTAGCCCTGAGGGTGAGTACACCCTCTTTGTGCCTCCTCCCAAGGGGAGGGGGGCACATCCCTAATCCTATTGGGGGAATCCTCCATCTGCAAGATGGAGGATTTCTAAAAGTTAGAGTCACTTCAGCTCAGGACACCTTAGGGGCTGTCCTGACTGGCCAGTGACTCCTCCTTGTTATTCTCATTATTTCCTCCGGCCTTGCCGCCAAAAGTGGGGGCTGTGGCCGGAGGGGGCGGGCAACTCCACTAGCTGGAGTGTCCTGCGGTGCTGGAACAAAGGGGTGAGCCTTTGAGGCTCACCGCCAGGTGTTACAGCTCCTGCCTGGGGGAGGTGTTAGCATCTCCACCCAGTGCAGGCTTTGTTACTGGCCTCAGAGTGACAAAGGCACTCTCCCCATGGGGCCAGCAACATGTCTCTAGTGTGGCAGGCTGCTGGAACCAGTCAGCCTACACAGATAGTCGGTTAAGGTTTCAGGGGGCACCTCTAAGGTGCCCTCTGGGGTGTATTTCACAATAAAATGTACACTGGCATCAGTGTGCATTTATTGTGCTGAGAAGTTTGATACCAAACTTCCCAGTTTTCAGTGTAGCCATTATGGTGCTGTGGAGTTCGTGTTTGACAAACTCCCAGACCATATACTCTTATGGCTACCCTGCACTTACAATGTCTAAGGTTTGGCTTAGACACTGTAGGGGCACAGTGCTCATGCACTGGTGCCCTCACCTATGGTATAGTGCACCCTGCCTTAGGGCTGTAAGGCCTGCTAGAGGGGTGACTTATCTATACTTGCATAGGCAGTGAGAGGCTGGCATGGCACCCTGAGGGGAGTGCCATGTCGACTTACTCATTTTGTTCTCACCAGCACACACAAGCTGGCAAGCAGTGTGTCTGTGCTGAGTGAGGGGTCTCCAGGGTGGCATAAGACATGCTGCAGCCCTTAGAGACCTTCCCTGGCACCAGTTACAAGGGACTTACCTGGATGCCAGGGTGTGCCAATTGTGGATACAAAAGTACAGGTTAGGGAAAGAACACTGGTGCTGGGGCCTGGTTAGCAGGCCTCAGCACACTTTCAATTCAAAACATAGCATCAGCAAAGGCAAAAAGTCAGGGGGTAACCATGCCAAGGAGGCATTTCCTTACACAACCCCCCCCCCCCCAAACAAAAGAGGATGAGACTAACCTTTCCCAAGAGAGTCTTCATTTTCTAAGTGGAAGAACCTGAAAAGGCCATCTGCATTGGCATGGGCAGTCCCAGGTCTGTGTTCCACTATAAAGTCCATTCCCTGTAGGGAGATGGACCACCTCAACAGTTTTGGATTTTCACCTTTCATTTGCATCAGCCATCTGAGAGGTCTGTGGTCGGTTTGAACTACAAAGTGAGTACCAAAGAGGTATGGTCTCAGCTTTTTCAGGGACCAAACCACAGCAAAGGCCTCCCTCTCAATGGCACTCCAACGCTGCTCCCTGGGGAGTAACCTCCTGCTAATGAAAGCAACAGGCTGGTCAAGGCCATCATCATTTGTTTGGGACAAAACTGCCCCTATCCCATGTTCAGAGGCATCTGTTTGCACAATGAATTGCTTGGAGTAATCTGGAGCTTTCAGAACTGGTGCTGTGCACATAGCTTGTTTCAGGGTGTCAAAGGCCTGTTGGCATTCTACAGTCCAGTTTACTTTCTTGGGCATTTTCTTGGAGGTGAGTTCTGTGAGGGCTGTCACAATGGATCCATATCCCTTCACAAACCTCCTATAGTATCCAGCCAAGCCAAGGAATGCCCTGACTTGAGTCTGGGTTTTTGGAGCTACCCAGTCCAGAATAGTCTGGATCTTAGGCTGGAGTGGCTGAACTTGGCCTCCACCTACAAGGTGTCCCAAGTAGACCACAGTTCCCTGCCCTATCTGGCATTTGGATGCCTTGATAGAGAGGCCTGCAGATTGCAGAGCCTTCAAAACCTTCTTCAGGTGGACCAGGTGATCCTGCCAGGTGGAGCTAAAGACAGCAATATCATCAAGATAAGCTGCACTAAAGGATTCCAACCCAGCAAGGACTTGATTCACCAACCTTTGGAAGGTGGCAGGGGCATTCTTTAAACCAAAGGGCATAACAGTGAACTGATAATGCCCATCAGGTGTGGAGAATGCTGTTTTCTCTTTTGCTCCAGGTGCCATTTTGATTTGCCAGTACCCTGCTGTTAAGTCAAAGGTACTTAAGAATTTGGCAGCACCTAATTTGTCTATCAGCTCATCAGCTCTAGGAATGGGATGGGCATCTGTCTTGGTGACAGAATTAAGACCTCTGTAGTCCACACAAAACCTCATCTCTCTCTTTCCATCTTTGGTGCGAGGTTTGGGGACTAAGACCACTGGGCTAGCCCAGGGGCTGTCAGAGTGCTCAATTACTCCCAATTCCAGCATCTTGTGGACTTCCACCTTGATGCTTTCCTTAACTTGATCAGACTGTCTGAATATTTTGTTTTTGACAGGCATGCTGTCTCCTGTGTCCACATCATGGGTACACAGGTGTGTCTGACCAGGGGTTAGGGAAAAGAGCTCAGCAAACTGCTGCAGGACCTTCCTACAGTCAGATTGCTGTTGGCTAGTGAGGGTGTCTGAATAGATCACTCCATCCACTGAGCCATCTTTAGGGTCTGATGAGAGGAGATCAGGGAGAGGCTCACTCTCAGCTTCCTGGTCCTCATCTGTTACCATCAACAGATTTACATCAGCCCTGTCATGGAAGATCTTTAGGCGGTTCACATGGATCACCCTCTTGGGGCTCCTGCTAGTGCCTAGGTCCACCAGGGAGATGTCCTTTTGAGTTTTTCTGGGAGCCCCATGATCATGCCCTTTAATGTCTTGTTGAATCTCTCAACAAGGCCATTAGTTTGTGGATGATATGGGGTAGTGAACTTATAAGTCACTCCACACTCATTCCACATGTGTTTCAGGTATGCTGACATGAAGTTGGTACCTCTGTCAGACACCACCTCCTTAGGGAAGCCCACTCTGGTAAAGATACCAATGAGGGCCTTGGCTACTGCAGGGGCAGTAGTTGACCTAAGGGGAATAGCTTCAGGATACCTAGTAGCATGATCCACTACTACTAGGATGTACATATTTCCTGAGGCTGTGGGAGGTTCAAGTGGACCCACTATGTCCACACCCACTCTTTCAAAGGGGACTCCCACCACTGGAAGTGGAATGAGGGGGGCCTTTGGATGTCCACCTGTCTTACCACTGGCTTGACAGGTGGTACAGGAGATGCAAAACTCCTTAACCTTCTGGGACATGTTGGGCCAGTAGAAGTGGTTGACTAACCTCTCCCACGTCTTGGTTTGTCCCAAATGCCCAGCAAGGGGAATATCATGGGCTAAGGTCAGAATAAACTCTCTGAACGCCTGAGGCACTACCACTCTCCTAGTGGCACCAGGTTTGGGATCTCTTGCCTCAGTGTACAGGAGTCCATCTTCCCAATAGACCCTATGTGTTCCATTTTTCTTGCCTTTGGACTCTTCAGCAGCTTGCTGCCTAAGGCCTTCAAGAGAGGGACAGGTTTCTTGCCCCTTACACAACTCTTCCCTTGAGGGTCCCCCTGGGCCTAAGAGCTCAACCTGGTAAGGTTCCAGCTCCATAGGCTCAGTTCCCTCAGAGGGCAGAACTTCTTCCTGAGAAGAGAGGCTCTCTTTTTCTTGTTGTGTTGCAGCTGGTTTCCCAGCTGACTTTCCTTTTCTCTTGGTAGGCTGGGCCTTTCTTCCAGACTCCAGCTCTACTTTTTCACCCTGTGCCTTGCACTGTGCCCTTGTCTTGACACACACCAGTTCAGGGATACCCAGCATGGCTGCATGGGTTTTCAGTTCTACCTCAGCCCATGCTGAGGACTCCAGGTCATTTCCAAGCAAACAGTCTACTGGGATATTTGAGGAGACCACCACCTGTTTTAGGCCATTGACCCCTCCCCACTCTAAAGTTACCATTGCCATGGGATGTACTTTAGTTTGATTGTCAGCATTGGTGACTGGATAGGTTTGTCCAGTCAGGTATTGGCCAGGGGAAACCAGTTTCTCTGTCACCATAGTGACACTGGCACCTGTATCCCTCAGGCCCTCTACACTTGTCCCATTAATTAAGAGCTGCTGCCTGTATTTTTGCATGTTAGGGGGCCAGGCAGCCAGTGTGGCTAAATCCACCCCACCCTCAGAGACTAATGTAGCTTCAGTGTGACACCTGATTTGCTCTGGGCACACTGTTGATCCCACTTGGAGACTAGCCATTCCAGTGTTAGCTGGAGTGGAGTTTGAAGTGGTATTTTTCTTGGGACAGGCCTTGTCTCCAGTTTGGTGTCCAGACTGACTACAGCTACAACACCAGGCCTTTTTGGGATCAAAGTTTTTACCCTTGTACCCAGAATTGTTTTGTGAAGAGGCTCTGGGCCCACCCTCCTGTGCAGGTTTTTGGGGGCCTGTAGAAGACTCTTTACTATTTTTGTTTTTGGCTGTCTCACCACCCTTCCCCTGGGGAGGTTTTGTGACCCCTTTCTTTTGGTCACCCCCTGTGGAAGTTTTGGACACCCTAGTCTTGACCCAATGGTCCGCCTTCTTTCCCAATTCTTGGGGAGAAATTGTTCCTAGGTCTACCAGATGCTGATGCAGTTTATCATTGAAACAATTACTTAATAGGTGTTCTTTCACAAATAAATTGTACAGTCCATCATAATTACTTACACCACTGCCTTGAATCCAACCATCTAGTGTTTTTACTGAGTAGTCTACAAAGTCAACCCAGGTCTGGCTTGAGGATTTTTGAGCCCCCCTGAATCTAATCCTATACTCCTCAGTGGAGAATCCAAAGCCCTCAATCAGGGTACCCTTCATGAGGTCATAAGATTCTGCATCTTTTCCAGAGAGTGTGAGGAGTCTATCCCTACACTTTCCTGTGAACATTTCTCAAAAGAGAGCACCCCAGTGAGATTTGTTCACTTTTCTGGTTACACAAGCCCTCTCAAAAGCTGTGAACCATTTGGTGATGTCATCACCATCTTCATATTTAGTTACAATCCCTTTAGGGATTTTCAACATGTCAGGAGAATCTCTGACCCTATTTATGTTGCTGCCACCATTGATGGGTCCTAGGCCCATCTTTTGTCTTTCCCTTTCTATGGCTAGGATCTGTCTTTCCAAAGCCAATCTTTTGGCCATCCTGGCTAATTGGATGTCCTCTTCACTGGAGTTATCCTCAGTGATTTCAGAGAGGTTGGTCCCTCCTGTGAGGGAGCCAGCATCTCTGACTATTATGCTTGGAGTCAGGGCTTGAAAGGCCCTGTCCTCCCTAGATAGGACTGGTAGGGGGGAATCATCCTCCAAGTCACTATCATCATCCTCTGTGTTGCCATCCTCAGAGGGGTTGGCCTTTTCAAACTCTGCCAACAGCTCCTGGAGTTGTAGTTTGGAAGGTCTGGGGCCCATTGCTATTTTCTTTATTTTACAGAGTGACCTTAGCTCCCTCATCTTAAGATGGAGGTAAGGTGTGGTGTCGAGTTCCACCACATTCACATCTGTACTAGACATTATGGGCCAGATGTAGGTAAGTATGGTTTTGCGAGTTGCAATTTGCGAGTCATAGAGACTCGCAAATTGCAACTCGCAAAACCACATGCAGAAAGGTGTCTCAGACACCTTCTGCGAGTCGGTATGGGGTCGCAATGACCCACCTCATTAATATTAATGAGGTGGGTCGCAAATTGCGGCCCCATACCGACTATGGGCACTCGCAAACATGGAGGCCTGCTGTCGTCAGCAGACCTCCATGTTTGCGACTGCTTTTCAATAAAGCAGGTTTTTTTTTCAAAGTGCAACCCGTTTTCCTTAAAGGAAAACGAGCTGCACTTTGAAAAATAAACCGAAACCTTTTGTTTCGGTATTTTTCAGGGTAGGTAGTGGTCCATTGGACCACTGCCTGCTCTGAAAAATTATTTTTGTGATCATTCACAAAGGGGAAGGGGTCCCATGGGGACCCCTTCCCGTTTGCGAATGAGTTACCATCCACTTCAAGTGGATGGTAACTGCGAGTTGATTTGTGACCGCTTTTGCGGTCACAAATCAACTTACATCGCGGTGCGAGTTGCAAATAGGAAGGGAACACCCCTTCCTATTTGCAAGTCGGAAACACATTTTGCGAGTCGGTTCCGACTCGCAAAATGTGTTTCTGCATCGCGCACAGGCATTAGCGCCTCGCAAACGGCGTTTTTCGCCGTTTGCGAGGCGCTAATGCCTTGCTACATCTGGCCCTATGCTTCTAAAAGCTGGAATACTTTTAAAGAATCTAAAACTAGTTCTAGGTTCTACTTCAAACTTTCATTAAACTTTTAAACTCTAAAAGAAATGCTAACAGGGACTAACACAAGGCCCTAGCAGGACTTTTAAAAATGTAGAAAAATTTCAAATTGCAAAATCAATTTCTAATGACAATTTTTGGAATTTGTCGTGTGATCAGGTATTGGCTGAGTAGTCCAGCAAATGCAAAGTCTTGTACCCCACCGCTGATCCACCAATGTAGGAAGTTGGCTCTGTATGTGCTATTTCAAAGTAAGGAATAGCATGCACAGAGTCCAAGGGTTCCCCTTAGAGGTAAGATAGTGGCAAAAAGAGATAATACTAATGCTCTATTTTGTGGTAGTGTGGTCGAGCAGTAGGCTTATCAAAGGAGTAGTGTTAAGCATTTGTTGTACATACCCACAGGCAATAAATGAGGAACACACACTCAGAGACAAATCCAGCCAATAGGTTTTGTTATAGAAAAATATATTTTCTTAGTTTATTTTAAGAACCACAGGTTCAAATTCTACATGTAATATCTCATTTGAAAGGTATTGCAGGTAAGTACTTTAGGAACTTTGAATAATTACAGTAGCATATATACTTTTCACATAAAACACAAATAGCTGTTTTAAAAGTGGACACACTGCAATTTTCACAGTTCCTGGGGGAGGTAAAGTATTGTTATTTTTAGCAGGTAAGTAAATCACTTACAGGTCTCAGTTTTGGGTCCAAGGTAGCCCACTGTTGGGGGTTCAGAGCAACCCCAAAGTTACCACACCAGCAGCTCAGGGCCAGTCAGGTGCAGAGGTCAAAGAGGTGCCCAAAACACATAGGCTTCAATGGAGAGAAGGGGGTGCCCCTGTTCCAGTCTGCCAGCAGGTAAGTACCCGCGTCTTCGGAGGGCAGACCAGGGGGGTTTTGTAGGGCACCGGGGGGGGGGCACAAGTCCACACAGAAAGTACACCCTCAGCAGCGCGGGGGCGGCCAGGTGCAGTGTGCAAACAAGCGTCGGGTTCTCTGTAGATTTCAATGGGAGACCAAGGGGTCTCTTCAGCGGTGCAGGCAGGCAAGGGGGGGGGCTCCTCGGGCTAGCCACCACCTAGGCAAGGGAGAGGGCCTCCTGGGGGTCACTCCTGTACTGAAGTTCCGTTCCTTCAGGTGCTGGGGGCTGCGGGTGCAGGGTCTTTTCCAGCCGTCGGGACTTTAGGTTCAGGCAGTCGCGGTCAGGGGGAGCCTTGTGATTCCCTCTGCAGGCGTCGCTGTGGGGGCTCAGGTGGGACAACTTTGGTTACTCACGGTCTCGGAGTCGCCGGAGGATCCTCCCTGAGGTGTTGGTTCTCCATCAGTCGAGTCGGGGTCGCCGGGTGCAGTGTTGCAAGTCTCACGCTTCTTGCGGGGATTTGCAGGGGTCTTTAAATCTGCTCCTCTGTAACAAAGTTGCAGTTTTTTTGGAGCAGTGCCGCTGTCCTCGGGAGTTTCTTGTCTTTCTTGAAGCAGGGCAGTCCTCTGAGGATTCAGAGGTCGCTGGTCCTTGGGAAAGCGTAGCTGGAGCAGGTTTCTTTGGAAGGCAGGAGACAGGCCGGTAGGACTTGGGCCAAAGCAGTTGGTGTCTTCTTTCTTCTTCTGCAGGGGTTTTCAGCTCAGCAGTCCTCTTCTTCTTGTAAGTTGCAGGAATCTCAATCTTTAGGTTCAGGGAAGCCCTTAAATACTAAATTTAAGGGCGTGTTTAGGTCTGGGGGGTTAGTAGCCAATGGCTACTAGCCCTGAGGGTGAGTACACCCTCTTTGTGCCTCCTCCCAAGGGGAGGGGGGCACATCCCTAATCCTATTGGGGGAATCCTCCATCTGCAAGATGGATGATTTCTAAAAGTTAGAGTCACTTCAGCTTAGGACACCTTATGGGCTGTCCTGACTGGCCAGTGACTCCTCCTTGTTATTCTCATTATTTCCTCCGGCCTTGCCGCCAAAAGTGGGGTCCGTGGCCGCAGGGGGCGGGCAACTCCACTAGCTGGAGTGTCCTGCGGTGCTGGAACAAAGGGGTGAGCCTTTGAGGCTCACCGCCAGGTGTTACAGCTCCTGCCTGGGGGAGGTGTTAGCATCTCCACCCAGTGCAGGCTTTGTTACTGGCCTCAGAGTGACAAAGGCACTCTCCCCATGGGGCCAGCAACATGTCTCTAGTGTGGCAGGCTGCTGGAACCAGTCAGCCTACACAGATAGTCGGCTAAGGTTTCAGGGGGCACCTCTAAGGTGCCCTCTGGGGTGTATTTCACAATAAAATGTACACTGGCATCAGTGTGCATTTATTGTGCTGAGAAGTTTGATACCAAACTTCCCAGTTTTCAGTGTAGCCATTATGGTGCTGTGGAGTTCGTGTTTGACAAACTCCCAGACCATATACTCTTATGGCTACCCTGCACTTACAATGTCTAAGGTTTGGCCCTAAGGCAGGGTGCACTATACCACAGGTGAGGGCATAGGTGCATGAGCCCTATGCCCCTACAGTGTCTAAGCAAAACCTTAGACATTGTAAGTGCAGGGTAGCCATAAGAGTATATGGTTTGGGAGTCTGTCAAAAACGAACTCCACAGCTCCATAAGGGCTAGACTGAATACTGGGAAGTTTGGTACCAAACTTCTCAGAATAATAAACCCACACTGATGCCAGTGTTGGATTTATAAAAAAATGCACACAGAGGGCATCTTAGAGATGTCCCCTGTATTTTACCCAATTGTTCAGTGCAGGACTGACTGGTCTGTGCCAGCCTGCTGCTGAGAGACGAGTTTCTGACCCCATGCGGTGAGAGCCTTTGTGCTCTCTGAGGACAGAAACAAAGCCTGCTCTGGGTGGAGGTGCTTCACACCTCCCCCCTGCAGGAACTGTAACACCTAGCAGTGAGCTTCAAAGGCTCAAGCTCCGTGTTACAATGCCCCAGGGCACTCCAGCTAGTGGAGATGCCCGCCCCCTGGACCCAGCCCCCACTTTTGGCGGCAAGTCCAGGAGAGATAATGAGAAAAACAAGGAGGAGTCACTGGCCAGTCAGGACAGGCCCTAAGGTGTCCTGAGCTGAGGTGACTCTGACTTTTAGAAATCCTCCATCTTGCAGATGGAGGATTCCCCCAATAGTAATAGGGATGTGCTCCCCTCCCCTCAGGGAGGAGGCACAAAGAGGGTGTACCCACCCTCAAGGACAGTAGCCATTGGCTACTGCCCTCCCAGACCTAAACACACCTCTAAATTCAGTATTTAGGGCTTCCCTGAACCTAAGAATTTAGATTCCTGCAACTACAAGAAGAAGAGGACTGCTGAGCTGAAAGACCCCTGCAGAAGAAGAAAAGAAGACACCAACGGCTTTGGCCCCAGACCTACCGGCCTGTCTCCTGCCTTCTAAAGAAACCTGCTCCAGCGACGCTTTCCCCAGGACCAGCGACCTCTGAATCCTCAGAGGACTGCCCTGCTTCAAGAAAGACAAGCAACTCCCGAGGACAGCGGCACTGCTCCAAAAAGACTGCAACTTTGTTACAGAGGAGCAGATTTAAAGACCCCTGCAAATCCCCGCAAGAAGCGTGAGACTTGCAACACTGCACCCGGCGACCCCGACTCGACTGGTGGAGAACCAACACCTCAGGGAGGACCCTCCGGCGACTCCGAGACCGTGAGTAACCAAAGTTGTCCCCCCTGAGCCCACACGGCGACGCCTGCAGAGGGAATCCAGAGGCTCCCCCTGACCGCGACTGCCTGACTCTAAAATCCCGACGGCTGGAAAAGACCCTGCACCCGCAGCCCCCAGCACCTGAAGGAACGGAACTTCAGTGCAGGAGTGACCCCCAGGAGGCCCTCTCCCTTGCCTAGGTGGTGGCTACCCCGAGGAGCCCCCCCCCTTGCCTGCCTGCACCGCTGAAGAGACCCCTTGGTCCCCCATTGAAACCTACAGAGAACCCAACGCTTGTTTGCACACTGCACCCGGCCGCCCCCGCGCTGCTGAGGGTGCACTTTCTGTGTGGACTTGTGTCCCCCCCGGTGCCCCACAAAACCCCCCTGGTCTGCCCTCCGAAGACGCGGGTACTTACCTGCTGGCAGACTGGAACCGGGGCACCCCCTTCTCTCTATTGAAGCCTATGCGTTTTGGGCACCACTTTGAACTCTGCACCTGACCGGCCCTGAGCTGCTGGTGTGGTGACTTTGGGGTTGCTCTGAACCCCCAACGGTGGGCTACCTTGGACCCCAATCTTAACCCCGTAGGTGGTGAACTTACCTGCAAAACCTAACAATACTTTACCTCCCCCAGGAACTGTGAAAATTGCAGTGTCCACTTTTAAAACAGCTATTTGTGTTTTATGTGAAAAGTATATATGCTACTGTAATTATTCAAAGTTCCTAAAGTACTTACCTGCCATACCTTTCAAATGAGATATTACATGTAGAATTTGAACCTGTGGTTCTTAAAATAAACTAAGAAAATATATTTTTCTATAACAAAACCTATTGGCTGGATTTGTCTCTGAGTGTGTGTTCCTCATTTATTGCCTGTGTGTATGTACAACAAATGCTTAACACTACTCCTTTGATAAGCCTACTGCTCGACCACACTACCACAAAATAGAGCTTTAGTATTATCTCTTTTTGCCACTATCTTACCTCTAAGGGGAACCCTGGGACTCTGTGCATGCTATTCCTTACTTTGAAATAGAACATACAGAGCCAACTTCCTACATTGGTGGATCAGCGGTGGGGTACAAGACTTTGCATTTGCTGGACTACTCAGCCAATACCTGATCACACGACAAATTCCCAAAATTGTCATTAGAAATTGATTTTTGCAATTTGAACTATTTTTCTAAATTCTTAAAAGTCCTGCTAGGGCCTTGTGTTAGTCCCTGTTTAGCATTTCTTTTAGAGTTAAAAAGTTTTGTGAAAGTTTGAATTAGAACCTAGAACTAGTTTTAGATTCTTAAAAAGTATTCCAACTTTTAGAAGCATAATGTCTAGTACAGAGATGAATGTGGTGGAACTCGACACCACCCCTTACCTCCATCTTAAGATGAGGGAGCTAAGGTCACTCTGTAAAATAAAGAAAATAACAATGGGCCCCAGACCTTCCAAACTACAGCTCCAGGAGCTTTTGGCAGAGTTTGAAAAGGCCAACCCCTCCGAGGATGGCAACACAGAGGATGAAGATAGTGACTTGGAGGAAAATTCCCCCCTACCAGTCCTAACTAGGGAGAACAGGGCCTCTCAAGCCCTGTCTTCAAACATAATAGTCAGAGATGCTGGTTCCCTCACAGGAGGGACCAACATCTCTGAAATCACTGAGGATAACTCCAGTGAAGAGGACATCCAGTTAGCCAGGATGGCCAAAAGATTGGCTTTGGAAAGACAGATCCTAGCCATAGAACGGGAAAGACAAGAGATGGGCCTAGGTCCCATCAATGGTGGCAGCAACATAAATAGGGTCAGAGATTCTCCTGACATGTTGAAAATCCCTAAAGGGGTTGTAACTAAATATGAAGATGGTGATGACATCACCAAATGGTTCACAGCTTTTGAGAGGGCTTGTGTAACCAGAAAAGTGAACAAATCTCACTGGGGTGCTCTCCTTTGGGAAATGTTCACTGGAAAGTGTAGGGATAGACTCCTCACACTATCTGGAAAAGATGCAGAATCTTATGACCTCATGAAGGGTACCCTGATTGAGGGCTTTGGATTCTCCACTGAGGAGTATAGGATTAGATTCAGGGGGGCTAAAAAATCCTCGAGCCAGACCTGGGTTGATTTTGTAGACTACTCAGTGAAAACACTGGATGGTTGGGTAACTGGAAATGAAGTGCATGACTATGTTGGGCTTTATAATTTGTTTATGAAAGAACACATTTTAAGTAACTGCTTCAATGAAAAGTTGCATCAGTATCTGGTAGACCTAGGTCCAATTTCTCCCCAAGAATTGGGAAAGAAGGCAGACCACTGGGTCAAGACTAGGGTAACCAAAACTTCCACTGGGGGTGACCAAAAGAAAGGGGTTACAAAGCCTCCCCAGGAGAAAGTGGGTGATACTAGAAACAAAGAAAAAGAGTCCTCTGTAGGCCCCCAAAAACCAGAGCAGGTGCGTGGGCCCCAAGACACAACCCAAAACAAAGGTGGGTACCAGGGTAAGAACTGGGATGCCACTAAGGCATGGTGCCATAACTGTAGACAGACAGGGCACCACACCAAGGACACTTCTTGTCCCAAAAACAAACCCCCTAGCAAAATCCCAGGGGTGACCAGTGTAGCCATTGGGGATGACTCCTCAGATGAGGAGGTCTTCATAGCCTTCAACTGGAAAAAGGGCCCAACAGGTGAGTTGGAGATTCCAGAGGGAAGTAGACACTTCCATCACCTACTGGTGAATGGAATCCCAGCCACTGCCCTGAGAGACACTTGTGCCAGTCACACTATTGTGTATGACAGGCTGGTGTTCTCAAACCAGTACATCCCAGGTGAGATGGCCAGAGTAAGAGTTAGCCCAGACAGGGTCACTGATAGGCCTGTGGCTTTTGTGCCCATAGACGTGGGTGGGACTTTTAGCTGGAGAAGGGTGGTAGTCAGTACAGACCTCCCCCTTGATTGTCTCCTTGGAAATGACTACCCAGAGGTTAGTCAGAGCCCAAGAGAGGAACTGGTCCAGTGCCAGTCCTCTCCCAAGGAGTCTGGAGGTGCTGCCCCTGCAGTAACTGCAAGTAGGCCCCAGAAGAAAAATAAAAGAAAACAGAGTAGGAAAGGTGGACAACCTTTAGCCAAGGTTCCAGCAAGCCAAGGAGATTCTGCTCCAGTAGGGGAGAACTCCAAAAGTGGCTCTGATAAAGTCCAACCTGACCCACAAGAAGTCCTGGCTAGTCAGGCAACTGTTAAGCCTGAGTGGGTGGCTCCTCAGCTAACAGAAGAAAGAGTGGAAGAAGGGTGTTTACTACAAGATGTAGTAACCCCCCACTCTAATACAGCAGACAGGCACCCTGAACCCAAAGAAGCCTGTAACTTAGCCCCTTCCCTTGTAGGTGAAGAGCTAAAGGTGTGGTTCTGGGCACTGACAGCTGTCAGTGGCCTCTGCTGGGTGTTAGCCTTTATGGCTGCACTATCCTTGGCATGGTGGTCTGACCCCATGCCAAATAGCAGGTTAGACCCCCTGACCCTCTTGGTCATGGTGGGGTTACTCCAGCTCTGGGTAACCTCTTTGGGTAAGCTAGGGGTGACCCTGGCTAATATAAGATTAGCAGAGGTGGATACCTCTAACCCCAAAATAGAGAGAATGGGTGGAGACATAAAAAGCACAGATAGGCAGCAGTTCAGACTAGGTCCTATCACTGTGGAAGTGGGTCAGTTCCCCAGAGGGAATGACCTGAACAGGAGGATGTAAGGCAGAGTAGGCCCTGCAACAAACCAGCCTATTTCCTCTACTCTTCCTCGCCTGACAGACTAGGAAGACTCTCCCAGCTTTGGCTGAGTCTCCTGGCCTGTGGGCTGGGGGGGGCTTGTGTAAAGAAATGGCTCCCTGTTTCAGTTACCCCCCACTTTTTGCCTGATACTGATGCTGACTTGACTGAGAAGTGTGCTGGGACCCTGCTAACCAGGCCCCAGCACCAGTGTTCTTTCACCTAAAATGTACAATTGTCTCCACAATTGGCACCCCCTGGCATCCAGGTAAGTCCCTTGTAACTGGTACCCCTGGTACCAAGGGCCCTGATGCCAGGGAAGGTCTCTAAGGGCTGCAGCATATCTTATGCCACCCTGGGGACCCCTCACTCAGCACAGACACCCTGCTTGCCAGCTTGTGTGTGCTAGTGGGGATAACATGACTAAGTTGACATGGCACTCCCCTCAGGGTGCCATGCCAACCTCACACTGTCTGTGGCATAGGTAAGTCACCCCTCTAGCAGGCCTTACAGCCCTAAGGCAGGGTGCACTATACCACAGGTGAGGGCATAGGTGCATGAGCCCTATGCCCCTACAGTGTCTAAGCAAAACCTTAGACATTGTAAGTGCAGGGTAGCCATAAGAGTATATGGTCTGGGAGTCTGTCAAAAACGAACTCCACAGCTCCATAATGGCTACACTGAATACTGGGAAGTTTGGTACCAAACTTCTCAGAATAATAAACCCACACTGATGCCAGTGTTGGATTTATTAAAAAATGCACACAGGGGGCATCTTAGAGATGTCCCCTGTATTTTACCCAATTGTTCAGTGCAGGACTGACTGGTCTGTGCCAGCCTGCTGCTGAGAGACGAGTTTCTGACCCCATGCGGTGAGACCCTTTGTGCTCTCTGAGGACAGAAACAAAGCCTGCTATGGGTGGAGGTGCTTCACACCTCCCCCCTGCAGGAACTGTAACACCTAGCAGTGAGCTTCAAAGGCTCAAGCTTCGTGTTACAATGCCCCAGGGCACTCCAGCTAGTGGAGATGCCCGCCCCCTGGACCCAGCCCCCACTTTTGGCGGCAAGTCCAGGAGAGATAATGAGAAAAACAAGGAGGAGTCACTAGCTAGTCAGGACAGCCCCTAAGGTGTCCTGAGCTGAGGTGACTCTGACTTTTAGAAATCCTCCATCTTGCAGATGGAGGATTCCCCCAATGGGAATAGGGATGTGCCCCCCTCCCCTCAGGGAGGAGGCACAAAGAGGGTGTACCTACCCTCAAGGACAGTAGCCATTGGCTACTGCCCTCCAAGACCTAAACACACCCCTAAATTCAGTATTTAAGGGCTTCCCTGAACCTAAGAATTTAGATTACTGCAACTACAAGAAGAAGAGGACTGCTGAGCTGAAAGACCCCTGCAGAAGAAGAAAAGAAGACACCAACTGCTTTGGCCCCAGACCTACCGGCCTGTCTCCTGCCTTCTAAAGAAACCTGCTCCAGCTACGCTTTCCCCAGGACCAGCGACCTCTGAATCCTCAGAGGACTGCCCTGCTTCAAGAAAGACAAGAAACTCCCGAGGACAGCGGCACTGCTTCAAAAAGACTGCAACTTTGTTACAGAGGAGCAGATTTAAAGACCCCTGCAAATCCCCGCAAGAAGCGTGAGACTTGCAACACTGCACCCGGCGACCCCGACTCGACTGGTGGAGAACCAACACCTCAGGGAGGACCCTCCGGCGACTCCGAGACCGTGAGTAACCAAAGTTGTCCCCCCTGAGCCCCCACAGCGACGCCTGCAGAGGGAATCCCGAGGCTCCCCCTGACCGCGACTGCCTGACTCTAAAATCCCGACGGCTGGAAAAGACCCTGCACCCGCAGCCCCCAGCACCTGAAGGAACGGAACTTCAGTGCAGGAGTGACCCCCAGGAGGCCCTCTCCCTTGCCTAGGTGGTGGCTACCCCGAGGAGCCCCCCCTTGCCTGCCTGCACCGCTGAAGAGACCCCTTGGTCTCCCATTGAAACCTACAGAGAACCCGATGCTTGTTTGCACACTGCACCCGGCCGCCCGCGCTGCTGAGGGTGCACTTTCTGTGTGGACTTGTGTCCCCCCCGGTGCCCCACAAAACCCCCCTGGTCTGCCCTCCGAAGACGCGGGTACTTATCTGCTGGCAGACTGGAACCGGGGCACCCCCTTCTCTCTATTGAAACCTATGCGTTTTGGGCACCACTTTGAACTCTGCACCTGACCGGCCCTGAGCTGCTGGTGTGGTGACTTTGGGGTTGCTCTGAACCCCCAACGGTGGGCTACCTTGGACCCCAATCTTAACCCCGTAGGTGGTGAACTTACCTGCAAAACCTAACAATACTTTACCTCCCCCAGTAACTGTGAAAATTGCAGTGTCCACTTTTAAAACAGCTATTTGTGTTTTATGTGAAAAGTATATATGCTACTGTAATTATTCAAAGTTCCTAAAGTACTTACCTGCCATACCTTTCAAATGAGATATTACATGTAGAATTTGAACCTATGGTTCTTAAAATAAACTAAGAAAATATATTTTTCTATAACAAAACCTATTGGCTGGATTTGTCTCTGAGTGTGTGTTCCTCATTTATTGCTTGTGTGTATGTACAACAAATGCTTAACACTACTCCTTTGATAAGCCTACTGCTCGACCACACTACCACAAAATAGAGCATTAGTATTATCTCTTTTTGCCACTATCTTACCTCTAAGGGGAACCCTTGGACTCTGTGCATGCTATTCCTTACTTTGAAATAGCACATACAGAGCCAACTTCCTACATCATGTGTATACAACAGTATAGACAATTCCGACCTCGGCCAACAATGACAATGTCCAACACCAAGATATTCACATACAGGAGTCATACCCTTCTACTGCTGAAGGGAAAAATGACAGTGAATGTCAAGTCTGACAAGAAAGAAACCCAGATCACTTTCCACACAGTGGATACAGAAGCTGACACTCTCCTATGGAGTCACTCCGCCAAAGACCTGAGCCATGTATCATTTGCACAGAGCGTAAGAACAGTCCAGACTGATTAACTTCTAAGGCAATTTCTGGAACTATTCACTGGACTAGGCTGCTTAAAGGTGTACCCCATCCGCCTGCTCATTGACCAAGCTGTAAAGCCGGTCGCACTTCGACACAGGCGCATCCAGTAAAGTGCTGATTAATAGAGAGAGGCATATTACGCCAACGATAGATGATATCATTGCTGACCTCAATGGCTCAAAATGGATCTCAAAGCTGGACGTGAATGCTGGATATCACAAACTAGAGCTCGCCAAGGAGAGAAGATAGATAACAATGTTATCAACACATCTATGGCTGAGGAGATACAAGCGGTTAAGCTTCGGTGTTTCTTCAGCCGCGGAGATATTCCAAGATGCGATCCGTAAGACCCTCTCTGTGTTACAGGGCATCATGAATGTCAGCAATGACATCTTAATTTACTCCACCACTGCTGAGGAGCACCAGCACCACCTGAAAGCCACCATCAAACGACTGTCGGAACATGGCCTCACCCTACAGAAAGAGAAATGCTCTTTATTCCAAACTTCAATAGAGTGTTTTTGGAAATATGTTCAATCAGAAGGGCATCAAAGTCGATCCAAGCAAATCAAAAGCCATTAAACAGTCTGTGGCTCTGAAGAATGTGACAGAGGTGAGGAGCTTCCTGGGAATGGCTACATATTGTGGCAGGTTTATACCCAATCTGGTGACACTATCTGAGCCACTCCGCGCACTAACAAAGGCAGATACTCCCTTTTCATGGGGGAGCCGAGATGAGGAAGCGTTCCAAGTGCTAAAAACAGCGCCTCTAAGCGAGACCACCATGGCATACTTTGATCTGACAAAGAGGGCCAAATTGGTTGTTGACTTCAGTCCTGTGGGACTGGGTGCGGTGTTGACCCAGGAGATTGACCAGGGCCGGTGGGCCCCTTTGCGTATGCTAGCAAGGCTCTACCACTGAGAGAACAGTAATATGTGCAAACTGAAAGAGAGGCACTCGCAATTAAGTAGGCCTGTAGACATTTTCATCTATACCTCTGTGGGAAGCTGTTCAGGGTAGAAAAAGACCATCAGCCACTCCTGCCACTGTTCAAAGGAACTGCTCTGCATCTGTCCCAGGATAGAACGGTGGGCCATACAGCTTCAGCACTACTGTGTGGAGGGCATGTATGAAACGGGGGCCAAGAATCCGGCCGACTTCCTGTCCAGACATCCATCAGAACCAGCTGGCGGTTCCCAAGCAGAGGAAGACGAGGTGATGGAAGCACACGTGAAGATGCGTACCAGCAGCATCTGCCCCAAAACCATGAGCCTGAATGAAATTGCCGCAGAGATTACAGAGTATGCTTTTCTGACAAAAGTAAAGAAGGCACTAAAAAGTTGGTCATGGTAGGACTTCTTAAAGAACACCGACAACTGGGCGAGTACGGAGAGAGAAAGATTGATGAAGCTATGGAGTTTGCAGCAAACTAAGCTCTGTCTGAGAAGGCCTCCTATTGCGCGGACATCGATTGATGATCCCTAAAAGTTTACAGCACTGAGTGACCATGCTTGCACATAGTGGACATCAGGGCACTACAAAAATGAAGGCGCGCATGAGGGAAAAGGTGTGGTTCCCAAATCTGGAGGCTGAAGTAGAGGAACTTGTAAGGCAGTGCCCAAGTTGCCAGCTAACTAGTGCCCCTGAAGTGCCTGCACCAGTTATGACGGAGAGTCCCGCAGAGTTTCAAGAACTGATAAAGAACATGGCATACATCACAGACGAATCACATCCCAATGGCTCCAGGCCAACGAAGAACTTGAGCAATTCATGCGTACGCTCAACAAAACCCTCCGTATTGCCATACTTGAAATGAGTGACCCTGAACCCAGTCTTCATCGTTTTCTCCGGAAGTACTGGGGAACCCCTCACTGTATCACCAGACAAGCACTGTGGTCCTTGATGCTGAATGGGACGTGATGGGACACTCTCCCCACCGATCCTGGATGGCAGCCACCTCCATACTGCCCCAAACAGGCCCAGACCTGGCGAAAGGAGACTAATGAGCAGGCCAGCAGGCCGAGACGTACAGTTCCACGGCACACACAGCCTGGCGACTGTGTGATCCTCAAAGATCAGAAGCCCAGTTGGGAGTTCTAGACGCCGTATGAACCCGGGGTATGGAGTCACTGGAGTCACTGGCACCATGGTGACTGCCCAGAAGGGGCACGAGAAGGTGACCCGGAACGTTTCATGGTTCTGGAAAGCAACGTTTGAGGACCCACCAGATAATGAACCCGAATTGAGTGACTCTCACTGGGAATCTGGGTACAACAGACCAGAGCCTCAGGCTGAATGAGGTAATGGCACAGTTGCTCGGCCAAGCATGCCTGGCCACTAGGGGTCCATGTAATCAGTGACTCAAAACTGAGCAATACCAACCCGGTCCCAACGATACCACCAGAGGCCCAACCCCTCACCCAGTGAGAGACTGAGAGACTTTGTGTGCTAGTTGTGTTGTTTCCAGATATAAATCAAGTTTGGGAAGGATGTAATGATGTGCCAGTCTGGTGGCACAGGAATTCTATTGAGCCGACCCGGATGAGGGCATCCCCCCTCCTGCACCGTAGGAGTTGCTGGGCAACTTGATCCCGGCACTTGAGCAGGTGGTACAAGAGGTGGAGTGTGCATACTTTAGGGTGATTTATAGAAGACATACCATAGATTGGCACACTTGCAGCTTCAAACAGATGAGGCCAGGACACTCTGACAGGCATCTCTGAGTTGGCTCTAAGAGCATGGCAGGAAGACAGATAACCTATTGCACTGGCTCAGTCAACAGACAGACAGAAAATGTTTCTCGAAACATTGAGGATAAGTTAAGGGTTATTCATATGACCCTGGAGGGTATGGCAAACTCATTTGCCACCTATTAGGCCTTACTCTGGCCCCAATGGGCTGATCGGCTCAGAGGTAGAACATCAACTATATATCTCTGCTGTCTGACTACGGTGACCGTATGTTGAACAGTGGCAGTCACTGCTTGTTGTGACAAGATTACATAAGCTATCACTCAGTTGTCAATGGGGGAAGAGCCCACATCCCAATAGACTCCCTTTGAGGTTTATCACTGTCAGGCAGAGAGCCTCACCCTGCCCCTATTGGATCCTCTATACTAAGGTGTGTGGAGATGCACGTCTTCAGGGAGACCTGCAGGAGTCCTGAGTCATCACTCTGCCCAAATCAGATTGCTCTCAACATCTCTGCTCATGTTAAACACCTATTTCGCTGATCAACCATGAAACTAAAATATTGGCCAAAGTTCTTGCACTGTGGCTCAGTACTGCTATCACTGACTTAATCCCTAAAGATCAGAGTGGCTTTATGCCACGCAGATCAACATGACATAACATCTGTAGAGTACACAATCTGTTGGTGGCCACGAATCTGCTAAGGCAGCCGCTGGCTGTACTGCTAATCGATTCTGAAATGGCCTTTGACAGTGTGCCAAGGACCTATATGTTGTTATGGGAAACATACTTAACAACGCGTTGCGAGCAACGTAGACGTTTAGCACGCAAGTGTAACCAAGCTAGCCGGAACAACGCATGGCTTTTTCTGTGCCTTGACCACACATGTGCCAAACTACGCATTTGTGTGGTTAAGGCGCAGAAAAGGCCAGAGTGGATCGGACGAGGATGTGGTGAGGTAAGTGGGGCTGGGGCAGGGGTGGACTAAGGGCTTGGGGTGGGTGGAGGCAGTCGGGCGGGCTATTTTCTTTTTTTAAAGGGTTGGGGGAATTGTTTTTTTTTTAGGGCTTAGGTGGGGAGGTCGGGCTATTTTTTTTTTTTTTTTGTGGCGGGAGTGGGGGGTTGGCTTTTTTTTTTAATGTAGGGCTTTGGGTGGGGGGCGGAGTACTTTATTTTTATAGGGGTTGGGGAAGGTTTAAGGAAGGGCGGAAAGAGAAGAAGAGGAGGAAAGATTGGGAGAGGTGAGGTAAGTGCAGTTGGGGCAGGGTTGGTGGGTAGTTGTTAGCAGTGGGGGTGGATTTAGGGATTAGGGTGGGTTGATGTGTCGGAGTAGTTTGGTTTTTAGGAGCAGGGCTGTGGTGGTTGGGGTACTTTTTTTTAGGCCTCTGGCCGGGTGCTGGGGTCGGGGATGAGTGGGTCCGGATTTTTATTTTAGGGCTTAGGGTTGGTAGGGGGTCGGGGTAGTTTACTTAGGGGGGAAGGTTTTAGGGCTCAGGGCAGGTGGGGGTGTGAGGGTAGTTAAGTTTTTAGGGGCAGGGGTTGGGGTAATTTTTTTTAGGGCTCAGGGCGGGTGGGGTCGTCGGGGTAGTTTAGTTTTTATTGGTGGGGTGTGGGGGTAGATGTAATTTTCTTTTAGGCTCAGAGTGGGTGGTGGGTTGGGGTAAATTAGTTTTTAGGGGCGGGTTGGGGGGATTGGGACAGTTTTATTTTTTAGGGCCCAGGACGGGTGGGGGGGAACGACTTGGTTTAGCTATTAGGGGTGGGGGTAGTTCTTGGCCTCAGGGCGGGTAGGGGGGTTGAATGACAGAACCACGCATGCTGTTTCACATGCCGCTTCCACATATGCCTTTACAAGGCATGCATGTACAACAAAATTCCTTGTAAAGGCATGTGTGGTAAAGGCATGCGTGGAAACGATGCGGTCGTGGTTCTGGCCGCGTTGTTAAGGCATGCATTGTTCTGCCTGTGTGGTTCTGTAATACAACCTGTTTTTATTGCTTCAATACTTTGGATTGGGCCCGTACTACCCGTCATTTGTTAATTTACAAACCACGTATTCAGTTTAGGATATGGGGAGCTCAATCAGCACTATTTGCCCTTGAAAGGCTCAAGCAACAGGGATGCCCCTATTGTTTGCATTGGTGATAGAACCCCTGGTGCATCATCTTCACAGTAATCCCCACGTGCAGGTTTTCATATGGTCTGAGATGTGAAGATCAGATATCTCTATATGCGGATGATCTGCCGGTAAATCTCAGTAATCCCGTTGCCTCTGGCCTGGTACCATGGGGAACAAGCAGGCTCTGGGTCACTTGGTGCGAGATGCAACTGTTGCCAGTGGGGCCACAAGGGTAGCGGAGGGGGGGCTGAGGAATGGGCTCACTGTATAGGTCTAATGTTAACGACTGTGGGATTTCACTAGCTGTCCATTAACATCTGCGCCACAGTGACACAAACACAATCACCTCTCTGCTTGTAGCAACAGGAACAGGCTGAGACTTGCAGCGCTGGTCTTCGCTGCCTCTGTACATGGGCTATTGTACCCCACTCCACTACATCTACGGAGAGAAACTATCACTGCATATCCCCTCCTCTGACGTAGACGGTGCTGAAAATGTGGATATAATCGCTCAGAGAACTCTGTGGGGAGGGCAGGTTGTGGTATGGGTGTCTACTCCCCGATGTGTCAAAGATGGAGGATATCCATGGTTGGAACTCCCTTTGGGTGTTTTGATCGAAATCATTTATCCAGTTGCAGGAAGGGTTTGGGCTGGAAAGCTACCAATTCCACAGACACTTGCAGCTATGCCATGCCCTGAGGCCATACCTGTGGACTTGCCAGCGTATAGCCTCATCAAGGTGAAACTGACAATGGCTCTGCCCCTCCAACAGAGGTAGAGGATCCCTTATGTATAAGTCCTTAGTGATTTATACCCCAGAGTCTTTTCCGGCATTGCAAGAAATATGGGAGTGGCTTGGGGTAGTTGGATGATGCTGAAAGGGCAACTGCTTTTATAGGACAGACAGAGTAAGCTATACCTGCAAGGTTCCGCCTCACACAGTTTAAGGACCTACATCGTGTATATTTGACCCCACAGCAGTTGTGGCACATAAACACAAGAGGTGATGCTTATTGTCTTCAAGGTGTGGAGGAGAAGGAGGATTTTTTCCACACTGTGTGGAGCTGTGGGTATCTTCGTCCTTATTGAAACTCTACTGAGGTAACTTTAGGTGTGGTTCTATGTCGCCTGGTCAATCCTACAACAAAGGTGTCCCTCCTTAATGTTGTAGACAATGCGGGATTTATACATGCTGAGCAGACACAACTGAGGCCAGGCTTTGTGATAGGGAAAAAAGACACAGCCAGTTAGTGGTGGCAGGAAGAGGCCCCCACTATAGGCAGGTGGCATACTGAAATGGACCTCTGTTGTGTAAGGAAGAGGCTGGTGTATGAAGCCAGGGGTTGTGGTAAAAAGCATGAGAAGGTGTGGAGCAGTTGGCAATGATAATGAGAGTAAATTGTATAAATTGACTTATATTGCTGGTTGCCTATTTGTTACTTATTTAGACTGTGTAATGTAACGTGTAAGTCAGTGCCTCAGGGCATAAGGTGAACTGTGTCAGGCGATCGTCTGTTCTTGCTTTATGGTTACTCTAAGGACACACCCTTTTCTATGGTTACCCCAAGTTATTTTGAAGTCTGATTGGGAGCACATTGACTAACATTCCAGTCGAGTTCGCCCCTTGCACCCTGATACATGCAGTTTGAACAATTAACGCTTCCTTGAAATAATCTGTAGTATTTCACTAAAGTTAGTGCAGACAGTACTGTTCATCTCTAGACACGTGTTTCTGGGTTAGTGCCCTTCATCAGTAGAGACCAAAGAAAAACAAAAATATCTGGGGTTGCTGGAAATGCCACTGATATCGTCTCAGGTTTAGTACCACTCCCCGGCTCACAGGTGCATCTCCAGAGCTCGTCAGCTCAATGGCTCGCGGGAGCCTTTTAAACATGAAGTCTGATTGGGAGCACACTGCCTAACATTCCAGTCGAGTTCGCCCCTTGCATCCTGGTACATGGGGTTTGAACAATTAACGCTTCCTTGAAAAAATCTGTAGTATTTCACTAAAGTTAGTGCAGACAGTACTGTTCATCTCTAGACACGTGTTTCTGGGTTAGTGCCCTTCATCAGTAGAGACCAAAGAACAACTCGACTGGAATGTTAGGCAGTGTGCTCCCAATCAGACCCCAAGTTATTTTGACTGATGCTGCTGGTTTATCGATTCTGAGAATGCACTCAGGCCTGCTAACCAGACTTCAGTGCCAGCACCTTGACCACAAAATGATAATGTACATTGGCTATACCCAATTAGCATAAGCTAACTTATCTGTAAGTCCCTATTATATGGTACCCAGGGACTGTAAGTTAGACAGTCCTCTCTCAGGGATTGCAGCACTGACTGTGCCACCTTGGATGTGACAAGAGTAAAACGAGTCTCCTAGTCTGCCACTGCAGACTGTAAGAGCAGTTTCGAACTGCTAATCTGTCTCTGCCATTCAAAAGTCATGGCAAAATCAACTGTCCCCCAGAAACATGTTTAAGTCAACCCTACAGCAGGCCTACCAAGCCCTAAAGCAGAGTGCAGCATATTCCATGAACAGAACATGTATTTTAAATGTTCTGGCAGTAAGAACACAAAAGTGTTGTTTTTACAGTAGAAAGACCTGGTCACCCCATTGCAGGGTTATACGCCGACCCCTCAGCTGTGCTAACTCTTGAACAGTGTGACAAAAGTTGATACTCCAAGTATCAAATCGCTCATTACATTAGGTCCGACTTGGTTCTCTAGTCAGAATTAATGTAACAAGTTACAGTGTGCAACATTTACAGAGTTGCCACTCTGCTGCCTTCAATCTTCTGTGCCCTTAATAGTCGCATATGAAGCTTGAACCCAATACAGTCTTCTGCCCTTCTGGGGAGACGAGCTAATGACTCCCAGGAAATAAGAAACTAGGGGCATGCACTGGAAAGAGGTGTTGCCTCTCTCCTTCAGAAAGTCACATGGGTGTTGGCCCAAAAGTCAAGCTTCAAAGCTGAAGCCACCTTTGGAGGGCAATTGGGGATCACTTGTGAGAGGGGCAGCCCCATTGTTTAGGCAGCTAGCGCCTGGGAAGGAGAGGGGAAATCTGTTGTCAGACCGGTTTCCCAGAGGCATGTAGCCTTGGGTGTTGGCAGAATGGTGCACCCTGTGATAGCCAGATGCCACACTCACCAGGGAACCGGGTAGCCCATTGGCTACAAACAGCATTTTACCCTGAGGACATTTCTGTACATAAATAGGGTACCCCTTGCACCCAGAACTCAGATCCAGACTGGACTGGAAGAAGGACCGAAGAAGTACTGCCCTGCTGCACCTAGTTCCTGGTGAAGAGAGGCTGCCCCAACATGGACTGCACCTGCTGCACCTAGTGGCTAGCAAAGTAGAGGGATTGTGCATGCTGTGTCCTGCTCAAGGAGGTCATCTCCAGAGCCCAGCCAAAGCAAAGAGACTCCAAAGGTCAGTTAACTGACCTCCAGTTTGCAGCACAGGGACACAACATCTGAAGAAGCCTGCTAAGGGTGAGTGGTAGCCCAGGTAACCAGATTGTTGCCCCCCAGTCATGCAGCACCATGGATCAAGACCCAACGCTCAGAAGTTTCATGAGAGTCTGCTAGACCCGGAGAGTCACAGGAATGCAGTTTGTGAGCCAAGGAGGCAAGCTACAGACCGGAGAAGGATTTGACTATGAGTGCAACACCGGACAACTGGTAGTCCAGTGGCGACTTGCCTTCAGCCAGACCAGAGAGGACCTTTTGAGACATCAAACTCTTTGTCAAGAACCCCCTGATCACCTTTGTAGACTAAGGAGGCCCAGCAGGAAGACCCCTATCGACTGTGTTGCATCCAGTGCATCACTGAGCATCTTCAAGCAAACTGAATCCTCAGCGTAAGGCCCGCTTCCACAGGAATACACTGAACAAGTAACTGAAACTGCTAGAAGACTGCTTCTTCTGATGAGATAACTGTTCCTGATAGGTTCACTGCTGAAGTTGGCTGCTCCAAGTAATTCTAACCAACCAAATAACAACTTGTCCATATTTCTGCTCAAAACGTTTCTAAGTGTCAAATTAATTGAATTTGCCAATACTTGTTAGTGGTTACGTGAAATGCTATAAGGGATTGCTTCTTTTTCCATGTTCACCCACACATTTTGTACTGATGTTGCTGTTTTTTTTACGCTGAGAGTGCACGGAGGCCTGCTAACCAGACCTCAGTGCAAGAGTTCTAACCCCTTACAAAGTATATGTCGAATTGGCTATCCCTAATAGGAACTTACTTATAGGTTTCTTGTATGTAGTACCCAGGGTACAAAGGGCATGTAAGGTAGAGTGTCCACCCCGGGTAGCAGCACTGATTATGCCACCCTGTATGTGACAAAGTACAAAATGGCTACCAGCCTGATCATAGAAATGCACCTGTTATATATAGTATCACCTCAAGTAACTATAACTCGTGCCCTAAGGTAACTTGTGCCCTTGCCATGCACTGCTAATTACCAGAGTTATTACAACACTCAGACATCTTCTTTGACATCATTGATAATATCACTGTAACATTTGCAGTAAAATTATTGATGAGAAAAGTGTGCATGGTGAGGGCCCGAGTTATAGTTCCCATAGGGCACTAGTTATAGTTATTTGAAATAATTCTAACTATAATAGCTACACGCATATACATATATGGAGATGGTTGTGTCATTAGTTTGAATGGCAAAGTCGAGCTAGCAGTGTGAAAACTGCTCTTCTAATCTGCAGTGTTTTGTATGTTTAAAATGTGAGCCTAACTATAACCTCCCTGTAACCTTTGTTTTTTTAAGTGAATTTCTATGAGTTTTTTAAATTCTATTTCTTAACTATAACGTCCCTGTAACCTTTGTTTTTTTTTTAATTTAGTTTCTCTGTTTTTTTAACGTATAGTAATTTTCATTACTATATGTTAATCGAACCACTGCTACACATGGCCTTTGGTCATGGCCGGTTAGTGTTGGCCACATGGCCAGTCCCTGTGGCCAACTCCCATAACCAAACGCACGGACCCGCATAATATTTGTGTAAAGCCCTGGGGAGGTGGTGTTCCCCAGGGCTGCAGGGGGTGCACAGCCCCGCATTTTTTCTCTTCAATGCCCTAGGAAGGTGGTGGTCCCAGGGGAAGCAGGAAGGCCAGGCGGTCACCTCGCATTAAAATATAGATGCACCTGGGACTTGGCCCACCCAGGATCGTCTCAATAACAAAGTGCGGGAGCCCGCCTTTCATTTAAAAAAAAATAATGGGGCAATAATTCACGACCCCATCACGATTCAGTAGCAACAATAAAAAAAAATGCTTTTAGCCCAGGGGTGGGTGCCCGTTTGGGACTCCACCACCAGAGCTAATAGGTCAGGATGTCTCTACCCAGGCCCCTTTTCTTTATTTTTAATCTTTTTTGTGGGACTCAGATGAAGCCAATTCCCAAGATGGCTGCCAATACTTTCTTGTTGAAGTGTTGGCAGCCAATCAGATCTCAGCAAGAGATTGGGAGGGTTTGTGAATCCTTCACATCCCTATATATACAAATTTGGATTTTCTTCATTTTGGCTAAAACTGCTGAACAGATTTACACCAAATAACAAAAAAGGTTGCTTTCCGGTCCCAGAGCTACCTTTCTGCTGAATTTGGTGTAATTCCGTCCAATGGTTTTGGTGCTGTCGCTGTTCAAAATCCCTATGGGGAAAACAAGTTTTGGAGTGCCCCTTTTTTCTCAGCCCCTGCTTGACGGATCCCCCCAAAACTTTCCAAACAACAGCTGACGTAACTTCTTTGAGAACATTTTGTGAAGATTCATCAACCAGCACCAAAGATATAGGCAAGTAAAACATCGCATTTTCTATAGAAACTAGGTCCTAACTATAACCACTAGGTCATATATATATATATATATATATATATATATATATACAATAATAATATTGAAGTGCATAGGAATATAATAGCATAATTATGTTTTACAGTGTTAATAAAATAAAATAAATTGCTACAAAACTCCTAAACACCCTTTCAAAGGGTTGGGTTTGCCAGCATTTCATACCACAGAGAGGCCCAAAAACACTTTGTTGAAAGGGGGGTACCATTGGTATGTTCCTTCTTGTAGGTAGTGATTTTCAGTTGAAGTGCCTATTTAGAGTGGAGATTCTATTCTGTGAATATAGTTTTGCTTAGTGAACAATGGGAATTTCCATAGATTGCTATGTCAGCAATGTAGAGCTCCTTAAAAAAGGATGTCTGATTGTGGGTAGCTACTGAACTGCTTTGAGGGATGTTCTAATGTTGTCCTGTGCACCAAGGTGTTGGAGGTGTCTTCCTGCAGCATTTGGGATTTTTTAAAGTATTTGGAACAAATACAGCAGTGTCTCTTTGTAGGCCATGTTTGCACAGTCTAAATTAAATATGCATGAGCAATGGTAACCTTCACCTTCTGTGAGAAATCTAGATGTAGGAAGATGCATTGAAGACTATGCTATGGAGAACATTATAACTTTCTTACTACAGTTATTTTAGTAGTGTGGAGAGTTCCTGGGGCCAGACGGATGTAGCTTAGTACCACTTCCAATCCTCACAGGTTAGGATCTTTGTTTGAAAGAGGTTCATCAGCATCATTGGTTCACCATAAGGAGGGAATGGTCTAGTCCTAAGGCCTATGTCTACTTGGTTTTCCAACTTTAATAATGTGAGTGCCATCAGAACAGTTGTAGCAGATTAGGACTTGATGTGTCTTGGTAGTGAGCTGAGGTGGGTGTTGAAGAGAAGTTGTGAGCTGACTAAATATTGTGGTACATTGACTTTTGTGCTAAAAGAAGGTGATGTAACCATAGAGTGAAATAGTACTAATTCTGTCACAGCTGTAACATGCGTTTTGATGGATACTTTCTAACTGCAGATTCCTCACTTTTAGAATATCCCCAGGTGGCAGACTGGATCCGGAAGACTTTTTAGCATAGCCCCTAAGTACTAGCAGGTGGCGTCATGTGTCTCCATGTCAACTCGGCTCTGTCCCAGAAGTGACAGCCAAAGGTAGCTATACATAAGTGCCACCTAATCACCCTGATGTCAGTTCCTTTCTTTCAGCTCTTTTGTTTGCGATCTGGACATAGCTCCAAACTTTTTTTGTGTCTGTTGAAGAGTTTTTTTCTCAAAAGTCCTCTCTATTGTGCAAAGGAACATGTCACTTCCTAATACTACAGGGGCAAAGCCAAATACTGCAGGAAGTCAAGTGAAACCCACTCTCACTCGAAGATTAGGGCAGGCACTACTTCTCACTCTCAGAGCCATTCCTGTAACAGGTCATCATTGCGATCCAAGTCTTCGGAGAGTCAAAGTCCTAAAAGGAACATAAAAAGTCTAAGGGGGTCATTCCGACCGGGGACGGAGGAAGCACCGCCAACAGGCTGGCGGTGCTTCAGGGGCAATTCTGACAGCGGCGGTAAAGCCGCGGTCAGAAAAGGGAAACCAGCGGTTTCCCGCCGGTTTTCCCCTGCCCCAGGGAATCCTCCACGGCGGCGCTGCAAGCAGCGCCGCCATGGGGATTCCGACCCCCTTCCCGCCATCCTGTTTCTGCCGGTTTTCAACGCCAGAAACAGGATGGCGGGAACGGGTGTCGTGGGGCCCCTGGGGGCCCCTGCAGTGCCCATGTGTAAGGAAATGCCTCCTTGGCATGGTTGCCCCCTGACTTTTTGCCTTTGCTGATGCTATGTTTACAATTGAAAGTGTGCTGAGGCCTGCTAACCAGGCCCCAGCACCAGTGTTCTTTCCCTAACCTGTACTTTTGTATCCACAATTGGCAGACCCTGGCATCCAGATAAGTCCTTTGTAACTGGTACTTCTAGTACCAAGGGCCCTGATGCCAAGGAAGGTCTCTAAGGGCTGCAGCATGTCTTATGCCACCCTGGAGACCTCTCACTCAGCACAGACACACTGCTTACCAGCTTGTGTGTGCTAGTGAGGACAAAACGAGTAAGTCGACATGGCACTCCCCTCAGGGTGCCATGCCAGCCTCTCACTGCCTATGCAGTATAGGTAAGACACCCCTCTAGCAGGCCTTACAGCCCTAAGGCAGGGTGCACTATACCATAGGTGAGGGTACCAGTGCATGAGCATGGTACCCCTACAGTGTCTAAACAAAACCTTAGACATTGTAAGTGCAGGGTAGCCATAAGAGTATATGGTCTGGGAGTCTGTCAAACACGAACTCCACAGCACCATAATGGCTACACTGAAAACTGGGAAGTTTGGTATCAAACTTCTCAGCACAATAAATGCACACTGATGCCAGTGTACATTTTATTGTAAAATACACCACAGAGGGCACCTTAGAGGTGCCCCCTGAAACTTAACCGACTATCTGTGTAGGCTGACTAGTTTTAGCAGCCTGCCACAAACCGAGACATGTTGCTGGCCCCATGGGGAGAGTGCCTTTGTCACTCTGAGGCCAGTAACAAAGCCTGCACTGGGTGGAGATGCTAACACCTCCCCCAGGCAGGAATTGTCACACCTGGCGGTGAGCCTCAAAGGCTCACCTCCTTTGTGCCAACCCAGCAGGACACTCCAGCTAGTGGAGTTGCCCGCCCCCTCCGGCCAGGCCCCACTTTTGGCGGCAAGGCCGGAGAAAATAATGAGAAAAACAAGGAGGAGTCACTGGCCAGTCAGGACAGCCCCTAAGGTGTCCTGAGCTGAAGTGACTCTAACTTTTAGAAATCCTCCATCTTGCAGATGGAGGATTCCCCCAATAGGGTTAGGATTGTGACCCCCTCCCCTTGGGAGGAGGCACAAAGAGGGTGTACCCACCCTCAGGGCTAGTAGCCATTGGCTACTAACCCCCCAGACCTAAACACGCCCTTAAATTTAGTATTTAAGGGCTACCCTGAACCCTAGAAAATTAGATTCCTGCAACTACAAGAAGAAGGACTGCCCAGCTGAAAACCCCTGCAGCGGAAGACCAGAAGACGACAACTGCCTTGGCTCCAGAAACTCACCGGCCTGTCTCCTGCCTTCCAAAGATCCTGCTCCAGCGACGCCTTCCAAAGGGACCAGCGACCTCGACATCCTCTGAGGACTGCCCCTGCTTCGAAAAGACAAGAAACTCCCGAGGACAGCGGACCTGCTCCAAGAAAAGCTGCAACTTTGTTTCCAGCAGCTTTAAAGAACCCTGCAAGCTCCCCGCAAGAAGCGTGAGACTTGCAACACTGCACCCGGCGACCCCGACTCGGCTGGTGGCGATCCAACACCTCAGGAGGGACCCCAGGACTACTCTGATACTGTGAGTACCAAAACCTGTCCCCCCTGAGCCCCCACAGCGCCGCCTGCAGAGGGAATCCCGAGGCTTCCCCTGACCGCGACTCTTTGAACCTAAAGTCCCGACGCCTGGGAGAGACCCTGCACCCGCAGCCCCCAGGACCTGAAGGACCGGACTTTCACTGGAGAAGTGACCCCCAGGAGTCCCTCTCCCTTGCCCAAGTGGAGGTTTCCCCGAGGAATCCCCCCTTGCCTGCCTGCAGCGCTGAAGAGATCCCGAGATCTCTCATAGACTAACATTGCGAACCCGACGCTTGTTTCTACACTGCACCCGGCCGCCCCCGCGCCGCTGAGGGTGAAATTTCTGTGTGGACTTGTGTCCCCCCCAGTGCCCTACAAAACCCCCCTGGTCTGCCCTCCGAAGACGCGGGTACTTACCTGCAAGCAGACCGGAACCGGGGCACCCCCTTCTCTCCATTCTAGCCTATGTGTTTTGGGCACCACTTTGAACTCTGCACCTGACCGGCCCTGAGCTGCTGGTGTGGTGACTTTGGGGTTGCTCTGAACCCCCAATGGTGGGCTACCTTGGACCAAGAACTAAGCCCTGTAAGTGTCTTACTTACCTGGTTAACCTAACAAATACTTACCTCCCCTAGGAACTGTGAAAATTGCACTGTGTCCACTTTTAAAACAGCTATTTGTGAATAACTTGAAAAGTATACATGCAATTTTGATGATTTGAAGTTCCTAAAGTACTTACCTGCAATACCTTTCGAATGAGATATTACATGTAGAATTTGAACCTGTGGTTCTTAAAATAAACTAAGAAAAGATATTTTTCTATACAAAAACCTATTGGCTGGATTTGTCTCTGAGTGTGTGTACCTCATTTATTGTCTATGTGTATGTACAACAAATGCTTAACACTACTCCTTGGATAAGCCTACTGCTCGACCACACTACCACAAAATAGAGCATTAGTATTATCTATTTTTACCACTATTTTACCTCTAAGGGGAACCCTTGAACTCTGTGCATGCTATTCCTTACTTTGAAATAGCACATACAGAGACAACTTCCTACATTGGTGGATCAGCGGTGGGGTACAAGACTTTGCATTTGCTGGACTACTCAGCCAATACCTGATCACACGACAAATTCCAAAATTGTCATTAGAAATTCATTTTTGCAATTTGAAATTTTTCTAAATTCTTAAAAGTCCTGCTAGGGCCTTGTGTGTTAAGTCCATGTTTAGCATTGTCTTTTAGAGTTTAAAAGTTTGTTAAAAGTTTGAAATTAGATTCTAGAAACAGTTTTAGATTCTTTAAAAAGTCTTCCAACTCTTAGCAAAATAATGTCTGATACAGAGATGAATGTGGTGGAACTCGACACCACACCTTACCTCCATCTTAAGATGAGGGAGCTAAGGTCTCTCTGTAATATCAAAAAAATAACCATTGGCTCCAGACCTACCAAAATTCAGCTCCAGGAGCTGTTGGCAGAGTTTGAAAAAGCCAACCCCTCTGATGATGACCTCACAGAGGAAGAAATTAGTGACTTGGAGGCCAATGTCCCTCCTCCAGTCCTAAATAGGGAGAACAGGACCCCTCAAGTCCTGTCTCCAACTGTGTTAGTCAGAAATAGTGAGTCCCTCACAGGAGGGTCCCACATTTCTGAAATCACTGAGGATGCTCTCAGTGAAGATGACCTCCTGTTAGCCAGGATGGCCAAAAGATTGGCTTTAGAGAGACAGCTCCTAGCCATAGAAAGGGAAAGACAAGAGATGGGCCTAGGACCCATCAATGGTGGCAGCAACATAAATAGGGTCAGAGATTCTCCTGACATGTTGAAAATCCCCAAAGGGATTGTAACTAAATATGAAGATGGTGATGACATCACCAAATGGTTCACAGCTTTTGAGAGGGCTTGTGTAACCAGAAAAGTGAACAGATCTCACTGGGGTGCTCTCCTTTGGGAAATGTTCACTGGAAAGTGTAGGGATAGACTCCTCACACTCTCTGGAAAAGATGCAGAATCTTATGACCTCATGAAGGGTACCCTGATTGAGGGCTGTGGATTCTCCACTGAGGAGTACAGGATTAGGTTCAGGGGGGCTCAAAAATCCTCGAGCCAGACCTGGGTTGACTTTGTTGACTACTCAGTGAAAACACTAGATGGTTGGATTCAAGGCAGTGGTGTAAGTAATTATGATGGGCTGTACAATTTATTTGTGAAAGAACACCTATTGAGTAATTGTTTCAATGATAAACTGCATCAGCATCTGGTAGACCTAGGACCAATTTCTCCCCAAGAATTGGGAAAGAAGGCGGACCATTGGGTCAAGACAAGGGTGTCCAAGACTTCAACAGGGGGTGACCAAAAGAAAGGGGTCACAAAGACTCCCCAGGGGAAGGGTGATGAGACAACCAAAACTAAAAATAGTAAAGAGTCTTCTACAGGCCCCCAAAAACCTGCACAGGAGGGTGGGCCCAGAGCCTCTTCACAAAACAATGGGTACAAGGGTAAAAACTTTGATCCCAAAAAGGCCTGGTGTCATAGCTGTAAACAGCATGGACACCAAACTGGAGACAAGGCCTGTCCCAAGAAAGGTTCCACTCCAAACTCCCATCCAGGTAACACTGGTATGGCTAGTCTCCAAGTGGGATCAACAGTGTGCCCAGAGCAAATCAGGGTCCACACTGAAGCTACTCTAGTTTCTGAGGGTGGGGTGGATTTAGCCACACTAGCTGTCTGGCCGCCTAACATGCAAAAATACAGACAGCAACTCTTAATTAATGGGACTAGAATAGAGGGCCTGAGGGATACAGGTGCCAGTGTCACCATGGTGACAGAGAAACTGGTTTCCCCTGGCCAATACCTGACTGGAAAAACTTACAGAGTCACCAACGCTGACAATCAGAGAAAAGTACATCCCATGGCAATGGTTACTTTAGAATGGGGAGGGGTCAATGGCCTGAAACAGGTGGTGGTCTCCTCAAATATCCCAGTGGACTGTCTGCTTGGAAATGACCTGGAGTCCTCAGCATGGGCTGAGGTAGAACTAAAAACCCATGCAGCAATGCTGGGTATCCCTGAACTGGTGTGTGTGAAAACAAGAGCACAGTGCAAGGCACAGGGTGAACAAGTAGAGCTGGAGTCTGGAAGAATGGCCCAGCCTACCAAGAGAACAGGAAAGTCAGTTGGGAAACCAACTACAACACAGCAAAAGAAAGGGAACCTCTCTTCTCAGGAAGAAGGTCTGCCCTCTGAGGGAACTGAGCCTTTGGAGCTTGAACCTTATCAGGTTGAGCTCTTAGGCCCAGGGGGACCCTCAAGGGAGGAGCTGTGTAAGGGACAAGAAACCTGTCCCTCTCTTGAAGGCCTTAGGCAGCAAGCTGCTGAAGAGTCCAAAGGCAAGAAAAATGGAACGCATAGGGTCTATTGGGAAGATGGACTCCTGTACACTGAGGCCAGAGACCCCAAACCTGGTGCCACTAGGAGAGTGGTAGTGCCTCAGCTGTTCAGGAAGTTCATCCTAACATTGGCCCATGACATTCCCCTTGCTGGACATTTGGGACAAACCAAGACGTGGGAGAGGTTAGTCAACCACTTCTACTGGCCCAATATGTCCAACATGGTTAAGGAGTTTTGCCTCTCCTGCCCCACCTGTCAAGCCAGTGGTAAGACAGGTGGGCATCCAAAGGCCCCCCTCATTCCACTTCCAGTGGTGGGGGTTCCCTTTGAAAGAGTGGGTGTGGACATAGTTGGTCCACTAGAACCTCCCACAGCCTCAGGAAATATGTATATCCTGGTAGTAGTGGATCATGCTACCAGGTATCCTGAAGCTATTCCCCTTAGGTCAACTACTGCCCCTGCAGTAGCCAAGGCCCTCATTGGTATCTTTACCAGAGTGGGTTTCCCTAAGGAGGTGGTGTCTGACAGAGGTACCAACTTCATGTCAGCATACCTAAAGCACATGTGGAATGAGTGTGGAGTGACTTATAAATTCACTACACCATACCATCCACAAACTAATGGCTTGGTTGAGAGATTCAACAAGACATTAAAAGGCATGATCATGGGGCTCCCAGAAAAACTCAAAAGGAGATGGGATGTCCTCTTGCCATGTCTGCTTTTCGCTTACAGAGAGGTGCCACAGAAGGGAGTAGGATTCTCACCCTTTGAACTTCTGTTTGGTCATCCTGTAAGGGGACCACTTGCCCTTGTTAAAGAAGGCTGGGAGAGACCTCTCCATGAGCCTAAACAGGACATAGTGGACTATGTACTTGGCCTTCGCTCTAGAATGGCAGAGTACATGGAAAAGGCAACCAAAAACCTTGAGGCCAGCCAACAGCTCCAGAAGTTTTGGTATGACCAAAAGGCTGCACTGGTTGAGTTCCAACCAGGGCAGAAAGTCTGGGTTCTGGAGCCTGTGGCTCCCAGGGCACTCCAGGACAAATGGAGTGGCCCTTACCCAGTACTAGAAAGGAAGAGTCAGGTCACCTACCTGGTGGACCTGGGCACAAGCAGGAGCCCCAAGAGGGTGATCCATGTGAACCGCCTTAAGCTCTTCCATGACAGGGCTGATGTGAATCTGTTGATGGTAACAGATGAGGATCAGGAGGCAGAGAGTGAACCTCTCCCTGATCTTCTGTCATCAGACCCAAAAGATGGCACAGTAGATGGAGTGATCTACTCAGACACCCTCTCTGGCCAACAGCAAGCTGATTGTAGGAGAGTCCTACAACAGTTTCCTGAACTCTTCTCCTTAACCCCTGGTCAGACACACCTGTGTACCCATGATGTGGACACAGGAGACAGCATGCCTGTCAAGAACAAAATCTTTAGACAGTCTGACCATGTTAAGGAAAGCATCAAGGTGGAAGTCCACAAGATGCTGGAATTGGGAGTGATTGAGCGCTCTGACAGCCCCTGGGCTAGCCCAGTGGTCTTAGTCCCCAAACCTCACACCAAAGATGGAAAGAAAGAGATGAGGTTTTGTGTGGACTACAGAGGGCTCAATTCTGTCACCAAGACAGATGCTCATCCAATTCCAAGAGCTGATGAGCTCATAGACAAATTAGGTGCTGCCAAATTCCTAAGTACCTTTGACTTGACAGCAGGGTACTGGCAAATAAAAATGGCACCTGGAGCAAAAGAGAAAACAGCATTCTCCACACCTGATGGGCATTATCAGTTTACTGTTATGCCCTTTGGTTTAAAGAATGCCCCCGCCACCTTCCAAAGGTTGGTGAATCAAGTCCTTGCTGGCTTGGAGTCCTTTAGCACAGCTTATCTTGATGATATTGCTGTCTTTAGCTCCACCTGGCAGGATCACCTGGTCCACCTGAGGAAGGTTTTGAAGGCTCTGCAATCTGCAGGCCTCTCTATCAAGGCATCCAAATGCCAGATAGGGCAGGGAACTGTGGTTTACTTGGGACACCTTGTAGGTGGAGGCCAAGTTCAGCCACTCCAACCCAAGATCCAGACTATTCTGGACTGGGTAGCTCCAAAAACCCAGACTCAAGTCAGGGCATTCCTTGGCTTGACTGGGTATTACAGGAGGTTTGTGAAGGGATATGGATCCATTGTGACAGCCCTCACTGAACTCACCTCCAAGAAAATGCCCAAGAAAGTGAACTGGACTGTGGAATGCCAACAGGCCTTTGACACCCTGAAACAAGCAATGTGCTCAGCACCAGTTCTCAAAGCTCCAGATTATTCTAAGCAGTTCATTGTGCAGACTGATGCCTCTGAACATGGGATAGGGGCAGTTTTGTCCCAAACAAATGATGATGGCCTTGACCAGCCTGTTGCTTTCATTAGCAGGAGGTTACTCCCCAGGGAGCAGCGTTGGAGTGCCATTGAGAGGGAGGCCTTTGCTGTGGTTTGGTCCCTGAAGAAGCTGAGACCATACCTCTTTGGGACTCACTTCCTAGTTCAAACTGACCACAGACCTCTCAAATGGCTGATGCAAATGAAAGGTGAAAATCCTAAACTGTTGAGGTGGTCCATCTCCCTACAGGGAATGGACTTTATAGTGGAACACAGACCTGGGACTGCCCATGCCAATGCAGATGGCCTTTCCAGGTTCTTCCACTTAGAAAATGAAGACTCTCTTGGGAAAGGTTAGTCTCATCCTCTTTCGTTTGGGGGGGGGTTGTGTAAGGAAATGCCTCCTTGGCATGGTTGCCCCCTGACTTTTTGCCTTTGCTGATGCTATGTTTACAATTGAAAGTGTGCTGAGGCCTGCTAACCAGGCCCCAGCACCAGTGTTCTTTCCCTAACCTGTACTTTTGTATCCACAATTGGCAGACCCTGGCATCCAGATAAGTCCCTTGTAACTGGTACTTCTAGTACCAAGGGCCCTGATGCCAAGGAAGGTCTCTAAGGGCTGCAGCATGTCTTATGCCACCCTGGAGACCTCTCACTCAGCACAGACACACTGCTTACCAGCTTGTGTGTGCTAGTGAGGACAAAACGAGTAAGTCGACATGGCACTCCCCTCAGGGTGCCATGCCAGCCTCTCACTGCCTATGCAGTATAGGTAAGACACCCCTCTAGCAGGCCTTACAGCCCTAAGGCAGGGTGCACTATACCATAGGTGAGGGTACCAGTGCATGAGCATGGTACCCCTACAGTGTCTAAACAAAACCTTAGACATTGTAAGTGCAGGGTAGCCATAAGAGTATATGGTCTGGGAGTCTGTCAAACACGAACTCCACAGCACCATAATGGCTACACTGAAAACTGGGAAGTTTGGTATCAAACTTCTCAGCACAATAAATGCACACTGATGCCAGTGTACATTTTATTGTAAAATACACCACAGAGGGCACCTTAGAGGTGCCCCCTGAAACTTAACCGACTATCTGTGTAGGCTGACTAGTTTTAGCAGCCTGCCACAAACCGAGACATGTTGCTGGCCCCATGGGGAGAGTGCCTTTGTCACTCTGAGGCCAGTAACAAAGCCTGCACTGGGTGGAGATGCTAACACCTCCCCCAGGCAGGAATTGTCACACCTGGCGGTGAGCCTCAAAGGCTCACCTCCTTTGTGCCAACCCAGCAGGACACTCCAGCTAGTGGAGTTGCCCGCCCCCTCCGGCCAGGCCCCACTTTTGGCGGCAAGGCCGGAGAAAATAATGAGAAAAACAAGGAGGAGTCACTGGCCAGTCAGGACAGCCCCTAAGGTGTCCTGAGCTGAAGTGACTCTAACTTTTAGAAATCCTCCATCTTGCAGATGGAGGATTCCCCCAATAGGGTTAGGATTGTGACCCCCTCCCCTTGGGAGGAGGCACAAAGAGGGTGTACCCACCCTCAGGGCTAGTAGCCATTGGCTACTAACCCCCCAGACCTAAACACGCCCTTAAATTTAGTATTTAAGGGCTACCCTGAACCCTAGAAAATTAGATTCCTGCAACTACAAGAAGAAGGACTGCCCAGCTGAAAACCCCTGCAGCGGAAGACCAGAAGACGACAACTGCCTTGGCTCCAGAAACTCACCGGCCTGTCTCCTGCCTTCCAAAGATCCTGCTCCAGCGACGCCTTCCAAAGGGACCAGCGACCTCGACATCCTCTGAGGACTGCCCCTGCTTCGAAAAGACAAGAAACTCCCGAGGACAGCGGACCTGCTCCAAGAAAAGCTGCAACTTTGTTTCCAGCAGCTTTAAAGAACCCTGCAAGCTCCCCGCAAGAAGCGTGAGACTTGCAACACTGCACCCGGCGACCCCGACTCGGCTGGTGGCGATCCAACACCTCAGGAGGGACCCCAGGACTACTCTGATACTGTGAGTACCAAAACCTGTCCCCCCTGAGCCCCCACAGCGCCGCCTGCAGAGGGAATCCCGAGGCTTCCCCTGACCGCGACTCTTTGAACCTAAAGTCCCGACGCCTGGGAGAGACCCTGCACCCGCAGCCCCCAGGACCTGAAGGACCGGACTTTCACTGGAGAAGTGACCCCCAGGAGTCCCTCTCCCTTGCCCAAGTGGAGGTTTCCCCGAGGAATCCCCCCTTGCCTGCCTGCAGCGCTGAAGAGATCCCGAGATCTCTCATAGACTAACATTGCGAACCCGACGCTTGTTTCTACACTGCACCCGGCCGCCCCCGCGCCGCTGAGGGTGAAATTTCTGTGTGGACTTGTGTCCCCCCCGGTGCCCTACAAAACCCCCCTGGTCTGCCCTCCGAAGACGCGGGTACTTACCTGCAAGCAGACCGGAACCGGGGCACCCCCTTCTCTCCATTCTAGCCTATGTGTTTTGGGCACCACTTTGAACTCTGCACCTGACCGGCCCTGAGCTGCTGGTGTGGTGACTTTGGGGTTGCTCTGAACCCCCAACGGTGGGCTACCTTGGACCAAGAACTAAGCCCTGTAAGTGTCTTACTTACCTGGTTAACCTAACAAATACTTACCTCCCCTAGGAACTGTGAAAATTGCAGTGTCCACTTTTAAAACAGCTATTTGTGAATAACTTGAAAAGTATACATGCAATTTTGATGATTTGAAGTTCCTAAAGTACTTACCTGCAATACCTTTCGAATGAGATATTACATGTAGAATTTGAACCTGTGGTTCTTAAAATAAACTAAGAAAAGATATTTTTCTATACAAAAACCTATTGGCTGGATTTGTCTCTGAGTGTGTGTACCTCATTTATTGTCTATGTGTATGTACAACAAATGCTTAACACTACTCCTTGGATAAGCCTACTGCTCGACCACACTACCACAAAATAGAGCATTAGTATTATCTATTTTTACCACTATTTTACCTCTAAGGGGAACCCTTGAACTCTGTGCATGCTATTCCTTACTTTGAAATAGCACATACAGAGACAACTTCCTACACCATGCCACTGGCATGGGCACTGCAGGGGCCCCCTAACAGGGCCCCATTAAGATTTTCAGTGTCTGCAAAGCAGACACTGAAAATCGCGACGGTGCAACTGCACCCGTCGCACACCAGCAACTCCGCCGGCTCCATTCGGAGCCGGGTTCATCGTTGCTGGGGCTTTCCCGCTGGGCGGGCGGGCGGCCTTTTGGCGGTCACCCGCCAGCCCAGCGGGTAAGTCAAAATGACCGCCACGCGGTCTTTTGGCGGTCACCGCCGCCCACCGGAGTAGGAATGACCCCCTAAGTCTGTTTTGTACCAGCCTCACCAGTCTCATTCTGAGACATCACAAGGACCTCAAAGTGACCCCCAGGTCTTGAACCTGGTCCTCCACTGAGGAGCCAAATCTGTAGCTGATCCTAGTGCACCCTGAAGTTCTGGGGTTGTCAGCAACGCCACAAAAGATTGATGTATTTAAGCAAGCCATGTTCTGAATCTTTGGCACATTACCAGCTACCTGTGGTGTGCATTTTGGCCCCATGGATCCACAGAGGCCCTCTAGTGCTATCTGTTCTTCTTGAACCCACTTTGAGTTCAACTCTGACTCCGGAGCCAACTCTACATCCAGCACTATGATCCGTTCCTACCACGTCAAAACTGGCCCCAATGCCGATCCTATTGTCCTATCCAACTCTGAATTTAACTTGGCCAAAGGCGCACCCCAGAGCAATTCTGATTCAGCTGGCCTCAGTCCATTGTGACACTGATAAAACAGTACTGTTGCATAGGAGCCGCCTTCAAGTGTTCCAGCAACTTTTAAGATCAGACTCTGAACATAGTCAGCCAGCCTTTGATGACGATGGTGATGATGGGGATGAATTTCTCCCACAGTATTGTCATGATAATTTTTATTTGGCTTTACAAGAGGCCATTGGTTTGGACACTACCTTTGATGAGGGGCTGGGCTCTTCCCCTGGCTCTCCAATGGGGGGAATAGCCTCATTCCCTGTAGTCATCAGGTGAGTGGCTGAAGTCCTGGATTTATAATTACCATCTGGTGATGTAGAACCAACATCCTCACTGAAGTCTTACAATCTGACAGACCTCAACCAAGCCCCTGCTGACATTCAATGAAGCTGTAACTGGCAACCTCATGGGTATTTGGGCTAAACCCTGTTCCTGCCTACCTGTGAACAGACTTTTAGCATGCTGCCACAGACCTGGTCCAGGTGACCCTGCCTTCCAGTCCAAGCATCCTACTGCTGAACGTTTGGTGTTTCAGGCATCGACTAGATGGATTAATCTCAGTTCTGTGACTGGGGGAGAATGTTTGATTAGTTTCACAATCTGTCCATCATTTGTGTTTGTTTGCTTTTGTTACCATAAGTGCATCGGGTATGCCCAGACGTGGGTCCCGGGCTCACTATGCCACTGGATTCAAACTAGCGTGGCTGATGAAGGGTGATACCCTGAAACCGGTCCCAGAATGCTTGTTTCTAGTCCAGAGAGGACCTGGCGTGGTAGTTCGGGCTGGACTGATCCCATGGGGAACAGGGTCAAGAATGATTTGCACATAGCTGGGTCTAATATGGGGTGACATGGGGAGTGAAAAAACTGCTGAATTAAACCCAGATCTGTGACTGGGGGAGAATGTTTGATTGGTTCCGCATTCCATCCATCATTTGTGTTTGTTTGCTTTTTCACCATAAGTGCACTGGGTATGCCCAGACGTGGGTCCCGGGTTCACTATGACACTGGATTCAAGCTAGCCTGGCTGATGAAGGGTGATAACCTGAAACTGATACCAGAATGTTTGTTTCCGGTCCTGAGAGGACCTGGCCTGGCATCTCTATCCATCTGCATACTGACAGTCTTCCTGGGTGGAGAGAAGGAGGGGTCTTTCACACCCTACATGTCAACAGACTGTGTCCTGCCTTCACACAAAGGACTGATTTACCCCCTGCTAATGTCTGGAACCAAGGCTGGTTTGAAAGGGGTTGTGTTACACCTGAAAGGGTTCCTTTGAAATCACCCCTTACATTAAAGACATTACTGAGTATAAGTACAGGGGATCTGACTCCATATTTTTAGAGCACTTTTGGAACTGGGATTGGACATCTGTCAGAAGAACAGCTTTGCTGCACAAATGACTCATCTGGACTGCTCTCCCTGCTGCCTGCTACCTGCTGTGTGGCCTAAAGGACTCACAGGATTGCTTTTCTGCCCTGCTGCCAGCAGCCCCCTGACTTTGGTCTCACCAGGCACTCCTGGACTGCCAGGAGGAACCACTATTGGAGTTACTTGCTTTGTTGTGCTTACCCGGTACCTGCTGGGTTCTTAGAAGGACTGCCACTTTGCCAGGACAAGTAATCCTATGTGGTAGCCTTCTGCCTGGAGAGAAGCCTTACTTGCAGGCCCAGGATAACAGAGACCCCCTTCAGTGTGGCCCCTCTTCAGCACCTGGAGCGGGCCAAAGTCAACCTTAGCCTTGAGGGCCCATCCCTGGAGCAACGCCGTGCTTGGCCAGCATGGAAGAGTGGAAACTCTGTTGTCGAGACCTGTCTGCCTGCACCACTGTGCATTGGTGAGTAGGGAAATGGATCGTGCACTCTGCCGATTCCAACAGGAATATGTAAATGTCTTGAAATGATCGCGCAAGCCTTTGCCGATCTGAACACCAAGTCTAACATGTGGGAAATGAATCGCACACACTGTCAATTCCAACAGGAATATGTACATGCCATGAAATGATCGCGCAAGCCTTTGCCGATCCGAACACCAAGATTGTCAAGCAGGAAATGAATCGCGCACACAGCCGATTCCAACAGGAATATATAAATGCCATGAAATGATTGCGCAAACCTTTGCCGATCCGAACACCAAGGTTGTCATGCAGAAAATGAATCGCACACACAGCCGATTCCAACGGGAATGTGTAAATGCCATGAAATGATCACACAAACCTTTGCCGATCTGAACACCAAGTTTGTCATGCAAGAAATGAATCGCGTGCACAGCTGATTCTAACAAAGTACGCAAATGCCGTGAAACGATCGCGCAAACCTTTGCCGATCTGAACACCAAGATTAAAATCAAAGCAATGCTTCGCGTACTCTGAAAGTTTTCAAGAATAGGCCCAAAAATTCAAGAGTCTTTTTAGGGTGGGGTCGGGGGCCCAACCCGACCACCGTCTTACCACTGTGCTCTAGGATCACAAAGATAATGCTGTGCAGGCCTGGAACTTCAAGGTAATCCTCTGGATCAGGAGCTCAGGAAATTGCTGCTGCTCTTTACTGGGACCTCTGAATAGTGAGCACGTGGAGCTGGGCTGGCTCCCTTATATAGAGTCTGGCCCAGCCCACAGACCACACCCAGTCATGGAAAAGGAAAAGTCCTAGAAAGGGACCACACCCTAACACACTCAATAAGTCTGCAGCAATACCTTGCAATTGAACAGTTATTGCAAACATCATTAATAGTGTTTTTCAAGGTTAAAGTCTGCAATGCAAAAGGTTAACAAACTGCATATAACACAATGCATGAGTTATGCTCTTGCATAAAGGCTGGGTTTTTGCATTTTCATTGCCCGTAGATCGCGCACTGTCCCGATGTTGACACCCTGCTTTACTTTAGCGGGCAGCCTGCTCCTTCCTTCGAACCCGGAAGGACGCAGCTCAGTGGTTTTAAGGGGCATGATGTTGTTTCCTCTGCCTGAGGGGGTTGGGTACTGCAAGAGAGTTGAGCGTTGCTAACGAGACACTGGAGTTTATTTTGAACCCTGGTGGGCCACACCAGAGCTCACTCTGAGAAGTTCTCAGGCCCTCACCTATACATAGAGGGCCCCAATCACCGCAAATACCCTGGCCGTAGACAGAAAGATTCTGTAGCTGCGTTAGACTGGAACCTACTGTAGTTATCCAAATAGGAGAGCAGGTGTCCCAGCACCCCATGAATATCAGCTTTGTGTTTTTCCAGATCCTGCTAATAAGAGCAGAGGTGTTCCTGTGCCCTATGTTGCTTACTGGGATTCCTGTGTATTCTTGGCCATATAGATTATTGCCTCTAAACAACGTTATGATGTGTGCATTCACATAATGATTCTTGTGTCCCTCCTGAACTATTGCATCCTATAGGATAACTAGGGGAGTATCCCTACGGGCCCATGTTTTCAGGGTGACTCTTGGTAACTTACATGTTCTACTGTTGCATTTCATGCTCTGAGTGTTAAATGCAGTTCTGGATACCTGCCATGCCAGGATAATGAGTATTACTTTGGGATTTGCATTATATGTGCAGTACTTATGATTAATGTCATTTTGGTTTGATTATATATATTTATAATATAAGATACATATTGTTACATAGTTCTGTGTGGAGTCTCTTTTGTGGTGTATTTATTGTGTATCTGGTGTAAGTGTGTTTGTTGCACAGATGCCCTACACATTTCCTCAGGGGATAAGCCTGACTGCTCTGTGCAAAGCTACCAGGAGTTGAGCAGAGGTTATCTTTGATGTGTAACTTACTTGACCTGACTAGAGTGGTGGGTTCTGCCTGACTTAGGTGCATACCCCAGTGAAACAGAGACCACATTTCTAACACTTATGTTCTATCTGAACTAGATTAGGAAGAGTGGATTGTAGCACTGGACATGCAGGATGCCTATTTCCATGTTCTCATCTTGCCTGCCAACAGGCATTACTTGGGGGTTAAGGGGGGCAATGAGACTTTTTATTTTGCTTTGCATCCTTCAGGTGTTCATAAAGGTGATGGTGGTGGTCGCAGCATGTTTTCGGAGGTCAGGTATACCAGGCTTCCCCTAACTTGATGACAGGCTGTTGAAGGCGAGCCTGCCATAGTCAGTCGTGCAGCACTTCCAGATGATAATGAACCTCCAGACATCATTGGGGGTTCACTAACAATGTGTCAATGTTGCACCTGACTTCTACGCATAGGATCATTTTCATCAGAGCTATCCTGGATATATTGCATTACCTGGCTTTCCTTCCAGATCAGAGAATTCAGAGCAATCAGATTATAATTCCTAAGGCTCGGTCCTGGTCATCAGTGAGGGTGGCCCTGAGGCTTCTTAGACTATTGGCTTCCTGCATCCTGCTTGTAGACAATTCCAGGAGGCACATCAGCTTGTTGGAGTTACCGGCCACTCGCTTGGCACTGACAGCCTTCCTGCCACCCTTCAATGGGAGGCTAGTTCAGGTCTTCAAGGTCAATACCATACCATGTGGTAAAGCAACAAGCAGGGCAGGGTAGGCTCTGTGCCTCTGCAACTGGCTGAATCGTCATGGCATTTTCCTGATCGTACACAACCTGGTAGGATCTGTAAACTCCAAGGAGGTCAAATTCAGCCAGCAATGCCTTGCAGATCACGAATGGCAATTACACACAGAGTGAAGCAGGGGGTCTTACAGCAGTGGGGAGAACCCTGGAGTGATCTCCTTGCCACAGATAAGAATGGGCAATGTCTACAAATTTATGTGCTGTAGTTCCTAAGAATGGTTTCTGTTGGTAATAATTTTTTTCTGGAGAGGAGAACGGGGCTCCTGTATGCAATACTGGCACTGCCTCCCCTGCCCTGTGTTTTGAAGATCAAGAATGACCAAGCCCAAATCATCATAGGGGCTCCAAATTGGGTCAGGAGTGTGTGGTACCTGGAACTTCTGGTAATGAGCTTGTATCCTGCGATCAGGCTGCCGCTTTGGTGGACCTTCTATCACAGTACCTGGGCCTGTTCAATCTGCAGCGTGAAGATTACGTGGTAGTAGTTGACCATGTTTAGTTTCCACCTGAAGTAGTAGATTTCATCCTTGTGGCGAGGCGTCCTTCTACAGAGTCTACTCATGCTAGACACTGGGTCAAATTTGCAACTTAGGCCCATATTTATACTTTTTTAGCGCTGCATTTGCACCGCTTTTTGACGCAAAAATGGTGTAAACTTACAAAATACAATTGTATTTTGCAAGTTTGCGCCGTTTGTGCGTCAAAAAATGATGCCAATACGGCATTAAAAAAATATAAATATGGGCCTTAGTTTGGCACCTGTAATACGGACCAATTGCAGGCCAAACTTGGTATGGTTAATGGTTATCTGTCAGCTCTTTTGTCATTATTGTGCATACTTGACCAACCGTCCTTGTTTAAAGCACCTGCTATGATGATATTTCTCAAAGGTATAGTCCGTGTTTCCTCCTAGACCCTGTGTAATGCTGCAGTGGACCTCAATTTGGTTCTTATGTTTCTGATATGCACTCTTTTTTAGGCATTGCACAGCTGTTCTCTATGTCTGCTGACTCTGAAGACAGACGTTTTTATTGCAATAACTTTAGCTTGTCATATGCGTAAACGTCAAGCTCTGAAAGTCCAGCACCCCCTACTCTACCTTCTTTCCAGGCAAACTAGTGCTGAGGACTAGAGCGGCATTTCAACTAAAGATTGTGACTCCCCTTTCATGTCAGTCAGTCCATCACACTCGTTTGGACCCCAGAAGACCACTGATCTTTTGCACTGATTATGCCAAAGGACTTTGGATTTATGATCAGCTTCTTGTGGAGTTCTTTGGGGCAAAGAAACTCAAGGAAATGCAGAAGAGGTCTTTATCCAGGTAGAGTTTTCTGTATTAAGATCTGCAAATATTGGTCAAAAAGCCCTATCCAGAAGGGTTGAGGGCCCATTCCGCCAGGGTCAAGGCTTCTACCACTGCCACAGGATGCAGAGTGCCTGTCCTGTATAGTTTCAAGGCACTGACATAGGTTTAGATAGGTGTTCAGGAAGCATTATTGCCTTCTTAGTCAGGTCTGACGGGAAGGCCATTTTGCGCAAAGTCATTCCACAAACCCAATAGCAGGGAGGGTACTGCTTTGGTATCTATTATAAAGGTATGAAATCTATGGTTAGAGTATCAGAAGTATTAGAATAACAAGTTACTTAACTTTAGTAACGCTCGTTCTGATGGCTACTCTATCTAACCACAGATTACTCCCGGGGCTCCCTCCTCCCCATTTAGAGAATGGCTCTTTGCTATCTAAAAAGGTCCCAAAAGATCTGCACACTGGCAAGATAATGTTTTTTTGAGCTCATATTCCAAGGATGTGAATAGTGTTAAGAAAGAAACTGAGAACAGTACTTATAAGCGGCTCTGCTTTCACTTCTGTTGTGGAGCGGAGACCACACAAAGCCACATAACATCATCTATCGGCATGGGGGGTGCTATGCTGAAAAATCCTCCAGATCCTCAGGCACCTGGGGATATTCTAATGGTGAGGATTCTGAGGTTAGATAAAGTATCTGCTAGAAAGAGCGTTACTGAAGGTAAATAACTTGTTCATCTTTTCTAGGATGTTCTTTGGATGCCAAGTTTCTTTAGCCTCAGGAGGGGGGATGTTGCTTGGCAGATACAAACTCTTCATACTTAGGGCCTGATTTATGAAAGGTTATCGCCACATTCATGTCATTGTGACACAAAAGCTTCGCAAACTTACTAAATAGAATTATAATAATTATATTTTGTACGTTTGCACCGCTTTTGCGTAAAAAAATGACGCAAAGGCGGCGCTAACTTTTAATAAATCAGGCCCTTAGTGTAACTGGTCTCATGGATGAAGTTTTATTATCTTGTTTCATTCAGATTTGTTCACAAAAAAACAAGATTATCTTTGTTCTGATAGATTTGTAGCAATACAGTTGATGTCTGTTCTAACTTCTAGGCTTCGCTCAAGGTAATCCTGCCGGCACTCTCAGAGAAAACCAAAGCATAGGTAAATCTTGGCTCTTTAAATTATCCTCAGTGTCTTATTCATGTTCTTTCTATCTTCTGTAATTTAGTGAAATACTCTGCTCTTTAGTGCTTTCTTTTTCTCCTACTTTTGATTGTTATATTTTCCCTTTTATCTTATTATTTAGCTGATAAGTGCTGTTAATACTCTTACTATTTTCCACTTCACAAGAATTTCATTAATTAATAGGCCCAGTGTATTGGGTATGCATACACCGATCTCTTCTCAGAAGCCAATGTGAAAGAGAAAAGAAAAAAACCGAAATTCATGCTCAACTAACTGTAGGGTGAGAAACTGTGAGCGCAATTGCCAGTTCAGAGCTGTCCGACCCACCCACTATCTCCCCACCCGCTTCCTTTCCTCAACTGAATACACGCCCGCACATGTGAAAGCCACACTCTGTCAATGCGTCTTGCCAGTTGGGGACTCTAATCTTCTGCACACTTGAGCTTGCTTCTGTTTTCCTGGCCTCGCTGCCTTCCTCAGCCGCCTCGTGTGGCTCTGTGTGATGGTAGGAAACTCTACTCTGACCATAGGTCCTTCTTTTATTTTAATGTTTCTAGTTAGTGCATCCTTCAAAAGCAATAGTGTTTTGTCTTTTTCTATTGTAGGCACATTGTTTGGAGTAGCCCAGATACTACGGATCTCTGGTAAGTCCTCCCCATTGTTCACCTCATCTTTCTCACAGGGCATTAGTGGTGGACTGTGCCAAATGGAGCAGGTAGGTCCAGCAATATGCTTGACAAATGTGCTTGAAACCTCACTGACCTGGTTAGTGAACTTCTCTGCCTCTGCATAGCTCCACCAGTAAGTGGAAGCCCGTCCTGACTCGAACTCTAAGCTCGGTCAGAAGTTCAAGGCCCTCCTCCACCCTCAGGCTTCTGCCTGCGCCTCATCTCTGGAACCTAGTGGAGGAGCTCTGCTCTTCTGCTGGGGTGCCCTCTGCCTCTTTTCTCCTTCTTTTTCTTTAGTGTGCTGTTTTTGTGTCTTTCGCTTCGGCGCCTTCCTCTTTCTTTGCTTCTTTCCCTTTTCTCCTCCTTTTTTTTTTAGTGTGCAGTCTCTGTGCCTTTTCGCTTTCTGAGCTTCCCTCTTCTTGTTCTCGTTTTTCTCCTCACTCCTCTCATTCGCTCTCTCTCTCCTCTCTCGCATTCTCCCCGCTGCTGCTACCCCTGCGGCCCTACCCCATTCTCTCTTACTTTCTCCCCGCCGCTGCTGCCCCCCGGCCCGCCCCCACTTTTCACGCCGTTCTCTCCTCCTAGTTGTCCTCTCCTCCCCCCTCACTACCTAATGGCAGCCGCACGCAGCAGGCACGTCACTGGCGCGCCAAAGGCATGCCTAAGGCAAGCCCGTGTGCGACCCGACCATGACTAGTGCCAGGACCCCTGGACCTCTCACCCACCACCGCTACACTCCAGCATCAGTCATCGCACTCAACCAAGGACACAACAAAAACTGTAAGCAGGCATCTTCAAGTAACACCAAGGGACCCTTCACCTGTCGCCACTGCGAATTCACCAGCCTCCGTCACTCAAGTAGAACACAGCCTCAGATGTATCCTAATTATCACTCGCTCCATCCACAGGCACGCCATCAAACTCTGGAACCTCATCAACACCACATCCCCGGACATCGCTTTCCCCCAGAAACATGGCTTAACCCCTCCTCGGCTACAGACATCACCATCGCCATCCCAGACGGCTACAAGATCATCCACAAAGACCCCACAAACCGCCCGAGGGAGGCATTGCCATCATCTACAAAGAGTCCCTATGCCTATCCACCAGCACCGAAGACCCCACAACCAACATGGAACTCTTCCACTTCCAGATTGGAAGCAACCCTAACACCACTCAGCGGGGCTCCCTCACCTACAGGCCGCTGGGCCCCTGCCTCCCATTCTGTGACACCATTGCTGACCTAGCCACCACCCACACACTTACATCCAAGGACTACATCCTACTGGGGGACCTCAACTTCCACCTGGAAAACCTAAACAACAATAACTCCACCACCCTTATCGAAAACCTCGGACTCAAGCAACTCGTCACCGCACCCACTCACTCGGCCGGTCACACACTGGACCCTATTTTCTTTGCCTTCAACCACATCTCCGTCAGCCACACCACCGAACTCCAATGGACCGACCACTGCTGCATTCACTTCACCTTCAACAAACCCATCGGTCACCACCATGCTCCCCAACTTCCCCGCAGAAATTGGAACAAGGTCACTGAAGCCCAGCTCACCGCCAGCCTCAATGCAACACCCCCCCAGCCGACGATGACATCAACACTGCTGCACACAACCTCCACGAATGGATCACCGACTGCGCCAACACCCTTGCCCCCCTCAAGACACCCCAATACAATAGCACAACCGAGAAAGCAAACTGGTTCACCCTCTCAATCAGAGAATCGAAGCAGGTCTGCAGGCGTCTAGAGAGGAAATGACGCTTCAACAAGACCCCCACAAATCACGAAAACATCAAAAACGCCATCAAACATCACCACCAGCTCATTAGGGCCACCAATAAACTCTCCCTGCAACAACACTTCAATAAAAACACCCACAACAGCAAGGAACTTTTCACAGTCATCAAAGACTTCACCAATCCCAACTCCAACTCCACCGACATCCCCGTCGCAAGAACTCGGCGAAAACCTCGCCAACTACTTCCATTGCAAGATCGCAGACATTTACGACAGCTTCAACACCCAAGGCCCCCTCACCAGCCCATCGACCGAAGCATCACCACGCCCCCCACCTTCCCACGCTGGAACAATATCACTGACAATGAGACCCGCATCATGGCTACCATCCACTCAGGAGCACCCACCGACCCCTGCCCTCACCACATCTTCAACAAAGCCAGCGACATCATCGCACCCAAACTCCGGCATACCATCAACTGCTCCTTCGAAACTGCCACCTTCCCAGAGAGTTGGAAACACACCGAGATCAAACCCCTATTGAAGAAAGCTACCGCCAACCCAGCAGGCCTCAAGAACTACCAGCCCATCTCCCTGCTCCCCTTTCCAGGAAAAATTAATTAAGAAGACAGTTAACAAACAACTCACCTCCTTCCTGGAAGCCAACACCATCCTGGACCCCTCTCAGTCAGGATTCAGAAGCAACCATAGCACCGAGACCGCCCTCCTCGCCCCCACAGATGACATCCGTACCCTCCTCGACCGAGGAGAGACCATCGCCCTCATCCTCCTGGATCTGTCTGCCACCTTCGACACACTCTCAAACTACATGCTACGTACTCGTCTCCACAACGCCGGCATCGAAGACCCAGCACTGCAATGACCTTCCTCCTTCCTCACTGGCAGAACACAGAAGGTCTGACTTCCCCCCTTTCTCTTGGAAGCCACCAAGATCAGCTGCGGCATCCCCCAAGGATCACCCATCAAAGGATCCTCGCTGAATCCCACCCTCTTCAACCTCTACATGACCCCACTGGCCGCCATCATCACAAGCCACGCATTCAACATCGTCTCCTACGCCGACGACACCCCGACCACCGCCAAGAACTATTTCCACGAAGGAATGAAAGCAGTCACTGCCTTGATGAAAGATAGTTGCCTCAAACTGAACTTGGACAAAACAGAAGTCACACCCTCCGCCTGGAACGAGTACTGGTGGTCCACCGCCCTCAGAAACGCCCCCACGGACCACACCTGCGGCGTCATCTTAGAACCATCGCTCTCAATGGACCGACAGGTGAGCGCAGTCTCATTGGGTTGCTTCCACCCCATGCGCATGCTTTGAAAAATCTACAAGTGGATCCCCACCGAACCCAGAGGGACAGTCACCCAGGACCTTGTTCGCAGCCGTCTTGACTACGGCAATGCACTCTACGCTGGAACCACCACCCGGAAAAGACTACAATGCACCCAGAATGCCTCCGCCCGTCTCATCAAGAACGCCCAATGACACAGCCACACTCTGCCCTTCTAAGAGACCTACATTGGCTGCTTATCGACAAGAGAATCGCCTTCAAGCTCCTGACCCACGCATACAAGGCCCTACATGACGCCGGACCAGCCTACCTCAACCACAGACTCTCCTTCTACACTCCCGCCAGACAACTCCGCTCCGCCGACCTGGCCCTCACCAACGTCCCCGGCATCCGGGAAACCACAGCCAGAGGAAGATCCTTCTCCCACATCGCCGCCAAGACCTGGAAGACCTACCCATCCACCTCAATCTATCCCCCACCCTGTCACAGTTCAGGAAGGACCTCAAAACCTGGCGTTTTGACTGATCCTCAGCAACCTCCCCCCCTCACCTCCCCCAGCACTTTGAGACCCGCACGGGTGAGTAGCCGCACTTTACAAACCTCTGATTGATTGATTGATTGATAGATTGAAAATACACAATTCTGTCATCTTAAAAAAACACTCTTTGGGCAAAATTCACAAAAACACTTGCAGAGGGCAGGGTGGGCCTATTACTGTTACTCTAGTTCAATCAGTTCAATCAGACCCCCAGGACCGCGCCCCCCATTCTGTGACACTATCGCTGACAACATCAGCACGCACGCTCTCACATCCACAGACTACATACTCCTCGGCGACTTCAACTTCCACCTGGAAAACACTCACAACCACAACTCCTCCTCCCTCCTGGACAACCTCACCAACCTGGGACTCAAACAACTGGTCAGTGCCTCCACCAACTCGGCTGGACACACACTTGACGCAATTTTCACCTCAAGCCAACACGTTACCTACACCCACACCACCAAACTCCAATGGACGGATCACCATTTCGTCCACTTCTCCTACAACAAACCACCCACACACCACCACCAACACACAACCCCCTACCGCATGTGGGACAAGATCCCCACCGAGCTCCATGACTCCCTACTGACACAAACCCCCCCGCCAACAACTCCGACCCCAACACCGCCACACACAACCTCAACAAATGGATCAACACCTGTGCTGACGCTCTCGCGCCCCTCAGGAAAAACATCCCAACCCGCAACATCAAGAACGTCCCATGGTTCACCCCTGAACTCCACGAGTCCAAACGCAAATGCCACAAAGCAGAAAAATCTTGGAGACAAGAACCCTCCATCACTAACCTCTCCGCCCTCAAAGCCACCACACGCATCCACCACCAACTCATCTGCACCACCAAAAGAGTACACTTCAAAGAACGCATTGACAACAACTCACATAGCAGCAAAGAACTCTTCACCATCATCAAAGAGCTCTCCAAACCCAAAGCCAGCAACCGAGACCCCACGCACACACAAACCCTGTGCAACTCCCTCTCAAATCACTTCCATCGCAAAATCCTGGACATACACAACAGCTCCACACCTCACACACCCACCACACGCGCCCTCCACCCACCCAACACTAACCCACCACACACACCCCCAACCTACTCACCACCTGGGCCCCTACCACCAACGAAGAAACTGAAAACACTATGAACTCCATTCACTCTGGCTCCCCCTCCGACCCATGCCCCCACCAAATATACAACAGGGCTAGCCCCGCCATCGTCCCCATGCTTCGAGCCATTATCAACAGCTCATTCGAAACCGCCACCTTCCCAGACCTCTGGAAACACGCAGAAGTCACTGCGCTCCTAAAAAAAAACAATGCCGACCCGTACAACCTCTCCAACTACCGCCCCATCTCCCTCCTCCCATTCCCAGCCAAGGTCACAGAAAAAATAGTCAACTCCCGCCTATCCCACTTCCTCAAGACAAACCACACACTCAACCCCTCCCAATCTGGGTTCCGCAGGAACCACAGCACAGAAACCGCGCTCATCGACTGCACCGATGAAATCAGATCCAGAGTCGACATGGGCGAGACCGTAGCACTCATACTCCTGGACCTCCCCGCTGCCTTTGACACTGTTTGCCACCACACACTCCACACACGCCTTCACAACGCCGGGATCAGACACAAAGCCATGGACTGGCTCATCTCCTTCCTCACAGACAGAACCCAAAAAGTCTGTCTCCCACCCTTCCAATCACCCGCCACCAAAATCACCTGCGGAGTCCCACAAGGCTCCTCCCTCAGCCCCACACTCTTTAACATCTACATGACCCCTCTTGCCAACATCCTCAGACCCCACGGCATCACCATCCTCTCTTACGCTAATGACACACAACTCATCTTCTCCCTCACCCGCAACCCCAACACCGCCAAATCCAACCTACACACCGCACTCCTTGACACCGCTGCCTGGATGACAGACAACCACCTTAAACTCAACTCCAACAAAACCGAAATAATCATCTTTGGCCCACACAAAAACACCTGGGACCCCTCGTGCTAGCCCACCACGCTAGGCCCCGCACTCATTCCCTCAATCCATGCATGCAACCTCGGCATCATTCTGGACTCCTCCCTCTCGATGACCCAACAAATCAATGCCCTCACCTCTGCATGCTTCAACACACTCCGCACACTGAAAAAAACATTCAAGTGGATCCCCACAGAGACCAGAAAGACAGTCACCCACGCACTCATCATCAGCAGGCTAGACTACGGCAACGCCCTCCACGCCGGCACCACACAAAAACTCAAGCGCAAGCTACAGCGAATCCAGAACTCAGAAGCACGACTCATCCTCGACCTCCCCAGACATGAACACATCTCACCACACCTCAAAGCCCTCCACTGGCTCCCCATAGACAAAAGGATCACCTTTAAAATCCTCATCCACGCACATAAATCGCTCCACAACACCGGCCCAACCTACCTTAACAAAAAAGTGTCCTTCCACACTCCCACTCGCCACCTCCGCTCCGCCGACCTCTCTCTCGCCACTGTCCCTCGTATCAAACACATCACCACCGGAGGCAGATCTTTCTCCTACCTTGCCCCCAGGGCCTGGAACTCCCTCCCCACCCACCTCCACAAGACCTAAGACCTCCTGCTCTTCAGGAAGAACCTTAAGACCTGGCTTCTCGAACAAAGATCGGCCCTCCCCCCACCCCCCTCCATCCACCCGAGCGCCTTGAGACCCTCACGGGTGAGTAGCGCGCTCTATAAGTCTCTTTGATTGATTGATTGAATCTACTTCAATCAGTGACACAGGATGATGCCCGAGTTGTGATGGAAAATTGTGTCATATTTCACTGCTGAATGACACTTGTAAAAGCTGGGCTGACGAAAGCTAAACACAGGTCTAGTACTTATACTTATTGTTCATTAGCGTTGCTTTACACAGTTCCACATGCCTTTGCCACTGGATCATGTATGGACAAAAAGGTCTTATGTGTTGCCCATACTTGCTTAAAATGTATTACATATACAGGTTTTCTTACACATATGGACACTTTTGTGTGTTCAGTAAGTCACTGTCTATGTACTCATATCTGGCAAAGGGTGATTTTCAGACAAGTAGAACTGTGCAAGGCAGCCCCCACCCTTACAATTTACAGTAGGTAAGAGATGATACGAGATAAAAGGCACAACTTTCCATTATTCTTCGTAATCCTCTCTGTGCTGCTTCAGTCACAGAGCTGTTATAACCCCCCTTCTCCCATACTGTAGGAAGCTGGCTCTGTACATACTATATCAAAATGAAATAGTGTGCACAGAGCCCAGGGCTTCCCCACAGGCTTAACAGCGGCTAAAGTAGATAATACTACTGCTCTCTTTTGTGGTAGTGTGGTTGAGCAGTTAGGCTTCTCAGAGGATGGTGCAAAGCATTTGCTGTACACACACAGACAACAGAAGAAGCACACACTCAATTACTTAATTCCAGACCAATGGTTTTTATATAGCAAAAATATATTTTCTTAATTTATTTCTAGAACCACAAGATTCAAGTTGCAGGTAAGTACTTCAATAGTTTTGTATTTCACACATATATCAATAGCACTTTGTTTGAAATCGATAAGTTATACAGTTTTTGAAATATTGGCAATTATCTGTTTTAAAAGTTGACAGTGCAATGTTCAGAAACAGTCCGATTTGCAGGTAAGTACAACACTTACAGTTCCAGTCTCCGGAGGTAGGGAAGTCCACAGGTTGGGGTTCAAGTTAACCCCGAACACCCACTACCAGCAACACGGGGCCAAAGTGTAGGCAAAATTAACATGGGCTTCTGTAGAGACGGGGGGCACTAGTTTTTAGATCTGCAGGCAGGTAATTACCCGCGTCTTTGGAGGGCAGATCTGGGGGGTTTAGAGGAGCACTGGGGGGGCCACAAGTAGGCACCAAGCATACACCCTCAGCGGTGCTGGGGCGACCGGGTGCAGGGTGCAAAGAAGGTGTCAGTCTCCAATGATTTTCTACGAGGGGACCACGGGGTCACTCAGAGGCTGCAGGCAAGGCCCAGGAGGTTGTCTCGGGCAAACCACAGGCTGGACAGAGAGGAAGGCCACCTGCTGAACGTTGCTGAACTGGAGGTTGGGTTCTCCAAGGCCTGGGGGCTGCGGGTGCAGTGTGTCTTTAAGCATCAGATATCTACGTCCGGGCCTTTCATGGTCCAGGGGATTCCCTCTGCAAGTGTCGTCGTGGAGGGGTGGAGAGGTCAACCCGGGGTGGGCACTTGCTCAGAATCACCTGGGGATCCTCTCTAGCTGGTTGGGCCACCTGGCAGTGGTGGCTGGCAACTTTAGGAGGGAGTGGGGCGGGAGGGAAGCACACACACTCATTCTTTCACACACACATGCATGCACGCACATCCATTAACAACTCATAACATTCAAACATGCATGCACGCACCAAACATTCATTTTAAAAGATCACACACACACACGCACACTCATTCTTTCACACACACACATCCATTAACAACACTAATAACATTCAAACATGCACACACGCACCAAACATTCATTTTAAAAGATCACACACTTACCTTCAGCCTCGGAGGTCCCAGGTGTTTTGGGACTACTGCCTTCCCTCATTGGCTGACCTTATGTCAGCCAATGAGGGAAGGTAGCAGTCCCAGCCTCATCACAGAGTAGGATGGGGTCAGTGAGACTTCTGACCCCACCCCACTCTGTGACGAAGTGTCATTGATTGACACTCGCCCAGGTCGAAGTCAATGGGTGACGCTTTCCTCGTCACCCAGGGGAGGGCCTCAAGGTACCTTTGCTGAGCCGAGGAAGTCACGCCCATAGGAGCTGTGACCTCCTCAGCCCAGCAAAGTTCAGCTCAGGCAGCCAGGAGTCTGCGCAAATCACACATCTGCTCCTGGCTGCCTGACCTGAACATGAAGAGTGTCTGTCAGGCTGACCTTTGTTCAGCCTGACAGACACTCTTCATAAATGGGAAAAGGTGGGGGGACCATGCCCAGTGCCCGGAACCCTGGCCCTCCTGCCACATACTGCTACACCTTCAAGGAGCTCCTTGCCATTGACACCAAAACAGCAACTGCTGCACTTCTTCCCCATAAGCAATCAAAGGACCCTTCACCTATAGGCACTGCTACTGACATCTCGTGCCACACCCACCTGGAAGACCACAAACAACCCAGAACTGCATCAGTTCATCTTGCTCAATGCCCAATCCTTCTGGAAACACGCCATCACCACCTTCTCCCCTGACATAGCCTTCATCACTGAATCATGACTCAGCGCCTCCTCAAACCCTAGCATCGCCACTGCAACACCCAACGGTTACAAGATGATGCACACAGCCCGCACCAACAAACACAGCGGAGGCATCGCCATCATCTTCAAGGACACCATCCAATGCATCACCAACGATGACCCCACATCTCTCATGGAACACCGCAACTTCCAACTACAGACTAACGCTAAGAGGCAACCTTGCATACAGACCCCCGGTACCTCGACCAGTCTTCTGCAATGCCATCTCTAACCTCATCTCTCCCCTAGCCATCGACTCCAAACACTATGTCCTACTCTGCAGTCTCAATTTCTACATCAATGAGCCTAACGACACCAACTTTACCACTCTCCTGGAGAATTTGAACAACTTCAGCCTCACCCACCGCACCCATGCACAAAGCTGGACACACACTTGACCCTATTTTCACCTCCAGCGACAAAGTCAAGTTCAGCCATGTCACAGAACTCACTTGGTCTGACCACTCTATTGTTTTCTTCACCATCTCCAGCACACAGCATACCATCACTAAGCATCACAGCTCCTCCCACCGCAGTAGGAGCAAGGTAACAAGAGACAAATTGGGCTCGGGCCCTCAGCACCACCCAACCTGAAGCTTCATCAGCCTAGAACAGGCTGATCAGAACTTCTCCATCTGGATCACCAAATGCGCCAACAGAATCACCCCGATGAAACCAGCGAGAACCAACAAAACCCCAAAACAAGCCAGCGGGTACACCCCAGAGCTCAGAACCACCAGGTGCAACTGCTATCAGCTCAAGAAATGATGGTGCTCCACCAGGAACCACTCCAACAGAGCCGCTCACAAAGCAGCCTTCAGCAAATACCACCTGTGTATCAAGGAAGCCAAGAGAGCAGCCATCACAGACTGCATAAATACAGCAGCCAACCACACAAAAGAACTATTCAAAATCGTCAAGGAATACTCCAACCTGGCAGGCACAGAGAACACAATCCATCCCTTCCAAGAACTCTGCGACACCCTTGTGGACTATTTACACAGCCAAATTGCCACCATCTACAACAGCTTCGAACCCCAACTGACACCTGCTCTCAACCTCAACAGCCTAGGACAACAAACACACACCAGCTGAATGATCATCACATGGTCTGCCAGATGCCACAGCCTAGGACAACAAACACACACCAGCTGAATGATCATCACATGGTCTGCCAGATGCCATTTCAAGATCCTCGCGCATGCCTACAAAGCCCTACACAATCAAGGACCGCCTACATCAATCACCGACTTAACTTCCATTAACCTGCAAGCCTCCTCACTAGCCCTTGCGCACCCCCCCACATCCATTGCAGCCGCAGCAGTGGCCATTCCTTCTCCTACAACACTGCCAAAAGCTGGAATGACCTCCCCTCCACCATCTAACAGCACCCTGCCTTGAGGACTTCAAACATAAACTTGAGACCTGGCTTTTCGATGAAGTCCTTGCAACCCAGCGCCCAGGTGACAGTGCTGCACTCTACAAATGCTGATTGATTGATTGATAGCAGGTAGCAAATCGACCTGCCTCATAAATATTAATGAAGTAGGTCACAGTTTGCGACCAATTAGGAATCGCTGCCATCACAGGGAGGTGGCCTACTGGAGTACCATGTCTGTGACAGCTTTTTAATAAAGCAATCTTTTTTTTAATGCAGCCCGTTTTTCAAAACGAGATGCATTTAAAAAATGAAAATGAAAAGTTTAAGATTAATTTTTTAGGAGCAGGTGCCTGCCCTAAAAATATTTTTTTTTAAATATTCTCAAAGAGGCAGGGTCCCTTTCCCATTTACAAATGGCTGTACCACCACTTTTAAACTGGTGGTAATGTATTACTGTTTTGCGACCAGAATTCTGTAGCAAAACAGTAATACATACCATGCCAATTCGATATTTGGAAGGGAAGCCCTAAACACTCCGCTTCCAAATACCAAATGGCAAATACAAACTTTTGCCTTTTGTAAATTAAAAATAGCTTTTTTGAGGTAAGAAACAGCCCGATTCTGTGAATTGGGATGTTTGCATCTGCATAAAATGCTTTGTACATCTGGCCCCCTAAGAAGTTGACAAAGAGTTCTGCCACATCTGGTATAAATCATTCAAATGAGTGAAAAGTTGTACAAAAAAAGGTTGTTGAATTTTCTTTTCATACAGGCTTATCAAATCAAACATGACTACTACTACACATATACATCTGATAGCGACTTCTAACTGCAGATTCCTCACCTTAGAATATTCACCAGGTGTCAGGCCGGATCTGGAAATTTTCTAGCAGTACCCCCGTGTGCTGGTAGGTGGCAGCATTTGGCTCCGTGCCGGCATCATCTGCGTCTGAAGTCATATGTGCGGTGCCTATATAGGCACCACCTCAGAGCGCTGACGTCACCCCTCTTCTTTCCGCGCCTGTCAGCGCAGATCCAGCAAGAGCTACCACCAGTAATTTTTTGACTGACTCTTTCCTCCACTTTTTGTCAAAGCTTTTGTCCCCTAATTTCTCTAAGTCCCCTAAGAGCCAGCACTGTGGTGTCTGTCACAGGCGGATGTCTGTGGAAGACCCTCATGTGGTTTGCCTATGGTGCTTGGAGCGGGATCATGACTACAACACCTTCAAGGACTGCCATGTCATGAACTACAAGGTGCTGAGGGAATGGTCCTTGAAGTTCTTCACTGCCCGATGATCCCATTGCATTCTCAATCCCAGTTGCACAAAATGACCCAGGACTGCTCAACGAGCCACTCCTGACAATTATCGTCACCATCCAAGTCGTCAAGTAAGTCCCACAAGCAAAAGAAATCGAAAAAGTTGATGTGGTCTTCAACTTCCATGCGCCAGTCCAAGTCATGGAACCAGGCGCAGGAGCATCGGCACACTAGGCCTCGATCCGCAGTGAAGCCTGTGCCAGTCTAATCCACCCCAAAAAAAACTGCCCAACTCAAGGAGTTTTACAAGGCCATGCACCTCATATTTGGATTCCTCTGGTGTGCCTTCAGGCCCCACAGGTGTTGGAGAGTCACCTGCTGGCTTTCTGCCTGCAGGTCCACCCTGAGTTCTAGTCAGACCCCTTGAATCCAGTGCTGGAAGTAGAGTGGCGCTGTTCATGAGACCACAACGTTCCTCAACACTGGCTCCAGTGCTGCTGCTTCCAGTGCTGCTGACTCCCTGCAGTCGTGCAGGCCCCATTGTCATACCTAACTCTGACACAGAGCCGGGCGGGTGTTGTCTGATGCGACTCCAGTGCCGACCAGTACCATACCTTTGGAATTGGAGCCAGTGCCTTTTTTCTTTGCCAGGCCTAGAGAGGGGGATGACTGGTAGGGGAGGGGTCTGGAGACCCTTATGTTTACCACCATCCCCTTGATGAACCAGAGAACAACTAGTACAGGATGGTTTGGACACCTCACCAGACACTAGCCCAGTCCCTCCCACTACTGTGGCTATGAAGGACGATGCCTCATTTGCAATGTTGGCATGGAGGACAGCTGAGGTCTTGGACCTTCAGTTGCCCACAGTGGCAATCAAGTTTAATGGATTGACAGAGGTGCTTCTGCTGGGAGCCACCCCCTCTGAACCATTGCTCTCATTCAACAAAGCCCTTAAAGATTTCCTCCTTGGGACCTGGTACAAGCTCTGCACAGGGGCTCCAGTGCACGCAACCATTTCCCATCACCATCACCCTGCTCCTGAGGACCCCAGTTTCCTCCACAAGCATCTCTATCCCGAGACATTCCCTACCACTCCACTAGATATGGAATATGAAATGCTGGATACCTTTGGTAAGAGGATTTTCTCTTCTGCCAACCTAGCACTGTGGTCAGTGAACGTGTACCTTTTAGGCTGATACACCCACACTGTGTAGGATTCTGTTGCACAAGTTCTGCCTATGGTCTCGGAGGAGGCCCAAGCCATACTCTCCCAAGGTACCTCTGGTCGATGAGATGCAGCAAAGTTCACCATCAGATGTAGACTTGACACGACAGACTAGCTGGGCAGAGCGATTTCATTGTCAGTGGCACTTAGGACCTGATTTAGAGTTTTGCTGATGTGGTTACTCCGTCACAAACGTGACAGATATCTTGTCTGCTGTATTGTGATTCCATCACAATACGGCAGACAGGATAACGCCACAGTTGTGACAGAGTAATCTGTCCTCCAAACTCTAAATGAGGCCCTTGGACTCCACGCCTGGCGGCGAACTAGTGGCTATTTGGAGGATGGCCATGCTTTGCTTATGGACAAGCCTTTTGATAGTGCTCACCTCTTTGGTGAAAAAGGCAGACAGCGCTCTAGCGCTTTAAAGTCAGTAGAGCTATGGCCAGATCCTTGTACCTATCCATGGCCCTACACCTACCTCAGTCTGCCTTTAGCCCCTTCCATGGCTATGGCAGGAGCACCCCACCATGTCCCTTCCTGCCCACCCATCAAGACCAACAGGCTTCTCATCCTTTTCATGGCCACAGACTTGGTTCCCACGGACTACGTGGAACCACCGCTTTTCGGTCACAAAACATTCATACATACCACTGTGTTTCGGTATGAGGAAGGGACGCCCCTTGACACGCCCCTTCCTAAGAACTGAATTGGTATGTAGTCACAATTCCAATTTGCGATTCAGTAACAAGTTACCGAATCGCAAATTGGAATTCATACATACCAAAATGCATTTTTCGATCGGGCCGATTGCGATTGCAAAAATGCATGATACGTCTGGCTCATGGCCATGTAACAATATAGTCTGCCCCTAAAGGACATAACCACTTGAAAAATAAGAGCAGAGAGCATTGCAGTTTCACCATATTTTCAGCCCCTAGAAGACATAGTGCATTACACATTTTCAGGCCTGCTAGAATATTATGACAAATAAGGCCCTTAGAACACAAACTACAGGAGTTTCCATGATGGCTCCAAGTATGCGGCGCTCTAGACTGGAAACACATCCCATGGGCAGGTTGTAAAGTGAATAGATCCTACGATCGACCTACATCTTCTCTCATCTATCTGCACTACAATGAATCCGAACCAAGCCTGTAAACATACGGATGCTATGCAGCTCAGCGGGCGGAGACTAGCAACTAACATTTATGTCAGCCTAAAACGCTACAGCAAAAGCAACATAACCCATATATCAAATCGCAGTCACAAGTGCAGCCGCAATACTAGATATAAAGCTAGGTTTAATTTTAGCATCACGAAATTCCGGTAAAAGAAAATGTAGTCTTCTGAGTGACAGGAGACCGACTTGGGACGTTCATATTTGACTGCGGCCTTCCAGTGCACTAGCAGGAACAGTGTGGAGGTGTGCGCTGTTTGCGTCACAAATGTCCCCTCTTCATGTGACTGTGGCGTAGTGTGTGTAATGTTTCCTTCTTGTGGTCACGGGGCTATAAGTGTAATAAATGAATTATGCACATAAAGTAGAAAAAAAGCGCCCATTGATTCCACAAAATTACTATAACCAGAAAAGAGCCAATCATCACGAGGACTGTCATAACTGGCTAACACTGTCTCCTCAACAGACCAATGGTGAGCACGGAGAGGAACTACAAAGGTAGTCAAATCTATAGCGCATAGGAAGAAATAGAAAGGAAACCACGAAAAATGACAGTTGTCCAGTACAAAAACACCGACAGAACAGGCACGTGCAGAAGGGTAGATTTTGGAAAACGAGGTCGAGGAACAGTGTAACCAGATATAACTAAAAATGGTAGATGGTTAGACAGAAAGCTGGAGGGGTGAAGGCAGATGACTGTGTCGAGCCAGGGAGGCAAGACATCAACAGAATGAGCTCTGTTTAATAACGGAAATTGCCTAATGAGTGCCAGTGCTGTCACTCACTCTAAGTTGGAGCCATCAAAGCTGAATGGGTTTACCCAGGGGCGGTTCCTCCTACAGAGCGGAGGAGTGTTACTCTGCCTGCTGCAAGCGCAGCAGGCAAACAAATAAATAAAATGGCCCTTTTAGTTTACCATCATGCTCCTGCTGTGTACAACGTGAGCAGAAGGGCAGGGGGCAGGACTGCATCCTGCGATTGAAGGATGACTGCTACCCCTCACTGTGCGCATGTCAGGTTGGCCGACTGTCTAGTTATGGCCAGCCCAACATGCGCACAGTAGACCCTGCAATCCCTGGGCTGTCAAACAGCCGGGAGATTGCTGGCACAGGCTCCCAGCCTCACACTGAGTGCTCGGTTAGCCTGCTCTCACCAACCCTGGAGCTGCTCTCACCAACCCTGGAGCTGCCCTCATGCTGAAAACAGCATTACAGCAGCTCCAGGATTGGTTAGAATCCTGTTCCACAGAGCAGGAAGGAAGTCCTTCCAGTCCTGCTCAGTGGACACCAGGGGGAGTGCAGATATGGTGAACTGGGCGCCATAGCTCCCCACCATATTTATGACTGTCAGGCCGCTGCTGGGTTTACACTGATCTTAGCCCTTTTCATTTACTTAATGAAAAAGCAACAACTGATACATAAAAGCCCATTAACTCTCTTAACTTTCTGTCCAGTAAATAGATATTGTAACCAAAGCGTATCAGTTCACTAATACAGTACAATGCAAAATGTATATTAGGACCAACAGGCACACAGTCATCACTAAAATGCCATTACTTTCTGACTGCAGCAGCGGCCGGGCTACTGAAGGAAGCGCTGAACTATTTCTGGCTACAGATAAAATGGCCATGCTAACAGATGTTAATATTCTAAGCTGTTTTTCCTGTAAGCACTTCAGACAGCATCACAGACGTCCACAGGAGCGATTTCAATTATGCTTACGTCATGACGCAGTTATTGCAAAATAAATAAATGCATAATGCAGAGGGACAATGCACCGCTTCCGCCTGACAACACCACCTCCTCCCATTCACTACAATGATGTCCCCTGCTTTTGGTCCCTTGGGCTGTTCTCTTTGTGTCAAATTCCACAGGTTGTGCCGGGGTCTTTGTTGACCAGTTGTTGTAGTTGGACTCTCCCCTTCTAGGCAAGACTGCTGGTTTAGGGGTGACAGCACATCTGTTTGTAGGAAATTGAGTCACTCCTACAACAAGCTACAACTGTCGGCCCAACCCTCCCAGCTCACAAGCAGTATCTCACCAAAACTCAGACAGCAAAGGTGATTTCTGGCAGCCTTATGCATAGACTCTAGATAATGTACAGCAAACACAAAAAGAAACTTTAGTATCAACAAGAAGCCCTGCAGTCCTGAATTGGGGGAAGGGGCCCCACAGCTGCATATAAAGCCGAAAATGTGCAAACAAAACACGCCATAGCGAGAAGGCGAGGTCCGGAAAATGCAGACAGCAAGCAAAAAGTTCAAAATCTTCTGTTTATCAAAATGGGATTTATTATCTATTATCTCGCCACCACAAACAGCAACATACCCAAACAACATACCACCACAAAGCGCGATGCAAAAGAAAAAAGTAGTGCACAACAGCTAGGTATGTGGCCAATCGTGCATCAATTCATGTAACAATGTGAGTCTCCAAGGAGGTAACAAAACAGCCTCAACAAGGTGGGACAAATGCAAAGCATTTACCTAACAAACCAAAGGAATTTTGAAAGGCAAGCCAAGGAACCAAGGAAAGTGATGGGTGTGGTCAAAGCCCACAGAAATAGCTTACAGCATGTGGAGAGACAGTTCATGCGCGCTGCCTAGACTCGACCTAAAAATAATAAGTTCAAGATGCTCACTTTACTCAGGTCCTGTCTCGTCTGCCCTGGACCATGGAGACTGGAAGGTAGCATTGGACTTGTCGGATGCATATTTCTACATCCCCGTCCTGCCTGCCCACAGGCACTACCTGTGGTTCATGGTATGCTAAGATAACTTTCAGTTTATCTTGTTTCCCTTCGGCCTCACCAGCACCATTCGGGTGCTCACCGAAGTAACAGCAGTGGTTGCAGTGTATCTGTGGAGGTCAGGGTTTTCAGTATTTTCCTACCTCGACGATTGGCTGTTGAAGTCGGGCTTGTCCCAGGCAGTCCTCTCCCACCTCGAGACTACATCGGGCCTCCTCCATTCACTGGGATTCACTATTAATGTGCAGAAGTCGCAACTGACTCCCTCTCAAACGCACTACCCCCCACTTCATCAGTGCCATTCTGGACACAATGCAGTGTTGGGCCTATCCTTCTGAATGGCGAGCCCAGGATATTCAGGTTATGATACCGATGTTCCAGTCTCTATACTGGATTTCAGCGAGACTGACTCTGAGGCTGCTGGAACTCCTGGCCTCTTACAGTCTGCTTGGCATATGCAGGCTCTGCAGAGGGACCTGAAGTTCCAGTGGATGCAGCATCAGGGTAATCTCTCTGACATCTCCCAGATCTTGTAGGGAACTGCAAAGGACCTGCAGTGGTGGTTAACAGACCATGATTGGGTCAGCATCAGACCCCTCTCAATTCCCCAACCAGATCTGAGAGGGGTGACGGATGCATCATTTATTGGATGGGGCAGCCATCTGGGAGAGATGGAGATCAGAAGACTCTAGTCTCTGGTGGTTTCCAGGTTTCACATCAACCTGTTGGAGCTTCGGTCGATTTGGCAGACATTGAAAGCCTTTCTTTCTTCGATCAAGGGAAGGCTGGTACAGGTGATCATGGACAACACCATTGCCATGTGGTACTGCAACAAACAATGTGGGGTGGGTCTTGGACCCTTTGTCAAGAGGTCCTGCACCTCTGTGCATGGCTTTAACGTCAGGGTATTTCTCTGATGGTTCAACACCTGGCAGGCTCTCTAAATGTCAGGGCAGACAAACTCCGCAGTCGGTGCCTAGAGGATCACAAACGGTGTCTCCATCCAGAGGTGGTGTGAGGTCTTTTTGAAGAGTGGGGGAAAGCCATAGCCGTGAACATAAATGTCAGCCATTCTGTGCACTGGAGTTGCTAAGGTAGTTCTCCCTCTGCAAAGTTTTCATCTCAAGTGGAACTCTGGCCACCTGTATGCCTTTCCACTAATACCACTCCTGCCCAGAGATCCTGTGGCTCCGAATTGGGCATGAAGAGTCTGGTATCCTAAGCATGACCATTGGTTCTCTGTTCAGGCTGTCCCTTCATGAGCATCTTATGTCGCAGCATCAGAGCAGGATCGGAAAATGAGCAGTGACAGTTGGCAGCTTTCAATGTTCCTCCTAAAAAATGGGATGATATTCTGGCAGCCAGGAGTCCCTCCACCAAAAAGTTTCCTTTCAGGTCATTCATCATGCCCAACGGGATCTTAGGGCCTGATTTAGAACTAGGCGGACGGGTTACTCAGTCACAACAGTGACAGATATCCCATCCACCAAAATCTAAATACGATTATAGAGTATGGGATTTAGATTTCAGCTGACAGGATATCTGTCACCGTTGTGACGGAATAACCCGTCCGCCAAGTTCTAGATCAGGTCCTGACCTTTCTTATGCTCATGCCTTTTAAGCCACTGCACAACTCCCACTCAGATTAATTAGCATCAAAATGGCTTTTTTAGTAGCCATAATATCAGCCAGGGGCGTCAGTAAATTGCAGGCACTCTCTGTGCACCCTTCTTATATCCCCTTTTGCCCAGATATGCTGGTTCTGTGGACTCAAGCTTATTTTCTCCCAAATTGTGACAGCTTTTAATGTAGGTCAAAACATCATCTTGCCTACCTTCTTTGCAGAGAGTCCATTGCCTGGACCTAAAAAGAATGCATAGATTGCACAAAAGCATTCTTGGTTATGATCAACTCTTTGTGAGGAATGTCAGGGCCAAGAAAGGGAAGACTGTGCAGAAAAGGACCAGCCCACGATGGCTAGTTCTGTGCATAACGATCTACTACACATTGGTCAAGAAGCACCCCTTGCATGCTCATTTTACCAGAACCAAGGCTGAGACCACTACATTAGCATGTGGAGTTTCTATCCTGGTTATCTGTCAGGCAGCTACGTGGGCATCACTGTACACGTTCACAACAATACTTTGTGGATGGACAGGTTCATCGTAACTAGCACTTTGCCCATTCAGTCGTGCAGGACTTTTTAGTTTAATCTATCCGCACACTCACCTCGGGGAAGTAGTGTTTGGATATCTATTCTTAGGTAAGGAACCTGATGCTAGAAGTCTCTGTCAGATCAACAAGTTACTTACCTTCAATAATGCCTTATCTGGTAGAGAGACTATCTAATGGCAGATACCTCATGATCCTCCCTCCTCTGCAAACTGATTTCATAGGGCCACCCTTCTAAGGGGATAGCACTACACATTGGCGTGTCAGCATTTTGTTGTGGATCTGTGCTTCTCTCTTGGAAAGTTGCGAAAAGAAACTGATGTCAGCATGCTGGGGTGGTGTCTATACAGACACCATGCACGTCACTTCTGGTGCAGATGACACCGATGCAGAGCTGAACAATGCCACCTACCAGTGCATAGGGGCACTGTTAGAAAATTTCCAAATCGAGTCTGACGCCAGGAGTACATTCTAAGGTAAGAAATCTGTGGCTAGATAGACTCTACCTCATAAGGCATTACCAAAGATAAGTAACTTGCCATTTCTTGAAGTAGCACAATGGTCTGATCTTCTGCCTCCTGAGGATCCTTGTGCCTGGCAGCAAAGTGGACCTTTGCCACTGTTTTCTACCTGCAGATTCCTCACCTTTTGAGTATCTCCAGGCTCGGCTCAGGATGCTGTGCCTTCAAGTCACTTGAGAAATGTACCTCATGCACTCTAACCCAATTAACAAGCTGGAGGCCTAGCTTTTCATTGCACATGCATATGACGAGTATTTGAGCTGGCACCATTTGCAGCAGAGGTCAATCTCAAAGTTGCCCTTTTCTCCGTCTTCCTAGTCATCCAAGGAGAAGTGGAGGAAATATAAGAGGAGGAGAAGGAAAGACTCCATAACTCGACATTAACCACCACTCACAATGTAGGTCACCTCGATGATCTCCATCTCCCACAGATTTGTCTTCAGAGCCAAAGTTGTAGTCATTACTTCACCTGAGCTGCACTAGCAGTTCCACTTCTGGCTCCATTGGTGGCACCCATGCCTTTCCCTGGTCCTAACCTGGTTTACTGAACATTTCTGGCACCTGAAACCAACCTGGAATAGTTCTTGCATCCTATAGTGATGCTTTTCAGGAATGCAGAGGTCCAATTTGCTGCATTTGCCAATGTAGTGAAATGTGTGTTTTGACCACTGACTTTGTGTTTCACCATTTTAGCTGTCCAGTGTTCACCAGTTACAGACTCCATTTTGTATTCAGTTTAGCCTTAGATTAATTCTGCCTATTGACTTTATCTTAGCACTAGACACTGCCATGTTAAAGGCTGCCAGTGATTTTCGTCAGGGAACGGCCTTGCTTTGGCTTGACATCTTGGGATTGTGGCCAAATCCCAATGTGTTATTTTCAAAGCATACCTAAACTAGCCAACATGTTTGAATACTTCTTGCTCAACCGGAGGTTTTTTTTCCATAAAGCTTCTTCTTTGTTTTTTCAAGATATAAAAGAGACCTAGTTCGATAGTAGGAGATTCAGGGACCTCAATCAGGATTCAGACGTCGGATGCCTGATATATATTTCCCGTGAGGGTAGAGATCTCCATTTCTCTTTCGCAGTCGAACGAGGTAATCGGGTCGCTGGCAGGAGAAAGATGAGGCATCTGACAGGCCCTACTGTGATGCATTTTGATTAATTATTTGCTTTGCATTATAATATAGATACATATATGTGCTGTGTATATTGCAGTGGAGAATCATTTGTGTATGTTTTCATTTCATTGTTGTGACTATTTTTAAACGTGTGCTTTCAACATGCTAATCTCCTTTTAGGAACCTTGCATAGTGAAAGAAGTGCATTCCAGAGATTTTTTGTCAGTGCATGAGTATTTCAGCTCGGTCATTAGTGAAAAGCAAAACAGCCATTCAACCCCAGCAGCCTTCGTTAACGCACAAAGTTAATGCTGGTACTGGCTCCAAGACCACTGCCACTTATTCCTCCACTGGTGCCACCACATAAGCTGTCTTCATCTCCCCTCTGAGAACTGGCTTTAAAGACTAAGGCCGCTCCTATGAGATCCAGGAGGGAAAAAAAAAGTTTAAACAAGGAAGCCAGGTAGCGGGAGGAACCCCGTTCTGGGCTACTCCACAACTGTACTGCCAGACGATGGATGACATCTTCGGGACAAAAGGTGATGAGAGGAATGCTTAGAAATAGTCTAGCCATTGGCAATCGCTCAGGTAGCGTTGACACAGACCCGCATTGCTGACTAAGCCTCCCTTAAGGACAGTTTTATTGGGTTTTTAAAAAAAATCTTTCTTTATTTGTTTTAAACAAACAAACATATATCAAACATTTGCATGCTGTAGGTACAATTATTGTAGAGAGCAATTTCATGCACAAGATTACAACATGGTTGACAATCATTTCCACGATGCACATCGCCCTCTAGCGAGACGTGTTGCAGATAATCATTCCCATTCACAGTGCCTAGTTTGTCTTCCTTCACTGCACATGTGTAATAGCCTGCCGTGGTTGTCTGCCTATACACTAGCAAAGGCAGCGGACATCGTAGGTGAAAGAGCACATGTGCGTTCCTGTTGTAAAGACGTACGTTTCCGGGTAGAGTGCACTGGGGGAAGGACGCCAGAGGAGAGGTGGTGGGTATGATCCCAGTTGCATTTTCTAGTATCATAAATGGAGGAACAAACCTTCTCTGGGTAGACGTGTGGGGGGTTATTCACGATAGGACCGGACACAGAGTTTTTATGTTGTATGTAATACTACAAAAACCTGAAGGTGCAGAACATTGTTAGACAACATGGTACATTGTATAGTAGTCATGTGGGAGCTGCGGATACCATGCAGCCTCAACTTTTTGTAAGTATGCCTGCCAGTTGGGGGTTGTCTTCGGCACTGTGTGACCTAGAGCCCCAATTGCCAGTATCTTCTGCTCTGCGAGAATGGCGTCTTTCAAGTCTGATAACCACACTTGGGGATAGATGTAGGAAGAAATGGGTTTGCGACTCGCAATTTGCAAGTCGCGAACCCATATGCAGGATGGTGTCCCTTACACCATCTGCAAATCGCAAGGGGGTTGCAAAGACCCACCTCATTAATATTAAAGAGGTAGGTCGCAATTTGCGACCCCCTTGCGATTCGCGGCACTCAAAGGGATGGTGGCCTGCTGGAGACAGCAGACCACCATGTCTGTGACTGCTTTTTAATAAAGCAGTTTTTTGTTGTTGTATTGCAGCCCGTTTTCCTTAAAGGAAAACGAGTTGCAATACACTTGAGAAAATGAAACTTTTTTGTTTCATTTTTTCAGAGCCATTTACAAAGGGGAAGGGGTCCCATGGGGACCCCTTCCCTTTTGCGAATGGGTTAGCACCCACTTCACATGGGTGCTAACTGCGAATTGCTTTGCGACTGCGTTCGCGGTCACAAAGCAATTCTGCATTACGATGCGAATCACAATTCCCATTTTGCGAGTCGTAACCAAGTTACTGACTCGCAAAATGGGAATGAGCATTGCGATGCGCGTTTTGCATGACGCAAACAGCGAAATTCGCTGTTTGCGCCATGCAAAACGTTTTGTGCATCTGGCCCCTCCTGATGTAAGGGTATCATGGACTTCAAGCACATTGCTATCCGGCGTCTCCAACACAGGTGCTAGATCCATTAATTTGTTGATTGACTTACGGGTTGAAGAGGAGTGGTAATTCACAATAAAGTATAGTTTTATTGTTAAGAAGGAATTGTAATAACTTGAAGAAATTATGAAATAAGTCAAAAAGTATACCTCTGATACCAACCATGATTTTTATATCGAGGCTACGCCATAAAAGTGACGAAACCCTGACAGGCAAAACATTAGAAAATCTGGGGCCACATGTACGAAGAGTTTTTGTGGTTGGAAATGGCTAATAGAGCCCTTTCCGACTGCAAAAATGCTTTTAGGTATGCAAAAAACACAATTTGTGATTCGGTGTTTGGAAGCAGCGTGTTTAGGGCGTCCCTTCCAAAAAAGCAAATGGGATACATGAATGTTTTGCGACTGATGTACGTGGCAAAACATACATTTTTTACAGACTACCTGAAGGAGATGAAAACCCAATCAATATCAATAAATAACTTTATTTCGGCTAAAAGCCACAACAGTATCCAATAAGACAGGTATACCATAATCATACAATAAATAATTGATAATAGAAAAGAAGGGTGCCATATAATACATTAAAAAGCCCTAACAATTTCTTCTAAAATAGATTATAAAAACACACAAATATAAGAACAATATGGGACAGGCATTACATTTTAAGAGGCTAAAATCCTTTCTATCTTGATTTCACTTAATAATCTGTTTCTGCCTGGAGTAATTTTAGTTTTGCCAATCAGTCAGCAAGAGTTTCTCTAGTTCTTGTAGCCCATGCACTTTGGAGATATTTTGCGACTGCAAAAACTACCTTGTCACTTGTGTCACTTACCAAAATTCGTAAGAATGTATTGTATTTCCTTGCCCCCTCTCTACATAGAGGAATACTCCACTTCTTCCTAGAAACCAAATATCTTGGGCAGAAGAACATAAAGTGTGCAAGTGTCTCTGGTTGCTCGTGACAAAAATGGCAAAAGCTCAAATTGTTATCCTCCTTACTCCACCTTACAGTGAATGTCTTGAGTGGCAAAATCCCTAGCCTGAATTTAATAAAAAAGGCTTTTATTGTAGGGAGTATTCATGTTGTCCATATAGGCCTCAAACTTGGGACTACATTTATGATCTAAAAACTGTAGTGTCCTACTACCTTGGGCCTTTTTGGTCCATGTCTGCACCAGAATCGTCTCCCAGTAGCACCGCCTTATGCACACCTTTGCTTCCTTGGTTACATCACAAGGATCTCTCCACACCTCCTCCATTTTAATGAATTGACTCATATCTCTAATGTATTTGAACCAAGGAATTTTTAATGCGCCACCATCCTCTAAGAGCTCAGCTGCTGCTTGTTAGATAGGTGGACAGATGTTCAGATGTCCAGACACGGACCAAGTACATAAGAGGTCTCAGGGCAATTTCATTATGGATCTTGCTTAGAGCTAGATCAAATCTAAGGGGTGTGAGAGGAGTACTCATCGGCAAACGCAAGAAGTTACGCATAAAGTGATTTTCTACCGTTGTCAGACTTCTGGAATTACAATACCCCCATAACTCGGCACCATAAACCGAAGCAGCCACTGCCGCTGCCTTGTATACAGTAATGGCAGGTGAAATTTCCCCTTCCGAGATGTTGGCAATTTTCCTCCCTATCACTGCTGACCTCTGCCGGAGGACAGACAAACTCTTTCCAATCTGTGCCGACCACTGTTGGTCATCCACTAGTCTGATGCCCAAATAATCAAATTGGCTAACTCTCTCTACCATTTGTCCAGCTATGGTCATTTTCCCCCTAAAAGACTTATGCGGATTAAAGGCCATAAACTTGGCCCCTCTTGGCACAGAAAATAGAAAAAGCATCAAGTTCATTTTGGAGGCCCATTGGGGTTCTTGAAATCAGTAGAGTGTCATCCGCAAACATTAAAATGGGGACCGGAACTCCTGATAGCTTCGGGGCATCATGGTTACAATGCATCAGCTGATCTACCACACCGTTGATAAAGAGGTTAAACAGTGTGGGAGCTAAGACACACCCCTGTCTTACTCCCCAATCAATGGGTATGGCTTCTGTCAGGTCCCCACCTTGAGATCAGCGTACCTGAGCATAAGTTCCCTCATGGAGATATTTTATCAATCTCAGCAGTTCTTTATCAAGTTGATAAGACTCCAAGACATTCCACAGTAAGTCCTGTGGGATCATATCTAAGGCGGCCTTTAAATCAATAAAGGCCACATACAGGTGGCTCTTATTGAGTATCAGGTATTTCCATCAAAGGAGGTTAAACCTGAATGCCTGGTCTATTGTACTCACTCCTTTCCTGAATCCCGCCTGGAAATTGGAGAAGATCTGAAAGTCCTCTATCCATGTCGGAAATCTAGTCAAGACCTGCTTACAAAATACTTTTTGGCTCACATCAATTAAACTTATTGGCCTATAGTTAGTTGGTAATTCCCTTGACCCCTTTTTAAAAACAGGAACTATAATTGCTCCTTGCCATGTAGGGGGAAGCCCATCACCCCTCAGAATCATGTTGCTGAGTGCATTTAGATATAGAGACCAAGTTCTGGGTCGGGACAAATACAAGTCACCTGGAATACCATCTAGCCCAGGAGCCTTTCCTTTGCATAATGTTTGAAGAGCCAGGGTTGTTTCTTTTAGGGAAAAAGGTCCAAGTCAAAATTAGATGAAATAGCTGCCCCAGAAGTTGGTATATAAGAAATAGAAGACTCCTCTGGTATTGGTGAAGGAACATTGATGCAGCTAATCTGAGCCGCTCTGTACAGATTTCCAAAGTGTAAAACCCAAATTTCTGGCTGTATTGCTGGATAGCTCTCCAAGTTTTGGGAATGTCCTTTTTCTGCCACCAATTTCCAAAACAGTTTTGTATCATTCTCATGGAGAGATCTACCAGAGCTTTCCAATATTTGGTTTCCCACTCTTTTTTAACATTTTTCAGTGTTGTTTTATATGCAGTCCTAGTTGCTCTTATCCCTTGGCGACTCCCTACCTACAGTGCTCCCAATAACTGTATTTTGGCCCGTCGGCAGGAGCTGGAGAACCATCTCAGTGGTCTATCCCTAGTTTCTACCCACCTCCTTACTACCTGAAAATATGGTCTTAACCAGTTGACCAAGGTACCATGCAAATTAATCAGATCGACCAGTACAAAATCAGTGTACTTCAGGGGGAGAAGAGTCGATATAACTACGTTATATATTGATATCTGGAACTTTACATCTTCTGCCACCATTTCCCATCTCACGTTTTTATAATCATTTGTCGGAATTAAAGCGTTACCCTTCACCCATTTAGTCAGTGTGTTACAATTAAATGTGGAAGTTAAGAAGGATGTACAGAGAGCTTGGTGGTCACTATCTTCTCGTGGAGAGACAGCCATATCAATAAGAGAGTTCCAGAGTATATCGTCTACTAAAATATAATCTAAATGGCTTGAATATGATCCTTTTCTGTATGTAGGCAACGCCGGGGTATCCGACTTCGTATTTCCATTTACTATTCTTAGCCCCGTAGTATTTATTAAGTTCTCGAGTAGATCTAATGCTCCCCCTGTATTCTTTGTTGCGACCTGGACCGGGCCTGATCTGTCCCAGGGGTCTGCAAGCTGGGTACCTTCTTGCTGGTAATTATCCTTACGACTCAATTGCATATTGCAGTTCCCTGCAACGATTAAGCCCTCCCCCCGGTAGATGGTTCAAAAGATCTGTAAGTGAATTTAGCAGAGCAATCTGTGTGCTTTGTAGGCCAGGTCTAATGTATATATTTACAAATACTATGAGAGTAAACCCCCTTGGACTGCTAAATTCCACCTCCACAGCTAATATATCCTTAGTGGGGCTAACTAGCTCCTTCGCCTTGGGGAACAGATTGTGCTTTAGCCAAGTTATCAGCCCCCCTGATGCCCTCCCAGATGGCGATGGGAGCGCAGCCTTCTGGAAGGTCCAGTAACCTGCTCTATAAATCATAGAAGGGGCCCATGTCTCCTGTAAAAGAATGATATTATGTTGATCTACGAAACTGCACCACTCTGGGTTGTTTGTTTTTGATAGCACACCTGCCACATTCCAGGATAAAAATTTAATTAGGGGATCATTACCATCCCCAATATTTTGCAATCTCTCTTTGGTCTTGTTTGTAAAGGATGCTACTCCACAATCCCTCCCTTCTGCTTGGCCATTGTAATGGGTTCCTACCTCTGCTCCCACAATGCCCAGTGACAGATTACTTAGGGCACAGGGTTCCAGGACCTTATGAAAACCCAATCACAAATGGGAACAGGTCCCCAGAGGTCCCCTTACCCTTTGAAAATGAAAACAACTATTTTTGCTATGGACCACTGCCTACTCTTAAAAAATGAAACTTCAAGGTTTAATTATTTTCTTTTTAAATGCATCCTGTTTTCCTTTAAGAAAACGGGCTACATTTGAAAAAAAAAGATTGCTTTATCAAAAGCAATCACAGACATGGCGGTCTGATAACCTCAGCAGGCCACCATCCCTTTGATGGCTGCAATTCCTAATGGGCCACAAATTGCGACCCATCTCATTAATACTCAGGAGGTAGGTCTACTGTATTTGTAACCTACTAGGAATCGCTAATGAAACGATGAAGAGTTTTATCCATTAGGAATACCGATTTTCTAATTGCTATTCGGAGAGAATCGCAATTAAAAAATTGGTATTCCTAATGCTAGTACATCTGGCCCCTGGTCCCTAATCTCTGTACCATTAAACTCAAAAAGAGCATAAACCAGTACTGGTTTATTCTTAATTGCAGCAAAGCCATGTTTAAGAAAAACACTTAGATATTTGAAAAATTCATATTATTTCAGTTATATGTTGGTCCCAACCTCCCCAGCATACCATCAGGGAGAGCTCAACAAATCATGGAGTTGTGTTTAGGAATGGCAAAGCCACTAAAACTATTGATATTTGTCTACGCTGATCCAGGAGCCAACGCAGTTTTACTAACTTCAATAGCGCATTTGTTACTTAAATGATTATGTTTGCTTGTGGTCTATGTTTTATACCTTGAATACATGTAGGAACACAATAAAACTATCGGGACACATGTCTCACCATCAAACTGATGACTCACTTTCATGAAATGGGGAATACCTGAGAGGATGTTTATTGGTCTGGTATAGGAAAACTACAAGTGGGACATGATGCTTGGGTGGCTCAGCACAGCTTACATAAGAACAAAAGTCAGTGTGGAGATTATCTAGAACATTAGGGACCCAAATGATGAAGTGGCGAAGTACCTCATGCATATTTAATACCTCGTGTTGCAATGAGGTTCCCTATCTGATCATGTTAAGTATACCTGGGATCCGTTTCAAACCCGAACAGAGGAGTTTTGTTAAAGTTTTGAATAGTCTTTTACCATAGAGAGGTCTCTACTCTGATGGCAGAGATTACCCTTTGGTAAAGAATAGGGAAAAGCAAAAACGTTTATTCAACTTGATAAAAATAGTAAAACATTTTTATGTTACATATTCATGTAAAATAATTTTATATATTAATTTTAAATGTACAGGAAGATAAAAATGTGCTATAGCGCTATTAACTTAATTTTCACTTAAACATTTATTGATTTCAATATAATAAATTAAATTACGATTATTGTTCTGAATATTACAATTAAACAATTCTCACCTAAAATACAATAATATATATTTTTTATCATGTATTAAAAAATGTTAAAAGTGTGATGCATAGAATGAATTAGAAGTAATTTTCATCTTTTTTAATATATGTTATATTCATTTTTAAATGCAAAAAGATTATCAAAATTGGCAAAAAATCATGAATATGTTTTAATTTTAGAATTGTTTTTAACATTAATTTAAATGTATTTATATTTTTAACTACTTTGTATAATTTCATTTAATTTTACATTATTTCCCATGGGGTTTTATTTTAAGTCCCTGCCTCCATTATTTTCTATGGAAGGGTGGTATTGTACCACTGGTTGGCTGTGTGTTGTAATGAACTTACTCCAGCTTTGAGCTGGAATATATTTTCCACTTGGGTTCTTTTTTGGCTGTATTAACTTCAAAAGTGCAGTTTGTGAACTTCAAAAGTGTAGTTTGTGAATAGCAATGGGTTTATGTTTGTGGGTGTGTCCATTTCCCTCCCTAAACCCCATTCCTAACACTCCCTAATTCCCTCCTTACTCCTTCCACTTAATAGTAAGTATGCCCCTTTTCCCTGTAACTTTCCAGGTCTCTCCTGCATTTACAAATAAGTAGTACATTTGCCTGTGTGAGGTTCTTCCATAGAAAGGTTAGGAGAAGTGGAGGTTGAGGGTTTCACCTGCAGGATTGTGAACTTTATTCTGTAGTAAGTAGTACTACTGCAGTATTATCTTACGTACTATAAAATGCAGTTTTTGAGTTGAGCTCAAACTGCCCTAATGTGAAACTAAATTTAAAATGTGTTGAACACATACATGGAGACCTAAACTCAGACCACATGGATAGAAAGTTGAGGTTTATTTAAAGTTACATCACATTTTCACTGCAGCAACAGTGTAGTCTGCACTACAAATTCCAAAAGATTCCAATGTTATAACTGGCAGTGGAATGATATTATCAGCTGCAACACCTTTTGTTTAACCTACGCAGGACCATGCCCAAGCATTATGTACAGTGGACTGACAATAAGAAAAACTAAAATACAATGATACCATAAAAAAAAGATCTTTGAACTAGAAAAAATACATAAATGTACAAATGATGATCAGCAGCAACTAGATTAGTTACTCCTCATTGGCACATTTAATTTACTCATACGTTCCTACTATTTGGTAACATATGTACTAAGGGCCTGGAAGTTAAATGCTATCAGTAGGCTGCAGCACTCATTATGCTATGCACCGCAGTAGCACTGTAAAATCTGTCTCCAGGCCTACAATTGTAGCCTGGCTGTACAAGTCTAAAACTGCAAATTCAACCTGTCAGCATAAACCCTTCTGATATGCCTATACCTTCCTTTTAAATATTATGAAAACACCACTAAATAGGCCTTATTGCGCATACATCAGGGTATAATGTAGTTTAAAGTATGACATGTAAATGTTTATTGTTAATCATGTCTGTGAGGAAAGTGGTTTATTGTATGGTGTTATTAGAAGACCTCACTGTGTAAGAAACTCACTACCTGTATTGGGTAAAGTCAGATTTGTTTGAAAAACCTTAGTTCAACCCTGGGTAGCTATAGCTTTGAGCTGTCATTCTTTATCAAAAGAACACGTGTAAAGCATTAAGAAGTACCAAAGCAGTTCAATAAGAAAGACCAACGCAATACAAATCTGACACCAATTTATAAAAACAAGTTGTATTGTTATCTTTAAAAATAAACCTCAGCAACAGATATGAATTTTTAAAGGAGCAATAAATCACTGCTTTTTCATAAAGGGCAATAAATAGTTGTCATGGACTGCAATCGCAGTCAACTTTGTAAAATTTGAAAACGTTTACAAAGTTGTAAACAACTACTCTTGTCCACTTTGGGTGACCAATTCCAGCAGGGAGATTGTCACTGCAGCCAAAGAGGCATTTACCTTCGTAGTCCAAGCAGTCTCCAGTCCAGTTACAGGCTCTATAGGTGAACCACGATAGACTAAAAAGGAGTGGTCCTGATGGAAGGGAAACGGGATGATGAAGGATGCTGATCTGGTAACGGGGTCTTCTTGGGGCTACTCCTCGCTCCATGAAAATGGTGGGGTGACTTTGGACAACAGGGGTAGATTTCCCTGAGTCCAGCCAAAAACTAGGTGACACTGGTCTATTGGTCTCGAGTTACAGAAAAACCAGCGGCTCACTTTAAATGGTGGTGACCTCTGTCTTGGGCAACTAAACTGCAATTTGACAACTCTCCCAGGTCTAGCAAACTCGGGTGCAACTTTTGAGGGTTGGGTCTGGACCTCCCAGGCTGCACACTTGTGATCAGCGGTGGTCAGGCAATTTTCTCTATTAACTCATCAAAGGAGGCTTCTTCAGCTTTTGTGGACCTGTAGCTATAACAGGAAGTCAGGTAACTGAGCCTCATAGTCACCTCTTCTATCTGAGACTTAGGGTTCATTTCCCAAAGCAGGGAACCACAGGCATAGTTCTCTCTTTGCTAGCGGAAAGAGCAGCACGTGTAGTCCAGTCTTGGTCCTTCTTCAGCTCACTCTTCAGCACAGATGCAATCTGAGGTCTGGGTGCCAGTGGCGCAACTTTGTATGCCCTGTTTCTGGCCATGGAGGATATGACGGTTACTAGCCAATTGGGATACCAGGTCCTCTTTTCCTAGTGATTACTTCCTGTGAAATGTGACATCTAGCTAGCCTAGAATGAATCATTCTTCAAACTCCTAAGATGGAAGAACCCTTCTCTTGGTGTGTGGAGCTCCCTAGCCCTCCCCACAGGTGTGACTACCTCAAGGGTTAAACGCCCATGGGTAAACCTCTTTGACAATGACTGCAAGAACAAAAGAGTATCCCCTCTTGTGTGCGACCACCATTTGCCCTTCAGAGGCATCCTTCTCCTTTGAAGCCTGCCTTTTGGGCTCACACTGTTTGGTCTTCCCATCAAGGAGCAGTCACACCTTTCCCAACAGTAAGCCCTTCGTGTTTTTTTCTTGAGAGTCAGTCACACCTTCCCCCCAGGAAGGCAGAAGGCTGTCTTGTGTCCAGCAACCATAAACAGTCACTGGAAAACTTTAGGCAACAAGGTGGCTACTTACTAAAGTTGTCATTCATGCAAAAGTTACATTAAATTTGACTTGATCGTTAAGTCTGATTTGATGCAATGATTCTTTTGATACCTTCACGTATCATATATAGTAGTCCCATTCAGAAGTTAGCACTGCTGAGTTGTCAGTGTGTAACTCTATACTCACCAATGGAGCTGCCAGCCTTTTCACAGTAAAAACGACAATGCAGTGTTTTTACTGTCAGTACATGTAAAATTTAGAAACACATGTCCAACTTTTTAAATTATTACACTCTGCCTTTAGTGCCTAAAAGGCCTGCCTTAGGGGTGACTTGTAGATATTAAAAAGGAAGGCTTGGCTTTTCCATTTCATAAAATGGCAAAGTTGAGTTAGAAGTCGACAACTGCTGTGCCAGCCAGCAATAGCAGGCTGTGAGTCATATTTTGCTTTGTGTCAATTGTGGTGGCACAATAAGTGCTGCAGTCCATGAGACATACTTTAACTTACAGGCCATGGCTACCCCTAATACCATACACTATGGACTAAGGTAACTTAAACCAATTGTGGTTGAACCAATCAGACATATACCTTTTAAGGGTCAGAGCACTGGCTCTATAGTCTGGTCATCAGGCCTTAGTGCACTGTCAGTCGAAATACCAGGAGCATCAGTTCATGTTCACAAACTTGGGTTGATATTGCAAATTGAGGCATTTATTTACAATGCCCGTAGAGTGAAAAGGCCCATAAAAGCTTTGGTATACAATATTAAGTTTAATAAATGTTATCTCCAACTAGAAAACAATAACACATTTAATTTGTGGACTTTTTGGAATATTTATTATGAGCCCAAATCACTGGTGAAGCCGGATTTGTAACAAATATTTTGGAAAGATGACATTTCAAAAGTTACCTTTTCCACGCTTGAAGCCCCTAAAGCTGCATTTTGCTCTCCCACTTCTGCCAGCCTGTCATTAGCATTTTAAAAGGTGTGCATGAAGTGTGAACTTGCTCCTAGGCAGAAAATTGGCTAACTTGAAAGGGCAAAGATGGGCAAAGGTAACTCATCTGAGCCTTACAGAATATGCAGGGTGGGGCTGTGAGGATTCTTTTTGACATTCAAGTTTCAAATACTGCTTGAATGTCACATTCTGCCTGACAAGTCTGCTGGAGCTTTCCATATGACCCTTGAGGCATTGTTTAAAAAGCCTTCCCCTGTCGCAGGCAAATGTTAACTGAGACTTGGACTGGGTCCTTATTTTATACACCCCAACCAGGAAGGTCTCAACCACAGTGGATCTCTTTTTGACATTACAGTGTCAAATCTGGTTTGACAGGTCTGTGGGTTTATACATAACATATGGGTTGCACTTCAAAGGCGGGAAACACAATGCCAAAACAATTTACGTGTACTTACTGTCCGGCTGTGGAAAACTGGGCTTTGTTCTACTAGACGTCTGTCTCCGAGGTTGCTGTGGGTATGGACCTGCATCAAACTGGATTTTAGTGTTAGATGTGGAAGGGTACTAGGATTACTATAGTACACTCCCCACATTCCACACAGCCCTCAAAGCCCAGGTTAAGTGTGGCAGAAGATTTTGGGCACCTAGAATAGACCCAAAGTTGGTACTTTTACTCAATTGGTTGTGACATCTGCAAGGGTCATTCCCACCCACTGGCTCTTGCCAGGTATAAATGTGGCATCTCCAGGCACACACTTCAGAACACTTCTGGACTTGTGGGAGATCAGAAGAGACCTGAACCTGCTGTCTGAACCCTGTGACCAGCTCTGAAGGACTGGCTCTGCTCTCCCTTCTTTACCCAGGACAAAGAAGTGGACTCCAAGGGTCATAAGGCTAAGCTGATTGGGGCAACTGGAATTAGAAGTGGACTTGACACCCTCTGAGTCTCTAAGTGCCTCCTATGTGGTCCTGGGGGGCTTTACATGTGTACACTTTTTGTCCTTAAAGGACTAAAGTCAGAAAGTAAAATCTTTGACTAGGACAAACCTGGTTGGTGCATCTAGCCCGTGCTCCATTGCAGCCTTTGTCAATTCGCAGTTGGGTCCTGTTCTATCTCAACCACCTTCATTGACACTTTGTCCTTCCTAGAGCCATTCCTACTTACAACTTTAAAATTCACATCTCTGGTTTACCTTGTTGGATTTTAGTAATTTTAGTGTCAATTGTTTATTGTTTTAAGGTATTTTTCTAATTATTTTAGGATTTTTATTGTTTTGACACAGCATAAATCATTTACACATTGCATCTAAGTCTAAGTTAAGTCTTTCTGCTCTGTGCTTTAGTTACCAGGGGGTGGAGCTCAGTTTAATTTAGTGACTTAAACCCCTTCGCTGTCTAGTCTTTTCCCCTTCCTGTGCTAAGCAGTTTCTGGCTATTTGGGGTAGTTTGTGCTTAGGCCCCCATAACTTTTTGTTCACATAAGCTACCTATGCCAAATTGGTGTCCCTTTTTCCCAACATCCTGAGCATGCTAAAGGTACCCAGAGTTTGTGGATTCCCCTGGAGGGGACTGAGAAATTTGCCAAATTACAGCTGAATTTGTTTATTTTGGGAAAAAGTGATGCAAAAGAAAGCATTTGTTTTTTCCCCCTGCAAATGGCATCAAAGAAAGGTTTGCGGTGCAGAAATGACCATCTTCCCAGCTTTCAGGACAGGCACACTTGAAAAGACAAACCACATTTTCCGACACACAGTTTTGGCAATTTACTGGGACATAGCCCATTTTTCCTATTTTGTGTGCTTTCAACCTTCTTCCAGGATAGTGGTAGAAATGGGTGTGAAACCAATGGTGGATCCTAGAAAGCTATGCATTTCTAAAAAAAAAGCAGACAACATTCTGAAATCAGCGTGGGTCATTTGTGTGGATCCTTCAAGGTTTTCCTACAGAAAGTAACAGTTGAAATAAAAAAAAATTGAAAATGAGTTGAAAAAACATCTATTTGTGTCTACGTTTTAATCTGTAACTTCTTCTAACTATGTCAAAAGCAATACACTATTGTGTCTGCTGGACCCTTTTGGTTGTGGGGATAATTAGGGCTTGTAGATTCACCAAGAACCCTATGTTCCCAAAGCCAATAACCGAGCTGCACCTTGCAATGGTTTTTCATTGTGTACAGGGGAAAAAAGCAATTCATTTGGTAAAATATCAAGAGTGAAAAACAGGTGTCAAGGAAACCTATGTATTTCCAAAACGGGCACACGATATGGTGTTTAGAAGCAGTGGTTATTTGCACATCTCTGAATTTAGGGGTACACATACCACCATATGAATTATAGGGCATTTCTCAAAATCACTTCTTTCTTAAACACTGTCTTACATTTGGAAGGCACAAATGAAGGGAAAGACAAATGGTAATAACACTTGTTCTGCTACTCTGTATTCCCCCAAGTCTCCCAATAAACATGGTACCTCGTGTGGGTAGGCCTACTGCCTGCAACAGGAAATGGTCCAAAACACAATGTGGACACATCACATGTTTCCACTGAAAACTGACTCGTTTTTTTTGCAATGTCCCTAGCTGTGGATTTTGGACCCTAGCACAGACTGCACCTGGGGAAACTTAGCAAACCTGTACATTTGTGAAAACTAGGCGTCTAGGGGAATACAGGATGGGGTGACATTTTGCTACCAAGAATCCCTTGCAATCCTCAAAATCTGTTGAAAAACACATTTTCCTCACATTTCTGTACTGCAAAGTTCTAGAATTTATGGGGAGCAACAAACTTGAGCCACTAATTTCCCTCCACCCAGCATTTCCCCAGGTCTTCACATAAAAACTGGTACCTCTCTTGTGTGGGAAGGCCTGGTGCCCACAACAGGAAACGCCCCAAAATGCAACATGGACAAATCGCATTTTTCCACTGAAAACTGACCAATTTTTTTGCAAGTGCCTAGCTATGGATTTTAGGCTCTAGCTCAGCCAACACCTAGGGAATCCTAGCCAACCTGTACATTTCTGACAACTAGATACATAGCGGTATTCAGGGTGGGCTGACTTGCTTGGCTCTCCCCATGTTTGTTTACCCAGAATCCCTTGCAAACCTCAAATGGTGAGAAAAAAAACATTTCTGTTATAGAAAGTTCCGGAAATCGTTGGGGGTCACAAATTTCCTTCTACCCGCCATTCCCCCAAGTCTCCGATAAAAATGGGACATTAGTTGTGTGAATAGACCTAGTGCCTGCGACAGGAAACAGCCTAAAACACAACATGCATGCAACGCTTTTTTTCACAAAAAACGGACCCTCTTTTTCCGATGTGGGTAGCTCTAGATTGTAGACCCTTCCTCAGCCGGCACCTAGGGAAACCTAGCCAACATGTACATTTTGATCACTAGACAGTTTGGGTTTTTGGTAATGCAGTGTTAGTAATTGTGCCAACAGTTATTATTATCCGAGAAAAGTGCTGGAGCATCCCTGTATTCTTCTACCACTCCCTTGCCCCTATCAGAAAGAGAGATTTAGTTTCAAGGAAGTTGAGTGCACTAACTCTACTATCACTCTGTCAACAACGACCTGCCCCCCTGAAAATATAGGGTGCATGGCTGGACCGGCAAGACGTGGCAGTGTTTTGTCTCTTCCTCTTCCACTCCCCCTTTCCTTTTGCCGGAGTTTCTGTGTCCACCAGGAAGTGCCAAGAGGTATTCCAGGAGGCCGGGGCGTACCATCGCCACTGCAGACATCATGCGTTTCAGGTGAGTGGCCCCGTCTCGACATAAAGCCAAGCCACAATATACAGGGCTGCCTTTGCGATGGATTCCTCAATGGGTACTTTCAAAGGTTTAGCACAGGTTTTACTAGCTGATCAGGATGCTCCATATTTATTAGATTTAACTAGACCCATAGGGGGTTTACAGAAGGAAGTTATTTCCTTAAAGCAAGCGAACCTAGAGTTGCACACTAAACTACAGCAGTATAAACCACAACAACACCCCCTGGGGAGGAGTCAAACTAAAACAAAGATCTCCACTACTACAGTCCCTCTGTTTGACCCATCTAATCATGTTCCTAGACCCGATTCAGGCCCAACAACTTCCACCACACAACCCATGCAGGTAATGGTCACAACACCAAGCCCTGTGCCCCTAGCTCCTCCAGAACGTTTTTTTGGAGATAGTACCAAGTTCAACATTTTTCTTAACCAGTGCCAGCTACAGTTTTTGTATCGGGCAGCTGCATTCCCCAACGATGCTGCAAAGGTAGCTTTTATTATCTCTTATTTGGGAGGCAATGCAGCTAATTGGTCTATTCCGCTGGTGGAGCGCAATGACCCTATACTGTATGATTCAACCGGTTCAAGGAAGTCTTGCGGAAACTGTTCGCCAAACACCTCTTCGTGTAAGCCAGTGACAATGAGTTGCTGAATTTGAGCTAGGGAAACAAGGATCTACTGTCCTATATCACCTCTTTTAATCGGTTGGTGGCAGAGAGTGAGTGGCCCGAGGAGAAGAGGACCTCCCTCTTCTATTGTGGCCTTCAGGAAGATCTCAAGGATGTTCTAGCCCAAATAGTGGAACCTCCCATAGAGTGTTCCGACTTCATTGACCTGGTGGTACGATTGGATCACCGCTTGAGTGAATGTAATGGAGAAAAGTTCCGGGGTGACACACGCTTCGTGGTGCTCAAAACTGAGAAAAAGGAGTCCACCATTCCCACTCATGATACACCTGAGCCCATGCAAATTGGCAGTGTGCGGGGCCCACTATCTTAGGAAGAGAAAGAACGTAGGAAAAAATTTAAACTGTGTTTATACTGCGGTAAGGCAGGGCTTTTTGCTCGGGAATGTCCTAACAAACCTACTGCTCCAAAGAAAGCCATCGGAGCGGTAACAGGGCCTGAATTCTCTCTTCGTGAACAGGTGGAAAACTAACTGGCTCGATAACTTCTGAGACCATTTTATTGAGTGCTTCTTTCAATATGGTCTCAATTCTTCTGGCTAATACCACCAGTCCAGTACCTCGATATCTAACTCTTATTGTGACGTTAGTGTTGTCCCCTCAGGTTTGTAAGGTCATTCCCATATTGTTTGACTCTGGGGCTACCGGAAACTATTTAGACTTGGGTTTGGCTAAAATCCTAAATATTACGACTGTCAGAAAAGATGTCCCTGAATCAGTCAGAGCCGTGGATGACTCAGAAATGTTTTCCGGGCTTATTGTTTCTCAAACAACACCCTTGTCCATGCTTTGACCTCATAGATACCCCAGTATTTGGAGCCATTTTGGGGATACCCTGGCTTCAGTTACACAATCCCAAAATTGACTGGGCAGCAAGGACAGTGACATTAGACTCTAAACATTTCTGGCACTCCTGTTACCAAGACAAACCATTACTAGTGACACCCTTGCATTGTGGGTCCACATAGTATGGCTATCAAGCCAGATGACACACCGGCCATTCCTGCACCGTATAAAGACTTCCATGATGTCTTTAGTGAACAGAAGGCCACCCAGCTGCCGCCACATAGGTCATATGATTGTCGTATAGACTTGATTCCAGGGGCAACGCTACCATGTAGTAGGGTGTATGCTCTTTCTGAGCCTGTGAATTGCTACCTGCGAGACTACCTGCATGATCTATTGGCTAAGGGTTTCATTCGTAATTCAACATCACCAGTATTATCGTCTTTGTTCTTCGTGCCCAAGAAGAATTGCGAGCTGCGTGCCTGTATAGATTATCGCGCAGTGAACAAAGTGACCATAAAAAATCGGTATCCACTTCCGTTGATCCCGGTACTTTTAGATCAGGTACGTCAGTCAACCATTTATACTAAACTCGACCTCCAGGGCGCCTACCACTTGATCCGAGTGATGAAGGGAGGTGAGTGGAAGATGCGTTTCGAACTAAATTCGGACTCTTCGAGTACACAGTGATGCCCTTTGCGTTGTGTAACGCTCCTGCAGTGTTTCAATTTTTAATCAATTAACTGTTTTTGGGTATCTGTGTAGTGGTATACATAGACGACATTGTGATCTATTCATCTTCCACTGAGGAACATATAGGGCATGTAAGCGGTTTTTCAACAGCTTTGTGAGCATCATCTCCTTGGCAAGCTGGAAAAATGTCTTTCTCACACTACAACAGTAGAATTCCTGGGATATGTGATTACTCCCGATGGAATTTCCATGGATAGGTCCAAGGTACAGGCCATCCTGTATTGGGTAGCCCCAAGAGCCATCAAGGAAGTGCAACAGTTTTTGGGCTTTGCAAATTTTTATCAGAGATTTATACCCCACTTTTCTACCATGGTATCTCCCATAACTCGTCTCCTACGAAAGGGGGTTAAGTTCCTCTGGGATGCAAAAGCTGAGAAAGCCTCCCAATATCTTAAAAACACATTCACTGAAGCTTCCATTCTCCATCATCCCGACCCGGCTCAGCCATTTTTCGTGTAAGCAGACACTTCCCAAATGGCAGTAGGTGGTGTCTTGTCCCAACGAGATCCTGAGTCTGGAAATTTCCATCCAGTAGCTTACTTCTCAAAGAAATTGCTACCCGCAGAGCAAAATTACATGGTGGCAGAGCTGGAACTTCTGGCCTTCAAGCTTGCCTTCCAGAATGGCGTCACCACCTACTAGGAGCTAGACACACCATAACTATTTACACAGACCACCGTAATTTACAGTTTTTTCAAGCAACCAAGGCCTTGACACCTCGTCAATTATTAACAAGTTTGACTTCGTAATCACCTATAGGTACTACACAACAAAAGGCAGACACTTTGTCTAGGATGGGTTTCTCCTCTGATGTTGTGCTAGAACAGGTCAGATGCATTATACCCCCAGACAAAATCGTGGCTGTGTGCACTTCCCAAGAGTTCCTTGAGAAAATACGGGTAGCCCAACACAAGGTTCTCTGTTCAACTGATGTGTATGAAAAAGAGGGTTTAATGCTGATCAGTTGTACGTCCCTACCAAAGAATTACGGGATACAGTGTTACATTGGGGACATGATTTTGTCCTCGCAGGTCACCCGGCTGAGAAAAAGATGTTAGATCTCTTTCAAAGATTGTTTTGGTGGCCCACACTAGTGCAGGATGTCAGAAGCTACGCCCAGACTTGTTCCACCTGTGTTTGGGCTAAAACCCCACATACTCCAGCCATACGATTGTTACTTCCCATGTCAATTACGGTGGCCCCATGGCATACAATAAGTATGGATTTTATTTCTGATCTCCCAGCTTCTAATGACACACTGTCATATGGGTGGTAGTAGATTACCTAACTAAAATGGCTCATTTTGTTCCATTAAAATGCCTCCCTACGGCTTCCAAGCTCTCTGATTTGTTTGTCCAACACATTGTACGGCTTCATGTGTTGCCCACCACAATTGTTTCTGATTGTGGCCCTCAATTTATATCATGGTTTTGGCGTAGCTTCTGTTCCTCTGTCAGTATGGACGTCTGCTTGTTTTCTGCATATCATCCACAAACGGATGGGCAGATGGAACGTGCCAAACAATCGCTGGAGCAAATCCTGAGATGCTACATTGACACATGGTCTACTGAGTGGGATAAGGCTTTACCTCCTATTGAATTTGTATATAACAACAGTGTCCACATGGCTACAGGAGTGTCCCCATTTTACTGTTTGTTTGGTCTGCACCCAAGAATGCTACCTATAACTGGGTCCCAAACATCCCCAAGAGTCCCATCAGTACAGAAACACCATAAAGAGTTACAGGAGATTCAAAAACAAGTACAACACAATTTAAAACTCTACCAAGCTCATGTAAAAAAACAAGCAGACAAAAGAAGGAGATCTTGCAGGATCCAGAAAATGAACCCCCCGATTTCTAGGCCCCTTTCCTATTGCCAAAATCATCAATCCTGTGATAGTAGAACTGACATTGCCAGATGATTTCAAGGTACACCCGTGTTTCATGTGTCATTACTCCATCCCTATTCCCCTGATACCTGCGATGCCCCACCACCTCCCCCGGTAAAAGTACACGGGCAATGGGAATTTGAAGTGGCCAAAATTCTTGACTCCAGTCGCGTCCGTGGTGTTCTTCACTATTTATTGGCTTGGAAAGGCTATGGGCCTGAGGACAATTCCTGTGAACCCACGTCCACAGTTCATGCTCCACATCTTACTAAAAAATTCCATCTCTTCCACCCTTTTAAGCCCCACCCTTTGAGAGGGTACTTGGTGGGGAGGACTGTCAAGAATTCCCAAGATGCCTCCTGTGTTATCTGTCAGCATCCCCAGGGACGAGGGTTAAATCATACCTCTGTTCTTGTTTAAACCTTCATGTTTCTAAGTAAACATAATGTGCTGTATTACACAATTGGTTTTATCAATGCTTGTTTTACCAATGCTTGTTTGCTAATGTGAGCAGGTGTAGACATGTGCTTCTAATTGGGTGTGGTGTAGACATGTGCTTCTAAGTGGGCGTGGTGACTCATCCACATGTGGAAACTCAACTGCTTTCTTGATTGGCTATAAATAGCAGAGCATAGCATGCCTCCCTGCTTGGCTTTGTTTTGCTTCCTGATCTCAGCATCTCCTTTGGCAGTCCAGCCCTTGCTGTCATCCTCGTATTCAGGACTTTTGAGGCAATTCTTTTCTACGTTCCTGTACCAGCGGACATCAGGCATTCCTCCAGCACTCCGGAATAGACTGCAGCTAAGTGACTATTATTCTCCAGGGAGTTTGTTCTTTGAGCGCCGCGCTTTCCTAGAAAAGCTGGTGTATTTCAGACCTTTTATTTTGGCAGAGTGCTTATCTTGAAGAGATAAATGCATTTCTGAACTACATTATTATTACTTGCCTAAATGTGCTTCAGGAAATCTGCTTGAGCTCAAGTACTACAAAAAGTGACAGTGCAATTTTAAAAGAGCATTTACGTGACTTTTCTTTCTCTAATAGCATAACTCTTGGATTTAAATTGTGTCATTCATGCCTGTGTTTCAAGTTTGAGGAATTTGCTTTTGAAGGGTTTTTCACACACACAGTGAACCCAAACCAAACTGTGCCACCCTAACTGTTTAGTTACATTTGTATTTCTTGGATTGTTTTTGTTCCTTTTAGTTTAACCCTATGCATGCAGGAAAGTTATACGTGATATAATTAATGCCCTTGTTTGTCTTTCTTGTGCATGATAAGTGCAACCACAGTTCTAATTGTAGTGTGCAACAGTGATTCTCTGTGAAGCCAGCCCTAGTGTCGCATTACTTATTGTTATGGTACTCAGGTTGGGTTTTTGGTAATGCAGTGTTAGTAATTGTGACAACAGTTATTATTATCCAAAAAAAAGTGCCGGAGCATCCCGGTGTTCTTCTACCGCTCCCGTGCCCATATCAGAAAGAGAGATTCAGTTTCAAGGAAGTTGAGTGGACTAACTCTTTTATCACTCTGTCAACAACGACCTGCCCCCGCGAAGATACAGGGTGCCTGGCTGGATCGGCAGGACGTGGCAGTGTTTTGTCTCTTTCTCTTCCACTCCCCCTTTCCTTTTGGGACACCTGCCGGTGTTTCTGTGTCCACCAGGAAGTGCTGAGAGGTGTTCCAGGGGGTCGGGGAATACCATCGCTCCTGCAGACATCCTGCTTTTCAGGTGAGTGGCCCCGTCTCGACACCAGCATTGCCCCACCTGTGCCAATAAAAACCACTGCCCCACCTGTGTGGCTGGGTCTACTGCCTCAAAAGGAACAGATGAAACCAATGACAATCGGAGCACTTGCGTGGAGACTCCTGTTGACCTTGGTTGGATCCGTTCCTGATGCTGGCACTAGTTCCTGCCACACAAGTGGGGAAGAGTTTTTATTGGCACAGTTAGGGCAATGTGGGTTACTAGGAATTGTGTGGATTCCTGCAGATTCTGGAAGTTTCCATCACAGAAATGTAGGGACATTGCGCAACTTCAGGCAAAGTTGGAGTTTTGCAGGGCAATGTGGGTTAGAAAATGGTGTGGGGTGCATTTGAAGCACACTACCCTGTACTTCCCCAGATTTGAAATCAACACCCAAAAGAGTCAAATCTAATTTTCCTTGCCATTGGGAAGAGATTCTTTAGTCAGGAAGGGGGTAGAATAACTGTTCCAATTTTAGGGGAGGAAACCATTGCCAGACCCATTCTGGACAGCCCAACCCTAATATTCCCTTGGCCTATTAGGATATTGCCTCCATCTGTTCCACCCAAGGGGAGGGGTAGAAAGACTGTGCCAATTGTTTTTTATGGTTGGGGCATTGCCATGCCCATACTGGTTAGCCACCACCCCTATACTAACAAATAAAAATAATCCCTTTTCCCCCATCTTCCCCCCCCCAAGGACGGGCCCAAAGATTGTGCCTATTTTTTTGAGTGGGGACACTGACAGGGACATTATGGCCAGTCCCCACCTCTACACTAATAAAAAATATACCCTGATGTGCTAGTGGGCTTTCAGCCTCCCCCCACCACCAAGGGACAGAAAGACTGTGCCCATTTTTTGGGGATGGGATGTGCCAATTTTTGGGGGATATTTGTGGGAATAGATGCCTATTTATTCCACCCGCCCCTACAATTACATTTAAAAAATCCCTGGTGTCCTAGTGGGCTTTCTGGGCTTTGGCTCCATCTACCCACCTGGGGGTAGAGGGCGCAGAAAGACAGTACACATTTTTTTAGGTGGGGAAGACTGTGCTCATTTTGTGGGGGTAGAGGAATTGATTAGGGCCATCATGGCCCACCCACATCGCTACAATAACTAAATAAAAAATCCCTGCTTGGGGATCGGCCTCCTTGGGCAATCCCCAAGCAGGGATCCACTTGGGAAAGGCACAATTGAAAAGGGGAGATTCTCCACCTTCCAGTGATACCTTTACCATCTGGATCGTTGCTCGGGGTGCCGAGATAGTCCCACGAGCACTGGTACAGAGAAAGTGAAATGAGCCGATTGACTAATTTTACTTTGGTTTTCAGGAAAATGATATCAGCAACATGTGCGCACTGTTGTCTTTTCCCTGCAAACAAAGAAACAGCATTGGGAGGCGGGGAAGTTTTTTCCCACCTCCCGAGTCTGATTCTTTTTTGCAAGAAACCCCTCCAGTGCCTGCACCAGAGGGATTTCCAGTGCTGTGTATGTCGGATGGCTGGGAGCTGTCCGACGCACATGAGCATGATGCGTCGGACGGCTCCCGTCCGTCCAATGCATCCAAGGGGTTAAGGGATCACCCTAACAAGGATTGTGATAATTTACTTGAGGTGGATCCCACAACTAATAATCAAAGTTCTTACAACAGGGGAATCTGAAATGACAAGAACAATAATTTGAGTGTGTTCAAAAGTCAGTGCTTCAAATCCTGGCTCACCCTGGGTCCTATACTTATATAGGAAAGAACATTGATGCAGACAAACACTTTTCCCATCATGCATACATAACAGTGGCTTGAGCTGAGACTTTGCCTCTGTATATAATGACACTGGAGTATATTAAGCACCACCATCATGCAATCTGAAGCTTTCTCTGGGTGTCTCACTAACAAGGCCCTCAACTTTCAACAGAATTAAGTTCAAATGTCTCTGCAAAGAACCCCAAGCTTTAAGACCTGGGTCAGGACATGATGCTGTGGCCTGCAAGTCCTGCACTGAAACATCTGCGAGCGAGTGTTATTTTTTGCTTAGGCCTGCAAGTAGATTACCTAGTGGAATCCCTCTCCCGCAGGTAAGTCACCTTTCAGGAGAGAGTCTCGTAAGTGATCTTCCCATCAAAAACACCATAGGTGGAGAACTCTTCTTCTTCATGAAACAGTCCTGTTCCGGGACCTTTTGAGTCTCAATACTGTTTCCCTATGCCGGATTCTTTCCTGACGTTGGGTGACCCATTCCATGCCTTAGAAGTTGAGACTTGAATTTCCTGATTCATTACCTGAGCCTGCATAGATTGCGGCCTTCTGGCTAGCAATGCTGGATCTGTTCAGTACTACTGTGCAACTTGCTGGTTACTGCCCAAAAGGTGGTGGCCATTCGTAGGGGCCTGGTGACTATTGCAGCTCATTCCTGACACCTCTCTATTCCACACCTTTCTGGACTTCAACCCTGGCACCTATAACAAAGTGAAAGCCAGCTAGGGTACCCTGCTTGTTGACCTAAACTCATCTTCTGCACCAATTTCAAAGCATATGCATTGCCACTCATGGAGCTGACTCCATGGCCAAGGAGTCAAGAGGTGAAAGTATAATCTATGTGGCCAAGGATAAGTTCAAAGTTCACTTTAATTATGAACCCTATTGTGAACACTTCCCCAGGACCCAGAGGTTCGCCTGCATGGAGGAGATTTTCAGTTTATATTCACGTCTTGGGTGTAGAGAGCATAAGGGTTATGGCCAGACAGAGAATGATAACTCAGAGGCTGGTCCCTTCCTACCACTTTACAGTACTGATGCTTGCCTCCACCTAGATCTGCAAAATGCCAGTGGCCTCCTTACGTCTCCAGATTGTGACATTTCCTACCCCTCTGGCCCAGCCTTTGAGGAGGTTTCATCTTTTAGAACAGTCATTCACAAACCAGTGAAAGCCTGGGAATTAGCTTTACCTCCTGCAGAAGTAAAATCTAACAATCTAATGGAAATAGTGCACCCTTCCAGGCACTGCTGGAGCTCTGGCTTTCGTGTAATGAAGGACCCTTTGAATCTATTATGACTGCATGAGGGCTGGCAGCCCACAGACAGTGTGCCAAATGCAATACATCTGCTCTACGTGACATACAGTATTTGTGCTCCCACCCATCACTGAAGAATTTGGTTGTTCAAACATCATTATCAAAGTTGAATCTCAGTGCCTTTCCAAAAAAGTTGATGCCTGAAGCCACAAAAGTTTTTCTTATTTGTCCCTTCAGCTAAATCCACTTGACGTATATGGAAATACATCCAGACCTTATGGTAACTGGTGCCACTAAATTATCTTCCTGCCAGACTATTTGAAAAAAACATTCACTGACCTGCTGAGTGATGGCCTGGATGTGTTTAAACAGATCATAAAGTGTGGTCTTAACTATTTGAACAATACTGTTCATTCTATGGGTATAGCTGTCATGCAGCATTGGCGTTCCTGGATGTGTTCCAGTGGAGCCCTTTGATGTTAAGTTGCTATTCAGTGAGAAGTTCCACTCCTCCTTAAAACTGTAAAGGAACCTCATGGATACAGCTTGTGCCCTTCGTCTGGTCTCTTCTGCACAGCATTTCCATCGAAATGCATCTGAAGTTCTGTGGTTATTCTGAGGCTGTGCATGCTTGACAAGGGTAAATGGCTTAGCCTATTCAAACACCAAGTCAACTGTATCGCTCCTTCTGGGGCAGGGGTGAATCTAATGAGCTTCACTGGAAGCAGAACCAGTCCCCATATTCTGCACAAGCTCTGTTGCTTCCAAACCTATCTAACACATCCCCTAAGATACCACATTTGTGGTGAGAGGGGGAGTCTCCCATTTAAATCATAATGGATCACCGGGCCATCCAGCTGATGCCCCAGGGCTCTGCTCTTCCTTTCCTGTTCTCTACCTTAGACCACCCCTCCTTCCTATAATCCATCCTCACTAGCCCACACCTCCGTTCCAGAAGTGGAAGTCCTTGACTTGCTGGACAAAGAAGGCAAAGAAGTGGTGTCTCTAGAAGAGATAGTCAATTAATTTTACTCTGTTTACTGCTTGGTCTCCAAGCAGGTTGGAGCCTGGGGCCTATCATGGGTCTTTACCTTCTGAACCTGTTCCACTGGCAGGATATGTTCAAAGTGGTGTCACTAAACCAGTTTCTGTTAGCCTTAAACACGACTGAAAGACTGGTTGGCATCCCAAAATCTCTTGAATGCTTACTTTTATCTTCTCATTCTCCCCGCTCACAGTTGTTGGACCTACAGACCTGCTCCGGATAGACATTATGGTCTTGTGGATCCGGTTACTGCCTCATGTATGCTAGTAGATGAGAGCTCTCCATCAATGTCTGAGAAGACATTTGGCCACCTGTTGCCAACCCAAATAGAGCCGACTTGCTCTCACAGCAGGATGATCAGGTCTTCCAACCCAAATCCCAGATGCTGTGAATGCACGTGTAGAGATTCAGCAGTGCCAGCTTGACGTCTTTTGCCTTCCTGACGAAAAGGCAGACATGTTGGTGGCCAAAAAGCCTGCACCAAATCCATCTATGCAGGCCACTGGAACAAAATTGTACAGTGCTGTCAATTGGAAGGTATTAATACTTTTATGTCTCACCTGTCTAATGTTTTACGGTTTGCACTGTCCCTTGCGCAGCAGACGCTGGCAGAGGCTACAATCAACAACTACCTGACTGCTCTGTCTCTGTTTATGTTTCTGACCATTCTTACCTATTTAAATCACCACTAATGGAGCGTGTTCTGAAAGGTTTGCTTTACACATTCCATCCAACAGTTATTGTTCCTCAGTGGGATTTGAACCTTGTGATTTTTCCTGACAGCCTCTGCGTTTGAGCCAATGCACATCTGGCCTATGGGTGGCAGTTATTGCTGCTTGCAGAACTTCCAGATCTTTCTGTTATTCTGCCCTGGGTAAGTTAGTCCTTTGCACTTGTTCATCCTTCCTATCCAAAGTTTTTTCTGCATTTTATACTGGTGAGTGTATTACCATTCCATCTTCTTGAATCCTCTGCATTTTCCCAAAGAGAAGGAACACCAGCATCAGCTGGAACCCAGGTGTTCGGTGTTGTACTACCTGGACTGCATGCAACAAGAGAGAGTTGATGACCTGCTCTCTGTGAGCTTTGCTGCAGCTAGACTGGCAAGGGGGTGACCAGACGTACCTTTTCACATTGGATCATCCTGTATAGGAAGATATGGTTATGAAAGAACATCTGGAGGACATACTTGCTCATTATGCCAGGGCCATGTTTTTTTACATTGCTTTTTCCAAAGAAGTTCCAATTCCCAACATCTGCCAGGCAGCTGCATGGCTATCTTTGTGTATTTGCACAAAACACTACTACCTCACATTCCAGGTACACAGAAATGAATATTTTGCCCAAGCTTTTTTGCATGATTTCTTTGCTTAGCCAGCACTACTCAGGGCCACCTCCCAGAGAGGTGCTGCTTTGGGACTCATTCATAAAGTGAGGAATCTGTGGGAAGATCTATCCACCAAAAGAAAAAGTTACCTTTGTTTATATTTCTGGTGGATACATAATCTTCCTGCAGATCCATCACTGCCCCAACTTCATCCTAGTAGGCAAGGGGCATGCTTAATAAGATCCCAAGGTAAGCAAACATGCTGTATTTGTCACTGTTGTGGCTCTCTTGGTTCTCATTAACATGCCTTGATGTGACGTCCAAAGAAATACCAGGAAGGGATGTCAATGTGTGGTTTGCTGCCTAACATACTCTATTGATGTCATGTCCAAGGGAGGAGATGCAGTTAAAGCCGTTAGTGCCCCCTGGCAGTGCTGGAGATTGAGAAGGAGAAATGTTTTCTGGATGCATCTGAAGCCTGAAAGGAACATGCCCAAGTTGAGGAATCTGTGGGAAAATTGTGTATCCATGAAAAATATTGTTACAAAAGGTAAATAACTTTTTCGCTCAGTTCTTAGAAACCTGTCCCCCTCCATTCACATACTGGGCGTCTCGTTACATTTGACTCAATTTCCAAGGTTCCCATATCAGTTCTAGCTGTCTTGGGATACATTAAAATATATCCTATCATGTCGGGTTACATGTTGAATAAAGTCGATTCAGAGTGCTTTCTGATAAATGTGTTCTGTCTGAAATCAATCATTGCAATATTCAGGTTAAAATGGAATAGTAAAAGGGTTTGATGTTTCTGGCTATACCCGGAAATGGTCGGTCAGACATAATGATATTGAAATTGAGGAATTTGTAGAGTGTGTGAATGCCAAATACACCTTGGCATTGATATCTACTGCACAAAGTTGAAGTAAAAGCCTGGTTAAGGACAGATTATCATCAAAACAAAACCTTTAGCTAAAATGTACATCAAGAAAAACACATTATTTATGGCTAATTGTTAATAACCATGTGCAGGAGAATAGCCATGTTTTGAACTGTTTCCTAAAAGTAATAAGATTGGACTGATGTCTAAGACTTGAAAATTGTTCCAAAATTGAGCTGTAGAATAGATAAAGTTCCTGCCTCCCCATTTCTTAGTTATGATTTTACAAACAGTAACCATCAGAGAGTTGGTAAAACACAGTGTTCTTTTGGGACAGTACCACGTAAGGCTTTTCTTAAGGAAAGCTGAACTCTCCCCATACAAGCTTTTAGGAGCTAGGCATAAGGCCTTAAACTTAACTCTTTTGATTACAGGAAGCCAGTGTAGTTCATGCAGTGCCTCTGCCATTGGCTTAAACTTAGGAATGTCCATTAGCAAGTGGGCTGCAGCTTTCTGTAGGCTTTGTAGGTTTTTCAAAGAATGTTTATGATTGCCCAGATAGACAGCATTGAAAGAGTCCAGTCTTGACAACACTAAGGCAGTGACTTTGATTTTTTGAAATTCAAATGGTATGAATGGAAGCACCTTCTTTAGCATCCGCAGCAAGAAAAGGCAAGAGGAGGTCAGTTTATTAATCTGTACCTTAAAGGACTATCTGGGATCGAAAATGATTCCCAGCTTCTTAGCCAATGATACAGGAGAGTAAGGAGGACTGAGTTTCTGGGGCCACCAAGATCAGTCCTAGGATACACAGTCTTTACCGAAAAAAAAGGATTTCAGTTTTAGCCAAATTCACCATCAGACTATAAGTACTCATATAGTCCTCAATGTGTGCCATCTGCAACCAGAGTGAAACCAAAGGTATGAATCAATTTAGTTACAGGTGCCACATAAATATAAAAAAGTGTGGGACTCAAGGAAGAGCCCTGAGGTACCACACACAGCAAAGTAAAAGATTTGGATTAAAAATACCCAAGGCAACAATCTATTTTCTGCCTGTGCGGAAGGAGCGAAACAGCTCTGGAGCAAAGCTTTTGATAGAGCGTTCCGTACTAATAATTTACCTGTATTTGGACGCTCTTTAGGCCGATGAATCTTTTGGCTAAGTGGGACTCTCCTTACTCTATATCGGTCAATTTAATCAAATCAATAATCAATAACGAACATAAGCAATACCCTGATCAACATAACACTTGACAATTAGTCCAGAATACATTTCGGCGAACCCTGACCTTTCAGTCAGGAATAACCACACCAGTTTATTCGAAGTTAGTGAATTTATTTCCCTATATTAACAAAGCTAGCACAATATAGATATGTCTCAACACCAAATGATAAACATAAATGAACATTAATAGCTGTCCATAACGGCGAAACAGGTGCAATCTATGCAGCATTTGAATAACAAGACATTCGATGATAGCAATGCAAATCACTAATAGTATAATCTGTAATGAGCTAATTGCATACATTTAGTCAGCATAACAAGGTCTCAAATTGCATCGTGCAACAAAAGGAATCCTCATCTAACCTCAAATTAGCATCGGCATGTGGGACTTCATGCAAAAACAATTTAGCAACATTAATTTGGAAAAACTCCTAACTAGGGTTCTTATCAAAAATCAGCAGTTGGTTACCTAAAAGAAACACAATGCAATTGTACAATTTCCTTTCATATTTACCAATTACAATCAGCATTCAAGGAAGTCTTCGTCTCATAGGTACCGTTTCTCGATCAGCATGGGACGGGGCAAAGGGGCAGGGGTGGACGGGGCAATTGCCTCACGGCGGCAAAATAAAACTACTACTTCATGCAAAGGGATCAAAGTTAAAGTCTCTAGGGCAAGAATCATATAAAGTCTCTTTCTCTCGATTAGAAAAAGCATCAAAGTCTCTTTCAAAATGGCGTCGCAGCAAGGTGGGCCATAATAGCTACGGAATGGCGCAATGTCGGGCAATAGCTGGTAAAGGCTGCAATGGCTGTAATGGCTACTTTCTTCTCGTGCACCTGGTTTTTATAAACAACAGTTCAAATCCAGTAGGGTCTTCCATTGGAGGGTTCATAGGTTGGCTTCAAATTGTCCAATCAAAAACAACAGTTCTCAAGCTTTTACTTAAGCATACATTATCCTTGGAGACGGGTACGCAAGTTGCAACATTTTATACCAATTAACTCACTTTCAGAGCTTCCATTGTCCGCACCTGCAGATTAACCTTGGAGCAGAAGAGAAAAATGCCAGGCTGGCACGAAACCTTAAGATAAGCATGTGAACGATCTCAGTGGAAAAGTACAGCTTCAAGCAAAAATACACGTTTATTAGCACATTGGAAAAATACGAGCATCTAAATCGTGAGACCAGGCAACTAGGCCGAAGCCTCCACTAAAGTAATGCTAAGCTAAAGCATTTCAAACAAGCAAATCGTAGCACACGTTTATGATTATGTCAAATTCGTGCAATTCTAATACATCACGTTATATAAAGCACGCTTATAAATGTTGGCAAACTACTCTAAGGGCACATTTGTCCCCGTACAATCTTTATTAGTTCGGTTAAAGTCACACTTGATTATTGCAATACTACGTTTAAGCGCTAATAAATGTAAAAACTTCATTTCAGCTTCATCACCTTCCACACCAATTTCTACCAAACGTTCCTTCATACCATCATGATTTACAGTGTCAAAGGCAGCTGATAAATCCAACAGGATCATCGCTACCTTTCTACCATTATGTAAGCTGCTCCTCAGTGGCTACAATTAGAGCTGCCTCAATGTGCTATGATGAGGCCTGATTCCGAATTGTGTTGTATCAAAAATATCATTCTCCCGCTCGACGAGTTTAGATTCTAGTCTTAGCCTGCCCCTACTCAGGGGGGGGCGACTGTGATTCAAATTACTGTATTTTTTTCTCTCTGGAAGAGACCATTGAAACTGTGAATTTTCTAAAACCAGGTAAAGCACCAGGTCCCGATAAGCTTCCAGGAGATCTTTATAGATCAGAACCAAACCTATGGTCATGGTACATAAACACAATTTCATATAGTATAGCTGCAGGGGGACCAATTCCTGAGACATGGAAGGGAGCAGAAATCATGCCTATCTACAAAAAGGGCAATGTAAACCTCCCGATCAATTATAGGCCTATTAGCCTCATAGACAACTTGCAAAACATTTTTGCAAAACAACTTCTGCAGAGGTTAACCAACTGGGTAGAGGATCACCAGATTCTTTCCCCACTCCAGGCAGGTTTCCGACAAAAAACCAGTACAGTGGACCAGGTCTTCAGGTTGGCAGTACTGTATTGGAAATATGTTGCCCTTGCCAAGCTGCATTTGTTTGTAGTATTTATTGATTTGAGATCTGCATTTGACCTGGTCCCTAGAGCTAAGCTGTGGGAAGTGTTGGGAAAATTGAGGGTCCCAGTTGAATGATTGCACTTGTTAATAAGACTCCTTGAAAATACCTATGTGCAAGTGAGGTGGGGGCACCATGGCGAACTGACAGAGCAGATTCCAACTGAGAGGGGAGTTCGCCAAGGTTGTGTGCTCGCTCCGTTACTTTTTACTCTATTAATGAGGTAGTGAAGTACATGACCCTTTGCCAAAATGATGCTCCCTCTCTCGATGCTCAAAAAATTCCCATTCTTCTATTTGCAGATGATTAGTTGCTTATCTCAAAAACCCCAATGGGGCTCCAAATTTTGGTATATAGATTTAATCTTTTCTGCAGAGAACATGGACTGGAGGTCAATGTCAACAAAACTAAACTAATGGTGTTTCATACTGGGCCTAGTAAAAGCTGCTCCATTACTATTGATGGAGTCCTGTTAAATAAGGTTAATTCAATAGATTATCTGGGTGTTAGACTATCCAGTAAATTATCTTGGGAGGATCAGATTTTGAAGAGTTCGGGGCTCCTGCAACACAGAGCTGCCTCTATTCTCCACTTCTATCAAAATTCTAGCAATAAAGCAGTCCTTCCAGCAACTAAAATTTATATAGCTAAGGCTCAGGGGGCAGCTCTATATGGTGCAGAAATCTGGGGTTCTAGTACTTGTACCAAAATAACAGTGGGAGAGAATGCATTTGCTAGGGCCCTGATAGAGTGCCCGCGCAGCATACCTTTGACTCCTCTCTTTTTAGATATTGGGCTGAAACGTGTAGCAGATTTAATTATTTTGAGACCCCTAATTTATTGGATAAGGATATGGACCACCCCTGAACTGATCTCTTACAAAGCTTCATTAGTCGATCTGGTAAAAAGACAGAATTTAAAAACAATTCCTTGGATTAGACATGTTTCCTACTGGTTTGGATTACTGGGTTTGGCTGATTACTGGGAAAACCCTCATAGTTTAGAAACATGCCACAAAAATGTCCTGAAGATAACTTATTGGTCCTATACTAAGGCCAATTATATAACTTGTAATTCTTATGGTCGGTTGACGGATTGCTTCCTTAATTTTAAGTGGTTCCCGCAGTACGAGCCATATCTAGATATTATACCAAACCTATTGGGCAAAAGCCTATGTGCAAGATTTCGATTTGGAGCATTGCCCTTACTATCCTTGACGAGCAAATGGGGACAGTCCACTAAAACTGATATGTGTCCTGCGTGCGATTGCGCGACAGAGTCTATTGAGCACTTTATGTTTTTTTGCCCTGCCTATTCTATCCCGCGGTCAAAGTGGATCCGTGAAAACCTGTTTAGAACTGGGCCTAACTAACTGCAATCACTCACTTAGTATTTTAAAAACCTATAAATCTAATGATGTAGTATTAGCAGTTAGCAAAGTTTTAGTTGCAGCTTGGCATATAAGACGTTGTTTTTTAACCAAAATAGTTGAATTTTAACTGCAATTAGATGTTGTTTTAGGATTTTATGTATTTATGTTTTTATCATATTTTCACATATATATTGATGTATTTAATTAAGGATTATGTACTGCTGTGTATTGCTTTGAAGGTCAATGGACCGAATAAAGCTTGTTTTTTTTCTCATCATTCTCCTCCAGAAATTTGGATAGTGCAACGTTCATATGTCTTTCCATTGTTTTTGCTGAAAAAGGTAGACAAGATATTAGCTGATAATCTTTAACATTTTATGGATCTAAGATGGATTTCTTCAATAGCAGAAGAATAGAGGTTTTCTTCCATTTTTGACAAAAAACTCCAGAGTCTATAATGTTGGTTAATAATTTAGTGAGAACTTTAGAGGGTCAAGGGTCAAAAGGAGCACCTGATTTCGTTTGACTTATAAGTTCAGATACTATTTCCTCTGTAAGATTGGAACATTTACACAGAATGTTTTTGCTGGAGTTTTACTGGTAGATACCGAAGCTGTGGCTAACGAACTGCCCTTAGAGTATAATTTACAATGAATCTCCTCTACTTTGTTTTTTTAAACGCTCTACTAGTTAGTTGCAGAATAGCTGGCAAGGAACCACTGAACGGTTTGCAGAAAGATTAGAGAGTATGAACTGTTTTGAAGACTTCTCTAGAAGAGTTCATTGCAGAGCGAATTTTATCAGAGAAATATTTAGTTTTCTCAATGACAATAAGATGTTTGTACTCTTGAATACATTGATTGTATTTGATCTTTTCCTCGTCGGCATAAATATTTTATCAGATCACCTAGTGGTCCCACGGACCACTGCCTACACTGAAAAAATGAAAAGAAAACGTTTCATTTTTTTGTTTGAAATGCATCCCGTTTTCCTTCAAGGAAAGCGGGCTGCATTGAAAAAATAAAAACTGCTTTATTTAAAAGCAGTCACTGACATGGTGGTCTGCTGTCCCCTGCAGGCCACCATCCCTGTGAGTGTGGCCATCCCCAAAGCAGTCACAAATTCGGACCTACCTATGAATATTAGTGAGGTAGGTCTTTTCGACCCCATTGGGAATCGCTAACAGTGTGCTTAACACTGTTGTACAATTTGTTTTGCGACTCGCAATTTGCGATTACCAAACTGATTGCAAATTGGGAGTCGCAAAAAAAAATTGTACATCTGGCCCCTAGATTCTTAAGTTGAATGTTGCTAACCCCAGTTATAAAAGATACATTGAGAATATTGCCTAAATAGTTCCCCTTTTTTCAGAGAATAGATGGTATCATTTGTACATATATTTGGTCTAATAACGAACAAGAATTGCAATGTCTAATTTGAGGTTAAGTAAAATGTTTGGTGGTATAAGACTGCAGAATTCTAAAGGTATGAAAAGAGCTTTCTCCTTACTAAAGTGTCCAAACGTATATTACTGCGCTCCTCCGTGGCTCATGTTTGAAACAGATTGAATAAATGCTGGATAATTTCTATCGCTATTCCAGAAAGCAACTTTCACTTTATTGATTCTGAAATAATCATTGGTTGGCTTCGGTCCAAAATTAAGGTTAGAGAGACCATCCTTTTTCCCTTGTGGAAGAATGGATTAGTTAAACTTGGTGATCCTGATTAAAGATCTTACAAAGAAAGAAAAACCGTTGTCATTCTTGCAGTCAAAATATGGGTTTCCCAATACTGATTTTATGCCTTCCTGAAACTTAAAGGTTCAACCTTCAGTGAAATGTATGCATGCAGCTTGAACAAGATATTGTTACATTCTTCTCCAAATGATCTCCAAACCTTACAACATACAGCAGTCTAGTCCTTCCATGCACCAGTCTTTGAAAGTAAATGGTAGCCTTACCATTCCGTTCAACAAAATGAAAATTTAATGGAGGATCTCTGGAAAGCGATATATGCAAAAACATTTAAAGAAAAAAATCACCTCTCTTCATGCAAACTAGATTACATTGGATCCATAATTTCCTATGAACCCCTGCACAAAATGTTAAAGTGATGACTAAGACATCAGGTGTGTGTTGGCATTGTTAGGTGGAGCAGTGAATTTAATACATATAATGGCTGTCTACAAAGTGATACACCAGTTCTTGATGAGATTGTTTTTTTATTTGGATAATATATTCAAACCGAAATGGGCATGCCTATATTTGCATTCAGACTTTTTAATATGACCTAGTCATATGATAATTTATCACTCTTACACCTTCTAATCGTTGTGGCATCCAAAAATGCCATGTGTTGTTGGGTGGGAAAATGGTGACTAATTATCTCTCAAAGCATGGTGGGCATGGTCGAATTATGTAAGGAGATGATATAACATTATCCTGAAATTGTTACTGAGGAGTAAATCCAGTTCATTTAAACTATGTGATTACCTCCATGTATCTATACAAAAGAAAAAGCCTCCTTGAATTTCTTGTAAATGTTTTACTTGAGGACATCACATGCAACAAATGCTACCTCAGTTCCTCCATGGTCATACCCTTCTATTGACTCTCCCCTGCCGTTGACTATCCTATCTCAAGCAGTAGAGTTAGGGACAGGAGGTTTCCGACTGAGTGAAAATTATCACTGTATCAGAAAGAGAGGGTGTGTGTGTGTGTGTGGCTTTTACAGAGTGAGGGTTATCATTACTGCTGTGTTCCATAAGGTGGTGGTCCTCGCAAACTAACCCGTTGAGTGTCTGGTGGGTCATCTGCTTGTGATGGTTGGCTTTGGGTCTTCCAGGCCTCCACCTGATTCATGTGAGATGATGGTTACCTGTCACATGTTTGGGTCTGGAGGATCTTCTGTGGCTAGTAAGTGTTGTATTCTTCTAATAACTCTGTGTTACTAAAGAGGTAAGATGTACTGTGGCAGCTTTATTGGCTGATCTAGTCTGGATGATTTAGTCTCGAAATAAAGTATTTTCAAGACAAAGTAGCATCTAGTTGTGTTAACCTGTCCCTGTTATGCTAGCTCAAGGCTATCGTTGATGGCCTCATTGTCAGGTATTATTTTTGTGTGGTTGAATCCTACATCTGGCCCCAATTCCCATGTTTATCATTATCAGAGTGCTGAATTCCCAAAGCAGGACCGCTCATTGAAGGTATTTGGTATTTGGGAACTCTATACCAAATGCCTTAAAAGTTCTAGAATTTCAAGGGATGGTTTAGCATTCTGATGAAAGGGTGGTAGGTTGTCTATGTATTCAGCCAATGTATGTGCAGAGGATGGGTTAAAGGATTTTGTCAGCCCAGTTGCAAAATTTCTCCGTCCTAACCTGCACTGAGGGTTCCCTCTTGGGAGGGATAGGTGTGACAGAGCAAGTGATTGGCTTGTGATGAAAAAGAAAGTAATGTGTTATATCAGTTGTAGCATGGTGTTATGGTTAAATATTTAGTGAGGAATGGGGTCATGGATTGGCTCAGTAGCTAGAATATGGATTAGGAAAGTTTAGTTTGATGGGTTTAAGGGGTAGGGTGTTCTGGACATGTATGGTGCCAGTGTGACGAGGTATGTAGCATGCTGGTATGGTATATTGTAGATTGTATTTTCATGTGATAGATTGTGGTGGTGTTTGGTAATGTGGATGAAATGTTCAAGAAGATAAATCAATCAATCAATTAGTTGACTTGTAGGGTGCCACTTGTCACCTGTGAGGGTACTGAGGCATTGGCAGGGTCCTGGTCTCAGTTGAAGAGCCATGTTTTCAGTATCCTACAGAACTCCTGAAGAGTTGCGAGGGCCTTGGGCGCAGGGGGAGGCCATTCCAGGCTTTGGCGGCAAGGTAGGAGAAGGTGCATCCTCAATGCTCTGCTGTGTTGTATGCGGGGGTATGGGCCAGCGCAAGGGAGGAGAAGCAGAGGCGTCTGGAGCTTTTGTGGAATCTCAGGTGCTGGTTGAAGTAGGGGGGTCTGGAGTCCTGCAGGGCCTTGAATACGTGGCTGAGGGAATTGAACTGGCCTTTCTTCTGAACCTGGAGCCAGTGTAGTTTTTTGAGGTGGGGGACAATGTGGGTGTTATGTGGAAGATCCAGGATGAGCCTTGGTGCAGTGTTATGGATGGTCTGTAGTCTTTGAACTAAGTGGACCTCGATTTCCACGTAGAGGGTATTTCCGAACTCCAGGCAACTGGTGATGAGAGCTTGGGTGATGCTGTGTCTCAGGTTTTGGGGAAGCCACTTGAAAATGTTTGGGGAAACTACTTGAAAATGTGTTTGGCCCACTCCAAATGCTGGGGCTGCAGTGGACCCCAGTTGCATGGGTCACCAGAAGGTATCCCAGGGGGAGATGTCACTGCCAAAGATCAGCACTTTTCTCTGTTGAACTGAAGCCAGTTATTCCTCATCCAATTGGAGACGCTGGTCATGTATGGGTGGAAGATGGTGTTGGAGGCAGTGGAGTTTTCGGAGCTGTGTGTCATCGTCATAGGGTATAGGTGGTCATTTTGACCCTGGCGGTCTTCTGACCACCAGGGTAAATGTTTACGTCCCACCGCCTACAGGCTGGCAGTGCAGACCGCACATTATGAGTGTGGCGGGTTGGGTCCTGCCAACCTGCCACATCTTAACACATAAAGCCATGGTGGTCGGAACCGCCGGGCTGGAAATGATCATCTCTGAACCGGCGGTCCACAGAAGATCTTCGGTGGTAGAATTTCTTCACTGTCACAGTAGATGACTCCCCCCCAGCAAGCACTAGACCCTCCCTGTCCCCCTCCAGCCACAGTGCCACCTCCCACCACCCCTCCATACACAGCGACCCCCTCCCCTCACCTCCCACCCTCCTCCAGGCACAGTGCCCCCTCCCTCCACTCCATCCCCCCTCTTCGCATACATGCACATGCACACAGACACCCACACACATCATGCATAAACCCATTCACCTAAACCTACATGCACACATTCACTCATACGCATCCATACATGCATTCACTTCAACATTCATACACGCATTCAAGCATGCATATTCACACCCATCCAAACACGCATACTCACACCCATCCAAACACGCATATTCACAAGCAGACAAACATGCATACTCACACGAAAACACGCATTCACCACATCACTCACACTTGCATACACACACGCATACACACTTACATGCATACACGCACCTACGTCAACATTCAGACACGCATACAACTACGCATACACACATTCATGCACACACGCAGACACCACACACTCACACATGCACACACAACACCCCCCATCCTCCCACTCCTCTCCCCTGTCAGACGATCACCTTGCCTGGTATGGGGAGAAGGTCAACCAGCAGGGAATGGGAAGGGGCGAGTCCACTGCCGGCAGCACCCCACCAGCAGGACACCTGTATTATTTTCCATAATATGGCTGGTGTAGTCATACTGGCGGGGCAGGGCCGGTGGTGGAACCGCCCAAGCGCCTCCACCCGCCAGCACGACTAATACTGGATTTCCACGCAAAGTGTGGCAGAAATCCAGCAGTACCCGTGATATGCACTGGCGGTCTTCAGGCACCCGTGGCTTTGGCGGTCTTCTGTGAAGACGGCCAAAGTCGTAATGAGGGCCATAATGTTCAGTCCGTGTGATCTGACTATGTTGGCAAGGGAGGGGCATGTAGATGTTGAAGAGGTTGGGGCTGAGTGATGAGCCTTGAAGGACTCCACAGATGATTGGTTTGGGTTTGGAGGTCAAGGGTGGAAGTTGGACTCAATGCATCCTGTCGATGAGGAAGGAGGTGATCCATCTAATGGCGGCTCCTTGGATGCCTATGTCATGAAGTCTGGCGGTGAGCATGTGGTAGAAGATGGTGTCCACGACTGTTGAGAGATCTAGGAGGACGGCGGCTGTCTCTCCTTTTGTCGAGGACAGCCTGGATGTTGTCTGTGACCACTATCAGGACTGTCTCGGTGCTGTGATTGCCGTGGAATCTGGATTTGGAGTCGTCGAGGAGGTGATTGTGTTTTAAATAGATGGTGAGTTGTCGGTTGATGGCTTTTTCAATTACTTTGGTCAGGATAGAGAGCAGGGAGACAGGTCTGTAGTTGCTGAGTTTGCTGTGGGTCGCTGAAGGTTTCTTCAGCAGGGGTTTGATTTCTGTGTGCTTCCAGTCTTCTGGAAAGGTGGCAGAATTCAGTGAGGTGATGAGGGGTGGAAAGTTTGAGGCAGATCCTGGATGCTCTTAGGTTGAAGATGTGGTGGGGGCATGGGTCCGATGGGGTCCCTGACTGGATGGATTTCATGATGCTCATAGTGCCCTGAGTGGTCAGGTGGTTCCAGGGTGTTAGTGATGGGATGGTTGTGTGTGTGGAGGAATGGCTGTTAAAAATGTCTGTAGGCCTGGGGTGGGGGTTGATGTTTGTGTGGATTATGGTGTTTTTGTTGTGAAAGAAATCTGCAAGGCTGTCGGACAGGTCCTGAGAGGGAGAGATGTTGCTTGTCGATGTTACGGGGTTGGTGGATTCCTTGAGTATGCAGAAGAGCTCCATACTTTAATTGGGGTTATCTTTGATGTCTGATATCAGGGCTTTTTTCATCTCGTGTAGTTGGCGGTGGTATAGGTTGAGTGCTGAAATTAAGGTGCTTTTGTCAGTTGTGTCTTTGTTGCTGTGCTACATTTTCTTAAGATGCCTGCAGTGGAGCTTGGCTTCGGTATACCAGCTGGTTTGCTTGGTGGATCTTCTGTCTTTCTTGTCCTTGAGGGGTGCGACAATTTTGGAGCAGTCTGTGATCCAGGTGTTGAAGCTTCTGATGTCCTGGTTCATATTGTTGTGGTGTTTGGGCAGGTTGAGGGTGTTGGTCCATTCAGTCTCTGAGGTCTTGTCCCACCTGTGATGGGTAGTGCTGGGTTGGGTCAGGTGGAAAGGCACGGGGATTATGATGATGAAGTGGATGATTGAGTGGTTGAACCAAGTGAGTTTGGTGGTGTAGATGTATTTGATGCAGTTTCTGGAGGTGAATATGGGATCAAGCATGTGTCCTGCAATGTGCGTTCAGTCACGTACAAGTTGGGTGAGCCTGATGTTGTGCAGGCTGTTAAGGAGGTTGACGGAATTAGGGTTGGTTATGTCTTTGAGGTGGAAGCTGAGGTCATCCAGAAACATGTAGTCCTTTGAGACAATGGCCAGGGGGGGAAGAAATCAGTGATGAGGATGCAGAAGGTGGTTTAAGATCCTGGTGGACGGTATGCAAGGTTTTCCCTGATAGTGGATTTCTCACCCGTTTGGATAGTGAAGTTAAGGTGTTCCATTGCTGGGATGGTGCAGTTCATGGCAGTGGTGCAGTTGATGGAGTCTCTGTAAAGGATGGTGACTCCTCCACCTGGCTTGTTGACGCATTGGGTGATTCTGTATCCTGTAGGTATGGTGGTTGCAATGTCAGAGACTGATGAGGGGGTGAACCAGATCTCAGTTAGGAAAACAATGTCAGGCACGAGAGCATCAATAAGATCCCAAACCTCGGTAGCATGTTTTCTGAGTGAGCCAGTGTTGAAGAGGGTGCATGCGAGCTGGTGGCGGTAGCTGGTGTTGCAAATCGAGTGGGCTGGGTGTTGCTCATAGGGGTGGGGGAGTGTATGCTTTGGCAGGTAAAGTGGCTGAAGGTGCAGGTGAAAGGACCTACCGTGGTGTGTGCTGCGGCGTCATGGCAGTGTTCGTTGTGGTTTCCAGGATCTAGGGTGCGGAGGGCAGTAGAAGTGTAGTTGCGGGTGGGGGTTGGACTAGGGTTACTGCACTGTTTGCAGTCTACGCGCAGACAGGATTGCCTTTGGTGCACCTTCAGTGCACCAGTGGCGCAGGCCCGCAGTGTGGTTGTGCTGCAGCCACTATTAAGTAGGTCCTGGGAGGTGCGAGAGACAAGGAGGCAGTGGGCGGGAATGGCGAAAAGACGAGAAGGAGAGGTGGATGCAGGAAGAGGCAGGAAAAACAAGTGTAAAAAGGCAAGAAAGGGCAGAAGCAGACTAAAAGGGCTCAAAGAGGGTAGAAAAAAGCAAAAAGAGAGCACACAAAATGAAGGAATAAGGGGCCAGATGTACAATTCATTTTACTAGTCTCAAACAGCCCATCAGGTCATTTGCGACCAGTAAAATGCATCTTTCTACATACCAACCCTATTTTGCAAGTTGGTAACCTATACCCAACTTGCAAAATAGGGTTTGCAAGTCGCTATTAGGAAGGACCGTGTAAAGGGCATTCCTAATAGCAAGTCGCACTGGTATGTAGGAATGTTTTGCAACCAGGAATACATTGCATTACATTCTCAGATTACCACCATTTTCAAATTGGTGGTAAGCCATTCACAAATGAGAAGGGATTCCTTTGGGAATGGTGGTGCTAACATTTTTTCAGAGCAAACAGTGGTCTCACAGACCACTGCTCACTCTTAAAAAAACAAAATGAAAAGAAAACATTTCATATTTATTTTTTAAATGCATCCTGTTTTCCTATAAGGAAAACAGGTTGCATTTAAAAAACCGCTTTATTTAAAAAGCAGTCACAAACATGGTGGTCTGTTGACCCCAGCAGGCCACCATCCATGTAAGTGCCGGCCATTCTCAATGGGTCGCAAATTGTGACCTACCTCATAAACATTAATGAGGTAAGTCCTGTGCGACCCCATTTGGGAATCACAAAAAGTGTCTCAGGCACTGTTGTACATCAGTGTTTGCAACTCGCAATTTGCATGTCACTAAGAAACACAAATTGCGAGTCGCAAACTGATGGTCGTACATCTCGCCCAAGGTGAGAACAAAGCAATAGGGAAAAGACTGAAGGGGAAAATAAGAAAAAGGGAGGGAAGCGGGCAGAGTCCGGAAGGAGAGCAGGAGCCGCAAAAAGGGCGGGAAATAGAGCAGGAGCAGCAAAAAGGATGTCAAAGAGTGCAGGAGCAGTGAAAAGAGTGAGAAAGAGAGCAGGAGCAGCAAAAAGGGTAGGAAAGATAACAGGAAAAAGCTTGAGAAAAAAAAAATGGTGCAGAAGCAGGAAGAGGAAGAGGAAAAAGAATGAAGCAGAGGGAGGCCTGGAAGAACGCGGATCCTGGGCCTAGTGGAGGGTCAACAGAGGTAGGTAGAGAGCTGAGCCTGGGCACCGACTCCTTCTAGAGGTGAACAATGAGACACGGAATGGGTTATATCGAGGTGGTTGAGGAAAGGAGATAGGAGGATATGTTAAGTGTTCATTAACATGTCCAATGTGTGTATTTGCATTTAAAGGAGTTAGTTTAGAGGTAGAGTTTTGGACAGATGGTCATATGAAGAGCGAAGGATGGCATGATGAGTAAGTGTGAGGAAGAGGAGAACGAAGAGCAGGGTGATAATATTACACTGTTGGAATATATGCCTGATTTGGGGCTTTGTGCTAGATGTAATGTTGGTTAAATGTGTGGGATAAGAGTGGAATGCATATGTTAGATTAACGTTGTCTGTGTATTTTTGAGTGCAGATGTGCATTGCTCCGTAGTTGCCTGGGCTAGATGTTTTCATGATAGTCTGAAGACTACGTGGTCTGGGTTGACCATGATAGTGGAGGGAAAGAGTTTGATCGATTAGCAGTGAGGACAGGGAAGCAGGAGCCTTACTTTGTTTTCTTCTTGAATGCCAGGCTTTATTTTACTAGATGAGCACTGCTGGATCTGAGAGTGGGTGATTGTTTATATCTGGAGAATTTGAGATGCAGGAATTCGAGTTGTTTGCCATAGTTGGCTCCGTGGGCAATTCATAGGGTTCTGAATTAGGCTCTTTGTGTGATAGGGAGCCAATGTAAAGTTTTGAGGAGAGGGAAGATGTGTTCTCTGGGGATGAGGTGAAGAAGGAGCCTGACCGCTGGAGTTTGAACCCTTTTTGCTTTTCCTGTGAGATATGGTGGTGGGCCCAGGAAGAGAGCATTTAGTAGTCCAGTCAAAAGAGGATGAGTGAGATTATGGACTGATGTCTTTGAGGGTATACCAGGTAGGGGAATATGCAGCAAAGGGTGTGGAGATGGTAACTAGACATGTGTACTACTTTGTTGTATGAGCTTTTAGGAAGTATACTGATGCCATAATTACCCCAAGGTTATTCCCTGTTTTGGAGAGGGAAGGTCATGGGCCCAAGCCGAGTGGCTAAAGTAAGATTGCCACTGCTTTGATTATACAGTGGCGGATCAGACTGCCTACATGGTCTGGTATGAGATTAGGATGATTCTTGATTATTTAGATATTCGTACAGGCAGGTGAAAATGATGTGGCGTTTCGGTATGGTGGCTTTGCTACTTTTAAGAAAGGTCTGTATGTCTTTGGTTCAGGTATAGCATCACACCAAAAGAATGCTTGAGTTACATTGGCAACCTCATGTATGCATTGAAAGTGATCCTTAGGCTGCTGGGCTGATCTTTGAATGATAGGGCGCTAAAATGTATGGTGTGAGTTCTGTCTGCGATCAAAGATAAGAACCAGGCAAGAACAGAACCCTTGATCCCCAGGCAGCTTCGTTTTCTGAGCAGAATCTGATGATTAACTGTGTCAAATGCTGCTGAAGCATCCATGAGGGTGACGATCCCTGTGTTATCGTCATCTGGTATGTTTTTTAAATCATCCCAAACGTAGACCTGTGCTGATTCGTCTCCTGTCATGGAACTGAATCCTAGTTGTGTTAGATCGAGGAGGTAGTAACCTTCTAAATGTAAGATGGGTTGGCCGAAGAACTGTCCCTCCAGTATTTGTGCTAGGAAGGAATTATTGACGATCGGTTGGAGGGGTCCAAAGGGTCCAGCCCCCCCCCCCCCCAATTTGGGTTTGACTTGGGCTTCTTTGAATAGGTCTGGGGCCTTTCTGAGCTCCAGAGTTTTTGGAGAGGAACAGGGAGTCTCTGTAGCACATGGAAGTGCCTTCGGGTTTTTGAAGAAAGCTGATAAGATTTTTTTTTATTTTGGTAAAGGAGGTGGAGAGTCATTTGAAGTGACTCACCATAGGGGAGTGCTTAAATTTAGTTTGTTGTGCTGTCGTGTTGAGGGCAGTTTGATGGTGCCAACTGTAAGAGATAGGGACTCAGCATTGGGGTGTTGGGGGATGGAGCTTGTGAATGTAGTGGTGACAGCAGAGATTCTGTTTTCCAGATTCGTCCACAGGTCATTGTTGAGGTTTATTTGATTGTGTGGTGAGCAGGAGGGTTTGAAATTGTAAATGGAATGAGAAATGGTGGCTCCAACTTAGCCGTATGTGAGGCACAACTGTTAGAAGTGAAGCCTCAGGATTAGGCTTAAAGTGGTATAGTTAGGATAAATGATCACTGATACTGTGAGATCAAAAAGGGTTATGACATAATTGAATACATTATGTCACTATCTGTCTTACATAAAATGTAAATGTGCACACAAATAAAGAAATCAGCACAAGTTCAGAAGGTATTGGTACTAGGAGCTCCAGTGATCACACTATGTTTATAGGTGCAATGAAAGATATGCAGGAGAAGAGAAACAATTAGACATCGAAGTTATGGCTATTCAAAATAAATAATTATTCCTAGGCAACGGCACATCAAATTGTAGGCCAACAATCCCTTGTGTTTAATGTTAAGTAAATCATGGCATCAGGACAAGTTTAATTCCTAGGAATCCAAACACCATGGGCTCCAACATGTGTTCCAACTGGTCACACAATTGTGGAAATGCAAAGTGCCCAAATGGTCAGATTTCAGCAGACAACCGCTGAATAAATTACGAGGAGGAAAAACAATCCTCCTGATAACAACAGAAAAAGGGGTAAGCCAGGTCAGAGGAGGCACAAGAGGAACAGGGTAGATTCCCAGGTTGGATCCAGTTGAATCACAAGAAAAGCTAAGTCGCATAATGTGGTAGTCAGGAAGGGAGGAGGGCGCCGCTAACCTCCTCCAGGGGCCCCAGAGGTACCAGAGAGCCGGCCTGCAAGATGGCTGTCTTTGGTAAAGCTGAACAGTAATCCATATCATGACAACTCAGTTTGGCTTAAACTGTCCCAGCTGTGTTGCGAAGCATCCCCTGTTGCTGTGGGGGATGACATTTTTGCCGCTGGACCGAGTAGCTTCGGACAGGATGGAGTGGTAGGGCCAAAAAAAAATACCATTGCCGCTCGGAGACCTGTGAGTCTGATCTCCATAAGGCAAGGGTGGATCCGACCCTGTTTGGTTTTGGAAGCATTTCTGGGAATCCAGTGCTGGCTGATGGGCAGCCGGGCCGGCTGTGGCACGAAACTGCGGGGCCTATGCCCCTTGCCAATGGCTGCCCTAAGTAGCGGACACGGACAGAGCTGGGATAGTGGAGGGAGGAACCCAGTCTGAGGGGAGATTCCAGAACGGAACGCACACATAGCCGGGCGGTGCAAGTCGAGCAGAAACGCTGACTTCTGGAGCTGGCGACACAGGGTGTGGCCTTGGGTGGCTGGGGTGGTCTCACTTCCGCTCTTGATCTGGGAAACACCGAGATAATATGTAGACCTTCCGGGTGGTCAGGTTTAGTAATGAAGGCACTCAAGGAACAACATCTTGGATTTATTAGTATTTTAATTCATCCAGAAGGTCAAGTATGACTTCCCTCTTTGCCAGTTCCTCACAACTTTCAAGGATTGGAACATCTCTGCCAACATGACAATGGTAGAACACTCAGGCTCTGAGCACTCCTTAAAGCATTGATCGACAATAGTACAAACAGATTACAACATCAGGCTGTTCGTACCTCAAGGAAATAACTTTTGTCTGTAGTGCACCTCCCAACATAATTACTGTGAAGCCCATGACATGGTCCTTACACTGCATTAGATACTAAACTGCCCGCTATATTTTGAGATTGCACCTGCCCATGTACGATCACTGTCATTCATGCTTTACAGTTATTATGAATGCATGCCCGAGCCATATGCATTAGAATACAGAGTAAACATCTGAAAGCAAGATAACACTGGCCTAGCCAGTTCATACGTTTGACTGCTGTGGCTTTGTGGTGGCAATACTCATTGAGACAGTCGGCAAAGTAAACTTGTTTAGGCAGACTGGTCTATGGACCATGTTGCAAGTCTTCTCGTGGCCCTTGTTCCTCCATGTGTGGTGGTTGGGGTGTGGTCGTGACCTGTGACTGGGAACATGCTTACAATTTTTTCTGCCACAACTATCGACCATTATACTGCCCAATATGCATTATTCCTGCATGCTACGAAGAGACGGACTCCCCCCTCCTAGCTAATATCTTCAGTATGGGCAAGCAGGATCATAAGCAGTCTAAACTGACAATTGGCAATAAACACCATACTAGACATATGGATACCAGTGGCAATCCACCACTGGTGACCACACCTTCGAACCCTTCCACAGACCAAGACATTAAAGGCTTGCTCATTGAAATAAAACCGAGCCTCTGCAATAATAATGTGCAAAAAGGTATGCACTCACCAACAGACTTGATGACATGAAGGTTGGGCTTGATAAACATAACATTTGAATTGATCACCTCGAAAACTGAGTTTCTGATGTTGACGAAAATCACACAATACCAGTGAGTAATTACTTCATGTGAAAAGATCCTGGAGGTCATCAGAAATAATAACAAAAATCTTGGAAACAAGTTCCAGGGGTAGCATTCACATAATTGACCCCCCAAGGTCCATAGATATGGACAAAATAGAAATGTATATGGAGAACATGCTTTTTTCGTTGATTGGAAACGTCCTCTCAACTATGTTCACTGTGGAATGAGTGTACCCTATCAATCCCTGGGGCCGTGGCCCCCTTTCAGGACCCTGGTGTTCCCGATCCCTAAAATCCAAGTATTGGTACTCCACCTTGAGGCCTGCCAGTGAGCAGAGGGAGCTCTAAATTCAAGGTAATAACATCTCCCTGTATCCAAACTACACCTTGACTGTTCAAGAAGCACATCGGAAATTTCAGCCCACCAAATAATTACTACTAAAGGCAGGAGGGCCATACTTACTTACTTATGCCTATTACCTCTTCTGGGGCATATGCCATCAACCAGGGCGCTCCAGCCTCCTCTGTCCTTGGACTTTTTTTTCAATCTGACTCCAGGTGTAGCCCATCTCGACTTATTGCAAGCAGTTTCTTGGTCTTCCTCTTTTCCTTTTTCTTGGAGGGTTCCAGGTCAAGGCTTGCCTGGTGATGTTTGATGCAGGTTTGCAGAGCATGTGAACTATCCAGCCCCAGTGTTTTTTCATGATTTCTTAATGAGCAGAGAGTTGAAAAGGCTGTTGTCATAAGTGCTGTTGCTGATGGTGTATGGCCAGCCGATTTGGAGGTCTTTAAGCAGGGGTGTGTTGATGAAGATCTGGACTTTGTTGGTGGTGGTCACTGTCCTCCAAGTTTCTGCTTCATACAGAAGGACTCATTTTACATTGATATTTAAAAGCCTGATCTAGGTTTTCAGCATTAGGTCCTTGGAGCTCCAGATTTCTATAGCTGGATGAAGGCAGCCCTTGCTTTGCCAATTCTTGCCTTGATGTTGGCGTCTCTGCCACCTTGTTGTCTATGACCATGCTTAGGTAGGTGAAGACCTCAACCTCTTCCAGTGCATTGCCTTCAAGAGTGCAGTTGAGCTGGCCATGTTAGCCTTAGGATCTTGTTTTTTCCACTGTGAATGTTGAGGCCACGTTGTGCTGATGTGGCTGACACCTTGTCAGTCCTCTTTTGCATTTGCAGATGGGTATGGTAGAGTAGGGCCAAGTCGTCTGCAAAGTCCAGGTCATTGAGGTGTGTCCAAGGTGTCCATTGGATCCCATTCTTTTACCTTGCTGTGGATGTCTTCATGATCCAATCTACGGCCAGCGGAAAGGCGAGAGCAAACAACCCTGGTGGACTCCGGTCCTCACTTGAAAGGTTTCCATGAGTTGTCCTCCAGGGACTATCCTGCAGGTCATTCCCTTGTAAGAGTTCCTGATGATTCTTATGAGTTTATCTGGCAAACCGTAGTGGTGGAAGGGGGTTTCCAAAGGGTATCTTTGTCGACGCTGTCAAATTCCTTCTCATAGTCAGTGAAGTTGACATAGAACGGGGAGTTCCATTCCATCGACTGCTCAATGATGATGTGCAGTATTGCAATCTGGTGTGTACAGCATCTATCTTTGTGAAAGTCAACTTGCTGATCTCCCAACTGAGTGCCCACTTGTTCCTTTATTCTATTGGGCTGGTATAATAGTTATCCCACTGTAGTTTGTGCAGTTACTGAGGTCACCTTTCTTGGGGATCTTGATGAGATATCCCTCCTTCCAGTCTGATGGCACTTTTTCCTCTTCCCAGATCCTTCCAAACATGAGGTAGAGCATGTCTACTGATGGTTCAATGTCTGCCTTCAGTGCCTCTGCAGGAATGTTATTGGGTCCTGCTGCATTTCCGTTTCTCAGATGTTTGATGGCTTGATGTATTTCTTCCTTGGTTGGTTTACTGCAGTCGATTTGGCAAGCTTTTGTCAGCGAGCTGTATGTCTAGTGAAGATCATGGCACTGGCTGGTTCAGCAGTTCTTCAAAGTACTCCATCCATCTTCATTATTGGACTTCGGAATCCATGATTGCCTTCCCAGCTTTGTCTTTAACAGGTCTACATACTGTATCTGCCGGAGAGTTTCCTTGTTTCCTTTGGGAGGGCAATACTCGCTCATAAATCCCACTAATGTTAGAGTCAACCTTAATGGAAAGTACATTGTTTTACTGATCCAAAGTTAGCCATTAAGTTCTGCTGCAAACATGTTCATCTGGCACCTGAGGGTGCTGCTGCCCCTGAGGGCAACTCCAGTGTTCACCTTAGCAAGAATGACTAATGAGAGAGCAGGGGTTTAAGACCTTCCCTACATTTTATGGTGCAACTCTTTCTCTATAATGCTCCTCTTGCAACTGTTGGGAGGTCATCAACAGAGGCTGGGAGGGCCCCAGCACCTGTGCAATGACACTAATTTCAAGAATTGGGTGGTGGGACCAGAGCTAGTACTTATATGAATAACAGTGCTGGACATTTCTCATTTTCTGTTGTTTTCCACCTATAGTTTCTCATATACTAAAAGACTCAGCACTCATCTCATTCGTAGTTGAGAAGACATCTTGGCTGTCTGGTAGTCAATGGGATGATCCTGTTGCGCAATTCTAATGTTAGCCCCTTATCTATTGAATACCTTAGAGAGTGACCATGCACTGGAGAATGATCATGCACTGGGGGCTATAAAATATTCTGTTGATTTGGGACATTTGTGTCCTTTTCTTGGGACAGATTTTGTATGTGCTCCTTGATTTATTATATATAAGGAGTCTATTATGTTTTCTAAAATTAACACATTGCCCTGAGGATGGTCTCAAGTACTTTTTGGACTCCTGGAGAAAGAAACACTGATGGACTGGACACCATAATTGCCTTTTAATGGACTTTTTAAAAAACCTTTCTTTAAAAGAATGGACTTTGAAGAATTATTCTTTAACAATAGACCTTGTTGGATTATAAAGAGCACTTAGGTGGTCACCCTATCTGTCTCAGATCACTATCTGTAATTTGTGTACTTTCTGAGATCATTGTCCACAGAAGTTAAAACACGCTCACTCGGGGCACAGTGTACTTTTCGGAAAGTTTATTGATATACAACAGGCATTGCAACGCAGTCATGTGAACAAGGCCATAAGGCCGAAACGTGTCTGGCTGTGCACCAATAAACCTTACAAGAAGTAAACTGTGCCCCGAGTGAGAGCGTTTTTACTGCTGTGGCTGTGTTACTGAATCACTTCCCTAGTGTTTTCGCAACACCCTTGTGTGGGCCTCTAGTGTCATGAAGGTGTTACGTATGTATGTGTAAATATATGTATATATGTGTGTGCATGTGTGTGTGTATTGATGTTAATTAAAAAGTGTGTTTGCTTACGAAAAAGAATCACAGTTAACATTCTCATGTTAATGCAAAATTGATGTGTTTATCTTGCTTGAATTAACTTGTTTGTGGAATTGGATGTCTGTTAACACCAAATCCGCTTAACATATAACTAAGTAAAAATCTTACTCCTTTGGGTGCAATTTGTGTGTATATCTCCTTTATATGGAGTGCTGTCAAATGCATCCGACACTCTGAACCTGTTCACCTCAAATATCTGTTTTTCAAGCAGAGTTTTTATACTTGGGATTAGCTAGTGCCATCTATACCAAGTTGAAATCTAACAACAGCCTTTTTACCATTCCATTCACAATAGCCTTGGATTGGTAAAATACCATTTAAGCCACGTTAATAAATAAAAGCAGTCCATGGAACATGTGTTCCACTCTTATAAGAGCTTGTCAAAGCACCATAGCTTAGTGCATAAAAAAGGGAGCATATATATATATATATATATATATATATATATACATATATATATATATATATATATATATATATATATATATATATATATATATATATATATATATATATGTATTACACACTGGGGGTCGCCACTGTATAGTTATAGTTAGCACCAGATTTCCATGGAAATGGATGACTTGTTTGATTTAGTAATAACATTGCCTCTTTTTGTAAAATCTTCATTAAGCTTTCGAAAAAGAAGGACTCAACCCCCCAAGCTCCTTCTTCGAACATTGCAGCATGACCTTTCAAGAGGGTGCTGAAAAAAAAAGCAGGGGGTCCCAAAATGTGTTTTCCCCATCCAGTTTCCCATAGGAATTTCAGACACTGCTTCCAGCCAAAATGGCTGAAGAGAATTACACCAAATATGGCAGAAAGCTAGATCTTGATGTAGATCTTGATCTAGAAAGCATGCTTGTGATCTGGTGTACACCTGTTCAGTAGTTTGGGAGAAATTAAGGTTAATAATTTATACATATCTAGCAACATGGTCCCACAAGCTCAGTACACGTAATCTGATTAGTGCGGCGCTTGTAGCATCCCCCATGTAATGGGGTCTTGGAAGCCCACCGGGGGATTGAGCACGGCCAAAACCTAGAAATTCCCTGCAAAAAAACTGGTTAAAGTGATGTTATAGTTATGTGAAAATGCCCTCACCATTCACGGTTGTATGTGAATTCATGGAAAGTGTTTTCCTCGAACTACATTGTGATTGTTACAGTGTAATGGAGACGTTTTTATCGAAATCTGCAGTGAACATTGGTTTGTTTGTTTTAACTAAACCAGTGGTTCCCAACCTGTGGTCCGGGGACCCCTGGGGGTCCGCGAAGCCTCCTCAGGGGGTCCGTGACTGCTTAGAAAATTAACTAATATTAACAGATTAGGGGCCAGATGTAGCAAGGTTCCAAATTGCGAGTTGCAATTTGCGAGTCCCAGCGACTCGCAAATTGCAACTCGCAATTTGGAATGCAGAAAGGTGTCTCAGACACCTTCTGCGAGTCGCTATGGGGTCGCAAAGACCCACCTCATTAATATTAATGAGGTGGGTCGCAATTTGCGACCCCATAGCGATTCAGGGCACTCACGGGGATGGTGGCCTGCTGGGAACAGCAGACCACCATGTCCGTGACTGCTTTTAAATAAAGCAGTCTTTTTTTTTCAAAGTGCAACCCGTTTTCCTTAAAGGAAAACGAGCTGCACTTTGAAAAAAAAAACCGAAACCTTTAGTTTCGGTACTTTTCAGGGCAGGTAGTGGAGCACTGCCTGCCCTGAAAAATTATTTTTTTTGCCAGACACAAAGGGGAAGGGGTCCCATGGGGACCCCTTCCCGTTTGCGCCTGGGTTACCATCCACTTCAAGTGGATGGTAACTGCGCTTTCATTTGCGACCGCAATCGCGGTCGCAAATGAAAATGCATACCATTGCGAGTCGCAAATAGGAAGGGAACACCCCTTCCTATTTGCGAGTCGGAAATGCATTTTGCGAGTCGGTTCTACATAGCAAAGTGGCTTTAGCGACTCGCAAACGGCGATTTTCGCCGTTTGCGACTCGCTAAACCTTTGCTACATCTGGCCCTAGATCCCCAGATTTCAGTAATGACTCAGTCGGGGTCCCTGGATTCGGATTATGATTCAGTGGGGGTCCCCGGGTTCCAGTCATGATAAAATGGGGGTCCACAGAAGTCAAAAGGTTGGGAACCACTGAACTAAACCTTTTGGAGGAGTGTCTTTTTTCCCTCAAAAAGGCTATTTTTAGTCTGCAACAAACTATTTTCTACTAAGGGTGCAGTTTAGAATGATGATCTTTCATCGGATCAACTGTAATTTTATGGCAAGACCGGAGGCTCCTATTATGCCTTCTTTTCTTGCTTTTATTTTACAGCAGCAAGTGAAAACTACAAATCCCATGAGTGCAGAAGAAATCTGCCAATGGGAAACATTCTGATGAACATTAACAACAACCAATGAACATGGGTGCATGGCATTATGACGTAACTGGACTGTAAGCAGCCCTCTTTTCTTGCTGCTTACAAGCCAGTTAAGTCACACTTTATTTCCTTTCCGTATCGCATGTTTTAAAATATTGTTATTGTATATTTAAGCTTGGTGCGACGCGTGTTTATCACTATTGTGTCCCTTGTGGCTCATTTGCAGTCGGCATGTTGCCGCACGTTTGAAAGTTATTTGTTTTATTTCATTTTGCCTCGCGCTTACCACACGCGCGTGCCGGCTTTTCCGATGTTTGGCTCTTTCCTCAAGCGTTCGGCCGTTATTTCGGCTTGCGCTTGAGGAAAGAGGAGTTCGTTTGACGCCGCTTCTTCTAGCAGTATTGTTGGCCGTATTTAGAATTAATTCTTTGTTTCTTACCGACCGCTGTTCTCCTGCTCGACGGGGTTCCCCTTAGCTGCCAGTGTGTCTGCCTTTCGACTACCGGTAGCTCACACCCCGGGGCGGGGCCTATTTTCTAGTGGAAACTCCCCCTGTATTTGTTAACCCTCAAAAGACTCCAATTAAGGAGATTAATACGTCTAATAGTACATCTCTTAAAAGAAAGGCTAAAGCTAAACATATCATATCCCCTCTGATAATTTCCTCTATTCCGGATACCGACGACGATGTACCTGATACAGATTCAGATGTTCACCCATCTGGTCATGATGACGTGAGCTCTTCGCCCATTACCAAAAAATTCAAATCCTCTGTCCCGGATACCTCCAACCCTATTTTAGATTCCGAAGGCGTACCCATGTTTGACCCCTCATTTATTTTACACCCTAATTCCACGGAATGGTATCCAGCAATTCATGTTGGAGATTACGTTTCAGCCAAGATATTTAGCTCTTTAGATAAACAAACTCGGGCTAAACTCAGATCCGAGTGCCCCCGTCCCGTTTTGGCGCACAAGTCTTCCACTACACCGGTTTTGGATCAACCCATCCTGACATTCTTTTCCAAGTTTGGCAAAGACCCTAGAAAAGGTATTGATAAAGCCCGGTCTTCCTGCCAGGATAAACTTTTAGACGTTATAGGTCCTCTTACCCGGATTTTTGACATGGCCGAGTCGGCTAGGATTGATGGGTCTTTTATCGATCCCGAAGAGTTGTCATTATGGGTACAGAGATCGTTTTGTCTTCTGGGAAATGCGAATTCCGCGATATCCCAGGAAAGACGCAAGGGCATTCTTCTTAAACTGGACTCCAAACTGGTTCATCTCGCCTCCCTCCAACCTCAAGTCAAAACTGAAGGTTTTTTATTTGGAGAAAATTTCATTAAAGAAATAGGCAAATACGTTGCTACGTTCACTTCACTGGACAAAGCTCAACAATCTTTAAAGAAAGTGTTTCATCAGCGGGTTTTTGTCAGGGCCGGCAGAGGCAGGAGCCGCTTTGCCGGCCGACCCTATTATAACCAAGGTTCCCGTGGCAACTTCAACGCAGGATACCAAGAGTTTAGACCTCAATTCTACCCGCAAAGATCCAGAGGATTTCGTTCCAGAGGATTCAAGAATAATAGAAATGCCAACCAAACAGGTAAATCTTTTTCCTTCTCGCTTTCCCGTGGGCGGACGGATTTGTCATTTTCTTCCAAATTGGCTACTGATTACCTCAGATCCTTGGGTTCTCAGTACAGTTCAGGGTTATATGATAGAGTTTTATTCAACTCCAACACAGTACATTGTCCCCCCACTTCCTCAATTTTCTACAGATATGTCCACTCTTATTTCTTCGGAGGTTCAGTCCCTCCTCCAGAAACAGGCTATTGCTCTCACTCATCCAGATCCCACAGGTTTCATCAGCTCTATTTTTCTGGTACAGAAGAAAAACAAGAAAATGCGTCCTGTTATCAATCTCAAGCTTTTCAATCAGTTTGTGGTTTACCGCCACTTCAAGATGGAAACCATTCTCCATCTCAGAGATTCTCTGTTGAAGAACGACTGGATGGTTCGACTGGACCTACAAGACGCCTACTTGGTTGTACCGATACATCCAGATCACAGAAAGTTTCTACAATTCCAATGGCTCAATCGTTTCTACCACTTTACATCTCTTCCTTTCGGTCTATCATCAGCTCCATGGTGCTTCACCAAACTTTTGAAGCCAGTGGTTGCTCACCTCAGAGCCCAAGGTGTGAGACTCCTCATTTACTTAGACGATATTCTCATCATGAGTCAATCACCAAATCTGCTCAAAGAGCATCTCAACATAACATGTTCTCTCCTATCGGACTTGGGTTTCATTATCAACAAGGAAAAATCCCTTCTTCTCCCTTCCCAAAATATAGAATTCTTAGGTTTCCTCATAAACTCTGTTTCGGCCAATCTTTGTCTTCCCTCTGCAAAAATAAAGTCTATAAAGTCAGAGATTCTTCAAGTTCTACGCCATTCTCTAGTCTCCCTCAGGTCTCTTGCTCGTATCGTCGGGCTCCTATCCTCTTCCATACAAGCCATATTTCCAGGTCCCCTGCATTATCGGGCTCTTCAACGTTTAAAAATTCAGCATCTCCCAAAAGGGCTCTCTTACGCAGATGTTATTCCTCTAGACTACGACTCCCGTACAGAATTACAATGGTGGACAGACCATTTAGATGCTTGGAACGGAAGAGCTATCTTTCCATCAGCCCCAGATCTTGTATTAGCGTCAGATGCAAGCCTAACAGGCTGGGGGGCCCGCTGTGGCTCAATCTCGACTGGAGGTCTATGGTCGTTAGAGGAGTCCAGATTGCATATCAACTGTTTAGAGATGCTTGCAGGCTCCTTTGCGATCAGAAGCCTTGCAAAAAACAGGGTCAGTTGCGCTATTCTTCTCAGAATGGACAATATTTCGGCGGTTCGATACATAAACCATCTCGGAGGAACAAGATCCAAACCTCTGGCAGAATTAGCAAAGAGCTTTTAGGAATTTTGCCTTATAAACCATATTTCGGTTCATGCAGAATATCTTCCAGGAACTCTCAACTCGGTCGCCGATTGGCACTCTCGCCATCTTCACGACTCGAGCGATTGGATGCTTCATCCCTTGATTTTTCGTTTCCTTCAAAACAAATGGGGTCCCATGATGATCGACTTGTTCGCCTCTCGTCTCAATTCACAACTTCCCCAATTTTTCAGTTGGCGCCCGGATCCTTTGGCTTTGGCCACAGACGCATTCCTTCAAGACTGGTCCATGTTCCTCTCCTACGCTTTTCCCCCCTTCGTCATGATCAGCAGGGTCTTAGCTCAGGTCCGACGCCAGCAGGCTACTTTAATTCTCGTTACACCTTTCTAGCAGTCTCAGATTTGGTTTCCAACCCTTCTGGAATTAACTACAGACTTTCCTTTCCTCATTCCCTCTTTCCCAGAACTCCTTTTAGATCCTCTCCAATGTCCCCACAGTCTCATCCTCGACAACGTCCTCTCCCTTTCTGCATGGAAAATTTCTGGGGTTCCAGAAGTTTCCCTCTCATTTCGGCACAAGCTTCAGAATATATCAGACAATCCTGGGCTCCTGGAACATCGAAAGCTTATAAGTCAGCTTGGGCTTTATGGCACAGCTGGTGTTTGGGAAAACACATCGATTCCCTTTCAACAGATGTCTCCTTTATAGTAAATTTCCTCGCAGCTGAAGCCAGTAAGGGCAAAGCTTATCGTACTATCAATCTATACAGATCAGCCATTTCTTCTCATCATAATTTCGTCAACGGAAAGCCTGTGGGCGAACATCCACTGATTTGCCGTCTTTTGAAGGGAGTAAAGTTTGCCAATCCTCCATTACCTAAATACAGGTTTTTATGGGATGTTAATATTGTTTTACATTTTTTCCTTTCATGGCCTGATAATTCCTCCCTTTCTTTGAAAATGTTGTCTGCTAAACTCACCATGCTATTGTGTCTTGTTTCTATTAAACGAATTTCTGATGTTAAAGCCTTAGATATTACTGCAAGACAGTTTACTCCGTCTGGTGTAATGTTTACTGTGTCTCGTAGAACCAAAACAAATCTTCATTATGTGTTCTATCCATATTTTCCTGACCACCCCAAATTATGTGTTGCTCGATGTTTAAAAGCTTATGAACTTATGACTGCACATCTAAGAACGTCCTCATCACATCAATTGCTTATTTCCTTCAGGAAACCTCATAAACCAGTGGCGTCGCCGACCTTGGCTCGCTGGGTTAAATGGATAATGTCATTGGCTGGTATTGACACTTCTATTTTTGGGGCTCACTCTTCCAGAGGTGCGATGGCTTCTAAAGCCTTTTGGACAGGTTCTCGTCTTGAGGACATTCTTAGATCTGCAGATTGGTCTAATGACAATATTTTTAGAGTATTCTATTGTAAACCAGTAAATAATGTGTCTTCAAATGTTGTTAATTTGCTTTAAACTCGCATAATAGGAGCCTCCGGTCTTGCCATAAAATGTAGATTTTCCTAGTTTTAATGACGGAAAGTCTTAATTTTATTAAAGACACGGAGGCGAGTATTATCCCACCCTGGTGTAGTAACTACTGTCACCTTTTTTCTTTCCCATCCCTTTAGTGTCAACAGCGTCTGTCCAACCTGCTACATAATCATTACACTCAGGATGTGGAGAACCCTTCAACATCTGCCATATCGCCTTATCCTCTGCTCTGCCTGGCGGATCATCATTGTGCTTCTCTTCATCATCAGTTTCCTGGACTCATGAACTTTTGCTCTGAATTGTTATCGTTTATTATGGCTATTCTCCTTTTGGCTTCAATTGTTCCTTTATTTCGTTCTAGCTGACGTGTTTAGCGCAAGAAAAGAGGGCTGCTTACAGTCCAGTTACGTCATAATGCCATGCACCCATGTTCATTGGTTGTTGTTAATGTTCATCAGAATGTTTCCCATTGGCAGATTTCTTCTGCACTCATGGGATTTGTAGTTTTCACTTGCTGCTGTAAAATAAAAGCAAGAAAAGAAGGCATAATACTCGCCTCCGTGTCTTTAATAAAATTAAGACTTTCCGTCATTAAAACTAGGAAAATCTACATTCTACCTTGGAGGCAGCAGAGGGAGCAGCACCGCAAGACTTCTGCTAGCTCCGTCAGTCACACAAGAGTTTTGCTGACACAAATCGGCAATACCTCATCTATCTCAATCTATTGCTGGAGAAGATGTTTCCAAACAATCCAGAAAGCAAATAAATGAAAAGATGCTATTTATTCTCCACATCTTTGAAACATACAGCAAACATGATTTTCATATAGACATAGCATTTAGTTTGAAACTTCACATTTAAACTGTTCAAATGAACTCTTACCTGGTATTACAACACAATGTAATCTCTGTAAACAAAAAATGAATCTGTGTAATACAGCCATTGTTTCTTCTGTTATTCATGTGAAAAGTTGAAATCCTCTATCTTTTCCTGCAGGGAAGCGTTCTCCTTCAGCACTGTGATCCAGACAGCCAAATGCAGTAGTTGCTTCATGTGAATTTTAACCTTTGTGCAGGTTTAACTATAAATTTCTCTGGAGTGCTATTTCTAGTGACAGTTTGACAACTGTTGCTTTGTTGCTTAACATTAATTAAATCACTCATGACACTTTTGTTTGTACTGTAGTTTTGATTAAATTGTGTTTCCAGTTAAATGTGCCTTTACATTTTTGATTTAAATGCATTTCTATTTAAATGTTTCTTCTAGTTTTTTATGTTTTCGTGTTTTATTATAAATGACTTTCTTTTAATAAGGATTTCCATGACTTTGTTTCCTCCAATATGCTTTCTATGTTTTTGTTTTTCTAGGAATTCACCTACTACTCCACTCACTGCTTAAGACCTCCCATATTGCGTCACTCATGACGTGTTCTATGACATCATTGATAGCATTTGAAATTACATCATTGATGACACCACTGTGCATGCCTGGAACACTGAGTTATAGATACTTCAATTAACAATAACTGGTGATTTTCAATGTTACATTTAAGCAGACATTTTTACCTTACTCTAATGTCACTTTAACCTTAACCTTTGTGTTTTTTCAGTGAATATATACACGTGTGTTTATTATGTTTTGGGTTTTTTTTGCACAGAAAAAGTGGTGTAAAATCCATATTTAACTGACCTTTTCATCTAACTACAATGTCCGTAAGTCACTTTAACCTTTTTCTTCAGTCATTTTTGAGAATATTTTAATGTAAAGTAAAATATTATTACCATACCTAACTTTTCTTTGGGCAGTAGTCCCTGTGTAAGCAGCCAGGCAGCTCTCCGGATCTACTTGGGATGGTAAATGAGTTCTCCAGCCACCAGAAATCTATCTTGGCTATCATATTCTTCAATTCACTCTTTATCTCCCACAGAACAAAAAATAAAATTGCACCTGAGTTCCAACAAAGAAAACTTATAATATACCAACCTGCACAGCATATTTGGTTGTTCAGTGGAAATTCTCGTTCAGAAATAATCTCAAAATATGGCTGCCCCTCAAAGCATATCATTAATGCTAAACTTCATGTACTTTTCTGCTTAATGTGGACCTTATTTACCCAGCACAAAGCAAGTCTCTAGGAATCGTTCCAGGGCTGGACTGACCTATGGGGCAGTCAGGCAATACCAGTTGGACTGGTCTGAAAGATCATAGCGTGGGTTGATTTCCCTGATATTACCACAAACATTTCTAGCAGCGAGCACAAATCCATGCAGGCTTCGATACCTTTTGAAGCACATACAGGAGGTCAAATATGCCCCTATTTGCAAACATGGGCCACTTTTTAATTATCTAATTAATTAATTGGGCCCTTTTTTAATGTTGGTGTTCGGGCCTCTTCTCTGTCCCAGTCAGACTGCAAACTGATCAGATAGTCTAAACTAATCCAACACCAAGCAAATGATCTACACACTTGCCAGACTCAAATACAACTCATGAAAGAGAGGAGAAACAATACACAGAATGGCAAAAAGCTAGGCCAAGGTAAGCCAATATCTATATACTCTCCTACCATCCTGATAATCTAACTTATCAAGCTCTACTTTACTATAACTACATGCTCTAATGCATACTTTCAACCAACAAAAACCATAATCACCAATGTTATCTTTAGACTGCTAACCAGGGCCCCTGGAATTATGCAGCAGGAAAGGGCCAAATTATGTAGCAAGATTGACTAAATTATTTAAAAAGAAAAAACTAATTATGTCGGTGTAATGCTGCACATTTTGTGATAGTTTTATTTCAGTACTTTGTCATTTTTACACTTTTTAATACTCGCTGGTCTTAGGTTGCACCTAACTGGTACCAGTTTAACATCTAAATATATCAACAAGCAATAGAAAGGTGTCCAGTCAACCTTTGTAAAGGCCTTCCACTGCACGTCAACATGTGTCGTTGTATTTTTAGCACGTTTTGAATTGTTTGAGCTACAAACAGCATTTTGTTTTGTTAAAATCTGCAGATTATGCAGCAGGTAATGGATTATGAGGCAAATGCGGCAAATCCATAATTATGCAAAAAACGTTGCAGGTGCACAATTGCATAATTCCAGTGGCCCTGCTGCTAAACTACCGGAATGCTAGCTAAAGCCACGCTAGAAACTAAGATAGAGGATTTCGGGTGCCTCCGACAAAATGAGGGGTAGTCTCTGCACCTCTGCAACGGCTGCCAGACCTCTGAGCTTTGAGTGGACTTTAGTTAGAACGACTGCTACCCAATACCTGGCTGTTTGCATATTGAACACTTGTTGATGGTGTCTTGACCTCTAACCTACAGGGATGCTAGCTAAAGCCATGCTAGAAACTAAGATGGAGGATTGCGGGTGAGGCTGTGTTTCTGACAAAGGGTGGGGTGGTCTCTGCACCTCTGCAACGGCTGCCAGACTTCTGTTCTTTGAGTGGACTTCAGTTAGAACGACTGCTACCCAATACCTGGCTGTTTGCATACTGAACACTTGTTGATGGTGTCTCGACCTCACATACTAGCGCCTGCTTGATTGTGTGTAGTGCGCATTGCCAGTTCTAAAATATTACCCAATCGGGTATCCAACAATCTGGTGAATCTGGGATGCAGAACACCCAGACAGCTATATTCTGAATCCAACAGCAAACAGTAGACAGCGAACCGAAGATGCACGTAATACAGTGCAGGTCAGAAACCCCACATTGGTGGTATTACTGCCCTCACAACAGCACTGCACGTCTCCCAACAATCACACAGCACAAAAAGCAAACGCCTTGCACACCAATCCAATACAACTTATTTTTTCAAATAGCGGGGTTCAACAAACTTACAAAGGCACATTGCATAATTAAAAACACATAAAATGTGCACAGTTCCCGGAGCTATACTCAGGAGCGCAGAGCCACGTGGATTCAACCGGTACATAGAAGTCAATATGCACAAAAAAGTATTTTAGGCTAGATAACCAACAACATTAACAGAACACATTTAGGAAGAACACTAACCACACATGCAGCACATCTCACATATTCCATATAGTTGAGAATCGCTATACTCACAGCAGTGCCAACTGTAATAGTAAACCATCACAACGTACAGCAAAACACATTGGTTATAGAACAATGCACACACATCCATCAGTTCAGAGGCACCATATAGTTCGAACAGGATAGTACTCCAATCTTCATGAAACAATATTCCCTCCAAGATAACAAATAACATACCAAACATTCACCGACCAAATACCTCTCAGTTCTGATGGTGTGGGACCTTAGATACCATAGTCACAGTTACCTCTTATACATACCTCGTAAGCTGGGCAGTTCTTCAGATGACATGCCCCTGCATTGGTAAAGATCTCTAACGACAGACAGCAAACAACACTCACCATTATAACAGACTTTCAAGAATATGTATATTAAATATAAACCACAGCTGCAGCATTGATGATCCTGCTCAAACATAAAATAGACTCTGGGCTATGGTGGAATCCTCATACCCAGAGTTTCCCTTCACATAATCACACAACACTACAATACTTCATACAAATACACATCCCGAACTGTTCCTTACACTACAAGCCCTCTGCACATTACGTTGTACACCTCTACCCACCCACCACTCATCTGCGACGCAAATTGTCCACAAAAGTTCCACAGACAGAAGCTCAGGCTTCCGTAACACACTTATTACTTGTAAAGTTATCCCTCCTTTTTCTACTCACTGAGTCACTGGTTATCGCAACCAGCCAGAGCATGCCTTACTCGATAAAACACACAACCATTCTCGTCGTCCTTTTCAGTAACTTTCTGCCCACCCCACCATACAACACTAAATACATCACAGGCCACGACAATATACAAACACAATTCCAGCATGCTAAAGACTTCAACAACCAGCCATCACACATCCCCAGCATACTTCTAGTAGCACATCCCTTCGAATGGACACACCCAAAAGCCTAAACCTCCCTTAGTCATGTAACAGCTACCAACACAGTCCCAGCATTCTCTGCACTTCCACTCTACACAAGTAGCTGTAACGCCATACCACACTTGATATAACACTTTTACAGTACTTGTCAATATTCACCATATTTACTATGAATTGCCAACACATTAAACATGAACTAAACAACAGCACTTTCACAGCACCTGGCACTCCCAATATCTAATATATCACACGCTTCCAAGAAACAGCATATCAGAACAGCCGAACTCTCATCTTCACCTGGACAAATACCTGATCCAGCCACATACCAGCATAAGACTCGTCTAAGCCCTTCGGCACACCCTACATAGGCAGGTATGGTAGCCCTTTACTACCATTCAAGAAAAACAGTCTAACACATGACTGTACATCAGCCAACCTACTTAAGAACCCTTTGCAAACATTAAAATAATAATTAGTCAGTGCTAGACTGGATGCTTTTAACACCTCCTTTCCACACACTGGTAAGACTCCTGGGCAATATGACCATCATGCTTGACCATGTAACATTGTTGTCGGGAGATGTGGAGGAATGGTGGGTGGTAGGGAACTTGGGGCTCCCCAAAGATTCAAGAACTTTCCTTCACAGAAGTATGAAGAAAATGTGTGTTTTAGACAAAGACTGAGATTAGCAAGAGCTTATGGGAGAGAAAACCTAGTGAGACCCATGCATGTAATGTGACTGGGGACTCCCCTGGGTGTTTAGGACCATATTTATACTTTTTGATGCAAAACTGCACCGGATAATGCCATTTCTTAGCGCCACCTGTGCATCAAATTTATACTTTGACGCTCCGCGGCGCAAACCACAGGTTAGAGTCAATTTTGTTTACTCAAACCAATGCGCCACGTCGTAAAGAAAAACTACGTTAATGCGGTAAATTACTTTAATCCGGTTTACGACGTGGCAAACCGGATACACACCTTTTTTGATGCAATAGCGTCAAAAAGCGGCGCAAACACAGCAATTTGTGCTAAGGAGCTCCAAAATGGATTCCAGAAGCCATGAGAGACCCCAGGAAGACTACAACCGACCAAGAACCAGCCAGGAGGACCCAGACAAGACCTAGGAGAGGGAGAAGAAGAAAAGGAAGTGCTGGTTCAGTGCAGATGAGCATGAAATACTGGTGTAAGAGGTGAGGGAACACCAGCATCAACTTTTTGTCACCTCTAAATTGCCAATTGGGAGGAAAGAGGCAATTTGGCAACAAATTGTCGATAAGGTCAACAGTGTGGCAGAAGTACAGAGAACAGCCACTGAGTGCAAGAAACGCTGGCATGATGGCCAGGGACAGGAAGGCAGCACTGCAGACTGGAGGTGGGAGTCCAGCACCGCAGGAGGCCCTGGACCACATGGAGGAGATGGTGGCAGCCATCATCCCTGAGGAGATCGTCACAGGAATTCAAAGACAGGACAGCGCAGACTACCAGGATACAACACAGATGCAGGGTGAGTGGCATGGGGAACTAAAATGGCTAATTGTAAACTGCAACCGGTGGGGGGACATACCTACTACACAATGCATGTCAGCCATGATAATCAGGTAGTGGAAAGGGCAAAGGGGCACGGCACGGGTGCATGGGCTGTGCAGGGGAAAGCAGGGGCACAGCACAACCCTACACCAACAACCTTTGCATGGGGGTACTCTGCCATGCCAAGCTGGTATTGTCGCTACATGAACTAGGGCTCAATTTCCAGTCTCAGGCCATATCCGCAAGTGGTATTTACCATTGACAACAGTTGCCACTACTGCTGTGTGTGCAGGTCAAGTAGCCAATGGCAGTTATGTGCCCATGGATCGAACACACCCAAAATTAGAGGGTTCAGGATGACAACGTTATCAAGCTCCTGTAATTAATAAAAATGTGCAAATCCTGTCAAATGCTCATGTCTATAGGCGCTGCAAACATCAGGTATTGTAATTAACATTATGAGGTACACAGCAGTGCAGTAATGTCATACCCATGCAGCACGTCAGGATCTACCCTGTGCCTGTGTTACAATAGCTGCAATGCCACCATGCAACATCTCAAGTGTCATAGTGCCAAGACAACAGCATTGAGGGGGAGGACATATGTGTCTAGCTAGTGAAACACACCCGCACAGTCATAAGAGGAAATGGATCACTGCTAGGACCATCAGTGCAATCCAATGTAGCACACATTCCCCAACATCAGCAGTACACACTACCAATGCTGACACCCGTATCGTGCCATGCCAATGCTATACATACTATATGCTAGGTCTCAGCAACCTACAGGTGGATGTGAAATATCAGAGACTGGGTCAGTTCCAGATTGTTAAGTGTGGTGCAAGTGCCATCAGAACACCCACAGCCAATGCTAGGCCACACCATGATAATGTAAGTAGACGGAGGGTTGAGTAGTACAAGAAGGTGTCAACATACAATTTGGACAGAACCTACACCTAGAGGATGTGACGCAGACATTTCCCCAAACTGCCCACACTACATGTGACATGCAGGTGGGGCATAGGCCTGGGAGAATGCTAATATTAATGACAGGAACAATGAACAGGAACCAAGATCACAATGTGCAACTAATAGGAAGTCATGAACGTAACACTACAAATGCCACAACACAGACACACTAATTGTACAATATCTCATTGCAGCGGACAAAGGCTCTCCTGGGGACATGCCTGTCCTGGACTTCCCTAATGACATGGATGACGAGCTGACAAACATTAGCCAGCAGACCCTCCAAGATGTCCTTGGAACCCTCCAGACCCCACCTTCCGTCGCAAGGAGCACAGAAGTAGCAGCCATCACAGAGGACCCACCCACCACCCCAATAGTATGACCTGCCAGCTCCAAACCAGCTGAGGACTCTGAGGACACTGGTACCACCTTTGAAAGGACTGCAGTTGGAGTTCAGCGGGAGATGGCCAAGGAGGTGCAGTTGGGAATGCAAAATATGGCAGCCAGCCTTGAGGGGATGCATTCGTGTACAATGTCATCTGCAGAAAAGACAGCAGCCATGCAAGCGCTAACACCCATCCTGCAACGACTACAACAAACTGTAAAGGAATTCACCACTGCAGTAAGGGAATTGCCACAACACCTCGCACCCCAAACCTTTCACTGCATGCATGAATGCAATCATGACCCCCTCAGGGCCGACCTGGCTGCCTACCACAGTGATGTAGCTGCTATACTAAAGAACCAGCAGCTCCTCCTTGCTGCAGTACTGCCCTTAATAGCCCTACAGTTGGCAGCTACCGGGATTCCTGACTCCACGTCTTCAAACACTGAAGTGTGTGTTGACCCTTCAAAACCACCACCACCAAGGGCAGAGGAGACGACACACACATCAGATGATAAAGACGTGGAACAGATCACCTTCACACATAGGAGTACCCGGTAGCACAAGTCCATGCCACATAGGCACTGATATCCTAGGTCCTGTGCTTGTTAATATGCCAGTCTTGCAACAGCTGCTCATATGCACTGTTCTCTAGCACACTGTTTACCTTGACACTATGCTCTGTGATTGTCTCTCACTACCTCATTGGCAATTCATGTTCCTCTGCACTGTATGACACTTCACCCCAGCATGTCCAATAACATGTCCCATTGCACTAGCGTAGCATCACAATAGAAGGTGCACACTAATGGACTCACAATCCTGGACTATGTAATTATTGCACCACAGCACATTAAAATAAATAGCACTTACACAACCAGTTTGTCTCTGTGTAATGTGACACATCAACTGTGTAGGAGATTAGTGGTGTATGTCACATGTCAATGACTATAAAATGTCAATACAACTGCGTTGATTGTGGGCTGATAACTATGCACTGGGGTCTGGATTGTATCATCATCTCCGCTTCCTGGCCTTATTTCTGAAGTAAATTGACAACTAACATTATAATGCTGTGTTGGACTGAAAACGTCCGCTTCAAGGTATGTATAATCTGAAAATCAATGTGTCCAACATTCCCTTCAAGACAATCTTTATGTATGTAACATCTGACTATAAACTTTCATCACACACACACAACGGACAGCAGGAATGGATGTGTACAAGTGTATGAACAAATCTGTAACCAGGGAGTATAATGTAAGAAATGATAGGTGTGAGTTATGTATACAATACACATAAGATTTTAACATCATTCAGCTTTTCAGGTTTCACATGAACATCAGGCTGCAGGCAGATGTACCACAGTGCCCAAGATTCCAAATCAGGTCTCAAACGATGACAGATTTAAAACACACATCCAAACTTCACAAAACATTGGGAACCATAGTAACCTTGAGTGGTGGGTGCAATGGATGGCAGATGCATTGAGAAGTAGCTGTGGTGTAGCTGCCAATGTGACTGCACATTAGGAATTGTGAATAACCATGTCAACAATGGAATTCGGTTGCAGGATGGTACACAAATGCAAATACTAAATTGATACTGTTCACCCATGCCAAGGGCCTGATCGCCAAGCATATGACATATACTGTAAATCAGTGGTTCCCAAGCTGTGGTCCGGGGACCCCTGGGGGTCCGCGAAGCCTCTTCAGGGGGTCCGCGACTGCTTAGAAAATTAAACATTGTTAACAGATTAGGTCCCCAGCTTTCAGTAATGACTTAATGGGGGGTCCCCGGACTCCAAAAACTATTCAATGGGGGTCCCCGGGTTCCAGTAATCATTAAATGGGGGTCCACAGAAGTCAAAAGGTTGGGAACCACTGTGGTAAAGGAGTACCTAAATATTTACTTAACAGTAAAAAAGGATAATAAAACTAGGAGAAACACATTAACTAACCTAACCTATCCTAACTACACATTACCCACAACTTGCCCTACCTACCCTAATCTAAACTTACTTATCGCATTTAACTAAACACTCTAAACATCAGTCCCCTACCCCCCTTATATGACGGGACACATGTAGGACAACATATACTAACCTAAACACATACTATCTTAATCTAAACAAATATATATTTTTTGTTGTTTATTTTTAATATATATTTTTTTAATCACATAAACCCCAACATCATCCCCCACCCACCCAACCACAATAAAACACATGTAATAATATAACCCCCTCCACCCTCCAACCCACTTATACTAAGTAAACTAACAGACTACTCTAACCTAACACTAAGCTCCCTAAACCCACTAAATATAAGAACCAGGAAAGAGGAGGGAGGGAATCATGGCTGAGGGTCTCAAAGTCACAAATTTGCCCTCTGCAGGATCTTCTTTATACCCCGCAGTCTCCTGCTATTGCGGACACCTCCTGCTGCAGCCTGTCCATCCTGCACAACATCTGTTGCATGTCACGTCTCATTTGTTGGAATTCGGCATTGTCTATCACTGCAGCTGGGGTTGTCTTTGTGCCACTAGTGGATGGTACTGCTGGTGCCGGTGCGGTGCTTGGTGGGGGGGGTGCAGGAGCTGCTGTTTGTGGGCCTGGAGCTGATGAGGTAGACCGACCGGCAACAGTGGCTGTCATCCTTTGTGTGACTGTGGTCTGACCGGTTGTGCTGGTGGTGGTGGCTGTTGTGGGCAAGGATGGCCCCTCTTGGGCAAGTGCCCTCCAGACCCCTGTGGCTCTCTCATGGCGATAACGCCGTGCCATATTGTGGAACCCAGATTCCACATCTAGTATGTGGCGGTAACGCATCGCCCGCCTCTGGAATTCACTGATCTCATGGGCATTCATGTTGGCAGCTGTCAAAATAGAGAAAGCCAAACATTAGTGATATTATTGTGTGATACATCTACAGATGATATTCTAACACTTCCTCAAAATTAGCTTAAACAGTCCAAATCACAGTACAGATCATACAAATGTTCCTGAGGAATGACAGGCCAACGTAGCCTACACATCTACTATCTAACAGCACAGCAATGCTCAAACTTAAATGATCTGTGCATCATTGTACTGCCATTAGTCACATAAAAAATGCTGCAAGTACTCCACATGTGACAGACCAACTAATGACTATCTTCTAGATGAGAATCAAGGCCCACCAGATCGATGATTTGTAAATTGAATTTCCTGGACGGTATGCAGTTGCTAATCATGAGTGGGTATCCTAGGTTGGAACAAATGAATGTTGGAACTACATGTCTGTCTTCTACACTGGGATCCTCACACCTAGGTACACATATTTCCTAACCTTAACCCTGTGCCTCAGGCGGTGATGGACATGCAACACATACTTTCAAACATCAAGGACAGCCAGGAAGCTTTGGACAGATGTCCATGGGTTTAGTCAGTCCACCACAGGTAAGGAGGGCTGCCAACTAGGATTGACTCAAACATTGGACAATCACATCCACATTTATGCTCCTAATTGTGGACAATTGTCAACATCATTTGATCTCACTTATACCTTTCAAAAACAAGCACATAGATGCAAGCACCTATCTGGGCTTCTGCTACATGCACACCTATGACATTCTACTCAAGTGCCACATAAACGTAGCACGACATGTGGAGCTAGATGCTGCTAGGAAGTCAAACATACAGTCCTACAAGTACATTAGTTAACAGGGAGGCTCAAGTATGTGGGTGATACTTCGGCATCACTGGTTTGTGTGAATCAGGGTATGACTTGCTGACTAAATCATGAAAATGCCCACCTCCAAATTTATCATTGACATAAATGTAGCAACAAATATCACCCTGTTCACCTGCCCATTCCTATAGCGCAGCACTAGAATCCCAAAATATGACTCTCCGCCACTGATTGTCCAACTCAAACATGGAACAAAATGTCAAACTCCAGGCAAATCACATATCAGATCATGTGACAGCACATCATACCTTGCAATGTGTCCAACACATAGGAGTCAATCACACAACAGCTGCAAACACAACACAGAACTAACATATCAACATTTACTGGATATGTCTGGGTCCGCAAATCGAGCCACTTCTCCAATTTTGTAGGGGGCTGGTTCACCTGTAAAACATGGAAGGGTGAAATGTGCTCAATGTCTGCTCACTGTAAAAAACTTTGAACAACAAATCACTGTGTGTGACATTTTATATGATAGAGTAGCACCTCAGGCATGTAGACACCCCAACAGACATACTACTGCAAACATGCATTGACCCGGTCACTCCAGTGAGTGATTGACACACGTATGCACACATACACTGGCCCTAACAATCATGTGGTGCCAAACATGATTACTCTATTTAGTGCAGATTTCTTTCTAGAGGGTACTCAATTTCTTAATTTCTTGTTATGAGAAACATGCAAAGCCACATTGCAGGTGCACTGCAATACCACTCACTCAGGTACTGTGGCTTGTACATCAAGGGGCAATGAGTTACTATGTAATGCTCATGCGGGTTGAGTTTAGTTCAGGAACTATTGTGCTTTCTGTGGTGCATTATATGTGGGCCTGTGTTGCCTGTAGGTTGCATATGCCACATTGCCAGCGTGCCCAGAGCCGTACATGACCCCTATGACACCATTATGGCAGGGATCCTGTGTGTTACTTGATGACAATCTTACGTTAAACATGGATTGGCCATTCATCTAAATCAAAACAACAAAGAAATATATGCTGACGATGTCTAATTTGATTATGCGTGACAGAATGCATTGGCACAGGTGGAGTCATTGCACCTGAAATGTGTTACTCAGGGCCCTGTGTACCTATATCAGGTATTATAGATCAGAGTTAGCCACAATCATCATCTTACATTTGCCAAGTTGGGTGATCCGTGGTTTTACAACGAAGTGACACAGTACCCTAATTGAAACATGGTTTAGCAAATGTCCTACTATGGCAATCTTTATGAGGTAGGGCTCAATTTGAATGCAGTCACATGTATGCTGGTCTGCTGATCTTAGTATACACCCATGTCTGTGATAGCCTTCATACTGAGAAGTTAACAATTGTACAAATGCTGCACTAGATCAGCAGGTGTGTACCAAACGTAAACTACCAAACTATTTCGTCACTTTAAATGTATGATGGAAGCAGTCAGGGGTCCCTTGCACAACATCATGTAAATCAATAATTTGTGACCATGCATTCACAAAGTTCTAGGATCCCATGATTACCCATTAACTTATGAAAATTGCTTGGCTATGAAGTGACACAGATGGCAAATGCATCAGCTCTGTACCAGCAATTGAGCCCAAGGCAAAATAAAACACACAGGAACAATGAACATAGGGCCAGATCACTTTTTTTAATGTGTACCATTTGCTTCATGTGTTTACGCTACAGCTATGGAAAGTAGCACCAAACTTTTAGATATTATCAAGTGTGCATTACTTTGGCATCCATAATTAATTCAAATGCTGCACAAACCAAGTCAAAATATCAGTCTAAGATATTACCATAGGTTAGGAAGATCTTTGTACGTATGGCCATGAATACAATTCAGACATGTATTCAAAATAATTGGGGACTACATTCATTCCTTGCCTTAGCATGTGAAATACATCTCATTCCTGGTACACTGACAGGCCATGAATAAAACATTTGTGCCACATTACCATCATCTATTGACGTCAAAGCAGCACTAATTTCCAATTTACTCCCACCCCGGAGTTCGAGGCTTGCAGTCTGTGCCGTGTCCGTGCAGCATGGGACACAGAGACGGGGGCAGAGAAGCCGCTGCCTATTCTCAGAATGGCGGTGAAGATTGCCTGTAAGCGGAGACAACCGCGGCAGCAGCGGCAGCGGCTCCTGCGACCCCGCACCTTCTTTGAGCCAGAGAACTGCCGCAAGCAGGGCGGCTCGACCTCCGGCCGCGGATTTGATCCTCACGAGGCCGGGCTACCACGGCCCCTTGAAACCTGATCTCGGGCTGGAGCAGTAAACGCCGTAAGGAGGACGAGGACTCTGCTGTGCTGCTCGATTTTTTTCGGCAAAACCAAGTAAGAGAAGGGGGCAAGGGGAGTGAGATACTGGCTCTGGTCGGAGTTTTGGAGCATTGGACAGTAAATTAGGCGCCAGGATCCTAACGAAGGCTTTTTTGGTGGTATCGGCCTTAATCGAGCTACTCCTTATCTGACTAACAAGCAAGCATAGCAAAACTAAACATATTCAATGGTACTATAAGTACACAACCAACTGCAACGTTAAAGAACTGAAATTGAAACTGAAAAGTGGCTTTATTTTAAAGGAGACTAAGACATTTATTAAGTGAACCAAAGGAATCATCATTGTTCATTACCTGAAACTGTTACTCACCCTCACAGCAGGGGTCTTCTTACTTGTGGGGGTACTCTAAAGAATCACCAAATTCTGCTGGAAAGGTTAACTGCCATAATGCAAAAAACAAGTGTTCGGGGTCTCAATGTTGTTTGATATACAGGCCGGCACAGTTAGGTACCCACACACTCTCTGTCAGCCTGTAAGGAGTGTTATCAAACGGGTGATATACGACGTGATAGTGGCAGTGGCTGGACTAGCTGAAATTGTGAGAGCGCTACCTCATGCTCTGAAAATAAGTATGGCACCAAAAACTGCTCGAAACTCTGGAGATAAGAGCGATGGATTCAAAATGACACGTATAGGAAGAGATAGAGGAGACCTGGCTGGAGTAAACAGGCGCCCCGCATCGACGACAGGCAAACCAATCGGGAAAAATATGTCTGGCCCAGGGAAAGACGCCAAGACCAGTGACAATGCCACCCCCCTGCTAAAGGTCAGGGGGAAAGGCAAGAGTCAATCTACTATTATGTCTTTTCTGGCCGGGGGTGCACAAGAAAGCTGTTCTGTACACATGACCCTCCCCTCCGAAATCAATTTGACGGTGGCAGAAATTATCCCCTCAGATACCTGCAGTGAGAAGACTTTTATTGAAAGTAACGAACCCCTTATAAAAGCTAGACAAGGTAGTGAAGACCTGTCAGGGGCCTTAGACAATAGCACTGTAATAAGAAGGAAGGAGAGGGGCCCCCTTGCCGGAAAGGAACAGCCCCAAGCGCAGCCTCAAGCGCAGCGATCTGAGGACCAAACCAGGGTAGGAGTTACGAGTGCTCCAAATGCTACATCGGGTATCGAAGAATGGCAAAATGTGCCACCAAACCCAAAAGGGTGGGACAAGATAACTGAAAAAGATCTGAAACCTCGGATTGGGCTAAAGACAGTAGCGATAAATTCTACTCTCTGACAGAAGAATCAGACCTCAGCAGTGGGGAGCATAGCTTCAGTGAGTCTGGTAGCAGTGAAACCTCTGAGACTGGAAATAAATCATCAAGCAATGAACCCACAGTACGGCAGCTGCGGCGGCAGTGGAAGTGTACAAAAGTACGGCCTGATCCTCAAGAGGGTCTTGAATTCCTGACATCTACTGGTAGCAGGACATTAAAGTGGGATTACTCTGGCATTAGACTAACAGACACGCCTACCACAAGCGGCCAGGAACTGGTTAATAACAATATGGAAGGAAGTACAGGAGGTCCTGCAAGCGGTATGTGTTTGGCTGGCGCAGACTCCGGGATGCTGCAGTCGATATACCACTCAATTAAAGAACTTCAAACAGAGACCAGGACTGAAAGTCGCCGAGCAAGGGTCGCTACAAAGCGACTGCAAGGAACAGTTCGCAAGGTTGCAAAGTCATGCACTGAAATTGAAGCCAAACTAAGCTCGATGGACGAAAGAATAGGGGCAGTAGAAGAGGACGTGGATGCCCTTAAAAAACTGAGCATTATGAGCGATGACCAATTGAAGGATGTAATGTGGAAACTGGAAGACTTTGAGAATCGACAGAGAAGAAACAATCTACGCTTCTTGGGTATAGCCGAAGGGCTGGCAGGGAGTGACATTCGGGCCTACATGGTTAAGCTTTTGCGGGGGGCCTTTCCGGAACTGGGTAATTGGGATTGGGATAACGAGGTCCAGCGTGTCCATGGGTTTCCGGCAACCCGGCGGGAGGGAGGTCAGTCGGCAGAATCCAAATACCCCAGAGCTATCTTGGTCTTTTTTGGCAACTTTTTGTTACGGCAGGCTATTTTTGATAAAGCTCGTCCTAATGCTCCACGCAGTGTGGAAGGGGCTACATTTTTCACTCTGCCAGATTTTTGCCACACAACCGTTGAACGGAGATGGCGGCTTCGACAGCTCATTAAACCGTTTTTGGACAAAGGGGGGAGGCCTATCTGATGGCCCCTGCTCCACTTAAAACAATAGTGAATGGGAAAGTAAGAGTATTCACTTCAGAAATCCAAGCAAAAGAATATCTGATGGGGCTTACGTAATAGAGGTTAGAGACATGAAGATGATAAGTGAACTCGGGGTGGGCGGGCGGCCCGCATCTACACAGCACCAACATTCAAGCCATTGGGGGTCTGATTGCTCAACAGGATGGGAGGGGGCTGGCTGGGAGAGGGAGATCGCAACCAGCCTGAGGGGAGAGGGGGGGATGGGAGTGGTGTGGGGAGGAGTGAGGGGATGGGAGAGGGGTTGGGGAGAAGGGCAGTGCACGGGGGAGGGGGAATGAGGGAGGGGGAAAAAAAACAAATGGAAAGGAAGTGATGAAGGGAAGCAGGAGAAGTACAAGGACAGAGACAGGGGAGCAAATAGTGAAGGGGACTCAGGATCTCGTGCAGCCAGTTAGGAAGCAAAAGGGAGGAAAACAAATAATAGAAAATGACTAGACTTCGAATTGCCTCAATTAACATATGTGGACTAAATGACCCCCGTAAAAGAAGGAAAGTTGCAGAAGATTTAAAAAGTCTTAAGGCTGATAGTTACTGCCTACAAGAGACACATGTGGAGTACAAAAACTCCAGAATTCTAGGGTCACTCAGTATGAGAATGATAGTGTACTCAGGGCAAGATGTCAGAACCAAAGGGGTGGCAATATTGGATCGGAGTAACAAACTAAAATTCACTAGACAGAGGGCTGACAGGAATGGGAGATGGATGATTGTAGAATGCTGCTACGGAAAAGGTAGCTTTACACTAAGCTCTGTATATGGGGTAGTCACGGACGACCCAGTAGTATTTGACACTCTCGCTATAGAGCTAACAGGCTGGTCTCCCCCATATATTCTTTGTGGTGATCTCAATTTTAATGGCTCTTGGGATGGACTGCAGGATTTGTTAGCACCCTCAACCAAGAAATATCAGGGGTGAAAGCAATGGTTGGTATCCAGAAAGAGTTCGGATTGATGGATGCTTGGGTAAAGTTATGCAATCCAGACCCTGGATATACTTGCTATTCGGCCCCTCATATGAGGCTGGAGCGACTTGATTATTTCTTGACATCCCCCGAATTATTAACGCATGGAAGGATGGAACTATATCCGCGGATTATATCAGATCGTAACCCATTAGTATTTGACTTGGAATTGGACGGGCTTGAGTATAAGGTTAGAAGGTGGACATTTGAAAGAGGGCTCCTTAAGGATCCTGAACACTGTGACTATATGAGAAATTGGATAGTTGAATTTTTGGGGTTCAACCAGGGGTCAGCACCAGTAGAGATAGTCTGAGATACTTTGAAAGCAGGAGTACGAGGGGAAACTCTGAGCTTCAGTCTTAAGAGACAGAAAAATTCCCAAAGCAGAATAAAAGATCTTCATATGAAGCTGAGGGATGCAGAAAGACAGTTGATCATAGCTATAGAAACGGGGGAGGGCATAAATAGGGTTCAGGAGGAGGTCGCTATAGCGAAAACAGCAATTAATGAGGTTACCGCACAAAGAATAGCGGAGAAATATCTGGCACAATGCTCGGAAGGGTATGAGTTCGGGGAAAGATCTGCGCACCTGTTAGCTGTAAGGGCAAGTCAGAAAACAGCAGCTGGGGTCATTAGAGAGATTAGAGATTAGCATAGACAAATAGTGTCAGATGCGGATGGAATCAGGAAGGTGTTCCAGAGATACTATGCGGAACTATATAATGACACATCTGTATTTTTGGATACAGAAATGTTAGAATTCCTAAACTCTATCGAGATTGCAAGATTATCGGAGGAGGAACACATGCATATGGACGGTCAGATGGACACCCTAGAATTAGACAAGGCAGTGAGTGAACTTGCCACTGGGAAAGCCTCAGGCCCGATGCGATCCCTCTAGAGTTCTATAAAACCTTTAAAGTACTGCTGCTCCCTCTGATGATGGAGTTATTTGTTCAGGTACAGAATGGCAGGGAAATTCCGCCATCATGGGATATGGCCAACATAGTAGTCTTTCTGAAGAAAGAGAAGGCCCCACAAAGCCCCTCTTCATACCGGCCGATTACATTAATTAATAGTGATGTTAAAATATACTCAAAAATACTTGCCGCCCGATTATCCTCGGTGATCACATGGGTTCGTTCCGGGTAGAGATACTACAGACCATATTCGAAGAGTCATCACGCTCTTCGATGCTACAGAAGTAGCAGAGGAGCCCATGGCAGTCACTTTTTTAGATGCAGAGAAGGCATTTGATCGGGTAAACTGGAAATATCTATGGCAGGTAATGGAGCATTATGGCCTTGGGAAGAAATTCATTCTAGCGGTAAGGGCTATATATAGGTCACCAGGAATGAAAATACAACTAATGGGAGGGCAATCCGAGGGTATCGAGGAGAGGAGAGGTACCAGGCAGGGATGTCCATGCTCTCCGCTGCTGTTTGCGCTATATATAGATCCCCTGCTTAGACAGCTAGAAGAGAACAGCAGGATCCAACCGGTGTGTAGGCATGGATGGGATACAAAAGTCCTAGCATTTGTGGATGACATTGCCATCATAACCCCCAACCCAAATTCGGCGCTAAAAGAAGTTGAAGAGGTGACGAGGAAATTTTGAAGGTTTTCTGGATACCTGCTAAACAGAACCAAAACTCAATTATTGATTAATTAATACACGGACACTCAGGATAATCGGAAGGTCGATCATGCAGTGTATCTGGGTATAGATATAACACCAAGAGTAGGAGAGATTATCAATCTAAACTTAGATCCAATACTTGTGAAAGCCAAAAATGATATGTACAGGTGGAATAATTTACACATGACTATAATGGGGAGGTGCAACATGGTTAAAATGATCCTCCTCCCCAAACTGTTGTATATTTTTCGTGCTGTACCACTGAGTTTTACAAACCCTAGATTTGAGGCGATGGATCGGCTGGTCATGAGATTTATCTGGGCATATGGCAAATGTAGAAGATCGAGTAAGTTTATGTCTCTACCGCGGGAAGGGCGGGGTGGTCCTTACCAAACATAAAACTGCACCAAATGGCAGCAGCTTTTCAGTACATGCGCCACTATGGGGGGCTAAGAAAGGAGGGATTGAGGTAGAGGACTGTCCTAATATCTATGAGCTGCAGGTAGGAGCAGCAGCCAATGGCTGCCTGCTAACATTTCACGAGCCTGCATACTACAAGAAAGCTCGATTCAAGGTATTAGAGGTGGCTTATAAAAGCTGGCGATTATGGTGGAAAAAGAACGGGCTTGGTAGATTCAATTATTATACTATAATAAAGAATAACCCATTGCTTCCCGAAATATTTAAGGATAGCTATATGGAAAATTGGGCTTCCTTAGGTATAGAAAGGTCTTTGACAATTTCAGGGTTAAGGCGTTTAGGGATCTTCAAGAGCAGTATGGTTTAGAGCGAAGGGACTTTTTAAAATACCTACAGATACAAGACTTCTTGGGTAAAAAAACAGGGGGGGGCACAGAGATTCAGAAGTAATCCACTGCTTAACAGCATCTTGGTAAAATCCAATACAACAATTAGGCCAATCTACTCATTATTGATGGCAGAACAACCTGACGACCTGGAGAAGTATAGCGAGTGGTGGAATGACAAGCTGGTCGATGGGAGTAGTAACTTTTTTAAGTCATTAGAACTGGGACATACTATCTTACTCTCCTCTTCGTTGCAAGCACAACATTATAAGACCGTGTTCGACCTGTATTATACACCAGCGCATCTTGCCAAGTGGGGGGGCTCATTAGGAACAAACTGCCCAAGATGTGGGATCTACGGAACGGATATTGTACATATGTTTGCCACTTGTGGGGAACTAAGGACTTTGAGAGATGGCATTCAATCTGTCCTAAAAGGGGTTCTGGGATACGATCTGGACCTTACCCCCGAGATCACGGTGTTAGGGGTCGCCAAGGAAATAAGGGGATGCCATAGAGCATTTATCTTTCTTGCCATGGCGGTTTAATATGTATTGCTTCTGCATGGTTGAACCTACGACCACCGACATGGCAGCAATGGTTGGGCAAACTATTGTCTGTATACTATTTGGAAATGGCATTGTATGAACGTAAGGGGAGGCGGGCTAGGAATAAAGGGAAGGCAATATGGGGGCAATTCCAGGATTGGATTCTGGCCCATTAATATTTAATTAACCCAGGCTCTCTCCAATCCATAATAATGAACACTTCCCCCTCTAGGCCAATGGGGCTATGTAATTATCTTTTTGAACTCTTATGTCATGGGCAAATGATGTATAATTATAACTATTTCTCCTTCCTTTCCAAATAAAATATAAAAAAAAAAAAAAATGGCACACAGGAGACAAAAGCACAATTTGGGCAGACACAACTCTCAACATAACCACACAGTCTAGAAGAATCACAGACGGCAAAGAGAAAGTGAAAGTACACCCACTGTACCAATTCTGTAAACTGGATATCCTATTACATCACTTCCTGTCTCAACTGCGGTGTGTTTTTTATTATGATGCGTGAAATTTTATGATACTTACGGGCTTTGCGTCAATATTTTTTTACGCATATGCTTAAAAATTACTCTGCATTCAAAGATCAATTTAGTTTTCATGGATAACCTATTTCATGGGGTGCAGTGTTGGAATTAACGCTAGGGTCCAATCGATGTATGATGGCTGTGAGTGTCATTTTTTTTATGCATATGCAGCATATTTTTACACATATGCATCTTTTTTAACACGTTTGCATCAAACTATCTGTCTGTAACTGTGTTTGTGTCATTTTTCTCATTTTTAACATACATGAAAGCTATAACTATACAAAGATAGGCTTCTAGGGCCTGCTGTGTGTGTTCTAGTGTTTGGGCACATGTGGCAGACCACACTACTGCGGACCATTATGCTCATGTTTTTGTGCTGGATTAGCACTCTTAACTGATGCAACAGCAACCCAAACATTTGGAATTGAAATTGGTATTCCCTAGTTTGAGCAGGTGGTGCGTCAATAGAGGATAGCAAGCCTACGCAACTTAAAATATTCACTCGTGGCGTGTATGTTTATGTTTGTGAATTGGCTATTTCAATTGTTGTTGTGGCTCTGTGTGAAAGTCACAAGACATTTTTTGCATAATGTGCATGTATGAATGTGTTATAATTGTGTATAACTATCAGATGCCATTCATTGAGGTACATCAGTCATGATATGTATTTGTCATATCTGTTGCGTCTTATGCTGTGTGTACTTCCTTGACTTTGGGGACAAAACATTTCCCATGACGAACTATACACAGGATGGTTAGAGGACGGTTGATAATGGCTATGTCAGAAATGTAACCATCACATTTAATGAAATGTTGAATACCACCTCATGGTCACTTGTGTGTATACTACCCATGAGTCAGGCATTTGAACATGCTAGGTAGGTACAGTGTTTGTGACACCGAGTCTCAAATCCAATCCTTAAATTGTTATGTACACCACAGTTTGAGTCATGTAAATGACCTATGTTTCTCCTCTTGCTGTGGAGGACCAGCAGACCATGCTGTATGTGTTCACATATTTCAAGTGGTTCACTGCACAAAGGTGTCCAGTTCGAGTGCCCATGTGTACCCTGTGTCAGTATTGGCCTCCATGTTGTCACTGCTATGTGCAGGTCTAGCCATGAGTCTGTGGAACCATTCCCTGAATTAACAGAGTATCCTTCAAAGCAGATTTGACCTAAAGCCAAAGAACAACTAACTACGCACATGGGTATAGTCCAGCTATGGCACTGCAGAACTTTAATAAGGCAGACGACAGGGCAACCTTGGTGTGCTTGAAAGTGTTTTGGATTAGTAATAGGAAACAGGCAGGTTTCATCACACCATTTGTACACAGGGTGGCCTCTAAACTTCCCACTGCAACAAGGAACATCAGTGCTTCTGTGCTGATTAATGTCACAGCTAGTCATCAAGGAAGCCCCATCAAAAGGTGGCGGCAGAAGTGAATCTGTGTGTGGACCATCAGGGCACAAACATGTTTTGTCCATACATAGACATTGGCAACCCTTGTTTGTTGTGCTAGAGGCACCATACCGAATCTATGCATACAGCCATAGCACACTGTCACTGTTTGGCACTAATGAATACATGCAAAACCAGACAAGGGATCGGGGCTGGATTAGGCAATTGGAATACATGTCCCAGAACAGAATACGATAAGGAAACTGATTAAACTATGCTATATATTTGAGGATTGATCGTAGACCTACCAGACACAATACCCTATGAGGAAAGAGAAGCCATGGAAAGCAACTATGAAACAAATGTAGCCACAGGGAACCTCTATGGTTAATGCAAAGACAGGAACCAGTCAGTCTAACTGGATGCAGGCGCTGTCAGGAACAAAAATGAACAAGGCAAATACATAATGAGCAGACTCTGACTGGGAAAAGCTGGAACAACACTCTGGGAACTAAAAGCTGTATTTGTGCTGTGGTCTGCAACATTACACAATTCCCCAAGGGCTCTGTTACACAAGTGATTTGTACACCAATGCACAACAAGGAGATTCAGAAAATGGCAGCTTCTAAGCAGTTCCACGCAGCAGCAATGGCAGGGCAGGTTCAAATGGCTGGTCTGCATGGAAGTGCTCACAGGTGTGTGTAGCTTCTGTCTCTCACAAGTCCTGGAGTTGAGAATCAAGTTCAAAGGGCCAACTGGACCTTTCACATGGGAAGCAATGGACAGCTGATTACAGGTCCTACCGACTACCAGGCAGTGCATTATCAGACCTGAAGTCCATGCAGACTAATGAACTATGACTATGGTATGCCATACTGAAGAGGGAAACACACAGGAGTCAGAATGGGAGTCTGGGTGTGTGTAAATGAAGGTTATCAGGGTATAGATAGTCCATAGTGTTTGTGTTATTGTGTGGGATCCTAGGCTTCTAGGATGTTCTTTCTGCATTTGGTTGTTTGGTAATCAAAACTGGTGTTTGGCTGCTTGACCTGATATTAGCGGTATATTTGTAAACTTGCAGCTCATTGTGTATCTCCCATGCATTATGTCATGTGAAAGAAGTGTTCATGTGTCTTTACTAGAGGTGAAATGATACTTCCACACACACAATTGATTCCACTGTGGTGGTAACACGGTTGCACTATATGGCCTGCACATCCCATCCAATTCAACATATGTAATAGCATGTGAAAAACAACAGTGAGGCCCTTTGATTTGGCTAGGTGACAATGTACAACACATCTCCATAAGTTTGCAGCACTGAAGTGTTCACAATTGTCAATGCACAAATATCCCATGTGTGACAAGTTCTATGCAAACCTATTTTTGTGCCCTCACCGAGTAGGCTCATTTGCAAACGTGTACCTACACTACTGAACCTGGTCCAGGCAAGCTGGCTAACTTGGTTGTGGGGGTGAAGGTTTAAGTGTCAGAAGGACCATGTGCCTGTACATCTGTTATGTATATGTGTAATTGCCTCAAACCGTATGTGTAGCAGTGTGCACTCTGCAATATTGTCGCATCAATATGTGCTCTTAGCACAGTCCACTTCCTTATTGGTAGCGGGCAATGTAACCCCAGGAGTGATGTGAGATGTTGGTACAGCCTCAATGATTCCATGTCACCTTCATTAGAGTCAGCATCATCATGCTATGTGTCTCATGGTATTTGACCTGCTGCAAAACACATTACACACCCCTTACACAGTGCATATTGCTTGGAAGGGTGTGTGTAAGGAAATGCCTCCTTGGCATGGTTACCCCCTGACTTTTTGCCTTTGCTGATGCTATGTTTTGAATTGAAAGTGTGCTGAGGCCTGCTAACCAGGCCCCAGCACCAGTGTTCTTTCCCTAACCTGTACTTTTGATTCCACAATTGGCACACCCTGGCCTCCAGATAAGTCCATTGTAACTGGTACCTCTGGTACCAAGGGCCCTGATGCCAGGGAAGGTCTCTAAGGGCTGCAGCATGTATTAGGCCACCCTAGAGACCCCTCACCCAGCACAGACACACTGCTTACCAGCTTGTGTGTGCTAGTGAGAACAAAATGAGTAAGTCGACATGGCACTCCCCTCAGGGTGCCATGCCAGCCTCTCACTGCCTATGCAGTATAGGTAAGACACCCCTCTAGCAGGCCTTACAGCCCTAAGGCAGGGTGCACTATACCATAGGTGAGGGCACCAGTGCATGAGCACTGTGCCCCTACAGTGTCTAAACAAAACCTTAGACATTGTAAGTGCAGGGTAGCCATAAGAGTATATGGTCTGGGAGCCTGTCAGGCACGAACTCCACAGCACCATAATGGCTACACTGAAAACTGGGAAGTTTGGTATCAAACTTCTCAGCACAATAAATGCACACTGATGCCAGTGTACATTTGATTGTAAAATACACCACAGAGGGCACCTTAGAGGTGCCCCCTGAAACCTAACCGACTATCTGTGTAGGCTGACTGGTTTCAGCAGCCTGCCACACTAGAGACATGTTGCTGGCCCCATGGGGAGAGTGCCTTTGTCACTCTGAGGCCAGTAACAAAGCCTGCACTGGGTGGAGATGCTAACACCTCCCCCAGGCAGGAGCTGTAACACTTGGCGGTGAGCCTCAAAGGCTCACCCCTTTGTCACAGCACCGCAGGACACTCCAGCTAGTGGAGTTGCCCGCCCCCTCCGGCCCCGGCCCCCACTTTTGGCGGCAAGGCCGGAGAAAATAATGAGAATAACAAGGAGGAGTCACTGGCCAGTCAGGACAGCCCCTAAGGTGTCCTGAGCTGAGGTGACTCTAACTTTTAGAAATCCTCCATCTTGCAGATGGAGGATTCCCCCAATAGGATTAGGGATGTGACCCCCTCCCCTTGGGAGGAGGCACAAAGAGGGTGTACCCACCCTCAGGGCTAGTAGCCATTGGCTACTAACCCCCCAGACCTAAACACACCCTTAAATTTAGTATTTAAGGGCTTCCCTGAACCTAAAGATTTAGATTCCTGCAACTACAAGAAGAAGGACTGCTGAGCTGACAAACCCCTGCAGAGGAAGAACAGAAGACACCAACTGCCTTGGCCCCAGACTTACTGGCCTGTCTCCTGCCTTCCAAAGAAACCTGCTCCAGCAACGCTTTCAATGGGACCAGCGACCTCTGAATCCTCTGAGGACTGCCCTGCTTCGAAAAAGACAAGAAACTCCTGAGGACAGCGGCCCTGCTCCAAAAGAACTGCAACTTTGTTACAAGGAGCAGATTTAAAGACCCCTGCAACTCCCCGCAAGAAGCGTGAGACTTGCAACACTGCACCCGGCGACCCCGACTCGACTGGTGGAGAACTACCAACTCAGGGAGGACCCTCCGGCGACTCTACGACTGTGAGTAACCAAAGTTGTCCCCCCTGAGCCCCCACAGCGACGCCTGCAGAGGGAATCCCCAGGCTCCCCCTGACCGCGACTGTCTGAACTCCATTTCCCGACGGCTGGAAAAGACCCTGCACCCGCAGCCCCCAGCCCCTAAAGAAACGGAACTTCTATGCAGGAGTGACCCCCAGGAGGCCCTCTCCCTTGCCCAGGTGGTGGCTACCCCGAGGAGCCCCCCCCTTGCCTGCCTGCATCGCTGAAGAGACCCCTTGGTCTCCCATTGAAACCTGAAGGAAACCCGACTCGTGTTTGCACACTGCACCCGGCCGCCCCCGCGCTGCTGAGGGTGTACTTTCTGTGCTACTTTGTGTCCCCCCCGGTGCCCTACAAAACCCCCCTGGTCTGCCCTCCGAAGACGCGGGTACTTACCTGCTGGCAGACTGGAACCGGGGCACCCACTTCTCTCCATTATAGCCTATGTGTTTTGGGCACCTCTTTGACCTTTGCACCTGACCGGCCCTGAGCTGCTGGTGTGATAACTTTGGGGTTGCTCTGAACCCCCAACGGTGGGCTACCTTGGACCAAAAACTGAAACCTGTAAGTGACTTACTTACCTGTTGAAACTAACAATAACTTACCTCACCCAGGAACTGTGAAAATTGCACTGTGTCCACTTTTAAAACAGCTTATTGTGTTTTATGTCAAAAGTATACATGCTAAAGTAATGATTCAAAGTTCCTAGAGTACTTACCTGCAATACCTTTCAAATGAGCTATTACATGTAAAATTTGAACCTGTGGTTCTTAAAATAAACTAAGAAAAGATATTTTTCTATAACAAAACCTATTGGCTGGATTTGTCTCTGAGTGTGTGTACCTCATTTATTGTCTATGTGTATGTACAACAAATGCTTAACACTACTCCTTGGATAAGCCTACTGCTCGACCACACTACCACAAAATAGAGCATTAGTATTATCTCTTTTTACCACTATTTTACCTCTAAGGGGAACCCTTGGACTCTGTGCATGCTATCCCTTACTTTGAGATAGCACATACAGAGCCAACTTCCTACATTGGTGGATCAGCGGTGGGGTACAAGACTTTGCATTTGCTGGACTACTCAGCCAATACCTGATCACACGAAAAATTCCAAAAATTGTCATTAGAAATTGATTTTTGCAATTTGAAATTTTTTCTAAATTCTTTAAAGTCCTGCTAGGGCCTTGTGTTAGTCCCTGTTAGCATTGCTTTTAGAAGTTTAAAAGTTTGGTAAAAGTTTGAATTAGATTCTAGAACTAGTTTTAGTTTCTTAAAAAGTATTCCAACTTTTAGAAGAATAATGTCTAGTACAGATATGAATGTGGTGGAACTCGACACCACACCTTACCTCCATCTCCAGATGAAAGAGCTAAGGTCACTCTGTACAATAAGAAAAATAACAATGGGCTCCAGACCTACCAAACTACAGCTCCAGGAGCTGTTGGCAGAGTATGATAGAGCCAACCCCTCTGTGGATGGCAACACAGAGGATGATGATAGTGACTTGGAGGGTGATTCCCCCCCACCAGTCCTATCTAGGGAGAACAGGGCTTCTCAAGCCCTGACTCCAACAATAATAGTCAGAGATGCTGGCTCCCTCACAGGAGGGACCAGCACCTCTGAAATCACTGAGGATAACTCCAGTGAAGAGGACATCCAGTTAGCCAGGATGGCCAAAAGATTGGCTTTGGAAAAACAGATCCTAGCCATAGAAAGGGAAAGACAAGAGATGGGCCTAGGACCCATCAATGGTGGCAGCAACATAAATAGGGTCAGAGATTCTCCTGACATGTTGAAAATCCCTAAAGGGATTGTAACTAAATATGAAGATGGTGATGACATCACCAAATGGTTCACAGCTTTTGAGAGGGCTTGTGTAACCAGAAAAGTGAACAAATCTCACTGGGGTGCTCTCCTTTGGGAAATGTTCACAGGAAAGTGTAGGGATAGACTCCTCACACTCTCTGGAAAAGATGCAGAATCTTATGACCTCATGAAGGGTACCCTGATTGAGGGCTTTGGATTCTCCACTGAGGAGTATAGGATTAGATTCAGGGGGGCTCAAAAATCCTCGAGCCAGACCTGGGTTGACTTTGTCGACTACTCAGTAAAAACACTAGATGGTTGGATTCAAGGCAGTGGTGTAAGTGATTATGATGGGCTGTACAATTTATTTGTGAAAGAACACCTGTTAAGTAATTGTTTTAATGATAAACTGCATCAGCATCTGGTGGACCTAGGACCAATTTCTCCCCAAGAATTGGGAAAGAAGGCGGACCATTGGGTCAAGACTAGGGTGTCCAAAACTTCCACAGGGGGTGACCAAAAGAAAGGGGTCACAAAACCTCCCCAGGGGAAAGGTGGTGAGACAGCCAAAAACAAAAATAGTAAAGAGTCTTCTACAGGCCCCCAAAAACCTGCACAGGAGGGTGGGTCCAGAGCCTCTTCACAAAACAATTCTGGGTACAAGGGTAAAAACTTTGATCCCAAAAAGGCCTGGTGTTGTAGCTGTAGTCAGTCTGGACACCAAACTGGAGACAAGGCCTGTCCCAAGAAAGATACCACTTCTAACTCCACTCCAGCTAAAACTGGAATGGCCAGTCTCCAAGTGGGATCAACAGTGTGCCCAGAGCAAATCAGGTGTCACACTGAAGCTACATTAGTCTCTGAGGGTGGGGTGGATTTAGCCACACTGGCTGCCTGGCCCCCTAACATGCAAAAATACAGGCAGCAGCTCTTAATTAATGGGACAAGTGTAGAGGGCCTGAGGGATACAGGTGCCAGTGTCACCATGGTGACAGAGAAACTGGTTTCCCCTGGCCAATACCTACTGGACAAACTTATCCAGTCACCAATGCTGACAATCAAACTAAAGTACATCCCATGGCAATGGTAACTTTAGAGTGGGGAGGGGTCAATGGCCTGAAACAGGTGGTGGTCTCCTCAAATATCCCAGTAGACTGTTTGCTTGGAAACGACCTGGAGTCCTCAGCATGGGCTGAGGTAGAACTAAAAACCCATGCAGCCATGCTGGGTATCCCTGAACTGGTGTGTGTCAAGACTAGGGCACAGTGCAAGGCACAGGGTGAAAAAGTAGAGCCGGAGTCTGGAAAAATGGCCCAGCCTACCAAGAGGAAAGGAAAGTCAGCTGGGAAACCAGCTGCAACACAACACCAAAAAGAGAACCTCTCTTCTCAGGAAGAAGTTCTGCCCTCTGAGGGAACTGAGCCTATGGAACTGGAACCTTATCAGGTTGAGCTCTTAGGCCCAGGGGGACCCTCAAGGGAAGAGTTGTGTAAGGGACAAGAAACCTGTCCCTCTCTTGAAGGCCTTAGGCAGCAAGCTGCTGAAGAGTCCAAAGGCAAGAAAAATGGAACACATAGGGTCTATTGGGAAGATGGACTCCTGTACACCGAGGCAAGAGATCCCAAACCTGGTGCCACTAGGAGAGTGGTAGTGCCTCAGAGTTTCAGAGAGTTTATCCTGACCTTAGCCCATGATATTCCCCTTGCTGGGCATTTGGGACAAACCAAGACGTGGGAGAGGTTAGTCAACCACTTCTACTGGCCCAATATGTCCCAGAAGGTTAAGGAGTTTTGCCTCTCCTGCCCCACCTGTCAAGCCAGTGGTAAGACAGGCGGGCATCCAAAGGCCCCCCTCATTCCACTTCCAGTGGTGGGGGTCCCCTTTGAAAGAGTGGGTGTGGACATAGTTGGTCCACTAGAACCTCCCACAGCCTCAGGAAATATGTACATCCTAGTAGTAGTGGATCATGCTACTAGGTATCCTGAAGCTATTCCCCTTAGGTCAACTACTGCCCCTGCAGTAGCCAAGGCCCTCATTGGTATCTTTACCAGAGTGGGCTTCCCTAAGGAGGTGGTGTCTGACAGAGGTACCAACTTAATGTCAGCATACCTAAAACACATGTGGAATGAATGTGGGGTGACTTATAAATTCACTACACCATATCATCCCCAAACTAATGGCCTTGTTGAGAGATTCAACAAGACATTAAAGGGCATGATCATGGGGCTCCCAGAGAAACTCAAAAGGAGATGGGATGTCCTCTTGCCATGTCTGCTTTTCGCTTACAGAGAGGTGCCTCAGAAGGGAGGAGGATTCTCACCCTTTGAACTTCTGTTTGGCCACCCTGTAAGGGGACCACTTGCTCTTGTTAAAGAAGGCTGGGAGAGACCTCTTCATGAGCCTAAACAAGACATAGTGGACTATGTACTTGGCCTTCGCTCAAGAATGGCAGAGTACATGGAAAAGGCAAGTAAAAACCTTGAGGCCAGCCAACAACTCCAGAAGTTGTGGTATGACCAAAAGGCTGCACTGGTTGAATTTCAACCAGGGCAGAAAGTCTGGGTTCTGGAGCCTGTGGCTCCCAGGGCACTCCAGGACAAATGGAGTGGCCCTTACCCAGTACTAGAAAGGAAGAGTCAGGTCACCTACCTGGTGGACCTGGGCACAAGCAGGAGCCCCAAGAGGGTGATCCATGTGAACCGCCTTAAGCTCTTCCATGACAGGGCTGATGTAAATCTGTTGATGGTAACAGATGAGGACCAGGAAGCTGAGAGTGAACCTCTCCCTGATCTCCTCTCATCAGACCCTAAAGATGGCTCAGTGGATGGAGTGATCTACTCAGACACCCTCTCTAGCCAACAGCAGTCTGACTGTAGGAAGGTCCTGCAGCAGTTTGGTGAACTCTTTTCCCTAACCCCTGGTCAGACACACCTGTGTACCCATGATGTGGACACAGGAGACAGCATGCCTGTCAAAAACAAAATATTTAGACAGTCTTACCAAGTTAAGGAAAGCATCAAGGTGGAATTCCACAAGATGCTGGAATTGGGAGTAATTGAGTACTCTGACAGCCCCTGGGCTAGCCCAGTGGTCTTAGTCCCCAAACCTCACACCAAAGGAGGAAAGAGAGATATGAGGTTTTGTGTGGACTACAGAGGTCTCAACTCTGTCACCAAGACAGATGCTCATCCCATTCCTAGAGCTGATGAGCTAATAGACAAATTAGGGGCTGCCAAATTCTTAAGTACCTTTGACTTAACAGCAGGGTACTGGCAAATCAAAATGGCCCCTGGAGCAAAAGAAAAGACAGCATTCTCCACACCTGATGGGCATTATCAGTTCACTGTTATGCCCTTTGGTTTAAAGAATGCCCCTGCCACCTTCCAAAGGTTGGTGAATCAAGTCCTTGCTGGGTAGGAATCCTTTAGTGCAGCTTATCTTGATGATATTGCTGTCTTCAGCTCCACCTGGCAGGATCACCTGGTCCACCTGAAGAAGGTTTTGAAGGCTCTGCAATTTGCAGGCCTCTCTATCAAGGCATCCAAATGCCAGATAGGGCAGGGAACTGTGGTTTACTTGGGACACCTTGTAGGTGGAGGCCAAGTTCAGCCACTCCAGCCTAAGATCCAGACTATTCTGGACTGGGCAGCTCCAAAAACCCAGACTCAAGTCAGGGCATTCCTTGGCTTGACTGGGTACTATAGGAGGTTTGTGAAGGGATATGGATCCATTGTGACAGCCCTCACAGAACTCACCTCCAAGAAAATGCCCAAGAAAGTAAACTGGACTGTAGAATGCCAACAGGCCTTTGACACCCTGAAGCAAGCTATGTGCACAGCACCAGTTCTAAAAGCTCCAGATTACTCCAAGCAATTCATTGTGCAAACAGATGCCTCTGAACATGGGATAGGGGCAGTTTTGTCCCAAACAAATGATGATGGCCTTGACCAGCCTGTTGCTTTCATTAGCAGGAGGTTACTCCCCAGGGAGCAGCGTTGGAGTGCCATTGAGAGGGAGGCCTTTGCTGTGGTTTGGTCCCTGAAGAAGTTGAGACCATACCTCTTTGGTACTCACTTCCTAGTTCAGACTGACCACAGACCTCTCAGATGGCTGATGCAAATGAAAGGTGAAAATCCAAAACTGTTGAGGTGGTCCATCTCCCTACAGGGAATGGACTTTGTAGTGGAACACAGACATGGGACTGCCCATGCCAATGCAGATGGCCTTTCCAGGTTCTTCCACTTAGAAAATGAAGACTCTCTTGGGAAAGGTTAGTCTCATCCTCTTTCGTTTGGGGGGGGGGTTGTGTAAGGAAATGCCTCCTTGGCATGGTTACCCCCTGACTTTTTGCCTTTGCTGATGCTATGTTTTGAATTGAAAGTGTGCTGAGGCCTGCTAACCAGGCCCCAGCACCAGTGTTCTTTCCCTAACCTGTACTTTTGATTCCACAATTGGCACACCCTGGCCTCCAGATAAGTCCCTTGTAACTGGTACCTCTGGTACCAAGGGCCCTGATGCCAGGGAAGGTCTCTAAGGGCTGCAGCATGTATTATGCCACCCTAGAGACCCCTCACCCAGCACAGACACACTGCTTACCAGCTTGTGTGTGCTAGTGAGAACAAAATGAGTAAGTCGACATGGCACTCCCCTCAGGGTGCCATGCCAGCCTCTCACTGCCTATGCAGTATAGGTAAGACACCCCTCTAGCAGGCCTTACAGCCCTAAGGCAGGGTGCACTATACCATAGGTGAGGGCACCAGTGCATGAGCACTGTGCCCCTACAGTGTCTAAGCAAAACCTTAGACATTGTAAGTGCAGGGTAGCCATAAGAGTATATGGTCTGGGAGTCTGTCAGGCACGAACTCCACAGCACCATAATGGCTACACTGAAAACTGGGAAGTTTGGTATCAAACTTCTCAGCACAATAAATGCACACTGATGCCAGTGTACATTTTATTGTAAAATACACCACAGAGGGCACCTTAGAGGTGCCCCCTGAAACCTAACCGACTATCTGTGTAGGCTGACTGGTTCCAGCAGCCTGCCACACTAGAGACATGTTGCTGGCCCCATGGGGAGAGTGCCTTTGTCACTCTGAGGCCAGTAACAAAGCCTGCACTGGGTGGAGATGCTAACACCTCCCCCAGGCAGGAGCTGTAACACCTGGCGGTGAGCCTCAAAGGCTCACCCCTTTGTCACAGCACCGCAGGACACTCCAGCTAGTGGAGTTGCCCGCCCCCTCTGGCCCCGGCCCCCACTTTTGGCGGCAAGGCCGGAGAAAATAATGAGAATAACAAGGAGGAGTCACTGGCCAGTCAGGACAGCCCCTAAGGTGTCCTGAGCTGAGGTGACTCTAACTTTTAGAAATCCTCCATCTGATTCCCCCAATAGGATTAGGGATGTGACCCCCTCCCCTTGGGAGGAGGCACAAAGAGGGTGTACCCACCCTCAGGGCTAGTAGCCATTGGCTACTAACCCCCCAGACCTAAACACGCCCTTAAATTTAGTATTTAAGGGCTTCCCTGAACCTAAAGATTTAGATTCCTGCAACTACAAGAAGAAGGACTGCTGAGCTGACAAACCCCTGCAGAGGAAGAACAGAAGACACCAACTGCCTTGGCCCCAGACTTACCGGCCTGTCTCCTGCCTTCCAAAGAAACCTGCTCCAGCGACGCTTTCCACGGGACCAGCGACCTCTGAATCCTCTGAGGACTGCCCTGCTTCGAAAAAGACAAGAAACTCCCGAGGACAGCGGCCCTGCTCCAAAAGAACTGCAACTTTGTTACAAGGAGCAGATTTAAAGACCCCTGCAACTCCCCGCAAGAAGCGTGAGACTTGCAACACTGCACCCGGCGACCCCGACTCGACTGGTGGAGAACAACCAACTCAGGGAGGACCCTCCGGCGACTCTACGACTGTGAGTAACCAAAGTTGTCCCCCCTGACCCCCCACAGCGACGCCTGCAGAGGGAATCCCCAGGCTCCCCCTGACCGCGACTGTCTGAACTCCATTTCCCGACGGCTGGAAAAGACCCTGCACCCGCAGCCCCCAGCCCCTAAAGAAACGGAACTTCTATGCAGGAGTGACCCCCAGGAGGCCCTCTCCCTTGCCCAGGTGGTGGCTACCCCGAGGAGCCCCCCCCTTGCCTGCCTGCATCGCTGAAGAGACCCCTTGGTCTCCCATTGAAACCTGAAGGAAACCCGACGCTTGTTTGCACACTGCACCCGGCCGCCCCCGCGCTGCTGAGGGTGTACTTTCTGTGCTACTTTGTGTCCCCCCCGGTGCCCTGCAAAACCCCCCTGGTCTGCCCTCCAATGACGCGGGTACTTACCTGCTGGCAGACTGGAACCGGGGCACCCCCTTCTCTCCATTATAGCCTATGTGTTTTGGGCACCTCTTTGGGGTTGCTCTGAACCCCCAACGGTGGGCTACCTTGGACCAAAAACTGAAACCTGTAAGTGACTTACTTACCTGTTGAAACTAACAATAACTTAAATCCCCCAGGAACTATGAAAATTGCATTGTGTCAACTTATTGTGTTTTATGTAAAAAGTATACATGCTAAAGTAATGATTCAAAGTTCCTAGAGTACTTACCTGCAATACCTTTCAAATGAGCTATTACATGTAAAATTTGAACCTGTGGTTCTTAAAATAAACTAAGAAAATATATTTTTCTATAACAAAACCTATTGGCTGGATTTGTCTCTGAGTGTGTGTACCTCATTTATTGTCTATGTGTATGTACAACAAATGCTTAACACTACTCCTTGGATAAGCCTACTGCTCGACCACACTACCACAAAATAGAGCATTAGTATTATCTCTTTTTACCACTATTTTACCTCTAAGGGGAACCCTTGGACTCTGTGCATGCTATCCCTTACTTTGAGATAGCACATACAGAGCCAACTTCCTACAGTGTGTGATTGAGTGATATAGTTGTGATATTGGAAGATTCATCTTCCAAGTTGTACTGCCAGTTAAGGCCATGTCATTGTCACTGTGTGGTTTTAAATTGGCCCGTGTGGCTCTAGAGTAGCATCTGTTGTTATTTGCATTTGTCATTTGTCCATAGGTGTGTATCCCATTGGGTCATGATATCAACCATGACTAGCAGTGTCAGAACCCCAGTGTCTTCCTGGCCATGTGTCAATGTAGTGGTGTATGTGTTGTGTGTCCTACAGGGTTGCTGTGCAGTGTGTATATAACTAGGTTTCTGTACTTACCAGCAAGTAGCCCATTTCCATATTGTCCATCCTGGAAGTGTTGAATGATGGTGCTGTGGCGGAAGATGAATAAATCATGTACACTCCCAGGATACTTTGCCACGATGTTGGTGATCAATCCCCGGTGATCCACAATGGCCTGCACATTGATGAAGTGTGTGAGCTTCCAGTTGCAGTATAGATGCTCAGTTGCAGCAGGTGGCACATCCCGTACATGTGTGCAGTCAATGGCACCAAGCATGTGTGGGAAGCCATTGATTTGATAGAAGCCCTGTTTGGTCTCCTGCTGCTTCTGCTATGTGTTGGGAAGCTGATGTGGCGGGTGTGAGGGAGATGATGGCATCCAGTACCTTGGGAAGGAAGGCAGAGAATGAGGGCTGTGAGATCCTGGCAACCAGGGCACCAGTGGTTTGGAAAGAGCTACTTGCCAACATGTGCAGGACAGCTAGCAGCTTGGTCTCTGGTGGAATGATGTGGGGTGTCAGCAAGCTGGGTGCCAACTGCGGCTGTATGTGGTGCAGCAACTGCTGTATGGCTTGCCAGTTTAGTCTGTACCTCTGGATGATGTCATGTTCCCTGAGGCCCTGAAGGGTTGTCCTGGCCCGGAATATCCTCTCCTGCCTTCGGCGTTGCCTTTGGGGTCCCTGTTGGTGTGGTGGTAGCTGCTGCTCTTGCTCCTGTGCTGTGTGTCTTCGTGCATGCTGGATGAATAGCACCTCCATGTCTTCCTTTTGGAGCTCTGATGTTGCTACTGTGGGTTTTCATTAAGTACTGGTGTGTTTGCCCCATTTTAACGCCCGCCCTGACCCAGGCATTAATTTTTGACGCAAATCAGGATGTGCGCCATTTTCCGCTTCCGCCTCCCAGCTGTGCGGCATTTTTGCGTGGTTGGATAAATATGGCGCACAGGTGTTTAAGTCATTTTTTGGATGGGAACGCCTACCTTGCATCTCATTAACGCAGGGCGGTTTCACGCATCCAGAAAATGATGCACGCTGAGATATTTTGACGTTAGTGGGGTCTAGCGTCAAAGTATAAATATGGTCTTAGTTTAGCGCCGAATTTGTGTAAAAAACAATTACGCAAATCCGGTGCAACCAGAGTATAAATATGGGCCTTAGTTTTTCAGAAATGTGCTGCTTTGGTAGGCTTTCCTGGGTGCCAGCTCAGTTGTAGCCACACTTCTGCAGCTAACAACATTGCAAAAAGGGGTCGGTTTTGGGTAAGAAAATAAATTGATCTGGTAATGTGGAGTTTTTGGCTCTTTCCCTTTCATGGGCACAAGGCCCAATCATACAACTGAGGTGACATTTTCACCGGTAGATGTTGATAAATGCTTTACAACTTCCAGTACTTTTCCGTGTGTTTTTAGCCAAAGTTTGGGGTCTGCAAGGTCTTCTGGGTAAAAAAATAAAACCTTGTTAGAACCACACGTCACACTACTTTGGACATGCCCGGGTGTCTAATTTTCACAAATGTCTAGCTTTGTTAGGTTTTCTTGGGTTGAAGGGCCAGATGTAGCAAAGGGTTTTTCCAATTCTATGTCAATGGGAAAATGTGTTCGTACATATGGCCCGAAATATGATATTGCCAGGTCGTGTTTTGGGTTGTTTTGTTTCACAAAACTACAACCAGCCACACAAGTGGACTGCTGGTTTTATCAGGTGACGTGTGGGAACACAGAACAGTAGAACATTTATTATTACTACTTAGGTTTCTCTGCATTTATGCCTTCCAAATGTAAGTTTGTGTGCAAGAAAGAAGACAGTTTGAAAATATGTACTCTGATTCACATGCTTCTATGTGTATCCACATATTCAGAGTTGTAAAAATAACCACTGTTCCTAAACTCAGTATGTAGTGTACATTTTAGAAATGTATAGGTTTCCTTCATGCCCATTTTTCATTCTTTATATTTTACCATATATATTGCTCTATACTCTTCAGACAATGAAAGACCATTGTAAGGTGCAGCTTAGTTGTTGGCTCTGAATCCCTTGGGTTCTTGGAGAATCTACAAACCATATATATCCCTGTTGTCAGAAGGGTCTAATGAACATAATAGTATAGGCTTTTGTAAATCTGCCATTGTGACAAGAAATTACAGAACAAAATGTCACAAATGTTTGTTTTTCTACTCATTTTCAATATTTTTTCATTTCAACAGTTAATTCGAGAAAACCTTGAGGAATCTATACATATGACCCTTTGTTGAATTTGGAATTTTGTCTAAATTTCGCCTATGGGTTTCACATCTGTTTCTACCACAAATATCAAATATGTAGTAATCACAAACATTTGGAAAAATGAGCTACCCTAAAAAATAATGCCAAAACGTTGGTAAACAAATGTTTTGATCTGTTCCTGGAAGCTGGGAAGATGGTGATTTTAGCACAGGAAACCTTTTGTTGATGCTATTTTGGTGAAAAAATACTCACCTTCTTTATCACATTTTCCCCCAAAATACCAAACTCTTGCTATATTATGGTTATTTTCTCATTCCCCTGCAGAGGAATCCACAAACTCTGGGTGCATTTAGAATGCCAATGATGTTGGGGTAAAAGGGTGCACATTTGGCATGAATACCTTATGTGGAAAAAAAGTTATAGGGGCATAGTCCTAAAGTACCCGCAGTAGCAAAAAAGGAGTCAGTATTGGGATGGAAAAGCCTCAGCTGTTAAGGCACCCTCCTAGAACCCGTGTAATTTCCAGAATTCTTTATATGTTTTTTTGCATTTGTCCCATAAACATTTTCCTAATTACAGTGTTATTTTCCAAGTTACTGATAATTGCTTCACATGCAACCCGCACCAATCAGCTATTTTTTAATACCCTCCGCCACGGCCCCCCCCCATGCTTTTTTTCAAATGTATTTATTTTAGAAGAACCCAGCAGCAATTTGCTACTTGGCTGCTCCTTTTTCTAAAAGCTAAAACGATCTCTGTAGCATGACGTATTTGTTTGCATGCTTAGTGATGCTTGCACGCATATATGTCATCATGCTGGGACCAAAAGCCAATATGACCACTGCATCATGAAGTATGCATGTGCCATCCATATGTCCTTATGGATGGAATGGATTTTGGCATATTTTATTTATTTTTGCTTCATATGGATGGGGTGTGTGTAGGAAGTTGGCTCTGTATGCACTATTTCAAAGTAAGGAATAGTATGCACAGAGTCCAAGGGTTCCCCTTAGAGGTAAGATAGTGGCAAAAAGAGATAATTCTTATGCTCTATTTTGTGGTAGTGTGGTCAAGCAGTAGGCTTATCAAAGGAGTAGTGTTAAGCATTTGTTGTACATACACAAGCAATAAATGAGGAACACACACTCAGAGACAATTCCAGGCCAATAGGTTTTTGTATAGAAAAATTTATTTTCTTAGTTTATTTTAAGAACCACAGGTTCAAGATTTACATGTAATACTTCAAATGAAAGGTACTGCAGGTAGGTACTTTAGGAACTTTGAATTAGCAAAATAGCATATACTGTTTTCACATAAATCACATATAGCTATTTTAAAACTAGACACTGCAATTTTCAACAGTTCCTGGGGGGAGTAAGAGTTTGTTAGTTTTTGCAGGTAAGTAAACCACCTACGGGGTTCAAGTTTGGCTCCAAGGTAGCCCACCGCTGGGGGTTCAGAGCAACCCCAAAGTTACCACACCAGCAGCTCAGGGCCGGTCAGGTGCAGAGGTCAAAGTGGTGCCCAAAACGCATAGGCTTCAATGGAGAAGGGGGTGCCCCGGTTCCAGTCTGCCAGCAGGTAAGTACCCACGTCTTCGGAGGGCAGACCAGGGAGGTTTTGTAGGGCACCGGGGGGGACACAAGTCCACACAGAAAGTACACCCTCAGCAGCACGGGGGCGGCCGGGTGCAGTGTGCAAAGACGTGTCGGGTTCTCAATAGGAATCAATGGGAGACCAAGGGGTCTCTTCAGCGATGCAGGCAGGCAAGGGGGGGGGCTCCTCGGGGTAGCCACCACCTGGGCAAGGGAGAGGGCCACCTGGGGGTCGCTCCTGCACTGGAGGTCGGATCCTTCAGGCCCTGGGGGCTGCTGGTGCAGAGTCTTTACCAGGCGTCGGATCTTAGAAGCAGGCAGTCGCGGTCAGGGGGAGCCTCGGGATTCCCTCTGCAGGCGTCGCTGTGGGGGCTCAGGGGGGGCAACTCTGGCTACTCACGGTCTCGCAGTCACTGGGGAGACCTCCCTGAAGTGATTGTTCTCCACAAGTCGAGCCGGGGGCGTCGGGTGCAGAGTGCCAAGTCTCACGATTCCGGCGGGAAATGCAAGTTGTTTCAAAGTTGCTTCTTTGTAGCAAAGTCGCAGTCTTGGGTGAACAGAGCCGCTGTCCTCAGGAGTTCTTGGTCTTTCTAGATGCAGGGCAGTCCTCTGAGGCTTCAGAGGTCACTGGTCCCTGGGGAGAGCGTCGCTGGAGCAGTGTCTTTAGAAGTGGGAAGACAGGCCGGTAGAGCTGGGGCCAAAGCAGTTGGTGTCTCCGTCTTCTCTGCAGGGTTTTTCAGCTTAGCAGTCCTCTTCTTCTTAGGTTGCAGGAATCAGAGTTCCTAGGTTCTGGGGAGCCCCTAAATACTGAATTTAGGGGGGTGTTTAGGTCTGGGGGGGTTAGTAGCCAATGGCTACTAGCCCTGAGGGTGGCTACACCCTCTTGGTGCCTCCTCCCTGAGGGGAGGGGGCACATCCCTAATCCTATTGGGGGAATCGTCCATCTGCAAGATGGAGGATTCCTAAAAGTCAGAGTCACCTCAGCTCAGGACACCTTAGGGGCTGTTCTGACTGGCCAGTGACTCCTCCTTGTTTTTCTCATTATCTCTCCTGGACTTGACACCAAAAGTGGGGGCTGTGTCCAGGGTGCGGGCATCTCCACTAGCTTGAGTGCCCTGGGGCATTGTAACACGAAGCCTGAGCCTTTGAGGCTCACTGCTAGGTGTTACAGTTCCTGCAGGGGGGGAGGTGTGAAGCACCTCCACCCAGAGCAGGCTTTTGTTTCTGTCCTCAGAGAGCACAAAGGCCCTCACCACATGGGGTCAGAAACTCGTCTCTCAGCAGCAGGCTGGCACAGACCAGTCAGTCCTGCACTGAACAATTGGGTAAAATACAGGGGGCATCTCTAAGATGCCCTCTGTGTGCATTTTTTAATAAATCCAACACTGGCATCAGTGTGGGTTTATTATTCTGAGAAGTTTGATACCAAACTTCCCAGTATTCAGTGTAGCCATTATGGAGCTGTGGAGTTCGTTTTTGACAGACTCCCAGACCATATACTCTTATGGCTACCCTGCACTTACAATGTCTAAGGTTTTGCTTAGACACTGTAGGGGCATAGTGCTCATGCACCTATGCCCTCACCTGTGGTATAGTGCACCCTGCCTTAGGGCTGTAAGGCCTGCTAGAGGGGTGACTTACCTATGCCACAGGCAGTGTGAGATTGGCATCGCACCCTGAGGGGAGTGCCATGTCGACTTAGTCATTTTCTCCCCACCAGCACACACAAGCTGGCAAGCAGTGTGTCTGTGCTGAGTGAGGGGTCCCTAGGGTGGCATAAGACATGCTGCAGCCCTTAGAGACCTTCCCTGGCATCAGGGCCCTTGGTACCAGGGGTACCAGTTACAAGGGACTTACCTGGGTGCCAGGGTTGTGCCAATTGTGGAGACAACAGTACATTTTAGGTGAAAGAACACTGGTGCTAGGGCCAGGTTAGCAGGGTCCCAGCACACCTCTCAGTCAAGTTAGCATCAGTATCAGGCAAAAAGTGGGGGGTAACTGCAACAGGGAGCCATTTGTTTACAGTGTGTATATGTCCTCATGCCGGGGCTGGATTTTAGTTTTTTTTTAATTTTGCATTAGCAACAAGCATTTTTACTAATGATGTTCAGCATCAGCAACAAGTATTGGCAAATCCAAAATGTTGGCTAATGCCCTTCAAAGGTGGGACCTATTGGCCTTGCCTGCAATTGTCCAAAGATACCATGAAAATACTTGCCCTTTGTCAAAAGTACTTAAAATTGCCACTTTGCTCCTTTGCTTTGATGGCCATTTTCGTTCACCACTTCCGATGCAAACTTCATCTTCTGAATCATTTTTTTAACACTCTTTGAGGTTACAGCTTTACTCTGCTAATGTGTCTTTTCAGCAAAGGCAGGTGGAACTGGCCATTCTGACATGCTGGCATGTCCCTGGTATGCTGCAGGATAGGTGGTTGATTACAGACGAGCAGAGGCTCCCATGACCCAACCATTCCCCTGCTGCCATACTCCTGTCGTGTCACTTCTAGTTTGGGGATGGTTTGAACATTTTTGCCAGGGCTGGTTTTTGATTCCAGCCTGGCTCTGAAAGGGGCCCTTCTATCAGCTTCATTATTTTTGTAGATCAAAATATTGCTTCATTATGGGATTTTCTTTCTAGGAAAGCAGGTGCCAACACACACAAAGTCGCAAACGTATTATCAAACTCTTCATTAATAAAAAGCAAAACCCAATATTCAGTATAGGGCAATAACTCAGCTAATTTCAACCACTGGGTAACTTTATTGGTATCCAGCTCTTTCACAGGGTGCACATCAGCACATAAAGTAATGTCCTTCAGTGCCAGGGGCTTCAATGGCAATGTATGATTTTTGAGACCAAAACATTGTTTTGCTTGTAGCCAGTGTGACTGTTTTTAGATTGATCAGGGTCAGGCAGCTTTTCCACCATTATACTTTTGTAAAAATCATGACAAAATAAAACAAACATTGACAAAGTTAAAAACTGGTGGGCAACACTAGTCAGACTGGCTTTGCCAATGTTTGTTATAGCCTGTGCGCCCTCGTACTCTGTGCTCCACCCCTTGTATGCTAGGCTATTGTTTCTATGAGGAACTCCTACGAAGTTAAAGTACAACGCCCAGTGCTGCTGTGAAAAGAAAGAAGAAAAGTTCTTGGTATGACAGGAGCTTTGAGAATGATGGGCTGGATGTACAAAGCACTGGTTGCAAAATAAGGGTGACATTTAGGGCCAGATGTAGCAAAACGCCAATTTGCGAGGTGCAAAGTGCGAGTCCATGCGACTCGCAATTTGCACCTCGCAAATTGGTATGCAGTACGGTTTCTCAGACACCGACTGCAACTCGCTATGGGGTCGCAATGACCCACCTCATCAATATTCATGAGGTGGGTCGCAAATTGCGGCCCCATAGCGAGTATAGGCACTCGCAAACATGGAGGCCTGCTGTAGTCAGCAGACCTCCATGTTCGTGACTGCTTTCAATAAAGCAGTTTTTTTTTTTTTAAGTGTAGCCCGTTTTCCTTAAAGGAAAACGAGCTGCACTTAAAAAAACAAACGAAAGCTTTAGTTTCGGTTTTTTTTCAGGGCAGGCAGTGGTCCCTTGGACCACTACCTGCCCTGAAAAAAATGTTTTGGGTCCATTCACAAACTGGAAGGGGTCCCGTGGGGACCCCTTCCAATTTGCGAGTGGGTTACCATCCACTTGAAGTGGATGGTAACTGTGATACCCTTTGCGACCGCATATGCGGTCGCAAATGGTATTGCATTCCATTCCGAATCGCAAATAGGAAGGGAACACCCCTTCCTATTTGCGATTCTGAAATGCATATTGCGAGTCGGTACCGACTCGCAATATGCATTTCTGCATAGCAAAGAGGCATTTGCACCTCGCAAATGTCGATTTTCGCCGTTTGCGACGTGCAAATACTTTGCTACATCTGGCCCTTAGTGAGAAGAATTTCTGTGACAAGTGCAGTATTTTGCAACCGACCTATGTACTAATGGGGCAGATCATCTACTTTTTTAATATTAATGAGGAAGGTCACAATTTGCATCCCACTATGAACTGCAGCCATCACAGGTATGGTGGCTTGCATGGTTCATCAGACCACCATGCCTGTGATTGCTTTTAAATAAAGTGACAATTTTCTTTTCCACATGGAGCCCATTTTCCTTAAAGAAAACGTGCAGAGTTTAAAAAAATAAAATAAAAATTAAATGTAAATGACATATTTAAGAGTAGGAAATGGTCAATGGTACTACTATCTACTCCTAAAAAATATTTTTTCATCATTCTTCAATAACTTACCACCACATTGTTTGAAGTTGGTAGAAATATTCATGTTTTGCAACCATTGACATTTAGTATTTATTAGGATACCTTAAACATACACCTTTCAAATACCAGTATTGTGTGGCTAACCCACAAAGTGATTCATTAATGTTTTACCAAATCGCAGTTTGTGGTTTGTTCATACCAAAAGGCATCGCAAACAGCCGACTCTTTGGGCCAGATGTATCAAACGTTTTTGCATTTGCAAACGGTTCAATTCGCAGAAATCGTCCGTTTGCGAATGCAAAAACGTGTTTTGGAATGTATGAAAGGTATTCACAGGCCAAAAACAAGGAATCGCAAAAGTTGCGATTTTTGGCAAAGCGTCATGGTTTTGCGTGTCGCAATCTGCGTATCGCAATTTGCGACATGAAAAACCGAATCGCTATTTGCATATCGCAAATTGCGAGCCCGAATAGCGACTCGCAAATACAGATTCAGTATCTCTTGTTGCAAATTGCAATACGCAAAATGTGACACGCAAAACCATGTCGCAATTCGATGCATCAAAAAATCGCAAATTGCGAATATTCGCAGAATGGCCTTTTGCACATGCAATTTACCACGGATTGAAACCAGGTTGTAACCAGGTGCAACCTATATAAAGAGGCCCAGAATGCATCAGCCTCTTTTCCACAATGGCTGCACTCTACGTCATGGCGAGGAGAATGAGGATCTTGGCAGGTTTGAGGAGAGGGAGGAGGAGACAGAAGTGCATTTTCAGAGTGCGCATTACCCTTTTTGACCAGACTGAGGAGGACATTCAAGTACAGGTTGAGCTCAGCCATGATACTTGACCTGATAGCTGATCTACAACTCATACTGCAGCGCACAACACACAGGACCAATAGCATACCCACCCATGTGCAGGTATTATGCTCCCTGCACCTACTTGCCTTAGGGAGCTATCAAGGGGTCATAGCAGAAGCTGGAGGGGTATCACAGAGTGCCCTCTCTAGATTTTTCAATGCATTTCTAAATGCCATGCTGAGCAGGATACACCAGTACATCAGATTCCCCCACACCCCACAGGAAATACAGCAGACAAAAATAGATTTCTACCAGATAGCACAGTTCCTCCATGTCCTAGGTGCCATAGATGGGACACATGTTGCAATCTGTCCACCATCGACCACAGAGTATGTGCACCGCAACCGTAAACACCAACATTCAATGAACATACAGGTGATATGCAATGCCTCCTACATCATAACTGATCTCGTGGCCAGGTACCCAGGGAGCACACATGATTCGTACATCTTTCGCCACAGCGGGATTCACACAAGTCTGCTAGCTGGGGAATTTGGTGAAGGATATCTACTAGGTAATTTCCAACTTTACAATGTTGCATTGATGGCAGTGTGACGGGCATTTGTACATGCACATATGGGGTTACACATCATTATTGGGCTTACCTTTACTGGTGCTGGGTGTGCCGGATGTGTCAATGTCAGTGACCCTACTGACAGCTTCTGGAAGCAGTGTGGACTCCACCAGGTCTTCCATGGGGGTAGAGGGTGTCTGGGTGGATGGTCCGCCTCCTGTGCTCCTTGCCTCCTTTAGCCTGCTGGCCACCCTCTCCTTGGCACAGGAATGCAGGTCGTACCACCTCTTGCGTATCTCTTCCACTGAGCGCTGCGCAACCCTGACTGCGCAGATTTTGGTCTGGATGTCAGCCCAAAGTTTCCACTTCTCACTCTCTGGTACGTGGAGTGAGCTCTTCCCAAAGAGCCGGTGATGGCTCCTGACCACCTCCTCAGTGAGCACCTCCAATTCTTGCTCACTGAATTTCACTGGAAACAGTATGGGCTGACTCACTTCCTGCTTGTGATGTCATCAGGCTGTGCTAGGTAACCGTTTTCGCAATTTGCGATTTTCAAATTCCAAATCGCAATTTTGTTTGCGATTCGGTATTTGGACATCGCAAATTGCATTAGCGATTTTTAAGAAATCGCTATTTCCTACTCACAATTTTGTTACATCACATTTTGCGTGCTGGAAATAGCGATTTCTTCAAAATCGCTATTAGGGACTCGCAAAGCAAATTTTATTACAAGAATGGAGGCTCCTATTATGCTTCCTTTTCTTGCTTTATTTACAATAGCAGCCAAGAGAACATAGACAACCAGAACTACATATCCCATGAATCAAAGAAAAATAGATGTCATTCATGAAGTCATAACAAGTAACCAATGGATAATGCCCAACCCCAATAACTATCTTAACTGCCAACAACAAGCCCTCTTTTCTTGCTGCTCGCAGTCAAGATAAGTTCTATTCCCCTCATTACATAATATTTGTGTCGTTTGTGTATTAACTATACTATTTGTATTTTAGGTATTTTATTATTTGTTCTTTATGTTTTAAATTGTCTTACTGTGTTGCCGTTTCCAATTGCTGGCGGTTTCAAAAGTGAGCGCTTGTTCGCGCTTCGCTGGCTGAGCCGAACGCTCTTCAGAACGTTCGGCTCTCCCGTCTCGCTCTTCTGAGGTACGCGTCTCATTCGAGCGCTTACCTCAGGAGAGCTGGGTCGCGGCGGTGACGCGTGTCCACAGGAGTTTCCCTTTGAAGTTTTTTCCTTTGTTGAGATCCACGGCTCTTCGCTCCGTGCGTCTGCAGCGTCTGACAGCAGATTGTTTCCTGCTTCGGGGAAGACGAGGAGTGAGCCACGCCTCCTCAAACCTTTTTTGGTTGTTAGGGGAGTGTCATCCATTTTTACACTCCTCTTCCACACACCCACAGCCCATAATATATTTTAACCCCTTTTTTACTAGTTTATTATTTTTTTTAGTCCTCTGACCTTTTTCAATTTGTGAGCTTTCTGCCTAGCGTTTTCTTAATTTTTTTCAGACAGTGTTTAAGAAGTTTCCGAAGATTCTGGTGAGGTTGACATTGATAATTTTTGCACTGATTTGAATTATTTTATTCAAGAAACTGTCCAACAGGCTGTGTCATCATCTATGTTACATATGTCTAAGAAATTGTAATTATCTTTAAAAAAGTTGTCCTCCCAGAATACCAATGTTTCTGAACCAATCAAAAGTAAGAAGCGCTCTTTTTCTAAGGTTCAAGCAATGTTGAGAGCTGACGAGTCTCCCCAGGTTGCTGGTCCTTCCCCCGTAAGGAGATTAATATGGTGGAAAAGGGTCCCTCTCCTCTTAATATCACGCAGTTGAGGGACACTGATGATGATATGGAATTTGATGACGGGGAAAATGACGACACTCCGGGTTTTGATGATCCCTGGCAAGGGCCTCTAGAGAAAAGGCAAAAAAATTATCTTTCTGATTTTAATCCATCTTCACTTATTAATGATTTTACTGTTCTTGATGCTCTGGGGGAACCAATGTTTGATCCCACTTTGATACACCATCCAAACTCCACTGAATGGTTCCCATCTGAACATGTGGCGGAATATGTTTCGCTTCATTTGAGACACTCTTTGGACAAATCCACGAGAAATAAATTGCGCTCTGAATGTCCCCGTCCCTCCCTTCCTCACAGCATCACTTCCACGCCTGTTATTGATCCTAATATGGTTTTATTTTTCTCCAAGTATGGTAAGGATCCCAAGAAAGGGGTCGACAGAGCTTGGTCGGTTTGCCAAGACAGACTTTTAGACTTGGTTGGTCCTCTAACCAGAATTCTTGATTTGGCAGAAGAGGCCAGGTTGGAAGGCTCACAAATTGATCCTGATACCCTTTCTAACTGGGCCCAGTGGGCAATTTGTTTTTTGGGCAATGCAAACACCGCTATTTCCCAGGAGAGACGAAAGAGCCTTTTGCTCCAAATGGATCCTAAATTGGGCAGCTTGGCCGCCAGGGAAGAAGGACAGCTGGCTAACGGTCTTCTTTTTGGGGACTCATTTATTAAGGAACTCAGTAGATATGTTTCTATCTTTGCAACCCTGGATAAGGCTCAGGTCTCAATGAAGAAGATTTTCAGCTCCAGGGTTTTTGGCAGGGCCGGTAAAGGAAGGAGCCGCTTTACCGGCCGCTTCACCTCCCGTGGTGGCAGTTCTTTCTGAGGCTCCTCCTTCTACTCCCCTGAATTCAGACCTCAGTTCTATCCTCAAAGAGGGAGAGGGTTCAGGAGCAGAGGTTTCCGTCAGAGAGTAGGACAAGTCTCAGGTAAGAGATTTAAATTTTGGCCCTCTTCCTGTGGGAGGTTGATTAGCTAATTTTCTTTCAAATTGGTATCAAATAACTGCAGACCCTTGGGTTCTTCAGACCATTCAGGGGTACTGCATAGATCTGTATCAGGATCCCAGCCAATATTCTCTGCCTCCCCCTCTAAGGTTTTCCCAGGAACAATCTTGTTTGATAAAATTAGAGATTTTATCTTTGATTTCAAAAAATGTAATAGAAGAAACATGCTTTCACCCCTCGGGTTTTCTCAGTACCATTTTTCTGGTCCAAAAGAAAAACTAAAAGTTTCGGCCAGTGATAAACCTAAAACTGTTCAACAACTATGTTGTTTACAATCATTTCAAAATGAAGACGATTCTCCATCTCAGGGACATTTTGATGGTAGGCGATTGGTTTGTTCGGCTGGATCTCCAGGACGCTTACTTTGCAATTCCTATCCATCCTTTTTACAGGAAATTCCTACAATTTGAGTGGGAAGGTTCGATTTTCCAGTTCAAGGCTCTCCCTTTCGGCCTCGCCTCGGCTCCATGGTGTTTCACAAAGGTGATGAAGCCAGTGGTAGCTTATTTAAGAGCTCAGGGAATAAGATTGATCATCTATCTAGACGATGTTCTCATTATGGCTCAGAACAAGGACACTCTGTTGGAGCATTTACACATTTCCCTTCATCTATTGCAGTCCCTAGGTTTTCTGGTAAACATGGAAAAGTCTTCTCTGGTTCCCTCGACTCAGTTGGAATTTCTGGGGTTCCTTATAGATTCCAAAACTACATCTCTGTCTCTTCCCCAACAGAAGGTAAGTCGAATAAAACATGAGCTTCGGCAGGTCCTCAGTCTTTCCCATCTCTCTTTTCGATCTCTGGCAAGAATTGTGGGCCTCTTGGCCTCATCCATTCAGGCCATATTTCCAGGTCCGTTACGTTACAGAGCTCTTCAGAGGCTAAAGATCCGTCATCTCCGCAGGGGTCTTCGGTACTCGGATGTCATTCAGTTTGATCAGGACTCTCGTGCAGAGATACAGTGGTGGCTCGATCATTTGGAAGCTTGGAACGGAAGAGCAATCGTCTCCTCGGCCCCAGATCTAGTATTAGAATCCGATGCAAGTCGGATAGGTTGGGGCGTGAAATGTGGCAACATCTCGACTGGGGGCGTATGGTCAGAGAGGGAGTCTGCTCTGCACATCAATTGTTTAGAGATGCTTGCAGGCTCCTTTGCACTAAAGACATTCGCAAAGGACAGTGTAAGTTGTTCTATTCTTTTAAAGATGGACAACATTTCCGCAGTAAAGTATGTCAATCATCTTGGAGGAACAAGATCCAAGCCTCTTGCGGAACTATCCAAAAGCTTTTGGGAGTTTTGCCTTCTTTGAAAATTGTCGGTCACGGCACAATATCTACCGGGCAAAAAGAACACAATAGCGGATTGGTGTTCACGCCACCTAAAAGATTCCAGCGATTGGCGGCTTCATCCTTTAGTGTTCAACAAACTTTCTTCGAAATTCGGTGCGATGTCGATAGATCTGTTCGCTTCTCGATTAAATTCTCACCTCCCAAAGTTTTACAGCTGGAGAGCAGATCCTTTAGCTCTTGCTACGGACGCTTTTCTCCAGGACTGGTCTTTCCATCTCAATTATGCCTTTCCTCCTTTCATGATGATAGCCAGAGTCCTGGCCCAGGTTCGTCGTCAACGAGCCTCCCTGGTATTAGTGACTCCCTTTTGGCAAACCCAGCCTTGGTTCCCTTTGGTTCTGGAACTGTCAATAGATTTTCCGGTCATGATTCCTTCTTTTCCAGAGCTCCTTCTCGATCCAGAGGGTCGTCCTCACGATATGGTTCTCGACCACACCTTAACTCTGGTAGCATGGAAGATTTCGGGTCAGCCTGGAGAACCCCCGGAATTTCGGAGGAAGCTGCCCAGTATATCCGCCACTCTTGGGCTCCAGGAACGACCAAGGCATACAAGTCTGCCTGGTTGGTCTGGTGTGGCTGGTGCTTGGACAGGAATTCAGATCCCTTTTCAGCCGATGTGACTTTAGTCATTAATTTTTTAGTGTCTCTAGCCTCCCAAGGGAAAGCATACAGAACAGTGAATACTTATAGATCTGCTATTTCCGCAGAACATATTCAGATTGATGGGAAACCTGTTGGGGAACATCCTTTGGTGTGCCGTCTTTTGAAGGGAGTAAGATTTTCCAATACCCCTGCATCTAGATATACTCTTTTATGGGATGTGAATTTGGTTTTGAATTTATTCAACTCTTGGCTCGATAATGAATTGCTCTCTCTGAAATGTCTTTCAGCAAAGCTAACTATGTTGTTATGCTTAGTTTCTTTGAAACGTGTTTCTGATGTTAGAGCTTTAGATGTATCCTCTGTCCAATTTTCTCATTCTGATGTGTCTTTCAGGGTTCATAGAAGAACTAAGACTAACATTTCTGTGATTCATTACCCGTATTTTCCTTTGCATACTAAAACTCTGTGTTGGTAACTGTTTAAAAGTCTACATTGCTAAAACCGCAGATTTAAGAACGTCCTCCTCTCCCCAGTTAGTTATCTCCTCCTCCAAACCTCATAAACCCATCTCTTCCCCTACCCTTGCTCAATGGGTTAAATGGGTTATGACCCTGGCGGGTACTGACACCAGTTCATTTGGAGCACATTCGGCCAGAGGTGCTATGGCTTCTAAAGCCCTTTGGGCTTGTGCTCGCTTGGAGGACATTCTTAGATCAGCAGATTGGTCTAATGTTTCCACTTTTAGGACTTTTTATTGCAAACCTATATCTTCTGTGGCTGATTCTGTTATTATTATGCTTTAAACAAGCATAATAGGAGCCTCCGTTCTTGTAATAAAATTCAGATTTTCCTAGCTTTAGTGAAGGAAAGTCTAGATTTTATTAAAGACACGGAGGCGAGTATTATCCCACCGCTTTTATTAACCCACCCATTTCTATTTCAGTGCCGGCTCTCCCTGCACCACTCGCTCCAACCTGAAGATTCTCATTCGGTGTCTAAGACCCTTCCTCAGGAAGCCTTTTCTTCTGGCACTTTCTACGATCATCGGTCAATGCTTTCCGGATGTTATGATGACCACCTGAAGCCGATTTCTCTGTCTACCCTGGACTTTGCAAAATACTTTTTTACGTTATTGATGGCTTTTTCCATTATTTTGGTTATTATTCCTTTGTTTCGTCCACCTTGATCTGCTCCTGCAAGAAAAGAGGGCTTGTTGTTCGCAGTTAAGATAGTTATTGGGGTTGGGCGTTATCCATTGGTTACTTGTTATGACTTCATGAATGACATCTATTTTTCTTTGATTCATGGGATATGTAGTTCTGGTTGTCTATGTTATCTTGGCTGCTATTATAAATAAAGCAAGAAAAGGAAGCATAATACTCGCCTCCGTGTCTTTAATAAAATCTAGACTTTCCTTCACTAAAGGTAGGAAAATCTGAATTCTTCATACATCTGGCACTTTGACGCAGGCTGCTTGCGATCGCAAAAATTCTAAGATGCCTCTGGCCGGAAGTTCTTGAAGCACCTATTTTATCTCTATATTTGTGTGCAGTATTTTTTTTTTTTTTTAGCCTTACTGGGGATGAAATTTGAGAGAAGCTTTAGTCAGTACTGCAAGTAAATTTGCATTGAGTACTAACGCACAAGAACTTGGTCACAAAGAAACAGATATTCTGAAGTCTCTACACACTGCACTGCTAGTCGCTTAGCATCACGTTTGAGAAAAAATGTCTAAGATTGTGTTCATGGTAGGGAGGGGGCGCGGTTCCAATGCCAATAAAGCGATGATGAATAGCTATTGCCTCCCTAGGGGCGAACTTCTTTTCATCCAGACTGAAAACATGACATCAGCGCGTTAATGTTCCAGTTCTTTTATGCTCTACAACCTTCCAGGAAGCGGAAGGTTTAAAGCAACATTAGTGTCACAAAACGGTTCTTGAAAACAAAACTTCGGTGTTGTGAAAATAACAATTTAATGCATGCCCTATTTTTCAGTTAATGTACACGGCTACGAAGTTATAGATGTTTTGGCTGTTATAACTCTACATTGTTAATATAGCAGACGTGGTAAAAATGTGTAGCCAGGCCAATGTAAACTTGGATGATTAGCCGCTGTAGTCGGCCGTGGAGTGTCTAAGCCAGTCTGCTGAGTGAAAACAACATCGTGTTTTGAGAGAGATCTCTGCGGGCAGGCTGTGGTGTTTGGGTCAGAAGCTGCTTTGCAGTGCGCCACAGGTGACGGACGGGCTGAGCCTACCTGTCAGAGTGTAAACAAGACTGAGAAGGGACTAGAGGGTAATACAGCAGAAACAGCAGAAGAGAACTGGGATGAAAGGAAACGGGGTTAAGGAGAGTAGAGGGGGGGAGGAGGCTCAGCACAGTATACTGTACACAGTCCGGGGGAAAGGCCCACCTACAATGGGGGAGGCACTTTAAGTTACGGTTCTACTGTAGCACTGTTTTACTATCACCCAATGTAATCGTTCTCAATATATCAACACTAGACCCGTGAGGGTCTCGAAAAGAAAGGCAGTGATTCACTCGTCACAAGGAAGCGCGCAATTCTCTTTGCTAGCTTGCTGACTGAGGTAAAGTGAATGAGACAGAAGAGCAGAGTGGAGACGTGTGAGAGGAGAAGAAAACCACGGGGAAAGTAAAGGAGAAAGCTGAGGGAGGGAGGATGAAGGGGCGAGAAAGGGTGAAGGAAAATGAAAATAGGAGGAGTGCTTAGGGTAGGGGAAGAATGAATGACGGGAAAGGAATGAAACTGGGAGATGAGTGAGACTACCAGTTTTGAAGTGGGTGCTGAGAAAAGTACTTTGGAGAGGAAGGACTGGAGAAAGATAAAGGGTGAGGAAAGTTGCAAAAAGGGCTGAAAAGGATAATGTAGGAAGAACAATCTAGGAATAGGACTATGGGTATGAATGGCTGAGAGAAAGAAGTGTGGCAGTGCTTTAAATGGGCAGGTACTGTCCGGTACTGAGTACCTGCACTTCTTTACGTTGAAGGAGATAACACAGGCACTTCTGCAGTACATTGAACTGGAGAGTACCAGCACTTGTTAGGGGCAAACTGGAACTCTAAATATAGAGTATGTGCACTTCTAGATTTTCCTCAAAAGCACTGAAGTGGAAGAAGAAGCCTAGAGCAGCGGAGGCTAAGGGTGAATTGAAGTGTTATGTGGTGTTGGTATGTGGACAAGAAGAAGGGTGTGTTCTGTTTGGTGAGGGCCAGCTGTGGGGAAGAGGATGGCAGTAGAGATAGTTCTGTATGGCAGGGAATGATGCGATAAAGAAGTGCAGCATGAAGAATGAGTGGAGGACTTTCAGCCACCAGTGGTAGGATTAGAGGGAAACTGGGGCCAAATGTATAAAGAATGGAGTCAGTAAAAGTTGTGGTTAATTGGGCATTGAATTTTTACCAAATCCATTTCGTTTTCGAACTGAGCTGTGTATTAATAGTTAAACTTGCAAAAACAAATCATAGTGGGTTGCAATTCATGAATATTAATAAGGTAGGGCACAAATTACGACCAACTATGATTGGTTACCATCACAGAGATTGTATCTATTTGGGGACAGCAGACTACAACGTCTGTAATTGCTTTTAAATAAAGCATTTTTTTAAACAGCTTGTTTTCCTTAATCAATCAATCAAATATTTGTAGAGCTCAACTTATCACCCGGAGAAGGGGGGGGGGGACGTGGTCTCAAGGCCCTGGAGGTGGACGCAGGTCAGTCGAAGAGGCAGGTCTTGAGGTCCTGCTTGAACTGAGCCAGTGAGGGTGACTGCCTGAGGTGGAGCGGCAGCATGTTCTAGGTCCGCGTGGTGATGTAGGAGAAGGATCTTCTTCCAGCCATGTTCTTCTGGATCCTAGGGATGGTGGCGAGGGCCAGTTGAGCTTAACGGAAAACGAGAAGTGTTTTTTTTTTTAAACAAGTAAAGATTGACTTACTTGTTTTAGGAATAGGAAGTGGCCCATGGGACCTCTGCCTGCTTTAAAAAAGATTTTTGTCAACATTCACAAAAGGAAAGGGTCCCTCTGGAACCCTTTCCCCCTTTGTGAATAGGACTCCACTACATGTTTGTGGTCAGTAACGTGTCAGTGTTATGAAGCTGTATTTTGGTTGCAAAACATTAATACAACTTACTGCAATTCAGTACTTGGAGGAGATGCCCTAAAGACGCCCCTTCCAAATATCAAATCAGTATACAGTTGCAAACCCAAATTGTGATTGCGCAACGTGTTTGAGAATCACAATCTGTATTGGTATCTTACATACCAAAATGCCATTTTGCCATGGTAAACAGCACAATTCTGTGAACTGGACCATTTGAATATGCAAAAATACTTGATACATCTGGCTCTTATTCTGCTAAATTAGAAATGGAAGCAATATGTGACAAGCATGAATAGATGCTAACCACTACAAAGACATACCTGAAAGAACTACATAACACAAGTGGAAATCAACACCATGTAAATATTTCAGATTTAGTGAAGTCTATAATATAGTTAAAACAATTATATCACATTTCCTCATGATTTTGTAAATGTATTCCTATAAAAAGCATACCACCTGAACTGTTTTCTAGATTCTTGTGTGTTTTTTAAGTGTTACTTTTACTCGTTTTAATAGCATGCAATTACTAGACGTCAGAAAACAGACAGGATAGCCAGCATTCAGACGTGCAACTTGTTGGTCACAACAGATATCAGCAGTGAGTGATTAGCTAAGGCATCGGGCCCGGTTCCAGGATTTGGGATCTAGGAGGACCAAGAAAAAGCATGGGTGGACTCTGTTCCTCCCAGCTTGCCCTTGCAGCCGTTCCCAAGATCCGGTAAAGCAGAGCAGGAGGAAGATCCTTCTCCTACCTAGCATCCCGGACATGGAAAACGCTACCCCTCAAGCTCAGGCAGACTGCATCACTGATGCAGTTCAGGAAGGACTTCAAGACTTGACTCTTGGACTTAGCAGCACACCCACAAAACAGCACCTTGAGACCCTATGGGTGATTAGCCACGCTTTACAAATCCATGATTGATTGATTGGGCCATAAAGATGAGTGTGGTTGTCCAGAGACTCACAGATGTCTGAGAGCTGGGTCTAGTCATGCTGCATAGTGTGAGCTGCATACGGTATCTACTGCCGGGTTCTGTCTAATAGTTTAGACTGTATACTGCAAAAGGTTTAAACCTAGGGACTTGCTATGTTCTTCCCACTCCACCTTACCCTTCTTTTCTGTCTCACCTTCCTCTCGCCCGTCTTCACCCTCATTTTCTCTCCACCTTGATACCCAGCCCACCTCTCCCTCTTTTTCCTTCCATTTCACTCTCTTCCTGTCATCCTACTCTTTCTCCACCTTATCCACCTGTTTCCGTGCTCTGCTCTTCTCTTTCACCACTTCACCTTCCTATTTCTCTCAGCTCACTGTCCTCTCTTTCCGCCTTATCCTACTTTCTTTCTCTTCTGACCTCGCCATCCTCTCACTGTGAGCCAAATTACTCTAGCTCCATTTCACCCTTCTATTTCCACTGAATCCTTCTCTCTCCATCTCACCCTTCTCTATCCTACTCGCCAAACTCTTCCCTCCACCCCCCTTTCTCTGTCACTGACCTTCCTATCACTCTTGCTTACCCTCCTCTGTCTTTTCAGCTCGCCCTCCTTCTTGCCCTCTCACCATCCCCAGTTTTTCAAAATCCTCCCTCCTGCCGGAGCCTCTGCCCTATTACCCTTCCATCTCTCTGCTTCACCTTCCCCTCGCTCCACCTCACCCTTCTCTCTCTTCTCAGTTTAGGCCTCTATGGGTAATAGCAGCACTATATTCAGGGCCACTGGAGTTATGCAACATGCAAGGACAAAATTAGGCAACATGTTGATTACATTTTGAAGCATAATGCGAGGTAGTATTACTTTATTATTTTGTCATTTTTACACTTTAACACTATCTGGAAAAAGGTTTTACCTCATTAGTACCGGTTTAAAGGTACAGCAGTAAGCATCTGACCGGTGATGGTAAACCTTTGCGAAGGGCCGTTCACTGAGCAGAAAAACGTGACAGCGAGATGAAAGAACGAGAGAAGTTGATTGGCGAGAACAAATTCCTCAAAATTAAGGAGGTCATTCTGACCGCGGCGGTCGGCGGTCGCCGCCCGCCAAGCGGTTCCCGCCGAAAGACCGCACCGCGGTCAAAAGACCGCGGCGGTCATTCCGGCTTTCCCGCTGGGCCGGCGGGCGACCGCCAGAAGACCGCCGGCCGACCCAGCGGGACAGCCCCTTCAACAATGAAGCTGGCTCGGAATGGAGCCGGCGGAGTTGAAGGGGTGCGACGGGTGCAGTGGCACCCGTCGCGATTTTCACTGTCTGCTAAGCAGACAGTGAAAATCTTTGTGGGGCCCTGTTAGGGGGCCCCTGCACTGCCCATGCCAGTGGCATGGGCAGTGCAGGGGCCCCCAGGGGCCCCACGGCACCCGTTCCCGCCATCCTGGTTCCGGCGGTGGACACCGCCAGAAACAGGCTGGCGGTAAGGGGGTCGGAATCCCCATGGCGGTGCTGCACGCAGCGCCGCCATGGCGGATTCCCTGGACCAGCGGGGAACCGGCGGGAAACCGCCGGCTCCCCTTTTCCGACCACGGCTTTACCGCCGCGGTCAGAATCGCCCAGGAAGCACCGCCAGCCTGTTGGCGGTGCTTCCGCCGCACTCCGCCATGGCGGTCATGGACCGCCAAGGTCAGAATGACCCCCTAAGTGTCTTTTCTTTACGTCTTTTCTAATTATATTAGCGAGCTTTGCCTTGTGCGAGCAACTCGTGAGTCTGAGACTAGGCAGGAGAGTGGCAGCACAAACTACCAGTGCTGCCATAGAATTGTTGCCAGTGCTTTTCGTTGCATAAAAGACTCTTGCTCTGCTCCTTCCAATTTCGTATCAGTGGTGTATTAGTGAAATTTAAGAAGTCTTCATTTAAGAGTCAAAACTTTGCCATTGCCACTGTTTTTTGCCTTTTATAGTGCCATAAACAGGGCTACTGGAATTATGCAATTTTGCAGCTGCAGGGTGTTCCTCATGATTATGGATTTGCCATATTTGTCAAATAATCCATCATTTGCTGCATAATTTGCAGATTTAAAAAAAATATATATTTTTAGCTGAAATGGATCAAAAGTTCCTAAAAACGCAGTATCACGTGTTAATGTGCAGTTGAAGGCCCTTTGCAAAGAACGACTAATCACCTTTGGATTGCCTATTTCAGAATTTTGGTGTTGAACTGGTACTAATGAGGTGCTACTTTTGCCAAGACAGCGTTAAAGTATAAAAAAAATAAAAAAATGAAGTAATACTCTCACAAAATGTGCCATATTACGCACCATAATGTGCATTTCTTTCCATGTAATTTATTTAATCCTGTAGCGTAATTTGGTTTTCTATGGCTGCATATTTCCTGTGCCCCTGGCCATAAATTAGGAATAGTGGCACAGCCAAAAGAAAATAAAACAAACCACTCCTTATATATATATATCCTACTTGTATCCACATTTTCACTTACTTTTCTTGAAACAGCAAAATCCTTCACATTATTTCTCTCAGAATTTGTTTTTCATCTTTTAGTTACTGTGTCACGGGAGCTTGCGGTCTTAATATAGTGGGAGTTGTAATTTTATTTATTTGGCGCTTACTACCCCTGACGAGGCGTTGAAGCAATTTTCAGTGAGTAGCACGCTACTCCGGAACCCAAGAGGAATTAGTGGTGGATTAGTATAGGGAAATATGAGTACAGTACTAGTATTATTATGAGTTAATTTGAGCAGTGGATATGTGAGTTTGTTAGTTGGATTGACTAGAGGAATGGAGGGATAGCGGAGGGAAGAATCCAGAAGTGTTAATTGGGAGTTTATAGTAAAAGGATGAGGCTTGGGATGAGTAAAGGAGAGATGGAGGAGGGAAGAGTCTGTGGAAAGGGGTTAGGGAGAACCTAGTAACAGGAGGCGTTTTGGATGAGTCAAAGGTGAGATAAATGAGGGAGAATTTAGTAGGGTTGTTTGGGAGATCACGGTAATAAACTGAGGTTTGGGGTGAGCTAGATGCGGTAGAGGAGGGAACAGCTTAGGCAGGTTTATTTTGGAGATGAAAGTGGTAAAATGGGTTTGCAATGAGTCAGAGTGGGGGTAAGGATAGATTGATAGAGACATAGGGTGATGTGGAGACAGAGTAAAGCTTACAAGAGAGTACAATTTATATTATTTTTTATTTATTATTTTATATATATATTTTTTTTTTAATTTCTTTTTTTTAAATTTAATTATTTATATTTTGAAATGTATTTAAAGATTTAATTGTATTTCTTTTTCTCTAGTACATTAGGACTAAAGTAATAAATAAATAGATATATAAATACATAGGCCCTCATTACATCCTTGGCGGTCGGTGATAAAGTGGCGGTAATACCGCCAACAAGCGGGCGGTAAAAAAAATGGGATTATGACCACGGCGGAAACCGCCTACACAGACAGCCACTTTAACAAACCGACCGTCACAGCGGTAGCAACAAGCACCACAGCGGTAACCGCCAACAGCCAGACGGAAGACAATGTAACTCCCACTGTATTATAGGAGGCCTATCCACCTCCTTTTCCAGGGCGGTACCAACAACATCAAAAGCACGGTGGAAACAGTACACAGAGGGCAAAGGACTCACCTCTGGATACTCAGAGAACAACCACGCCGCCATGGAGCCTGAACTGCAGGTGTTCCCCATGCTGGTCTACCTCCTCCTACACCAGGAATACCAACGTCGGCGACGACGACCATGGTGAGTACTGCCGCCTAGCACACAGGGGAGGGGGGAGGAAAAAGAGAGTGACACACACACGCAACACCCCCAACACCATACACACAAACAGATGCAACAACATTATACCCTGTACCCCTCAGGAATTATAAAAGGACAAAAGGAAGTGATTGAAGTGAGTGTAATAAGATAAAACACTAGAAATACGTCCTCAAAAATCAAAACAGTATTTACATACATACAAATGGAGGGACACTGCCCAGTCCATAATGTCCGTGGGCCACAGGGCCACATCACATAGGCCAAGGCCCCACCTTACTCCTGCATCAACACGGAAAGAACACTGCTGGGGCATCAGGTCGAAAATACACAGGCACCTCAGGGGGACGGGGATTGGTGGGTCACCTCAGCCGGAAGATGGCACAACACCACTTGTCCTGTGCTCGGTCCTGGGGAGTGCAAAGCCACAGTCCCTCTAGGGGGTGGTTTGCCCACCGCTTGGTCCTGGGGAGTGCAAGGCCACAGTCTCTTTAGTGGGTGGTTTGCCCACTGCTTGGTCCTGGGGAGTGCAAAGCCACAGTCTCTCTAGTGGGTGGTTTGCCCACTGCTTGGTCCGGGGGAGTGCAAGGCCACAGTGTCCCTATTGGGTGGTTTGCCCACTGCTTGGTCCTGGGGAGTTCAAGGCCACAGTCTCTTAAGTGGATGGCTTCTCCACTGGTTTAGAGGGGGCTTTGTGCCCAGTGTGCTTCATCCTGGCAAGGAGGAGGTGAGTGGATGCCTTCTTCCACTGGTTCTGGAGGGGGCTTTGTGCCTAGTGTGCTTCATCCTGGCAAGAATGCGGTGAGTGGATGCCTTCTTCCACTGGTTCTGGAGGGGGCTTTGTGCCCAGTGTGCTTCATCCTGGCAAGGATGCGGTGAGTGGATGCCTTCTTCCACTGGAGGGGGTTTTGTGCCCTGTGATGCAGGTCTTGGGGAGTGCAAGGTCACAGTCACTCACTTAGGTTTCAGACCCACACGATTTGTAGTGGGCAGGATGCATTACAGTCCACAGAGGCAGGACTACACACTGCCTGCCGGCAGCGACGGCTGCTCAGTGGTGGCAGTGCCGGTGCTGCCAGTGGTGGGGGGAGGCTCCAGCCCTTCCCCTGCAGCCTCGGACGGCTTCCCACTGGGGCTGCTGGCAGTGGTGCTGGTGGTGGTGCAGGTGGCGGTGCTGGTGGCGGTACAGTCAGTGGTGGGGTGAGGCTCCAGCCCTTCCCCTGCAGCCTCGGATGGCTTCCCACTGGGGCTGATGCTGCTGGCAATGGTGCTGGTGGCGGTGCAGGTGGTGGTGCTGGTGGCAGTGCTGGTGGCAATGCAGGCAGTGGTGGGGTGAGGCTCCAGCCCTTCCCCTGCAGCCTCGGACAGCTGCCCACTGGGGCTGCTGCTGCAGGCAGTGGTGCTGGTGGCGGTGCATGCAGTGGTGGGGTGAGGCTCCAGCCCTTCCCCTGCAGCCTCAGATGGCTTCCCACTGGGGCTGCTGCTGGCATTGGTGCTGGTGGCAGTGCAGATGGCGGTGCAGGTGGTGGTGCAGGTGGCGGTGCTGGTGTCGGTGCTGCCAGTGGTGGGAGGAGGCTCCAGCCCTTCCCCTGCAGCCTTGGACAGCTGCCCACTGGGGCTGCTGCTGCTGGCAGTGGTGCTGGTGGCAGTGCAGGCAGTGGTGGGGGAAGGCTCCAGCCCTTCCCCTGCAGCCTCAGACGGCTGAAGCACCATGGTGGGTGTTGGGGGCTCAGATTCAGTCCCAGCACCATGCCTCCTGTCCTTCCTGCCCGCAGGGGCAGGCCCGTTGCCCTTGCTGTCTAGTGGTGCCTCCTTGCAATTGCCGTCTGGTGTTGCCTCCTTGCCCTCTGGTGGTGCCTCCTTGCCCTTGCCAGCTGGTGTTGCCTCCTTGTCCTTGCCCTTGTAAGCTGGTGGTACCTCCTTGCCAGCTGGTGGTACATCCTTGCCCTTCCCCTTGGCAGCTGGTGGTACATCCTTGCCCTTCCCCTTGGCAGATGGTGCAGGCACACTGCCAGTGCTGATGGGTGTTTCCTTGGAGCCTCTCACATCTGCAGTAGCTGCCGAAACTACTGTGGCCGTGGACTGGGTGGCTGAGGTTCTAGCCTGGGTTCTGCCCACCCTGGCCTGACACGAAGGATGGGGGGGAAGGGTAGGGAAGAGGTCAAAGGCGTAGAGGAAAAGCTTCTTAGGAACACTGGCCACAAGGTCCCTATTGGGTGGTTTGCCCACTGCTTGGTCCTGGGGAGTGCAAGGCCACAGTCTCTCAAGTGGATGGTTTCTCCACTGGTTCTGGAGGGGGCTTTGTGCCCAGTGTGCTTCATCCTGGCAAGGAGGAGGTGAGGGGATGCCTTCTTCCACTGGTTCTGGAGGGGGCTTTGTGCCCAGTGTGCTTCATCCTGGCAAGGATGCAGTGAGTGGATGCCTTCTTCCACTGGAGGGGGTTTTGTGCCCTGTGATGCAGGTCTTGGGGAGTGCAAGGTCACAGTCACTCCCTTGGGTTTCAGACCCACACGATTTGCAGTGGGCAGGATACATTACAGTCCACAGAGGCAGGACTACACACTGCCTGCCGGCAGCGACGGCTGCTCAGTGGTGGCAGTGCCGGTGTTGCCAGTGGTGGGGGGAGGCTCCAGCCCTTCCCCTGGGGCCTCGGACGGCTTCCCACTGGGGCTGCTGCTGCTGGCAGTGGTGCTGGTGGCGGTGCAGGTTGCCGGGCTGGTGGCGGTGCAGGCAGTGGTGGGGTGAGGCTCCAGCCCTTCCCCTGCAGCCTCGGATGGCTTCCCACTGGGGCTGCTGCTGCTGGCAGTGGTGCTGGTGGCGGTGCAGGTGGTGGTGCTGGTGGCAATGCAGGCAGTGGTGGGGTGAGGCGCCAGCCCTTCCCCTGCAGCCTCGGACGGCTTTCCACTGAGGCTGCTGCTGCAGGCAGTGGTGCTGGTGGCGGTGCATGCAGTGGTGGGGTGAGGCTCCAGCCCTTCCCCTGCAGCCTCACATGGCTTCCCACTGAGGCTGCTGCTGGCAGTGGTGCTGGCGGCAGTGGAGATGGCTGTGTAGGTGGCGGTGCTGGTGTCGGTGCTGCCAGTGGTGGGAGGAGGCTCCAGCCCTTCTGCTGCAGCCTCAGACGGCTGCCCACTGGGGCTGCTGCTGCTGGCAGTGGTGCTGGTGGCAGTGCAGGCAGTGGTGGGGGAAGGCTCCAGCCCTTCCCCTGCAGCCTTGGATGGCTGAAGCACCATGGTGGGTGTTGGGGGCTCAGATTCAGTCCCAGCACCAGGCCTCCTGTCCTTCCTGCCCACACGGGCAGGCCCCTTGCCCTTGCCGTCTGGTGGTGCCTCCTTGCCCTTGCCATCTGGTGTTGCTTCCTTGCCGTCTGGTGGTGCCTCCTTACCAGCTGGTGGTGCCTCCTTGTCCTTGCCCTTGTAAGCAGGTGGTACCTCCTTGCCAGCTGGTGGTACATCCTTGCCCTTCCCCTTGGCAGCTGGTGGTGCATCCTTGCCCTTCCCCTTGGCAGCTGGTGCAGGCACGCTGACAGTGCTGATGGGTGTTTCCTTGGAGCCTCTCACATCTGCAGTAGCTGCCAAAACTACTGTGGCCGTGGACTGGGTGGCTGAGGTTCTAGCCTGGGTTCTGCCCACCCTGGCCTGACACGAGGGACGGGGGGGGAGGGGAGGGAAGAGGTCAATGGCGGAGAGGAAAAGCTTCTTAGGGACACTGGGGCGGGAAGAGAGTGAAGGTTTGGGAATGGAGGAAGAGGGAGTGGTTGTAGAAGGTGTCTGCTGTGTTTGGGAGCAGGTGCATGGGCTGGATGCTGTTGTGAGGTGGATGGATGTTGGGTGTCTGAGTGCTTGCATTTGTGTACCTTAGGAGGGGGGCACAGACACAGTGGGAGAGAACACAGGGGACGTGTGCATGGATTAGGGGGTGGTGACTGCCAGTGAGGGGCGTGTAGAGATAGGCGTGATGGTGATGGAGGCAGTGGATGTAGATGTACTGCATGCAGGTGTGAGTGGAGACGCTACTGGGAGGGAGGTGGACGAGGAGGAGGAGGGGGACACAGTGGAGGCAGTGGAAGTTGGTATGTCTGCATCTGGATACTGTTTGTGTGAGTGTCTGTGGGATGATGTGTGGTGCTTGTGTTTGCCTGAGCCACTCCTGTGTGTTGTCTTGGGTGCATGCTGGTCTGCTTGAGATAGGTTGGGGTTCAGGGGAATAGGTCTGGGCAGAGGAAGTTGGAGGGGGAGACTAGAGACAGGAACAATTGCTGCCATCAGGGAGGAGGCCAGAGCCTGGAATGATCTCTGTTGGACCGCCATGCCAGAGAGAATGCCCTCCAGGAATGCATTTGTTTGTTGCAAATGCCCTGCCAGCCCCTGGATGGCATTCACTATGGTTGACTGCCCAACAGAGATGGGAGGAGGTCAATAGCCTCCTCACTGAGGGCAGCAGGGCTAACTGGTGCAGGGCCTGAGGTGCCTGGGGCGATGGAGATGCCCACCCTCCTGGGTGAGCGGGCACGGGAAACTAGCTGAGGGGCTGCTGGGAGGGTGGTGCTGGTACAGGGGGTGGCAGCTGTACCTGTAGTTGGGATGGGCGCTGAGGTGTCCGCCACCATAGGGAGCTTCCATCGGAAGAGGTATCACTTTCAGAACTGTCCCCTCCTGTCTCCGCTGTGGTGCACCCCTTGCCCTCCGTCCCACTGGTGCTCTCACCTTTGGTGGATTCGGCCTCATGGGCCCTGTGGGATGCAGCTCTCTCCGTCACCGGTGCCTCTGCTCATCCGCCAGATGATGCTAATGCACATAAGGACAGGGTGACAAAACAAAAAGGGGGGGGAGAGACAGAGGATACACTTGGTCAATGGCAGCAACAACACCACCGTTGGCGTACACAACACACAGGGAACAGCCCTATTTACTAGGCAATGCACTACCAGTCACAATGCTAGTCACCAAGCCATGGACAGTAATATCTAACGCCAATTGCAGCATACCTGAGACCCTCAGAGCCCTGCCCAGTAGTGGATGCCCAATAGCTTGGTTGGAGGTGGAGTTCATCGGCCCCTGCCCAACATGGAACCTACCCTGCAATGTCCGGCCTGGCCTAGGGGCACCAACAGGCCCACATCCCCCACCCGGAGACCATCCCACCACGCGCAAGTAGTTTATTGGGAAACTTTACTCACCCCCTTGTGGCTGCTGTGATGCCCTCAAGCGCCCATCCAGCTCCGGATAGGCCACCGCCAGTATGCAGAACATCGGGGGGTCAGGGTTCGACGGGCTGGGCCTGCGCTGTCTTCCGTGCTCAGCTGGGCCTCCGCCATCTTCCATGCCCAGCGTCTCAGGTCCTCCCACTGTTTGCGACAGTGGGTGCTCCACCTGCCGTAGACCCCCAGGGTCCGCACATCCTTGGGGATGGCATGCCATATGCCCTTTTTCTGATGGCCGCTGACCTGCAGAGGAAATACACATAGAAAAAGGGTATGTCATACCGTCCAGCCTGTTACACTGATGGCCCACCATATCCCTCCCATCCCCTTACGCACATACATTGCCCACCATACATGCAGCATGCTGCCCAGGACCCCTCAACCACCCCCCACCTTACATGAGGCCCTCACATACAGCACTCCATGCATTCATGCCCCATGCATCGTGCTCACAGTGTACTCACATGTTGGTCTTGAGGGCCATACAGCATTCGGTACTGGGGTAGGACCCCATCCACCAGTATCTCCAACCCCGCAGCGGTGAAGGCAGGGGCCCTTTCCCCAGTGACACGAGCCATGGTCAGTTCAAGACACAGGTCACAGCAGCACTTGCAGTGTAAGTCCTCTCCTGTTAAAGGTCAGATAGCAAGTGAGTGAACAGACAGAAAATGGTGGTCACGTCCGCGGCTGTGCGTACCGTCACGGCCGGCGTACATCACCATTGGCTACTGTAACCCATAGGGCCCAATGACATCCAATGAGGAGTTGTACAGCGGTACTCGGCCGCTTCCCGCAATGGCGCAAAAGGTCAGTGGCATTACCTCATTTCCACATGTCCATCCACAGAGGACAGGGGGGTGCCATTTCAGGGGGGGCAGGCCATGCCACCTAACTGCGTCACAGCACACATAGGCACCATTTGGGCCTATACATCAACATACTGTTCCGGTCACAACATGCAATGCACTGTACATTTTGGAAATGTTGAATACTGACCAGATGCTTATCGTTTCGCCCCCTAGATTACAACCGCTGCAGATGAATAGGAGATGGAGACATCCCCCATGTACAGGCCCCTGGTGGACTTGGCAACAATGGAGGACATGCACATTATACTCACCTACTGACTTGACAGGGCCACTATCCAAGAGCTGTGTGCACAATTGGAGCCAGACCTGATCTCTGCTATCCGTCACCCCAGTGGGATCCCCACTCTTGTGCAAGTAGTATCTGTGCTCCATTTCTTAGCAACTGGTTCCTTCCAAGTGACAGTGGGCCTGGCAGCAGGAATGTCTCAGCCAATGTTCTCAATAGTGCTGACCAGAGTATTGTCTGCCCTGATGAAACACATGTGCAGCTACATTGTTTTCCCCCAGGTGGAGGATTTGGCCACATTGATAGCTGACTTCTATGCAGTGGGGCATATCCCCAACATTATTGGGGCAATAGATGGTACACATATTGCCTTAGTCCCCACCCCGGAGAAAGGAACAGGTGTTTAGAAATCGAAGAGCTTTCACTCGATGAATGTGCTGATAGTGTGCCTGGCGGACCAGTACATCTCCCATGTGAATGCAAAGTATCCTGGGGCTGTGCATGATGAGTTTATCCTGAGGAATAGCAGCATCCCATATGTGATGGCTCAACTCCAGAGGCACAGGGTGTGGCTAATAGGTGATCCCTGGTCCCCATCCTGTGTATGTTGGTATATGGGTGTGGGGTTGGCCCTAAGGGTGAGTGTCTGGCTAACAAGTATCCCTAAATATTTGCAGGTGACTCTGGTTACTCCAACCTCTCATGGCTACTGACCCCAGTGAGAAATCCCATGACAAGGGCATAGGAACGTTACGATGAGGCACATGGGCGAACAAGAAGAATTATAGAGCAAACCTTTCGCATCCTGAAGGCCAGGTTCTAACAGGTGGTTCCCTGTGCTACTCACCCAAGAAGGTGTGCCAGGTCATCGTGGCATGTTGCATGTTGCACAACCTTGCCTTACGTCGCCAGGTGCCTTTTCTGCTGGAGATGGGCGTGTGGCAGCGGTGGAGCCTGTGGACAGTGACGAAGATGAGGCAGAGGATGAGGATGTGGACAATAGAACAGCAATCATTCGACAGTACTTCCAGTGACACACAGGTAAGACACTGTAACTTCACCTTCCATTGCATTTTTGTATTGTAAATGTTACTTGGCAGGCTGATATTCACACTACTATGGTCACTTACTGTACCCTTTGACATGTCTATTTACAGATATCTGTGCCCCCCTCTGGCTCCTGTTGTATTGACTGCAGCAAACTACAGGTCATACCTATGTATACATTACTGTACTGTTGAATTGCAATGTCTACAGATTGTTAAAAGAATACATATTTCAATCTCTTGACAGACTCAATACATGTAATTCTAACAATTATGTTTATTCATGTGCTAATAAGTGGATGGGGTATTGCTAAAGGCTGGGGTGGTGGTGGAGGAGAGTCCAGGTAACAGTTCCAGTCTATTTGTATCACAGATGCATTGTCCAAGGGGGCATAGGAAGTGGAGCAATGGCAGTTCAAGGTGGACAGGGTGACAGAGTGGGACACAAGGGTGACAATCAGGAGAGTCTTCTTTCCTGGCGGGGGTTTTGGCAATGTTCTCTGGCTGGATTGCAGGGACCGTTTGCAGGGTGGTTCTCCTTCGGCAGGGGATGGGGTGCTGGTGGCCTGTTGTTCGTGTGGCAGGGCCTCCTGTCCACTAGCGTCAGCGGAGTTGGAGGGCTGTTCAGTTTGGCTAGTGTCAGGGGCCCATTGGTGTGCCACTGCCTCCCTCATGGTGTTGGTCATGTCTGCCAGCACCCCTGCAATGGTGACCAGGGTGGTGTGGATGTCCCTCAGGTCTTCCCTGATCCCCAGGTACTGTCCCTCCTGCAGCCTCTGGGTCTCCTGCAACTTGGCCAGTATCTGGCCCATCGTCTCCTGGGAATGGTGGTATGCTCCCAGGATATTGGTGAGTGCCTGTTGGAGAGTCGGTTCCCTGGGCCTGTCCGCCCCCGTCGCACAGCAGTCCTCCCAGCTTCCCTGTTGTCCTGTGCCTCTGTCCCCTGAACTGTGTGCCCACTGCCACTGAACCCAGGTCCCTGATTGTTCTGTGTTTGTGGTGTGCCATGGGGTCCCTGTAGTGGTGGACACACTGCTGATTGACGTGTCCTGGGGACAGAGGTATGGGCCCGCTGGGTGGGTGCCATAGTGGTGTTTCCTGAGGGGGAGGCTCTGTGGTGGTATGGGACTGTGCCTGGGTAACCGACTGTCCGGAGGTCCCTGATGGGCCAGGTTGGTCTTCCTGATCCAGGCGAGCAGAGCTGCTGTCATCACTGGGGGTCTCTTTGGGGGGGGGCTGGATGTTGCTGGCACCTCCTCTCTGGTGACATTGTGTGTGAGACCAGCGGGGATGTAAATGCAGTGTTATTGTTTCTGCGTGTGACACCTTGTGCATGGATGTGTTGCCCTGTAAGGTTGTAATTGCCCTGGCAGCTTAGGCTTGTGTGAGTGTTGATTTGGTTGGCTAGGTGATTGTCTCAAGTGTGCATTCTTTGGTGACGTGTGTCCATGCAGGTCTGTGAGTGGTGCCCATGCATTGGTGTTGCATGCAGGGCTTGATAGTGGGAGGGAAGGGTTGTGATAGTGGGGTGTATCCGAGGTGGTGGAGTGATGGGAGTGAGGGTGAGGGTGGGGGTATGTGATGGCATGCAAGTTGGGGGTGATAGTAATAGAGATTTGACTTACCAGAGTCTACCTGCTACTCCTGCCAGGCCCTCAGGATGCATGATTGCCAAGACTTGCTCCTCCCATGTTGATAGTTGTGGAGGAGGAGGTGGGGGTCCACCGCCAGTCTTCTGTACTGCTATCTGGTGTCTTGCAACCAAGGAACGCACCTTCCCCTGTAGGTCCTTCCACCTCTTCCTGATGTCATCCCTTGTACTGGGGTGCTGTCCCACGGCGTTGACCCTGTCCACGATTCTCCGCCATAACTCCATCTTCCTAGCGATGGATGTCTTCTGTAGCTGTGATCCGAATAGCTGTGGCTCTACCCGGATGATTTCCTCCACCATGACCCTTAGCTTCTCCTCTGAGAACTTGGGGTGCCTTTGTGGTGCAATGGGTGTCGTGTGAGTGGTGTGTGTGAGGGAGTGTGGAGTGATGTGTTGGAGTGTGTGCTGTGAGATGCGTGGATGGTGCATGGGTGATGGTGTTCTGTGGCTCTGGTTGTGTGGGTGCTGTTGCTGTATCTCTCTCTAGTGGCAATTTTTATTAGTGCTAAAAGGATGTGGGTAAGGTGTTTTATAGTGGTGTGGGTGTGTAGGTGTGGTGTGTGTATGGGTGTCAGGTGTGTGTTATTCAAATTGTCCAATGTGGTGTTGTTTTGTATGTGTGTGTGTATTTTGAGCGTCGAGGTATGTACCGCCAATGGTTTACCGCGCTTGAATGTCCACGACGGTGATTTGTGGGTCATAATGCTGTGGGTGTAGTTCTGTTGGCGTAACGGTGTGGGTTTTGCTACCACCATTTTCTCACTGATCTTTGGGCTGGCAGACTTGTGTGTGTGTCTGTATAGTGACGGATTTCTATGTGTGTGTCATAATAAGGGTAGCAATAAACCGCTGCGGTGGCGGTATGTTGGCGGCAGTCAGCATGGTGGTAAGCGGGACTTACCACCAATGTCATAATGAGGGCCATAGTAAGGGAATATATGTGCAAGGAATTTAATAATGGGTAAAATAATATGAGAAGAAAAGTAGTATAGTATAAACACAGACCTTCAAGATTTGTAATATATGAAGTTAATTAATAAGTGTACTTTTCTAACATTCATTTATCTTTCCTCAATTTTTGAATAGCAAAATACTTGCTGTTAAATAGTTAACATAACATTTGCTCATTGTGATATAAAAAAGAAAGCAGGGGTCCATAAATATCTAATATAACTACTTATCTAGGAGCTATGCAATGACCTATTAACATGTTAACCATAGAACACTATACACATATATATGTATATACAGACACGTATATATACACACATGCACACACACACATACACATACACATATATATATTTAAACGTGAGTAAATATACATTTGTTAAACAGTCTTAAAGAGTATGTGTATAATTTATTAATATGAAATAGTAACAATACATATTTCTTAAAGAACGATAGATATCTAGAATTTACACATAATCAGATTATACATATTTATCAACACAGGCATTTGCAGTCCATTGCTGTTTGAATATGGTGGTTATGAAGGAAAGAGCCAACTCTTGAGTAGTCTTCTGAAGGCAAGATATTTATCCGTGGATCTTATATTTGGGGGTAATGCAATCCATAGTTTGGCTGCTTTAACAGAGAAGAATGTACCACCTATTGTCTTTTTCTTGTACGGTGGTATTTTAAGGCGGGTGGCAATCTTGAGCTGAGGTTTTTTTGTTGAATGTATTTGGTTATTTTGTTTTTGATGAAAAGTGGTCCAGTTCCATGAGCTATGTGGGTGATAAAAAGCAGCTTGAAGGTGGATCTTCTGGCAATAGGTAACCAGTATAGTGCTCTCAGGCAGGAGAGATGTGGGCTTGTGGCTTTACATGTAATAGTAGACTGGCAGCTGAGTTCTGAATACATTGTTATTTTTTCATATTAGATAGAGATAATCCATGGTAGAGGCCATTGGCATAATCCAGTTTAGCTAGTACAAGAGAGATAGTAGCCTGCACTGTGTGTGGAAATCCAAGGTGGGGGAAGATGCGTCGCACAATCTTCAAGGTGAAGAAGCTTGATTGTGTTAATTTGTCCATTTGGGCATTCGTTGTTAACTTGGAATCCATGGTAATTCCAAGGTTTTCAACTTCCTTGGATACCTGAGGAGGTAGTCCGAGATCATCAGGCCAGGTGCACAGTAGGTCATAATTTTTCCAGTCGCTACATGTGAGTATTTCAGTTTTGGAACCATTCAGTTTGAGATGGCCCCAAGTCATCCACTGATCAATGGCTCTGAGACAACTGAAGATTTGTGAGTTTTCAATGTCTTTGGGGCATTCCAATTTAAGTAGTATTTGTGTGTCATCTGCATAGTTGCAGCATGTGTGTTGAAAATCATTGATCAATTCTGGTAATGACATCATGTAGATGTTGAAAAGCATAGGTAAGTTGATTGATCCTTGGGGGACCCCTACTTTTGTGAGTTAGGGTTTGGATGAGAAGGGGGGAGAAAAGATAATATTCATTCTGTTTTGAAGGCAGGATGTAATCCAGTCAAGAGCAGTCCTTCTATGCCGGCTTTGTGGAGTCTTTGAATTAGGGTGTCATGGTCAACAGTATCAAAGGCAGCTGAGAGGTCCAAGAGAAGTAGTGCAGCAACTCCATTGCGGTCAACTGTGTTTTTAAGATCATCCCAGATTGCTATGAGTGCCGATTTAGTGCCTCTTCCTAGGTGGAATCCAGTTTGGTAGTCTGAAAGTATGGAATTATCTTCAATGAATTGTGACATCTGGGAGAATACTGCTCTTTCTATCAGTTTGCCCAGGAAAGGTCCATTTGTGATTGGTCTGTAGTTGTTGGGGTCCTGTGGGCCTAGGTTTGCTTCCTTTAATAACGGACATATGTATACCTTTTTCAGGTCTTCAGGAAAGGTTCCTGTTGTTAAAGAGTTGTTGATGATTCTTCTTACAGGTGTGGCAGCAGAAATAGATAAAAGAATGTTCTTGAAGATGTGTGATGGACAAGGGTCAGAAAGGCAACTACAAGGCCTGCTTGTTTTGACCAAATCCACAAATGTACCTTTTGATATTTGTTTAAAGGTGTGCAGAGGCTGGGTTGGTATACTCTTGGAGGGAATTTTAGGAAAGGGGTTGGTGCTTCTGTTTTAAATAGGAGTCCAATGTGTCTGCCTTGATTGTGTAATGAGTTGTCAGTTTGTTTGTGAAAGCTTGAGTAGTGGGATGACTTTCTTCCATGCATTTAGGTTTTTGAAATTCATTGAGAATTTTATAAAATTCTTTAGTTGCAGATTTAGCATTTACAAGTCTGTCTGAGTAATACCTTTTTTTTTAGCTTTTTTGATTGATGATTTGTATATTCTGTTAAGTTTGTGTAGCTGAAGTTTGTCTTGAATGTTTTGAGCCAGGTCCATTGCAAGCTTCTGTTTTGTTGCCTTATCTTTCTAAGTTCTGTGTTTCTCCAAGGTGTTTCTTTTCTTTTGTACTGTTTAGTTTTTCTGAGTGGTATTAGGATGTCAAAAATTTCCTGTAACCACTCATAAAGTTTTGGAGCAGAAATAATTGTGTCTAGATGTGTGTTGGCTGTAAGTTGTGTTTCTAAGTCTTAAAAACTGACTTTGCTCCATGGTCGATAGATGCATGTATGTAAATTGCTATAGGGTTTGTTGATTTGTGGTGTTTTATGTTGGAAAGTTATCAAATGGTGGTCTGACCATGTGATTGGCGTGATGCTTTGAACGGCAACTAGTTCAGGCTTCTCAAAAATGACATATACGATGTCTCCAGCGATGTGTGTGGAACTGTGTACAATATGATGTAGGCTCAATGTGACTAGGCCAGTGGTGATAGATTTTGGATGAGGCATATTGGGTTTATCAAACCAAATGTTTAGGTCCCCAAGAATGCATAGGTTTGAGTATTATTTTATAAGGTTTGAGACTGTATGTAGAAAAGTGTCTGAGAATGTTGAGTTGTTAGGTGGAGGTCTGTAAAGAAGGAGAAAGTTACAGGATGAAGTTGGAGTAGGTTTGCATCTGGGGAGGAGGGCCTCACAACCTTGTATGGAAATGTTGTCTGTCTTACTGAGATTTATTGTTTGAATATAAAAGCTAGTCCACCTCCTCGCTTGCCTGTGGTTTGTGGGATGGTTTGATAGCCTGGAGGAACGGCTTCATGCAACACTGGAGCCATGTCATCTATCAACCATGATTCCGTTACGAATAGTAAGCCAGGTTGTATGTCTGTGAGCAGGTCGTAGATGTGATGCTTGTTTTGTTAGAGTGATCGAGCATTTATGAGCAGGCAGTTTAGAAAATGTTTGTGTTTGTTTGTTTGTTTGTGGTGGTGTTGTTTTGTTTTGGAGAAGGGTGAGCAGTATATTTTGAGCTTGTAGCAGGTGTGTTGTTAGTTGTGATATCTGTGTGAGGGTGACTATAGTCCTGCTTTTCAAAATAGTGTTCCTCTTCCAACAGGCTTAGGAGTGTGTCAATTACTCTTACTATTTAGACTTACACAGTAATAGCAATCACTCCCTGGCTTTGATAGCGAGGCTGCAGCTCTTTGTTATTTTTTTCATTAAGGAAAAGAACATATGATTGTTTTCTTCATGTGAATGGGCTTTGGGTGGCCACGGGGTTATTTTTGGAGGGCCTGGTCCACCTGTCCCATCCTCTAGAACCGGGCCTATACAGCATTAAGGCCCTCATTATGGCATTGGCAGTAAGTGCCGCTTATGCTGACTGCCGCCAACATACCGCGATTGTGGCGGTATACCGCTACAGGTACTATGACCCATACATAGTAATCCGCCACTATACAGACACACACAAAAGTCCGCCTGACCAAAGGTCAGTGATAAACTGGCGGTACCAAAACCCACACTGTTACGCCAACAGAAATACGCCCACAGCATCATGACCCACGAATCACCGCGGCAGACATTCAACCGCGGTAAACCATTGGTGGTACGCTCTGCTGCGCTCAAAATACACACACACTAACAAAACAACACCTAATTGGACAATTCAAATAACACACACCTGACACACATACACACACCACACCCACACCCCTATAAAACGCACCCCCCACTACCCACAACCCTCTACGACTCCAAAGAAATCTACAACAGAGAGAGAGAGAGAGAGAGAGAGAGACACCAAGAGCACCCACAAAACCAGATCCACAGAACACCATCACCAGTACACCATCCACGCACCTCACAGCACACACCCCAACACATCACCCCACACTCCCTCACACACACCACTCACACTACACCCATGGCACCACAAAGACATCCCAGGTTCTCTGAGGAGGAGCTAAGGGTCATGGTGGAGGAAATCATCCGGGTAGAGCCACAGCTATTCGGATCACAGGTGCAGCAGACATCTATTGCAAGGAAGATGGAGCTATGGCGGAGAGTCGTGGACAGGGTCAACGCCATGGGACAGCACCCCAGAACAAGGGATGACATCAGGAAGAGGTGGAACGACCTACAGGGGAAGGTGCGTTCCGTGGTAGCAAGACACCAGATAGCTGTACAGAGGACTGGCAGTGGACCCCCACCTCCTCCCCCACAACTAACAACATGGGTGGAGCAAGTCTTGGCGATCATGCATCCTGAGGGCCTAGCAGGAGTACCAGGAGGACTGGACTCTGGTAAGTCAAATCTCTATTACTATCACCCCCCTACCTGCATGCCATCACATACCCCCACCCCTGTCCTCCCCCTCATCACTCCACCATCTCACATATACCCCACCATCAGAACCCATCCATCCCAATACCAATCCCTGCATGCAACACCAGTGCATGAACACCCATCACAGACCTGCATGGTCACCCATCACCACAGCATGCACACTAGTGACAATCACTTCGCCAACCAAATCACAACTCACACGAGCCAAAGCTGCCTTGCCAATAACAACCATAGAGGAAAACATAACCATGCACAAGATGACACACACAGAAACAATAACACTGCATTTACATCCCCACAGGACCCCCACACAACGTCACCGGAGAGGAGGTGCCAGCAACATCCAGTCCCTCCCAGAAGAGGCCCACAGGGATGACCGCAGCTCTGCTCGCCTGGATCAGGATGACCAACTTGGCCCATCATGGACCTCCGGACAGTCGGTTACCCAGGCACAGTCCCATACCACCAAAGAGCCTCCCCCTCAGGAAACACCAGCACAGCACCCACCCAGCGGGCCCATCCCTCTGTCCCCAGGACACGTCAATCAGCAGTGTGTCTACCACTACAGGGACCCCAGACAACCCCACAAACACAGGACGATCAGGGACCTGGGGTCAGTTGCAATGGGCACAGGATTCAGGGGACAGAGGCACAGGACAACAGGGAAGCTGGGAGGACTACTGTGCGACAGGGGGAGGACAGGCCCAGGGAATCGACTCTCCAAGAGGCACTCACCAACATCCTGGGAGCATACCACCATTTCTAGGAGACCATGGGCCAGATACTGGCCAACCTGCAGGAGACCCAGCAGCTGCATGAGGGACAGTACCTGGGGATCAGTGAGGACCTGACGGACATCCACACCACCCTGGTCACCATTGCAGGGGTGCTGGCTGACATGGCCAACACTGTGAGGGAGGCAGTGGTACACCAATGGGCCCCTGACACTAGCCACACCAAAGAACAGCCCACCACCTCCGCCAACGCTAGTGGACAGGAGGCCCCGCCACAGGAACAACAGGCCACCGGTACCCCACCCCCTGCAGGAGAACCACCACGCGAAAGGTCCCTGCGATCCAGGTAGAAGCCAGAGAACACTGCCAAGACCCCCGCCAGGAAATAGGACTGTCTTGATTGTCACCTTTGTGTCCCACCCTGTCACCCTGTCCACCTTTAACTGACATTGCTCCACTTCCTATGCCCCCTTGGACAATGCATCTGTGATACCAATAGACTAGACTCTATCCTGGACAGTTCTCCACCATCAACCCAGCCCATTGCATATCCCCATTTTCTTCTCAGCACTGAAATAAACACCCTTGGAACTATTACAAGTATGGAGTCTGTCAATTGATTGAAATGTGTATTAGTTTAACAAGCTGTAAACATTGCAATTCAAATGTACTGAAATATTAACATAGGTATGACCTGTAATGGACAGCAGTAAACACACCAGGAGCATGAGTGGGGCACAGATATCTGAAAATAGAGATGCCAAAGGGTACAGTAAGTGGCCATAGAAATAGGGAAATCAGGATGCCATGTTCAATGTCCAAAACAAAACTGCAATGGAAGGTGAAGTTACAGTGACTTACCTGTGTGTCACTGGAAGTACTGTTGAATTATTGTAGTTCCGTTGTCCACATCCTCTTCCTCTGCCTCCTCTTCGTCACTGTCCACAGGCTCCACCGCTGCTACACGACCATCCCCAAGCTCATCCTCCTGCAGAAAAGGCACCTGGCGTCTCAAGGCCTGGTTGTGCAACATGCAGCATGCAACGATGATCTGGTACACTATCTTGGGTGAGTAGTACAGGGATCCACCTGTCAGATGGAGGCACCGGAATCTGGCCTTCAGGAGGCCAAAGGTGCGATCAATGATCCTCCTTGTTCGCACATGTGCCTCATTGTAACGTTCCTCTGCCCTTATCCTGGCATTCCTCACTGGGGTCAGTAGCCATGAAAGGTTGGGGTAACCAGAGTCACCTGTAAATATCGAGGGATACCTGTTAGCCACACACTCACCCTTAGGGCCAACACCACTCACATATACCTACATCAACTGGGTGGGGACCATGGGCTCACCTGTTAGCCACACCCGGTGCCTCTGGAGTTCAAATATCACATATGGGATGCTGCTATTCCTCAAGATAAAGGCATCATGCACAGAGCCAGGATATTTTGCATTGACATGGGAGATGTACTGGTCCACCAAACACACCATCTACACATTCAGAGAGTTAAAGCTTTTTTGATTTCTGAACACCTGTTCATTATTCCGGGCGGGGGGGTTACAAAGGCAATATGTGTACCATCAATGGCACCAATGATTTTGGTGATATGTCCCATTGCATAGAAGTCAACCTTCACTGTGGCCAAAACCTCCACCTGGGGGAAAACGATGTAGCTGCGCATGTGTTTCATCAGGGCAGACAACACTCTGGTCAGTACATTTGAGAACATAGGCTGTGACATCCTTGATGCCATGGCCACTGTCGCTTGGAAGGAACCACTTGCCAGGTAATGGAGCACTGACAGGACCTGCATTAGAGGGGGGATACCTGTGGGGTGGCGGATCGCTAAAATCAGGTCTGGTTCCAATTGGGCACACAGTTCTTGGATTGTGGCCCTATCAAGTCTGTAGGTTAGGATAATATGCCTTTCCTCCATTGTGACCAGGTCCACCAGGGGTCTGTACACAGGGGATGTCTCCATCTTCTATTCATCCTCAGTGGTTGAACTCTAGGGTGAAAAAAGGTGAGCAGAAGGTCATTTTCAAACATATTCTCAGATTAATATGCAATTTTTGCTTTACCGAAACAGTATGTGAACTTGTAAGTCAGTTGTTGTGCCTATGTCTGCTGTGACACAGTTAGGTGCCATGGCCTGTGCCCCCCTGAAATGGCGGCTGCCTGACCTGTGAGGAGGGACAAGTGGAAATTAGGTCATTCCGCTGGCGTTGTGCGCCGTTGCACTCGGCGCTCGATGACCGCCGTGCAACACTGCATTGGTTATCATTGGGGCCTATGGGTTCCAGGAGCCAATGGTGATTTACGCCGGCGGTGACAGTATGCACCGCCGCGGTCGTGACCGCCATTTTCTACCTGTGCACTCACTTGCTACCTGACCTTCAACAGGAGAGGACCTACACTACAAGTGCTGCTGTGACCTGTGTCTTGAAGCGACAATGGCTCGAGTGTCTGGGGAAAGGGCCCCTGCCTTCACTTCGGAGGAGTTGGAGAGACTGGTGGATGTGGTTCTACCCCAGTAACCTCTACTTTATGGTCCTCCAGACAAACAGGTGAGTACACTGTGAGCATGATGCGTGGGGCATACATGTATGAAGTGCTGTGTGTGTAAGCCTTGTGTAGGGAGGGGTCTGAGGGGTCCTGGCAGAGTGCTCCATGTATGGTGGTCAATGTATGTGTGTAAGGGGATGGGAGGGATATGGTGGGCCATGAGTGTAACAGTCCGGACGGTATGACAAATACCTTTTGTTATGTATCTTCTTCTGCAGGTCAGCGCCGATCAGAAAAAGGGTATTTGGCGTGCCATCGCCGAGGAGGTGCGGTCCTTGGGGGTCTTTGACAGGCGGAGCACCCACTGGCGCAAACGGTGGGAGGACCTGCGCCGCTGGGCAAGGAAGATGGTGGAGGCCCAGCTGGGGCTGGCCTCCCAACGAGGAAGGGGTGCTTGTCGTACCCAGAACCCCCCTGATGTTCCGCATCCTGGATGGGTGCTTGAAGGCATCAAAGCAGCCACAAGGAGGTGAGTACAGATTTAGAATCATGACTCTGCACGGGTTAATGTATTACCTGGGTGGGGGATGTGGGCTGTGGGTGCCCGTAGGCCAGGGTGAACATGGCAGGGTAGGTTCCATGATGGGCAAACTCAGATGCACTCCAACCCCAATTATGTTAGTGGGCATCTACTACTGGGCAGGGTCCTGTGGGTTTCAGGTGTGCAGATAATGGTGTTAGGGATTGTACCCCATGGCCTGGTGACTAGCATTGTGACTGGTAGTGCATTGCCTAGTGCGTAGGGCTGTTCCCTGTGTGTTGTGTACACCAACGGTGGTGTTGTTGCTGCCATTGACCAAGTGTATCCTCTGTCTCTTCCCCCCTTTTTGTTTTGTCACCCTGTCCTTATGTGCATTAGCATCATCTGGCGGAGGAGCAGAGGCACCGGCGACAGAGGGAGCTGCATCCCACAGGGCCCATGAGGCCGAATCAACCGATGGTGAGGGCACCAGTGGGACGAGGGCGAGGGGAGCACCACGTTGGAGACAGGAGGGGACAGTACCAACAGTGCCTCCTCCTCCGATGGAAGCTCCCTGGCGATGGCGGACACCTCTGTGCCCACCCCAACTACAGGTACAGCTGCCACCCCCGTACCAGCACCACCCTCCAGGCAGCTCCTCAGCTAGTTTCCCGTGCCTGCTCACCCAGGAGGGTGGGCATCTCCTTCGCCCCAGGCACCTCATGCCCTGCCCCAGTTAGCCCTGCTGCCCTCAGTGAGGAGGCTATTGACCTCCTGAGATCCCTCTCTGTTGGGCAGTCAACCATACTGAATGCCATCCAGGGTCTAGCAGGGCATTTGCAACTAACAAATGCATACCTGGAGGGCATTCACTCTGGCGTGGTAGCCCAACAGAGACATTCCAGGCTCTGGCCAACTCACTGATGGCAGCCATTGTCCCTGTCTCCAGCCTCCACCCTCCAACTTCCTCTACCCAGTCCCAATCCCCTCAACCCCAGCCTATCCCAAGCACACCTTCAGACCTGCATGCACCCAAATCAATACACAGAAGTGGCTCAGGCAAACACAAGCACCACACCTCATCCCACAGGCACTCACACAAGCACCATCCAGATGCAGACACACCAACATCCACTGCCTCCACTGTGTCCCCTCCTTCTCGTTGTCCACCTCCCTCCCAGTTGCGTCTCCACTCACACCTGCATGTACTACATCATCATCCACTACCTCCATCACCATCACGCCTATCACTACACATCCCTCACTGGCAGTCACCACCACCACATCCATACACAGGTCCCCTGTGTCTCTCCCACTGTGTCTGTGCCCCATCCTCCCAAAGTACACAAATGCAAGCACTCAGACACCCAACAGCCATTCACCTCACAACAGCATCCAGCCCATGCACCTGCACCCAAACACAGCAGACAGACACCTCCTACAACCACTCTCTCTTCCTCCACTTCCAATCCTTCACCCTCTTCCCACCCCAGTGTCCCTAAGAAGCTTTTCCTTGCCAACATTGACCTATTCCCTACCCCTCCCCCCCGTCCTTCACTTCGGACCAGGGTGGCCAGAACCCAGCCCAGCACCTCACCCACCAAGTCCACGGCCACTGTGGTTTCTGCAGCTACTGCTGGTGTGAGAGGCTCCAAGGAGACACCCGTCAGCACAGCCAGTGTGCCAGCACCACCTGCCAAGGCCAAGAAGGGGCTGCCACCTAGCAAGGGCAAGAGGAGGACACCAGCCAGCAAGGTGAAGGTGGCACCACCAGCCAGTAAGGGAAGGAGGCACCACCAGCCAGCAAGGGCAGGAAAGGAACACCAGCTGGCAGAAGCAAGGAGGCACCACCATCTGCCAAGGGCAGGAAGGGGCACACAACACCAGCCATGGCACTGCAGCTGTCTGAGGCTGCAGGGGAGGGGCTGTAGCCTCCCCCCACCACTGAGAGCACCGCCATGTGCACCACGGCCAGCACCGCCACCTGCCCCGCCGCCAACAGCACCACTGCCAGCAGCAGTAACCCCAGTGGGCAACCGTCCAAGGCTGCAGGGGAAGGGCTGGAGCCTCCCCCCACCACTGCCAGCACTGCCACCTGCACAGTGGCCAGCACCGCCCCGCGGCCAGCACCGCCACCTGCCCTGCCGCCAGAAGCACCATTGCCGGCTGCAGCAGCCCCAGTGGGCAGCCGTCCGAGGCTGCAGGGGAAGGGCTGGAGCCTCCCCCCAACATTGACAGCACCGCCACCTACAGCGCAACTGCCAACCCACTGAGCAGCCGTCACCGCGGGCGAGCAGTGTGTAGTCATGACTACATGGGCTGCAGTGCGTCCTGGCCCCTGCAACACCTGTAGTTGTGACACCCAGGTGAGAGACTGTGACCTTGCATCATCCAGGATGAAGCACACTGGGCACAAAGCCCCCTCCAGAACCAGTGGAGAAGCCATCCACTCCAGAGACTGTGGCTTTGCACTCCCCAGGACCAAGCAGTGGGCACCCCACCCACTTGAGAGACTGTGGCCTTGCACTCCCCAGGACCAAGCAGTGGGCAAACCACCCACTTGAGAGACTGTGGCCTTGCACTCCTCAGGACCAAGCAGTGGGCATAGAGCCCCCTCCAGGCTAGTGGCGTTGTACCATCTTATGGCTGAGGTGCCCCCCCATTGAGGCAGGAATCAAGTGTGGCCCTGTCCTATGTGTTATGGCCCTGTGGACCACGGACATTTTGGAGTGGCCATTGTCCCTCCTTTTGTATATATTGTACAAACTGTTTATTGATTTAAGTATGTATTTATCTAAAATTGTACTATTACACTCATTTTAATCAATTTCTTTTGTCCATGCGTTATTCCTAGGGGTTACGGGGTGTATATGTAATGTTGTTGCATCTGTTTGTGTGTATGGTGTTGGGGGTGAGGGTGGTGGTGTTGCGTGTTGCGTGTGTGTGTCGCTCTCTTTTTCCTCCCTTCCCTCCCTTGTGTGCTAGGTGCTGTACTCACTGTGGTCGTCTTCGCCGGCGTTCATGTTCCTGGTGTATGAGGAGGTACACCAGCATTGGAAAAATGTGCAGCTCGGGCTCCATGGCTTTGTAGTTCTTCCTTGAGTGTCGAGAGGTGAGTCGTTTCCCTTTAGAGTACTGTTTCCGCCGTGCTTTTGATGGTGTTGGTACTGCCCCAAAAAAGCTGGCAGATAGGCCTGTTGTAATGCTGTGGGCGGTACATTGTCTTCCGCCTGGCTGTTGGAGGTTACTGCCGCGGTGTTTGTTGCAACCGCTGTGGCGGTCGGAGTGTTAAAGTGGCTGTCTGTGTTGGCGGTTTCCGCCGTGGTCATAATTCAATTTATTTTACCGCCGGCCTGTTGGCGGTATTACCGCCGCATTAGCACCGACCGCCAGGGTTGTAATGAGGGCTAAGTCTCTATATTGATCATCACTCCACAAACAGAGTGTTGGTAAAAATGATGAAAAGGTGGAGCTTTCCCCATGACAAAATGCTAGGCCCCTCATTCAGAGAGTCACAGAAATGAAGTGAAGCAGTATTAATGTCTAGTCAACAGGTTACTGGACAGTTTTGCAGCTACACTGTATTTAATCAGTGATGGTAATCAATTCTGGTAATGACATCATGTAGATGTTGAAAAGCATAGGTAAGTTGATTGATCCTTGGGGGACCCCTACTTTTGTGAGTTAGGGTTTGGATGAGAAGGGGGGAGAAAAGATAATATTCATTCTGTTTTGAAGGCAGGATGTAATCCAGTCAAGAGCAGTCCTTCTATGCCGGCTTTGTGGAGTCTTTGAATTAGGGTGTCATGGTCAACAGTATCAAACGCAGCTGAGAGGTCCAAGAGAAGTAGTGCAGCAACTCTATTGCGGTCAACTGTGTTTTTAAGATCATCCCAGATTGCCATGAGTGCCGATTCAGTGCCTCTTCCTGGGTGGAATCCAGTTTGGTAGTCTGAAAGTATGGATTTATCTTCAATGAATTGTGACATCTGGGAGAATACTGCTCTTTCTATCAGTTTGCCCAGGAAAGGTCCATTTGTGATTGGTCTGTAGTTGTTGGGGTCCTGTGGGCCTAGGTTTGCTTCCTTTAATAACGGACATATGTATACCTTTTTCAGGTCTTCAGGAAAGGTTCCTGTAGTTAAAGAGTTGTTGATGATTCTTCTTACAGGTGTGGCAGCAGAAATAGATAAAAGAATGTTTTTGAAGATGTGTGATGGACAAGGGTCAGAAGGGCAACTGCAAGGCCTGCTTGTTTTGACCAAATCCATAAATGTACCTTGTGATATTTGTTTGAAGGTGTGCAGAGGCTGGGTTGGTATACTCTTGGAGGGAAATTTAAGAAAGGGGTTGGTGCTTCTGTTTTAAATAGGAGTCCAATGTGTCTGCCTTGATTGTGTAATGAGTTGTCAGTTTGTTTGTGAAAGCTTGAGTAGTTGGATGACTTTCTTCCATGCATTTAGGTTTTTGAAATTCATTGAGAATTTGATAAAATTCTTTAGTTGCGGATTTAGCATTTACAAGTCTGTCTGAGTAATACCTTTTTTTTTAGCTTTTTTGATTGATGATTTGTATATTCTGTTAAGTTTGTGTAGCTGAAGTTTGTCTTGAATGTTGTTTGTTTTGAGCCAGGTCCATTGCAAGCTTCTGTTTTGTTGCCTTATCTTTTTAAGTTCTGTGTTTCTCCAAGGTGTTTCTTTTCTTTTGTACTGTTTAGTTTTTCTGAGTGGTATTAGGATGTCAAAGGTTTCCTGTAACCACTCATAAAGTTTTGGAGCAGAAATAATTGTGTCTAGATGTGTGTTGGCTGTAAGTTGTGTTTCTAAGTCTTAAAAACTGACTTTGCTCCAAGGTCGATAGATGCATGTATGTAAATTGCTATAGGGTTTGTTGATTTGTGGTGTTTTATGTTGGAAAGTTATCAAATGGTGGTCTGACCATGTGATTGGCGTGATGCTTTGTACGGCAACTAGTTCAGGCTTCTCAAAAATGACATATAGGATGTCTCCAGCGATGTGTGTGGAACTGTGTACAATATGATGTAGGCTCAACGTGACTAGGCCAGTGGTGATAGATTTTGGAAGAGGCATATTGGTTTTATCAACCCAAATGTTTAGGTCCCCAAGAATGCATAGGTTTGAGTATAATGTTATAAGGTTTGAGACTGTATGTAGAAAAGTGTCTGGGAATGTTGAGTTGTTAGGTGGAGGTCTGTAAAGAAGGAGAAAGTTACAGGAGGAAGTTGGAGTAGGTTTGCATCTGGGGAGGAGGGCCTCACAACCTTGTACGGAAATGTTGTCTGTCTTACTGAGATTTATTGTTTGAATATAACAGCTAGTCCACCTCCTCGCTTGCCTATGGTTTGTGGGATGGTTTGATAGCCTGGAGGAACGGCTTCATGCAACACTGGAGCCATGTCATCCATCAACCATGATTCCGTTACGAATAGTAAGCCAGGTTGTGTGTCCGTGAGCAGGTCGTAGATGTGATGCTTGTTTTTTTAGAGTGATCGAGCATTTATGAGCAGGCAGTTTAGAAAATGTGTGTTTGTGGTGGTGTTGTTTTGTTTTGGAGAAGGGTGAGCAGTATATTTTGAGCTTGTAGCAGGTGTGTTGTTAGTTGTGATATCTGTGTGAGGGTGATAATAGTCCTGCTTTTCAATATAGTGTTCCTCTTCCAGCAGGCTTAGGAGTGTGTCAATTACTCTTACTATTTAGACTTACACAGTAATAGCAATCACTCCCTGGCTTTGATAGCGAGGCTGCAGCTCTTTGTTATTTTTTTCATTAAGGAAAAGAACATATGATTGTTTTCTTCATGTGAATGGACTTTGGGGGGCCACAGGGTTATTTTGGGAGGGCCTGGTCCACCTGTCCCATCCTCCAGAACCGGGCCTATACAGCATTAAGGCCCTCATTATGGCATTGGCAGTAAGTGCCGCTTATGCTGACTGCCGCCAACATACCGCGATCGTGGCAGTATACCGCTACAGGCACTATGACCCATACATAGAAATCCGCCACTATACAGACACACACACAAGTCTGCCAGACCAAAGGTCAGTGATAAACTGGCGGTACCAAAACCCACACTGTTACGCCAACAGAAATACGCCCACAGCATCATGACCCACGAATCACCGCGGCAGACATTCAACCAGGGTAAACCATTGGCGGTACACTCTGCCGTGCTCAAAATACACACACACTAACAAAACAACACCTCATTGGACAATTCAAACTACACACACCTGACACACATACACACACCACACCCACACCACTATAAAACGCACCCCCCACTACCCACAACCCTTTACGACTCCAAAGAAATCTACAACAGAGAGAGAGAGAGAGAGACACCAAGAGCACCCACAGAACCAGAGCCACAGAACACCATCACCCAAACACCATCTACGCACCTCACAGCACACACCCCAACACATCACCCCACACTCCCTCACACACACCACTCACACTACACCCATGACACCACAAAGACATCCCAGGTTCTCTGAGGAGGAGCTAAGGGTCATGGTGGAGGAAATCATCCGGGTAGAGCCACAGCTATTCGGATAACAGGTGCAGCAGACATCTATTGCAAGGAAGATGGAGCTATGGCGGAGAGTCGTGGACAGGGTCAACGCCATGGGACAGCACCCCAGAACAAGGGATGACATCAGGAAGAGGTGGAACGACCTACGGGGAAGGTGCGTTCCGTGGTAGCAAGACACCAGATAGCTGTACAGAGGACTCGCAGTGGACCCCCACCTCCTCCCCCACAACTAACAACATGGGAGGAGCAAGTCTTGGCGATCATGCATCCTGAGGGCCTAGTAGGAGTACCAGGAGGACTGGACTCTGGTAAGTCAAATTTCTATTACTATCACCCCCCTACCTGCATGCCATCACATACCCCCACCCCTGTCCTCTCCCTCATCACTCCACCATCTCACATATACCCCACCATCACAACCCATCCATCCCAATACCAATCCCTGCATGCAACACCAGTGCATGGACACCCATCACAGACCTGCATGGTCACCCATCACCACAGCATGCACACTAGTGACAATCACTTCGCCAACCAAATCACAACTCACACAAGCCAAAGCTGCCTTGCCAATAACAACCATAGAGGAAAACATAACCATGCACAAGATGACACACGCAGAAACAATAACATTGCATTTACATCCCCACAGGACCCCCACACAACATCACCGGAGAGGAGGTGCCAGCAACATCCAGTCCCCCCCAGAAGAGGCCCACAGTGATGACAGCAGCTCTGCTCGCCTGGATCAGGATGACCAACTTGGCCCATCATGGACCTCCATACAGTCGGTTATCCAGGCACAGTCCCATACCACCACAGAGCCTCCCCCCTCAGGAAACACCAGCACAGCACCCACCCAGCGGGCCCATCCCTCTGTCCCCAGGACACGTCAATCAGCAGTGTGTCTACCACTACAGGGACCCCAGGCAACCCCACAAACACAGGACGATCAGGGACCTGGGGTCAGTGGCAGTGGGCACAGGGTTCAGGGGACAGAGGCACAGGACAACAGGGAAGCTGGGAGGACTACTGTGCGACAGGGGGAGGACAGGCCCAGGGAACCGACTCTCCAACAGGCACTCACCAACATCCTGGGAGCATACCACCATTCCTAGGAGACCATGGGCCAGATACTGGCCTATCTGCAGGAGACCCAGCAGCTGCAGGAGGGACAGTACCTGGGGATCAGGGAGGACCTGAAGTACATCCACACCACCCTGGTCACCATTGCAGGGGTGCTGGCTGACATGACCAACACCATGAGGGAGGCAGTGGTACACCAACGGGCCCCTGACACTAGCCACACCAAAGAAAAGCCCACCACCTTTGCCAACGCTAGTGAACAGGAGGCCCCGCCACAGGAACAACAGGCCACCAGTACCCCACCCCCTGCAGGAGAACCACCACGCAAAAGGTCCCTGCGATCCAGGCAGAAGACAGAGAACACTGCCAAGACCCCCGCCAGGAAATAGGACTGCCCTGATTGTCACCCTTGTGTCCCACCCTGTCACCCTGTCCACCTTTAACTGACATTGCTCCACTTCCTATGCCCCCTTTGACAATGCATCTGTAATACCAATAGGCTAGACTCTATCCTGGACAGTTCTCCACCATCAACCCAGCCCATTGCATATCCCCATTTTCTTCTCAGCACTGAAATAAACACCCTTGGAACTAATACAAGTATGGAATCTGTCAATTGATTGAAATGTGTATTAGTTTAACAAGCTGTAAACATTGCAATTCAAATGTACTTAAATATTAACATAGGTATGACCTGTAGTGGGCAGCAGTAAACACACCAGGAGCAAGAGTGGGGCACAGATATCTGAAAATAGAGATACCAAAGGGTACAGTAAGTGGCCATAGAAATAGGGAAATCAGGATGCCATGTTCAATGTCCAACACAAAACTGCAATGGAAGGTGAAGTTACAGTGACTTACCTGTGTGTCACTGGAAGTACTGTTGAATTATTGTAGTTCTGTTGTCCACATCCTCTTCCTCTGCCTCCTCTTCGTCACTGTCCACAGGCTCCACCGCTGCTACACGACCATCCCCAAGCTCATCCTCCTGCAGAAAAGGCACCTGGCGTCTCAAGGCCGGGTTGTGCAACATGCAACATGCAACGATGATCTGGTACACTATCTTGGGTGAGTAGTACAGGGATCCACCTGTCAGATGGAGGCACCGGAATCTGGCCTTCAGGAGGCCAAAGGTGCGATCAATGATCATCCTTGTTCGCACATGTGCCTCATTGTAACGTTCCTCTGCCCTTATCCTGGCATTCCTCACTGGGGTCAGTAGCCATGAAAGGTTGGGGTAACCAGAGTCACCTGTAAATATCGAGGGATACATGTTAGCCACACACTCACCCTTAGGGCCAACACCACACACATATACCTACATCGACTGGGTGGGGACCATGGGCTCACCTGTTAGCCACACCCGGTGCCTCTGGAGTTCAAACATCACATATGGGATGCTGCTATTCCTCAAGATAAAGGCATCATGCACAGAGCCAGGATACTTTGCATTGACATGGAAGATGTACTGGTCCCCCAAACACACCATCTACACATTCAGAGAGTGAAAGCTTTTTCGATTTCTGAACACCTGTTCATTTCTCCGGGGGGGGGGGCAAAGGCAATATGTGTACCATCAATGGCACCAATGATTTTGGTGATATGTCCCATTGCATAGAAGTCAACCTTCACTGTGGCCAAAACCTCCACCTGGGGGAAAACGATGTAGCTGCGCATGTGTTTCATCAGGGCAGACAACACTCTGGTCAGTACATTTGAGAACATAGGCTGTCTCATCCTTGATGCCATGGCCACTGTCGCTTGGAAGGAACCACTTGCCAGGTAATGGAGCACTGATAGGACCTGCATTAGAGGGGTGATACCTGTGGGGTGGCGGATCGCTAAAATCAGGTCTGGTTCCAATTGGGCACACAGTTCTTGGATTGTGGCCCTATCAAGTCTGTAGGTTAGGATAATATGCCTGTCCTCCATTGTGGCCAAGTCCACCAGGGGTCTGTACACAGGGGATGTCTCCATCTTCTATTCATCCTCAGTGGTTGAACTCTAGGGTGAAAAACGGTGAGCAGAAGGTCATTTTCAAACATATTCTCAGATTAATATGCAATTTTTGCTTTACCGAAACAGTATGTGAACTTGTAAGTTAGTTGTTGTGCCTATGTCTGCTGTGACGCAGTTATGTGCCATGGCCTGTGCCCCCCTGAAATGGCAGCTGCCTGACCTGTGAGGAGGGACAAGTGGAAATTAGCTCATTCGGCTGGCGTTGTGCACCGTTGCAGTCGTCGCTCGATGACCGCCGTGCAACACCGCATTGGTTATCATTGGGGCCTATGGGTTCCAGGAGCCAATGGTGATGTACGCCGGCGGTGACAGTATGCACCGCCGCGGACGTGACCGCCATTTTCTATCTGTTCACTCACTTGCTACCTGACCTTCAACAGGAGAGGACCTACACTGCAAGTGCTGCTGTGACCTGTGTCTTGAAGCGACAATGGCTCGAGTGCCTGGGGAAAGGGCCCCTGCCTTCACTTCAGAGGAGTTGGAGAGACTGGTGGATGAGGTTCTACCCCGGTAACCTCTACTTTATGGTCCTCCAGACAAACAGGTGAGTACACTGTGAGCATGATGCATGGGGCATACATGTATGAAGTGCTGTGTGTGTAAGCCTCGTGTAGGGAGGGGTCTGAGGGGTCCTGGGCAGAGTGCTGCATGTATGGTGGTCAATGTATGTGTGTAAGGGGATGGGAGGGATGTGGTGGGCCATGAGTGTAACAGTCCGGACGGTATGACTAATACCTTTTGTTATGTATCTTTTTCTGCAGGTCAGCGCCCATCAGAAAAAGGGTATTTGGCGTGCCATCGCCAAGGAGGTGCGGTCCCTGGGGGTCTTTGACAGGCGGAGCACCCACAGCAGCAAACGGTGGGAAGACCTGCGCCGCTGGGCAAGGAAGATGGTAGAGGCCCAGCTGGGGCTGGCCTCCCACTGAGGAAAGGGTGCCTGTCATACCCTGACCCCCCTTATGTTCCGCATCCTAGATGGGCACTTGAAGGCATCACAGCAGCCACAAGGGGTGAGTACAGATTTAGAATCATGACTCTGCACGCGCTAATGTATTACCAGGGTGGGGGATGTGGGCTGTGGGTGCCCCTAGGCCAGGGTGAACATGGCAGGATAGGTTCCACGATGGGCAAGCTCAGATGCACTCCAACCCCAATTATGTTAGTGGGCATCTACTACTGGGCAGGGTCCTGTGGGTTTCAGGTGTGCAGATAATGGTGTTAGGCATTGTACCCCATGGCCTGCTGACTAGCATTGTGACTGGTAGTGCATTGCCTAGTGCGAAGGGCTGTTCCCTGTGTGATGTGTACACCAACTCTGGTGTTGTTGCTGCCATTGACCAAGTGTATCCTCTGTCTCTTCCCCCCTTTTTGTTTCGTCACCCTGTCCTTATGTGCATTAGCATCATATGGCGGAGGAGCAGAGGCACCGGCGACAGAGGGAGCTGCATCCCACAGGGCCCATGAGGCCGAATCCATCGACAGTGAGGGTACCAGTAGGACCGAGGGCGAGGGGAGTACCATGTTGGAGACAGGAGGGGACAGTACCGACAGTGACTCCTCCTCCGATGGAAGCTCCCTGGCGGTGGCGGACACCTCTTTGCCCACCCCAACTACAGGTACAGCTGCCACCCCCGTACCAGCACCACCTTCCAGGCAGCTCCTCAGCTAGTTTCCCGTGCCTGCTCACCCAGGAGGGTGGGCATCTCCTTCGCCCCAGGCACCTCAGGCCCTTCCCCAGTTAGCCCTGCTGCCCTCAGTGAGGAGGCTCTTGATCTCCTGAGATCCCTCTCTGTTGGGCAGTCAACCATACTGAATGCCATCCAGGGTCTAGCAGGGCATTTGCAACTAACAAATGCATACCTGGAGGGCATTCACTCTGGCGTGGCAGCCCAACAGAGACATTCCAGGCTCTGGCCAACTCACTGATGGCAGCCGTTGTCCCTGTCTCCAGCCTCCTGGAAGGTGGTGGTGTTGCGTGTTGCGTGTGTGTGTCACTCTCTTTTTCCTCCCTTCCCTCCCGTGTGTGCTAGGTCCTGTACTCACTGTGGTCGTCTTCGCCGGCGTTCATGTTCCTGGTGTATGAGGAGGTACACCAGCATTGGAAAAATGTGCAGCTTGGGCTCCATGGCTTCGTACTTCTTCCTTGAGTGTCGAGAGGTGAGTTGTTTCCCTTTAGAGTACTGTTTCCGCTGTGCTTTTGATGGCTTTGGTACTGCCCCGATAAAGCTGGCAGATAGGCTTGTTGTAATGCTGTGGGCGGTACATTTTCTTCCGCCTGGCTGTTGGGGATTACTGCTGCGGTGTTTGTTGCTACCGCTGTGGCAGTCGGAGTGTTAAAGGGGATGTCTGTGTTGGCGGTTTCCGCCATGGTCATAATTCATTTTTTTTTTACCGCCAGCCTGTTGGCGGTATTACTGCCGCATTAGCACCGACCGCCAGGGTTGTAATGAGGGCTAAGTCTCTATATTGATCATCACTCCACAAACAGATTATTGGTAAAAAGGATGAAAAGATGGAGCTTTCCCCATGACAAAATGTTAGGCCCCTCATTCAGAGAGTCACTGAAATGAAGTGAAGCAGTATTAATGTCTAGTCAACAGGTTACTGGACAGTTTTGCAGCTACACTGTATTTAATCAGTGATGGTAATTGTTCTAGAACCTCACAATGCTACTACCCACTCATTAATGCCAGTTGTGTAGATACGTAGATATGTAGATACAACCAGAGGTAATCCCGTTACCGCAGGTTAGTTTCTTTGTGCACATGCTACATCCCTAAATATGTTTTTAATGATGTGTGGTAATGTTACTGCTATGATTGGGGGCAACTTCCAGAAGAGGGCTCAGATGAGTGGTTGCCTAGTAAGGGATTATGACATATTAAATGTCTATCTCTCAGGAAGATTGTGACTGATTGAGCTTTCACAATATTTATTGTGTATCGTAGTGATATGACGTGTTACGCAGTTACCTCACTCCCTGTAACATCATGGAGTGGGAGGCTGTCTGATGTCACTTTCTGCCATGCAATCAGCAGAACTACCTAGGGTTAAGGAGCTTGAGTATTATTGGGATGGGGAAGGCACTTTTGATGTGGCCAGGTCCAGAAAGTACATCTGATCATCCATGTCGTCCGAGCAGTGGAAGAATGACAGGCTTGGCCTTTGTTTCACACACTCACCTGGTCCCAACAATGGAGAAGACACTGGAGCTGATGCTGGACCTCCACTCCCTCTGAGGATGATGTAAGATCCAGGGACAGTACTTATAGATGCTGCACTGTCCCGAAGGGGAAGGGGTGAAGAGACAAACTAAGAAAAAGAAACTTGCAGTACTGAATCTGCTCAATGATGGTACTACTGTGCTTAACAGGATGCATTGTTCCTGAAACCTACTGTGTATGCTATGGTGGACGTTTATTGGACCAGCATCTTGGGTTTCATAAAGAGGCAATACATTGGGAACAACAAGAAGAGGCAATTACCATCAATGCATTAGCCAGCCTCTACCATAACTTACAATACACTGCTTCAATAACCAACACTTACAAGTTTTCTTCAAAACCATGGCATAAGAGAAGAATAACCAGATTTTTGGATGAGAATCTTCTGATACTTTCGAGGAATAACTTGAAATACTGATTGGAGCATCTTACACCGCCAGAGTAAACTTGGAACATAGATTGGAATTACTAGCACTCTCAAGGTCACAGATGATACATGGATTGGAGTAGTGACACTCCCAAGACATACTAGAAAATAGGTTACTCTCGGTACATAGGTTGGAGTTTAGAGAAACTCCCAAAGGGTGTTAGAAACAAGGTTGCACTAAGAACTAGGTTACACTTCGAACAAGGTTGGAGTTATTGGCACTCCCAAGGTATACTAGGTACATAGGTTGGAGTTACTGACATTCCAACCTAACACTTGGTGCATAGGTTGGAGCTAATAACACTCCCAGGGTACGCAAGAAACACAGACTGGAGGTTACAAAGTTCATACAAATATCAGTTGCTTCTAAGAGAACATTCTTCTTGACATTTTTGTTAAATTAAGAAACACAGAATAAGTCCCTGGTCAATTGAGCAAAAACAGTTCAAGCGCCAAGGTCGGAGAGAGGATCCGTAGTAAGGACAAGCAAGAAGTGCTGGAGGGAAATTACAGGGAAGGAACTGGGGACAAGTCTAGAGACTTGAAGAGGATGATATTCAGGCCTGCATACTGCTATCAACGATAAGTGTAGGGGCATAGCCAAGATGGCGGCCGCACTAGATGCTTAACAACTAAGCTCCATGTGAGCCCAACATATATCCTGCCTCGTTTAGCGGCATCTGACCCATCAGTGCCCTTTTGCGGCCCGTGCCGCCTCACTGGAATGCTGCTGTGGGGCTAAAGCACCAAAAGCTTTGCCGATGAAAGTGGATTACTGGAGAAGGAGGCAGGGAGGAGTGGCAGAGCAATTAGGACACAAGGGCCTCAAGGTACAGTGCTGAGCCTCCCTGAACGGCCTTACACAGACGGTAGACACAGCGCAGCAGCCCTGAAAGGCCCTGGAGCTCTGGGCCCTGTATACTTGAACTACGTGTGTGCCCGTGGCTCCTTCCAAACCCTGCATTGCATACAGTGCAGCCCTGCCACCGTGAGGACCCCACCCTCACACTGGGACGTGCTTACGCTGGTGGTACTGTAGCTGCTGTCCCCTGTATCCCCGATCATACTGAGACAAAGAAGGTGTTGCTACAGGAGACCTGAGCTGCTCCTGAGCTGCGTGAGAGGTAAAAGAGGGCCTTAGTGCACAATGGCACTAAAGGTACAGACGCAACCAGCCTAGTTTAATACACAGGGTCCTTTGTGGTACCGGGGGGGCGCCCCCATGAAGCAGACTGCAGCAAGCCCAACAGATGCATGTAGGGGGCACAAACTTTATGGTAGACGCTCTCTGCCCTGAGGCACCTCCTTTTTCTTCTCCACTCTAATGACCACAGCTCCAATAAGGCTCCAGGACAGGCACTCCCGAAAAAGGAGCCTATCACACTCACCAATTGGTCCTTCATCACTTCTTTCTATAATGTAACTGAGTGACCCTCATACCTGGCTGATTAATCAATACCTTGGTGGTATTTATATTTAGCTGTTGAAGATCGGAGGCTTGCTTCACTGCCTGAGAAGGGGAAGGGTGACTTGCTGGGCCTTTGATGCCTCCTGCGCTACACAGATTGCTCTCCACACATATAGTCAATCTAGCACTAGGTGGGGGTTATACTAAAAAACTTGACCCAACACACCTTTATTCTGCGGATACTACACAGTGCACATTACTTCCATTTGACAACCACGTCCCAGGGCCTATATTGTGTGCACAAACTTGATACCATAAGCAAAGTCAAGAGTAAGACGGAACTGCACCGACATCACATGGCCTGACCTTCACTACCACTTGCACTTTGCTCACTTCTGGCCCTATTGCGTCTTCCTCAGCCTACTTGAGCGTGCCTATAATGATGAGGAAGCCTAAAACCAAGAAATCACTGAGCACTGGCACCAGTGAAGCAATGACGCTCTCCACACCCGCTGACAAGACTCTCAGCAGCCTCCAACACCTTGAAGCAGCTCTCCAGTTGCACTCTGCTCAATTTGGCAAGGTCCTCCAAGCTATCATGGACACAAAAACTTCTCTAGAGGCCCGAATCGACACAGTTTCCTTGGGTGTGAACTTATTATGAGCTGATCACCGCAAACTGTTTGACCAGGTGGAGGAATAGGAATCCACTCTCGCTGCAGTGAGACCAACAATACAGGATTTGCAAGACTGGTTGAAACAAGTAGAAGAAGTTGCTACTCTTCATCGCAGAGCAGAAGACGTGGAGGGATGCTTTAGGCATAATGTTTGCTTCTTGGGCTTTCCTGAACGTGTTGAAGGCCGTAGCGTGGAACTATTTCTTGAAAACTGGCTATTGAAAATAGTCCTGGGAAACAAGGTGCCAAAATTATTTTCCATCAAGCGTGCACACTACATGCTGGGCTGGACTCCCCCGCTGGGCGCTCCACCGCTCATCTGCTCAACAACCAAGACCAGGACCTACTCCTGCAGAGGTGTTGCACTAAAGGCCCCTGGCAATATAATAATGCTCCGATTACAGCGTATACCAACTTCACCATGGACACCAAAGGAACTCCTCCGTCAAAGTTAAGCAACGTCACCGAGAATTGGAACTGAAGTACTACCTACTGTTCCCAGCAAAGCTTTGAGTAAATGATGGTGAAACTGTGCACGTCTTCCACTCATCGGACGATATATGGACCTGGCTCCATGCTAAGAACCTGGCAGGTGATCAGACAGAAGCTTCAGGAACTGAAAATTGTCTGACTTCTAAATTGATAGGGTGTAAAAGGATATCTCTGAAGGCGAAACCAAGGACCAGGTGGCAGCTGAACAGGCTCGGGCGGTCTCGGAAACCTCCCTGCATAGCACAAACTCCTTCACCCTCCTGGCCACCGAGCAGTTGTCAGAATCCGGATCAGACTCAAGAGGTTCACTTTCCTCTGCCGCCAGGGCCCACCTCGATCTAAAGGATACCCCACGCTCAGTGGAGGACCTGAAAGGTAGATCCTCCTAATAGCAGACAAGGGGGCTCCACGGGGCCATGCTCCTTTAGGGTCTTCTATTCCGCACAGAGGTAACTGGTAACTGGCCTGCTTTCAGACTTCATTTAGCCTTTCCTCACTAGACTGTTCCATGTGGACATGACTATATTGCACACAATTGTTATATGCCCGTTGATTTGTTTGAGGGGTTGTGGCATGGTGCCAATGGGTGTTCAGGCCATGGATAAGGCAGTTGTTTTTCATAACTGTTTAACTGTTTTGATTTATTGTTTGGCTGGATGGGTGTTCGGGGTAGCAGCCGGGAGGTGGTGGGGTGGTGGTAGAGGGACAGGGTATGCTGGGGTTCAGGAGTGTACACTCTGAACCCATGGCTACTACATTTTATGCGCTAACGTAGAATATCAGTGGTATAGCTTGCCCTGCTAGGAGACACAAGACTTATGTCTATCTCTGAAATAGACACATCCTTTTTGCCTGTCTTCAGGAGACCCACCTAACCACAGGGGAGCTAGATACGGTAAACAGAAGATGGAGTGGACAGGTGTACGGCATGGGGTATTTGGCCTATGACCGGGGAGTTCTTATTTGCGAAATCCAGGGTTCTAGTCTAGGTAGAAGGCCAGTATGTAATGTTGGAGGGTACCTTGGATGGACGCACCTTTTATTTAATATCCCTTTATGTGCCCAACAATGCTCAAGGCTCTTTCTTAGATACTATCTCTCCAATTATGTTACTTGCCTCCCAGGTCCCGGAGTTATGGGGAGGTGATTTCAACTGTATCCATGATACTGACTTAGACCGTTCGTTACCCCCAATACCAGGTACAGCAGTCATACAAGTAACAAAACACTTCCAGCAATGGTCTAGGTTATCCAACTTACATGATATTTGGCACCTAGGACACCCGGGGGAGTTGGAATTCTCGTACAATGCACCAGGACATCAAATACACACTCAACTTGACTCCTTTTGTTACACTGATTGCTGGCCTCTTATACACAGTTCTGAATACCTAGGTAGGACCCTCTCAGACCATAATCCACTCCGGATCACATTTCAATGGGGGAGAGCAAGGGTCCCCATCCCCACATGGCGTCTTTGTACAAAAGCCTTGCAGGACACAGCTTATAAGGACACATTGGCTACGTACATTTCCACATATTTTTGCAGAAAATGTGGGATCTGTGTGATCCCGTGGATTAGAGTGGGAAGCCATGAAAGTAGTTATGTGGGAGCACTGCACCTCCACAACGTGGAGAACTCGATCAACTCTCACTCGCAGGTTATTAAATATGGAAGATCACCTACAGACTCTGGAACTAGAGGCGGTGTTGTCTCCCGCAGCACGCCCGCAGCTGGCGAACTTGCATTGCCAGTCCCAGGAGAAGGTGAAACAACCTGGATTATAAATCCTCTATAGCCTGCCAGCACGCCGATAGCGATAAACCTGGGTGCACACTGGCATGGTTATTGTGATCGGTGACCCCCAGAAATCTAGTGGGTGCCATACACAACAGTACAATCAGAGAGATGTTAGTGAGGTATTCACTTAATATCATGAGTGGCTATATTCCTTCCATTGGGACATTCCCTTAGCTCAAGTACAGGAATACCTGTGAGTGGGAGCCCTTCCTCGTCAAACCCCGCTTCAATTACAAGATTTAGAATGACCTTTTCAGATAGAGGAAATTACCTTAGCAATACATACAATGGAGACCTAGGCACTCATGTACATCAGAGTCTATAGAATCACTTTTACAAATTAAACAAAGTATGTATACCAATAATTACACATCCACTAGATTAAATACAAATGAACAAAAATCCAATGAGAATCTTTTTGAATGACGAATCCATCCTTTAATGTAACACAAAAACCAGCCAACACGTGTTTCGTCATGGGAGTGGGTACTCCCACGTGACTTTTTCAAGGCTGAAAGAAAATATCAAACGTAAAATATGTACATATCCGAACAAAATTCATAATCTGTGCGTTGCACAATTTATATGATTAATATGAATTAGCATATCATAAATAGCAAATGCCAATACTTCATTGTTAAACTGACATAATGAAAACCATAATCAGAAATTACTTAATAAATATATTACGACATTAAATGTTTACATTCCATTGCTGTGTTATCCAGATCCAATATGAAGAGTGGGAAAGAGAAATACCTTTGTTTGCCACTTAATTGGTGTAGTTTGGTTGTACACCGGTTTGGGATTTGCTTCACTGGTTCGTCGGGGTTGTTTGGTGTTTTTATGGATAATCTATTGATTGGGAGTACAACTGTTTTGTTTTTAATACTATACATAGTAATAACAGCACTTTGGATCTTTGTGGGTTGTGCCTTGGTTTCTCTTTCCCACTCTTCATATTGGATCTGGATAACACAGCAATGGAATGTAAACATTTAATGTCGTAATATATTTATTAAGTAATTTCTGATTATGGTTTTCATTGTGTCAGTTTAACAATGAAGTATTGGCATTTGCTATTTATGATATGCTAATTCATATTAATCATATAAATTGTGCAACGCACAGATTATGAATTTTGTTTGGATATGTACATATTTTACTTTTGATATTTTCTTTCAGCCTTGAAAAAGTCACGTGGGAGTACCCACTCCCATGACGAAACACGTGTTGGCTGTTTTTTGTGTTACATTAAAGGATGGATTCGTCATTGAAAAAGATTCTCATTGGATTTTTGTTCATTTGTATTTAATCTAGTGGATGTGTAATTATTGGTATACATACTTTGTTTAATTCGTAAAAGTGATTCTATAGACTCTGATGTACATGAGTGCCTAGGTCTCCATTGTATACTTTGTATATCTGTGTTTTTCACAGGTTGGGGGGTAGGGGAGATTCCTCCGAGGCCGGGAGCACCATACTTGCTTATGACACTTTCTTTTTTACTCTTATCAGGGGATTGTTGGGAGCGCTTCTTTTCCCCTATTATCTCTTCCCTTTTAGCATATTTTTACCTTAGCAATACAGCACAAGGCAAAACTCCTTGTACTGACGGGTTAATTGTGGAGTACTACGCAGCCTTTAAAGCCACTGTTGCCCCTTGTCTGCTTGAAGTTTATTAGGAAGCGCACCATCAGGGTGCCCTGATGGAGTCCTTATGTGATGCCCTCATAGTGATGCTCCCGAAAGCGGGTAGGGATTCCTTGGAAGTGAGCTCCTACAGACCACTGTCAATGTTAAACATTGACTACAACATTTTAAGCAAAGTCCTTTTCAACAGACTGCTCTTGATCCTTGGCACCCTTATTCACCCGGAACAGTGCAGATTTGTGAACAAAAGGGCAACATATTTTAATATCTGGTGTCGGTGTCACATAATGGATGCAGTGAACGTGGAGACTAGCCTTCTGGTGGCGGTCTCTCTGAACTTCGAAAAAGCATTTGATACGTTGAGCTGGTCCTATTTACTACAGGTGCTAAAGGCATTTGGGATGGGTCCTAAATTCTTAGGTTGGGTTAAGCTCCTGTACAACGCCCCGCAGCCAGATTCTTCTTCAGGACTCTTAGAAGTCTAGAATCTGAGCTAGTGTGGGGACCTTCACAGAAGTGGATCTCATTATCTGTTCTTCAGCACCCTCCCCTTGAAGGAGGAGTTGGGGTCCAGAATCTAAAGCTGTACTTCGCAGCAGCACAGTTACAATGACCCGTGCATTGGCTAGCTGGAGATAAAACGATGGAGGGCAACTTGGTTCAGGCAGACCTGAGGGATATGGATCTCTTAGACTGGCTTTCCTCCTCTGATAAACCAAGTAGGGAAATGGGTAGACTCATGTGTACGGCCAAGCTCATATGGAATCGCTATATTCAGCCCAGAAACACACCAACCCCATATGCCCCACAGCTACCCCTATGGAGAATACCAATCATGAAGAAGGTATTGAGAGTCTATGATCCCTCCCCATGGAGTGCTGCTGGACTTACCCATTTAAGTGATCTATATAGCAATGGGACCCTGCTTTCCTTTCTGGGTCTGTAGGAACTTTATGACATTGGGGAGGGCCTCTTCCTTTCACACACTGCTATCAAGGGGACAATTGCAGACATAACAGAGGAACCTACAGTGCACTTGGGTCTGCAATGCTTCTTGACACATGGGCTTGGCCATCGAGCTGTATCAGTTCTATATGCAACATTGCAAAAGAGTAACAGTGACTTACTAGCCCGGAGCAAGCCCAGATGGGCCCATTGCCCGGACACAGAACTAACCTCGAAACAAATGACCATGGTTTTAGAACAGGTAAAGCAAGTTTTGCATAATGCATGCTTAAAGTTCATGCAATTTATTTATATACATCAAACGTATCTTACACCGCCTACACAAAATGTTTCCAGGGGTGTCCTCAGCATGCCCAAGATGTGGCCATGTGAATGCCGCATTCTTCCACATGGTCTGGGAGTGCCCTTCATTGCTTTGTACCTGGACTCTGGTATCCACGGTCACTGATGTTCAGCTGCCACCAAATCCGCTCTTATGTCTGTTGGGGATTATGAAACACACTAAACACAACAAACATTACCTGAAGTTAGTAGACCTGGCGACGGTCCTCTACAAACAACTGATCGCTATGAATTGGAAAGCCTCCCAACCACCCTCAGTTAAGTGCTGGCTTCGAGTAACTCATAAATGGGCCCTAGCAGAAACAGATGCCATGAAACATGACCGTAGGTCCCAGGGAAGGGGGTATGGCTACAATGTGGGACACATGTGTCCTTAAACTGTTTGATAAAATACACCTCCCACGATGAATAAAGCCCACAACGGGATTAAATCAATAGATGATCTGTCTCTCCCCCACACACTAGACTGCGAACCCCAACGGGGAACCTGCCCTCCTAAACAGTATTCTAGAACATGGGCGCTCACATCACCCCCCCCCCTCACCTTTCTCTGGGCGGTGCTTCATGAACGGCCTCCGCTAGGTACTGGACAATGTTTCCTAATCCCCTGGGCCCACATAGATCCAGAGCATTCTTCGAGACCTTACCAACCAGACAGTTTTCGATTCTACTTAGAAATATAATGAGTATTATTACAATGTTGATTTGTTATGTTGAATAATATACACATTGGCTCATCCTCAAGATATTTGAATACAACATGCTCCTCCAGGTATTGTCCTGAACCCATCCCCCTCAATGTATCTTGACATCCCAAATGTTAACATGTGATGTGCTACTTAACTGTTATTATTGCTGGAAAACTGAGGAATCTGTTATCACACCCTGTTTATACACGTGTACACAATTGTGTCCTTGCACATGTGTGATGATTTACAGGCAATTGCCAAAAAAAGAAATGAAAAAAAAAGTATTAGTGCATAATAACCTGAAGGGAAAGTACTTAGCATTGTCTAGTACTTTAACTGGAATCTGAAGGCAGCAGGAGGCTCAGTGTAAAAAGCTCAAAGGAGGCGAAATCGTAGCTCACAAGGAAGACAGAAGAAGTTTTGCAGAAGCCAAGAATACAGGATCATCAGGAAGGCTTGGAAGTCTAGAGTGCTGGAAGTTCCGGACGACTCATGAGTTGAGTGCAGGGGTGAAGCTTGCGCAGGACTGGAACGCTGGAAGATGTGGACGACTCAGAAGGTGAGTGCAGGGACGATGCTTGGGCAGGATGGGAATGCTGGAAGATCTGGGTGGCTCAGGAGGTGAGTACAAGGATGATGCTTGCACAAGTTGGGGACGAGGCCAAGCACTGATGTAGGTTCTCAGGGGATATTTATACTGGAAGAAAAGAGTGTTCCAGAAAGGCACGTATCCTACATGGCAGCATGGAAACTTCCAAAGAACCTGGGGAAAATCACGTGTTAAGTACAACTGATATGAAGCCTTGCAGGTGCAAACGGTGATGGAAACAATTAACAAATATAACGAAACCCTAGTGCATGATGGGACAGGTCATTGGGTCACCAAGGAAGCATACTTATCCTAAAAAGAAACTTGATAATCTGCATGTGCAAAACAGACTAAATGTAATAGCAACAGAACAGGAGGGTCAATGGTTCAGGCTTCCAGGGAGCTGAATCATGGAGTGTTTGAGACTGGAAGGAACCACAAGGGAAGCATGACTTGGAGTGCTTGGGCAGGGAGGCGCTACAAGGGAACGATGACGTGAGCCAGGGGAGTACAACCCACCACACATAATACCAATGTTTTATTTATATAAATAGTTTTATCCAATGTACCTGAATATTTGTGTATGCAATTATTGTAAATACTAATGTAATTAGCCTCAAGTGCATGTAATGCAGATTTAACCAGACTGGAATTTGAGCTTGCAATATGACAATCAACTAATCACAGATAGTTATATGAACAGTCATTGCCACACCCACTCGACTTTATTAATAAAGTTCAGCACTGAGATTATAAAGTAAGATACCCGAAGAAAAAATACAAAATGTGATCTGTATGCGCATATCGATTTCAGTCTCTGCTCCTATGGATTTTTAGGAGGTCTGAGGAGGCCTCTGCAATTTTCCTCAATTGTGAAAATAAAAACACTCTCAGCGCAGGCAGCAAGGGGTTATATTGATAAGCAGTTCTTGAAAATGTGCATTTAAAAGACCTCTACATTATCCTGGATAGGCAATCCACTACCACTTCACTGGTGCCATCTTAATAATGCCTCAGTATTTGAAAACCCTGATTTCGTGTGTGAATGCACTCACTGTGGAAATCACTTCCTACTAAATATAATATCTCATTCATGTCATCCCTCCCAGTCTTGTCACGCAGTGTTGATATTCATTTGAATGGCGAGCTCGAGGTCGCTGGGCTGGAAGGAAGGTCTTCAGAAACATGGGATGTGTACCAGGCCGACGGGTGCCCCTTCGAACGTCGTTTCTTGAGGGGGATGAGCTTGCATTGACCTGAATTCAATTCAGTTTCATTCTAGAAGGACCACTTTCCAGCATTAAAGCTTGATGCTTTCATACTTTCTGTGTTCCAAGAAGCATGGCGAAGGCTCAAGTGTGGAAAAAATTTAATCATTGGGATTTCAGAATACATTGAAACCGCTGATGTGTTCATGCAGAAGTAACGGAAACTGGAATACACTCGGACCACGTTCCAGTTGATAGCGCGTCAGAACCTTGATAAGTAAACTTACAAGGAGACACGCCTAGGCCGATGAACCTTTTGACCACGTTTGGAGACTTCCCAGTACGAGGTGTCTTTCTGGCATCACAAAATCAATATCTCAATAACCCAATCAATCTCTTAGTAACTAATCAACAAGATAATCAATAACATTTAATAAGAATCAATAATGAAACCACCATGACCTTTCGACCACGAATAACCACACAAATTTAGTTAAGTGTTAGGATATTTATTCCCTATTGATTACATTCTAATAGTCATCTCTGTTAATCTCATTAGCAATCAATCTCATTAGTAACACTTTAGATACACAATTTGAACACAGTTGGTCAACGCATAGAGAATATTCATTAAGCATTAACACATCATTAATAAGAAGCAGTTTACCAAAGTCTCAGAGTACAAGATTCAACAAAGCAAGAACTCAGTCATTTGCCTATTTGCGCCAGATTTTAGTGAACACCTTAACTAACCTCAAATTAGCATCAGCATGTTGGGCTTCATGCAAAACAATTTAGCAAAACCAAATTTGGAAAACATCAAACTATGGTCTCTTTCAAAAGAGCAGTTGGTACCTAGAAAGACAAGGCAAACAGACAATTAAAATTTTCATCAGATAGTTACCTCTCAAACGAATCAGCAAACAGAGTCAGTCTTCGTCCTCAGGACATCAGTCGATTCACCATCAGCAAGGATAGGACATGGCAAGCCTCAATATGGCATAGCTAAAGAATAAGGCTCTTCCCTCATATGGAGGCGAAGCACGCATCAGTAAGGACTTAGATAGAGGATGGTTTAAAGTATCAGGAAGAATAAACAGCAAAGGCTCAAAGAGCAATGGCAAAGTATGGCTTAAGGCAGAATGTCAGAACAAGGGCCAATAATGTCCGAATAATTTGCTAATAATAATGGTTGATTTCTCCTCGGGTCGTGCGGTTATATCAAAACTGTTGAACTAGCCCTCAATTCCCCATTGGATAATATTTGGTGCATCATTATCTCTGTCCAATAATTTACTACAGCTACACACATCTCTAGCTTCTGGAAAAGTACAGCGTCGTGTCCTTCAGGAAGACGGCACATTGCACGTTAGGAAAAACACAGTTTAATATGAGACCAGGAAGCTAGGCCCAGACCCTTGCTAACTAAGGCCTAGTAATTTAGTGAACAAAACCCAAATACATAGCTTTTAATTATGATTTGCTAATACAAATTCATAACATTAGTACATAATTAGTTCATCATTAATAAGTTTCATTAGTCTTTGTATACATTGGTGGTCACTCCCCGTGGGCACATTTCAAACGTGTGCATTATTTTCTACGTTAACACATTTTCTATGTAGCTTCATTACACAATATATTGCAAGCTTTTCATGTTAATATTAATTTTAAAAGACACACTCCAACAATCCCTCCTCTGATGACTCTTGTCATCACACAAACCTTTCCCCTTGAATTTTACATTCTAAAATTCCTTCATTTCAATTTCTTCTCTTAACCTTTTGCCCTGTGATTTTGCCCTGAATCATTTTTCCCTTTGTTTTTCTTCCCTCCTCTTATTATTTTTCGCCATTTTCAATTTTATTATTTTACTTAATTTACATGCCACCCATAATCCAAATAAGCAAGCTAAAACAATCAATATTCCCTGTATTATTTTTGCCAATATCCCATGCCAAATACTACTAAAACAATTTCCCACTGAAGCAAATCCTTTCCCAACCTTTTCCCAAACACCTGGTTCTTTCAGTTCCTTCAAATCTGTACTATCCCTAGTTAAATTAGTGAGCATACTTCTAATCTCATTACTATTGTCTGGTATGTAAGCACAGCAGTGACGCTCATTAAGCATCTTACAGACTCTGCCATTTTTCGCTAAAAGAATGTCTAAAGCAAGCCTGTTTTGAAGAGTCATAGCCCTCTCCGCAGCAAGTTCAGTATAGCCCCTGTAAAATTTGTCAGCATTTTATCCATAATAGTAGACAACTTTTGAATCTTTATGGAGTTTAAGATAACTCCCACTGAAGGAATTATCGCCCCAAATATTTCTCCTACTACACCAGCAGCAGTCTCTCTGTTTTGACTAGTACGATATAATTCAGACAATTTTGGAAACTTTTTCAAATCGTCAAGTTGATATATCTTTGGGAAAACTATCCCCAAATAACATGTCCCATACCATCCCTTTGGAAGACGGTAATAAGCATTAAGTCCACATATATAATAGATCCCAGGGTTCGCTGGATCCTGTCCATTTAACATGAACGTTCACTTACTCTGAAACAAAAACACATGCTTACATTCACTCGTTCCCAAAAACACATTGTAATAATATGACTTCGGCCTAGATATGCAAAGCTTACCTACATGTAGTGCATCTAAAGCTAACTTCCCCTGTTCTCTAATTGCACTATAACCCTCACTACTGGCAAAAGCTTGCTGCTGCAATCCTTTCTCCAATTTACCCTTCAATGTCCTTCTTCCATCTTCCGTGTGATCTAAAAAGCTTTTCTCTACAGGTGTAAGCAAACATGTCAAATTATTGCGGTGTGCATATGATGTACTAATTGTTAATGTCGCCTCAAAGAACCCCTTTTCTAATTTTATACTATAGTACTTGGCTACACTACTCAAATCCTCTGTGATAGGCACATAAGAAAACACAAGGTCATGATTCGAATAAAAATATTGAATCTCTTCCTGGTTATAGAATCTTGTTAGTAACAGACTACAACTTATCCCATATGTTAAAGGCAGACTATGATAGGTAACCCCCTTTTGTACCGAAACAGGAATCTGTGTACACACAAAGCAATCCTTCGCATCCATTGTGTCAACATACTCACTCAGCAAGCGATAGAAAACATTAGTGGATAGTTCCCCTTTTGCGTTAGTTTCCTCATGCAAATATCTTGTATCCTGCTCAAACCTCTCCCAAGCTGATGGTGCAGTGGTAGTCTCAGGAATTGTAGCATTGTTAGTCCCACTCTTATCCATTAGTTGCATACCCACAATCACAACTATGATGAATATCAGACACATGACACACAAACCATCATCCAAATATTAACAACATCTACTCCCTCTATTATCCTCTCTAGCGTTAGCCATGATCTGTAAAGAATCAGAAAGTGAAGGAAGGTTAATTCAACCAACAACAGAGGACAGTTAGAAAACTTTCTTCTTTCTTCTTTTTTTTTTTCTCGCAGCAAAGTCAAAGCAAGCAAGTATTTACAGCTCTTAGTTTCACTCCCAGGATCCTTGTCAATTTCAGGTTATCAGCTTGTCAAAATCGGGTTTCAAAAGTCAATTCAGGTTATCGGTGTCTCATCTGGTAAAATCTCAGTGTCTTTTCTCAACTTTCTCTTCCCTTTAATTCAGTTCTTATGCCAAATCCGTCTCTTTGGCCGGACTCAGGTACCAAAGTACTGACCTGGGATCTCCCGATCAAAGCAAAACGCCAAGAACTTTTGTTGCCATTCAGCTGACGTTGCATACGCCCATTCAGGACCCGCGTACCTTCTGTTTGCTGCTCTCTTTCTTTTCAACTTGCGATCACCTTGCAACTCTCCTTCACTTAGATCTTCTCTCCTTGTTGTATCAACCTCTTCCTCTATTGCATCTTCGACAACCACCTTTCCCTTTTTCACTTGCAACTCTGGCCACTTATCTAATTTCAACGTCTCTTTGGTCCTTGATCTTTCTTGTGGCAACCCTTCGCCCTCCTCTGACTCTATGTTGTTTTCTCTTGATGGACCTGCAATTTGCTCAGGAGGAGTCCGGACACTCTGACTCTCTTCCGCCTCAACTCCTTTGCCTTCTGGGTCTGTCAGGGGCTCTAGCTCATTTCCTTATTCGTCTGCTTCTGGGAGAACCACCCTCTGATTTGGCTCTCCTGGTGCCTCAGTTGAGATAGGCTCACGGTCACCCCTCTGGGTCTCCTCTCCTTCATCTCTTACTGGAGTGACCAAGCCATCCTCAACGGGCTCTCCTTCGGTCTCAGTTCCCCTTCGATCACTCTCCGGCCCTGACACTTCCTTCTCTGTTGTTGGTACTTTCAACAACTCAACTTCCTCATCAGTTGTACACGTCACCTTTTTCGTGTGACTGGCATGGATCCAATTTGGAATTCCCGCACACTTTACAGCAGTAGTGGTCGTTAGTATTACGTGATATGGCCCCTTCCAACGTGGCTCCAAACACGACTTCCTTACGTGTTTCTTGATGACAACCCAGTCACCAGCTTTCAGGTTGTGTCCTGGATCATTTATCGGTGGCAGGGTGGTAGCTTCCACCTGGTGAGAAAAAGAGTGTACCACATCAGCCAGACCCTTGCAGTAGTCCAACACCATATCATCCGTGATATTCACAAGAGAATTCGCAGGCACTGCGGGCAGTCTCATAGCTCGACCCATGAGAATCTCATGAGGGGACAGTCCTGTTTTCTTGTTAGGTGTATTGCTCATTGACCTTAACAGCAAAGGCAACGCATCGGGCCATTTCAAATTCGTGGCTGCACACATTTTTGCCATTCTCGACTTCAGGGCACCATTTATCTGTTCCAGTAGTCCTGATGCTTCAGGGCGGTAACTACAATGCAACTTCTGTTCAATGTTCAATGCTGCACACAATAGCTTAACCACCTCGTTGTTGAAGTGACTTCCCCTATCAGATTCTAAAGAGATCGGAAACCCGAAACGTGGTATCAATTCCCTAAGCAGCAACTTTGCAACTGTGAGACTGTCATTCCTACGTGTAGGGTATGCTTCAATCCAGTGACTAAAGATACACACGATCACCAACACATATCTCAATCCTCCACACACGGGCATCTCAATAAACTCCAGTTGCATTCTGCTAAATGGACCTCCTGCTCTCCCAATGTGGCTCAAATTCACCACTGTTCCTTTCCCCGCATTCATCTGCTGACAGATGATACAGATCGCTACTGCAGCTTGTCTGAACTTTGGGTTAAACCAGTCAATTTTGAACAACCTCATCATGACATCCCTCCCAATATGTGCTTGACCATGGTAAAACCTTGCAAATTGTGACAGGAGACTGTTCCGCAAGACCATTTTCCCTTCATCTGCGACCCACAAGTCATCTGGTCTTTGTACGCATTGCATCCTAACCTCAGAACACTTCTCATCTTTGCTGACACGTCCCTGCAACAATCTCGATTCTTCTAACGTGTCAATCACCCTTAATGCATAACCTGTGCACGTCTCATTTTCTGTTTCAGGTAACAACTCCCACTGATCCTTAAATGATATACAGTTCAATGCGCAAAACCTTGCAACTTGATCCGCATATCCATTTCCCATTGAAACAAAGTCTTGTGATTTCAAATGAGCACTACATTTCATCACGGCAATTTTATGAGGTAACTGACTCGCGTGCAACAACTCCTCAATTCTTTCACCATTTTTCACTGGAGAACCAGAGGAGGTCAGGGAACCCCTCTGTGACCATAGTTGGCCAAAATCATGGACAATCCCAAATCTGTATCTGCTATCAGTAAATATAGTCACTCTCAGTTGGGGAGCAGCATAGCAAGCTCTAGTAAGAGCAACCAATTCAGCCACTTGAGCAGAATATACTTTCTCAAGCCAAGACGCTTCCAGGATACCAGAGATCGTACATACAGCGTATCCGGCTCTCCGCACTCCTACTGAGTCTCTCCAACATGAGCCATCTACAAAGATAATTTGGTCATTTTCTTCCAATTGGGTATGTTTAATATCAGGCCTCGGTTTGGTGCACATTTCTGTTACCTCAAGACAATCATGTTCTACATCTTCAACATCTTCGACTTCTGTATTTTAATTTGGAAGCAAGGTTGCCGGGTTCAGCACTGTACATCTTTTCAACGTTACATTTGGTGATCCCAATATAATCGTTTCATATTTTGTCAATCTTGCATTTGTCATGTGTTGCGTTTTGGTTCGGGTCAACAGGATCTCAACTGACTGAGGGACCATGACTGTTAGAGGATGTCCCATCACTATGCCTTCACACTGCGGGAGGCTTTGACCAACTGCTGCCAACTGCACACAGACAACCTGGTAAGGCTGCTGCAACTGGGTCCAAAGTAGCCGGAAAATATGCTACTTGTCGGTTTACACCTCTATGGACCTATGTCAGGACAGACAAAGAACATGCATCACATTTGTGACAAAACAGAACAAAAGGCTTCGCGAAATCAGGCATACCTAAAACTGGAGCCCTGCACATACTCTCCCTTAACTCAGTAAACGCTTTCATTTCCTTCTCTCCCAACACTATGGGGGTCATTACGACCTCAGCAGTCTTTTTGCAAGACCGCCGAGGGACCGCCGTGCGGAAGACCGCCTTTGCAGGCGGTTTGCCGCTCGGCGTATTATGACTGTTGGCTGCTCTCCGTCGTTATTCCGATGGAAAGCCGCCAACAGCCATACTTGCGGGCGGCGGGGAAGTGGAGGTTGCTCCACCTCCACCGCCACGCCAACAGAACACCACCCAGCGAATCACGTCCTGTGATTCGCCGTGGCGGTGTTCTGTTGGCGGTGTGGTTTCGGCGGAGCTGCCCCCATGGCTCCCGTCACCTCCCGGAGGATCGATGGACCAGGTGAGTCGATCATCCGTTAGGGGAGGGGGGGGGGGTTGTGTGTTGTGTGCGTGCATGGGGGTGTGCGTGTGTGTATGTAGAGGGGGTGTGTGAGTGCGTGTATGCTTGCAGGGGTGTTGTGTGTATGGGAATGAGTGCGTGTATGGCTATGGGTATGTCTGTATGGATGTGTGCGTGTATGTTTGAATGTGGGTGTGCGTATCTGACTGTGTGTGTGGATGTAGGCATGTATGTCGGGGTGTGTCCGTGTGTGTGCTGGTGGTGCCTGCATGCGTGTCGGGTGTGTGTGAGTAATGTTATGTTGGTGGTCTGGGTGGGGAGGGGGGCCCTGCCACCTTTGGGGGGTGGCAGGGGTGGTGGGGGGTGTAGGGCAGGGATTCGGTTGGGGGTGGTGGGTGTTAGAGACCCCTATCAGTGCCAGGGAAGGAATTCCCTGGCACTGATAGTGCTTACCACCATGGATTTCATGGCGGTTCAAACCGCTGGAAATCCACGGCGGTAAGCCGGGTCCAAATACCGCCGGCGGTATACAGACGGCCGCCTGGCTGGAGACCCAGGTCTCCAGCCCGGCGGTCGTCTCCGCCCTGGCGGGCAGGACGGAGAACCGGCAGTTGACCATGGCGGTAACCGCCATGGTCATAATACACCAAGGTAAGACCGCCAGCCTGTTTGCGGTCTTACCGCCGGTTCTCCGCCATCCGCCAGGGTTGTAATGACCCCCATAGACATCTGGCCCCTGTTTGACCGTCAGTCTCACCAATGGCTTGGAGATGACTGAAAAATTCAGGATCCACTAACAGTAACCCACCATTCCCAGACATATCCTAACATCTCTCCGTGTCATTGGGGGATTCATCTGTAACAGTGCAGTTACTCTTTCCCTCAATAACTTCCTCGACCCTTTCTCAATTTGATGCCCCAAATACTTCACCTCTTTCTGTCAGTATTGCAATTTCTTGGGGGACACCTTGTGCCCGTTCTTCCCCAAGTGGTTCAGTAAGGCAATTGAATCATACTTGCACTCATCCCTCGTTTTGGATGCGATCAACAGATCATCAATGTACTGCACTAGAGTCGACTGGAAAGCCAATTCCAATGACTCCAAATCCTTCTTCAGTATTGAAAATGGAAGGTGATTCCGAAACCCTTGAGGAATTCGACACCAATTGTAAACCTTATCCAAGAATTTGAAACTGAAGAGAAATTGGCTGTCCTCATGAAGAGGCACAGAAAAGAACGCTTGGGACAAATCAATTACTGTGAACCACTCGGCATCACATCGAACCTGGAACATAATCACAGCTGGATTTGGCACCACTGGGCAGCATTTCACCACTATGTCATTGATCTTTCTCAGGTCTTGGACAATTCAAACCTTCCCACAAGGCTTTCTCAATCCCATTATCGGTGAATTACATGGACTGCTCATCACTTCCTTCAAGACTCCCTGTTTCACAAAGTCTGCAATCAATTGCGCCACCTTTATAAGGACATCTTGCGTCATATGGTATTGCGGTACCTGGTGGAACACAGCATTTGGCTTTACACTGACTTTAACTGGTTCTACTCCTTTAATCAGTCCCACTTCCTTTCTTGTCAAATCCCACACTTTCTCTTGGACTGTTCCCTGCAAGTCTGCTGGAAGATCAGCTACTGTGAACATTGGGAAGAAGTTAATCAGAGGATACTCCTCGTCTGTGGCCTCCGTTTCAGGCTCTGAAATCGGCTCTTCATCTCCTTCATCATCACTGTTTGTCTGAACCTCAATCCCCTCATTGGAGCATGTGATAGAACATCTTGTCTTGCACAGTAAGTCTCTTCCCAGTAGGGACACGGGACTCGAATTGCAAACCACGAATCTGTGCAATCCCTGAAAAGTGCCAAGCTCGACCTGTACCAGATCTGTGATCGGGTTAGTCAGGAGCTGATTTGCCACACCTACTACCTTGACTATACGTCCTGAAAGGGGTAGTTTCAGAACATCTGCACTTCTGACTGTGGAGTGTGTAGCTCCTGTGCCAACCAGGAATGAAACCTTATGACCCATTACTTTCCCCTGAACATAGGGTCCTTTCTGATCTACTTCTAGGGACGCTGCAAGCCTACACTCCTCACTATCTGAACTCTCATCTGACCATTCATCATTTATTCCATTCTCACCACGCAATGGGAACTGTTGCACTGTGTTATTTTGACTCATTCTTTGACCTGTGACCTGTTGAGGAAGCATCACCTGTTGCTGTTCCATTGGAGCTAAGGGCACTTGCATTTGCTGTCTAGGTACCATAGGAATCTGCTGTTGCATTTGCTGCATCTGCATCGGTTGTATACGTGGCATCTGCACCTGCTGCATGGGTTGTGGACCCTGCATCTGAATCATGTTATTCTGAAAGTTCGGATTAGGACCTCTCAGCCTCGGTCCTTTCACATTTTAGAATGCACTGACATCATTGCTTTGTTGAACAACGCCCTCCTGCACCATCATCGGGCACTCCCGCTTCCAATGTCCAACGCCCCCCCCAAGCATGACAAGGTAACATCTTCTTCATCCCCTGCACATCATTTTGAACTACTACAGTGTTCAAATCTGGACTTCGATTCACAAAACCTCCGCGACCTTTGCCTCTCACTTGCGCCTAAAAAATCCCTTTTCCTTGCGACTGTTGCACCATCTGTTGTAGACAACCTCCCTGCATCCCTGACTGTGCTGCCTTAATTTGCATCACCATCGCTTTCTCCTTCAACTTTCTCTGCTTTAATTCAATCTCGTCACTACACTATTTTGCATACTGCAACACTTCGTCAATCGGCTTTGCGTGCCAGCAAATCAAGTGATTCATAATCATCTGAGTAATCTCAGATCTCAACCCTTCAACAAACCTAAACACAAGGTGATTCATGTCCTTTGCTTCAACAACCTCTGTACCACTGTAGTGCTTGAACGCTTTCAACAACCTCTCATAATAGGCATGTATCGACTCTTTGGATTCCTGAGCCGTCCGATCAATCTTTTGCCAATCAATATTCTGAGGCGAAACTCTCTGTTTCAAGAACTCAGTCACCTTATAGTAGTATCTCATCACTTCAGGAGACGGTGCTCCTGTGACTCTATCCCTTGACGGTTCCGCTGTTGGCCAATCCACACTTCTCTTGCACTTAAGCCACAAATCAGATGGAACTATGATGTCAAAGAGAGTATTCAGTTCTTCCCAGAGACATTTCGCAAGCTTCACAAACCTGTCCGTCTGCTGATACCACTCTATTGGTTTATCCCTCAACATGGGAAAGTCATTTGTGAATGACAGAATATCACCTTTAGTCCAGGGCACATGGACAAGAACCCCTCTGGCTGTTTCTCTCATTGGTAACATCTTTACCGTACCAGCACCCTGTGAGGTTTTAGCTGGCGGCTCTATGCAATCACTTTTCCTCTTATCTCTTTTCTTCGCCCATCTGCCTTCCCACTTCTCTAAGGCTCCCCAAACTTGTACACTCTGCAGTATCTCTTTAAGGTGTGCCTTCATCCCAGTAGACCGCATGTGTTCAAAATCCTTAGGCTTAAAGTCTAACCTGTAACTCCTCTTCAGATGTTTGATATTTTCTAAGTCTATTCCATATTTATCTGCCAAATTTGCCAACCTCTGGTGCTCCCTACTCACTTCTTTGGGTATCTTTGAACACAAGTATCTCAATTCCGCTTCCGTGTATGACTCTAACCTGTTAACTCCCATGCTCCCTTCGACAGGTTCATTTGCCTCCATGCCCAACCTCACAAAATTCAGGTACTCTTCTCCTCCCGACGTCCCTGCTGCTGCAGGAGTAGACTGTGGTGAATTCAACTTATCTAACCAGTCATTCAGCTGTTGGGCTGTCAAACCTTGTAATGAGATATTCCCAGCCTGTGCTATGGGTGTCTGTGGCATATTCGCACTTGAGATCTGCGGTGTCAGCAGTCCCAAACCTGATTGTCTCATAGCATCTGGAGGAGCACCAATCGGACTGAAGTCTAACAGAGACCTAGGTCTTTCGAATGACGGCTCCACTGGAGTCATCCCTAGAGAGCTCCCTACGAACCCTCCTCTTGTCATCTCTTGGGTCATTAACCCCTGATCGCATACAGTAGGCTTCGCCTGCGCATACAGTGGTGCTGGTGAACCAACTGTAATGTGCAAGGATATAGCGTTTAGGATTTCCCAAAACCTGTGGAGTATTAATTCCCATATTCTGGTTCATTATTGGTGACCGAAGTGTAGTTCGGAATCATTTGTTGCTGCACCTAGGGCAGTAAAGGTGGAGTCGGATCAGTCGGAATCAGCTTTGGTCTCGTATATGCCGGCTCTGACGGCACCATCAAATTCGTTGTAGTCTCTAATATTGGGACATCAGGGTAAAGTCTCTGAACCTGCGGTGGCTACAGCTGAGATTGCATCTCTGGAGCAGTGGACACACTAATGCTACTCTGCACCGGAACTGGTGTGGAGACAGGACTAACTTGTACCGGATTAGTTGTCACTTTGTCTTGTGTCGAACCTACAGGACGTACTAGTACTAGGTCTATTGTCATCTATTGCATATGGCGGTGGTCGGTCATTCAGTAACTGATTAAGGAACTCATCATCGTCCGAGTCATCCATCTCTGACCAGGGCTTCTTAGCCTCCTTGTCTTTAGAAGAACTTTTGTCAGCCTTACAAGTAGCTTTCCCTCCTTTTCACCTTCTTGAGCTATTGCTGGAAACATCCTAATTCCATCTATTGTCTCTCTCCTCCAAACTCTCTGTGCACTATCCCACCTAGCCTCCGCTAGTGTCTTTTCTGCTTTCCTCATTCTCCTCTCAAATTTCTGTTGCTGTTGTCGTATTGCCATCAGTTCCCAAATTGCTAACGCCTCAAACTGTGCTGGCCTCGGAGGTGGTTTTAGCTCATTTAGCTCCCTCTGCAAATTTTCCAAAATCCTTATGTTGAATGTTCCGTGCTCCGGAAACGCCAGACAACCTTCTTTCTCTGTCACTTTGCACCATTGCTTTAGCCAAAGACATGGCGCGACACCCCTTTCCTCCATTACAGCATACGATGGTGTATCCTCTGGCGGTGTAACCTCTCCTACACTTGCGGTAATATATACGTCTCCCCTCAAAGCGCTCTTTAAAGCCTTGAAAATTTTCATTTTTTGCATCTTTTATTTTATTCACAATCGAATCAGGAAGTGACTTTTATTCCCAGAACTCTCTTCGCCTACCTTCTCAACCAATTGCCTCTCACGGACGGCTGCCAATCCGTGCGCGACCTTTCTCAATTACCGACCTATCCCAGCGCGGCTCCAATGACATCACACTCATACACACCGCTGCTGACAAAATCTTGCGGCTTGTCTTCCTCACTCTCAATTCACACAAAACGAATGTAATATTTTGCAAGCACCAACAGGACTCAAATTTGCCGGTTTACTACAGGAAAGGGTAACACAATCGCTTCAGAACTTTACAGAGATTTTGCTTAGCCTTGGCCGCTACTCTCTCCTTCTCAGATCCCGCACTCGCAAGCAAAATTTGACCCACAAATTTTACTCTCGACTTGTCAATGGGTTGTTCTAGTGCACTTTAGAACTCACCAAATCTCCATCGAAATTTTCACTCACTCACATTGACTCAAACTCGACTCGCCGATTTCACCATCGACCTACTAAACCGCGCAAATTACAACATAAACAAAGTGTCCCATTCACTTATCAATATACTCTGGAGTCTTAGACCACGCAGGGACCGTACATCATCAACAACCACGTGGACAATTTTTGAGCACAATGCGCCACATTCACATGAAGTTCGCCGACTTCCCTACTCTCATACTGTGGAGTACACACACTCCTACTAAAACATCATTATTTGGCCTAAAATCCTCACAGACTTCACACTTCACCTGCGGTATGCATAAGCTGTGCAAGCGCAAACCCTACTTCACTCACACTAGCACTAGAACGCAGAGAACATACTCAAACTCCCTTCAGCAGGCTCCGATATTCCGGGAAAATCATTTGGGCCTTAGGGGCACATCATCTCTCCAATTTGCATCATCGAAAAAGAACAATTTTCCCAAGAACCAATTTTCCGATACACCTTGCTTACTTCCAAACTACGCTCATCAGTTTCTACCAGACCTTCAGACCTTTCGAGTCAACAATCTTATCAAACAGTAGTCCCTCGTCCTGGGGCCCCTAAGGGCCAAACCATCCTCTGATACCAAAAACTGATAGCGCGTCAGAACCTTGATAAGTAAACTTGGCCGATGAACCTTTTGACCACGTTTGGAGACTTCCCAGTACGAGGTGTCTTTCTGGCATCACAAAATCAATATCTCAATAACCCAATCAATCTCTTAGTAACTAATCAACAAGATAATCAATAACATTTAATAGGAATCAATAATGAAACCACCATGACCTTTCGACCATGAATAACCACACAAATTTAGTTGAGTGTTAGGATAATTTTTCCCTATTGATTACAATCTAATAGTCATCTCCGTTAATCTCATTAGCAACCAATCTCATTAGTAACACTTCAGATACACAATTTGAACACAGTTGGTCAACGCATAGAGACTATTCATTAAGCATTAACACATCATTAATAAGAAGTAGTTTACCAAAGTCTCAGTAGTACCTGATTCAACAAAGCAAGAACTCAGGGGGTCATTCTGACCCTGGCGGCCGGTGGCCGCCAGGGCCACCGACCACGGGAGCACCGCCAACAGCCTGGCGGTGCCCCTTAGGGCATTCTGACCGCGGCGCTTTGGCCGCGGTCAGTGCAGGAAAACCGGCGGTCTCCCGCCGGTTTTCCGCTGCCCGTCAGAATCCTCCAAGGCGGCGCAGCATGCTGCGCCGCCTTGGGGATTCTGACACCCCCTACCGCCATCCTGTTCCTGGCGGTTCGGCCGCCAGGAACAGGATGGCGGTAGGGGGTGTTGCGGGGCCCCTGGGGGCCCCTGCAGTGCCCATGCCAATGGCATGGGCACTGCAGGGGCCCCCGTAAGAGGGCCCCGCTTGTATTTCACTGTCTGCATAGCAGACAGTGAAATACGCGACGGGTGCAGTAGCACCCGTCGCACCTTCCCACTCCGCCGGCTCGATTACGAGCCGGCTTCATGGTGGGAAGGTCGTTTTCCCCTGGGCTGGCGGGCGGACTTTTGAAGGCCGCCCGCCAGCCCAGGGGAAAACTCAAAATACCCGCCGCGGTCTTCCGACCGCGGTACGGTATTTTGGCGGCTCCCGCCGGGCGCGCGGTGACCGCGCCCGGCGGGAGTCAGAATGACCCCCTCAGTCCTTTGTCTATTTGCCTCAGATTTTAGTAAACATCTTAACTAACCTCGAATTAGCATCAGCATGTTGGGCTTCATGCAAAACAATTTAGCAAAACCAAATTTGGAAAACATCTAACTATGGCCTCTATCAAAAGAGCAGTTGGTACCTAGAAATAAAAGGCAAACAGACAATTACAATTTTCATCAGATAGTTACCCCTCCAACGAATCAGCAAACAGCGTCAGTCTTCGTCCTCAGGACATCAGTCGATTCACCATCAGTAAGGATAGGACATGGCAAGCCTTAATATGGCATAGCTAAAGAATAAGGCTCTTCCCTCATATGGAGGCGAAGCAAGCATCAGTAAGGACTTAGATAGAGGATGGTTTAAAGTATCAGGAAGAATAAACAGCAAAGGCTCAAAGAGCAATGGCAAGGTATGGCTTAAGGCAGAATGTCAGAATAATGGCCAATAATGTCTGGATAATTTGCTAATAATAATGGTTGATTTCTCCTTGGGTCGTGCGGTTATATCAAAACTGTCGAACTAGCCCTCAATTCCCCATTGGATAATATTTGGTGCATCATTATCTCTGTCCAATAATTCTTCACACACCTCACTAGAATTTTTCACAGAACACAGTTCTCATGCTGTTGATTGGCCCATATCATTGACGTCTTCATCGGGTGGAATGTCAGGTGAGAAAAGTTACACTTTACACTCCAGTCAGTAGTCCCATTGTTTCTCCTAGTCCAGGTAGCCTTGCACCTGTTACGAATTACACTGTTGCATTCAGCAAGAATATCTCCTTGAGCAAGTTGGGTCCATGAGAAAGAATTTACTACAGCTACACACATCTCTAGCTTCTGGAAAAGTACAGCATTGTGTCCTTCAAGAAGACAGAACATTGCACGTTAGGAAAAACACAGTTTAATATGAGACCAGAAAGCTAGGCCCGACCCTTGCTAACTAAGGCCTAGTAATTTAGTTAACAAAACCCAAATACATAGCTCTAATTATGATTTGCTAATACAAATTCATAACATTAGTACATAATTAGTTCATCATTAATAAGTTTCATTAGTCTTTGTATACATTGATGGCCACTCCCCGTGGGCACATTTCAAACGTGTGCATTATTTTCTACGTTAACACATTTTCTATGCAGCTTCATTACAAAATATATTGCAAGCTTTTCATGTTAATATTAATTTTAAAAGACACACTCCAACACAGTCCATCGTTTGTTTCCTGCTATGCCAAAAAAAAAAATATATATATATATTTTGGCCTATTTCGGTCTCGTACTCAACATATGCCCCGGCTCTCGTAAGTCTCAGTTTTCTGTGGGACTTAAGGCTGTCATTGCGGGCATAGATTGGCAAGAAATTTCAAGCAAATACAGTGGCGGCTGGTAATTTTAGGAGGGAGGGGAGTGGGAGGGAAGCACACTCACACATTCACACATGCGCGCACATCCATGAGGGTTGAGACTGCTGCCCCTCACTGGCTGACCTTAGGTCAGCCAGTGAGTGAAGGCAGCAGTCCCAACTTCGTCACAGAGTGGGATGGGGTCAGTGAGACTTCTGACCCCCCCCCCCCACTCTGTGACGAGGTGCCTGGGCGCTTCAGGGCTTAAACCTGAAGCACCTAGGTCGGAGTCAATGGGTGACGATTCCCCTCTTCACCGAGGGGGAGGGCCTTGAGGCACCTTTGCTGAGCTGCAGAGGTCACGCCCATAGGAGCTGTGACCTCTTCAGCCTAGAAAAATTCAGCTCAGGCAGCCAGGATTCTGCGCAAATCGCGCATGTCTCGCCACTGGCTGCCTGAGCTGAACATGAAGAGTGTCTGTGAGGCTGTCCTTTGCTCAGCCTGACAGGCACTGTTCATGAGGGGCAAGAGGTGGGGGACGGGCCGTGGCTGAGCAAATACCTCTTCTCTAGCTCATCAAATGTTTCATCTGGGTGGTTTTAGGCGGTTGTGTGATTGCTGGCGTTCTTGCATGTTTGTGGAAGTAGCACTGTTTACCGGCCTACCTTAGTGTGGTTTGTTTCCTTTTAAGACGATGCTACACTCTGCTGCCTCTCTGCTGTTGGTGATAGCTATTATGATACACCATGCATGGATTTACAACGTTGCATGGGTCTGTGAGAAACACATTAGGCTGAAGCTCAGGTGCCTGACTTAGAAAACATATTTCTCCCCAACCGTATGTTGACTATTGTAGGAAGCTGCATCCTGCCCACAGAAACATTCTGGCTCGGCTGGGACAGCCCACCTGCATAAAACGCTCAACCGGGCTTTTTCAACCACCCCTCGTACAATATACAAATAAATAAGCAACATTGAACATTTGAACATTTTGTCTATATTTGATAGTAAATTAAACAAAATATTTCAATATTTGAACATTTGTTTGATGTATACTGGATTTTGTATTTTTGTGTATTGTTTAGAAGTTCAAATCATAGACATTCCTTAGGCCGGGGGTCTCTAGTTTCCAATAATGCCTCAGTGGGGGTCCCTGGATTCCAGTAATGATTGAGTGGAAGTCCACACAAGTCAAAAGTTAAGACTCGCTGCTGTACATTGTTGAAGTAGCCATTTTCCCTCAAGGGTAATTTATTTCTCATCACTAAAGCATACAGAGTATGTACTGTCAATCTTCTTTGCTATTGTAAACATCATGACTCATACTGTACTTTGGTAAAAATCTTCCTTGCTATTTTAACATAGTCATGCATGGTTGGCTCTCTGCCTTTTGTTTCACACCTTCTCTGTTCAGCCTCTGAAACCCTGTTGGGTGAGGTTTGTGCTCCAAATAAATACACTGATCCAGTGGCAGCCTGTACTTTTAGCCGTGCACAAGGTGGTGGTGGCACAAACCCACACAAACATTCACACATGCACACACTCACACACATCCATTCACAACACTCACTACCAAATATTCATGCACACATGCAACAAACATTAAAAATGAAATCATAATTACATGCGTAGCTCTATTTCAGAGATTCCGATGAGGGTTGGAATTCTTGCCTTCCCTTATTGCCTGATCTAAGGTTGGACAAAGAGCGAAGTCAGCAGTCCCAAGCCTCGGAGGTCCCAGGAGTGTTTGGAGTACTGCCGTCCGTCACTGGATGACCTTATGTCAGCCAATGAGGAAAGGCAGCAGTCCCTCACTCGTCACAGAGTGGATGTAGTCAGTGAGACAGCTGACCGCACCCCACTCTGTAACGAGGTGTCACTGATTGACGCTGGGCCTTGGGCACTTCAGGGCTTAGAACTAAAGTACCCAGGTCCTGGGCAATCAGTGATGCTCCCCTTGGTCACAAAGGGGAGGGCCTCGAGGTGCTCTGCCAGGCTGAAGATGTGACGCCCACAGGAGCTGTGACTTCTTCGACTGTCAAAGGTGAACTCAGGCAGCCAGGAGACTGCGCATATGGCGCATGTCTAGCTCCTTGTAGTCTGACTGGAAAATAAAGAGTGTCTGTCAGGCTGACCTTTGCTCAGCCTGGCATACATTCTTTATAGAGGCCAAAAAGTGTGTGTGGGGAAGTGGTCCATCATCCCACAAGGACAGGCAGCGGCGACACTCATCTGAACTTTTAGAGTCCAGACACCTCCACAGCGGCCAGGAGGCTTTCACAAGCACTCTCATGACCTGGAGATGACAGGAGACACTTTCACAAGTAAGGTTTGTTGATGACTCAAAGTGAAATGTCCACTTGCTAAATGTATTCCATCACTGAGAAAACCACTGAGTACAGCTGTTACCCTGAATTTTTTGAGTCAACTACTGCAAAGCATGTTTTTGCCTACCTGCCTTAAGGGCTCACTCAGCTTTCTTCAAACCAACAGCTGCTAAATTGTCTAAACATTGTGTTACATGCTGGAACGTTTGAGGCCATACTTAATGCAAAACTACAAGTTTCACAATGCATAATCCTGTTGGCTAAAGAAACAGGGATGGCCAAAGGTGTTACATGTGGCTGATAGGCAAACTAAACATCTTAGAATGTGAAAAAGTAGATTCCATGTCTGCATAATGTTGGTGGTTTTGCTTCTCTAAACTTGTATGGGCGTAATGCAGCAAGTTTGATGGATGCAAGGCCCAGGGTTCGAACTTTAGGAGGTAGCTGCAGAAATACGTATTACTTTGATCAGTGGTACTCAGGGAGAGGATGGAGAAGAGGAGAAAGTATGGAGGTGGCAGACTATTAAGGAGAGGAAGCTGGGAAGGGTAGAGGTTAAAAGAGAGGGGAAGGGAGATTGAGGAGTGCGGAGGATGAGTCTGGGCTTATAACGTTTGCGTTTTAACAGTTGGTGCTTTCATTCTAATGGTTTTAGTGTCCAGTTGACAAATAGACAAAACAAACAAAATTATGCTAAGATTCGCGATAAGTGTTTGGTCTCAGGGTTTTTTCTATGAAAGAAACAATAAACATACACATCATCGATACGTATAAAATCAGTATGTAGATTACTGCATTGCAAAATGTGACATGCAGTGGTGGTGTTGTTTGTATCAATGATGTGTACGTTTGTTGTTTCTTTCGTATACTGAGTGAATATCTTTGCATGTTTGTGTTTGTTTTGTCTGTTTATGTGTCCACTGTACATTGGGACCGCTGACATATGAGACGTATAGAGATAATAGGGCTTGATGTACAAAGTGCTTAATGGTCGCAAACCCTCCAATTCTGTAAATCTTTCAGTTCCTACAACACTCTTTGTAATGCACTAAATCCAATTAATGATTTGGAAAAGGTTTTCTGAATCGTTAATTGGGTGAAGTAAACAATAAGGAATCACTACTAGGAAGGGGTGTGATAAGGGCGTATCTTCCAAATACCGATTCCATAAGATATGTCTTAATGTTTTATGACCGAAATCCAGTAGCAAACCATTAATATTCTACCACCAATTAAAAACTGATGGCAAGCCATTCACAAACAGAAAATGGTCTCCAGGCTAACTCTTCTCGTTTAGTGTTGACTAAACAATTTTATGAGTGTTCCAATGGAGCACTGCTTACTCCTACAAAAGGTTTATTTAACTTTTTAAAAAAATCTTAACTGTGTCTTTCTTTGTGTTTTTCTTTAAGGTAAATGGGCTGCATTTTAAAAAAGTGCTTTATTTAAATTCAGTCACAGACATGGGGGTCTGTTGAGTTCAGCCAGCCACCATGGCTATAACTCTAGGCAATCATAGCAGGTTGCAATTAGTGACCTGCCAAATTCATGCTAATATACAAATGACTACCCCAAAGCTCCAGGCACACCATCACCCAGGCCCTCATCTCCAGCTGACTGGACTAGGGCAACGCTCTCTATGTAAGGATCTCAGCTTCCTTCAGTGGCTACAGACCATAGAGTACGCTGCAGCCAGACTCATCCTGGATCTCCTAGACGAACCCACATCACCCTCTACTTCAGGGAACTCCACTTGCTCCCTATACAGAAAAGATGCCAGTTAAAGCTCCCGACCCATACATACAAGGCCCTACACAACTACAGACCCACCTACTTTAACCACCGCCTGAACTTCCTTCAGCCCACCACACACCTCTTCTCCGTGTCCCATTCTCTAACCCTCACCCCTTCCAACCAACAAAGCAGATGCAGAAGTTGCTGCTTCTCCTACCTGGCAGCGAAGACATGGAACAAGCTACTCTTACATCTACGGACCCCCCATCTCTTCCAGAGTTCTGTAAGTCCATGAAGACCTGACTATTCAGCTAATCAACTGGACTCTGCAATCGCCTAGATACCCTCACAGATGACAAGTAGCAAGTTTTAGCCTATTCTTGGTTTTCTCAGTTTCGTCCAGGCCAATCAAAGGGAGGAAATTTGAAGGTTGTGGAAGAAGTGATCGTCTGGTAATGAATTTGGCAGTTTGATGCATCCACACAAGTTTTGAGCAGATCCATAGGGTGAGTAAAAATAAATAGGATGGAAATTAGAGTTGTTTTCACCAAAGAACATATCTCTCTCTCTCTCTCTTTCTCTCTCTCTATCACTCTATATATATATATATATATATATATATATATATATATAAATATACATATATATATATATATGTATATATATATATATATATATATAGATATATATGTGTGTGTGTAAATCAATCTCAGGTTCTTCTGAACCAGACACCTCATCTCTCTGAGATTTAGCTCTTTTCCTTCCCCTTTCACCCTACATGATGGGTACACTGACCCTCTCCAGACATAGTAATTAGGAATATAGGTCTGTTGCTAGATTCTAAACTTTCTCTATGACCTCAGATAGCCACTGTGGTTAAGAGAGCACTCTTCTCTTTGTTTACTCCCCCATATTCTGCCTTGCCTATTGTTTTCTCACAGAATTATAGCTATCAATACACTTGCTTCAAGTAGAATGGACTGTAATGAAGACCTGTCTTCAGATATTCTTGAACCTAATAAAGGCATCACCTTGCCTCAGTTAGTCTGGAACACGACATCCATAGTGCTTCTTGAACTAAACAAGTGTGGTCATGTGTCTATTAAATTATGCTGTTTAGATTGGCTTGAAGTGGAGCAAAGCATAATTTTAAAAACTCTATATTGTATATGATAGAAATTACATTTGTTTCTGAAAAATAACTATCAGTCATGTTAAGTGCTTAGGTCTGCAATTTCGAACTTTCCAGCAGTGTGCTCTAAATTTGGTAGTCAGACTCTGTGTGGTAGCCACCTCCTCCTGGAATTCTTTGCTGGCCATTCTCAGGAAAGAAAGTGATCACCTTAGATTTAACAAAGTGGTGAAGAATTAGATCCAGATGTGCAAAGCATTTTTCTGGTCGCAAACGGCCCAGTTCATAGAATCTGGATGTTTGCAACTGAAAAAATGCTTTTTCTAATGTACAAAATGCAAAATGTGATTTAGTAACTTGTTACCATGTCACATTTTGCATTTGCGATTCAGTATTTGGAAGGGGTGTGTTTAGGGCGTTGCTTCCAAATACAGAATCAGTATGGTATGTATGAATGTTTTGCAACAGGATTTTACTTTTTATTTTAAAGTTTAAAACTGGTGGTAACCCATTTACAAAGGGGTAGGGTTCCTCTTTCCCTTTGAGAATGTACATAATAATGTTTTTCAAGAGCAAGCAGTAATCCCACGGACCACTGCCTACTCTTAAATAATGAAACTGCATTGTTACATTTTTTCTTTTTAAACACATCCTATTTTTCTTTAAGGAAATAGGCTGCATTAATATAATGCTTTATTTACTAGTTAGTTTTATTGTTATTAAGATTTATGAAGCCACACAAAGGGCTATTTGCATTTGTAAAGAAATGAAACGTAAAACAGCGGGTTGTGCTTGTGTTACGTTGTATTACAATTAGTTGTTGTAGGCGTTCCATGGGTGGACCATAAGCATTTCCATGCATCCACCCATGGAATTTGAATCAATTCTAGATTTCCTATAGGTAGTAAACCTGGGATTCTCCAAAATGATTGCCTACCACAAAGAGGCATAATGAGAATAAATCTGTTTATTTCTCTTTGTGAGTGGGTGGTCCCCACTCTCATGAGCCACCTCATCGCCCCTATGCATGAGCCACCTCATCTCCCCTACACATGAGCCACCTCATCACCCCTACCTGACTTTCATAGCATGCAAAGGAGACAGAACGGCTTCTCTGTCTCCCAGGACCGCCAAATCCATCCAGATTATTTCAGATGTTGGACCTAGGAACAGAGCCTCACAGAAGCGTAGTCGCCATCTTCATCAGTCCAGCCACGCCCTCCCTTGAAGCATAGTTAAGCAGCCAGGTGACAGAGTGCACAAACTTACCCAGGAGTGAGGGATGCTAAACCCTGTAGTACTATTAAGTCGGAGAGTATTATATGGAATTGCCCTGCAGCAAAAGAAGCCAAATCACTTATAGCATTGTTAAACAACTAGCGAATAAACTATACGGCTTCACCCAAAAGCTACAGGGGTTCTACCCCTTGAGGTACCATCAGTGTTAAAAACATGCAGAATTTGTCCTGGTGTCTTTTCTGACCCAGGGACATAATTCAGCAGTGCCTGCATATTGTCTGCAAACCATTCGGTGCACCAACCTTAAGGCAGTGAGGAGGCTTTCTTATTTCCAGTTCCAGATGGGGACAAAAAAAGGCCTAATTTAAAGTGCCATGAGCCTGTATCATCCTAGCTGGGAGCCATCTGGAGCTTAACACCCTGATGCCAGTACAATGGTAGGAGACAAAAACACATAGTTTACCACTTCACAAGTAATTTAGAAATGCTGAGGTTTTTGATTTTGTTAAACCTCTAAGTTTGTTTAACCTCCTATGTTGGAAATGGGCACGCACTGTAAGAATGTGTGTATGGACAATTACAAGAATAATGATTTAAATGGCACCTACTATTTGTTTTTTAAAATTATTTTACAGCACTGCTTAACCCAGTGTACGGTGTCACAGCTCTTTACACCACACAGAGGCACAATAAATCATGAACGTTTATTGGTCAATGTATAAGAAATGTTACATAAGAAAATGAGGATTATAAGTAATTGAGAAAAAATAAGGATCTAAGGGCCAGATGTAGGAACATTCCGAATTACGACCCGCAAATTGCGAGTCAGAGTGACTCGCAATTTGCGAGTCGCAATTCGGAATGTTGGGTGGTGTCCCTGACACCATCTGCGACTAGCAAGGGGGTCGCAAAGACCCACCTCATGAATAATCATGAGGTGGGTCACAATTTGCGACCCTCTTGCAAATGGCGGCCCTCACAGGGATGGTGGCCTGCTGCGGACAGCAGACCACCATGTCTGTGACTGCTTTTTAATAAAGCAGTTTTTTTTTTGTAATGCAGCCCGTTTTCCTTAAAGGAAAACGAGATGCATTACAAAAACGAAAAATGAAACGTTTCATTTTTTCAGAGAAGGCAGTGGTTCATAGGACCACTGCCTGCTCTGAAAAAATGTTTGCTGTGCCATTCGCAACGGGGAAGGGATCTCGTGGGACCCCTTCCTTGTTGCGAATGGGTTACCACCCATTTCAAAATGGTGCAAACTGCGATTGGTTTGCGACCGCGTTCGCGGTCACAAACCAATCCTACATTGCACTGCGACTCGCAATTAGGAAGGGAACACCCCTTCCTAATTGCGACTTACAAAACGAGGTTTGTGCATTGCAAAGTGCTTTTTGCAAGTCGCAAACAGCAAAGTTCGCTGTTTGCGACGTGCAAACTGCTTTGTACATCTGGCCCTAAACCCTTTACTTACAGCTTGCATGCAGCTCCTTAATGCCATTAAATAGATCACTGTGCTATATTAAAATGATTGCATCTTACGAAACACAAGTAACAAAATGCTCTCAGTGTCAAAAGTAGTAGACCACATACCCAGCTACATAAAATAAAAGTCTGTGATCTGCAAGTTACAGAATGTGCTTTGCAACAGGCACGTTAACCCCAATGTGATTTTATGGGTCGAAAATGTGAAAAAACAAAATGCAGATCACTCCCAGAACTGCTTTAACCACTAAAGATGTCTTATTGCTATTATAATCCCCTCAAACTTTCTGAGCACACAACGTTCTCTGGAGCAGGTGTCTTAACCCTGTAAGATATTTTAAAATACAGCCTCTTTGTGGCCTAATAAGTAAGCTAGAAAAGATTTACTATCACATATGTCCTTGTTGGCAATTACTTTGCAGCAGATTTCTTTTTTTAAATAAATGTATAAGTTGACTGTCAGACTCTACTTTTCAAGCGCCACCCCTTGTGACTCCATCCTCCTTCCTCTGTCAAACGACCACCCAAATTATGAGTTCCCAGAGTAAATTTTATTCCAATTCCAGCACTGGGCATTGGGATATATGTCAATAGAGTACTGAGGTTTGGTGTCTACATGAGAACGATAATGGCACAGTCCACTAAGAGCAACAGACGAAATAGTGTAAGGGTCAACTAGACCATCTGGTAGTGACAGTCGTGCAGCACACAAGAGTAGGTGGTACCTTGAGACAGTAGTCAGAGTGAGCCAATAAACCTCTATGAGAAAATATGGGATTGTGAAATTAAGAGTGTCAGGATAAAGGAGGATGTGGGCATGGGTTCTAACCCACTTCACTTCCATCCCCTAACAGGAACAAACAGGGAACATGCCACATGAACATGCCCTTTGCCTTTCTGCCCTTTACCTGGAAACCCTGCGAGGAGAAGAGGGAAGAGCAGGAAGGAAGGTTGAACACCCAGCTACACCAGATAAAGAACTCGGTGTATCTGAGCAAGTGAGAAAGAAAGAGAGAGTAAAGAGACAGAGAGAGAGAGACTTGCTTTAGAAATATATAAAACAAGCATTGGCAAACCAAATAGATCTCGGCTATGCAAGAACTATTGGCTTTGCCAATATGTATAGCCATGTTGTGCACCAGTGTGGCTGCTATTCAGAATGACTAAAAGTTAGTTGCATAAAGGAAAGTTGCATGGAGTGTCGTAAAGAGGAGTCGAGGGAAGTGTTCTGGAGTGGCATGGAGTGCGTAGAGTGGTGTAGAGTAAATTTGAGTGGCATGTTGGAGAGTGGAGTGGCATGGAGTGTTGTGAGGTGTCGTGGAGGGAACAGAGTGCCATACAGCTGAAGGGCATACAGTGGAGTAGAGTGGAGTGACAGGATGTTGTGGAGTGGTGTAGAGAGTGTTGCGTAGAGTGGCGCAGAGCAGAGTAGATTATTGTGGAGTGGAGTTGCATAGAGTGGAGTAGGGTAGGAGAGTGGAATAATATAGAGTGGAGTAGAGTGTTGTAAAGTCGAGTGGTATAGAACAAAGTGGAGTGGCAGAGTGTTATAGAGTGGAGTGAAGTAGTGGGGTGGAGCAGTTTGTCATAGAATACACTGGAGTTAAGTGACATGGAGTGGCATAGTGGCGTTGAGTGCAGTTGCACAGAGTGCAGTGGTGCAGAGTATAGCAGCACAGAATGGGTCTGGCAAAGAGTTCAGTGGTGGAGAGTGCAGTGTTGCAGAGTAGAATGGTATAGAGTGCATTGGTTTAGACTGCAGTGGTGTAGAGTAGTGCAGAGTAAAATGACATAAAGTGAAATGGTGTAGAGTGGTGTAGAGTGCAATGGCATAGAGTAGAAAGTTGCAGACTAGAGTATAGTGACGTACAGGGCAGTGATACAGAATAGATCGGTGCAGAGTGCAGTGGCGTAGAGTGTACTGGTTTTGAGTAAAGTGATGTAGAGTGCATTGGCATTGAGTGCAGTGGTGTACAATAAGTGGTGTAGAGTGGAGTACTCAGGATAGGTTGCAGTGGCGGACAGTGGAGTGGAATGGCACAGAGTGGAAGAAAGTGGTGTATAGTACTTATTGTTTCAGAGTAGAGGGGAGTGGCATAGAGTGGAGTGGAGTGTTATGGAGTGGAATGTAGTGCGTAGAGTGGTGTAGAGTAGAATTGAGTAGCATGGAGGGGAGAGGAGTGAAGTGGAGTGTCATGGAGTGTCATGGAGTGGCGTGGAGTGTTGTGGAGGGAGCATAGTACCATAGAGTGGAAGTGCGTACAATGGAGTAGAATTGAGTGGTGTAGAGTGGTGTAGAGTGTCAGAGTGGAGTAGAGTGTCGTAGAGTTGAGTGACATAGGGTGTTGTGGAGTGGTGTAGAGTAGATTGGAGGGGTGTAGAGGGAGTTGCGTTGAGTGGAGCACAGTGGAGTAGATGATCGTAAAGTGGAGTGGCATAGAGTAGGCTAGGAGAGTGGAATGGCATAGTAGAGTAGAGTGTTGTAAAGTCGAGTGGTATAATAGTAAAGTGGAGTGGCATAGAGTGTTGTGGATTGAAGTAGTGGGGTAGAGTAGTGTGTCATAGAATAGAGTGGAGTTAAGTGCCATGGAGTGGCATAGTGGTGTACACTGTGGTGGCATAGAGTGCAGTGATGCAGAGTAGAGCAGCACAGAATTGAGTGGCATAGAATTCAGTGGTGGAGAGTGCAGTGTTGCAGACAAGAGTTCTTTAGAGTGCAGTGTTGTAGAATGGCATAGAGTGCATTGGTGAAGAGTTCAGTGGCATACAGTGGTGCAGAGTACAATGACGTAAAATGAAATGATGTAGAGCAGTTTGCAGGGGGATAGAGTAGAGTGTTGCAGAGTAGACTGTAGTGGCATACAGTGCAGTGGTGTAGAGTAGATTGGCATAGAGTGCAGTGGCATAGAGTGCATTTGTTGTGAGTAGAGTGGTGTAGAGTGCATTGGCATTAAGTTCAGTGGCATAGAGTGCTGGAGCATAGACTAGAGTGGCATGAAGTGGAGTGCGCAGGGTAGATTGCAGTGGCAAACACTTGAGTGGGATGGCATAGAATGGAATGGTGCAGAGTGGAAGAGAGTGGTGTATAGTGCATATTGTTTCAGAGTAAAGTGCAGTGGTGCAGAGTAGATTAGAGTGGCTTAGAGTGGATTGGCCTAGAGTGCAGTGGTGCAGAGTGGAGCAAGTGGCATACAGTGTATTTGCTTAAGTGCAGGAGAATGGCTTAGAGTAGAGTTGTGCAGAGTAGATTGCAGTGGCATAGAGTGCAGTGGAGCAGAGAAGAGAAGCGTAGAGTTCAGTGGCAGAGAGTGTAGTGTTGCAGAGTAGAGTGGCATAGAGTGTAGTGGTGCAGACTATAGTGGAGTGGTGCAGGGTAGAGTGAAGTGGCATAGAGTGAGTGATGCAGAGTGTAGTGGCATAGAGTGTAGTGGCATAGAGTGCATTGGTGTGGCGGATAGTAGAGATGAGCAGAGTAGAATGCAGCAGTGTAGAATGCAGTGACACATAGTTCAGGGTTGAAGTGTAGAGTATTGTAGAATCCAGTTGTGTATAGTAGAGTACTGTAGAGTGCACTGGCAGGGAGTGCAGTGAGTCAGAGTGGTGCAGAGCAGAGTGATGTAGAGTACAGTATAGTGGCATAGAGTGCAGTAATGTAGAGTACAATGACAGAGTGCAGTGGCGTAAGGTGTTGAAGATTAGAATATAGTGGCGTACAGTGATGCAGAGTACACTGGCGTAGAGTACAGCAGTGCCAAGTGCATTTGTTTTGAGTAAAGTGATTTAGAGTGAATTGGCATAGAGTGCAGTGACGCAGAGTAGAGAGGCATGGCACAGAGCAGAGTGAAGTGGCGCAGAGTAGCGTGGCACCAAGTGCAGTGGGGCTGAGTGCAGTGACATACTGTAGATTGTTTCAGAGTAGAGTGGAGTGGTGTACAGTAGAGTAGAGTGGCGTAGAGTAGAGTGGCGTAGAGTGCAGAGTAAATGTGAGTGGTGTAGAGTGGATTGGCATAAAGTGCACTGGCATCAACTGATGGCACAGAGTAGAATCCAATGGTGTAGAGTGCAGTGGCGTGAAGTGCAGTGTTGCAGAGTACAGAATGGCAAAGAGTGGAGTCACGCAGAGTGGAGTGGTATAGAGTGCAGTGGTGCAGAGTAGTGTGGGGTAGAGTGCATTGGCATAGAGAAGAGTAGTGTACAGTAGAGAGGCAAAGAATGAAGTGGTGTACAGTAGAGTGGTGCAGAGTACAGTGCAGTGATACAGTGTGGAGTGGTGCAGAGTAGTGTAGAGTGGGTTTAAGTGGAGTATGCATGGTGTTGAGGACACAGCCATTACAGACAACACATCTTCAATTGAAATGGCCCTTATGTTTGCTCAGACATACAGTTTTACTGATAGATGTATGCAGCTCACAAACAATAATATCATCACCTTGTACATTGATTTGTTTTGATCGCATTAAAATATTTGTTTCCACCATACTTCAGAATTACTAAAAAATGTGCTTCATTTGTGATTTTCTTATTCTGATATAATTTAAAATATCCGCAATGAAATATCTGCATGGTTCATTTACAGACATTTAAATTACGTTGTGTGCTAGAAAAAAAAACGTTGTATAGCCTTCCTCAAGCATAACCTCCATAGCCAGTACGATTGTCACATGAATCCTCTCACTTTGAAGTCGGAGTAAGAAAAGTAAACACCAAGCTCCATGAAAAATAGAGCCGGACATTTGACCTATGTCTTTGAATGCACAGCAAATGTGACAATGTAAGAACAAGATTTAAAGGTCTGTTTACAGAAATCCAGTACTGATTGGACAATACAGTAAATAGGGTTTAGGCAAGGGACGGGACAAACTCAAGATGGACAGCCTAAAACAAATAGAAACAGCAAATAGAAAGAAAGCAAATGTGAGTTACCAACCACAATGCCAATGGTTAGCAATCGGTGGAATGCATTCCCAGGGAAGCTTTCCGATTGTCCCCAAATGTCGCAAGCAAACCAGCTGAGCTGTCTGGCAGGCTTCGACCTTAAAACAGGGCTGCATTATTGCAAAAGAGGTTTAAGCCTGGTGTAGCGTCCTCCCCAGCCCAGGAGCATGTGAATGAATACTCCACACATGGAGCTCTGCAACAAAAGTTTTTATTCCTCAAAATACTATTGCGCTCTGCTCGCACTACGTCACTATTTTTATAACCACACCTCAACACCACCCATCTGATTACACAATTCCTGTCTAGAGTCTACCCAGGATCTCGAGGGCCCTAGCATGCATAATATCAAAAACACTACATCTCGAGCTTTGTTAAATAAAAAGTGCAAACAACATTAACGTCACATTTCCTCAATGAGCCGTCGAGGCGTTCGCACTGGTCTACCAGACCGGGTGGTATGAGAGAGTTGAGATACACCATAATCATGCAGGTATGACATAGGCTCAGATGTCCGATCTGGACATTCAGGCGGGGTTGTCTCACGTTTGAGATCTCAGGAGCTGAAGGACATTGAGGTAAGTGTTTAAAGTGTGACGAGTCCCATGTGATTGATTTTTTTGGGACGATTTGCTGCCACGCTGTGTCCTTTGAACATCACAACCCTCAAACGGTCGACAGTAAATGGAGTGTCTGTTTGTTGCTTCCGTTTCTGCTTGACCAGTACCAAGTCCCCTTTCTCAATGACTTTTTCCTGGGTACATCGGCACTGATCAGCATTTGTTTTCATTTTGTGCTTTTGAAAAATATCTGTGACATGAACCTTATTGGCATTCATCGATCGGTCCGATGTCCATTGGGGTAGCTTGGTTCCGATGGCTCTCCCAAATAGCAGGGTGGCAGGAATCTCACCAGTTTTGGAGTGAAGAGTTGATTGATCAGTATGAAGGGCTGGGCACATGGCTTCATTTAGATTGATTCCCTTCATTGACGCACGCTGAATTACCCTCTTGAGGGTGCCCATAAATTGTTCGACCACACCATTTGCTTGGGGCCAGAGAGGTGTTTTCTTTTGGTGCTTAACATTGGTTCAATCAAGAAACTCCTTGAATTCTTTGCTATTGAAAGGTGGGCCATTGTCAGATTTGAGAATAGCAGGGATGCCCCAAACCACAAAGATGCCATCAAGCCACTCAATTACTTTGTCATAGGTTGTTGATGATAAATCTTCCACCAAACAAAAATGTGAGCATTCCTCTGTGACTGATAAGATAATGTCCATTTTCTTGAGGCCCAAAGAAGTCAACTGCTCCCTCCCAGGCATGTGCAAGAATGTGAGACATGTTCAATGTATGCTGTGTCACCTTGGGAGATAAACAGTTACAAAGATGGCATGCTTTTAGTTCTCTCTCAACTTGTTCGTCTAGGTGAGGGAACCACGCTCAGTCTCTTAAGGCTATTTTGGTGGCTACAATGCCATGATGTCCTTCAAGGGCTAGCTCAATGACCTGCTATCTCAGGCTCTCAGGTATGACAATTCTCATGCCTCTCAATATGATACCCTCTTTGGTGACGCATAGCTCATCCTGTACATTTTTGAATTTTTGGAATTCAGCATCATCAGCAAAAGGTCAAGCACTTGTTTTCCAAGATTGCGTTGTAATGAGGACTTTGTGGATGAGAATTTCTGTATCTGTTTTGGTAGCAGCAATAATCTGTTCAATGGACTGAGTTGCTGGTGTGCTGGACCACACAATGAAATTGAGATACTCTTCCGCCACTCTACTCTTCAGCCACTTTGGATGTTGAACTGTGGCAATGCAGCAGCACTCATAAAAAGTAATCTGTAGAGTTTTTATCTTTCCCCAGGTTGTGTACAATCATGTAGTCATACTCTTGCAGTTGCAACCTCCACCTCTCGATATGAAGGGGCATCTTAGCTTTCGGTTTTTCAAAGATAGTGAGCAATGCCTAGTGATCTGTAATAATAGTGAAACATTTCCAAAATAAAAACATATGAAAATGTTTGCAGGCCCACTCTGCAGCCAGACTCTCCTTCAGCTGGGAGTAGGCAGGTTCTGTTTCAAACAGGCTTCCACTGGCATAGGCCCCAATACCACAATGCATTTCTGGGCATTCTGATGGCCATTGTGTTGAGCAAGTATTACCCCCAGCCCACCAGGCTCACATCTACAGTGATCTAAGTGTATAACTTGTGGTCAAAATAGGCCATTTCAGTTGCATTCTCAATCACATGTTTTATTTCTTTGAAACTGTGATCACATTCAGAAGACTTCTGAATTGGGACATTCTGTTTTGTTACGTCTCACAATGGGGTACTCACTGTAACAAAGTCATGAATGTACCTTCAGCAATAACTTGCCATACCTAAGAAGGATCGTAGCATAGTTATGTCTTGTGAGAGGCAGGTAGATGACAGTCCTTGCACCTTATCTGGGTCAGGAGTCATTCCCCCATCAGAGAATATGTGAAAAAGTAGTAATGTACCTACTGTTCTCCTTCAGCTCGAGTTGATGATATGCTTTGTACAGGTCAAGGCGGGAGAAGATTTTAGCTTCATTCAGCTGCATGATCATGTCTGCTATGTGAGGTCCAGAATGTCTATTTCTCACGATTGCTTTGTTGGCCTGGCACATATCAACACAAATACACACTGCCTCTCCACTGTCCTTTTTTGGCACCACAACTATGGGCGAAACCCATGGCATAATACTGGTGGAGTGTTCAATGATGTCATGTTTCAACAATGTTTCTAGTTCTTCCTCAAGGGCTGTTTGCAAGTGAAAAGTGACTATCTGGTGCAGTTGGGCAACAGGGCAAATGTCCTCATTAATATGAAGTTACACTTTCATCTTTTTGAGTCTTCCTAGGCCATGAAACAACGACAGGAAGAGACCCACAATTTCAGCCTGAGCATAGATGTAGTTGAGAGATATCAGTCCCATGTCAGCAGCAACAGTGAAGTTAAGTAAACAGGCACTAGATGTCAGGTTCTTCAGTGAACTGGCTATTTCTTGCGGTCTTGGTGCAAAAAGAAGATACATGGTTCAGGATCATGAAGGTTCTTGTCTGTCCTAAGTAGGAGTGACCCTTTCTGTAGCCACTGTGCTGCTGACAATGAAAAGCTTAAGCAGACGGTGTCTTCCAGAAGGAGTCCCAAAGAGGAAAAACTCCTAAGGGAAAAAAACTCTAAAAGTTGCTGGAGCTTCCAGGAGGCAGTAGATGGCTGGAACAGAAGAAAATTCCTTGGCAAGATCAGTACTTAAAAAATAGCAACACTGAAAACCCAAAAGGAACCAGGACAGGACACAGGACTCAGAACCACCAATGGAAAGCAACAACGAACGAAGAGTCAACGAAGAAACCAGTAAGGAGTGAAAACACCCCAGCAGAGAGTGTTGAAATGCGAGGAGAAAGGACAGCTCTGACCCTTATATAACCAAAAACAGGAAGTGATGACAGAGGAAATAAAGCCACCATTCTGGATAGGGAAAGGTAACAGAGAAAGCATGGTTGCACCTCCATGATGGATAGGTGTAACAAAAACCCTTCCTGAGAGAATCTGAGAGGAAGAACTACAAGGAAGAAGAATAGGTCCTTAAAGGAGAAGAATTCCCCCATGCTAATCGCCCGGCAAAACCCAAAAAAGTCTTCCATGGCCTTCCACATGGCCCCCCAGGTTGCAGGTGAGGTAAGGAAGCAGTCTGCGGCATAAAACGGGATGCTATGAAACATTAGTGAATCGCTGCGTGGCCCGCAGGACCGCACGGGAACTAGAGGGGTGAGCCGCAGCCCGGTTCATTGCACTCAGCATAACAGTAGCCCACCCTTCCCCCCAGTGGCTTGAATTTGTTAAGAGACAGGCGAACTGGCAGGTATTTTGAAGAGAGCCACACTTTATCATTCACTTGATAGGAACGACACTGTTGTCGAAGGGCATTAACAGACACTTTCATTTTCTGTTTGGCCTCATGTAAATTGGAGGCACTTTTTTGTCATACAACTCGTAGATGATCAGTAAAAGAGGTGAATGCTGGAACAGAAGTAGAACCTTGCAGGACAGAAGAATAGGCTCTGGGGTGGTAACCACAGAGACAAAAGAAAAGTGTAGTCTTTGCGGAACTATGGGCTGCATTTTTATAGGAAAACTCAGCCAGAGATAGATATGTGGTCCAATCACTTTGGGTAGAATTACAAATGCAACATAAATATTGCTCAAGACTCTGGTTTAATCATTCAGTCTTTCCCTTGGTTTGTGGATTGAATCCACAAGACAGGGCTATCTCAACATGCATGGACTTGCAGAAATATTTCCAGAGCTTAGACATATACTGAGGACCCATGTCTGAAATAATAGTTTGTGGCAATCCATGAAGACGAAATATTTCAGGCATGTAGATCTTTTCTAACTCTTTAGCAGTCAGTAATTTCACTAAGGGTGTAAAATGTACCATTTTGGAGAATTAGTCCACTGACACCATTATAACTTGGTTGGCTGCCTATGGAGGCAAAGCAGAAATTAAATCAGTAGATATTGTATGCCAAGGTGCAGAAGGAATAGGCAGAGGCTGTAAGGGTCCCACATGTCGAGTATGAGGCATCTTGGCTTGAGCATAGATGGGACAAGAAGTCACATATACTTCAATATCCTCACATACTGATGGCAACCAAAAGGAACAAAGGACTAATTCTAGTGTGGATTTAACAACTCAATGACTGGCAATTGTTGAGTCATGGCACATCTGAAGAGCTTAAAATTGTACCTCTTTGTTGGGAAGAAATAGAGCCTTTTCCTTAAAATACTGTTTGTCTTGTTTATAGATCGTTTTGTCCAAGATGTTTTAGTCTTCCCTTGTTAAGGATGCATATCCAGATTGAACTCTGTCCAGAAAAGACTGAGTGGTTCCTACTAGGCGTTGGGGTTCTAAAATGGTCTGCTGTAGAGGATTTAGATGTTCATAATATCGCTGGTAAAGAGTATCAGCTAGAATGTTCTGGGAACCTGATATGTAGGTTATGATGAAATCAAAATTGATTAAAAAAGTAGGCCCACCTAACCTGACGACTATTCCGGCACTGCATGTTTCTCTAGCTTTGTTTTGTAGATTCCGATGGTCAGTACGGATTTCAAATGGTTCCTTGGTTCCCATTAGAAACTGTCTCCATTCACTACAAGCTAATTTCATAGCCAACAGTTCTCATTCAAGAAGTATTTCCTTTCAGAATGGGATACGACGTGCGATAGATAAAAAAACAGGATGTTCCAATCCATCACCCTCTTGTTGTTGAAGCAAAACGTCTCCCACTGCCCTATCAGAGACATCAGTTTCAACTATGAATTTTCTTGAGGTGTCTGGTGTCGTAAAATGGGAGCCTGAGTAAAGGCTGTCTTTAGATCCTGGAAAGCCTTTTCAGCAGCTTCTGTCCATTGGAACCCATGTAGAAGATTCTCTTTCTTGAGAGTCTGGGAGATGAAACTAGCTTGGTAGGCAATGTTTTTAATAAACTGGTGATACAAATTTGCAAAGCCAATCAAACATTGGGTTTCCTTAATTGAAGAAGGGGAAGACCACTCAAGGATGCTTGATGCATTCTGTGGATCCATGGTGAATCCTGTCTTGTTTAGCTGGTATCCCAAAAATTCCACTTCATGCTGATCAAACTCACATTTTTGGGGCTTACAAAACAGACTATGTAGATGTAGTCTATTGAGAACTTGACTAAAGTGGATGTAAACAAAAGCAGGATCTGAAGAATAAACAAGTATGTTGTCCAAATATCCCATCACAGTTTGATTTAGTGGGTCTTAGGTCTGCAAATACATTATCCATGAACCTCTGAAGAATGGATGGAGCATCGCTCAAACCAAAGGATATAACATGATATTCAAAGTTCCTAAGGGGGGTTCTGAAGGCAGTCTTCCACTCATCTCCTTCTTTGATATGAAGGAGATGGTAGGCACCCCAAATATCTAGTTTGATAAACATTTGTGCCCCTCTGAGTGACTTTAAAATGCCCTTGATAAGAGGAAGGGGATATCGGTCTTTTATAGTCACCTGATTCAATCCTCTAAAGTATATACATGGCCGTAGACCCTTAGTCTTCTTAGGTACGAAAAGGAGAGAGTCCCTAGCAGGATATGAGGATTGTGTGATTAGACCATTCTGTAGAATCTCTTTGAGATACTGACGTAGGCCCTCATTACAACCCTGGCGGTCAAATTATGCCCATGGCGGTGAGAACTCAGATAGACAGCCACTTTACCACACCGACCGCCAGGGCAGAAACAACAGCCACCATGGCAATAGCGGCCATCAACCAGGCGGACATCAATGTTCCGCCCACCTTTTATGAGACAGGAAACCGCCGCCTTTTCTAGGGCGGTACCAACAACATCAAAAGCCTGGCAGAAACACTGCACAAAAGGGAAAGGGCTTACCTTTGGAAAAACAGGGAAGAACCACGCCACCATGGAGCCCGAACTGCAAATATTTCCAATGATTTTCTATGTCCTGCTCCACCACGAACACCAACGATGATGGTGAGTACAGCTGCCTAGCACACAGGGGAGGGGGAAGGAAAAAGAGAGTGACACACACAAGCAACACACACCCCCAACACCATACACACAATCAGCTGCAGTACTAAAATATATTTACCCCGTACCCCTGAGGAATAATGCAAGGACAACAGGAAATGTGCTAAAGTGAGTGTAATATTAACAACACAGTAGAAATACAAAATGCAATGTAATGGTATATACATATGTACAGTTCAAGGGACACTGCCCAGTCCTCATTGTGCATGGACAACAGGGCCACAGGGCCACAGGTCAAAGTCCAAGGCCCAACTTGTCACCTGCACCAACACAGAGAGAACACTGCAGGGGCATCAGTTGGAAAATAGGCCGGCACCTCAGGGGGATGGGGAACGGGGGCACCTCAGCCGGCAGATGGAACAAGTCTACTGGTTCTGGAGGGGGCAACATGCCCTGTGCTCTGTCCTGGGGAGTGCAAGGCCACAGTCTCTCAAGTGGGTGACTTGCCCACATCCTCTGGAGGGGGCAACATGCCCTGTGCTTGGTCCTGGGGAGTGCAAGGCCACAGACTCTCAGGTGGGTATCTTACCCACTAGTTCTGGAGGGGGCATCGTGCCCTGTGCTCTTGGTCTTGGGGAGGCTGGGGTTGGTGGATGTCTTACCCACTAGTTCTGGAGGGGGCATCATGCCCTGTGCTCTTGATCCTGGGGAGGCTGGGGTTGGTGGATGTCTTACCCACTGGATTTGTATGGGGCAGGTCGCACAGCAGCCCATGGAGGCAGGACAACATACCGTCCACCAGCGGTGACGGCTGCTCAGTGGTGGTAGTGGTGCTGCTGCAGCCGCTGGTGGGGGGAGGCTCCAGCCGATCCCCTGCAGCCTTGGACTGCTGCCCGCTGGTGGTGGTGCTGCTGCTGCTGCTCGTGGTGGTGGGGGGAAAGCTCCAGCCCATCCCCTGCAGCCTTGGACAACTGCCCACTGGTGGTGGTGGTGCTGCTGCTGCTGGTGTTGGGGGTTTCTGCTTTCCCTCTTATCTCATAACCGAGCTTACAGAACCTCTCTGGAATGCACTTCTGAGTTTAAAGAAGACATTTATTGTTATTAATTCCCCACCCACAAGTTCCTGAGAGACGAAATTAATAGATTGGAAGCACACGTTCAAAAGTATTTGCAGCAATGAAAGCAAAATATATCAAAGTACTTCTCAGTTGCAATGTACACAGCAAATAGATGTGATTATATTATAGCATAACTTCAAAGCAAAGCATAAAAGTAAAAAATCATCACCGTATGGGCAAGGCGGTAGGGCCTATATTCAGCTTCATCTTTCTGGGGTCTGCAAGTTGATGACTCCGGTCAACTGCGAGAAAGAGATTCTCTACCCAAACGGGAGACAGGCAACTGACGTCTAGTTCCTGTCTGAAGTCAAAGCAGATTCAATCTACCTCTCTGTAGCCCAGAGTCATCCTTAAAAGCAAACTCAGTGTGAGAGCCGAAGAACCTTGGAGAGAGGCCAATTCTCCTGAGCTCACTCGCTCTCAGACTGGATTGCGAGGTAAGCACAAAATCTACGTGCTCTTATCAGCTAAGGTCTGGTGTGAAGAATACAGCTTGGTCCATCTTGTGAAAAAACACAGCTTGGAAAAACACAGCTCATCTGCAATGTCTCAACTGCAATGTCTAACCCCACATTAAAGCCAATAGGCAGCTAACCTAAATATCAAATGTAATGTCTAATGTCATGTCAAAGCCAATAGGCAGCTAAACTGAACAAAACATGTAATGTGCTACTGGTGAACATTGAACAACTAATATGCGCAGTGGTGAAACACAAAGTCATTGGTCAAACACAATTAATAGCATCACATTCCACCCTATGACCAATGAATTTTTGTTTCATACAACTTATTTCAAACATAAACAAAAACATCAACACAAAAAACATTATAAGCAAATCAGATTTGAATGATCAAAGCAATCACTGTAAAGCAATGGAAGTGGATTAACATATTGATCTCATAACCTTTCACATCAGATACAACTACACAGAAAAGACTGAAACTTACATACTCTGGTTGGGATAATAGTGTCTCTAAAATAGCAATTTGATGTAGCATGAGTTCTACTCATGTAAATGTGCACGGTCCACCTGAAAGGTTTGCTGGTGAAAGTCAGAGTTCCACACGAAAAAACACAGACAGTTAACTGTTAAGGTTGCTTAGTTCCAGTGGAAGAACGTAATCAAACAAGTTGAACTTGAACTGAAGGCGCCATTTGCGCAAAATGGATCCATGGGGTTGGTACTTTACTCAATCAGGTTCAGGTTGGGGGTTCGGTCCCTCCCCCGACCCCACACGCACACACCCGAAGGGAGACCACACAGCACACTCATGGTCAGTGGCGAAACGTGGTAGGATCTGCAAAAGAAAAAAGTATGACTTTTCTTGCAAATAACATTTGTCATCTGAAACATGCCCTTCCTCTTCCTTTCCCTGTTTTATAATCAGCAGGACGTTTTGGGGCCCTTTGTTATGATTTCTGCAGGTTCTGGAGGGTCATTTGGGGCTTCAACCCAAACCTTAGCACTGAGGTTTTTATCTGCTGCACCACACCTTCCATTTCCTTGCACTGTCAGAAGGGCTGGGGCAGACTCCTTCTTTACCAAACCTCCATTCACTGCAGTTTTGACAAGTTGGGCCATTCTGTCTCCAAATTGTATGAATGAATCAGATTATTTTCTAGTTATCAGCATCATTTTGATTTCTCCTTGGTAATCTGCAGCAATCACTCCCCCTAAAACCTGATCAATTTGCCATATCTGTCCTGGTAACTTTCCTCTCTCCAACTGATCTGTGACTGTTTGTGGGACACAGCTATTTGGCTCACAGGTACAGCACACATCAATAGCCAGGAAGATGGAGTTATGGCGCAGAATAGTGGACAGGGTGAACGCTGTGGGAGAGCACCCAAGAAATAGGGAGGACATCAGGAAGAGGTGGAACGACCTACGGGGGAAGGTGCGTTCAACGGTCTCCAGGCACAACATCGCGGTACAGCGGACTGGCGGCGGACCCCCACCGCCTCCCCCACAACTAACAACATGGGAGGAGCAAGTCTTGACCATCTTGCATCCTGAGGGCCTCGCAGGAGTCGGTGGAGGATGGGACACTGGTAAGTCAATTCTTAACTATCATATCCCCCACCCTACCTGCATGCTGTCACACACACCCTCCCTCACCCCCTCCCCTATCACTACAACTCCTCACTAATGTACCCATGACACAAACCACCCATCCCAACACCAAGCCCTGCATGACACAACTAAGCATGGATACCCCTCACTAAAGCATGCCCACTGCACATACCCAGTACACCCCCCCAACCATCACCACACAAACTCACACACAGGAATGCATGCACTGGGGTACACCATCACCACACCACAGGGTCCAGACAACACCACTCCACCCCCAGAAGAGGCCCAAAGTGACGAGAGCAGCTCTGCCCTACTGGATCCTGATGACCATGGGAGCATACCACCAATCCCAGGAGACAATGGCGACGGTTCTGGACAAGTTGCAGGAGACCCTGCGCCTGCAGGACGAACTGTATTTGGGGTTCAGGGAGGAGCTCAGGACCATCAGCTCCGCCCTGGGCACCATCGTAGGGGTGCTGAAGGACATACAGCAGACCTTGAGGGACAGAGTGGCACTCCAAGAGGCCCCTGACACTAGCCAGGACAATGAAATGCCCACCACCTCCGCCAGCGCTAGTGGACAGGACGCCCTGCCACAGGACCACCACACCAGCACCCCACCCCCTGCAGACGGACAACCACCACGCAAGCGGTCCCTGAGATCCAGGAACAGAACAGAGCAAGATGGCAAGACACCCGCCAGGAAATGACACCACCCTGATTGTCCTCCCACTGTCCCACTTTGTTACCCTGTCCATACTTTAACTGCCCCAGCTCCTCTTCCTATGCCCAGATGGGCAGTGCACCTGTGAGACTAATAGACTGGACTCTGCCATGGACATTCCTCCACCATCATCCATCCTCATTTTACAACCCCCTCCCATTTCTGAGCACTTCAATAAACACCCTTGAAACACAAAACAATCTGGAGTCAGTCTGTGATTTAGTAAAAATGTATTATCAATGACAGTGTCATAATGGGTGTACCATTCTAAAGCTAACATACCTATGTCACACATCACAAGCCCTTGAAGGATGCAAGCAGTTGACACGTAGGTAACCACACCTGTGAACCCGTAATGGAAGGGTACAACTCAGTTACCAAATGTTGACTTAAATCGAAAAACAGGATAGAGGTAGACGTGTGAAAGTTAATGTAATGCTAAAAATGAAAATGTTCTCACCTGTGTCTCACTGGAAATATTGCTGTATGACTGACTCCCTGTTGTCGTTGTCTTCTTCATCAGCTTCATCCTCATCACTGTCCACAGGCTCCACAGGCTCCACAGCTGCTACAACACCGTCATCTGGATCATCCTCCTGCAGAAAAGGCACCTGGCGTCGCAAAGCCAAATTATGGAGCATGGAGCAGGTGATGATGATGTCGCACACCTTCTTCAGTGAGTAGAATAGGGATCCACCTGTCATATGGAGGCACCTGAACCTGGCCTTCAGGAGGCCGAAGGTGCGTTCGATCACCCTCCTAGTCCGCCCATGGGCCTCATTGTAGCGTTCCTCTGCCCTGGTCCTGGGATTCCTCACTGGGGTCAATAGCCACGAAAGGTTGGGGTAACCAGAGTCCCCCAAAAGCCGTATACGGTGCCTCTGGAGTTGACCCATCATATCAGGGATGCTGCTATTCCGCAGGATGTAGGCGTCATGCACTGAGCCAGGGAACATAGCATTTACCTGCGAGATGTACTGGTCTGCCAAACATACCATCTGTACATTTATGGAATGATAACTCTTCCTGTTCCTGTACACCTGTTCACTCCTGTGGGGGGGGACCAGAGCTACATGGGTACCATCAATAGCACCTATGACGTTGGGGATATGTCCAAGGGCATAGAAGTCACCTTTGACTGTAGGCAAATCCTCCACCTCAGGGAAAATGATGTATCTCCTTACGTGTTTCAGCAGGGCAGACAACACCCTGGACAACACGTTGGAAAACATAGGCTGGGACATCCCTGATGCCCTGGCCACTGTTGTCTGAAAAGACCCACTTGCAAGGAAATGGAGCACTGACAGCACCTGCACGTCAGGGGGGATTCCAGTCGGATGGCAGATTGGTGACATCAGGTCTGGCTCCAACTGGGTACATAGTTCCTGGATTGTGGCACGGTCAAACCGGTAGGTTACGATGACATGTCGCTCTTCCATTGTCAACAGGTTCACCAGCGGTCGGTACACCAGAGGATTCCGCCATCTTCTCATATGTCCCAGCAGACGGTGCCTACGAAGGACAACAGCGAAGAACCAGTCATTATTCCTCCAGGTATGTACCCACAGTCACACACAAGACTACACCACTCACATAACCCTTCCTGAATGTGTGTTGAGTGTAGGTCTAGCTATGTGTGACGCAGTATGAAATGAAGCCATGTGGGCCCCTGAAATGGCGGATGCCTGACCTCTAAACTGGGACAATGGGATTGTGGGGTAACAGCGCTGGCGTTACACACCGTCGCAGTAGGCGGTCATAGCCCGCGGCGCAATGCTGCATTGGTTAACATTGGACCCTATGGGTCCCAGGAGCCAATGAACAGGTGCGCTGGCGTTGATGATGCGCACCGCCGCGGACGTCACCGCCATTTTCTATCTGTTCAATCACTAGATACCTGACCTTCGACAGGAGAGGACCTACACTGCAAGTGCTGCTGTGACCTCGGTCTGGAAGCGACGATGGCTGCTGCGTCTGGGAAAAGGGCCCCTGCCTTCACTGCACAGGAGTTGGAGAAACTGGTAGACGGGGTCCTCCCCCAGTACACGCTACTCTACGGTCCTCCAGACCAACAGGTTAGTACACAGGGAGCACGTTGTATGGGCTAGGCCTGGGTGGAAAGGGCTGGTTGGAAGAGGGAAGGGGGCAGAGTCCATAGAACATTAATGCCTGGGAATGAATGAGCCACATGGCCAGAGTAGGGAGGGGGCCACTCACAACGACGGTGCAGTTGGTAATGACTGTTCCTCTTTCCTTGTGCATGTCATGTAGGTCAGCGCCCACCAGAAGAGGGACATTTGGCGTGCCATCGCCAAGGAGGTCCGGACCCTGGGGGCCCACCAGAGACGGGGCACCCACTGCAGTAAGAGATGGGAGGACATTCGCCGCTGCAGCAAGAAGACGGCGGAGGCTCAGCTGAGGATGGCCTCCCAAGGTGGGATGGGTGCCCGTCGCACCATGACCCCCCTGATGTTCCGGATCCTGGCGGTGGCCTACCTGGAGTTGGATGGGCGCTTGAGGGCATCACAGCAGACACAAGGGGGTGAGTACAACCTCATTCTGCTGACTTTGCGTGCAGTGGAGGTGACTGGGTGGTGGAGGTGGGCTGTGGGTGTCCCTAGGCCAGGGCGAGTTCGGTAGGCAAGGCCCCTCCGTAATGTTGCCCATGTGGCACTCTACCCCACCTCAGCAGAGTGCCAAGTCGAAGTATAGTTGCCCCTGTGGCATCCATGTGCGCCGATGTCCACCATTGCCATATGGCCCATATCCCAGAAATTACATGTGCAGAGGGCAGGAGCACGGCGTAATGCAGGGGGCATCTGCGTTTGTCTTGTCCGCCAACTGTAGCGGTATGCCATGCACTAAAACCCTCTTTCTTCTGTCTCCCCCCCTTTGTCTGCTCTCCCTGTCCTTTTGTACATCAGCATCAACAGGCGGAGGTACAGTGGCACCGGAGCACGAGGGAGCTGAATCCCACATGGCCATGGAGGGCCACACCACAGACTCTAAATGCACCAGTGGGACGGAGGGCGAGGGGAGCTTCACGTCGGCCACCGGATCACCAAGCAGCGACACGGACTCGTTCGACGAAGGGAGCTCCCTTGTGGTGGCGGCACCATCTGTGCCCCCCACCTCTACAGGTACAGTCGCCACCTCCCCTACCAGCACCGCCCTCCCAGCAGCCCCTCAGCGTTCGCCCCGTGCCCGCTCACCCAGGAGGGTGGGCATCACCTTCGCCCCAGGCACCTCAGGCCCTGCCCCAGTCACCCCTGCTGCCCTCAGTGAGGAGGCCATTGACCTCCTCAGGTCACTCACTGTTGGGCAGTCTACCATTGTGAATGCCGTCCAGGGTGTAGAACGAGAGTTGCAACACGGTAATGCATTCCTGGAGGGCATTCATTCTGGTCAGGCTGTCCTTCAGCGAACCCTGCAATCTTTGGCCTCAGCACTGATGGCAGCAATTGTCCCTGTGTCTAGCCTCCCCCCTCCAACTTCCTCCACCCAGACCCAATCTCCTGTGCCCCAGCCCATCCCAAGCACACCTACAGACCAGCATGCACACAAGTCAACACACCCAAGTAGCTCAAGCAAGCATAGGCACCACACACACCACAAGCACTCACGCAAGCCTCACCCACATACAGACACAACAACATCCATTGCCTCCACTGTGTCCCCCTCCTCCTCTTCTCCCTCCTCCCTCCCAGTGTCATCTACACTCTCACCTGCATGCACTACATCTACAGCCACTAGGACTCGCACCAGAACACCCAGCACCACACCCCGCTCACCTGCACTCACCACCTCCACTGCCATTTACACGTCCCCTGTGTCCTCTCCCAGTGTGTCTGTGACGCCCCCTCCCAAAGTACACAAACGCCGGCAATCACTTACCCAACATCCATCCACCTCACGACAGCCTCCAGTACCTGCACCTGCACCCAAAACACCTAAAGTGACACCTCCGACAACCACCTCCTCTTCCTCCACTCCCAGATCCCCTCCAGCTACCCATCCCAGTGTAGGTCAGAAACTGTCCCTCTGTAAAGTTGACCTTTTTGCCCCCGCCCCACCCCCTCCAATTCATCAGTCCCGTCGTAGCGCCTCAGCCAAAAAGCCTCCAATACCAGTGGTGCCTGTTCAAGGTTTTTGGAGTGCACCGGCCACCAGGGCAGGCAGTAGGACCCGGAGCCAAGGCACTGGCAGCCCACCCCCTGTAAAGGCAATAAAATTGGAGAGTGGACAACGGGACCGTGTTAAGACTCCAGGTGGGAAAACATCTGACATGGGTTCCAAGGGGATTGGAGAGTCAGCTGTGACTCCACCAAAGGTGGGGAAGGGACAGAAGAAGTCTGCCCAGCCTGCTGTGAGTGTCACGGCGGAGAAGTGCGCCATCATTTCCGGCGGTCGAGACACAACCGCCAGCACCGTCGTTAATGGTCCAGAGACCACCGCCATAGTCACAGCCCAGGAGGGCCCCACTATCATCACTGGTCCGGAGACCACCGCCAGAGTCACAGCCCAGGAGGGCCCCACTATTGACCCTGGTCAGAAGACCACCGCCAGAGTCACAGCCCAGGAGGGCCCCACTATCGTCACTGGTCAGGAGACCACCGCCAGAGTCACAGCCCAGGAGGGCCCAAGTATCGTCACTGGTCAGGAGACCACCGCCGGAGTCAGTGCCCAGGAGGGCCCCACTATCGTCACTGGTCCAGAGACCACCGCCAGAGTCACAGCCCAGGAGGGCCCCACTATCGTCACTGGTCAGGAGATCACCGCCAGAGTCACAGCCCAGGAGGGCCCCACTTTCGTCACTGGTCAGGAGACCACCGCCAGAGTCACAGCCCAGGAGGGCCCCACTATCGTCACTGGTCAGGAGACCACCGCCAGAGTCACAGCCCAGGAGGGCCCAAGTATCGTCACTGGTCAGGAGACCACTGCCACCGCCAGAGTCAGTGCCCAAGAGGGCCCCACTATCGTCAATGGTCCAGAGACCACCGCCACCGCCGGAGTCAGTGCCCAGGAGGGCCCCACTATCGTCACTGGTCCAGAGACCACCGCCAGAGTCACAGCCCAGGAGGGCCCCACTATCGTCACTGGTCCTGGTCCAGAGACCACCGCCAGAGTCACAGCCCAGGAGGGCCCCACTATCGTCACTGGTCCAGAGACCACCGCCACCGCCGGAGTCAGTGCCCAGGAGGGCCCCACTATCGTCACTGGTTCAGAGACCACCGCCAGAGTCACAGCCCAGGAGGGCTCCACTATCGTCACTGGTCAGGAGACCACCGCCACCGCCGGAGTCAGTGCCCTGGTGGGCCCCGGCTGCCACAGCCCCGCTGGGCAATGATGAAACGTCATGCCACACACCAATGTCCAGTGTATAGAACGTCATGCCACACACCAATGTCCTTATCAGAACCGCCATGGCAAAGCACCGCTGAACTGTCCTGAACCGCCATGTCAAAGCACCGCTGAACAGGGCAAAGACCGCCATGTCAATGCACCGCTGAACAGGGCACAGACCGCCATGACAAAGCACCGCTGAACTGTCCTGAACCGCCATGGCAAAGCACCGCTGAACTGTCCTGAACCGCCATGGCAAAGCACCGCTGAACAGTCCTGAACTGCCATGTCAAAGCACCGCTGAACAGGGCAAAGACCGCCATGTCAAAGCACAGCTGAACAGGGCAAAGACCGCCATGGCTAAGCACCGCTGAACAGGGCAAAGACCGCCATGTCAAAGCACCGCTGAACAGGGCAAAGACCGCCATGTCAATGCACCGCTGAACAGGGCAAAGACCTCCATGGCAAAGCACCGCTGAACAGGGCAATCGACCGGGTAGGAATGAATGGCCCGCCACATCAGGCATCCTTATCCCATGTGCAGCTGGGACAGTGACAGGACACGACCTTTCACGGGGAGACTCATCCAGTCTGGGCACCAGTCCCCCCCAGTACCAGTAGAGACCTGCATCAACTTGAGAGACTGTGGCTTTGCACTCCCCAGGATGGCACAGTGGGCAAACCACCCACTGTAGAGACTTGAGAGACTGTGGCTTTGCACTCCCCAGGATGGCACAGTGGGCAACCCACCCACTGTAGAGACTTGAGAGACTGTGGCTTTGCACTCCCCAGGATGGCACAGTGGGCAAACCACCCACTGTATAGACTTGAGAGACTGTGGCTTTGCACTCCCCAGGATGGCACAGTGGGCAAACCACCCACTGTAGAGACTTGAGAGACTGTTGGTTTGCACTCCCCAGGAGGGCATAAATGGGCATGGAGCCCCGTCATGGATCTGGCTTTGCAGTCATCCGGTTGAGGTGCCCCCCCTTCCCTTCCCCCTGAGGTGCCTGTAGTATTTCTATCTGAGGCCCCGGCAGTGTTCTCTCTGATTGTGGTCAGGTATCGTTTGTGGGCCTCGCCCATGTATTTTTGGACTGATGGTGCACGGACATTGTTATGTACATATCTGCACTACTTCTCGTATTGTATATAATTATGACTGATTTTCAAATATATATCTGTATATTTTTGTATGACATGTATATTGGCACATTACATTGTTTGACCGTTTTTCGCTTTGTGTATTCATTCTTCCGGGGGGATTGTGGGTTGTTACTGTGATTTTTGTGAATGCATTGGTGTGTATGTTGTAATATGCGAGGGTGGGGGTGGGGGTGTTTGGTGTGTGTCCCCCTAACTTTTGCCTCCCCCCCCCATGTCGTAGGTGCAGTACTCACCGTTGTCTGCGGCGCCTACGTAGCTGTTGGTCGTAGAAGAGCAGAAACACAAGGGCAGGGAGTATTTGGAGTTCCGGCTCCATGGATTCCTCGTTTCTCGTGGGATATGTTAAGGTGAGCGTTTTCCCATAGCAAAAGCTGGTTCCGCCGTGTTTTTATCACGGTGAATCCGCCCCGGAAAAGGTGGCGGATTGGCAGGTTGTAATACTACGGACGGTACATTGTCTTCCGCCTGTCTGTTGGCGGTGACCGCCGCGCTGCTTGTCTGTACCGCCGTGGCGGGCGAAGTGTTAAAGTGGCTGTCTTTGTTGGCGGTTTCCGCCAGGGTCATAATTCCCTTTTTTTGTCCGCCGGCCTGTTTGCGGTATTTCCGCTGCTTTAACACCGTCCGCCAGGGTTGTAATGACCACCATAATGTGTTACTGGTGAACATTGAGCAACTAATATGCGCAGTGGTGAAACACAAAGTCATTGGTCAAACACAATTAATAGCATCACATGGGGGAAGCTCCAGCCCATCCCCTGCAGCCTCGGACAGCTGCACAACTATGGTTGGTGGTGGGGGCTCCTTCTGTGTCCCTCCACCAGGCCCCTTGTCCTTCCTTCCTGGTGGTGCAGGCTCTGGGGCAGGTTCCTCGTCCTTCCTGACAGTAGCTGGTGCAGACTCCTTGCCCTTCCTGGCAGCAGCTGGGGCAGGCTACTTGCCTTTCCTGGCAGCAGCTGGGGCAGACTCATTGGTCTTCCGGCCTGCAGCTGGGGCAGGCTCCTTGGTCTTCCGGCCCGCAGCTGGGGCAGGCACCCTTTCCTTGAGGCTGCCTGGTGCGCTGGATCCTTTCCCACCACGAGTAGGTGTGGAGACTACTGGGCCCGTGGACTGGGTGGCTGAGGTGCTTGCCTGGGTTTTTGCCACCCTGGCCAGACGTGAAGGACAGGGGGGGAGGGAAGAGGCCAATGGTGGAGAGGAATAACTTCTTAGGGACATTGGGTCGGGGAGAGGGAGAAGATTTGTGAGTGGAGGAAGAGGGAGTGGTTGTTGGAGGTGTCTGTCTGCTGTGTTTGGGTGCAGTTGCATGGGCTGGATGCTGTTGTGAGGTGGATGACTGTTGGGTGTCTGAGTGCTTGCATTTGTGTACCTTGGGAGAGGGGTGACAGACACAGTGGAAGAGGACACAGGGGACGTGTGCATGGTTGTTTTGGAGGTGTCTGCCAGTGAGGTGTGTGTTCTGCTAGGTGTGGTGGTGATGCTGGTAGTAGATGAGGATGTAGTGCATGCAGGTGTGAGTGTAGACGCAACTGTGAGGGAGGTGCAGGAGGAGGGGGAGAGAGTGGAAACTTTGGATGTTGGTATGTCTGCATCTGGATGGTGTTTGTGTGAGTGCCGGTGGGATGATGTGTGGTGCTTGTGTTTGCCTGTGCCACTCTTGTGTGTTGTCTTGTGTGCATGCTCATCTGCCTGTGTGCTTGGGATAGGTTGGGATTGAGGAGAATGGGATCGGGAAGACAAAGTTGGAGGGGGGAGGGTGGAAAAAGGGATAATGGCTGCCATCAGAGAGGAGGCCAGAGCCTGGATTGATCTCTGTTGGGCTGCCAAGCCAGTGTGAATGCCCTCCAGGAATGCATTAGTCTGTTGCATCTGGGCTGCCAGCCCCTGGATGGCATTCAAAATGGTTGACTGCCCAACAGAGATGGATCTCAGGAGGTCAAAAGCCTCCTCACTCAGGGCAGCAGGGCTAACTAGGGCAGGGCCTGAGGTGCCTGGGGCGAAGGAGATGCCCACCCTCCTGGGAGAGTAGGCACGGGCAACTCGCTGAGGGGCTGCTGGGAGGGCGATGCTGGTACGGGGGTGGCGGCTTTACCTGTAGCTGGGGTGGGCCGAAAGGTGTCCGCCACCACCAGGGAGCTTCCATGGGAGGAGGTATCTGTGTCCGAACTGTCCCCTCCAGTCTCCGCCGTGGTGCTCCCCTTGCCCTCTGTCCCACTGGTGCCTTCACTGTCAGTGGACTGTGCCTCCTGGGTCCTGTTAGATTCAGCTCCCTCCGTCGCCAGTGCGTCTGCTCCTCCGCCAGATGATGCTAATGCACATAAGAACAGGGTGACAAAACAATAAGCGGGGGAGACAAAAAAAACACTGGGTCAATGGCTGCACCAACATCACTGTTGGCGTACACCACACTCACACACAGGGAACAGCCCTACGCACTATGCATTGTACTACCAATTATAATGCTAGCCACCAAGGCATGGGGAGGGGCACACACCGCCAAATGCAGCACACCTGGGACCCACACAGCCCTGACCAGTTGTGGATGCCTACGAGCTAGGTAGCAGGATTATCACTTCAGAACCCTGGCCAACAAGGGACCTACTCTGCAATGTCAGGCCTGGCCTAGGGGCACCCACTGACACACATCCCCCACTTGGATACCCCCCTACCATGCATAAGTTGTAATGATGGGCACTGTACTCACCCCCTTGTGGCTACTGTGATGCCCTCAAGCGCCCATCCAGCTCCAGATAGGTCACTGCCAGTATAGTGGCCATCAGGGGGGTCAGGGTTCAACGTGCACCCCTTCCTCGTTGGAAGGCCATCCCCAGCTGGGCCTCCGCCGTCTTCCGTGGCCAGCGTCTCAGGTCCTCCCATCGTTTCCGACAGTGGGTGCTCTGCATGCCGTAGACTCCCAGGGTCCGCACGTCCTTGGCGATGGCACGCCATATACCCTTCTTTTGATGGGCGCTGACCTGCAGAGAAATAAACACAGGAAATGGTATCAGTCAGACCGTCCTGCCTGTTACACTTATGGCCCACCATACCATACCCCTTCACACCACCATTTACACACACATGGCCCAGCACACAAGCCTTACGCTGCCCAGGGGACATCCACCCACCCCCCCTACACAAGGCCTTCACACACACCACCCCATGCATTCATTCCACATGCATCGTGCCTACAGTGTACTCACCTCTTGGTCTGTAGGCCTATACAGCAGTCCGTACTGGGGTAGGACCCCATCCACCAGTCTCTCCAACTCCGCTGATGTGAAGGGAGGGGCCTTTTCCACAGTCACACGGGCCATGGTAGGTTCCAGACACAGGTTACAGCAGCACATGCAGTGTAGGTCCTCTCCTACTGAAGGTCAGGTAGCAAGTGAGTTATCAGATTGAAAATGGTGGTCACGTCCGTGGCGGTGCATACCGTCACCGCCAGCGTACATCACCATTGGCCATTGTACCCCATAGGGCCCAATGTTAACCAATGAGGAGTTGCACAGCGCTTACTGACCACCTACTGCAACAGCACAGAACGTCAGCGGAATTACCTCACTTCCACCTGTCCCTCCACACAGCACAGGCGAACGCCATTTCAGGGGTGGAGGGGCAGGCCCTGGATAATAACTGCGTCACAGTTAAAAATAGGACCTACAGGACAAATCCCAACTTAACTATTACAAATCAACATCATGCATTGTACTGTTGTAGCTCCGATGTTCAGTTTGTGACCGGCTCCCCACTCTTTTGTCCCTTAGACTGCAACCGCTACGGATGAATAGGAGATCGAGACATACCCCCGTGTACAGACCCCTGGTGGACTTGGCAACAATGGAGGACAGGCACATTATCCTCACCTATAGACTTGACAGGGCCACAATCACAGAGCTGTGTGCCCAACTGGAGCCTGACCTGATATCTGCTATCCGTCACCCCACTGGGATTCACCCTCTTGTGCAGGTCCTATCTGTGCTCCATTTCTTGGCAACTGGTTCTTTCTGAGTGACAGTGGGCTTGGCAGCAGGAATGTCACAGCCAATGTTCTCAATAGTTGTCAAGGTCGCGCTTTCCTCGGAATCTGTGCGTCGCTGAACAAGGGGGCCCACCTCCTGGCAACACCAATTCAGAATGCTTTAATAGCGCTGAGTGTTGGAGGCGCCAGGCGAGGGGAAGGGGAATCAGGAAGGGGAACAGCAGGGGGGAGATCTGAAAGACAAAAGGTTAATGCAAACACAACTATAATGGCATAACGATTATCACTCATTTAAAATAATGACTTTATCATTTATCATTGATAAATCGTATAGCTCAGGAAATGTTAGAAAACTTAAAACACAATTAACTATAATCATGCGATATCGTTGGAAAGGTTATAGCGTTTTCCTCACAGAGAGTATAATAACAACCAAAGCCTATAATCAAATATGCCACAATATCCAATTTCGTAAAAACATCTGAGCTAGACCAAAGCGACCTCTGTTCTAATCAGTAGAATCTTGTAGCCAGGGAAAACGCCAAAAAACAGGCTCCCGATAACAACACTGAAACAAAGTTAAAGTCTTTCACACAAGAAGGGAAATAAACTTGGATACAATGATCAAGATCTGTCTCTTGGGAATCAGTAACAAAATGAGCCGTAACTGCAATGAAAGAGGCTTTGAAACTACAACCTCTCACCTTTGTCTCTTAGAGCAAGTGCAACAGTATCTTACGACACCGCCGAGGAATTCCGGATGTAGGAGACCAACGGATACAAAGCATCCAAGAGCGAGCGACAAGCTCCTAGAATGGACTCACCTGCATGAGTACGACCTACTCGTTAAACTCAGACAGGACAGCTGGTAACAAAGATACAAACCCGTTCTTGGTCCAAAGAAGACAGCAGAATAGTGAGAAAGCCCAGTAGGGTGTAGCTGGTATTTATAGAGCAGCCACACCCCAAGATGGCTGCCGCAATGAGATACTGGGAATTGTAGTTTTCTCATAAGCCCCCACCTTCTGCTAGGAACATGACAATGAAAGTTGCAACGCAACCACCATCGACCAACACCCACAGCCCAATGCGCTCTGCCACACGGGGTGTGGGGAGCGTGATTTAGCACAGGAAAGGATTACTGCTGGAGGCTCCATATGGGAACTGCGGATGGTCGCAGTGGAAACACTGGCGGGGGCGGGCCCTAGACCACGCGATTCCTGGCCCCTGACAATAGTGCTGACAAGAGTGTTGTCTGCCCTGATTAAACACATGTGCAGCTACATTGTTTTCCCCCAGGTGGAGGATTTGGCCACAGTGAAGGCTGACTTCTATGCAATGGGACATATCCCCAACATAATTGGGGCGATTGATGGAACTCATATTGCATTTGTCCCCCCCCCGACAAAATGAACAGGTGTTCAGAAATCGTAAGAGTTTCCACTCCATGAATGTACAGATGGTGTGCTTGGCGGACCAGTACAGCTCCCATATCAATGCTAAATATCCAGGGTCGGTGCATGATGCCTTTGTCCTGAGGAATAGCAGCATCCCAAATGTGATGGTCCAACTACAGAGGCATCAGGTGTGGCTAATAGGTGAGCCCTGGTTCCCACCCAGTAGATGTTGGTGTATGGGAATGGTGTGGGCCATATAGGATAGTGTGTGCCTAAATGTTGTCCCTCGATATTTACAGGTGACTCTGGTTACCCCAACCTATCATGGCTACTGACCCCTGAGAGGAATGCCAGGACAAGGGCAGAAGAACGTTACAATGAGGCACATGGGTGAACAAGAAGGATAATCGAACGGACCTTTGGCCTCCTGAAGGCCAGGTTCAGGTGCCTCCATCTAACTCGGGGATCCCTATGCTACTCACCCAAGAAGGGCTGCCTGATAATAGTGGCATGCTGCATGTTGCACAACCCTGCCTTGAGACGCCATGTGCCTTTTCTGCAGAAGGAGGAGGCTGGAGATGCCCGTGTGGCAGCAGTGGACCCTGTGGCCAGTGAGGATAAGGAGGCAGAGGATGAGGACAACAGAACAGCAGTGATACAACAATACTTCCAATGACACACAGGTAAGACAGTGTTACTTCACATTTCATTGTCATTATTTAGATTGTCTTTGGCACTGGCATGCTGTTATTTCCCACTTCTATGCCCACTCACTGTACCCTTTGGCAATTCCTTATGCAGATGTTGGTGCCCCACTATCGCTCCTGGTGTGATCACTGCAGCCAACTACAGGTCTTTCCTATGTGAACATCACTGTACAGTTGAATTGCAATGTTTGAACCTGGTTAAATTAATACATACTAAAAAAAAAATTGACATACTCCATACTTGTATTTTTTTTAAGGGTGTTTACTGAAGTGCTAAGAAGAAGAGGGGCAAGTGCATTGGGATGGTGTGATGATAGAGGAAAGATCAGGGTATTGTTCCAGTCTATTTGGTGCACAGGTGCATTGTCCAAGGGGACATAGTAAGGGGACCAATGGCAGTTCAAGGTGGACAGGGTGACAAAGTGGGACACAAGGATGGCAATCAGGAGAGTCCCATTTCTGGCGGGGTCTTGGCAATAGTCTCTGGCTTCTTCCTGGATCGCAGGGAACATTTGCAGGGTGGTTCACCTTCTGCAACGGGAGGGGTGCTGGTGGCCTGTTGGTCCTGTGGCGGGGACTCCTGTCCACTAGCGGCAGCAGAGGTGGAAGGCAGTTTAGATGTCTGGCTAGTGACAGGGGCCCGCTGTTGTGAGACTGCCTCCCTCATAATGTTGGCAATGTCTGCCAGCACCCCTGCTATGGAGACCAGTGTGGTGTTGATGGCCTGAAAGTCCTCCCTGATCCCCTGGTACTGTCCCTCCTGCAGCCGCCTGTTCTCCTGCACGTTGTCCAAGATCTGGCACAGCGTATTCTGGGAATGTTGGTAGGCTCCCAGGATCTCTGCTAGTGCCTCCTGGAGAGTCGGTTCCCTGGGCCTGTTCTCCCCCTGGGGCGCAGCAGTCGTCCTGCTTTCCCTGCTGTCCTGTGCCTCTGTCCCCTGAACCATGTGCCCACTGCCACTGACCCAGGTCCCTGATTGTCTTGGGTATGAGTTGTGCCTGGGGTACCTGAAGTGGAGGACACACTGCTGATTGACATGTCCTGGGGACAGAGGTATGGGTACCCTGGGTGGGTGCTGTGGTGGTGTTTTCAGATGGGGGAGGCTCTGTGGTGGTATGTGACTGGACCTGGGTAACCGACTGTCCAGAGGTCCCTGATGGGCCAGGTTGGTCATCCAGATCCAGGTGACTAGAGTTGCTGTCATCACTGTGGGCCTCTTCAGTTGGGGGACTGGATAGTGCTGGCACCTCTTCTCCGCTGACATTGGCTGGGATACCTGTGGGGATGTAAATGCTGTGTTATTGTTTCTGTGTGTGACATATTGTGCATTGGTGGGTTGCCCTCTTTGTTTGTATTTGCCCTGGCTTTCACTTTCACTTGTGTACGTTGGTGTATGGTGGGATGATTAGTTCTCTCTAGTGTGCATGCTTTATTGATAGATGTCCATGCAGGTCTGTGAGTGGTGTCCATGCATGGGTATGGCATGTAGGGCTTGGCATTGGGATGAGTGAGATGTGATGGTGGGGTGTGTGGGACATGGTGATGTGATGGGAGTGAGGGTGAGGGTGGGGTATGTGATGGCATGCAGGTAGGGGGGTGATAGTAGTAGAGAGTTTACTTACCAGAGTCCAGTCCTCCTGCTACTCTGGCCAGGCCCTCAGGATGCATGATTGCCAAGACTTGCTCCTCCCATGTTGTTAGTTGTGGGGGAGGAGGTGGGGGTCCACCGCCAGTCATCTGTACGGCGAGTTGGTGTCTTGCTGCAATGGAACGCATCTTCCCCCGTAGGTCGTTCCACCTCTTCCTGATGTCGTCCCTTGTTCTGGGGTGCTGTCCCACGGTGTTGACCCTGTCCACGATCCTCTGCCATGGCTCCATCTTCCTAGCAATGGATATCTGCTGTACCTGTGCTCCAAACAGCTGTGGCTCTACCCTGATGATTTCCTCCACCATGGCCCTTGGCTCCTCCTCTGAGAATCTGGGGAGTCTATGTGGTGCCATGGGTGTTGTGTGAGTTGTGTGTGTGACGGTGTGTAGGATGATGTGTTGGGGTGTGTGATGTGGGGTGTGTGGGTGGTGTATAGGTGTAGGTGGTGTGTGGCTCTGGTTTTGTCTGTAGTCATGGTGTCTCTGTGGTGGCAATGCTTTGTATTCGTAAAGGGTTGTGGGTAATGTGGGTGTGTGTTTTATAGTGGTGTGTGGGTGTGGCGTGTGTATGGGTGTCAGGTGTGTATTGTTTGAATTGACCAATGTAATGTTGTTTTGTCTGTGGGTGTCCATTGTGAGCGCAGCGGTATGTACCGCCAATGGTTTACTGCCCTTGAATGTCCGCTGTGGTGATTCGTGGGTCATAATGTGATGGGCATAGTTCTGTTAGCGTAACGGCGTGGGTTTTGATACTGCCAGTTTATCACTGACCTTTGGTGTGGCGGACTTGTGTGTGTGGCTGAATAGTGACGGATTGGTGTGTGTGTAATTATATGGTGAACGGATATCTGCCGCTGTATGTTGGCGGCAGTCTGCATGACGATAAGTGGGATTTACCGCCAATGTCATAATGAGGGCCTTAGTGTTTCCTTTTCGGTTTCAGAGAGATGATTTACTAGGCAAAAGGAGCTGTGGCACCAGGTTCAAAAGGTATAGAACAATCAAATTCACAGTGAGAAGATATGGTCACTTCTTTAGGCTTTTGGAATATGTCTGCATACCTCTGGTGGTGACCTGGAATCCCCTGTATAACATTTATTGTACCATACTCAGTGCCCTTGGCTATAGATATTTCCTTAGGTGTCCAAAATTCTTCTGTAGCATAACAAAATTGCTGAAAGAAGGGCGAGGACAAAGATATTGTTCTTGTCTCCCAATTGATGTACGGATTATGTCTAACCAGCCAAAGAATTCCTAGTATTAGAACATGATTTGGAGAGGCATTGGGATCAAATGAAAAGAAATCTTGATTTCGTCCACATGTTAACCGTAAGGAGGTGGTCTTCTCTTTCACGGTCTCGGTCCGGAAACCAGTGGGGTTCAGTCTACAGTGTGAACCAGTTCAGGGGAAGCCTTTTGTACTCTGAGTAATCCTTCATCCAGGTAAGTTCCGCTTGCTCCACAATCCAATGAGGCTAACACTTTCTCTTCTTTTCCAATGGACAACTCCAGATGCATTGGCAAAAAAAATAGTGAAGTCGACATTTCATTTGCTGAAAAAATAGAAGAACTTCCAGACCATCCCATCCTCTCCTTTCTCACAAAGGACGGGATATGGCATTTCCCTGAAGTTTCTGTGGTTGAGTATGACAATTACGAATCAGATGCCCAGAGGAACCACAGTATAGACAATGCTTTCTTCTGTGTTCTTGTTCGGCCTCTGACAGTGCTTCTTGGGCTAGCCTGATTTGCATAGGGTCTTCTCCTAAAGAAGAACTCTCAGGAAGTGATTTCTTAGACTTATGGGTATTAAGACAAGCCATTCCTGGGTGTTGTTGAGCTTGAGATTTACGTCTTTCAAATCTGCGTTCATTGAGATGGTGTTCAACAGACAGGACAAGATCCATTAATGCTGCCATGGTATCTACAAGGGATGAGTGTTCCAACTCATCCTTAATTTCCTCATGAAGGCCCCAGCGGAAGAGGGTGACTAATGTACGTTCCGCCCACGTAGTCTCAGCTACTAACTGGAGGAAGTGAGTTATATATTGCAGAATATCCTGATTACCCTGCTGAATGTCGCACAGTGCTTCTTCCGCAGAGGCTTCCAGACCTGGTCGTTCGAACATATGTTTGAAGACAGTAAGAAAGGTGGTATGGGTATTAAGACAGTGATTCTCCATGGCTACCAAAGACATTGCCCATGCTAGTGCTGGGCCAGACAGGGCACAGACCAGATACCCTACTTTAATTTTTTCCAAAGTAAACTGAGAAGGATGAAAGGTGAAGAACACCATCAAGACGTCCAAAAATTCTTTTAATTTATTTGGATCCCCAGAGAAATGAGGAGCTGTTTAAGTTATATACAGAACGTCAGACACTCTGGCTATAGGTTTTTGACAAAATACCACATTTTAATTCCCAATTGTTGTAGGTCTTGGGCTTATTGTTGCATTGTGCGGACTAAAGCTTGTGCTGGATTCAGCTGGCCTCCCTGTGATACTGCTTGAGGGACTTCCATGTCTCCATGACCTAGACCAGGATTTGGACGTTGTAATCTGTCACGTTCTTCAGTAAACTGACTTTCTTGTTGTCTTGGTGCAAAAAGAAGATTCACAGTTAAGGATCTTGAAGGTTCTTGTCTGTCCTAAGTAGGGTGACCTTTTCTGGTAGCCAAGGTGCTGCTGACAATCAAACGCCTAAGCAGGCGGTGCCTTCCAGAAGGAGGCCAGAAGAGGAAAAACCCACATGGAAAATACCTATAAAGATTGCTGGAAACTTCAAGAGGCAGTAGATGGCTGGAAGATAAGAAAATTCCTTGGAAAGATCAGGACTTAAAAAATAGCAACACTGAAAACCCCAAAGGAATCAGGATAGGACACAGGAATCAGAGCAACCAATGGACAGCAGCAAGGAACAAAGAGTCAGCGAAGAAACCAGCTAGGAGCGAAGACACACCAGCAGGAGCAGAGAGTGTTGAAACACAAGGAGAAGGACAGCTCTGATCCTTATATACCCAAGAACAGAGAACAATGACAGAGGAAGTAAAGCAACCATTTTGGATAGGAAACGGTAACAGAGAAGCATGGTTGCACCACCATGATGGATAGGTGTAACAAAAACCCTTCCTGAGGGATTCTGGGAGGAAGAACTACAAGGAAGAAGAATACGTCCCTCAAGGAGAAGAATGCCCCATGCTAATCACCCAGCAAAACCAAAAATAGTCTTCCTTGGCCTTCCACATGGTCCCCAGGGTGCAGGTGAGGAAAGGAAGCAGTACGCGGTATAACATTAGCGGATCGCCACGTGGCCTGCAGGACCATATAGGAACAAGAGGGGTGAGCCGTGGACCGATTCATGGGCCACAGCGTAACACTAGATGAAGTTCCCTGAAGGACACAAATTGGCACTTACACTGATGCCATTTTATGTCGCAAGGAAGCAGCCCATGTGTATACTTTTGTGTTTGACTCAGTGAGGCATGGCACACGAGACGGGCTGATGTTAATGGATGCACCACAGTCTACAATGAAAGTTATGGGGCAACTGTTTACCTTTAATGTGATTTTAGGTCAACGTCCAAATTAATTTTGTCACTTCGTTTGGTGATTCTCTTTAGACTTTAGACCTTCATTGCAGGCAGCTAACCCAACATGTGCATGTCACTCTTTAGTCGATACCATTAATGCACATCCATCTTCTTCACTACTGCTTGATAATGAAGTTGTATGATGAACTTGATGATGATTGATTGTGCTTAGTTTTTACTTGTAACTGATGCTCCCTTTTCAATCAATCAGTGACTTCTAAAGTGTGGCTAATCATCTGTATAGTCTCAAAGCGCTGTTTGTGGGCATGCTGCTCAATCGAAGAGCCAGGTCTTGAGGTCCTTCCTGAACTGCTTCAGTGATGTGGGCTGCCTGAGTTTGAGAGAGAGAGTGTTCCATGTCCGGGCTGCAAGGTAGAAGAAGGATCTTCCTCCTGCTGTGCTTTTTCAGATCTTGGGAACGGCTTCGAGGGCGAGCTTGAAAGAACTGAGATTTCTGTTGGGTACGTTGAAGGCGAGTTGTTGGTTGAGGTATGCTGGTCCTATGTTGTGTAGTGCCTTGTAGGTGTGGATCAGGAGTTTGTATGTGATGTGCTTGTTGACTGGGAGCCAGTGTAGGTCTCCGACGTGGAACAAGATATGGCTGTGTCAGGAGATGTCCAGGATGAGTCAGGCTGCTGCAATCTGGATTCTTTGTAGTCTTGATTGTAGTTTCTTGGTGATGCCGGCATAGAGTGTGTTGCCGTAGTCCAGTTTGCTAGTGACGAGTGCGTGGGTGACTTTTGGCATTGTGGGCATGGCAAGAATCCTTCTGGAACCTTCTGGCAGCCATTTCTTCTTGTTGTTGTGCAGAATTTGGTGTCTTTTCCGCTTTGCAGACCATTGTGAAGTGATTTTCTTTCATGCAGCCTTTGCACGTTTGCCTATATCTGGACACTTGCCTTCATTGGGAGATGAAAACCCACTTCGGAAGTATAGCTTTTTCTTCTTCTGGGACGTTGACTTGTGTACACCTATTTTGTGCATTTGTTTGCTTTTCATGATCAACGCTGATTCATTCCATGGTGTTCCTGCTTCCATAGCAGCAGCTTGTTGATCTGCTTGTTCTTCTGTCCTTTCAACCATTAGCATTTTCTCTAATCTGAGTGGCTCTCTCAACATGTGTCTTCTAAAAGAACCTGGAAGTCAGCCATCTAATGACTCTGAGGTGCATGGCTTCCTCATCATTAAAGTCACAGAACTTACAGTGTTAAGTGCATCAAATCTCTCAACAAGTTCATCCAGCGTTTTACCACCTTGTTGTCGTGCTTGGTTGAAGATGTACCTCTCATAGTCAACATTCGGCATCGGACTGAACTTGGAATCTAACACTTCTTTTATCTTTTGGTATGATGTTGCATCAGCTTCTGATACCTTCTTTAGCACTTATTTCAGTCCATCACCGGCAAGACTTTTCAAGTGTTGATTGATTTTCTTAACATCATCTTCTCCTAGTGCATCTATAAAGTCATTGAACGTTTTAATCCAGGCAGTCCATATGGCATCAATGTTCTGTTTCTTCGCTGTATCAAACAAAGATGGAGGCCTCAGGAATGTAGCTGCATCATACTTTGTGCTTCCTTATGTTGCCATTGAGAGCATGTGCTCTGCACGCAGCATTCATCTTGTCCAGTAGGACCGGCAAACTTTCCACGCAACACCCCATTGCTTGGGCCTAGTCGTCACTCCCGATTTTCAAGGTCATGTTGCACTTCACTTGCTTGTGTTGGTAAGTATTTTTCTGTTTTTGTACCTGGTTGTCACTTTCTTTAGCGTTAGCTTGAAGATGGCTCTGTGTTATTGCGCAGTCAGTATCTATTCATTCAGCCTTACCAATGGGTTTTGGCAGGTTTTTCTAATATGCTCCTCTGCAGGACCTTCATCTTCTTTGATGGCTGTGTACAGGCTGGAGTAGGGTTTTGACTTCACATACGCAAATCACAGACTACTTTGCATTGATTTGGGGTGCATGTGGCATGCACAAGAAGTTTGCTGCACTTTGCAAACTCTCAGGGAGAGCAACTTCGAGGCAGTATCCCACCCTCGTTGCTAGCTGTAGCATTCTTCCTAGCCCGGGAGCATGCAAATGGATACGCCATACAATAGTCTTTATTTATCAACATACTATCTCACTCCGCTCGCATTGTGTCACAATTTTTAGAACGACAACCCAACACCTCCTATCCGATTATGCATTTCTTGTCTAGAGTCCACCCAGGACTGTGAGGAACCTAGCACATATGATACCAAAGACACAACACCCTGTTTGAAGAGTGTGGAGAGAGGCGAGGCGCGCTGACGTCACAGTTTTTCCCCACCGGAGAAGGAGAGAAGCAGGTAAGCGTTCTCTCTTTCTCCGGTGGGGAAAAAAAGGCCAAAACGGCCTCCCCAGATGCCAGGGAGGCATCGATGGAAAGGGGAGCTCTCCCCTTTCCATCGATGCCTCCCTGGCACTGTTTCCTGGCCGTGGATCGCAGCGCGGCTGCGATCCACGGGCAGGAAACGCCCCTAGGCACCAGGGATCTTCTTTGGGGGGGTCGGCCCCCTCGTAAACACCCCCCCCCCCCGGGGGGAATATTTATTAATTTACACAGTTTTGGGGGGCGATCGCGCCCCCCACAATATAAAAAAAAAGAAAGCAAAAAAAAGAAAGAAAACAAAATGGCGGGGTCGGCCCTTGGAACACGGGCCGACCCAAGGGGGGAAAAAAAACCATGTAGTTTTGCCTGGGGGGGGGGCGATCGCCCCCCCAGGGTAAAAAAGAAAGGGCAAGCACACATGTATAAAAAAAAAAAGGTTTGTGACATGAGTGTCTTGTTTTCTTTCTCTCTCTCTCTCTCTCATATATATGTGTATATGTGTATATATGTATACACATATATATATATATATGTATATATATATATATATATATATATATATATATATATATATATTTTTTTTTTTTTTTTTTTTTCAGGACAAGCATTGCAAGCGTCCATGTGCTGCTTTTCTGACTTGTTGGTGTGTATCTGGGCTTTTAACAACGCCCACCTCACGCCCATCACTACCACTCGTTCGTGGGCTTGCCCTTCAAAAATCCTTTGATGACATTGGAAAATGATTTACCTTTGTCCCTCCTTGGGGAGGTTTTGTTACCGCCTTGGCCATCGCCCCTGGTACATGGCTAATTGCACTTTTGCTGTTACGTTTAACTGCGAGCGAACTTGTTTTCCTTTTGTGTAACTCTTCACATGATGCTCATGGTGGCCGTGGCGATGTGAATCGGCTCTCTTATGTGAAAGAGTTTAACTTTCAATTATCAATTTATGTGGCAAGAAAAGTTGGGTTAGGAGTTTATAACGCTAATAGCTCTAACTCGAGCAGATGCGAGACCCATTGCATTGTAAATGCTTGTTGTTCTTGTGTGTGTTGTTTTATAATGGTGAACAATTTCACCGCACTCCACGAAGACCGTGATCAAGACTCCTTGGTGAGTTGAAACACGTTGGTGGTTATTGACTGCAATAAAATACACTTGTATTTGTACTTTGTGGAGTGCGGTGAAATTTTTCGGCATTAGATAATTTCTAGATTGGTCTTCTCTGTCACTGGGCACCGGCAGTGGAGTGTGCCGCCCAGCAACCCTTCAACCACTTTGTTTCTAAACATATATATATATATATATATATATTATTATACAGTATATATATATATATATATGCAACACAAATTGGTTATAAAGATTGTTGGGCAGTGCACTCCACTGCCGGTGCTCAGTGTTGGAGGAGAGCAACCTCGAAAATATTTTGTGAACAAGAATCTCACCGCATTCCACGAGGTTCAAATTGACATGTTTTATTGCAAGTATAAACAATGAAAGAAAAGAGGGACTCATTTACTGTGATCAAGAATCCTTGAGAGTCGAAACGCGTACGTGGCTGTTGCTTGCAATAAAAGATGTCAATTTGAACCTCGTGGAGTGGGGTGAGAATCTTGTTCACACAATATATATATAAATATATATATATATATATATATATATATATATGCATGCATGCATGTCTTTTCTGTAGTGGCAGTTGCCATAAAGTAGCTGAGTGGATTAGTAAAGGCAAGCGTTACCTGCGCTTTAAAACAAATGTAATGCCAGGGGGACTATGGAGATATGAGTGGCACTTTTGCTGGGTAGTACTGAGGGAATTAGAAGAGGAGGTAATGGGAGGCAGAGCACCAAAAATTACTGTTGCACAGGGTGTGTGGTAAGGTGAAGTAATACATTCTTTTTTTGTTTTTTTCAGTGTTTTCAGAGAATCTGCAGAATTGGAGAAGAAGCGAAGGTAAGGTGACGACATTTCCTGTTGTACACAACAAACATACCCACAAGCAATTTTGTGACTATCTGCCTTCTACGTAGGCTAGTAATTTAGAGGGACAGTTTAGCCAGTTGCAGAGATGGCGTCTCGTTGGATGACTGCTGATCAAGCCCTAGCTCGGGTCATGGAGGACAGTTCTGATGTAGGCTCAGAGACTGAGACACTGAGACAGCATCTGAGGGAGAGGACAATGGGGCAGATTCTGGGAGTGATTTTTCAGTCGGCGGAGTCCCATCTGACGACACCTCTTCTAGTGAGTCTGAAGGAGACAATGACGACATCCGTGCTGTCCCTTCGCAAGCACATTCTGGGCAGCGGGACCACATTGGGTTAGCCGAACCCAGAGAGCACGTGCTTGCTGCCGCAAGCACAGAGAGAGTGCTCTCTTGGCAGCCCCCCTGTTTGGTTCAGCCCCAAATTCCACCTTTTACTGGTGATGCTGGATGTAAAGTCGATACAGCTAACTTTTTGCCAGTCGACTACATCTATCTGTTTTTGGATGTTGACTTTCTTCAGAAAGTTGTGCAGCAAACAAATTTGCGTGCAGACCAATTTCTGAGGGAGCGCGGAGGCACTCTAGGGCCCGGTTCTAGGGCACGCCAGTGGACTCCCACTTCGCTGGCGGAGTTGAAGATATTTTTGGGCCTTACGCTCAAAATGGGGTTAGTACAGAAACCCACCTTGCAGTCCTACTGGACGACTCGCACGGTTTGGGTAACTCCCATCTTCGCACCATACATGAGCAGAGATTGTTTTTTGCTACTGCAGCGCATGCTGCATTTCAATGACAATTCTGCTGCATTGCCCCGGGACCATCCAGATCATGACAGGTTGTTCAAAATTCGGCCTGTCGTGGAATATTTGTCTGCCAGGTTTCCAGAGATATATACTCCTGGAAAGAATATAGCAGTCGATGAGTCCTTGATCCTGTACAAAGGACGGCTGCTTTTCAGACAGTACATTGCGAGCAAAAGAGCTCGCTATGGCATAAAGCTGTACATGCTGTGTGAGAGCTCTACTGGCTATGTGTACAGCCTGAGAGTGTATACAGGGAAGGATTCTACCCTAAACCCTGTAGGTTGCCCTCCCGCGTTAGGGGTCACAGGTAAGATTGTATGGGAACTTGTCCAGCCACTTCTTCACAAAGGTTATAACCTTTATGTGGACAATTTCTATACAGGAGTAGAGCTGTTCAGTGAGCTCTACAAAGCTGGCACTGTGGCCTGCGGTACAGTTTGTTGTAACCGCAAAGGATTCCCGCGGGAGCTTGTTTGCAAGAAGCTCCAGAAATCACAGAGTACTGCATTGCGTTCTAACGAACTGCTCGCAGTCAAGTTCCTAGATAGACGTGATGTATACGTGCTCACTACAATTCATGATGAGAGCACTTCTCCCATCACGGTTTGGGGTCAGATGGCCAAAGTCCACAAGCCCATCTGTATACTCGTTTACAATAAGTACATGGGTGGAGTGGACAAGAACGACCAGGTTCTTCAACCATACAATGCGTGTCGTAAAACTCGCACTTGGTACAAGAAACTGTTTACCCACCTGATTCAGATGGCAACATATAATACGTATGTTGTTTACCGTCAGACAACAACAGGAAGACTCATGACTTTCCTTGACTTCCAGTTGTCTGTAATTGAAAGCCTCACTGCTGTTACAGAAGAAGCAGCAGCCTCCACCTCATATGTTCTGGAGGATGTGGCAAGGCTGCAGGAGCGACACTTTGCTGATCCCATACCTAAAACACCCAAAAAGGATCGTCCATGTCGTCGCTGTAAAGTGTGCTCAAAGCATGGAAAGCGGCAGGAGAGTCGGTATTACTGTCCCCAGTGTCCATCACAACCAGGCCTCTGTATCCCTACTTGCTTTACGTTGTATCATACTAAAGCAAAGTTCTGGGAAATCGACTGAGGTTGAGCTGCTGTTGGGTAATCCTTTCAGTGGCAGTGCATGGATACCGAACGTCCATGGGCCACTGCTTCGTTAGGCAAGGAGATACAGAATTTTACTTCATCATGGACTTCCTTTTGGCGTGGTCGGTGTTCTGTTCAATTAACATGCATTTTCTTCCCCCTACTGCATATACTAGTGGACAGAACATATGCCACGTTGCCACGGAGTACCCTTTCTTCACCTGCATGTCTACCTTACTTTCAACAGTAGATATGCTCTCTCAGTTCGAGGAATCACTTTGTAGGGCATACTTGGAAGCCCCCAACTTGCTTCCACAAACTAGTATAGGTTCACTTGGCTATTATACAGGATTAGCCAGGACTCTGATGAGAACAGAGACATGGATGGGTAAGGAAAGCTTATGGTAGGAGTACCTTCACAGGGTTATTGCACAGGTAGAAGGCAGATAGTAAAGGTAGTACAGATGTACATCATCTACACCTATGGATTCAAACCCATTGGTGCCATCCCAGCACTGAAGGAGAATGACTTGTATAGGTCAGTGTTTGACCTGCTTTTCATGTTCATCCTCCATCAGAACTTAGTAGATGTTCAGTTTGCTGTATAAGTGCATTATAGTCACATCACTGCACATAATGTTGGCTGGGACGTATGCTACGTTCTCATGGACTCCCCTATGTACCAAACACTACCCTTTTCCATAGGCTATGACCTTCTCTTTAGGGAACATCATGAGAAATCCCCAGCATGTCTCCCTTAGTTTCAAAGGTTGATATGCTCACTCAGTTCGAGGAATCGCTTTGTACGGCATACTCGGACACCCCCAACTTGCATCCACAAACTGGAAGGAGTTGGATTTAGCACAGAGAGTGCGTTAAAGGCGCATGAAAAACATGTCTTCCTGAGCCTCAGGTGGCTGTCACAGGAGTCATTAGTAAAGGTTTGTTACGCATGCATTTGGTAATGTTAAGGAAGAAGGAGGCAGGTAGCCTATGACCTTCTCTTTAGGTAACAGCATGAGAAATCCCCTGCATGTCTCCCTTAGTTTCAAAGGTAGATATGCTCACTCAGTTCGAGGAATCGCTTTGTACGGCATACTCGGACACCCCCAACTTGCATCCACAAACTGGAAGGAGTTGGATTTAGCACAGAGAGTGCGTTAAAGGCGCATGAAAAACATGTCTTCCTGAGCCTCAGGTGGCTGTCACAGGAGACATTAGTAAAGGTTTGTTACGCATGCATTTGGTAATGTTAAGGAAGAAGGAGGCAGTTACTTGACAGATGGTAAAATGTAGTCAAACTTATTCCGTTCTGTGGCGTGTGAATGTGATGGGCCCTTGTCTGGCAGCGGTAAGTTAATGTGAGTGGAGTGATTGATTGGATTGGGCCCGTGGCTGGCGATATGAAAGGGTTGTTTGTTGTGCGTGAATGGCATGTGAATGGACCATAAAGAGGTTGGTGCCTGGACGCGGCTTTATGGCCCACCTTCAGAAGGCTTGGTTTCAATATTCAGATACTTTAAAAAGTAATCATGCTTTGAAACCATAATTTCTGGAGGTGCTAAAACCAACCAGTGTGAGTGGTGGGTTAACTTTAACAAACTAGTACCAGGGGAGTCCAAGGGTGCAGGACTTGCATGGCTCTCACCAGTTTTCCTTCACCCAGAATCCCCTTGAAATTACATTATGTGCTTAAAAAACACATTTTCCTTGCATTTCAATGAGCAGAAGTCCTACCACCCAGTGTTTCCCCACTTCTCCTGATAAAAACACAACCCCGCTTGTGTGCCTGCGCCTAGTGCATGCTTCAGAAATGAATCACTCCAGGGTTAACAGTAGACCTCAAGCAATGACTACCATTGACCCTTGTGTGATCCATTCCTGTCGCGGGCGCTAGGCCTACCCACACAAGTGAGGTATCATTTTTATCGGGAGACTTGGGGGAACGCTGGGTGGAAAGAAATTTGTGGCTCCTCTCAGATTCCAGAACTTTCTGTCACCGAAATGTGAGGAAAACTTGGTTTTTTAGCCACTTTTTGAGGTTTGCGAAGGATTCTGGGTAACAGAACCTGGTCCGAGCCCCGCAAGTCACCCCTCCTTGGATTCCCCTAGGTCTCTAGTTTTCAGAAATGCACAGGTTTGGTAGGTTTCCCTATGTGCCGGCTGAGCTAGAGGCCAAAATCTACAGGTAGGCACTTCGAAAAAAACACCTCTGTTTTCTTCAAAAAATTTGGATGTGTCCACGTTGCGCTTTGGGGCGGTTCCTGTCGCGGGCGCTAGGCCTACCCACACAAGTGAGGTATCATTTTTATCGGGAGACTTGGGGGAACGCTGGGTGGAAGGAAATTTGTGGCTCCTCTCAGATTCCAGAACTTTCTGTCACCGAAATGTGAGGAAAACTTGTTTTTTTAGCCACTTTTTGAGGTTTGCAAAGAATTCTGGGTAACAGAACCTGGTCCGAGCCCCGCAAGTCACCCCTCCTTGGATTCCCCTAGGTCTCTAGTTTTCAGAAATGCACAGGTTTGGTAGGTTTCCCTAGGTGCCGGCTGAGATAGAGGCCAAAATCTACAGGTAGGCACTTCGCAAAAAACACCTCTGTTTTCTTCCAAAAATTTGTATGTGTCCACGTTGCGCTTTGGGGCGTTTCCTGTCGCAGTCGCTAGGCCTACCCACACAAGTGAGGTATCATTTTTATCGGGAGACTTGGGGGAACGCTGGGTGGAAGGAAATTTGTGGCTCCTCTCAGATTCCAGAACTTTCTGTCACCGAAATGTGAGGAAAACTTGTTTTTTTAGCCACTTTTTGAGGTTTGCAAAGGATTCTGGGTAACAGAACCTGGTCCGAGCCCCGCAAGTCACCCCTCCTTGGATTCCCCTAGGTCTCTAGTTTTCAGAAATGCACAGGTTTGGTAGGTTTCCCTAGGTGCCGGCTGAGCTAGAGGCCAAAATATACAGGTAGGCACTTCGCAAAAAACACCTATGTTTTCTTCCAAAAATGTGTATGTGTCCACGTTGCGGTTTGGGGCATTTCCTGTTGCGGGCACTAGGCCTACCCACACAAGTGAAGTATCATTTCTATCGGGAGACTTGGGGGAACGCTGGGTGGAAGGAAATTTGTGGCTCCTCTCAGATTCCAGAACTTTCTGTCACCGAAATGTGAGGAAAACTTGTTTTTTTAGCCACTTTTTGAGGTTTGCAAAGGATTCTGGGTAACAGAACCTGGTCCGAGCCCCGCAAGTCACCCCTCCTTGGATTCCCCTAGGTCTCTAGTTTTCAGAAATGCACAGGTTTGGTAGGTTTCCCTATGTGCCGGCTGAGCTAGAGGCCAAAATCTACAGGTAGGCACTTCGCAAAAAACACCTCTGTTTTCTTCCAAAAATTTGTATGTGTCCACGTTGCGCTTTGGGGTGTTTCCTGTCGCAGGCGCTAGGCCTACCCACACAAGTGAGGTATCATTTTTATCGGGAGACTTGTGGGAACGCTGGGTGGAAGGAAATTTGTGGCTCCTCTCAGATTCCAGAACTTTCTGTCACCGAAATGTGAGGAAAACTTGTTTTTTTTAGCCACTTTTTGAGGTTTGCAAAGGATTCTGGGTAACAGAACCTGGTCCGAGCCCCGCAAGTCACCCCTCCTTGGATTCCCCTAGGTCTCTAGTTTTCAGAAATGCACAGGTTTGGTAGGTTTCCCTAGTTGCTGGCTGAGCTAGAGGCCAAAATATACAGGTAGGCACTTCGCAAAAAACACCTCTGTTTTCTTCCAAAAATTTGTATGTGTCCACGTTGCGCTTTGGGGCGTTTCCTGTCGCAGTCGCTAGGCCTACCCACACAAGTGAGGTATCATTTTTATCGGGAGACTTGGGGGAACGCTGGGTGGAAGGAAATTTGTGGCTCCTCTCAGATTCCAGAACTTTCTGTCACCGAAATGTGAGGAAAACTTGTTTTTTTGAGCCACTTTTTGAGGTTTGCAAAGGATTCTGGGTAACAGAACCTGGTCCGAGCCCCGCAAGTCACCCCTCCTTGGATTCCCCTAGGTCTCTAGTTTTCAGAAATGCACAGGTTTGGTAGGTTTCCCTAGTTGCTGGCTGAGCTAGAGGCCAAAATATACAGGTAGGCACTTCGCAAAAAACACCTCTGTTTTCTTCCAAAAATTTGTATGTGTCCACGTTGCGCTTTGGGGCGTTTCCTGTCGCAGTCGCTAGGCCTACCCACACAAGTGAGGTATCATTTTTATCGGGAGACTTGGGGGAACGCTGGGTGGAAGGAAATTTGTGGCTCCTCTCAGATTCCAGAACTTTCTGTCACCGAAATGTGAGGAAAACTTGTTTTTTTGAGCCACTTTTTGAGGTTTGCAAAGGATTCTGGGTAGCAGAACCTGGTCCGAGCCCCGCAAGTCACCCCTCCTTGGATTCCCCTAGGTCTCTAGTTTTCAGAAATGCACAGGTTTGGTAGGTTTCCCTAGTTGCTGGCTGAGCTAGAGGCCAAAATATACAGGTAGGCACTTCGCAAAAAACACCTCTGTTTTCTTCCAAAAATTTGTATGTGTCCACGTTGCGCTTTGGGGCGTTTCCTGTCGCAGTCGCTAGGCCTACCCACACAAGTGAGGTATCATTTTTATCGGGAGACTTGGGGGAACGCTGGGTGGAAGGAAATTTGTGGCTCCTCTCAGATTCCAGTACTTTCTGTCACCGAAATGTGAGGAAAACTTGTTTTTTAAGCCACTTTTTGAGGTTTGCAAAAGATTCTGGGTAACAGAACCTGGTCCGAGCCCCGCAAGTCACCCCTCCTTGGATTCCCCTAGGTCTCTAGTTTTCAGAAATGCACAGGTTTGGTAGGTTTCCCTAGGTGCCGGCTGAGCTAGAGGCCAAAATATACAGGTAGGCACTTCGCAAAAAACACCTATGTTTTCTTCCAAAAATTTGTATGTGTCCACGTTGCGCTTTGGGGCATTTCCTGTTGCGGGCACTACGCCTACCCACACAAGTGAAGTATCATTTCTATCGGGAGACTTGGGGGAACGCTGGGTGGAAGGAAATTTGTGGCTCCTCTCAGATTCCAGAACTTTCTGTCACCGAAATGTGAGGAAAACTTGTTTTTTTAGCCACTTTTTGAGGTTTGCAAAGAATTCTGGGTAACAGAACCTGGTCCGAGCCCCGCAAGTCACCCCTCCTTGGATTCCCCTAGGTCTCTAGTTTTCAGAAATGCACAGGTTTGGTAGGTTTCCCTATGTGCCGGCTGAGCTAGAGACCAAAATCTACAGGTAGGCACTTCGCAAAAAACACCTCTGTTTTCTTCAAAAAATTTGGATGTGTCCACGTTGCGCTTTGGGGCGTTTCCTGTCGCGGGCGCTAGGCCTACCCACACAAGTGAGGTATCATTTTTATCGGGAGACTTGGGGGAACGCTGGGTGGAAGGAAATTTGTGGCTCTTCTCAGATTCCAGAACTTTCTGTCACCGAAATGTGAGGAAAACTTGTTTTTTTGAGCCACTTTTTGAGGTTTGCAAAGGATTCTGGGTAGCAGAACCTGGTCCGAGCCCCGCAAGTCACCCCTCCTTGGATTCCCCTAGGTCTCTAGTTTTCAGAAATGCACAGGTTTGGTAGGTTTCCCTAGTTGCTGGCTGAGCTAGAGGCCAAAATATACAGGTAGGCACTTTGCAAAAAACACCTCTGTTTTCTTCCAAAAATTTGTATGTGTCCACGTTGCGCTTTGGGGCGTTTCCTGTCGCAGTCGCTAGGCCTACCCACACAAGTGAGGTATCATTTTTATCGGGAGACTTGGGGGAACGCTGGGTGGAAGGAAATTTGCGGCTCCTCTCAGATTCCAGAACTTTCTGTCACCGAAATGTGAGGAAAACTTGTTTTTTTAGCCACTTTTTGAGGTTTGCAAAGGATTCTGGGTAACAGAACCTGGTCCGAGCCCCGCAAGTCACCCCTTCTTGGATTCCCCTAGGTCTCTAGTTTTCAGAAATGCACAGGTTTGGTAGGTTTCCCTAGGTGCCGGCTGAGCTAGAGGCCAAAATATACAGGTAGGCACTTCGCAAAAAACACCTATGTTTTCTTCCAAAAATGTGTATGTGTCCACGTTGCGCTTTGGGGCGTTTCCTGTCGCAGGCGCTAGGCCTACCCACACAAGTGAGGTATCATTTTTATCGGGAGATTTGGGGGAACGCTGGGTGGAAGGAAATTTGTGGCTCCTCTCAGATTCCAGAACTTTCTGTCACCGAATTGTGAGGAAAACTTGTTTTTTTAGCCACTTTTTGAGGTTTGCAAAGGATTCTGGGTAACAGAACGTGATCCGAGCCCCGTAAGTCACCCCTCTTTGGATTCCCCTAGGTCTCTAGTTTTCAGAAATGCACAGGTTTGGTAGGTTTCCCTAGGTGCCGGCTGAGCTAGAGGCCAAAATCTACAGGTAGGCACTTCGCAAAAAACACCTCTGTTTTCTTCCAAAAATGTGGATGTGTCCACGTTGCGCTTTGGGGCGTTTCCTGTCGCGGGCGCTAGGCCTACCCACACAAGTGAGGTATAATTTTTATCGGGAGACTTGGGGGAACGCTGGGTGGAAGGAAATTTGTGGCTCCTCTCAGATTCCAGAACTTTCTGTCACCGAAATGTGAGGAAAACTTTTTTTTTTTTGCCACTTTTTGAGGTTTGCAAAGGATTCTGGGTAACAGAACCTGGTCCGAGCCCCGCAAGTCACCCCTCCTTGGATTCCCCTAGGTCTCTAGTTTTCAGAAATGCACAGGTTTGGTAGGTTTCCCTAGTTGCCGGCTGAGCTAGAGGCCAAAATCTACAGGTAGGCCCTTCACAAAAAACACCTCTGTTTTCTTCCAAAAATGTGGAAGTGTCCACGTTGCGCTTTGGGGCGTTTCCTGTTGCGGGCGCTAGGCCTACCCACACAAGTGAGGTATCATTTTTATCAGGAGACTTGGGGGAACGCTGGGTGGAAGGAAATTTGAGGGTCCTCTCAGATTCCAGAACTTTCTGTCACCGAAATGTGAGGAAAACTTGTTTTTTTAGCCACTTTTTGAGGTTTGCAAAGGATTCTGGGTAACAGAACCTGGTCCGAGCCCCGCAACTCACCCCTCCTTGGATTCCCCTAGGTCTCTAGTTTTCAGAAATGCACAGGTTTGGTAGGTTTCCCTAGGTGCCGGCTGAGCTAGAGGCCAAAATCTACAGACAGGCACTCCGCAAAAAACACCTCTGTTTTCTTCCAAAAATTTGGATGTGTCCACGTTGCGCTTTGGGGCGTTTCGTGTCGCGGGCGCTAGGCCTACCCACACAAGTGAGGTATAATTTTTATCAGGAGACTTGGGGGAACGCTGGGTGGAAGGAAATTTGAGGCTCCTCTCAGATTCCAGAACTTTCTGTCACCGAAATGTGAGGAAAACTTGTTTTTTTAGCCACTTTTTGAGGTTTGCAAAGGATTCTGGGTAACAGAACCTGGTCCGAGCCCCGCAAGTCACCCCTCCTTGGATTCCCCTAGGTCTCTAGTTTTCAGCAATGCACAGGTTTGGTAGGTTTCCCTAGGTGCCGGCTGAGCTAGAGGCCAAAATCTACAGGTAGGCACTTCGCAAAAAACACCTCTGTTTTCTTCCAAAAATTTGTATGTGTCCACGTTGCGCTTTGGGGCGTTTCCTGTCGCGGGCGCTAGGCCTACCCACACAAGTGAGGTATCATTTTTATCGGGAGACTTGGGGGAACGCTGGGTGGAAGGAAATTTGTGGCTCCTGTCAGATTCCAGAACTTTCTGTCACCGAAATGTGAGGAAAACTTGTTTTTTTAGCCACTTTTTGAGGTTTGCAAAGGATTCTGGGTAACAGAACCTGGTCCGAGTCCCGCAAGTCACCCCTCCTTGGATTCCCCTAGGTCTCTAGTTTTCAGAAATGCACAGGTTTGGTAGGTTTCCCTAGGTGCCGGCTGAGCTAGAGGCCAAAATCTACAGGTAGGCACTTCGCAAAAAACACCTCTGTTTTCTTCCAAAAATTTGTATGTGTCCACGTTGCGCTTTGGGGCGTTTCCTGTCGCAGGCGCTAGGCCTACCCACACAAGTGAGGTATCATTTTTATCGGGAGACTTGGGGGAACGCTGGGTGGAAGGAAATTTGTGGCTCCTCTCAGATTCCAGAACTTTCTGTCACCGAAATGTGAGGAAAACTTGTTTTTTTGAGCCACTTTTTGAGGTTTGCAAAGGATTCTGGGTAGCAGAACCTGGTCCGAGCCCCGCAAGTCACCCCTCCTTGGATTCCCCTAGGTCTCTAGTTTTCAGAAATGCACAGGTTTGGTAGGTTTCCCTAGTTGCTGGCTGAGCTAGAGGCCAAAATATACAGGTAGGCACTTCGCAAAAAACACCTCTGTTTTCTTCCAAAAATTTGTATGTGTCCACGTTGCGCTTTGGGGCGTTTCCTGTCGCAGTCGCTAGGCCTACCCACACAAGTGAGGTATCATTTTTATCGGGAGACTTGGGGGAACGCTGGGTGGAAGGAAATTTGTGGCTCCTCTCAGATTCCAGAACTTTCTGTCACCGAAATGTGAGGAAAACTTGTTTTTTTAGCCACTTTTTGAGGTTTGCAAAGGATTCTGGGTAACAGAACCTGGTCCGAGCCCCGCAAGTCACCCCTCCTTGGATTCCCCTAGGTCTCTAGTTTTCAGAAATGCACAGGTTTGGTAGGTTTCCCTAGGTGCCGGCTGAGCTAGAGGCCAAAATATACAGGTAGGCACTTCGCCAAAAACACCTATGTTTTCTTCCAAAAATTTGTATGTGTCCACGTTGCGCTTTGGGGCATTTCCTGTTGCGGGCACTAGGCCTACCCACACAAGTGAAGTATCATTTCTATCGGGAGACTTGGGGGAACGCTGGGTGGAAGGAAATTTGTGGCTCCTCTCAGATTCCAGAACTTTCTGTCACCGAAATGTGAGGAAAACTTGTTTTTTTAGCCACTTTTTGAGGTTTGCAAAGGATTCTGGGTAACAGAACCTGGTCCGAGCCCCGCAAGTCACCCCTCCTTGGATTCCCCTAGGTCTCTAGTTTTCAGAAATGCACAGGTTTGGTAGGTTTCCCTATGTGCCGGCTGAGCTAGAGGCCAAAATCTACAGGTAGGCACTTCGCAAAAAACACCTCTGTTTTCTTCAAAAAATTTGGATGTGTCCACGTTGCGCTTTGGGGCGTTTCCTGTCGCGGGCGCTAGGCCTACCCACACAAGTGAGGTATCATTTTTATCGGGAGACTTGGGGGAACGCTGGGTGGAAGGAAATTCGTGGCTCCTCTCAGATTCCAGAACTTTCTGTCACCGAAATGTGAGGAAAACTTGTTTTTTTGAGCCACTTTTTGAGGTTTGCAAAGGATTCTGGGTAGCAGAACCTGGTCCGAGCCCCGCAAGTCACCCCTCCTTGGATTCCCCTAGGTCTCTAGTTTTCAGAAATGCACAGGTTTGGTAGGTTTCCCTAGTTGCTGGCTGAGCTAGAGGCCAAAATATACAGGTAGGCACTTCGCAAAAAACACCTCTGTTTTCTTCCAAAAATTTGTATGTGTCCACGTTGCGCTTTGGGGCGTTTCCTGTCGCAGTCGCTAGGCCTACCCACACAAGTGAGGTATCATTTTTATCGGGAGACTTGGGGGAACGCTGGGTGGAAGGAAATTTGTGGCTCCTCTCAGATTCCAGAACTTTCTGTCACCGAAATGTGAGGAAAACTTGTTTTTTTGAGCCACTTTTTGAGGTTTGCAAAGGATTCTGGGTAGCAGAACCTGGTCCGAGCCCCGCAAGTCACCCCTCCTTGGATTCCCCTAGGTCTCTAGTTTTCAGAAATGCACAGGTTTGGTAGGTTTCCCTAGTTGCTGGCTGAGCTAGAGGCCAAAATATACAGGTAGGCACTTCGCAAAAAACACCTCTGTTTTCTTCCAAAAATTTGTATGTGTCCACGTTGCGCTTTGGGGCGTTTCCTGTCGCAGTCGCTAGGCCTACCCACACAAGTGAGGTATCATTTTCATCGGGAGACTTGGGGGAACGCTGGGTGGAAGGAAATTTGTGGCTCCTCTCAGATTCCAGAACTTTCTGTCACCGAAATGTGAGGAAAACTTGTTTTTTTAGCCACTTTTTGAGGTTTGCAAAGGATTCTGGGTAACAGAACCTGGTCCGAGCCCCGCAAGTCACCCCTTCTTGGATTCCCCTAGGTCTCTAGTTTTCAGAAATGCACAGGTTTGGTAGGTTTCCCTAGGTGCCGGCTGAGCTAGAGGCCAAAATATACAGGTAGGCACTTCGCAAAAAACACCTATGTTTTCTTCCAAAAATGTGTATGTGTCCACGTTGCGCTTTGGGGCGTTTCCTGTCGCAGGCGCTAGGCCTACCCACACAAGTGAGGTATCATTTTTATCGGGAGATTTGGGGGAACGCTGGGTGGAAGGAAATTTGTGGCTCCTCTCAGATTCCAGAACTTTCTGTCACCAAATTGTGAGGAAAACTTGTTTTTTTAGCCACTTTTTGAGGTTTGCAAAGGATTCTGGGTAACAGAACGTGATCCGAGCCCCGTAAGTCACCCCTCTTTGGATTCCCCTAGGTCTCTAGTTTTCAGAAATGCACAGGTTTGGTAGGTTTCCCTAGGTGCCGGCTGAGCTAGAGGCCAAAATCTACAGGTAGGCACTTCGCAAAAAACACCTCTGTTTTCTTCCAAAAATGTGGATGTGTCCACGTTGCGCTTTGGGGCGTTTCCTGTCGCGGGCGCTAGGCCTACCCACACAAGTGAGGTATAATTTTTATCGGGAGACTTGGGGGAACGCTGGGTGGAAGGAAATTTGTGGCTCCTCTCAGATTCCAGAACTTTCTGTCACCGAAATGTGAGGAAAACTTGTTTTTTTTAGCCACTTTTTGAGGTTTGCAAAGGATTCTGGGTAACAGAACCTGGTCCGAGCCCCGCAAGTTACCCCTCCTTGGATTCCCCTAGGTCTCTAGTTTTCAGAAATGCACAGGTTTGGTAGGTTTCCCTAGTTGCCGGCTGAGCTAGAGGCCAAAATCTACAGGTAGGCCCTTCACAAAAAACACCTCTGTTTTCTTCCAAAAATGTGGAAGTGTCCACGTTGCGCTTTGGGGCGTTTCCTGTTGCGGGCGCTAGGCCTACCCACACAAGTGAGGTATCATTTTTATCGGGAGACTTGGGGGAACGCTGGGTGGAAGGAAATTTGAGGCTCCTCTCAGATTCCAGAACTTTCTGTCACCGAAATGTGAGGAAAACTTGTTTTTTTAGCCACTTTTTGAGGTTTGCAAAGGATTCTGGATAACAGAACCTGGTCCGAGCCCCGCAAGTCACCCCTCTTTGGATTCCCCTAGGTCTCTAGTTTTCAGAAATGCACAGGTTTGGTAGGTTTCCCTAGGTGCCGGCTGAGCTAGAGGCCAAAATCTACAGGCAGGCACTCCGCAAAAAACACCTCTGTTTTCTTCCAAAAATTTGGATGTGTCCACGTTGCGCTTTGGGGCGTTTCGTGTCGCGGGCGCTAGGCCTACCCACACAAGTGAGGTATCATTTTTATCAGGAGACTTGGGGGAACGCTGGGTGGAAGGAAATTTGAGGCTCCTCTCAGATTCCAGAACTTTCTGTCACCGAAATGTGAGGAAAACTTGTTTTTTTAGCCACTTTTTGAGGTTTGCAAAGGATTCTGGGTAACAGAACCTGGTCCGAGCCCCGCAAGTCACCCCTTCTTGGATTCCCCTAGGTCTCTAGTTTTCAGCAATGCACAGGTTTGGTAGGTTTCCCTAGGTGCCGGCTGAGCTAGAGGCCAAAATATACCGGTAGGCACTTCGCAAAAAACACCTATGTTTTCTTCCAAAAATGTGTATGTGTCCACGTTGCGCTTTGGGGCGTTTCCTGTCGCAGGCGCTAGGCCTACCCACACAAGTGAGGTATCATTTTTATCGGGAGATTTGGGGGAACGCTGGGTGGAAGGAAATTTGTGGCTCCTCTCAGATTCCAGAACTTTCTGTCACCGAATTGTGAGGAAAACTTGTTTTTTTAGCCACTTTTTGAGGTTTGCAAAGGATTCTGGGTAACAGAACGTGATCCGAGCCCCGTAAGTCACCCCTCTTTGGATTCCCCTAGGTCTCTAGTTTTCAGAAATGCACAGGTTTGGTAGGTTTCCCTAGGTGCCGGCTGAGCTAGAGGCCAAAATCTACAGGCAGGCACTCCGCAAAAAACACCTCTGTTTTCTTCCAAAAATTTGGATGTGTCCACGTTGCGCTTTGGGGCGTTTCGTGTTGCGGGCGCTAGGCCTACCCACACAAGTAAGGTATCATTTTTATCAGGAGACTTGGGGGAACGCTGGGTGGAAGGAAATTTGAGGCTCCTCTCAGATTCCAGAACTTTCTGTCACCGAAATGTGAGGAAAACTTGTTTTTTTAGCCACTTTTTGAGGTTTGCAAAGGATTCTGGGTAACAGAACCTGGTCCGAGCCCCGCAAGTCACCCCTCCTTGGATTCCCCTAGGTCTCTAGTTTTCAGCAATGCACAGGTTTGGTAGGATTCCCTAGGTGCCGGCTGAGCTAGAGGCCAAAATCTACAGGTAGGCACTTCGCAAAAAACACCTCTGTTTTCTTCCAAAAATTTGTATGTGTCCACGTTGCGCTTTGGGGCGTTTCCTGTCGCGGGCGCTAGGCCTACCCACACAAGTGAGGTATCATTTTTATCGGGAGACTTGGGGGAACGCTGGGTGGAAGGAAATTTGTGGCTCCTCTCAGATTCCAGAACTTTCTGTCACCGAAATGTGAGGAAAACTTGTTTTTTTAGCCACTTTTTGAGGTTTGCAAAGGATTCTGGGTAACAGAACCTGGTCCGAGCCCCGCAAGTCACCCCTCCTTGGATTCCCCTAGGTCTCTAGTTTTCAGAAATGCACAGGTTTGGTAGGTTTCCCTAGGTGCCGGCTGAGCTAGAGGCCAAAATCTACAGGTAGACACTTCGCAAAAAACACCTCTGTTTTCTTCCAAAAATTTGGATGTGTCCACGTTGCGCTTTGGGGCGTTTCCTGTCGCGGGCGCTAGGCCTACCCACACAAGTGAGGTATAATTTTTATCGGGAGACTTGGGGGAACGCTGGGTGGAAGGAAATTTGTGGCTCCTCTCAGATTCCAGAACTTTCTGTCACTGAAATGTGAGGAAAATTTTTTTTTTTAGCCACTTTTTGAGGTTTGCAAAGGATTCTGGGTAACAGAACCTGGTCCGAGTCCCGCAAGTCACCCCTCCTTGGATTCCCCTAGGTCTCTAGTTTTCAGAAATGCACAGGTTTGGTAGGTTTCCTTATGTGCCGGCTGAGCTAGAGGCCACAATCTACAGGTAGGCACTTTGGAAAAAACAGCTGTGTTTTCTATAAAAAAATAGGATGTGTCCATGTTGTGTTTTGGGGCATTTCCTGTCGCGGGCACTAGGCCTACCCACACAAGTGAGGTATCATTTTTATCGGGAGACTTGGGGGAACATAGAATAGCAAAACAAGTGTTATTGCCCCTTATCTTTCTCTACATGTTTTCCTTCCAAATATAAGAGAGTGTGTAAAAAAGACATCTATTTGAGAAATGCCATGCAATTCACATGCTAGTATGGGCACCTCGGAATTCAGCGATGTGCAAATAACCACTGCTCCTCAAAACCTTATCTTGATCCCATTTTGGAAATGTAAAGGTTTTCTTGATACCTCTTTTTCACTCTTCATATTTCAGCAAATGAATTGCTGTATACCCAGTATAGAATGAAAACCAACTGCAGGGTGCAGCTCATTTATTGGCTCTGGGTACCTAGGGTTCTTGATGAACCTACAAGCCCTTTATATCCCTGCAACCAGAAGAGTCCAGCAGACAAAACGGTATATTGCTTTCAGAAATCTGACATCGCAGGAAAAAGTTACAGAGTAAAACATAAAGAAAAATGGCTGTTGTTTTCAGCTCAATTTCAATATTTTTTTATTTCAGCTGTTATTTTCTGTAGGAAAACCTTGAAGGATCTACACAAATGACCCCTTGCTGAATTCAGAATTGTGTCTAGTTTTCAGAAATGTTTAGCATTCCGGGATCCAGCATTGGTTTCACACCCATTCCTGTCACTAACTGGAAGGAGGCTGAAAGCACCAAATATAGTAAAAATGGGGTATGTCCCAGTAAAATGCCAAATTTGTGTTGAAAAATGTGGTTTTCTGATTCAAGTCTGCCCGTTCCTGAAAGGTGGGAAGATAGTGATTTCAGCACCAGAAACCCTTTGTTGATGGCATTTTCAGGGAAACAACCACAAGCCTTCTTCGGCAGCCCTTTTTTCCCATTCTTTTGGAAAAAACAAAATGTTCACTGTATTTTGGCTATTTTCTTGGTCTCCTCCAGGGGAAACCACAAACTCTGGGTACCATTAGAATCCCTAGGATGTTGGAAAAAAAGGACGCAAATTTGGCGTGGTTAGCTTATGTGGACAAAAAGTTATGAAGCCCTAAGCGCGAACTACCCCAAATAGCCAAAAAAGGGCTCAGCACTGGTGGGGAAAAGGCCCAGCAGCTAAGGGGTTAAGGAAGGTTGTCGATGACTCTGGGAGAGATTGGGACCAGAAATTACCCTTAGTTCTCTATGCTATTAGAACCCACAAACAGGCCTCAACGGGACATAGCCCGTTCGAACTGGTTTTCGGAAGGCAACCCCGTTGTCTTTTGGATATGGCCGTAGAAACATGGGAGGAAGAAGAAGAGGAAGGAAGGCCATTATTAGAGTATGTCCAAAAACGTAAAACACACCTACGAGACCTATGGGAAGATGTACGGCAACATCTGGAAAGGGCCCAAGAGACCCAAAAACAATATTATGATAAGGGAAGTAAATTACATACATTTCTTCCGAATGATCAAGTCTTGATAATGCGACCCACGTCTGAACAAAAATTATTGGCTAGATGACAGGGACCCTATAGGGTTATTAGAGCAGTCTTCCCCGTCACCTATCTCATAGAACTAAGTGTCAGCCCCAAAAAAAAAACAAATTTACCATGTGAATCTCCTCAAGAAATGGGAAGCAGTAGAAGAGGTTGGCGGCCCAGTAGAGATGGGCCGTTTTGTATCTCCCAGTAAGGAGTTAGACATAGAACTGTTCCCCTTTGTAAATCAAAAAAAGGAAAATATACCCTCTGTCAACCCCTCTCTGACAATGTCCGAGAGGGGGCAGCTGTTCTCCTTGTTAAACCAGTACCCACATTTCTTTTCGGAAATACCCGGGAGAACTTCCCTGATCTGTCACAAAATAAAAACACCCCCAGGACAAACTATCCGGCTACGACCTTATCGCATTCCCGAGGCTAGGAAACATGTCATAGAAGAGGAAATAGAGAAAATGATAACCTTAGGAGTAATTGAACCCTCTAGTAGCCCTTGGAGCTCTCCAGTAGTCCTGGTTCCAAAACCGGACGCATCAGTCCGATTTTGTATTGATTTTCGCAAACTCAATGCAATATCCCTGTTCGACACATATCCTATTCCCCGAGTGGATGATGTCCTCGAGAAGCTAGGGAGAGCTAAATATTTGTCTACGTTGGACCTCACTAAAGGTTATTGGCAGATTCCCCTTTCCCCAGAAGATAAAGAAAAAACAGCCTTCTCTACACAATCCGGTCTTTATCAATTCACAGTGCTACCCTTTGGTCTCCATGGAGCCCCGGCTACCTTTCAGAGATTAATGGATAGATTACTAAAACCCTTTCACACATTCTCTGCAGCCTATCTAGATGATGTCGTCATTTTTAGCGACACCTGGGCGGACCATCTGCACCATCTCAACCAAATCTTTAACACACTGGCAGGAGCCGGATTGACGGCTAACCCCAAGAAGTGCATATTAGGGAATACTGACATATCGTATCTGGGCTATAGGATAGGCAATGGAACCCTACAACCACAAGTAACGAAAGTTGAAGCCATTAACCAAGCCCCAACCCCAAAAACACAAAAAGACCTGCGTTCTTTCCTAGGTTTAGTAGGTTATTACCGTAGATTTATTCCAGGATATTCCACTATTGCAGCTCCCCTTACTGATCTGTTATCCAAATATCACCCTAACAAGTTAGTACCCTTTACGGAAGGTCAAAAGGCTAGTTTTGAGCGTTTAAAATCCTCTCTTACATCGGATCCTGTCTTACAATGTCCTGATTTCTCTAGACCTTTTCATCTGTACACAGATGCTTCTAACGTGGGACTTGGGGCGGTACTCACTCAGCCTGATAAGGAGGGTAGGGATCACCCGATTGTGTTTATCAGCAGGAAACTTCTTACCCGAGAATGTCATTACCCTATCATTGAAAAGGAGTGCTTGGCCATTAAATGGGCGGTGGAGAACTTGCAATATTATCTTCTGGGCAGACCTTTTATACTGTATACCGATCACGCTCCTCTTACCTGGCTTGCCTCCCACAAGGATTCCAACTCTAGAATCCTACGATGGTTCCTTGAGCTACAGCCTTTTACCTTCCAGGTTTGCCATGTCCCTGGGTCGCAACAGGGTCCTGCGGATTACTTGTCCCGGTTCCCCTGCTCTTCTCCGGTCCTCAATCAGGACCGATCTTGGGATGGGGTGTGTGACCGGGCCGGCCCGAAAACGTCTTTAACAGCGTCATCCGACTCCGTGTCGGGCAAGACCGACACGTCAGTTCTGCGTTCCCATGTTGCCATGGGACCGCTCTCGGCGTCGATGACGCGTTTCCCTGTTTCCAGGGAAACGCTTGAGGACTTCCGGGCCATCGGGAGAGAAAAGGGGAAGGTACGCGAACAGCGAGGAGAGGGAGTTGAAGGAGCGAACGAGTCCGAGCCGAATTCAGGAGCAGAGGAGCTGAGCGACGAGACAGGCGAGGAAGCAGCCGAAGCAGGAGAAGAGGAAAAGCGGACCACACACGGAGAAAGACCGGAGCAAGAAAACCGAGGAGCCAGCCACGACCCCGGAGTGTCGTGGCTTGCAAAGGTACGGTCCCTCCTGGGGACAAGAGAATTTAAACCTAAAAAGACACTGGGGAAGGGAATTGGGGAGTTGGGAGAGGTAAAAAGGGAAGGGACACAGGTTGAGCAATAAAAGGGGAGACTGGCTATCTTGCGCAATCCGGGAGCACGGTGTGTTCACTAAACCCCGTCACCACTATCTTTTATCCCGTGCACTGGTACCTCGGTACACTATCCCTATTCCCCTACATCCCTTTCCCCTTTTTTATAGGAAGAGTAACCCCAGAAACACCCCGTCACTTACCTTGGCATTCTTCTGTTTTCTTGCCGGTAACCCACTGGAGCCACCCGAGTTCCCCAGAATTCACCGACCTAGGAAAGAAGAAAAACAGAGTTACAAGAAGAGAAGAACCACAGCCCAAAGACCCCTAGTGTAGACTGTAATCTTTTTGAACCAAAGAAAAGTAAAAGGAGAAAACAAATAAAAACCCTTTACTTACCGTACTTTCCGATCTCAGTCTGGTTTATACCGTTCAGCCTGCCACACACCCCTAAGATAGGCCCAAGATAGCCTTATGGTCGGGGTGTTGTGTATGTAAAGGGTAGGACATATACCTTTATGTTTTTGCATGTTCTAGTAGTGACCAACAGCCTGTTCCGTTTTTCACTACGAGTGTTGCTCCTCTTATAGGTTTGCATTAGGAATTCCCTCTTATATGTCTAAGTGGTAATTTCTGATCCATGAACAGTAGTGTGGGGATGTTTAGTATGTTTAGAATGGTAGTGAGAAATCCTGACTACTGGTGTAGGTGGATTTTACATTACTAGTATAGAAATGACACTGTTAGAAAGTGGGCATTTCTCTGTGCTGATAACTCTAGTGCTTTGCAGCCTGACTCCAATCTACGTCTAGGGTAGAGTGACAGCTACACTTGGTGCATACTTTCCAGACAGCCATCACACAGGAGGGGCTTGGCATGACAGAAGAGACATCTGTATACTGACAGTCACCCTGAGCTGGGAAGAGAGATGGTTGTTCACACCTTCCATGTCAATAGGCTGTGTCCTGCCCACACACAATGGACTGATTTCCCCCTACTGATGTCTGGAGACAGGGCAAGGTTGAAAGGGGCTTGTGCTTCCCTTGAAAGGGTTCCTTTGAAGTTACCCCCTGAACACAGGCATTTTAAGTATATGTACAGGGGCTCTGACCCATTTGGTACTGGGACTGAACTCTGTCAGAAGGACTGCTTGACTGCACAAAGGACTCATCTGGACTGATCTTCTGTTGTTGCCCTGTTGCATGCTGGGTGGCATAAAGGACTCACTGGGTTGTTTTTCTGCTTGTTGCCCTGCTGCTAGCTGCTCCCTGACTCTGTTCTGTAAGGTACTGTTGGACTGCCAGGAGGGATCACCATTGACACTTCCGATTTTGCTGTGCTGGTCTGCTTACCCACTGCTAGTTGCCTGCCACCCCCAAGTGCTTTGCTAAAAGTTCAGCACATGAGGAGCGCTGGTTTTGCTCCTGGCTTCTCTGACCCATGCATGAAGAGCGCTTCCTTGGTCAGCTCATAACATAACAGAACGGGGAGCACTACCTTCAACCCCTGGGGTGCTTCTGTAAACTGCGTGTGCTGAGCGCTTTACTGTTCTCCAATACGTATATGTTGAGGGTCTTGCCTGAATCTTAAGAGCGCAGGTCAAGAGCTGGCACTTGCCTACCCATGGGTAATCTAGAAGTGCCATAGCGGTGAGGTGCGGACCTCAAGGACTGTGCGCTCTCCCCAGGGCTGCACACAATTGTTAGCAAGGAGCTGCGGATTTGGAAGTCCACCGTAGTCTGCAGGGGCCAGCTGTGGCTAGCAGCACTGCCAAGGATCGCTGGGTGTGGTCTAGCACCAGCTGGGAGGTTCTGGGAGGTTCTGCACATGTCCACGCTGCTGCACCACACACAGCAACCCCTGTAAGAGCCTGCAGGTGGGCATCCTGTACTTCATCCAGTTGCACCACTTGGTCACCAGCAACCACCTTCACTTGTCGGCATGAGAGGAGGGGACCCAGTGAGGTCTCCCACCTAAATCCTGGAGTCCAGGCTCCCTGACCTGCAAGAATGAGACTGTGATACAGCAGCTGCACCCCACGACCATGGGCAGCTGTATTGCTAATTCTGCGCAAGAGGGACTCATTGAGGCCACCTGCTGACTCCCCCAGTTTATGCCTCCCCCTCCTCCACCTTGGGAGGGACATCTGTGGGGAGACTGAGGAGTGTTGGAGCGGCCCATGGAAGAGGCGTGGGCCCGCCTTCAGACACAGTCTGACCATTACTGCACCACACCAAATAAAATCGCAAGTGCTTCGGCATCCCATGGTTTTTCGTAGGAGACCATCGCCACCAGTGCTGCACAGCGCTTAGGACTACCTTGTGATCTGCTGCATCCACCCTAATTGCCTAAGTACACGGTTGCCAGCGAGTTGCTCCAAGGAATTGTGAGTGTGCAGAATTCTCTGTGCACCATGTTTAGAAGATACTTGCAATCCTCCCAGGGAAAAATCTGATTACTGTATATCCTCTAATATTATAGCAGATCGGCTGCACCATATGTGTCAACAAGGAATATTTCATGATTCATGCCTGGGTTGCCAACTGTGATAATTCATGAATGTTACTGCTGCATGTAATCAGGCATATTGTTCCTGCTGCTGTATTTTCAGGAGAAGCGAGTGACCCCTCAGTAGTTTCTGCACAGTTGTTATGTTTAGGTTATTTGCACCTCTTACATAATTAGAATAATAAGTACTATTCAGTGTTTTCGGGCATAAGTACCTACTGATCTAATGGCACCTATTGTATTTGTTCTTTCATAACCTGGACTCTGATTACGGTCCTATCAGTATACTATGCACAGTATATATGACCGATGTCAATGCTGGTGTAGTAATATATCTGTATAATATAGAAGCATATTTTTATACAATCCTGTATGGAGTCTCTTTTGTGGTTTATTTATTGTGTTACTGGTGTGAGTGTGTTGTGCAAATGCTTTACACATGACCTCTGGGGATAAGCCTGACTGCTCTGTGCTAAGCTACCAGGGGGTGAGCAAAGGTTATTTTTGGTGTGTAACTTACTTGCCCTGACTAGAGTGGTGTGTTCTGCCTGGTTTAGGTGCATGGCCTAGCCTACCATAAACCACATTTTTAACAAATAGGATTTATAATGTTCCTCGGGAGGACCTAGAAAAATTATATATTCTTGGTTCTGACTCCCTGAGCAGCCATCATCATGGTGCCTGTGCTACTCACAACTAATGACATTTAAAACTTCAGAACTAGCATGTTTGCCTTTGTAATGTGTACATCAATCAGAGCTCTGGTGATGACATTACCAACTACACCCCCATCCACATGCAAGACAGGTAGCTGGGGCATTTTATCCCCACCAGCACACACAAGCTGGCAAGCAGTGTGTCTGTGCTGAGTGACGGGTCTCCAGGGTGGCATAAGACATGCTGCAGCCCTTAGAGACCTTCCCTGGCATCAGGGCCCTTGGTACCAGGGGTACCAGTTACAAGGGACTTACCTGGATGCCAGGGTGTACCAATTGTGGAAACAAAGGTACAGGTTAGGGGAAAGAACACTGGTGCTGGGGCCTGGTTAGCAGGCCTCAGCACACTTTCAAATCATAACTTGGCATCAGCAAAGGCAAAATGTCAGGGGGTAACCATGCCAAGGAGGCATTTCCTTACACAACCCCCCCCCCAAACGAAAGATGATGAGACTAACCTTTCCCAAGAGAGTCTTCATTTTCTAAGTGGAAGAACCTGGAAAGGCCATCTGCATTGGCATGGGCAGTCCCAGGTCTGTGTTCCACTAGAAAGTCCATTCCCTGTAGGGAGATGGACCACCTCAATAGTTTTGGATTTTCACCTTTCATTTGCATTAGCCATCTGAGAGGTCTGTGGTCAGTCTGAAATACAAAGTGAGTACCAAAGAGGTATGGTCTCAGCTTCTTCAGGGACCAAACCACAGCAAAGGCCTACCTCTCAATGGCACTCCAACGCTGCTCCCTGGGGAGTAACCTCCTGCTAATGAAAGCAACAGGTTGGTCAAGGCCATCATCATTTGTTTGGGACACAACTGCCCCTATCCCATGTTCAGAGGCATCAGTCTGCACAATGAACTGCTTGGAGTAATCCGGAGCTTTGAGAACTGGTGCTGTGCACATTGCTTGTTTCAGGGTATCAAAGGCCTGTTGGCATTCTACAGTCCAGTTTACCTTCTTGGGCATTTTCTTGGAGGTAAGTTCTGTGAGGGGTGTCACTATGGATCCATATCCCTTCACAAACCTCCTGTAGTACCCAGTCAAGCCAAGGAATGCCCTGACTTGAGTCTGGGTTTTTGGAGCTGCCCAGTCCAGAATAGTCTGGATCTTGGGCTGGAGTGGCTAAACTTGGCCTCCACCTACAAGGTGTCCCAAGTAAACCACAGTTCCCTGCCCTATCTGGAATTTGGATGCCTTGATAGAGAGGCCTGCTGCTTGCAGGGCCTTCAAAACCTTCTTCAGGTGGACCAGGTGATCCTGCCAGCTGGAGCTAAAGACAGCAATATCATCAAGATAAGCTGCACTAAAGGACTCCAAGCCAGCAAGGACTTGATTCACCAACCTTTGGAAGGTGGCAGGGGCATTCTTTAAACCAAAGGGAATAACAGTGAACTGGTAATGCCCATCAGGTGTGGAGAATGCTGTCTTTTCTTTTGCTCCTGGTGCCATTTTGATTTGCCAGTACCCTGCTGTCAAGTCAAAGGTACTTAAGTATCTGGCAGCACCTAGCTTATCAATCAATTAATCTGCCCTTGGAATGGGATGGGCATCTGTCTTGGTGACAGAATTAAGTCCTCTGTAGTCCACACAGAACCTCATCTCTCTCTTTCCATCTTTGGTGCGAGGTTTGGGGACTAAGACCACTGGGCTAGCCCAGGGGCTGTCAGAGTGCTCAATGACTCCCAATTCCAGCATCTTGTGGACTTCCACCTTAATGCTTTCCTTAACTTGGTCAGACTGTCTGAACATTTTGTTTTTGACAGGCATGCTGTCTCCTGTGTCCACATCATGGATACACAGGTGTGTCTGACCAGGGGTTAGGGAAAAGAGCTCAGCAAACTGTTGCAGGACCTTCCTACAGTCAGATTGTTGTTGGCCAGAGAGGGTGTCTGAATAGATCACTCCATCAACTGAGCCATCTTTTGGGTCTGTGGAGAGGAGATCAGGGAGAGGTTCACTCTCAGCTTACTGGTCCTCATCTGTTACCATCAACAGATTCACATCTGCCCTGTCATGGAAGAGTTTGAGGCGGTTCACATGGATCAACCTTTTGGGGGTCCTGCTAGTGCCTAGGTCTACCAGGTAGGTGACCTGACTCTTCCTCTCTAGCACTGGGTAAGGGCCACTCCATCTGTCCTGAAGTGCCCTGGGAGCCACAGGCTCCAGAACCCAGACTTTCTGCCCTGGCTGAAACTCAACCATAGCAGCCTTTTGGTCATACCACATCTTCTGGAGTTGTTGGCTGGCCTCAAGGTTTTTACTTGCCTTTTCCATGTACTCTGCCATCCTTGAACATAGGCCTAGTACATAGTCCACTATATCTTGTTTAGGCTCATGAAGAGGTCTCTCCCAGCCTTCTTTTACAAGAGCTAGTGGTCCCCTTACAGGATGGCCAAACAGAAGTTCAAAGGGGGAAAACCCTACTCCCTTCTGAGGCACCTCTCTGTAGGCGAAAAGCAGACATGGCAAGAGGACATCCCATCTCCTTTTGAGTTTTTCAGGGAGCCCCATGATCATGCCTTTCAATGTCTTGTTAAGTCTTTCTACAAGACCATTGGTTTGTGGATGGTATGGTGTGGTGAATTTGTAAGTCACCCCACACTCATTCCACTTATGCTTCAGGTATGCTGACATGAATTTGGTACCTCTGTCAGACACCACCTCCTTAGGAAATCCCACTCTGGTAAAGATACCAATGAGTGCTTTGGCTACTGCAGGGGCAGTAGTCGACCTAAGGGGAATTGCTTCAGCGTATCTAGTGGCATGATCCACTACTACTAGTATGTATTGGTTCCCTGAGGCTGTGGGAGGTTCAAGTGGACCCACTATGTCCACACCCACTCTTTCAAAGGGGACCCCCACCACTGGAAGTGGAATGAGGGGGGCCTTTGGGTGCCCACCTGTCTTACCACTGGCTTGACAGGTGGCACTGGAGACACAAAACTCCTTGACCTTCTGGGACATGTTGGGCCAATAGAAATGGTTGACTAATCTCTCCCAAGTCTTGGTATGTCCCAAATGCCCAGCAAGAGGAATATCATGAGCTAAGGTCAGAATGAACTCCCTAAACTCATGAGGCACTACCACTCTCCTAGTGGCACCAGGTTTGGGATCTCTTGCCTCAGTGTAAAGGAGCCCATCTTCCCAATAGACTCTATGTGTTCCTGTTATTTTTCCTTTGGGCTCTTCAGCAGCTTGCTGCCTAAGGCCTTCAAGAGCGGGACATGTTTCTTGCCCCTTACACAACTGTTCCCTTGAGGGTCCCCCTGGGCCTAGGAGCTCAACCTGATAAGGTTCTAACTCCATGGGCTCAGTTCCCTCAGAGGGCAGAACTTCTTCCTGGGAAGAGAGGTTCTCTTTCTCTTGTTGTGTTGAAGCTGGTTCCCCAGTCTTCTTTCCTTTTCTCTTGGAGAGTTGGGCCCTTTTTCCAGGCTCCAACACCACATTTTCACCCTGAGCCTTGCACTGTGCCCTTGTCTTGACACACACCAGTTCAGGGATACCCAGCATGGCTGCATGGGTTTTCAGTTCTACCTCAGCCCATGCTGAGGACTCCAGTTCATTTCCAAGCAAACAGTCTACAGGGATATTTGAGGAGACCACCACCTGTTTCAGGCCATTGACCCCTCCCCACTCTAAAGTTACCATAGCCATGGGATGTACTTTAGTCTGATTGTCAGCGTTGGTGACTGGATAAGTTTGTCCAGCCAGGTATTGACCAGGGGAAACCAGTTTCTCTGTCACCATGGTGACACTGGCACCTGCATCCCTCAGGCCTTCTACACTTGTCCCATTAATTAAGAGTTGCTGTCTGTACTTTTGCATGTTAGGGGGCCAGGCAGCCAGTGTGGCTAAATCCACCCCACCCTCAGAGACTAATGTAGCTTCAATGTAAACCCTGATTTGGTCTGGGCACACTGTTGATCCCACTTGGAGACTGGCCATTCCAGTGTTAGCTGGAGTAGAGTTAGAAGTGGAACCTTTCTTGGGACAGGCCTTGTCTCCAGTTTGGTGTCCTTGCTGATTACAGCTACGACACCAGGCCTTTTTGGGATCAAAGTTTTTACCCTTGTACCCAAAATTGGATTGTGAAGAGGCTCTGGACCCTCCCTCCTGAGCAGGTTTTTGAGGCCCTATAGAAGTCTTTAATTTTTCCCTTGGATGTCTCAACATTCTTCCCCTGGGGAGTCTTTGTGACCCCTTTCTTTTGGTCACCCCCTGTGGAAGTCTTGGTCACCCTAGTCTTGACCCAATGGTCCGCCTTCTTTCCCAATTCTTGGGGAGAAATTGGTCCTAGGTCTACCAGATGCTGATGCAGTTTATCATTGAAACAATTACTTAACAGGTGTTCTTTTGTACAGCCCATCATAATCATTTACACCACTGCCATGAATCCAACCATCCAGTGTTTTTACTGAGTAGTCTACAAAATCAACCCAGGTCTGGCTCGAGGATTTTTGAGCCCCCCTGAACCTAATTCTATACTCCTCAGTGGAGAATCCAAAGCCCTCAATCAGGGTAGCCTTCATGAGGTCATAGGATTTTGCATCTTTTCCAGCGAGTGTGAGGAGTTTATCCCTACACTTTCCAGTGAACATTTCCCAAAGGAGAGCACCCCAGTGAGAACTGTTTACTTTTCTGGTTGCACAAGCCCTCTCAAAAGCTGTGAACCATTTGGTGATGTCATCACCCTCTTCATATTTAGTTACAATCCCTTTTGGGATTTTCAACATGTCAGGAGAATCTCTGACCCTATTTATGTTGCTGCCACCATTGATGGGACCAAAACCCATCTCTTGTCTTTCACTTTCTATGGCTAGGAGCTGTCTCTCCAAAGCCAATCTTTTGGCCATCCTGGTTAGCAGGAGGTCCTCTTCATTGAGGCTGCCCTCAATGCTTCCAGAGTTGCTGGACTCTCCTGTAAGAGAAGCAGCATCTCTGACTATCACTTGTGGAGACAGGGTTGGAGAAACCCTGCTCTCCCTAACTAGGACTGGCGGTGGGAATTCCTCCACATCACTAGCTTCCCCCTCTGGGAAGGTATCATCAGAGGGGTTGTTTTTAGCAAACTCTGCCAAAAATTCTTGAACCAGTTTTAATCTTTTTGATTTTGCAGAGAGACCTTAACTCGGTCATCCTAAGATGCAGGTAAGGGGTGAGGTTGAGTTTCATCACTATCTCTTCTGCATTAGACATTATGGTGGTCATTCCAACCTCGGCGGTAAAAGGCGCTTACCGCCGTTCAGAAGACCGCCATAACACCGCCGCGGCCGCGGTAAACCGCCACGGTCATTCTGACCCACAACAGTCAAACCGCCAAAATACAGACATCCACAAAAGTCCGCCACACCAAAGGGCAGCGAGAAACTGACGATGACCAAACCTCCACCGTCACGCCAACAGAAATACGCCCGCACTATCACGACACACGAATCCACGCGGCGGTCTTTCAACCGCGGTATTCCATTGGCGGTACACACCGCCGCGCTCAAAATACATACACACTTACAAAATACAACCACATTGGACAATTCAAAATACACACACCTGATACACATACACACACCACTCCCACACACCCATTACAATATAAAATACACACCCACATCACCCACAAACCTCCACTCCTAGAGATTCGTGAACACGCACCGAGAAAAGACATCCAAGCACCCAGACGCCGAATTCACTGTCACCCAGCAATATTTGCACGCACTTCACACAACACAACAATACACATCACCACACTTAGCACCACACAATCCACCCCACACATCACCCACACTACCCCATGGCACCGCAAAGACACCCCAGGTTCTCTGATGATGAACTCAGGGTCATGGTGGAGGAAATTGTACGAGCAGAGCCACAGTTGTTCGGGGCACAGGTGCAGCACACCACCATTGCCAGGAAGATGGAGCTATGGAGCAGAATAGTGGACAGGGTCAACGCTGTGGGACAGCACCCAAGAAATCGGGACGACATCAGGAAGAGGTGAAACGACCTACGGGGGAAGGTGCGTTCAATGGTATCCAGGCACAACATTGCGGTGCAGCGGACTGGCAGCGGACCCCCACCTCCTCCCCCAGAATTTACAACATGGGAGGAGCAGGTCTTGAACATCCTGCATCCTGAGGGCCTCGCTGGAGTAGCTGGAGGTATGGACTCTGGTAAGTCTCATCTTCACTACTTCTTCCCCCCCACCCCACCTGCATGCCAACTCATACCCCCACCCTCACCCCCACCCCCACCCCCATCACACCTACTCCTTGCAAATGTCTCACCATCATAACCCACCCATCCCAACACCTAGCCCTGCATGCGTCCACAAAGCATGGACACCCATCACCTAAGCATGCCCACTGCACATACACATACAACCCCCCCCAACCACCGTCACAACAGCCCCCACAAAGGAATGCCAGCACTGGGGTACACGGGCACCCACCCATTGCACGCTATGGCACACACAGAAGCAATAACCATACTTTTATACCCCTGCAGGACCCGAACGCCAGGTCACCGCGCAGGAGGGTCCACAAATGTCTACTCCACCCCCAGAAGGCCCACAGTGAGGACAGCAGCTCTGTCTCCCTGGATCTAGATGACCAGCCCGGTCCATCGGGGACCTCGGGACAGTCGGTTCCCCTCACACAGCCACAGGCCACAGCAGACCTTCCCCCCTCTGGAAACACCAGCACAGCACCCACCCAGCGGGCCCATACCTCTGTCCCCAGGACACGTCAATCAGTGGTGTGTCCACCACTACAGGGAACCCAGGCTAACCCAACACCCCAACAACAACAGGGACCTGGGGGCAGTGGTAGTGGGCACACGGTCCAGGGGACAGAGGCCCATGGAAACAGGAGAACTGGGAGGGCTGCTGTGCGACAGGGGGGGGACAGGCCCAGGGAACCCACTCCCCACGAGGCCCTCTCCTCCATCATGGGAGCATACCACCACTCCCAGGAGACGATGGCGACGGTCCTGGCCAGGTTTCAGGAGATCCAGCTTCTGCAGGAGCAACAGTATATGGGGTTCAGCGAGGAACTAAGAAACATAAGTTCTGCCATGGGTACCATCGTAGTGGCCCTGAATGAGGTAGTCACCACATTGCGGGACACTGTGGCACCTCAAAGGGCCCCTGACACTAGCATGCACCAAGAACTGCCTACCACCTCTGCCGGCACTAGTGGACAGGAGGCCCCGACACAAGACCAACAGGCCACCAGAACCCCACCCCCTGCAGAAGGAGAACCACCCCGCAAGCGGGCCCTGAGATCCAGGAAGAAGACAGAGTAAGATGTCAAGACCCCCGCCAGCAAAGGATACCGCCCTGATTGTCATCCCACTGTCCCACATTGTCACCCTGTCCAACCTTAAACTGCCCCTGCTCCACTTCCCACAGGCATTTGGACAATGCACCTGTGATACTGATAGTCTGGACTCTGCCATGGACAATCCTCCACCATCACCCCTCACCGATTTGCAACCACCCATCCAATTTAGAGCACTTGAATAAAAACACTTATTGCACAAAACAATCTGGAGTCTGGCTGTGATTTAGAACAAATGTATTATACATGACCGTGCCAAAATGTTCATTCACATTGTGATGCCAACAAACCGCTGTCACACAGCTGTAGTCCATGGGGAAACAAAGCAGATGTCACGCAGTGGGGCCCACATCTCTGAAAACGGAAGGGAAAGTCACAACACAGTTACCATACACTGGGGGGAAAAGTCAAACAGTAGAGAGGTAGGAGTCTTTAAGTAAATGTAATATGCCGGTGTGTACTCTTACCTGTGTGTCATTGAAAATACTGCTGTATTACTGTGTTCCTGTTCTCTATGTCGTCCTCTTCGGCTTCCTCTTCTTCACTCTCCACAGGCTCCACAGCTGCTACAACACCACCATCTGGACCATCCTCCTGCAGAAAAGGCACCTGGCGGCGCAAAGCCAGGTTGTGAAGCATACAGCAGGCCACGATGATCTGGCACACCTTCTTTGGTGAGTACATTAGGGATCCACCTGTCATATGGAGGCACCTGAACCTGGCCTTCAGGAGGCCAAAGGTTCGCTCGATCACCCTCCTAGTCCGCCCATGGGCCTCATTGTACCGTTCCTCTGCCCTTGTCCTGGGATTCCTCACTGGGGTCAGTAGCCATGACAGGTTGGGGTAACCAGAGTCCCCTAATAGCCACACCCGGTGCCTCTGGAGTTGCCCCATTACATACGGGATGCTGCTATTCCGCAGGATGTACGCGTCATGCACTGAGCCAGGGAACTTGGCATTAACATGGGAGATGTACTGGTCAGCCAAACACACCATCTGTACATTCATGGAATGATAACTCTTCCGGTTCCTGTACACCTGTTCACTCCTGCTGGGAGGGACCAAAGCAACATGTGTCCCATCAATGGCACCAATGATGTTGGGAATATGTCCAAGGGCATAGAAGTCTCCTTTCACTGTAACCAAATCCCCCACCTCAGGGAAAATGATGTAGCTCTGCATGTGTTTCAGCAGGGCAGACAACACTCTGGACAACACTTTGGAAAACATGGGCTGGGACATCCCTGATGATATGGCCACTGTTGTTTGAAATGACCCACTTGCTAAGAAATGGAGTACTGACAGCACCTGCACTAGAGGGGGATCCCTGTGGGTTGGTGGATGGGTGACATCAGGTCTGGCTCCAGCTGGGCACACAGATCCTGTATAGTGGCTCGGTCAAGCCTGTATGTCAGTATGACATGTCGTTCCTCCATTGTCGACAGGTCCACCAGCGGTCTGTACACGGGAAGATTCCTCCATCTCCTCGCATGTCCCAGCGGACGGTGCCTATGAAGGACAACAGCGAGCACAGAGTCAATCAACCCACAGGTACGTAACCACAGCTTGCACATAACACGATTCCCAATGCATTGAAAGGTTTGTACGAGTGTTGGTGCAAGGCCTAGGTATGTGTGACGCAGTAGAAATTAAGCCATGTGGGCCCTTGAAATGGCGGCTGCCTGACCCGTGAAGTGCGACAGTGGGATGTGAGGTCAATGCGCTGGCGTGGCACACCGCGGTGGTAGGCGGTTGAAGACCGCGGCGCAAAGCCGCATTGGTTAACATTGAACCCTATGGGTTTCAGGAGCCAATGACGATGTGCGCCGGCGGTCGCGGTACACACCGCCGCGGTACGCACCGAAGCGGGACGCACCGCTGTGGGCGTGACCGCCATTTTCTATCTGCTTAATCACTCGATACCTGATCTTCCACAGGAGAGGACCTACACTGCAAGTGCTGCTGTGACCTCGGTCTGGAAGAGACAATAGCTCGTGCGACTGGGGAAAGGGCCCCTGCCTTCACTGCGGAGGAGTTGGAGAAACTTGTGGATGGGGTCCTCCCCCAGTATGCGCTACTCTACGGACCTCCAGACCAACAGGTAAGTACACAGGGACCATGCTTAGTGGGCAATGCCTGGGTTGAGTGGGGTGGATGAAAGATGGTGGGGAGGGGAGCGATTGAGGCATGCATCAAACGACAGATGAAAGCATGTGCCAAATGCAAGGGTGGGGATGGGGGGCCACTCACATCAAGCATGCAGAAGGTGATGACAAATATTCTCTCCCTGTACATGTCACATAGGTCAGCGCCCACCAGAAAGTCGCGATTTGGCGTGCCATCGCCAAGGACGTCCGGACCCTGGGGGTCCACAACAGACGGGGCACCCACTGTCGGAAGAGGTGGGAGGACATCCGACGCTGGAGCAGGAAGACGGCGGAGGCTCAGCTGGGGATGGCCTTCCAACGTAGGAGGGGTGCCAGTCGTCATTTGACCCCCCTGATGTCCCGGATCCTGGCGGTGGCCTACCCCGATTTGGATGGGCTCGTGAGGACATCACAGCAGACACAAGGGGGTGAGTACAAATACATTCTGCTGACATTGCGCGCAGTGGAGTTGTCTGGGTGGGGGAGGAGGGCTGTGGGTATCCCTAGGCTAGGGCGATTTCTGTAGGCTAGGCCCCTCCGTAAGGCATGGCCCTGTGCCCCCGCCCCCCACCTCTGTAGGGTGCCAAGTACAGGTATCCATGGCCCTGTGTCATCTATGTGTGCAGTTGTCGTCCATAGGCTTGTAGGCCATGTCCCACGGATTGCGTAGTGGACCCCAAGTGCGCGGCGTAGTGCAGGGGGCTTCTGTGTCTGTCCTCTCCGCCAACGGTGTCGCCAATGCATGCACTCAACATGTCTTTATTTCTCCCCCCCCTTTTTTGTGGTCTTCCTGTTCATGTGTGCATTAGCATCATCAGGCGGAGGAGAAGTGGCATCGAAGCACGAGGGAGCTGCATCCCACATGGCCCTGGAGGGCCATGCAACGGAGTCTGAATACACCAGTGGGACGGAGGGCGAGGAGAGCTCCACTGTGGGGACTCGTGCTGATGTCAGTGACAGCGACTCGTCCTCTGAAGGGAGCTCCCTTGTGGTGGTGGCAACATCCATGCCCCCTGCAACAACAGGTACAGCCGCCACCCAGCGCACCAGCACCGCCCTCCCAGCAGCCCCTCAGCGTTTGCCCCGTGCCCGCTCACCCAGGAAGGTGGGCATCTCCTTCGCCCCAGGCACCTCAGGCCCTGTCCCTGTCGCACCTGCTGCCCTCAGTGAGGAGGTCATTGACCTCCTGAGGACCATCATTGTTGGGCAGTCTACTCTTTTGAATGCCATCCAGGGTGTAGAAAGGGAGGTGCACCAGAGTAATGCATACCTGGAGGGCATTCATTCGGGTCAGGCTGCCCATCAGCGATCGTTCAATGCTCTGGCCTCAGCACTGACAGCAGCAATTGTCCCAGTCTCTAGCCTCCCCCCTCCAACTTCCTCCACCCAGACCCAATCCCCTGTACCTCTGCCTATCCCAGACACACCATCAGACCAGCCTGCACACACATCAACACCCAAGGGAAGCTCATTCAGACATAAGCACCACACATCACACAAGCATTCACACAAGCAACATCCACATGCAGACATACCAACACCCACTGCCTCCACTGTGTCCCCCTCCTCCTCGTCTCCCTCCTCCCTCCCTGTGACGTCTCCACTCACACTTGCATGCACAACATCTTCAGCCACTACGTCTATCACAAGCACACCCACCAGAACACTCCGCACACGTGCAGTCACCACCCCCACTACCATTTACACGTCCCCTGTGTCCTCTCCCAGTGTGTCTGTCACCCCCTCTTTCAAACTACACAAACGCAGGCAGCCACCCACCCAACAGCCATCCACCTCACAACAGCCTCCAGCCCAAGCACCTGCACCCAAAGACACCAGACTTCACACTCCTACAACCACATCCTCTTCCTCCACTCCCATACCCACTACACCTACCCGTCCCTCTCTTTCCAAATTGCTTTTCTTTTCCAAACTTGACCTCTTTCCAACAACTCCCCCACCCCGTCCATCTCATAAGACTCCAATCAGCACCTCAGCCACCACAAAACCGGGACCTGTAAAGACTGTTTGCCATGGACTGTGGAGTCCCCCACCCTCAAGGGCATCCAGTTCAGCTAGGAGCCAAGGCACGGCCAGCCCACCCCCGGAAAAGCATCCGAAGATTGCCAGTGCCCGGCGCGAGAGACCAAAGACACCAGGGACCAAAATCCCTACATTGGCTCCGGCAGGAAGTCGGGTGCCACCTGGCACACCGCCAAAGGTGGGAAAGGGCCACAGGCGTACAGGGAAGGGTGGGAAGGGCAGCACGTCCGACAAGTCCGGCAGCAGGCCAGCTGGCCAAGAGGGCCCCACCAGCCCCATCCCAGGTGTGCAGGAGGACACCCACAGGCTCGGTACTGCAGCCCAGGAGGGCCCCGCAAGCCACGTCCCAGGTGGGCAGGAGGACACCCACAGGCCGGGTACTGCAGCCCAGGAGGGCCCCGCAAGCCACCAGACAGATGGGCAGAAAGGCCCCACCAGCCACATGTCAGGTGGCGAGTGACATCCATGCCTGGGCCGGATCCACTGACCAGGACACTCATCTCAAGCACCGCTCCGCTGGGCACCGCCGTCTCAAGCACCGCTGAACTGGGCTCTTCATCTCAAGCACCGCTGAACAGGGCACCGCCGTCTCAAGCACTGCTGAACAGGGCACCGCCGTCTCCAGCACCGCTGAACAGGGCACCGCCGTCTCAAGCACCGCTGAACAGGGCACCGCCGTCTCAAGAACCGCTGAACTGGGCACCGCCGTCTCAAGAACCGCTGAACTGGGCCCTTCATCTCAAGCACCGCTGAACAGGGCACCGCCGTATCAAGAACCACTGAACAGGGCACCGCCGTCTCAAGCACCACAGAACAGGGCACCGCCGTCTCAAGCAGCGCTGAACAGGGCACCGCCGTCTCAAGCACCGCTGAACAGGGCACCGCTGTTTCAAGAACCGCTGAACAGGGCACCGCCGTCTCAAGCACCGCTGAACAGAGCACCGCCGTCTCAAGCACCGCTGAACAGGGCACCGCCGTCTCAAGAACCGCTGAACTGGGCCCTTCATCTCAAGCACTGCTCCGCTGGGCCCTTCATCTCAAGCACTGCTGAACAGGGCACCGCCGTCTCAAGCACCGCTGAACAGGGCACCGCTGTCTCAAGAACCGCTGAACTGGGCACCGCCGTCTCAAGAACCGCTGAACTGGGCTCTTCATCTCAAGCACTGCTGAACAGGGCACCGCCGTCTCAAGAACCGCTGAACAGGGCACTGCCGTCTCAAGCACCGCTGAACAGGGCACCGCTGTCTCAAGAACCGCTGAACTGGGCCCTTCATCTCAAGCACTGCTCCGCTGGGCCCTTCATCTCAAGCACCGCTGAACTGGGCCCTTCATCTCAAGCACTGCTCCGCTGGGCCCTTCATCTCAAGCACTGCTGAATTGGGCCCTTCATCTCAAGCACTGCTGCGCTGGGCCCTTCATCTCAAGCACTGCTCCGCTGGGCCCTTCATCTCAAGCACTGCTCCGCTGGGCCCTTCATCTCAAGCACCGCTGAACTGGGCCCTTCATCTCAAGCACTGCTCCGCTGGGCCCTTCATCTCAAGCACTGCTCCGCTGGGCCCTTCATCTCAAGCACTGCTCCGCTGGGCCCTTCATCTCTCAAGCACTGCTCCGCTGGGCCCTTCATCTCAAGCACCGCTGAACTGGGCCCTTCATCTCAAGCACTGCTCCGCTGGGCCCTTCATCTCAAGCACTGCTCCGCTGGGCACCGCCGTCTCAAGCACCGCTCCGCTGGGCACCGCCGTCTCAAGCACCGCTGAACTGGGCCCTTCATCTCAAGCACTGCTCCGCTGGTCCCTTCATCTCAAGCACTGCTCCGCTGGGCCCTTCATCTCAAGCACCGCTGAACTGGGCCCTTCATCTCAAGCACTGCTCCGCTGGGCCCTTCATCTCAAGCACTGCTCCGCTGGGCACCGCCGTCTCAAGCACCGCTCCGCTGGGCACCGCCGTCTCAAGCACCGCTGAACTGGGCCCTTCATCTCAAACACTGCTCCGCTGGGCCCTTCATCTCAAGCCCCGCTGAACTGGGCCCTTCATCTCAAGCACTGCTCCGCTGGGCCCTTCATCTCAAGCACTGCTCCGCTGGGCCCTTCATCTCAAGCACTGCTCTGCTGGGCACTGCCGTCTCAAGCACCGCTCCGCTGGGCACCGCCGTCTCAAGCACCGCTGAAATGGGCCCTTCATCTCAAGCACTGCTCCGCTGGGCCCTTCATCTCAAGCACCGCTGAACTGGGCCCTTCATCTCAAGCACTGCTCCGCTGGACCCTTCATCTCAAGCACTGCTCCGCTGGTCCCTTCATCTCAAGCACTGCTCCGCTGGGCCCTTCATCTCAAGCACCGATGAACTGGGCCCTTCATCTCAAGCACTGCTCCGCTGGGCCCTTCATCTCAAGCACTGCTCCGCTGGGCACCGCCGTCTCAAGCACCGCTCCGCTGGGCACCGCCGTCTCAAGCACCGCTGAACTGGGCCCTTCATCTCAAACACTGCTCCGCTGGGCCCTTCATCTCAAGCCCCGCTGAACTGGGCCCTTCATCTCAAGCACTGCTCCGCTGGGCCCTTCATCTCAAGCACTGCTCCGCTGGGCCCTTCATCTCAAGCACTGCTCTGCTGGGCACTGCCGTCTCAAGCACCGCTCCGCTGGGCACCGCCGTCTCAAGCACCGCTGAAATGGGCCCTTCATCTCAAGCACTGCTCCGCTGGGCCCTTCATCTCAAGCACCGCTGAACTGGGCCCTTCATCTCAAGCACTGCTCCGCTGGACCCTTCATCTCAAGCACTGCTCCGCTGGGCACCGCCGTCTCAAGCACCGCTCCGCTGGGCACCGCCGTCTCAAGCACCGCTGAACTGGGCCCTTCATCTCAAGAACCGCTGGCCCATTGGCGGAAGGGGCAGGCCCGCATTTGTGTCGGGCAGGGCTGCACAAAGCACTCTGGGCACTAGTCCCCCTCCAGTACCAGTGGAGACTGTTATCCACTTGAGAGACTGTGGCTTTGCACTCCCCAGGATGGCACAGTGGGCAACCCACCCACTGTAGAGACTTGTGAGACTGTGGCTTTGCACTCCCCAGGATGGCACAGTGGGCAACCCACCCACTGTAGAGACTTGAGAGACTGTGGCTTTGCACTCCCCAGGATGGCACAGTGGGCAACCCACCCACTGTAGAGACTTGTGAGACTGTGGCTTTGCACTCCCCAGGATGGCACAGTGGGCAACCCACCCACTCTAGAAACTAGAGAGACTGTGGCTTTGCACTCCCCAGGATGGCACAGTGACCATGGAGGCCCCTCGTGGATCTGGCGTTGTGGACTCATCTGGCTGAGGTGCCCCCCCTTCCCTTCCCCCTGAGGTGCCTGTAGTTTTCCTATCTGATGCCCCTGCAGTGTTCTCTCCGTTGGAGGCAGGTATCCTGTGTGGGCTTTGCCCATGTGTTTTGGCCCAGTGGCCCATGAACAATGGCTGATAGACATATCGGACTGGACAATTTATGTATATAAAGTTATTGATGTGTGATATATTTTATACTCAGTCTTACAATATAATTCTAAATTTATAATCATTTCCTTTTGCCTTTGCATTCTTCCAGGGGGTTTGGGGGGGTAACTGTGATGTGTTGCTATGCATTGATGTGTGTGTTGTAGTGGGTGAGGGTGGGGGTGGGTGTGTCGCGTATGTGTGTCCCTGTAATATTTTCTCCTCCCCCCTCCCCTGTGTCGTAGGTGCAGTACTCACCGTTGTCTTCTGCGCCGGCGTTCGTGCTCCTGGTAGAGGAGCAGGAAGACAATGGCTGGTAGGATGTGGAGTTCGGGTTCCATGCTGTCCAGATTCCTCGTGGGGTGTATGGAGGTGAGCGTTTTCCGTTTGAAATGTCTCTTTCCGCCGTGTTTTTATCGGCGGGGCTACCGCCCCGGAAAAGGTGGCGGATTGGTGGGTTGTGATAGGGTGGGCGGTACATTGTCTCCCGCCTGTCTGTTGGCGGTGACCGCCACACTGTTTGTTTGTCCCGCCGCGGCGGGCGGTGTGTTAAAGTGGCGGTCTCTGGTGGCGGTTTCCGCCAGGGTCGGAATTGCATTTTTTTTTACCGCCAGCCTGTTGGCGGTTTTGCCGCCGCTTTAACACCGACCGCAAGGGTTGGAATGATCCCCTATGTTTCTAAAAGTTGGAATACTTTTTAAGAATCTAAAACTATCTCTAGAACTTAATTCAAACTTTTACAAAACTTTTAAACTCTAAAAGAAATGCTAACAGGGACTAACACAAGGCCCTAGCAGGATAATTAAAAATTTAGAAAAATAGCTCAAATTTCAAAAATCAGTTTCTAATGACAATTTTTAGAATTTAGTTGTGTGATCAGGTATTGGCTGAGTAGTCCAGCAAATGCAAAGTCTTGTACCCCACCGCTGATCCACCAATGTACGAAGTTGGCTCTGTATGTACTATTTCAAAGTAAGAAATAGCATGCACAGAGTCCAAGGGTTCCCCTTAGAGGTAAGATAGTGGCAAAAAGAGATAATTCTAATGCTCTATTTTGTGTTAGTGTGGTCGAGCAGTAGGCTTATCAGAGGGTAGTGTTAAGCATTTGTTGTACACACACAGGCAATAAATGGGGAAAACACACTCAAAGACAATTCCAGGCCAATAGGTTTTTATATAGAAAATATATATTTTCTTAGTTTATTTTAAGAACCACAGGTTCAAGATTTACAAACAATACTTTAAATGAAAGGTATCTCACTTAGGAACTTTAGGAACTTTGAATTAGTAAAATAGCATATACAGTTTTCACACAAATGGCAATAAGCTATTTTAAAACTGGACACTGCAATTTTCAACAGTTCCTGGGGGAGGTAAGTGTTTGTTAATTTTGCAGGTAAGTAAACCATCTACAGAGTTCAAAGTTGGGTCCAAGGTAGCCCACCCTTGGGGGTTCAGAGCAACCCCAAAGTTACCACACCAGCAGCTCAGGGCCGGTCAGGTGCAGAGGTCAAAGTGGTGCCCAAAACACATAGGCTTCAATAGAGAAGGGGGTGCCCCGGTTCCAGTCTGCCAGCAGGTAAGTACCCGCGTCTTCGGAGGGCAGACCAGGGGGGTTTTGTAGGACACCGGGGGGGACACAAGTCAGCACAAAAAGTACACCCTCAGCGGCACGGGGCGGCCGGGTGCAGAGTGCAAACAGGCGTCGGGTTTGCAATAGGATTCAATGGGAGACCCAGGGGTCTCTTCAGCGAAGCAGGCAGGCAAGTGGGGGGGCTTCTCAGGGAAGCCACCACCTGGGCAAGGGAGAGGGCCACCTGGGGGTCGCTTCTGCACTGAAGGTCGGAACCTTCAGGTCCTGGGGGCTGCGGGTGCAGTGTCTTTACCAGGCGTCGGGTTCTTTGAAGCAGGCAGTTGCGGTCAGGGGGAGCCTCTGGATTCCCTCTGCAGGCGTCGCTGTGGGGGCACAGGGGGGTAAACTCTGGCTACTCATGGGCTTGCAGTCGCCGGGGAGTCCTCCCTGAAGTGTTTGTTCTCCACAAGTCGAGCCGGGGGCATCGGGTGCAGAGTGCCAAGTCTCACGCTTCCGGCAGGAAACATGAGTTGTTTCAAAGTTGCTTCTTTGTTGCAAAGTTGCAGTCTTTGGTGAACAGAGCTGCTGTCCTCTGGAGTTCTTGGTCCTTCTAGATGCAGGGCAGTCCTCTGAGGATTCAGAGATCGCTGGTCCCTGTGGAAAGCGTCGCTGGAGCAGTGTCTTTAGAAGTGGGGAGAAAGCAGTTGGTGTCTCCGTCTTCTCTGCAGGGTTTTTCAGCTTAGCAGTCCTCTTCTTCTTAGGTTGCAGGAATCTGAGTTCCTAGGTTCTGGGGAGCCCCTAAATACTGAATTTAGGGGTGTGTTTAGGTCTGGGGGGTTAGTAGCCAATGGCTACTAGCCCTGAGGGTGGCTACACCCTCTTTGTGCCTCCTCCCTGAGGGGAGGGGGGCACATCCCTAATCCTATTGGGGGAATCCTCCATCTGCAAGATGGAGGATTTCTAAAAGTTAGAGTCACCTCAGCTCAGGACACCTTAGGGGCTCCTCCTTGTTTTTCTCATTATTTCCTCCGGCCTTGCTGCCAAGAGTGGGGCCGTGGCCGGAGGGTCGGGCAACTCCACTAGCTGGAGTGCCCTGGGGTGCTGTAACAAAGGGGGTGAGCCTTTGAGGCTCACCGACAGGTGTTACAGTTCCTGCAGGGGGAGGTGTGAAGCACCTCCACCCAGTACAGGCTTTGTTACTAGCCACAGAGTGACAAAGGCACTCTCCCCATGTGGCCAGCAACATGTCTGGGTAGTCAGTTAAGGTTTCAGGGGGCACCTCTAAGGTGCCCTCTGGGGTGTATGTTACAATAAAATGTACACTGGCATCAGTGTGCATTTATTGTGCTGAGAAGTTTGATACCAAACTTCAGAGTTTTCAGTGTAGCCATTATGGTGCTGTGGAGTTTGTGCATGACAGACTCCCAGCCCATATACTCTTATGGCTACCGTGCACTTACAATGTCTAAGGTTTTGCTTAGACACTGTAGGGGCATAGTGCTCATGCACCTATGCCCTCACCTATGGTATGGTACACCCTGCCTTAGGGCTGTAAGGCCTGCTAGAGGGGTGACTTATCTATGCCTATAGGCAGTGTGAGGTTAGCATGGCACCCTGAGGGGAGTGCCATGTCGACTTAGTCATTTTATCCCCACCAGCACACACAAGCTGGCAAGCAGTGTGTCTGTGCTGAGAGAGGGGTCTCCAGGGTGGCATAAGATATGCTGCAGCCCTTAGAGACCTTCCCTGGCATCAGGGCCCTTGGTACCAGGGGTACCAGTTACAAGGGACTTACCTGGATGCCAGGGTGTGCCAATTGTGGAAACAAAGGAACAGGTTAGGGAAAGAACACTGGTGCTGGGGCCTGGTTAGCAGGCCTCAGCACACTTTCAAATCATAACTTGGCATCAGCAAAGGCAAAAATTCAGGGGGTAACCCTGCCAAGGAGGCATTTCCTTACACCCACTATCCAGATGTTCATCACCTTGTTCTTTGGTCCTGGAATTGAGCCTATGAAAAATATCACTCATTTAGACATCAGAAAACATTATACAAACCCTCCCCTTTTTGTACATATCTCCAATTGCAATCTGAGGACCACCTTCCCAAGCCCATAATCCTGTCCCTGCCCCAGCCCCTTCTGTCTGCTTCTGTTGCTGCCCCAAACCTAAATGAGTCTGTCTGTAATCCCCCACTGGCAGTCCCAACCACAGTAGAGCCCTGCGCAACACCACCAAGGTTTGAAAAGCAGTCATCGGGACCCAGCCTGATGTTGAAAAACCAAACCCCTCTTCCTGTATACAAGATCGCCTGTACTAGTACACTTGGGAAGAAACGCCTCTCCAGATAGGCCTACACCTGCACTCTTGTCCTTTTTGTTCTCTGGTCCGTCTTTGACTTGTTCATGCCGATTTCCCCACTATCTTCCCTTTTTATCTTCACCTTGGACAAATGTAGCCTCTTCTCCCCTAGTGTCGTGCAGCAGTGCTCACAGCCTGAAAGCCCCAAAGAACATCCAACTCAACAAACATTAAAATAAATCTCTCTCACTGTCATTGTAACAAAGTTCTGCCAACCCCTACATTACCTTGCCTAAAACAGACCATTCTAAAAGCTTTAGTAAAGGTCCACCATTCCCCATTCTCCCTCGCTCAGCCTTCCAACACTTGAGCTACCAGCTCCCCGCCTAAATGTCCATATCCCTCCATCAACTTACCTATGAATGCAATCCCAAACTGCTTCCCCGCTATTGCTACCTTCAATAACCTTCTCTTAATCATGGCTATAATGACATGTATTACATCCACCTGCCTCTTCCAGGCCTCCTCCAAACCTCGTTTCTTTGTGCCTGGGTCCAGGAAGTCCTTCCACACCTGCTCATAAGCCTTCCTCATAAACTATGGCAAAGAACCCATTACCAACTGCAACATCCACTTTCGCCTATTTGCCACCTCAGCTTTTTGACCTTGTCTACTCCTGAAGCAAAACCACAGATTCTCTTCCACTGCAAGTGACAAAGCATCTGTAATGTAATTCTCAGGACCAGGAAAATGACCCGCTCTGAAAACTATATTTTTCTTCAAGCAAGCCAGCACAAAAACTCTCAGCAGCTTCAGCACCTGTGTGTCTCTTGAAGCCCATGTGAACTACTACCATGTTACCTGCATTAAACAGTACCTTCTTATTGGCAAACTCCTCACACCACAGAAACGATGCGGCCATCAAGGGAAACAACTCCAAAAAAACAATACTCCTCACTGCCAGCTTTCTGGCCATTGCCCTGCACACCAGTGCCCTTGCCAATACAAACCGAAACCCAGGCATCCTGCTGCACCAGAAAATATCTGAATCCTCCATTCTGCCTCCTCTCACCCATCTCAAAGACCCTCCAAGGAAATACCATTGATCTGCTCCAGCAAAGACCTCCACATTCTCAAGCCCTCTTTGAATCCCACTTTTAACCTCAACCTTTGGTGTAGCAGTGTCAGACCGGATAAAGCCAAACCTAATCTCCTACAAAATGTCCTGCCTGCCTGCACCACCCAGCATGCAAAGTTCAATTGTTCCAGAAGTACCTCTACCTCCCTCGCACTTCCCTCTTGCTGAGTAACATGTTGGTCAATTGTACCATAGCTCTCTCCTTGTCCTCTGGCAGTGTTGCCTCACACTTCAATGTGTCAATCCTAATTCCCAGGAAGTCAGGACTGTCCTCGGACCCACTGCCTTTTCCTCTTCCAATGACACCACCACAGCCTCTATTTGCTCCTTAAAATTTAACAACATCTGTTGGTAGTCCGTGGGGTCCCATAAAGAAAAAGTAACCCAAGTATTTTGTCACTGTCATGTACCTGGTCACAAACGTAAAGAGCCATTGCAGAAATGAACTGAACATCTTGAAAAATACACACAATATTGAGCAGCCCATTGGCAAAGCTTTATGTGCACTCCATTGACCATCAAACAGTATACCTAGGAGCTCCAAATCCTTTGCTTGCACTGGCAACAACCAAATTCCCGACTTAATGTCACCGTTTGTCATTAGTGCCTCATGACCCACCTTGTTGACCAGATCTATGGCTATGTCTACAGAAGAATATGAAACTGAGGACAGGTCGTCGGATGTAATCATTCACACATTGCCTTTCCATCTATGACAAGTGCCAAATTAGTCTGAACTGACCCTTACATTTATTCAGGACTAGGCCAATAAGTAACACAATCTGCCTTTCCAGAGGCTAGTCCTCAAATAGGCCCAACTGTTTGATTTCCCTTACTTCCTTCTCAATCTTGTCCCTGGCTACCTGAGGGTGCCCGTTCACTATTTCCAGGTTCTCCGCCCTTCTACTGTACTTTGGACCCATATATCATAGATGAAATATTTGTTGAAACCCCCACCAAAGTAACATACTGTCTTCCATCTCATAACAGTGTTGTAGCCAGTGAGCAAGTCTGTCTAACATAATTGGTATAAGAGCCTTTTCCCACATTGCCTTGTGTTCCTCTACCACCCCCTACCCCTGCCCAATGTCTGTCGTTGCCAGTTATCCAGCTGGCCACCCAGTGCTCCTCCCAAATGTCCCCCACAATTGATGAGAGGGTGCCTGCCTGCACTTTTTAAGCACCTGTGATGCACTTTGCGGTATTCCATAATGTGTGATCCTTTATTTAATGTCCAACAGGCCACGCCTTGTTCTACTTGTCCTCTGCCTGCTGTTTCTAGCATTCTCTTGGTGGGATGCTTCTGAAAAGGCTGGTACATGACCGCAGGGAATGGGCGTGCAGGCCCTATTGTGTGTTACCATAGGTTATCTAGCTCTTCCCACATGCCTTCTGTATGATCCACTAAACGTGCCCTAAATTCCTCATCATATTGCACCCAGAGAGAACAGCCAAGTGTTATGTGCACTTTTTATACAACATTCATATACGGAAATAATACTACACAGCATTGTAGAAACTTCTCACAATACACACTAGCCTATGCCAAAAATACCACTATCCAGTTCTCAATAGTGGCTGGTACTCTAGATCTATTTACTAACTCATATCCTTCTTCCTTTGACCCTTCTTGTGCTCTTTCTCCCTATACAGAAGCTTAAACACTTCCATGAACTCTCCCTTGCAGATGAGTTATTTTGTTGACACTATTAAGTGAGCACCCAGGTGCTTTGTTAAGCCCATAGATGGCACTTTTTTTAACTTGCATTGCTTGCACTCTTCCTTGTCCGCTTCTTTCTCCCCACTGTGTGTCACTACCATTGTCTGTCGATATCACTATGTCTTTGTGTCCTACAGTGGCTTGCCTTCCCCATTCCCTGTGCCCTCCACCGTTCCCTGTGCCGTCCTCTCCTTTCTGCCCCTCAGCATCACTCTCCGTTTTTGTTCCCGCCTCCCCATACCTTTATCCGTTACATACTTGGCCTTCTGCAACCTCAAACCCATTTTTTGCTGGATCTCCCAATTGTGAACTCCCACCCCTTTCAGAACCATCTGTGGCCTTGCCCGCTCCAACAATTGCTTACCTGGCTTAAGGATCGGTTCCCGCAACAAAGCCTTCCGGCCCACCTGCTGGCCCACCTGCCCCCTGCTGTGTACCATCTCAGGGTGGGTCACCATCGCTGCTGTCCCATTTTGTCCATTCTGCAATACAGTACGAAACACTTGGTTATACCGACCACCCATCCCTTCCCCAATCCTCATCAATCAGCGTGCCTCACTAAGGGCCTCATTCTGAGGCCGGCGGGTGGCGGTCGCCGCCCGCCTGGCGGGAACCGCCATATGGCCGCTCCACGGTCGAAAGACCGCGGAGGCCATTCTGGCTTTCCCGCTGGGCTGGCGGGCGACCGCCAGAAGGCCGCCCGCCAGCCCAGCGGGAAACCCCTTCCCACGAGGAAGCCGGCTCCGAATGGAGCCGGCGGAGTGGGAAGGGTGCGACGGGTGCAGTAGCACCCGTCGCAAATTTCAGTGTCTGCTAAGCAGACACTGAAATTCAAAGTGGGGCCCTCTTTCGGGGGCCCCACGACACCCCTCACCGCCATCCTGTTCCTGGCGGTCGGAACCGCCAGGAACAGGATGGCGGTGAGGGGGTCGGAATCCCCCATGGCGGCGCAGCAAGCTGCGCCGCCATGGGGGATTCCTCAGGGCAGCGGAAAACCGGCGGGACACCGCTGGTTTTCCTGTTCTGACCGCGACCATACCGCCGCGGTCAGAATGCCCTGCGGAGCACCGCCAGCCTGTTGGCGGTGCTCCCGCCGACCCCGGCGGTCGGAATGACCCCCTAAGTCACTCTCTTCCTCTACGTCCACCAGCTCTTCTTCCTCCGGCTCATCTTCATCTTAATCCAGCACTAACTCCTCCACCTCTGGCCACTTCCCCTGGGGCAAACCATTGGTCCTGGCCTTGTCTTCACCCAGAGTATCATACCACCAAACTTGTATTGTTTGCTGCTCCTGAAGCCTCCAGGAGGCCCCATCAGACCGTCCCGATTATGATCCTGCAGAGGCCCCACCAGACCATCCCTAGGTTGATGCTGAGCTGTCCAACATCGCAGTCTGAGACTATACCCTCTCTTTTTCTCTGGATGGATGAACCAAACAAAACTCTCCTGAGTCTTGATCTGTGTCCACGCCTAGAAGGGAAGCACTATTGAGAAACTCTGATGTTCCGGGCAAAACTCCATCTCAACTTCCAATGTCTCCCTCTCTCTATTTTCAGCCCATTTCACCCAAACCTCCACATACATCCACACCCCCACCTTACTCCTTGCCCCACCCCATTCCACACCCACAAAACTGCCCTTCTGCTGGACATCTGTCACGATTATGCTGCCTGCAAGCCTCCTCTCTGGCGCTCTTGTCATGTCCTTGGCCTTCGACTTTTTCCCATACACCTTAATAGGCTTCTTAGGATCCAAGCAGGATGCAAAAAAAAAAAAACATCCCCCTTGTGCCTTATTCCCTGTCAGCCGATGCCGCCACAGATCTCAAGAGGAGGGGCGAGTGGGGGGAGGGACAAGGACGGGGGGAAATAAAAAATTTTTTTTACAAAACGTACCTGTTCCCGTCGTCTGCCGCATTGCACCTCTGCTCTTCTTCTGGTGTCCCAGCATTTACTGGAATACCAGCACAGGCCCAGCAATTCTGGTATTGCTCCCATGCTAAAACTAGCATAAGAGCAGCATCAGGATTGGTCTGAGTGGCTTGGACTGCCGCTCAGACACTGCCCTGGGGGTCTGTGCAGTATCTCCGGCCCGGCTGTGTAGCACAGCCGGATTGGAGAAACCTAAGTGTGCATGTGTGTTTGGCCAGCCTGAGACAGCCAGCCAAACACACATGCGCACTTAGGGCACAGACTCCACTCCCCTCTCCCCCCTCCCGTGGCCCAGCCCCAACCGTTCCTGAACCTGCTGATGGCTTAGCCAGCAGCTGAAAAATAAAATGATAATGAAATATTATTTTATCTTTCAGCTCCTGGCTCAGCCGGGGGGACGATGCTTCTTCGCCATTGCAAAAAAGCCACCCCTGTTCCTCATCCTCTCCATCGCTTCATTCAAGCACAACTCTCACCACTGCTGACGCTGGGCCCTTCATCTGCTCTGTGAGACTACTCCACTGACTCCCTAGTGCAAAACTGCCCCTGCATGTTTTGTGCATCCCAGCTGGGCTCTCAGATTGAGCTCAACACATTCATCTCCTCCCCCACTCTACCTCCCTTTTCCCTGGCTTGCTCTATTCTACACTTCCTTGCCATAACTTACCCTCCCCATCATTTTCCTCCACCAAAGCCACTGTAGGGACCCGACATGTGCCCCCCCAAAATGCGCTATAGCATTCTCCCCTGCTGCCTCCCCAACCTGTGTCCCTACAGGAGGCAACAAACACGCTCAGCCCTGCTCCTTCCTCCCAGGCTGCATACCCGCCGCAGAGGCTTCTGCCAAAAAAACATTCCACACTTGATCCTGCAGACTCTCTTAGCCTCCTCACTCCCTGGCGGCCTTCCCGCTATCCTACTTAGCTGCTCCCCCTTGCTCACTTTGACCGTGCTGCATAATCTTTTCTTGCAGCGGCAAGCATGCTCAAACTATTGCTGGTCACACCTTCTGTTGCCCTCTGTGCTGGCCTCACCGAGCCCTCGCACACAGTGCCTTTCTCAGCTCTACTCAATAACAGGTCCTTCCAGCTTGCTGCACATAGCAAGAGGAGTGGCTTTACCACTCCTGGGTACTCTATCTTTTTCATATGCTCGCCCCTAGTAAAACTATTTCACTCTAAGATCAATCAAAAACTGACTGTGCCTAAGCTACAAGCTACTGTGTCCACTTCACAAACAAGCATTTTCAATGCAATGGGTTTCACGCTTGCTCGAGTCACAGCTATTGGCGTTGTAATTTCCTAACTGGACTTTTCTTGCCACATAAATTGAAAATTAAAAGTAAAACAGTTGACAGAAGCAAGCCGATTCAAAGCGCCACACCCGCCATGAGCGCAAGAGTTATTGGCTCCTTGCGTGAATGTCTAGAAAGGATCGCGGCTGGGACGAACGGCAAACCGAAACCAGAGGAGAGGCCATCACACGCTGTGACAGGAGGAAGCATGACGTAGTGTGATGGCCCCAAAAAAATTTTCACTTTGTGAAATTGCCTGGAAGGAACTCAGCACACAAAGGAGGAACATTTCACAAAAATGCATCAATAAAAATAAAGCATTTAAGACAAGCACAACAAAGAAAGTGCAAGCAAGAGTGGGCTTGGTTAAAAGCCCACAGAGTGATTACAACAGACCAAAGCATTTGCGCGCTCGACCCTAAAAAGGGCAAAAAATTAATTAATACTCTCACAAAATGGGCATCATAATTTTGACTACATTTTCCTTTTCTTGCCGCATAATTTACGTAACCTGGCCGCATAATTTGGCCCTTACCTGTCACATAATTCCAGTGGCCCTGACCGAGACTCACATGTTCCAGATGCACTTTCACCTCTTTAATGAAACAATGCATTTCAACTAGACCAATCTATTTAAGTGGGACAGTGCATGCCTTTATAGGATATTCCATAATACATTTAATGGGGCAGAGTATCCTTTTATTAGTTAAAGCGCTATAATTTAGTCGGACAGTTTGTGGCTTTTTTAACCGGACAGTATGTACCTTCCAATAAGGAGAGCCTGCCTTTAACTGCTTGCCTGAAAAACTTTAGTTTGACAATGCTTTCCTTTATAAAGCACCAATAATACTTTCAATGGGACAGAACCTTTCGTTCAGTGGGCAAAGCATGTCTTTACCAGTAGGCTGTTATGCTTTCAATCAATCAATCAGTCAGTGCTTGTATAGCTCAACTACTCACCCGTTAGGGTCTCAAGGCCCTGGGGGGTGGGGAGGAAAGTGTAGCGTTTACCAGTGAGGTGGTTCTTAAAAAATGCCATGTCTTCAGTTCCACCGTGAATCTGAGGAGGGAGATGGTTTGTCTGATGTGGAAAGGGAGGGTGTTCCAGGTGGTGGCTGCGAAGTAGGAAAAGGAGTGTCCTCCTGTTCTGGTTTTCCTGATGCAGGGTACTTCTGGTAGAAAGAGCTGGGCTGAGTGTAGGGTCCTGTGGGGTACGTGGAGGTTGAGTCGCTGGTTCAGGTAGGCTGGTCTGGTGTTGTGGAGGGCTTTATGTACGTGGGTAAGGATCTTGAAGGTGATTCTTTTCTCTATGGGAAGCCAGTGCAGTGTATGCAGGTGTTGCGAGATGTGGCAGTGTCGAGGTAGGTCGAGGACCAGTCTGGCGCAGCGTTCTGGATGTTTTGAAGTTTGCGGATGAGTTTCTTGTTGATTCCAGCGTACAGTGCGTTGCCATAGTCCAGTCTGCTGGTGATGAGGGCGTGTGTAACGGTCTTTCTATGTTCGAGGGGGATCCCCTTGAAGGACTTGCATAGGAGGCGGAGGGTGCAGAAGCAGGTGGAGGTGACTGAGTTGATTTGATAGTTCATGCTGAGGTCAGGGTCCAGGATGATTCCGAGGTTGTAGGCTTGGCTGGTGGGGGTGGGTGGGTTTCCGAGGGTGGGTGGCCATCAGGAGTCCTTCCACGCGTTGGGTTGAGGGCCCATGATGAGTACTTCTGTTTTCTTTGCGTTGAGTTGAAGGCAGCTGTTTCTCATCCAGTTGGCGACTGCTTCCATGCCTTTGTGGAAGTTGTGTCTGGCTTTGTTGGGTTTGTTGGAGAGGGAGAAGATGAGTTGGGTGTCGTCCGCCTAGAAGATGATGTTGATTCATTAGCTTCTGACAAAGGTGGCTAGCAGGGCCATGTAGACGTTAAACAACATTGGGCTGAGGAAGGATCCCTGGGGCACACCGCAGGAGGTGGGTGTGGGGTCAGTGAGGAAGGGGGCGAGTCTCACTCGTTGAGTTCTGCTGGAGAGGAAGGATTGGATCCAGTTGAGGACCTTGTCTCTGATGCCGGCTTTGTGGAGTCTTCTTATCAGGATGTGATGGGAGACTGTGTTGAAGGCCGCCTAGAAGTCTAGTAGGATGAGTGCCGTCGTCTCTCCCTTGTCCAGCAGGGAGTGGATGTCATCTGTTGCGGCCAGGAGGGCTGTTTCGGTGCTATGGTTTTTCCTGAATCTGGATTGGGAGATGTTGAGGATGTTGTGGTCTTCTATGAACGTTGCGAGTTGGCTGTTGACTGCTTTTTCGATGACTTTCACAGGAAATGAGAGTAGGGAGATGGGCCTGACATTGGTTAGGTCAGTGGAGTCTGCCGAGGGTTTCTTGAGGAGGGGGTTGATCTCGGCGTGTTTCCAGTCGTCAGGGAAGGTGGTGGCAGCTAGTGAGCGGTTGATGGTGAGGCGGAGCTTGGGGGCGATGGTGTCTGTGGCTCTGTTGAAAGTGTGGTGGGAGCATTGGTCCGTGGGGGCCCCATAGTGTATGGACCTCATTGTTCTCAGCGTATCTTCGGTTGTGAGGGGGGTCCAGGTGGTGATTGTTGGTTTGTTGGTGCCAGGTCTAGGTGGGGGGGTTCTGCACGGAGGTTGTCCTTGCTGAAACTGTTGTAGATGGTCTTGATTTTGTGGTGGAAGTAGGTGTTGAGTCTGTCTCAGAGGTCCTGTGAGGGTGGGATGTCCGTTGTTTCACTGTTGGGTTGGGCGAACTCCTTGATGATGCTGAAGAGTTCCTTGCTGTTGTGTGCATGTGAAGAGATTCTGTCTTGTATATCTTTCTTTCTGGTGTTTCTGATGAGTTGGTGGTGTGCAGTGGCGGCGGCTCTGAAGTTGCTATGGGCTTCTGTGGATTTGGTCTTTCGACAGATTTTCTCGAGGTGGCGACAAGTGCACCTAGATTCTCAGAGTTCTGGGGTGAACCAGCTGGCTTTCTTTGCGTGGGTGCTGTTGTTCTATTTGAGGGGGGTTATGGTGTAGGCACAGTCGGCGATCCATTTGTGGAAGGTGCGTTCTGGGGTGTTTGGGTCGTCATTCTGTGCTATGGCGGGGAGGGCAATGGCGAGGGCGGCGGTGAGCTGATCCTCGGTTATTCTTGTCCAGTTTCTATGTGATGGTTGGTGTTGGGGTCTGATGACGGTGGGTGTGTTAAAGGTGAAATGGATGCATCGGAGGTCTGTTCATGGGAGTTCTGTGGAGTGACTGAAGGTGGCGGAGGTTCCTGTTGTGAAGATGGGATTGAGGGTGTGTCCTGCTGAGTGTGTTGTCTCCGTCACGATCTGTTGGAGTCCTATGTTTTGGAGGTTGTCTAGGAGGGATGCGGTTTTGGGGTCTTGTAGGTTTTCGAGGTGGAAGTTGAGGTCTCCCAGCAGTGTGTAGTTGGTGGCTGCGATGGCTTGTGCAGAGATGCAGTCCGTGATGGAGTCGGCAAAGGGAGTACGTGGTCCAGGAGGGCGGTAGATGAGAGTTTCCCTGATGGTGGATGTTGGGCTGGTATGTAGCTTGAAGTGGAGGTGTTCCATCAGGCTTGTGGATTCTTAGGAGTCTTCGGAATGTGTGTTCAGGCGGAGGTTGGACCTGTGGACGATGGTGATTCCCCGCCCCCCCCAGGGCGGCTTGGGTGGTCTTTCCAGGTGATCTTGTATCCCTGGGGGATGGCGATGGCGATGTCCGGACCTGAGGTGGTGTTGGTCCAGGTCTATGTGAGGAACGCGACATCCGGAGTGGTGCTGTCAAGGAGGTCCCAGATTTCGGTAGCGTGTTTATGAAAGGAGCGGACATTGAGGAGAATGCACTTCAGAGTTTTCGGGGTCGGAGTGTTGTTGTGGGTGGGTTGTGCTGGTTCTAAGCTGAAGGGACCGTGGGTGTTAGCTGGTGATGCTTGCTTGCAGTTGTTGTTCCGTCCTGCATTGAATGCAACGAATGCTGCTGATGTGTAGAGGCGGCTGGTGGCAGGACCAGGGGTCCTGGCACTGGTCGCAGTTGGGTTGCGGAATGGTGCTGATGGGCTTGCCTTTGGCGTGCCTGTGGCGTGCCCGCTGCACGTGCCCACCATTAAGTAGGTGGGGGAGGAGAGGACAGCTGGGAGGCGGGAGTGGGAAACGGCAAAAAAAAGGAGGGCAGGCCGCAGGGGCAGCAGCGGCGGTGAGAGAGAATAAGAGAGAGGAGGGGGCGCAGGGGCAGCAGCGGCATGGAGAGTGAGGGGGGAGTGAGAGAGAGAGAGATGCGAGAAAGAGAGGAGTGAGGAGAAAACCAGAAAAAGATAGAGGAAAGCGCAGAAAGCGAAAGGCCCAAAAAAATAGCCCACAAAAAAAAAAACGAGGAGAAAAGAGGCAGAGGGCAGCCCAGCAGAACTTTCCCTCTAGGCACCAGGGATGAGGCGCAGGCAGAAGCCTGCGGGAGGAGGAGGGCCTCGAACTACTGACAGAGGTCAGAGTTCCAGGACGGAAGGGCTTCACTTGCCGGTGGATCTATGCGGTGGCAGAGCAGTTCACTGACCAGGTCAGTGAGGTTGATCCTTTAGTTGGACAGTGCATTCCTTTATAAATTGGCCCGCAGTGCATACTTCCTAATAGGCAGGGCACTACTTTACCGGCTAGACTGCTATACTTTAGTGTGACATAATGGGGCAGAACGTTCCTTCTTAAGTGCAGAACATGTCTTCGTCCGCCAAATTACTACATGTTAGTGACAGCAGTGGTGTAACGTAAAATGATGAGGTCCCCTAGCAGAATGTGTTGAGGGACCCCTGAGTCTCCCATATTTCACAGATATGCATTGGGCTTGGGATGAATGGGAGTCCCTGGTAGTTTTGGGGTCCTCTTAAAGAGTCAGGGTCCCCTCTGCACCACAGGATTACACGGGCCTGCGTTATGCCCCTGGTGAAGAGTGCACGCATTTATGAAGTGGCCCACAGTGCATAGATTCCTAAGGGTAGAAAGTGCTTTTATCAGTTAGACTGCTATACTTAGTGGAACAGGGCCTGCCTTGATAATGAATTCCACAATACATACATTTGAATGGACAGGACATGTCTTTATCGCCTGTACCACTATATTTTAGTGTGGTAAACAAAATAGTGCATGCATGTCTTTATAAGGCACCCATAGTACTTATATATCAATATCAAACAGACTTTATTCGACTTTCAACAAGCCATAAAAGTATCAAATAATAGCGCATTTAGTAATAAATATGTATAAGAAAAATTATAGATAAATAGGGAAGGTAATAAAACACATCCTTAATTCATTCAAGGACAGGTATATAAAACTTGGTAAATTTACATCAGTGCAAAATCGAGTTCCATTACAGTATTTTCTAGAGAGTGAGGAGTTTACCGGAGATTCCAGATATTCAAGTAAAATTAGTTCAGTACACCCATAGAGTACTGTACATAAAAAGTTTGCTAAAATTCCACACATTTCAATAGAGGATAAAATCTGTAAGCTGAAATACGCGTCACGGCACTGACGCAAATTAGTCGATCTTAAAAAAGGCAATAAGAAACGTTTTCTTGGTATATCATAAAATTTACAAAAGAGGACCACATGCATTGTAGATTGGGGAGCTTTCGCATCACATGGACATGCTCTTAAAACTGTACTCCAGTCACTCATAATCGGAAAGGTTACTAGCCGATGGAAGATATTTAAGCGGAATCTTGTAAGAACAAATCGATGTCGGGGATTTACCACGCTTACTAGGTAAGGCTGGACTGCATCCGTCGACAGAATTAGTTGGTTAGACATTACTGTAGATTTTTTTGATTCCACTTCCCATCTCTGTTCATCCAAGTGCTTCAATGTCAAAGCCTTCAATTCTCTCCTGGTTATTTTTTCCAGTGATTGTGGGTTTTGGTAATAGGCTTCGCAGCCCATATTTTAAAAAAAGGTCATAATATATCTCAGCCAGGGAACTCTAAACGAGTTTGTTAGGTTCATGCAGTCGGATAGTATGGCCTTGTTTAATCCGGTATGCTCAGAGGTCCTCACTTTATGCCATAATAATAGAGGCTGTATCTTAATTAAATCAATTACAAAGTGGACCCCTAGTTCCGAATGGCTAATATATGATGACGTGCTATTTGGTGCCATTAGCAGGTATCTGAGGAAGTCATTTTCCACCAACTGAATCACATGGCAGTTGGTATACCCCCAGATACATGCTCCATAAGTGGCCGCCGGGATACATTTGGCTTTGTAGATTTTTACCATGTTTGACGGGGAGATCCCCCCTAGTTTTTTGGAAAAGATCTTCAAGGCCGCCGTTGTTTTAATGATCTGATCTTTTTTTGTTTTCACGCAGTGTGCCCAAGTGGCCTGTTTATCGAACATTATGCCCAAATATGAGAAGGTAGGAGCTATCTTCACCTTGTCCTTGTGAATAGTGATTTTATAGGACTTGCTCAGTTTCCTGCCACAGTTCATTATGAACGTTTTCGAGCGGTTGACTGTGAGGCCCAGGACTGTCATGTAATTTATACAAGTGGTTAGGAGTTTCTGGAGGGCTAGCGGTGTCCTGGCCATGAGTACTGCATCGTCTGCGTAAAGGAGTGCAGGAACGGGGCGATTGCCTATTTGTGGAAGGTCTTTACATTTGCTTATCAATTCACTTTCTAGGTTGTTTATGTATAATGAAAATAGAAGTGGTGCGAGAACACAGCCTTGACGCACCCCTCTGTATATGCCAAAAGACTTAGTGCATTCCCCTCTCATCCCGTACCTTACTCTTGCTCTGCACCCAGTATACAAATCCCTTATAAAATGGACTATTGTTGGTTCGACCCCCATACTTATTAGAATATCCAATAACTTTTCATGCAAAACACAGTCAAATGCTGAGGATAAATCTATAAAGGCCAGGTGAAAATTACCCTCTCTGGTCTTCGTATACTTCCCCACTAGGATAGTTAAATTCAGAGCCTGTTCCACTGTACCTAGTCCTGTGCGGAAGCCATACTGCACTGGGGATAGGATGTTATTTTCTTCCGCCCATGTTTGGAGTCTATTTAGAATTATTCTCCCCGCTAATTTGGCTGATGTATCGAGGAGAGAAATTGGCCTATAACAGGCTGGGTTAAGGCGACCCCCCTTTTTGTATATGGGTATAATGATAGAATGACGCCATGTTGATGGTGGGCCTTGTGTGCAAATGGCCCTCAGTACCTGCGTCAATAAAGGGCCCCATAAGTCAGTGTTAGGTTTATATAGGTCGATTGGAACACCATCGGGCCCTGGCGCTTTCCCGGCTTTGCTTGTGTTTATAGCTTCTACTACCTCCTCTAAAGTAAACTGAGGTGATACTGCTAGGTGTCGATCTTCCTCAAGGTCTGGGACTTTTAAAAGGTCCAGAGGAACTCTGTCATTAGGTTGACAGTATATCTTAGAAAAGTACATGATCCAGTCCTCTTCCGAAATTGCAATTTCCATTCTAGGGGTATTATTGTCACCTAGAACTGGAGTATTTATTATTTTCCAGAAGAGGGAATTGTCTTTCATCAGACTAGCTCTGTGTAAGTTGTCCCATGACTTCCCTCTCAAAGCGAGTTTCCTCTTTTTTATGGCTGTCTTGTATGCCAGTCTACAGATACGTATTTCAGTCTGACATCTTATGGGGGCACTTAGGGCTTTTTTTAATCTTGTGTGCGCTTTCGTACAATTGTGGTCAAACCAGCCGGTTTCCCTTTTCTTACCCCCTGCCCCTCCTGTCCTAGTCATGAGGGCTTCTTTTACGGCATAGGTTATCTGTTGGAAAGCACTTAAACATTCTCATGGGGCCGTATCATCACTAAGGCAATCAAGGAACACTTGGGTATGTTCACGTAATATATCTTTTAATAATACCTGTGGGTCAGTCTGAGTCCATCTCAGTATATAACCATTACCCGGGGCTAGTGCAATATCGTTTGCCATCATTACCTCTCCGGCTTTAGCCTGTGTGGCAGGAGTTAGTGAAAGTTCCAGGCTTTGAGGGAAATGGTCGCTTATTGCGATGTCGTGGATTATGTAATTAGTAAAATAGTGTACAAAATGTGTTGACATTAAAATATAATCGATAACTGTATTTGCACCCCTTCCATTAAAGGTTGGTTTAAACTGTAGTTCTTTGGAAAATAATTCATTTACAAGAGACAGATTATGTTTTTGGGCCACTGAATTCATTGCCTCTCCTTGAATGGTATGTGAAAAGTGCGGTCCTATGCCGATGTCTTCGGTATCCCAACCACACACCTTTCCTGTGGGTTCCTTGCAAAGATGTACATTAAAGTCGCCCCCCCATATAATAAAAGTCTCGCGTCTATTGCTCGCACATATTTCCTCTAGGTCCTCACCCAATTTTGGCGACTTCTCTATGCGTTGCATTATTATAGAAGTTGATGAGTACTAGGTGCGTGTTCTGATCCAAATTGCACTCAATCATTTGATAATAGGTTTTTGTGATTTGCATTTTTGGGTTGTGTAGCCATGCCTTGTTTGAGATATATGTGCATAGGCCTCCGTTTGGCCTGCCGTGATTAGCCTGTACAGCTGGTGTATGAAATGTCTTGTACCCATTTATGTGGACTGGATTTAATGTCCAAGTCTCCTGAAGACAGATACAAGGAAAATCCCCAATGAAATTCACCCAAAGCTCGTTATTGATCTTATTAGTTAGGCCTGCCACATTCCAGTAAAGTATGGTTGTTTCCATATATTGATAGGGTTGGGGGTGCACCTCCTCTATAGATGGTAAGGGTGGTACATCATCTTGAGTATAAATTATTGGAGGGGGTTGGTTTCCCTGATTCAAATGGATGTCTATGATGTTCCTATCAGGTACCATCTCGCGGAATACATCTCCCCTGTTTTCGGTAGGCCTTTCTTTATTTACATCCAGGGCAAATTCATATGGAAAATCTATCTTGTTCCTGGTTAGTCAATCCAAATCTTCTAGCTTTGTAAGAGGTTGAAATCTATTACTAAGAGGATTGGAGTCCGGGGTATTTAGTACTTGTTCATTTACGGATTGTAGATTCCTAACGTTACGCCCCGAAGATCTTGGATAAAAGAAACCCAAGGGTAGCAGTGAAATTCCTTGACAAGTGGCATGTCTAGCACCTAATTTGTGGATGATACTATGCACCAAATCTGGGGTCTTGAATGAAAGAACCACACAGTCTCCTTCCACTACTTTTTCCCTGTTTCCTATCCACTTGACTCTTCTTGCCATTTTTATATCATTGAAGAGGACCCCCACCCCCCTCCCAGGACCCAAACGTGTTCCTATCCAATTCAGGGCCTTATTCCTCAATGCCGGCCACGTTTCCCGGTGTTGATCACCTATAGGGGGAACATTTGTCAGGACCACAACGTATGGAGTTGCCTCCGGAGGAAGATGTAAAAGGTCACTTGGTATGTATGTAGACTTCGGGGGTCTTGTTTCAATATATTGAGACCTTCCTTTGTCTGTTCGGGGAATATTTGTCCTAATTAGTGAGGGAGTGTTGGGCAATGTGGTAACTTGTTTATGATTAGTAGTTGGTACTGGTGGAAATGATTGTGTACTGGTTAGAGGCTTGTGAATAGAGTGCATATGGCTAGTACTTGCTGATATGAATGGTACCTGTGGTTTAATCAAGAGCTTTGGGAACGAGTGTGGGTCATTAACCTTATCTAGAGGTATGGATTGGAAATTTCGCTCGAAATTAGAATTTGGCAATATTAAGCTTGGGTTTTGTTTTAGGTCGTGTGAGGCCTCTGGGTGTAAAGACTTTATAAATCCCATGCCTGCCTCGACCTTGCACTCCACCACTTTTAAGCGTTCCAACAGGGAATCCAGTTTGGCCTTGAATGATGATTTCATGCTATTTATTAGGTCACAGAGGTTGGCTAGGAGAGATCGAGTCGTATCTACTGGTTTAATTGGAAGTTTCTTCCGAGATGACTTCTTTAAGGGCTTTCTATCGAGTGTAGGTACCGAATCATTCTTAAGAAATTTTTTAGGGGTGTTGTCTGCCTTCTCTGGCGCCGGCTTCCTTTGGCGTTTAGCTACAGGTGAAAGGTCATCTAATGAGAGAATTGAATCTGAGATATTTTGAATGCATCCATTTTTATCTGTTGCATCTCTGTTCAGTGCTTCATTATTACACTGTGTAGAATCATCAGTTATCACCACGTCCGTTGGAGATTGGGTGTTGTGTTCTTTGGATGTCAGGATTTTCCCCTCTACGTTGGCGATTTGTTTATCTATCATACCCATAGCCCCTGAGATGTATTTTAATATGGAAGTACTGTCTTTTAAGCTTGGGGGGTGACTCAATGTTGAGTGCTTCCTTTTCCCCATATTTTATGTGATGTCACTCTAAATCCGGTGTGGGAAAATTGGGATATTTATATATAAGGTAAGTTACGCTTAGTTAATTGTGTGCACCAAAATAGCACCACCCCAACTAAGATAATTAAACGAATTGGCAGAAAGTAAAATATAAGAAAAACACTTTGCCGACAGGTAGCAATCTGTTTGAATATAAAATTAGAATTTAAAAAAAGAAAATAAAAGAAGGAAAAGATAAAAAGGATAAATTGTCACTTGTTTGTCCCGCGTATGGTAGCTCCTAGGATGTTCCTGCACTTGGTGTCCCACCAGAGGCTGAAGGCGAATCCCAAGGTTTCCCAAACAAAGCCACTGTCCGGGTCAGGATGGACAATAGTTCCTTTGTCTTCTCGATTCCGATTAGTATTTCTCTTTCCTTTATAACCAGGGGCCCTCAGAAAGCAGTTGAAAGAGGGGGGGCCCAGCCCAGCCTCTTCCTGGCAATGACGGGCGAAGGATGGGCCCGCCCTTGGCCCGGGCTTTGCCCGGGCGCCGCCCGCGCGCGTCCTGCGCGGCGGGAGCGCAAAAAGGATTTAAAGGGCTCCTGCCCTTCAGACAAGTATCCCGGCTGCAACGCGCTTCCCGCAACGGCAGGAGCGCGAAAAGGATTTAAAGGGCTCCTGCCCTTCAGACAAGTGTCCCGGCTGCAACGCGATTCCCGCGATGGCGAGAGCGCGAAAAGGATTTAAAGGGCTCCTGCCCTTCAGACAAGTGTCCCGGCTGCAACGCGCTTCCCGCGACGGCGGGAGCGCGAAAAGGATTTAAAGGGCTCCTGCCCTTCAGACAAGTGTCCCGGCTGCAACGCGCTTCCCCATAGTACTTTGAATGGGGCAGTAGGTCGCCTCTAACGGGCAGATCATGTCTGGATCAGCTGTACTGCTACACTTTGATAGAACAGTCCATGCTTTTATGTGGAACCAAAGTATTTTTAACAGCTCACTGCATACACTTACAACTAGAACAGTCATTCTATCTGCGGTACTTTACGTACTTTTGATAAGCTAGGCACATACACTCTAAATGGCAAAGTGCAGTTTATTTGCTGGACTGTAAGACTTTCAACGTGGGACTCGGGAGTCGTAAAGAAAAAAAATAAATCCTCCCCACATCCACGCAGCCTTCTCTTCATTTACATTCCCTGGCAAGAGTCAGTCAAGCAGAAACGACATACCTAATGCAGCACCATTCTCCTCCACCAAGCCCTGGCTGCTAGTAACATCAATAGGACGCATGTGGCATGACAACCGGAATGACAGACTGAAAGTGGGTGTGATGTGCACCAAATTTAGAGGTTACATTCTCCTCACGAGGACCTCTGAATTTGTATTTTTTTTTTAAAAAGGTTCTTGTGGGAATGCATATCTGTGGTGGGACTGGAATGTTTCTTTTTCCACTAGACCTCCCCTTTCAATTAGACATCGCTCTTGACTTTAATAACTGTATCATGGCTCTTGGCTGTTTACTAGCAGCACTGCAGTAAATAACTGTTTGCTGTAGGCTGAACTAACATAAAACAAATGCATAGGTGCCAAGAGCACCAACTTTCATCACAACGCACGTCGCTTTAATTATGTGTTTTCAGTTATGGTTGAGGGGTGCACTTATTTACCCCATCTAAGGAGTGTCACTAATAGGCCAGTGGCAGAGCCTCCATGCATGCATTTTGAGGTGCTGAGTGTCTGGATTTTATTTTTCAGCACAGTGACATTTGACTGTATTTCTCATCAGCCGTAGTCAACTCACGTGTGGGACGAACATCTTTGCTTTGTTCCCTCCAAGGCATGGGACAAGAAGAGGCTACATCACTCGGGTGTATTGATAACCGTATTTAAATGATAAGTGCATGGATGCTTCAGTCACATCTGGAGATGCATATTTATGATCTGCAAAGTCGATCCTTTTCATCGAGGGCCTTAGCTCATTTTATTTTCCGTACTCTGATCAGTCAGCAGAGTAGATCTAACAAGGAGAGGAGGAAGAGACGGAGAGGACAGGCATGTGGAGAATGAGAGAAACAGGTGGATATCGAGTGAGGCAGAGAGCGGGACAGGCAGGTGTAGAGACAGGAGCAGAGAAACATTACAAATGGTGCTACTGTCATAACAATAAAATACACACACACTCTTTTTAAACCTGTCTGACTAAGTATTTTTTACCCATGATTCTAATTATGTATTGTATGTGCATATGTGTGTGTATTCATGTGTGTGTGTATAAATATATATGTATATATATGTGTATATGTTGTTTCTGTGCTTATCATGTTTGTGGATCATTGCATGTGTAAGGAAATGCCTCCTTGGCATGGTTGCCCCCTGACTTTTTGCCTTTGCTGATGCTATGTTTACAATTGAAAGTGTGCTGAGGCCTGCTAACCAGGCCCCAGCACCAGTGTTCTTTCCCTAACCTGTACTTTTGTATCCACAATTGGCAGACCCTGGCATCCAGATAAGTCCCTTGTAACTGGTACTTCTAGTACCAAGGGCCCTGATGCCAAGGAAGGTCTCTAAGGGCTGCAGCATGTCTTATGCCACCCTGGAGACCCCTCACTCAGCACAGACACCCTGCTTGCCAGCTTGTGTGTGCTAGTGAGGACAAAACGAGTAAGTCGACATGGCACTCCCCTCAGGGTGCCATGCCAGCCTCTCACTGCCTATGCAGTATAGGTAAGACACCCCTCTAGCAGGCCTTACAGCCCTAAGGCAGGGTGCACTATACCATAGGTGAGGGTACCAGTGCATGAGCATGGTACCCCTACAGTGTCTAAACAAAACCTTAGACATTGTAAGTGCAGGGTAGCCATAAGAGTATATGGTCTGGGAGTCTGTCAAACACGAACTCCACAGCACCATAATGGCTACACTGAAAACTGGGAAGTTTGGTATCAAACTTCTCAGCACAATAAATGCACACTGATGCCAGTGTACATTTTATTGTAAAATACACCACAGAGGGCACCTTAGAGGTGCCCCCTGAAACTTAACCGACTGTCTGTGTAGGCTGACTAGTTCCAGCAGCCTGCCACACCAGAGACATGTTGCTGGCCCCATGGGGAGAGTGCCTTTGTCACTCTGAGGCCAGTAACAAAGCCTGCACTGGGTGGAGATGCTAACACCTCCCCCAGGCAGGAGCTGTGACACCTGGCGGTGAGCCTCAAAGGCTCACCCCTTTGTCACAGCCCAGCAGGGCACTCTAGCTTAGTGGAGTTGCCCGCCCCCTCCGGCCACGGCCCCCACTTTTGGCGGCAAGGCTGGAGGGAACAAAGAAAGAAACAAGGAGGAGTCACTGGCCAGTCAGGACAGCCCCTAAGGTGTCCTGAGCTGAGGTGACTCTAACTTTTAGAAATCCTCCATCTTGCAGATGGAGAATTCCCCCAATAGGGTTAGGATTGTGACCCCCTCCCCTTGGGAGGAGGCACAAAGAGGGTGTACCCACCCTCAGGGCTAGTAGCCATTGGCTACTAACCCCCCAGACCTAAACACGCCCTTAAATTTAGTATTTAAGGGCTACCCTGAACCCTAGAAAATTAGATTCCTGCAACTACAAGAAGAAGGACTGCCTAGCTGAAAACCCCTGCAGAGGAAGACCAGAAGACGACAACTGCCTTGGCTCCAGAAACTCACCGGCCTGTCTCCTGCCTTCCAAAGATCCTGCTCCAGCGACGCCTTCCAAAGGGACCAGCGACCTCGACATCCTCTGAGGACTGCCCCTGCTTCGAAAAGACAAGAAACTCCCGAGGACAGCGGACCTGCTCCAAGAAAGGCTGCAACTTTGTTTCCAGCAGCCTTGAAAGAACCCTGCAAGCTCCCCGCAAGAAGCGTGAGACTTGCAACACTGCACCCGGCGACCCCGACTCGGCTGGGGGAGATCCAACACCTCAGGAGGGACCCCAGGACTACTCTGATACTGTGAGTACCAAAACCTGTCCCCCCTGAGCCCCCACAGCGCCGCCTGCAGAGGGAATCCCGAGGCTTCCCCTGACCGCGACTCTTTGAATCCAAAGTCCCGACGCCTGGGAGAGACCCTGCACCCGCAGCCCCCAGGATCTGAAGGACCAGACTTTCACTGGAGAAGTGACCCCCAGGAGTCCCTCTCCCTTACCCAAGTGGAGGTTTCCCCGAGGAATCCCCCCCTTGCCTGCCTGCAGCGCTGAAGAGATCCCGAGATCTCTCATAGACTAACATTGCGAACCCGACGCCTGTTCCTACACTGCACCCGGCCGCCCCCGCGCTGCTGAGGGTGAAATTTCTGTGTGGACTTGTGTCCCCCCCGGTGCCCTACAAAACCCCCCTGGTCTGCCCTCCGAAGACGCGGGTACCTACCTGCAAGCAGACCGGAACCGGGGCACCCCCTTCTCTCCATTCTAGCCTATGTGTTTTGGGCACCACTTTGAACTCTGCACCTGACCGGCCCTGAGCTGCTGGTGTGGTGACTTTGGGGTTGCTCTGAACCCCCAACGGTGGGCTACCTTGGACCAAGAACTGAACCCTGTAAGTGTCTTACTTACCTGGTAAAACTAACCAAAACTTACCTCCCCTAGGAACTGTGAAAATTGCACTGTGTCCACTTTTAAAACAGCTATTTGTCAATAACTTGAAAAGTATACATGCAATTTTTATGATTTAAAGTTCCTAAAGTACTTACCTGCAATACCTTTCGAATGAGATATTACATGTAGAATTTGAACCTGTGGTTCTTAAAATAAACTAAGAAAAGATATTTTTCTATACAAAAACCTATTGGCTGGATTTGTCTCTGAGTGTGTGTACCTCATTTATTGTCTATGTGTATGTACAACAAATGCTTAACACTACTCCTTGGATAAGCCTACTGCTCGACCACACTACCACAAAATAGAGCATTAGTATTATCTATTTTTACCACTATTTTACCTCTAAGGGGAACCCTTGGACTCTGTGCATGCTATTCCTTACTTTGAAATAGCACATACAGAGCCAACTTCCTACATTGGTGGATCAGCGGTGGGGTACAAGACTTTGCATTTGCTGGACTACTCAGCCAATACCTGATCACACGACAAATTCCAAAATTGTCATTAGAAATTGATTTTTGCAATTTGAAAAGTTTTCTAAATTCTTAAAAGACCTGCTAGGGCCTTGTGTTAGATCCTGTTTAGCATTTCTTTTAGAGTTTAAAAGTTTGTAAAAGTTTGAATTAGATTCTAGAACCAGTTGTAGATTCTTAAAAAGTATTCCAACTTTTAGAAGCAAAATGTCTAGCACAGATGTGACTGTGGTGGAACTCGACACCACACCTTACCTCCATCTTAAGATGAGGGAGCTAAGGTCACTCTGTAAACTAAAGAAAATAACAATGGGCCCCAAACCTACCAAAATACAGCTCCAGGAGCTTTTGGCAGAGTTTGAAAAGGCCAACCCCTCTGAGGGTGGCAACTCAGAGGAAGAGGATAGTGACTTGGAGGACAATTCCCCCCTACCAATCCTATCTAGGGAGAACAGGGTCCCTCAAACCCTGACTCCAAAAATAATAGTCAGAGATGCTGGTTCCCTCACAGGAGAGACCAACACCTCTGAAATCACTGAGGATAGCCCCAGTGAAGAGGACATCCAGTTAGCCAGGATGGCCAAAAGATTGGCTTTGGAAAGACAGATCCTAGCCATAGAGAGGGAAAGACAAGAGATGGGCCTAGGACCCATCAATGGTGGCAGCAACATAAATAGGGTCAGAGATTCTCCTGACATGTTGAAAATCCCTAAAGGGATTGTAACTAAATATGAAGATGGTGATGACATCACCAAATGGTTCACAGCTTTTGAGAGGGCTTGTGTAACCAGAAAAGTGAACAGATCTCACTGGGGTGCTCTCCTTTGGGAAATGTTCACAGGAAAGTGTAGGGATAGACTCCTCACACTCTCTGGACAAGATGCAGAATCTTATGACCTCATGAAGGGTACCCTGATTGAGGGCTTTGGATTCTCCACTGAGGAGTATAGGATTAGATTCAGGGGGGCTCAAAAATCCTCGAGCCAGACCTGGGTTGACTTTGTAGACTACTCAGTGAAAACACTAGATGGTTGGATTCAAGGCAGTGGTGTAAGTAATTATGATGGGCTGTACAATTTATTTGTGAAAGAACACCTGTTAAGTAATTGTTTCAATGATAAACTGCATCAGCATCTGGTAGACCTAGGACCAATTTCTCCCCAAGAATTGGGAAAGAAGGCGGACCATTGGGTCAAGACAAGGGTGTCCAAGACTTCAACAGGGGGTGACCAAAAGAAAGGGGTCACAAAGACTCCCCAGGGGAAGGGTGATGAGACAACCAAAACTAAAAATAGTAAAGAGTCTTCTACAGGCCCCCAAAAACCTGCACAGGAGGGTGGGCCCAGAGCCTCTTCACAAAACAATGGGTACAAGGGTAAAAACTTTGATCCCAAAAAGGCCTGGTGTCATAGCTGTAAACAGCATGGACACCAAACTGGAGACAATGCCTGTCCCAAGAAAGGTTCCACTCCAAACTCCCATCCAGGTAACACTGGTATGGCTAGTCTCCAAGTGGGATCAACAGTGTGCCCAGAGCAAATCAGGGTCCACACTGAAGCTACTCTAGTTTCTGAGGGTGGGGTGGATTTAGCCACACTAGCTGTCTGGCCGCCTAACATGCAAAAATACAGACAGCAACTCTTAATTAATGGGACTAGAATAGAGGGCCTGAGGGATACAGGTGCCAGTGTCACCATGGTGACAGAGAAACTGGTTTCCCCTGGCCAATACCTGACTGGAAAAACTTACACAGTCACCAACGCTGACAATCAGAGAAAAGTACATCCCATGGCAATGGTTACTTTAGAATGGGGAGGGGTCAATGGCCTGAAACAGGTGGTGGTCTCCTCAAATATCCCAGTGGACTGTCTGCTTGGAAATGACCTGGAGTCCTCAGCATGGGCTGAGGTAGAACTAAAAACCCATGCAGCAATGCTGGGTATCCCTGAACTGGTGTGTGTGAAAACAAGAGCACAATGCAAGGCACAGGGTGAAAAAGTAGAGCTGGAGTCTGGAAAAATGGCCCAGCCTACCAAGAGAACAGGAAAGTCAGTTGGGAAACCAACTGCAACACAGCAAAAGAAAGGGAACCTCTCTTCTCAGGAAGAAGTTCTGCCCTCTGAGGGAACTGAGCCTTTGGAGCTTGAACCTTATCAGGTTGAGCTCTTAGGCCCAGGGGGACCCTCAAGGGAGGAGCTGTGTAAGGGACAAGAAACCTGTCCCTCTCTTGAAGGCCTTAGGCAGCAAGCTGCTGACGAGTCCAAGGGCAAGAAAAATGGAACACATAGGGTCTATTGGGAAGATGGACTCCTGTACACTGAGGCCAGAGACCCCAAACCTGGTGCCACTAGGAGAGTGGTAGTGCCTCAGCTGTTCAGAGAGTTCATCCTAACATTGGCCCATGACATTCCCCTTGCTGGACATTTGGGACAAACCAAGACGTGGGAGAGGTTAGTCAACCACTTCTACTGGCCCAATATGTCCAACATGGTTAAGGAGTTTTGCCTCTCCTGCCCCACCTGTCAAGCCAGTGGTAAGACAGGTGGGCATCCAAAGGCCCCCCTCATTCCACTTCCAGTGGTGGGGGTTCCCTTTGAAAGAGTGGGTGTGGACATAGTTGGTCCACTAGAACCTCCCACAGCCTCAGGAAATATGTATATCCTGGTAGTAGTGGATCATGCTACCAGGTATCCTGAAGCTATTCCCCTTAGGTCGACTACTGCCCCTGCAGTAGCCAAGGCCCTCATTGGTATCTTTACCAGAGTGGGTTTCCCTAAGGAGGTGGTGTCTGACAGAGGTACCAACTTCATGTCAGCATACCTAAAACACATGTGGAATGAGTGTGGAGTGACTTATAAATTCACTACACCATACCATCCACAAACTAATGGCTTGGTTGAGAGATTCAACAAGACATTAAAAGGCATGATCATGGGGCTCCCAGAAAAACTCAAAAGGAGATGGGATGTCCTCTTGCCATGTCTGCTTTTCGCTTACAGAGAGGTGCCACAGAAGGGAGTAGGATTCTCACCCTTTGAACTTCTGTTTGGTCATCCTGTAAGGGGACCACTTGCCCTTGTTAAAGAAGGCTGGGAGAGACCTCTCCATGAGCCTAAACAGGACATAGTGGACTATGTACTTGGCCTTCGCTCTAGAATGGCAGAGTACATGGAAAAGGCAACCAAAAACCTTGAGGCCAGCCAACAGCTCCAGAAGTTTTGGTATGACCAAAAGGCTGCGCTGGTTGAGTTCCAACCAGGGCAGAAAGTCTGGGTTCTGGAGCCTGTGGCTCCCAGGGCACTCCAGGACAAATGGAGTGGCCCTTACCCAGTGCTAGAAAGGAAGAGTCAGGTCACCTACCTGGTGGACCTGGGCACACGCAGGAGCCCCAAGAGGGTGATCCATGTGAACCGCCTTAAGCTCTTCCATGACAGGGCTGATGTGAATCTGTTGATGGTAACAGATGAGGATCAGGAGGCAGAGAGTGAACCTCTCCCTGATCTTCTGTCATCAGACCCAAAAGATGGCACAGTAGATGGAGTGATCTACTCAGACACCCTCTCTGGCCAACAGCAAGCTGATTGTAGGAGAGTCCTACAACAGTTTCCTGAACTCTTCTCCTTAACCCCTGGTCAGACACACCTGTGTACCCATGATGTGGACACAGGAGACAGCATGCCTGTCAAAAACAAAATCTTTAGACAGTCTGACCATGTTAAGGAAAGCATCAAGGTGGAAGTCCACAAGATGCTGGAATTGGGAGTAATTGAGCGCTCTGACAGCCCCTGGGCTAGCCCAGTGGTCTTAGTCCCCAAACCTCACACCAAAGATGGAAAGAAAGAGATGAGGTTTTGTGTGGACTACAGAGGGCTCAACTCTGTCACCAAGACAGATGCTCATCCAATTCCAAGAGCTGATGAGCTCATAGATAAATTAGGTGCTGCCAAATTCTTAAGTACCTTTGACTTGACAGCAGGGTACTGGCAAATAAAAATGGCACCTGGAGCAAAAGAGAAAACAGCATTCTCCACACCTGATGGGCATTATCAGTTTACTGTTATGCCCTTTGGTTTAAAGAATGCCCCTGCCACCTTCCAAAGGTTGGTGAATCAAGTCCTTGCTGGCTTGGAGTCCTTTAGCACAGCTTATCTTGATGATATTGCTGTCTTTAGCTCCACCTGGCAGGATCACCTGGTCCACCTGAAGAAGGTTTTGAAGGCTCTGCAATCTGCAGGCCTCTCTATCAAGGCATCCAAATGCCAGATAGGGCAGGGAACTGTGGTTTACTTGGGACACCTTGTAGGTGGAGGCCAAGTTCAGCCACTCCAACCCAAGATCCAGACTATTCTGGACTGGGTAGCTCCAAAAACCCAGACTCAAGTCAGGGCATTCCTTGGCTTGACTGGGTATTACAGGAGGTTTGTGAAGGGATATGGATCCATTGTGACCGCCCTCACTGAACTCACCTCCAAGAAAATGCCCAAGAAAGTGAACTGGACTGTGGAATGCCAACAGGCCTTTGACACCCTGAAACAAGCAATGTGCTCAGCACCAGTTCTAAAAGCTCCAGATTATTCTAAGCAGTTCATTGTGCAGACTGATGCCTCTGAACATGGGATAGGGGCAGTTTTGTCCCAAACAAATGATGATGGCCTTGACCAGCCTGTTGCTTTCATTAGCAGGAGGTTACTCCCCAGGGAGCAGCGTTGGAGTGTCATTGAGAGGGAGGCCTTTGCTGTGGTTTGGTCCCTGAAGAAGCTGAGACCATACCTCTTTGGGACTCACTTCCTAGTTCAAACTGACCACAGACCTCTCAAATGGCTGATGCAAATGAAAGGTGAAAATCCTAAACTGTTGAGGTGGTCCATCTCCCTACAGGGAATGGACTTTATAGTGGAACACAGACCTGGGACTGCCCATGCCAATGCAGATGGCCTTTCCAGGTTCTTCCACTTAGAAAATGAAGACTCTCTTGGGAAAGGTTAGTCTCATCCTCTTTCGTTTGGGGGGGGGTTGTGTAAGGAAATGCCTCCTTGGCATGGTTGCCCCCTGACTTTTTGCCTTTGCTGATGCTATGTTTACAATTGAAAGTGTGCTGAGGCCTGCTAACCAGGCCCCAGCACCAGTGTTCTTTCCCTAACCTGTACTTTTGTATCCACAATTGGCAGACCCTGGCATCCAGATAAGTCCCTTGTAACTGGTACTTCTAGTACCAAGGGCCCTGATGCCAAGGAAGGTCTCTAAGGGCTGCAGCATGTCTTATGCCACCCTGGAGACCCCTCACTCAGCACAGACACCCTGGTTGCCAGCTTGTGTGTGCTAGTGAGGACAAAACGAGTAAGTCGACATGGCACTCCCCTCAGGGTGCCATGCCAGCCTCTCACTGCCTATGCAGTATAGGTAAGACACCCCTCTAGCAGGCCTTACAGCCCTAAGGCAGGGTGCACTATACCATAGGTGAGGGTACCAGTGCATGAGCATGGTACCCCTACAGTGTCTAAACAAAACCTTAGACATTGTAAGTGCAGGGTAGCCATAAGAGTATATGGTCTGGGAGTCTGTCAAACACGAACTCCACAGCACCATAATGGCTACACTGAAAACTGGGAAGTTTGGTATCAAACTTCTCAGCACAATAAATGCACACTGATGCCAGTGTACATTTTATTGTAAAATACACCACAGAGGGCACCTTAGAGGTGCCCCCTGAAACTTAACCGACTGTCTGTGTAGGCTGACTAGTTCCAGCAGCCTGCCACACCAGAGACATGTTGCTGGCCCCATGGGGAGAGTGCCTTTGTCACTCTGAGGCCAGTAACAAAGCCTGCACTGGGTGGAGATGCTAACACCTCCCCCAGGCAGGAGCTGTGACACCTGGCGGTGAGCCTCAAAGGCTCACCCCTTTGTCACAGCCCAGCAGGGCACTCCAGCTTAGTGGAGTTGCCCGCCCCCTCCGGCCACGGCCCCCACTTTTGGCGGCAAGGCTGGAGGGAACAAAGAAAGAAACAAGGAGGAGTCACTGGCCAGTCAGGACAGCCCCTAAGGTGTCCTGAGCTGAGGTGACTCTAACTTTTAGAAATCCTCCATCTTGCAGATGGAGAATTCCCCCAATAGGGTTAGGATTGTGACCCCCTCCCCTTGGGAGGAGGCACAAAGAGGGTGTACCCACCCTCAGGGCTAGTAGCCATTGGCTACTAACCCCCCAGACCTAAACACGCCCTTAAATTTAGTATTTAAGGGCTACCCTGAACCCTAGAAAATTAGATTCCTGCAACTACAAGAAGAAGGACTGCCTAGCTGAAAACCCCTGCAGAGGAAGACCAGAAGACGACAACTGCCTTGGCTCCAGAAACTCACCGGCCTGTCTCCTGCCTTCCAAAGATCCTGCTCCAGCGACGCCTTCCAAAGGGACCAGCGACCTCGACATCCTCTGAGGACTGCCCCTGCTTCGAAAAGACAAGAAACTCCAGAGGACAGCGGACCTGCTCCAAGAAAGGCTGTAACTTTGTTTCCAGCAGCCTTGAAAGAACCCTGCAAGCTCCCCGCAAGAAGCGTGAGACTTGCAACACTGCACCCGGCGACCCCGACTCGGCTGGGGGAGATCCAACACCTCAGGAGGGACCCCAGGACTACTCTGATACTGTGAGTACCAAAATCTGTCCCCCCTGAGCCCCCACAGCGCCGCCTGCAGAGGGAATCCCGAGGCTTCCCCTGACCGCGACTCTTTGAATCCAAAGTCCCGACGCCTGGGAGAGACCCTGCACCCGCAGCCCCCAGGATCTGAAGGACCGGACTTTCACTGGAGAAGTGACCCCCAGGAGTCCCTCTCCCTTACCCAAGTGGAGGTTTCCCCGAGGAATCCCCCCCTTGCCTGCCTGCAGCGCTGAAGAGATCCCGAGATCTCTCATAGACTAACATTGCGAACCCGACGCCTGTTCCTACACTGCACCCGGCCGCCCCGCGCTGCTGAGGGTGAAATTTCTGTGTGGACTTGTGTCCCCCCCGGTGCCCTACAAAACCCCCCTGGTCTGCCCTCCGAAGACGCGGGTACCTACCTGCAAGCAGACCGGAACCGGGGCACCCCCTTCTCTCCATTCTAGCCTATGTGTTTTGGGCACCACTTTGAACTCTGCACCTGACCGGCCCTGAGCTGCTGGTGTGGTGACTTTGGGGTTGCTCTGAACCCCCAACGGTGGGCTACCTTGGACCAAGAACTGAACCCTGTAAGTGTCTTACTTACCTGGTAAAACTAACCAAAACTTACCTCCCCTAGGAACTGTGAAAATTGCACTGTGTCCACTTTTAAAACAGCTATTTGTCAATAACTTGAAAAGTATACATGCAATTTTTATGATTTAAAGTTCCTAAAGTACTTACCTGCAATACCTTTCGAATGAGATATTACATGTAGAATTTGAACCTGTGGTTCTTAAAATAAACTAAGAAAATATATTTTTCTATACAAAAACCTATTGGCTGGATTTGTCTCTGAGTGTGTGTACCTCATTTATTGTCTATGTGTATGTACAACAAATGCTTAACACTACTCCTTGGATAAGCCTACTGCTCGACCACACTACCACAAAATAGAGCATTAGTATTATCTATTTTTACCACTATTTTACCTCTAAGGGGAACCCTTGGACTCTGTGCATGCTATTCCTTACTTTGAAATAGCACATACAGAGCCAACTTCCTACAGCATGGCTCCTGGTTTTTGGGTTGTTATACTAGATATCTATGAATTTCTGCTCTCATTTTTCATCACTCTTATGTCATGTCTCTATCAAACTATCCTCCATTCTCACTCTGACTCATCCCAAATCCCTTCGACCACTTTCATATCCTAAATATCTCTGCCTAAGCTCTTCCCTCCACCTCCACATCTAACTCACCAAACCTCACTCTACCTCTGTGACCTCCCACACAACCCTACTAAATTCTCCTGCATTCATCTCACCCTGCTACTATGCTCTCCCTAACCCTTCCACATACTCTTCCCGCCTCCGCCCCCCTTTATTTCATCCCAAGCCTTTGGATTGAGTAAATTAAGGATATACTCCCAATAAACACTTCTGGATTTCTTTCCTCCTCCACCCCTCCATTACTCCAGTCAATCTAACTAACAAACTCTCATATCCGCGGCTCAAATTAACTCATAATAATACTAAAACTGTACTCATTATTAAATGATACTAATCCATCACTAATTCTTGTTGGGTTCCGGAGTAGCGTGCTACTCATCGAAAAGCGCTTCGACGCCTCGTCAGGGGTAGTAAGCGCTATATAAATACGATTACAATACAATACAATACAATATGCAAGTCAAGGGCTCAGACGCAAAGAGCAAACATTGAACAGCGGACCGGTGCTGATGATCTGTTTACCGTATGATGTCCCGAATCTCCCCTCCCAGCCTTGAGCAATGGGTAGCAGCCAGAGGTAGGAGTAATGACCCCCCCATTTAGCAGAGTCAACCCTAAGAAGGGGGCTCCGAGCTTACGCCTTACAAGACAAACACTGCTTCTGGACCCGCTGTGAAGTGCCCAAACCTCTCTGCTGCTGGCCTCCAAAGAAAATATAAAAAATGCAGTGTAGATAAAAGGAAGGTGCAAGGCTAAAACATGAAGCGCGGCGGCCGTGAAGTGGGCACTGTGCTGAAAAAAAATGAAAGCCTCCAAAATCATAGATGCTACCTCAATGATTACAGCCGTTTAGCGAAAGTCGTGTGCCGAAGCTGATCAAGCATGCAGTAGCAGTTACGAGCAGGAAACGCAGGGATGGGCAGGAGGTAGTGGGACCACAGCACCGTGAGTTGATGCAAAAGAAACGAGCCGGCAGCCGCCATGAGCATTAGCGTGGAGGGGAGACACAAAAGGGAAGAGACGTTTGCTCTCAGTCAAGCTATCGGCAAAAGTGCCATAGCACTTGCCATGCCATGTTAGCCATGTAACAGGGATGATGCCCAAGGCGGTAACCAAACCGCCCTAAGGAGGGACAAATGTAAAGCATGTGCCAGTGATAACAAAGGATTTTTGAAGGGCAAGCCCACGAACGAGTGAACGTGATGGGCGTGTGGTGGGCGTGGGTAAAAGCCCAAATAGATAACTACGCGTTGGGAGAAGCAGCGTTTGTGCACTGCTATGCTCGACCTAAAAATGGTGGCTGTAGCCCAAATGCCCCCTAATATGTCACCCTGCCCCTCCAAGAAAGGGGCTCATTTTCCAACTAGAAGTCTTCTGGACTTCACCATTGCCCATAAAGCCCGTTCGACAGACGTCCGCTGTCTACTGCTACCTAAGCACCTATTGGGCAGGATTTTGATATCATTGGAATAAGAAATAAACCACCATTAGAATGTAGCACTACAAAACAAGCAGTAGGTGTCATTGCTGCCAAAGTGTAAGTAAAATCACTAAAAGATTAAAAGAGAAATTGCGAAGAAACAGAGTCGTTTCATCAGTGTCTTTTAAGGTTATGGATTGACACCACATCTAATGACACTTTTTCTTGGAAGTTGTTTACTCCACCGTCTCGTTTTGGAACCTGCTGTTAGTCAAAATGGTATCCTAAACTAGCCTCCACCAGCAGTGTGTCCATGCCTTTAAAAGGCTGAATGCTGATTACCACAGCAACCCCAGCATTTATATGAGTTTCTGGGAATGTGCTCACACTCTCCACCTTTAAGGCACTTTCTAGGTCTATCTTCAACCTATCACAAGTACTCACCGTAACTGTCCTGTCGAAGTTAACCAGATACCCGTTATTTTGTCTATTGGTTATAAACAGTGCATTTAGATTAGGGGTCTACAACCTTTTATACAATGAGCGCTACTTCTGCTCAAGGAATTTCCTACCGAGCTTATAGTAAACTATGCTACTGTAAAACAGTGACCACAGCTTTGAAGGTTATACTAGTTATGAACTTAAGCAGGATTATCACTAGTGAAGACCCAAGCCAGTGGTCTCCTACCTCTTATACAGTGAGAGCTACTATTGTTCAAGGAAAATCCTCTTGGGCTAAAAGCATATTTTATCACTGTGAAACAGTGACCACAACTGTTAACGCTATACCAGTTACCAATCTAACTATGATTATCAGTAGTGTCCATCCAAGCATTTCAGGTGACCAACAGCTTTAAATGTATTTTGGAAGTGCAACCTTTTGTCATCATAAACAATTAGTTTGTGAAAATACAATTTCTCTATCAAATACCACTTTCTAGATTTTTCTGAATAAATATAACTTTTTCTATAAAAATATCACTTTTAGTGTTTCAGACATACACAATACCCAAATATCGGCTTGTCGTCATCATCATCTTCAAGTACTGACATTTACAAATGCCTCACATGAACATATTCTGCTTCAAAAACCCAGGCATTACAATCATAGGCCATGGATGCTCACCACAACACAATGGATGCCTAGAGTATGCCAATAATGCACACAAACGGTGATGGGAAAATACTTGCAGTAAGTCGAACCACTAGCAATAGCTCATGACAGCATCCCAACCCATTGTTCTTTTGCCCAACCTGCCACCTCAGATTATAGCCAGTCACATGCAAATCAGTCTTGGTCCTGCTCCAATGGGAACAGTCCAACTTGAACTGCCAAGCCAGGTCCTTTCCGAACCGAAACACAAGCAACCCAAGACCAGTTTTACCCTGAGTATGGTTCTATATCAGATTAAGGTGATGCTTTTTGGGTTGAAGAATGATCCTGCTACTTTTCAGCACCTGGTGAACTATATTCTTGCAGGGCCAGAGGAGTTCTGTGTTGCTTAACTGGATGATATTGCAGTGTTAAACAGTTCATGGTAGGGACACCTGAGACCCCTAGTATGGGGATTGGCTAGGATACAAGAGGCAAAATTGACCATCAAGGCAACCAAGTATCACGTAGGCTAGTCCTCTGTAGTTTTCCTTTGACATGAGGTGGGTAACAGGAAGATCTGCCTGAAAGATGCCAAGATTGTGTCTGTGATGGGTGGGAAGTGCTTACTACCCAAACTGAAGTGAGGGTCTTACTAGGATTTACCAAGTATTAAAACAACCATGTGGTGGACTGTGGAAGTATTGTTGCCCCATTGGCTGCTTTGACATCCAAGAAACAGCCCAGATAGGGGCGCTGGACTGAGGAGTGTCAAAAGGCATTTATGGAACTGAAGAAGGCACTATGGAATGTACCTGTACTGAAAGTAGCCAACTACAGCCAGCCTTTCCTTATAAAGAGGGATGTCACTGAGATGGAAGTCGGAGCTGTGCCAGCTCAACTGAATGACAAGGGTGTAGAGCATGTTAGCCTTTATTAGAAGGAGGTTACCACCCATGGAACAGAACTAGGCAGCTAATGCAAAGGAGTGTTCTGCCAAGGTGTGGGCTTTGTGCAAGTACCACTTTTGCTTGTTTGGTGCAAGGTTTGTAGTGCAAATGGACCATAAGCCACTGAAGTATTTAATGGATAGGAATGGAGAGGACCCCAAGTTGTTGAGATGGCCCAAGATGGTCTATTTCTCTCAGGATTTTGTAGTGGATCATAGAGCTAGACGGAGCCATGGTAATGCAGATAGACTTTCCAGCTGGTTCTGCAGATCCGACGACCTAACCTCTCCATGTTAGGAGTTGGTTCATGGTAGTCTGATTTGGGAGATGCATCAGTTGGGACAAAATGGTGATAGATGCGCACCCCTGCCCTGTGTGCCCAGCTGCAGCAATATCTGGATCCTTGGTAGTGATTTTTCATTATCGGCCAACATGGAACTCTTGTGTATGCCCTGACCTAGGCCTGTCTCACCAACTGGAGTGATGTTAAACCCGAAAAGATGCAAAAAGTATTACGCTGGTAGTGGTAAAAGGCTACTGCGCTCACTAACAATACAAGTGCAGTGGTGGCAACATAGCGTTTTTCTAAGTAGAAGTGAACAGGCCTTTTTACCTGTATCACTGAAGTAAGGCCTACCAGTCCACTCATGTAAAGTTCTGCTGCTGTGTGCCTAAGTCACCCTTAGCCTACATCATGTTGAAATGGAGCACTGTGCAGCATGCTTGTGAATGCTGTAATGTATGTGTGCCTGTGTGTGGTACAGTACATGAAGGGCTATGAGTTCTATACTGGAAGACCAGGGCATTGGAAAGACATGTGGCGGAGCCATCTTAGGCACATTTGTGGATTGTCTGCATTTCTGAGAGCGGGTAGGATACACAATGGCAGAAGGGAGAGTAAGGCTCTCTTGTACGCTTCTTTGGTTCTTTAGGTTCTTTGATTCTGAAAAGGTCACTGGTCAGTGGGGCCTGGGCACATCTCAGAAAAGAGATGGGGTAGATGATAGAATCATAAAGAGTAGGGCTGGGGCCTATGTAACCTTTTGATAGGCATTTATCAGTGAGACTGACATCCATGTGTGATCCTCTAGTCACTCCCATGGCCTGTGTTGTGGGGCTATCAAGTATGGAGCCGCTCCTGTCTTCAAAGACTGCTTCCTGGAGAGAGGGCAGGACAGAGGAGTGGGAACTTTAAAGGGTACAAACACCACCTGGATGAACATGAATCTGTTTCCAGACATGGACGATTTAGGGCCTGATTTAAATGTTGGCAGTAAGCATACTCCATTATGATGGAGTGTACTTACCGTCAGCATGATGGTCCTCCCACTGAATTTAAAAGTGGGCTAACCATAGTTTGACCATGTTGGAGGCTACTCTGTTGTTGCCAAACTTCTCTGATGGGCTGACGGATTAAGGGCCGTCGGAGAACTGGCTACATGTCCGTCTGCCCATCTAGGATGGGCGAATATATAGCTGTTTTTTACTGCCCATCACCGTCAGGCAAATCATGGCAGTTAAGGGGCAAAAAATAAATTAAAAATGCCCTCTTCCCCATGGGAGATGGCTTCCATCACGAGGGAGGCATCATTCTTTTTTATTTACGAATACAAAGTCCAAATTTAGAGTTTTTGTATTTGAAAAAATAAAAAACTTTTGAAACCCATGTTTGATGGAGCCGTGGGACAGAGTTTTAATGCATTCACAGGAACCTTCATGACGGTGTTTCATGTGTATGCTAGAACTGTCCGTCAGCGAGACAGCTACTTCTAAATATGACAGTTGGGACCTCCACCAGGGCAACAGGAGTATTGCCTTGGTGGAAAACAGTCCGACCACCAAGAATTAATTCAGACCCTTAAAGTCTTTGTATAAGGGAATAAATCACATCTCTGTCTGAAAACAGATTATAAAAAGGGGAGCGTGAGCCTTCCAAAATTGTCAAACTGTTGCTGTACATCAGCATGGAGAACCTCAGCAAGACTTCTGTCTGTTGGGACCAGGACTGGGGTCCAAGGTCTGCTAGTCTCCTTGCTGGGAGAGGGACATCACCCTGGAGAATCAAGACCACTTGCCTTGGAGCACCAGCATCTGCCTGCGGAGACCAGAGAACCCTGTGAAGTGGAGGAGAGTGTCTGGATAGAGTGAGGTTCAGTGGGTATCCTGTTGAGTAGATTCCTGAAGCATAGTGTGAAATTTTGGTCCTCATTGGGGACCTCCGTAAAAATCGGGCCGTCTGTCTGTGTGCTGTTGTTCATGATTCCCTTATGCCAGATGTGTCCCACGGTGAAGAGTAAGGGCCGTTGCCCTGGTGCATCACTGTGGCTGAAGAAGGCCACTGCCCTAGGCTGTGTTGTGAACCTAAGGAGCCATTGATCTGTGTGCCATTGTTCCTGATCCCTGTATGCTAGGAAAGAGCAGTGTGGAGTAGTAAGGGCCATCACCTTGCTTTACTGCTGTGGCAGAAGAGGGTCTTCTTTCTGTGCAGCATTGTAACCCAGAGTGGCTTTTGCCCTTTGTGTTGCTGTTCATTACCCCCTCCGTATGCCATGTATAGGTGCAGTGAAGACAGAGGGCTGTCACCCTGGAGCAGTGTGCAACTGTGAGGTGTAGTGGATTGCAACCTGTGGAAGCAGAACATCTGAGACTGGCTGCTGAACATAGGAAGACTTAACACATGACAGAAGGAGCACAGTGGACTCCTCTTGCCTCATCTGCAGCATCCAGACTTGTGCTCACTAGCAAGCTGCTGATACATGCCCAGGCCTTCCATATCACAACTCCAGCGAGAGTGTGACCACTGAGTCACTAGGGAACTTGCTCTAACTGAAGCATTACAGTGCTAATAGACTTTTAGTTTTAAGAAGCTACTGTGGAATCTATAAAAACCAAACTCATTGGGATTAGCTGGGATGGTGCCCCTCATAAATGGGGAATAACCATTTTCCTCAGTCAGGGAAGTGGGGCTCAGGACCTTATCCAGACAAGCTATGGTGCCAGCTTTAGAAAGGCTGTGTATATTATTATATTATTAATACTACCTTTTCCATAAAAGCAATAATCTGGTGTGACATTCATTTATTGGCATGGCTGAGGGTGTTTTGATTCTTGTACCTGTGTAAACCTTGCACTTTTCTCCACTCCACCCCTCCCCAACCAAGAAGCCCAGGACTGCTCAGCCCGCGATATCACAGAGAGTCAAGTGCTGAAGGGGTAGTACTTGGCCCAGTTGCTCAGACCCCATAGTAGGTTGGGCTGGGACATCAAGAGTAAAAGGCCTCAACCTCCATGGTTGGTCTCAGTAGCTCCTGCTTGTCCCTTGACCCTCTGAAAGAGGTTCTGACATAAGGTATCTGTCTGTGCCTCAGAGAAACTGGCTGTAATAAGTCACTTTTTGCAAAGCCATTCTTCATTATTTCAGACACAGTTCACACATGATCAGAACTACAAGTCCCTTTAACCATCAAATTAGCACAGCCTCACATTAAATGCAGAATGAATAAGGTGCGGCCTTTTTGCAGTACAGCTGCTGCACAATATGCCTATGTGAAGACAGTCACAAATACTTTGACTAGTACATCATTATACTATGTTGAACTTTGGGATCCTGTGTGCCTTGGGGAAATGGCTTTGGGGGTTCCCTTTTCAGACTCAACCCTTCTTGTGTGTTTCTAGGTGGCTATCATCGTGACACTTAGGACCTGATTTAGATTTCGTTGGTAACGGTCCCACTGTTGATTTTCCCTCGGATTTCCCATCACCACCATGAGTCAGCACCCGCAATGACGGCGGCATAGGCAAAACCGGCAGATGGCGGAACTGCAGCCAGTTTTACCACTGAGCCAATCACGGTGCGCCTTTCCAGGCGATGCAATAGTCGCGGCTAAAGCTCCACAACTGAGTTGGCAGATTCGGAGGGATTAAAAGATGAAACTCGCTTTTTTCTGAGTTTTCTCATTTTCTGCCGCCATGAACCCAGTCATACAAAGGTAAGTCACTGTATTACCTGTCATCTTCGGAATTGTCAGTGTACATTAGCACAGTACTTGTCAGGAACTGCCTGAAATCGTACCTGCACTGGGATGTTCCACGGGAGCAGAAAAGTATTTCCAATTCCCAGCCAGCTCTGCCAGTGACCACTAAAAGTATGTCACTATGCACCAGAGGGGGGAAAGGGAATCACATAACAGTACATTCACGTAAATTCTCAATTACTAATTACAAACCACTTCTCTAATTCTCTATGTTAACTCACTAATACCTTGGTGTGCGAGTGGTCAAGCTACTCTCAATCTACTCTCTCATTGCATTAAAATGGAATGTGTATTATGTAGTATATAATCTATTTCTTCAATTTCTTTTTCTTTTGTATTCATGTAACTTTTAGAATCAAGTATTAAGCTTGTCTTCTTTCGTTAACTACTTTCTTTTCCTAAACAATGCTTATAAGTTAATTTTCAGTCTTGCGTGTTCCTTTTATTTGATGCAATGTTCAAGTAGCCTTTTTACATTTTAGGCAATATTCAGTTCTTTTGCATGCACTTCTTCTCTCTTCTGAAACTACTCCTCTAGAAATAGATAATACAGTGTTGTTTTAGTAGAATGAGATTATTCAGTTATTATTGGAAAATGAATCACTGTTTCTTAGAAGATTTTGACGTTCTGATGGATTACTGCACTACAAGGTGCCTTTCTAATTTTTAACAGATTATTCTCTAACCTTGGTAGTCTGTGAGAGATATTTCTCTATCTTGCTAATTAGGTTCAATCTTCAGTGCTCTCCATTTGAAGCCCTCCATGGATATAAAAAAATAATGAGACACTTCCCTGATGTTAGTTGTAAGGAAATGCCTCCTTGGCATGGTTGCCCCCTGACTTTTTGCCTTTGCTGATGCTATGTTTACAATTGAAAGTGTGCTGAGGCCTGCTAACCAGGCCCCAGCACCAGTGTTCTTTCCCTAACCTGTACTTTTGTATCCACAATTGGCAGACCCTGGCATCCAGATAAGTCCCTTGTAACTGGTACTTCTAGTACCAAGGGCCCTGATGCCAAGGAAGGTCTCTAAGGGCTGCAGCATGTCTTATGCCACCCTGGAGACCTCTCACTCAGCACAGACACACTGCTTGCCAGCTTGTGTGTGCTAGTGAGGACAAAACGAGTAAGTCGACATGGCACTCCCCTCAGGGTGCCATGCCAGCCTCTCACTGCCTATGCAGTATAGGTAAGACACCCCTCTAGCAGGCCTTACAGCCCTAAGGCAGGGTGCACTATACCATAGGTGAGGGTACCAGTGCATGAGCATGGTACCCCTACAGTGTCTAAACAAAACCTTAGACATTGTAAGTGCAGGGTAGCCATAAGAGTATATGGTCTGGGAGTCTGTCAAACACGAACTCCACAGCACCATAATGGCTACACTGAAAACTGGGAAGTTTGGTATCAAACTTCTCAGCACAATAAATGCACACTGATGCCAGTGTACATTTTATTGCAAAATACACCCCAGAGGGCACCTTAGAGGTGCCCCCTGAAACTTAACCGACTGTCTGTGTAGGCTGACTAGTTCCAGCAGCCTGCCACACCAGAGACATGTTGCTGGCCCCATGGGGAGAGTGCCTTTGTCACTCTGAGGCCAGTAACAAAGCCTGCACTGGGTGGAGATGCTAACACCTCCCCCAGGCAGGAGCTGTGACACCTGGCGGTGAGCCTCAAAGGCTCACCCCTTTGTCACAGCCCAGCAGGGCACTCCAGCTTAGTGGAGTTGCCCGCCCCCTCCGGCCACGGCCCCCACTTTTGGCGGCAAGGCTGGAGGGAACAAAGAAAGCAACAAGGAGGAGTCACTGGCCAGTCAGGACAGCCCCTAAGGTGTCCTGAGCTGAAGTGACTCTAACTTTTAGAAATCCTCCATCTTGCAGATGGAGGATTCCCCCAATAGGGTTAGGATTGTGACCCCCTCCCCTTGGGAGGAGGCACAAAGAGGGTGTACCCACCCTCAGGGCTAGTAGCCATTGGCTACTAACCCCCCAGACCTAAACACGCCCTTAAATTTAGTATTTAAGGGCTACCCTGAACCCTAGAAAATTAGATTCCTGCAACTACAAGAAGAAGGACTGCCTAGCTGAAAACCCCTGCAGAGGAAGACCAGAAGACGACAACTGCCTTGGCTCCAGAAACTCACCGGCCTGTCTCCTGCCTTCCAAAGATCCTGCTCCAGCGATGCCTTCCAAAGGGACCAGCGACCTCGACATCCTCTGAGGACTGCCCCTGCTTCGAAAAGACAAGAAACTCCCGAGGACAGCGGACCTGCTCCAAGAAAGGCTGCAACTTTGTTTCCAGCAGCTTTGAAAGAACCCTGCAAGCTCCCCGCAAGAAGCGTGAGACTTGCAACACTGCACCCGGCGACCCCGACTCGGCTGGTGGAGATCCAACACCACAGGAGGGACCCCAGGACTACTCTGATACTGTGAGTACAAAAACCTGTCCCCCCTGAGCACCCACAGCGCCGCCTGCAGAGGGAATCCCGAGGCTTCCCCTGACCGCGACTCTTTGAATCCTAAGTCCCGACGCCTAGGAGAGACCCTGCACCCGCAGCCCCCAGGACCTGAAGGACCGGACTTTCACTGGAGAAGTGACCCCCAGGAGTCCCTCTCCCTTGCCCAAGTGGAGGTTTCCCCGAGGAACCCCCCCCTTGCCTGCCTGCAGCGCTGAAGAGATCCCGAGATCTCCCATAGACTAACACTACAAACCCGACGCTTGTTTCTACACTGCACCCGGCCGCCCCCGCGCTGCTGAGGGTGAAATTTCTGTGTGGGCTTGTGTCCCCCCCGGTGCCCTACAAAACCCCCCTGGTCTGCCCTCCGAAGACGCGGGTACTTACCTGCTGGCAGACTGGAACCGGGGCACCCCCTTCTCCATTGAAGCCTATGTGTTTTGGGCACCACTTTGAACTCTGCACCTGACCGGCCCTGAGCTGCTGGTGTGGTAACTTTGGGGTTGCTCTGAACCCCCAACGGTGGGCTACTTTGGACCAAGAACTAAGCCCTGTAAGTGTCCTACTTACCTGGTTAACCTAACAAATACTTACCTCCCCTAGGAACTGTGAAAAATTGCACTAAGTGTCCACTTTTAAAACAGCTATTTGTCAATAACTTGAAAAGTATACATGCAATTTTTATGATTTAAAGTTCCTAAAGTACTTACCTGCAATACCTTTCGAATGAGATATTACATGTAGAATTTGAACCTGTGGTTCTTAAAATAAACTAAGAAAAGATATTTTTCTATACAAAAACCTATTGGCTGGATTTGTCTCTGAGTGTGTGTACCTCATTTATTGTCTATGTGTATGTACAACAAATGCTTAACACTACTCCTTGGATAAGCCTACTGCTCGACCACACTACCACAAAATAGAGCATTAGTATTATCTATTTTTACCACTATTTTACCTCTAAGGGGAACCCTTGGACTCTGTGCATGCTATTCCTTACTTTGAAATAGCACATACAGAGCCAACTTCCTACAGCATGGCTCCTGGTTTTTGGGTTGTTATACTAGATATCTATGAATTTCTGCTCTCATTTTTCATCACTCTTATGTCATGTCTCTATCAAACTATCCTCCATTCTCACTCTGACTCATCCCAAATCCCTTCGACCACTTTCATATCCTAAATATCTCTGCCTAAGCTCTTCCCTCCACCTCCACATCTAACTCACCAAACCTCACTCTACCTCTGTGACCTCCCACACAACCCTACTAAATTCTCCTGCATTCATCTCACCCTGCTACTATGCTCTCCCTAACCCTTCCACATACTCTTCCCGCCTCCGCCCCCCTTTATTTCATCCCAAGCCTTTGGATTGAGTAAATTAAGGATATACTCCCAATAAACACTTCTGGATTTCTTTCCTCCTCCACCCCTCCATTACTCCAGTCAATCTAACTAACAAACTCTCATATCCGCGGCTCAAATTAACTCATAATAATACTAAAACTGTACTCATTATTAAATGATACTAATCCATCACTAATTCTTGTTGGGTTCCGGAGTAGCGTGCTACTCATCGAAAAGCGCTTCGACGCCTCGTCAGGGGTAGTAAGCGCTATATAAATACGATTACAATACAATACAATACAATATGCAAGTCAAGGGCTCAGACGCAAAGAGCAAACATTGAACAGCGGACCGGTGCTGATGATCTGTTTACCGTATGATGTCCCGAATCTCCCCTCCCAGCCTTGAGCAATGGGTAGCAGCCAGAGGTAGGAGTAATGACCCCCCCATTTAGCAGAGTCAACCCTAAGAAGGGGGCTCCGAGCTTACGCCTTACAAGACAAACACTGCTTCTGGACCCGCTGTGAAGTGCCCAAACCTCTCTGCTGCTGGCCTCCAAAGAAAATATAAAAAATGCAGTGTAGATAAAAGGAAGGTGCAAGGCTAAAACATGAAGCGCGGCGGCCGTGAAGTGGGCACTGTGCTGAAAAAAAATGAAAGCCTCCAAAATCATAGATGCTACCTCAATGATTACAGCCGTTTAGCGAAAGTCGTGTGCCGAAGCTGATCAAGCATGCAGTAGCAGTTACGAGCAGGAAACGCAGGGATGGGCAGGAGGTAGTGGGACCACAGCACCGTGAGTTGATGCAAAAGAAACGAGCCGGCAGCCGCCATGAGCATTAGCGTGGAGGGGAGACACAAAAGGGAAGAGACGTTTGCTCTCAGTCAAGCTATCGGCAAAAGTGCCATAGCACTTGCCATGCCATGTTAGCCATGTAACAGGGATGATGCCCAAGGCGGTAACCAAACCGCCCTAAGGAGGGACAAATGTAAAGCATGTGTCAGTGATAACAAAGGATTTTTGAAGGGCAAGCCCACGAACGAGTGAACGTGATGGGCGTGTGGTGGGCGTGGGTAAAAGCCCAAATAGATAACTACGCGTTGGGAGAAGCAGCGTTTGTGCACTGCTATGCTCGACCTAAAAATGGTGGCTGTAGCCCAAATGCCCCCTAATATGTCACCCTGCCCCTCCAAGAAAGGGGCTCATTTTCCAACTAGAAGTCTTCTGGACTTCACCATTGCCCATAAAGCCCGTTCGACAGACGTCCGCTGTCTACTGCTACCTAAGCACCTATTGGGCAGGATTTTGATATCATTGGAATAAGAAATAAACCACCATTAGAATGTAGCACTACAAAACAAGCAGTAGGTGTCATTGCTGCCAAAGTGTAAGTAAAATCACTAAAAGATTAAAAGAGAAATTGCGAAGAAACAGAGTCGTTTCATCAGTGTCTTTTAAGGTTATGGATTGACACCACATCTAATGACACTTTTTCTTGGAAGTTGTTTACTCCACCGTCTCGTTTTGGAACCTGCTGTTAGTCAAAATGGTATCCTAAACTAGCCTCCACCAGCAGTGTGTCCATGCCTTTAAAAGGCTGAATGCTGATTACCACAGCAACCCCAGCATTTATATGAGTTTCTGGGAATGTGCTCACACTCTCCACCTTTAAGGCACTTTCTAGGTCTATCTTCAACCTATCACAAGTACTCACCGTAACTGTCCTGTCGAAGTTAACCAGATACCCGTTATTTTGTCTATTGGTTATAAACAGTGCATTTAGATTAGGGGTCTACAACCTTTTATACAATGAGCGCTACTTCTGCTCAAGGAATTTCCTACCGAGCTTATAGTAAACTATGCTACTGTAAAACAGTGACCACAGCTTTGAAGGTTATACTAGTTATGAACTTAAGCAGGATTATCACTAGTGAAGACCCAAGCCAGTGGTCTCCTACCTCTTATACAGTGAGAGCTACTATTGTTCAAGGAAAATCCTCTTGGGCTAAAAGCATATTTTATCACTGTGAAACAGTGACCACAACTGTTAACGCTATACCAGTTACCAATCTAACTATGATTATCAGTAGTGTCCATCCAAGCATTTCAGGTGACCAACAGCTTTAAATGTATTTTGGAAGTGCAACCTTTTGTCATCATAAACAATTAGTTTGTGAAAATACAATTTCTCTATCAAATACCACTTTCTAGATTTTTCTGAATAAATATAACTTTTTCTATAAAAATATCACTTTTAGTGTTTCAGACATACACAATACCCAAATATCGGCTTGTCGTCATCATCATCTTCAAGTACTGACATTTACAAATGCCTCACATGAACATATTCTGCTTCAAAAACCCAGGCATTACAATCATAGGCCATGGATGCTCACCACAACACAATGGATGCCTAGAGTATGCCAATAATGCACACAAACGGTGATGGGAAAATACTTGCAGTAAGTCGAACCACTAGCAATAGCTCATGACAGCATCCCAACCCATTGTTCTTTTGCCCAACCTGCCACCTCAGATTATAGCCAGTCACATGCAAATCAGTCTTGGTCCTGCTCCAATGGGAACAGTCCAACTTGAACTGCCAAGCCAGGTCCTTTCCGAACCGAAACACAAGCAACCCAAGACCAGTTTTACCCTGAGTATGGTTCTATATCAGATTAAGGTGATGCTTTTTGGGTTGAAGAATGATCCTGCTACTTTTCAGCACCTGGTGAACTATATTCTTGCAGGGCCAGAGGAGTTCTGTGTTGCTTAACTGGATGATATTGCAGTGTTAAACAGTTCATGGCAGGGACACCTGAGACCCCTAGTATGGGGATTGGCTAGGATACAAGAGGCAAAATTGACCATCAAGGCAACCAAGTATCACGTAGGCTAGTCCTCTGTAGTTTTCCTTTGACATGAGGTGGGTAACAGGAAGATCTGCCTGAAAGATGCCAAGATTGTGTCTGTGATGGGTGGGAAGTGCTTACTACCCAAACTGAAGTGAGGGTCTTACTAGGATTTACCAAGTATTAAAACAACCATGTGGTGGACTGTGGAAGTATTGTTGCCCCATTGGCTGCTTTGACATCCAAGAAACAGCCCAGATAGGGGCGCTGGACTGAGGAGTGTCAAAAGGCATTTATGGAACTGAAGAAGGCACTATGGAATGTACCTGTACTGAAAGTAGCCAACTACAGCCAGCCTTTCCTTATAAAGAGGGATGTCACTGAGATGGAAGTCGGAGCTGTGCCAGCTCAACTGAATGACAAGGGTGTAGAGCATGTTAGCCTTTATTAGAAGGAGGTTACCACCCATGGAACAGAACTAGGCAGCTAATGCAAAGGAGTGTTCTGCCAAGGTGTGGGCTTTGTGCAAGTACCACTTTTGCTTGTTTGGTGCAAGGTTTGTAGTGCAAATGGACCATAAGCCACTGAAGTATTTAATGGATAGGAATGGAGAGGACCCCAAGTTGTTGAGATGGCCCAAGATGGTCTATTTCTCTCAGGATTTTGTAGTGGATCATAGAGCTAGACGGAGCCATGGTAATGCAGATAGACTTTCCAGCTGGTTCTGCAGATCCGACGACCTAACCTCTCCATGTTAGGAGTTGGTTCATGGTAGTCTGATTTGGGAGATGCATCAGTTGGGACAAAATGGTGATAGATGCGCACCCCTGCCCTGTGTGCCCAGCTGCAGCAATATCTGGATCCTTGGTAGTGATTTTTCATTATCGGCCAACATGGAACTCTTGTGTATGCCCTGACCTAGGCCTGTCTCACCAACTGGAGTGATGTTAAACCCGAAAAGATGCAAAAAGTATTACGCTGGTAGTGGTAAAAGGCTACTGCGCTCACTAACAATACAAGTGCAGTGGTGGCAACATAGCGTTTTTCTAAGTAGAAGTGAACAGGCCTTTTTACCTGTATCACTGAAGTAAGGCCTACCAGTCCACTCATGTAAAGTTCTGCTGCTGTGTGCCTAAGTCACCCTTAGCCTACATCATGTTGAAATGGAGCACTGTGCAGCATGCTTGTGAATGCTGTAATGTATGTGTGCCTGTGTGTGGTACAGTACATGAAGGGCTATGAGTTCTATACTGGAAGACCAGGGCATTGGAAAGACATGTGGCGGAGCCATCTTAGGCACATTTGTGGATTGTCTGCATTTCTGAGAGCGGGTAGGATACACAATGGCAGAAGGGAGAGTAAGGCTCTCTTGTACGCTTCTTTGGTTCTTTAGGTTCTTTGATTCTGAAAAGGTCACTGGTCAGTGGGGCCTGGGCACATCTCAGAAAAGAGATGGGGTAGATGATAGAATCATAAAGAGTAGGGCTGGGGCCTATGTAACCTTTTGATAGGCATTTATCAGTGAGACTGACATCCATGTGTGATCCTCTAGTCACTCCCATGGCCTGTGTTGTGGGGCTATCAAGTATGTAGCCGCTCCTGTCTTCAAAGACTGCTTCCTGGAGAGAGGGCAGGACAGAGGAGTGGGAACTTTAAAGGGTACAAACACCACCTGGATGAACATGAATCTGTTTCCAGACATGGACGATTTAGGGCCTGATTTAAATGTTGGCAGTAAGCATACTCCATTATGATGGAGTGTACTTACCGTCAGCATGATGGTCCTCCCACTGAATTTAAAAGTGGGCTAACCATAGTTTGACCATGTTGGAGGCTACTCTGTTGTTGCCAAACTTCTCTGATGGGCTGACGGATTAAGGGCCGTCGGAGAACTGGCTACATGTCCGTCTGCCCATCTAGGATGGGCGAATATATAGCTGTTTTTTACTGCCCATCACCGTCAGGCAAATCATGGCAGTTAAGGGGCAAAAAATAAATTAAAAATGCCCTCTTCCCCATGGGAGATGGCTTTCATCACGAGGGAGGCATCATTCTTTTTTATTTACGAATACAAAGTCCAAATTTAGAGTTTTTGTATTTGAAAAAATAAAAAACTTTTGAAACCCATGTTTGATGGAGCCGTGGGACAGAGTTTTAATGCATTCACAGGAACCTTCATGACGGTGTTTCATGTGTATGCTAGAACTGTCCGTCAGCGAGACAGCTACTTCTAAATATGACAGTTGGGACCTCCACCAGGGCAACAGGAGTATTGCCTTGGTGGAAAACAGTCCGACCACCAAGAATTAATTCAGACCCTTAAAGTCTTTGTATAAGGGAATAAATCACATCTCTGTCTGAAAACAGATTATAAAAAGGGGAGCGTGAGCCTTCCAAAATTGTCAAACTGTTGCTGTACATCAGCATGGAGAACCTCAGCAAGACTTCTGTCTGTTGGGACCAGGACTGGGGTCCAAGGTCTGCTAGTCTCCTTGCTGGGAGAGGGACATCACCCTGGAGAATCAAGACCACTTGCCTTGGAGCACCAGCATCTGCCTGCGGAGACCAGAGAACCCTGTGAAGTGGAGGAGAGTGTCTGGATAGAGTGAGGTTCAGTGGGTATCCTGTTGAGTAGATTCCTGAAGCATAGTGTGAAATTTTGGTCCTCATTGGGGACCTCCGTAAAAATCGGGCCGTCTGTCTGTGTGCTGTTGTTCATGATTCCCTTATGCCAGATGTGTCCCACGGTGAAGAGTAAGGGCCGTTGCCCTGGTGCATCACTGTGGCTGAAGAAGGCCACTGCCCTAGGCTGTGTTGTGAACCTAAGGAGCCATTGATCTGTGTGCCATTGTTCCTGATCCCTGTATGCTAGGAAAGAGCAGTGTGGAGTAGTAAGGGCCATCACCTTGCTTTACTGCTGTGGCAGAAGAGGGTCTTCTTTCTGTGCAGCATTGTAACCCAGAGTGGCTTTTGCCCTTTGTGTTGCTGTTCATTACCCCCTCCGTATGCCATGTATAGGTGCAGTGAAGACAGAGGGCTGTCACCCTGGAGCAGTGTGCAACTGTGAGGTGTAGTGGATTGCAACCTGTGGAAGCAGAACATCTGAGACTGGCTGCTGAACATAGGAAGACTTAACACATGACAGAAGGAGCACAGTGGACTCCTCTTGCCTCATCTGCAGCATCCAGACTTGTGCTCACTAGCAAGCTGCTGATACATGCCCAGGCCTTCCATATCACAACTCCAGCGAGAGTGTGACCACTGAGTCACTAGGGAACTTGCTCTAACTGAAGCATTACAGTGCTAATAGACTTTTAGTTTTAAGAAGCTACTGTGGAATCTATAAAAACCAAACTCATTGGGATTAGCTGGGATGGTGCCCCTCATAAATGGGGAATAACCATTTTCCTCAGTCAGGGAAGTGGGGCTCAGGACCTTATCCAGACAAGCTATGGTGCCAGCTTTAGAAAGGCTGTGTATATTATTATATTATTAATACTACCTTTTCCATAAAAGCAATAATCTGGTGTGACATTCATTTATTGGCATGGCTGAGGGTGTTTTGATTCTTGTACCTGTGTAAACCTTGCACTTTTCTCCACTCCACCCCTCCCCAACCAAGAAGCCCAGGACTGCTCAGCCCGCGCTATCACAGAGAGTCAAGTGCTGAAGGGGTAGTACTTGGCCCAGTTGCTCAGACCCCATAGTAGGTTGGGCTGGGACATCAAGAGTAAAAGGCCTCAACCTCCATGGTTGGTCTCAGTAGCTCCTGCTTGTCCCTTGACCCTCTGAAAGAGGTTCTGACATAAGGTATCTGTCTGTGCCTCAGAGAAACTGGCTGTAATAAGTCACTTTTTGCAAAGCCATTCTTCATTATTTCAGACACAGTTCACACATGATCAGAACTACAAGTCCCTTTAACCATCAAATTAGCACAGCCTCACATTAAATGCAGAATGAATAAGGTGCAGCATTTTTGCAGTACAGCTGCTGCACAATATGCCTATGTGAAGACAGTCACAAATACTTTGACTAGTACATCATTATACTATGTTGAACTTTGGGATCCTGTGTGCCTTGGGGAAATGGCTTTGGGGGTTCCCTTTTCAGACTCAACCCTTCTTGTGTGTTTCTAGGTGGCTATCATCGTGACACTTAGGACCTGATTTAGATTTCGTTGGTAACGGTCCCACTGTTGATTTTCCCTCGGATTTCCCATCACCACCATGAGTCAGCACCCGCAATGACGGCGGCATAGGCAAAACCGGCAGATGGCGGAACTGCAGCCAGTTTTACCACTGAGCCAATCACGGTGCGCCTTTCCAGGCGATGCAATAGTCGCGGCTAAAGCTCCACAACTGAGTTGGCAGATTCGGAGGGATTAAAAGATGAAACTCGCTTTTTTCTGAGTTTTCTCATTTTCTGCCGCCATGAACCCAGTCATACAAAGGTAAGTCACTGTATTACCTGTCATCTTCGGAATTGTCAGTGTACATTAGCACAGTACTTGTCAGGAACTGCCTGAAATCGTACCTGCACTGGGATGTTCCACGGGAGCAGAAAAGTATTTCCAATTCCCAGCCAGCTCTGCCAGTGACCACTAAAAGTATGTCACTATGCACCAGAGGGGGGAAAGGGAATCACATAACAGTACATTCACGTAAATTCTCAATTACTAATTACAAACCACTTCTCTAATTCTCTATGTTAACTCACTAATACCTTGGTGTGCGAGTGGTCAAGCTACTCTCAATCTACTCTCTCATTGCATTAAAATGGAATGTGTATTATGTAGTATATAATCTATTTCTTCAATTTCTTTTTCTTTTGTATTCATGTAACTTTTAGAATCAAGTATTAAGCTTGTCTTCTTTCGTTAACTACTTTCTTTTCCTAAACAATGCTTATAAGTTAATTTTCAGTCTTGCGTGTTCCTTTTATTTGATGCAATGTTCAAGTAGCCTTTTTACATTTTAGGCAATATTCAGTTCTTTTGCATGCACTTCTTCTCTCTTCTGAAACTACTCCTCTAGAAATAGATAATACAGTGTTGTTTTAGTAGAATGAGATTATTCAGTTATTATTGGAAAATGAATCACTGTTTCTTAGAAGATTTTGACGTTCTGATGGATTACTGCACTACAAGGTGCCTTTCTAATTTTTAACAGATTATTCTCTAACCTTGGTAGTCTGTGAGAGATATTTCTCTATCTTGCTAATTAGGTTCAATCTTCAGTGCTCTCCATTTGAAGCCCTCCATGGATATAAAAAAATAATGAGACACTTCCCTGATGTTAGTTGTAAGGAAATGCCTCCTTGGCATGGTTGCCCCCTGACTTTTTGCCTTTGCTGATGCTATGTTTACAATTGAAAGTGTGCTGAGGCCTGCTAACCAGGCCCCAGCACCAGTGTTCTTTCCCTAACCTGTACTTTTGTATCCACAATTGGCAGACCCTGGCATCCAGATAAGTCCCTTGTAACTGGTACTTCTAGTACCAAGGGCCCTGATGCCAAGGAAGGTCTCTAAGGGCTGCAGCATGTCTTATGCCACCCTGGAGACCTCTCACTCAGCACAGACACACTGCTTGCCAGCTTGTGTGTGCTAGTGAGGACAAAACGAGTAAGTCGACATGGCACTCCCCTCAGGGTGCCATGCCAGCCTCTCACTGCCTATGCAGTATAGGTAAGACACCCCTCTAGCAGGCCTTACAGCCCTAAGGCAGGGTGCACTATACCATAGGTGAGGGTACCAGTGCATGAGCATGGTACCCCTACAGTGTCTAAACAAAACCTTAGACATTGTAAGTGCAGGGTAGCCATAAGAGTATATGGTCTGGGAGTCTGTCAAACACGAACTCCACAGCACCATAATGGCTACACTGAAAACTGGGAAGTTTGGTATCAAACTTCTCAGCACAATAAATGCACACTGATGCCAGTGTACATTTTATTGCAAAATACACCCCAGAGGGCACCTTAGAGGTGCCCCCTGAAACTTAACCGACTGTCTGTGTAGGCTGACTAGTTCCAGCAGCCTGCCACACCAGAGACATGTTGCTGGCCCCATGGGGAGAGTGCCTTTGTCACTCTGAGGCCAGTAACAAAGCCTGCACTGGGTGGAGATGCTAACACCTCCCCCAGGCAGGAGCTGTGACACCTGGCGGTGAGCCTCAAAGGCTCACCCCTTTGTCACAGCCCAGCAGGGCACTCCAGCTTAGTGGAGTTGCCCGCCCCCTCCGGCCACGGCCCCCACTTTTGGCGGCAAGGCTGGAGGGAACAAAGAAAGCAACAAGGAGGAGTCACTGGCCAGTCAGGACAGCCCCTAAGGTGTCCTGAGCTGAAGTGACTCTAACTTTTAGAAATCCTCCATCTTGCAGATGGAGGATTCCCCCAATAGGGTTAGGATTGTGACCCCCTCCCCTTGGGAGGAGGCACAAAGAGGGTGTACCCACCCTCAGGGCTAGTAGCCATTGGCTACTAACCCCCCAGACCTAAACACGCCCTTAAATTTAGTATTTAAGGGCTACCCTGAACCCTAGAAAATTAGATTCCTGCAACTACAAGAAGAAGGACTGCCTAGCTGAAAACCCCTGCAGAGGAAGACCAGAAGACGACAACTGCCTTGGCTCCAGAAACTCACCGGCCTGTCTCCTGCCTTCCAAAGATCCTGCTCCAGCGATGCCTTCCAAAGGGACCAGCGACCTCGACATCCTCTGAGGACTGCCCCTGCTTCGAAAAGACAAGAAACTCCCGAGGACAGCGGACCTGCTCCAAGAAAGGCTGCAACTTTGTTTCCAGCAGCTTTGAAAGAACCCTGCAAGCTCCCCGCAAGAAGCGTGAGACTTGCAACACTGCACCCGGCGACCCCGACTCGGCTGGTGGAGATCCAACACCACAGGAGGGACCCCAGGACTACTCTGATACTGTGAGTACAAAAACCTGTCCCCCCTGAGCACCCACAGCGCCGCCTGCAGAGGGAATCCCGAGGCTTCCCCTGACCGCGACTCTTTGAATCCTAAGTCCCGACGCCTGGGAGAGACCCTGCACCCGCAGCCCCCAGGACCTGAAGGACCGGACTTTCACTGGAGAAGTGACCCCCAGGAGTCCCTCTCCCTTGCCCAAGTGGAGGTTTCCCCGAGGAACCCCCCCCTTGCCTGCCTGCAGCGCTGAAGAGATCCCGAGATCTCCCATAGACTAACACTACAAACCCGACGCTTGTTTCTACACTGCACCCGGCCGCCCCCGCGCTGCTGAGGGTGAAATTTCTGTGTGGGCTTGTGTCCCCCCCGGTGCCCTACAAAACCCCCCTGGTCTGCCCTCCGAAGACGCGGGTACTTACCTGCTGGCAGACTGGAACCGGGGCACCCCCTTCTCCATTGAAGCCTATGTGTTTTGGGCACCACTTTGAACTCTGCACCTGACCGGCCCTGAGCTGCTGGTGTGGTAACTTTGGGGTTGCTCTGAACCCCCAACGGTGGGCTACTTTGGACCAAGAACTAAGCCCTGTAAGTGTCCTACTTACCTGGTTAACCTAACAAATACTTACCTCCCCTAGGAACTGTGAAAAATTGCACTAAGTGTCCACTTTTAAAACAGCTATTTGTCAATAACTTGAAAAGTATACATGCAATTTTTATGATTTAAAGTTCCTAAAGTACTTACCTGCAATACCTTTCGAATGAGATATTACATGTAGAATTTGAACCTGTGGTTCTTAAAATAAACTAAGAAAAGATATTTTTCTATACAAAAACCTATTGGCTGGATTTGTCTCTGAGTGTGTGTACCTCATTTATTGTCTATGTGTATGTACAACAAATGCTTAACACTACTCCTTGGATAAGCCTATTGCTCGACCACACTACCACAAAATAGAGCATTAGTATTATCTCTTTTTACCACTATTTTACCTCTAAGGGGAACCCTTGGACTCTGTGCATGCTATTCCTTACTTTGAAATAGCACATACAGAGCCAACTTCCTACATTAGTCCACTCTAATTCACCTTCCTCTGAGACACTATCTCTAGCTTCTTTCTCGTTTCTCTAACGCTTTGGGAGACACTTGTTTACTTCCGATATGACATGAGCAAGACACTATTTCCTAGTATTTTCTCAACGTGCAGGCAAACACTATTCTCTGCAGAAATTTGCAATGCGAGTGATGCTACCAAACGCCACAGAATTTCAGCTGAAGTGCGCGTCACTTCTCTGGTGGCCATGCCTGGAAGCGGTACACTGATCTTGTGCCTCCACATCTAGACCGGCAACTTGAATAGCCTGTTTCTCGGTCAGTCACAATCTTGAATGTTTTCTAGTTGATCTCTGCAGCATTCCAAATAGGGCACAGCCAAGTAATCTTAAATGACTGCGACAACTCCTCCAATGTGGGTATCTTAAATACTCTTCAAATTTGGCTTTTGGAATTCTTCTCCACCGAGGAGCTTACGTACAAGAGGACACAACTCTGACAGCACTCGTGCATGTATAACAAATACTTGCAAGCAAGAGTACAATGATGTGCAATGCATATATTTGTAATGTCATAGTTTGAAAAATGTTTAAAAATACACCTCGATATATCAGAAACACTCACCAATTTGTTACTAACTGCCTTCATGGCAATGGACATCTACACAAAATGTCATATTAATCCCAACTCGAAACGTGTCCATACAGATGTGTGCAATTATTTTCCCTAAACTATTGTATCATACGCATAAACAATATTACCAATAGCAATTACATAAATCCATGATAATGTGGCAATCGCACTACAAAATTATGCAAACGGGTGTACACAGAATGTATAACCAATGTTAACTTTAAACTGCAAAAATGTTGGAGATGTATGAAGGTCACATGTCCCCTTGGTTTGTGCCATTTATGACAAACATTAGGGGGGTCATTACAAAATTGGCGGGCGGCTAACGCCGCCCGCCAAGCTGTAACCGCCGTGTGGCCGCCAATGCGGCCGCACTCCCGCGGTCCCCATTACAACATCCCTGCTGGGCCGGCGGACGCAAACCTAGTTTACGCCCGCCGGCCCAGCGGGGATGCAGCCGCAACATAGGAGCCGGCTCCTAATGGAGCCGGCGGTGTTGCGGCCGTGCGACGGGTGCAGTTGCACCCGTCGCGCTTTTCACTGTCTGCTATGCAGACAGTGAAAAGTTGCACGGGGCCCTGTTAGGGGGCCCCTGCACTGCCCATGCCAGTGGCATGGGCAGTGCAGGGGCCCCCAGGGTCCCCAGGACTCCCCTTACCGCCAGCCTCTTCCTGGCGGTGCAAACCGCCAGAAACAGGCTGGCGGTAGGGAAGTCATAATCCCCAGGGTAGCGCTGCTTGCAGCGCTGCCCTGGCGGATTATCACCGCCGGGGCTAAAACGGCGGGAAACCGCCGGCCCCGGCGGTGCAACCGCGGCGCTACCGCCGCGGTCAAAATACGCCGGGAGGCACCGCCAGCCTGTTGGCAGTGCCCCCGTCATTTTGGCCCTGCGGTTGTAATACTGCCAGGGTCATAATGACCACCTAGATGTCATTTAACTTTAAAGTGTCAGGTTCCCTATGTAATGTATATGTGTTTATTATAAATACATCATGTTGAAATAAACACACGCACATTCTCCAGTTATAAAAACAGAAACACATATAATTTTGGTGTAAGTGTCCGGTAACATGATGAATGCTTGCACCAAAATTAACATGCCTATCACAAATGTAGAACACTAAAGTATGCATTCCAAATATATCTAAAAACTAAAACCTGTGCTTGTGACTGTTACAAATGGGAGTAAGTGCATGGCACACACATTAGCAGAAATAATATCACCAGCAAACAATTATAAATAATCCAAAAATAAGAACAAGACAAAGATATTGTTGAACAAAAATATTTATAATGAAAATGAGATAATTTTGTCAAAATTAAATTCTAAAATAAATTGCCCAAGAAAGGGTTAAAGTCCTAATGTCCAAAGCCTGGGTTGTATACCTAGTACTTGCCTCCTAATCACACTGCCAGAATCAACCTCCTCTGGAATGGGCACCTATTAGGCAGAGAGCAGGCACCTCAATAATCTTACTTTGGGGGGGCTTGGGTTTGGGAAGGGTGGGTTTGGGTTTAGGTGGGGTGGGTTTAGATTTGGGAGAGATGGGGTTTGAAGAGGTGGGTTGGGATGTGAAAGTGGTGGTTTGGGTTGTGGAAGGGGTAGAAAGACTTTTCAGAGGGCTGTCTTTACATTTGGGAGGGGAGGTTGGGATGAGGAAGAATGAAAAGACATTTGGAAGGGGAGGTTTGGGATGTGGAAGGGGTCAGGGCAAAAAGAAGGTCTTCCTTAGGAAAATGGGTAAGGTGGTTGGCAGGGAGTTTGGGTTGGGGGTTAGAGGGAGCAGTAGTGTCTGATGTGCTTGTGTCTGTTGATAGTGCCTGTGGGGCTGGTGTATGTGGTGTACATGTTGGTTTGTGTCTCTCACTGGGTGTCTGTTGTATGGGTTAGTGTGGGCATCTGTGTACAGCATGTGTAACATGCACTGTATGGGTGTGTGTGTGGATGGATGTGCTGTGGAGGAGCTGGGTGTGGTTGTGGTGCATGTGGATGTGAGGGTCCATGTGTGGTGGTGGTAGGTGTGGATGTTTGTATTGTGGTGGGTGTCGTGCTTACAGATATGGTGGTAGTGGTTGTGGATGTTTCTGTCAGCATGTGTGTTGGTGGTGGGTTTGGATAATTGTGTCGTGGTGGGTGTTGTGTCTGTGGGTATATTTGTGGTGGTGGTGGGTGGGTGATGTCTATATGTTTGTGTGTGTGTCTGTGTTTCTTGCTGTGTTTGTGTGTGGATGGGCAGCTTGTGTGAGTTTGAGTGGGTGCATGCAAATGTGTGAGTGTGCTTTGGATAGGGCTGGAAAGAGGGATTTGGGTTGGGGAAGGGATGGGAGCTGGGGCAGGAGGTTGGGATGGGTGAGAGGCTGCAGTCAATGATGAGGAGGCCAGAGCCTGGAATGACCTCTGTAGGCCAGACATGGCACTGTGAATACCATCCAGGTAAGCTAGCATCTGTGTCATCTGCCCACCAAGCCCCTGGATAGCATTCAGTAGTGCAGTCTGGCCTACAGAGATTGTCCGCAACAGGGCAATATCCTCCTCACTGAGTGCAGCCTGGAAGACAGTGGTGGTGGTGGGGTACCTGCAGCAAAGGTAACACCACCCCTTTTAGGGGGGTGGCTATGGCCAACTGGTGGGGAGTCAATAAGGGTGGTGGAGATGGAAGTGTCAATGGTGGACAACGATGCAGATGGAATTGTCATACTTGGGTTTGCCACCACTAGAGACTGATCTTCTCTGGAGGCCTCCAAAGATAATTTTGAGTTGCTGGTGGCCTCCTTGCCAGTTCGCTCACCCTCCAGGACACTGGATCCCTCAGTGTTGTGGTGACTGCACCGGTACCACAGCGCCCAACTTCTTCCCCATTGAAATGGCCGCTTTTACCTTCGCCTTGCCCAGACTATGCTGAAAACACAGACACAACAGTTTGAGTGTATCTGTGTAAATAGAATAGAACATGAACTTTGCTCACAAAACATTTGCCAAGTCTACTATTAAACCAGCTTGAAGGCTCTCAAACCTGGCTTCTTTTTTTATCAGTATCTCATGCATGTAGGGAAGAATTCCACAAACTATTTGCTCTCAGTCCAGAACTTCACCATGCTATCTGCCATATCATGTAAGCCTTTTGTCTCCCATCCACTTTTATTTCTCTGCATGACAAATGGCTTCAACAACATGAGTAAATGCATAGGTCTGGATGCATTCCTAAAACACTTGAGTACAGGGCAAAACATATTCACATATCCAAAAGAGTCATTTTTGGGGCCTGATATTGACTTATCAAGATGGGATACTTCAACATCTACGTGAGGTAACCTTCCATCTGCAAATGTCATTTTAAGTATCACTTTTCTCACCATCATTGATTCCTCATCTGAACATAACTTTGGACACTTAAATGTCATTTGTAGTATGTGTAACTCTGTCACCAACGTGGACACATTCCTGTCTGTTTCAATTAATACAGTTTGGCATGAGAAATCATGTTGGATGACACAGACTGGCTTATATTCACATTTGTGAAGGACTACGGCTTCATGACATTCAGCTACCCTCTACATGAACTGACTTGAAGTTTGCTGTTGAAACATATTTCTAACATATTTCAGATAAGGAATAATGACACTGTACACGTTTCCAGTACTTTTGGAGCAGATGCTAATGATCATATTAAACTTATCAATGTAAAGACTGAAACATCAATTGTATCATAAGTGAAAACTATGCCATGTCAGCAATAATAGGGCCAATTTTACCTACTCACATTTGTGATGGAGCATCACACCTGACCCAATCCTCAAATGGAGAATGTTTGGTACAAATGACCCTCATAACATGGAGAAAATGCAGGTACCCCTTTTATGCATGCAGATATGTGTCTGCTCAAAACAGTATTTGGCTTCTGATGAGGACACTAGTGCAAACTTTTAGCACAGAACGATAAACCAAACATGGCATCAGACACCTTTTGAAAAAAATTACACCTCCAGAAATCCTAGTTTGCGTTGGATGTGTGTCAACCGTCATGTTGATGCCAAACAACGTTGCTGTAATCTAAAAAGGTTAAACAACAAGGATAGCTACATACAATAATTCACCACCCTGATGCTGCTGTTGGGCCCTCAACTGCCCAACAGGCTCCTGGCAGGCCACTGGAAGGATGCAAGCTATTGGGGGGGGTCAGGGTGCAGCACATGCACTTGCCTCCTTGCGAGGCCTAGCTGAGCTGGACTTGGTCCTTCCACCTCTTCCTGAAATGCAGGCTACACTGTTTATGGATCCCCAGGGTCGGCACCTACTTTGCAATGGCCTTCCATATGTCCCACTTTTGATGGGTGTTGAACTGTATGGGTGAGTAAAAAACAACAAAAGAGGTTTTGAGTGATTGTGTTTGTCTGTAGTGGTGTGATGCAATTTTTTTGCGTCTCTCATGTGCATTCTCATAACAGTCAGTACAGATTTTTTTCAAACATTTAAAATTTCCTGGGAAATACTAATAGGCAGTAATCTGTTGAGTACCCTCAACACTTTTGATCTCCTCATGTTACCAATCCAGGCCACAAACATCATCTAGGCCAGGGCTGGAAAACTTTTCCTGAAGTGAGAGCCAATTTTGATTAGTCCAAATCGTTGTGACACACTAAAGGCCAAACAACCTGTACATTATTTGAACATAACCCTATGTACAGCTATATTGGCTTCATGCCTAATCTTCAAAGAGCCAGATACTATGGTTTGCACCACATACAGTGACTAAGGGCAGTATGGAAGGGCTACCATGTGTCAGTGAGAGCATGGTCTTGGGTGATGTATGAACAAGTGCATCTAGTGATAAGACATACTTGTATAGATGAATCAGAGCCTGTGCCATTTAGACTTGCAGCACAGGAAATACATTTCCTCATATGTGGTACCATGCCATGTTTGAAACATGCAGATACTCTTATTTCTAATTATGAGATGTAATTTCATTTGACAGAACAGCATCAGACAACTCCACAACATTCAAGATTCTTCTTGCACTTTACATTTCACTCATTTCGACATGAGCTGTATCTTTTCGCTTATACTAGTGGTACACTGTCTACTGTCCACTGGACGTAATTGACATGCAGTTTGTCTAATGAAATCTGGAAAGGTGAGTGACATGAACTGAAAATTGAGCTGATCCTAGCAGGTGACTTTTCATTTCACTGTACAGACATTTCTAACATTGTCAAACAACTTTTGGTGCCCAGCCAAATCATTCAGTACACTACAATACAATAATAACACTTCACTCATGAACAAAAGAGGACAAATTAGCCTGTGTACAAAAGAGGAACACGTTAATCTGTGAAACATTTCCCACTTAAACATGTGCCTGTTCCTCTGGGCTCCCATACAGCTGGCTATACAGGGACAGGACCTCCCTGGTGAGGAGTTCCAACTCCTCAGGAGAGAAGGCAGGGGCCCTGTCATCGGCTTTGCCCGGCACCCTGGCTCTCTGAGGTTGGTAACAGCAGCAAAAGTCAAGGAGGTGGTGTTGTCTGCACTGTTAGGAGGCAAGTGAGGTGTTTTCCAGATGCTGCATACATGGTGTACGAGCTCTGTGGCGGAGACGGACACAGTCATTGGCTTTCATGCATAGACGTTACACTCATTAGCTTATTTCAGTGTCTGTCATGGAGTGTTTCACCTACTATACGGTAAACTTCTGCAGACGGCCATCGGATAGGTAATGTCCTGGCGGCAGTTCAGGCAGCCACCATTTTAGGACGTGAAGCTGTGTATTTTTAAATGTTTGCGCATCAACTGCACTCAAAATGGTAAGTACTTTGTATAGAAATCTCTGATACGTACAATACTGTTTTTGCCAAATTATGACACATAAAAAAGTGAACCAAGCGAATAAAAAATAAATAATGTGCGAATAATACATTTAAAATGTATTATTCACACACTATTTGTAAAAATATAGATGTACAATTTAGATTTGAAGTAGCAAAAATCTTGAAATGGGAACCTACATGACACAATAAGATCATTAATCTAACCAAGACATAACATGTGTGCTGACTGTGAAAGTCTTGTGTGACAATGTTAATTGAAAGCTAGATTCCCTTACATCCAGACATATGAATCCAGGGATGGGTACAGACCGTTTCCAGACCTTGTCACCATAGAGGAAAGGGATATAATAAAAAAGTTCAAATTAAGTAAGCAAACTATACTGGGTTTGTGTCAGCAGCTGGAGTCTCATCTCCTGCTTCACAATAGGAATACAACAGCAATAACACCAATAGTGAAACTCGTGGCAGTACTTCATTTTGTGGCCAATGGCAGTATCTGAAGGCATGTCATAGCCAACTTTCAGTGGTGTGCTACAGGAGGTCCTTGCTTCAATGATGAAACACATCAACAGCTTCATCCAGTTTCCAAGAGCTCAGGATGTGGTCAATGTGAAGGGAGAATTTTATGATTTGGGTGGCTTACCACATGTGGTTGCAGCAATTGATGGCACACATATTTCCTTGGTGCCACCACACGTCAGGGAACAGGTCTACCGCAATCAGAAGTACTTCCATTCCATCAATGTGCAAGTTGTTTGCTTACCTGATTTATATATCTCAAGTGTGTGTGCCCACATTCCTGGGTAAACACATGATTTCTTTGTACTACGGAACAGCACCATATCCCTGCAAATGTCACAACCTGGACCTGATAGGGCCTGGCTTGTTGGTAAGTACAATATGACTTGAGAATCATTTGCTTTAATCCTAGTTTAAGAATGGATAATGGCTTTATACGATTTTAATCTATCAATTTTATGCTTCCATGTAGGAGACTCATTGTATCCTAACCGACCATGTTTGTTGGCACCACTGAGGAATCTAACATCACCAGGGGTAGTCTGCTTCAGTGAGGCCCATGGAAGAACACAGAGGCAAGTGGCGCTGGCTTTTGGGCTTCCAAAGGCCTGATTTTGGTGTCTAGACAAGACTGATGGAGCCCTCCTCTACTCATCCAAAAAGGTGTGCCAAATCACAATTGCCTGCTGCATGCTGCACAACATCGCCCTGCGACGTAACATCCCAATCATCCCAGAGGATGGAGACTGTGAGGATGTTGAAATGCACAATGAAGATGACAGTGGTGAAGAGGAAGGAATTGATCTACGTCAAGATGTCATTGACCACTTCTTCACCTGAGTGTAAGTGTACCCTTTACATATTGTGACATCCAATGTCAGAACAATTGTGACATAAGGAACTTATCAGTCTGTGTTGGGAATTAGGTAGGAATGGTCAGTTCAGGGAAGTCCACGGCAAAGATGTTTGTGAATCAAAGTTTCCCTACATTGACTACTGTTTTTCTTGACATACATTAACATTGCTTGTGCTAAGTATATGTGTCCTCTTAATTTATTATTTGAGTCAAATTAATTATGTGAAATTGTTAATGTTCCCTTGTTATTCCGTTTTAGCGTCTTTACCATGCCATCTTCATTTGGACATTTCAAAGGTGTGACATTTGCAGTGAAATATTGCTATTGGTAAGTACAAAAGGAACATTGGGTGATCCTGAGACAGACATCCACTTTGGATGGATAGATCTTGTACAGAGACAAATTACACTGTGATTGAATGGAAGTTCTTGAGATTGTATCAGACCTGTTTTCTGTTGGATGTTGCCACCAAGGCAACATGGACTGCTTAACTTGCTCTCACCATATGTATATGTCAAGCCATAGCATACTGCTCTCCCTTCACATTGGCTAAATCTTCAATTGGTGTTCAAGTGTAGGAAGCTGTTGATGTGTCTCCTCATAGTTGAAAGAACTTTTTAGCACACCACTGAATGGTGCTTGTGACATTGCACCGGATACTGCCACAGTGTCCTGAAATGGTCATGTGGCCTCGATTCTTAGGTCAAGCATGCAAGCGCTTTGGCCTGTTGTAATCTGTCAGTGGGCTTTTAACCATGCCCACCGCATGCCCATCACTATCACTCATTCATGGGCTTGTCTTTCAAAAATCCTTTATCATTGGTAAATGCTTTACATTGATCCCTCCTTGGGGCAGTTTTGTTACCGCCTTATCCATCGACCCTGTTACATGGATAATTGAACGTTTGCCAAGACGTTGGACTGCAAATGAACTTCTTTTTCCTTTTGTGTCTCTCCTCACTCATGCTCATGCCAGCCATGGCACCTTGAATCAGCTTGCTTATGTCAGCTGTTATGCTTTTCATTTCAATTTATGTGGCAAGAAAAGTCCAGTTAGGAATTTACAACGCTAATAGCTCTAACTCGAGCAAACGTGAGACCCATTGCGTTGCAACTGCTTGTTGTTACTGCCATTATGTAGATTATTGGTGTTATAGATACCTACTGTGAGGGCAGAATGTCTGGCTCTAGCTGAAATCATGAATCAATCATAGTTTACCTATTTAATTTAGTTTTAGGAAATATTCCCATTCTTCCATGGCGTCAAGGATCTGGAGTGTCACCTTCCAGGCCTGGAAAAATATACTTGGATGAGCTACCTTTAGGACCTACTCGCCCCTTCTGATGAGTTGACAAATAACAGGTGTTCTATTCAGTCAGAAAGTGAAGGAGCAATAAAAACACCTTTAAATTTTGTTCTTATCTTGTCACATTTGCTCTGTGTTTGGAGACAGACGTCAAATGTCAGGTTGTTTTCTTACAATTAATTTTCATTTCTGACTGCAGAGTTCCAGGATTTTGTAAGATGAACTGTCTGACCTGCTGAACAAAGAGTCTGAAATGAAAAGCTGTAGGGTGTTAGGTTTTTCCTAACACACACCATTCAACTATGTCAAATGTACAAACATTCCAAAATGTGTTTCAGTAATTGTAAAAGCCCATATTTTGTACTTATCATTAGATTTGGATTTGTTATGTTTCAATTAAATGGGTAACACATTACTTATTTGTCATATCTAATTCTTGTTTGGGACTAATTGTTTAATAGATTTAACTACGTCATGGTGGATCGAAGACAGGACAATGAAAATACCGCAATAAATACAACAGACTTTGATTACGTGTCATTAGCATGTATTTTCATGACACAAATGAACTAAAAAGTTCTCAAAATAAAACCAATGTCCAAGGTAAAAAATACAACTGTCTTCAAGCAGGTAAATGTGTCCCTGAAATAGTCCACAGACTCAATGTTAGACACACATTGGAAAAAATTAGGATCTGTGAGACTTGGACGTAGCGGTGGAGGTCTTGACAGCCTCTCCTGGTAGTCCAGATGACTGGCCCCTCCGGTGGGGGCGCACAGGTGCAGAGAATGGGGGCGTGAAGCAGTCTGCTGTTGCGGCAGGGCAACCCTGTCTGTGGCTGATGTAGGTGTATTTTGTCCAGAAGCAGAAGGTCCGCAGACAGCGGTTGATGCTACCGGAAAAGCTCTCCACATGTGATGGTAGATGTCAAAAAGCACCCTAGTCGGGGAACTCATTTTGTAGTTCTGATTACATATTTCTAATATGAGCACCCTCTGCACCTGCTCAGTGTCCTGGGTCTCTGTTACGACCTGTCCATCACCTCTTGGGACTGTTGTAGTACTCCCAAGGCTTTTTCAATGGGGGTCTGGGTAACAATGATGCCAGTGGCCTCACTTTGCTGGCCCACAGATTCCCTCCCATGACCCCTGTCCCCAATACCCTGTGCCCCATCCCACTGGGTTCGGGCACAACTGAAGGTGGTGTTGGTGTTGTCTCAAAAGCAGCCAGGACTGGGGAGCACAAGATTGCTGTAAAGGTCCTCTGTACACAGGAAGTGGAAGTATCCTGAGGCTGATGTGTGGTTGCTGCTGGGGTGGGAGGTGTAGGTGTGGCCAAGTGCGACTCACTGAAGCTGTCTGCCTAGACAGACCCAATGGACCAGGCAGCTCCCTATCATCTGGACTTGCTGGAGTGGAGTCTTCACTGAAGGCTTTATCCTGGAGTGGACGGTGGTCCACTGGCCCTGAGTGTTGGACCTGAAAAGAATACAGACAATATGAAATTTAAATTTGGATTGTACCTCAGCTACAAAAGAGGCAACCTAAAATTGTAAATTCAGAGCCATAGAATGATTAGACCTTTGTGTGATTTTCATTATTTTACACATGCAGGCTGATTTACACAGATGCAAACTCCAGTAATGATGTTGAAGAGATATCCTGAAATGCAAAATGTTATTTATGGAGTGTACATTATATGCACTAGACAGTTAACCCAACATAGTAGTGAAGAGATTTGAGTACTGAACCATTCCAAGGCCTAGCAGGCTTAAACAATTAGACAAATGGTAGTACAACTTAATGGGAATAATGATATTAGTCATCATACGGACACTGCAAAGTAAATTGTGTGTTGATACTACTTCTATTCAGCATGCCACATAACATGGTAGCACATCTTAGATTACATGTATTATGTAAGCAATTACATCAATTCAATATAATAAAAAGAAGGTGTCAACATGCTTGATCAACACACAACTGACATTTTCATAAATAGCATGACATGGTGACCGACAAATACACACTTTTTTGACATGCGTGCATATTTGGAAATACATGGGGATAGAGCAACATTACATTAAACTACTGTGTTGCAGAAACACAAAAAGACATCATGGTAGTTGTACATCTGTTAACACCATTGACAATACTTGTTAAAAATAGAGTTACACATATCTATTTCAATTACTATAATGGAGATGAACACACATTTACAACATGTACACACATATAGGTATAATGTGAATAGGTGAACATACCACATACAAGCACTGTACCTTCATATGCAAATTGATGGAGTTTTGACCTGTTTTTTGAGGCAGACATTGACGGAAAACAAGGTACTAGGCTAATGCAAGGGATGATCCATGGAGAGCAACACACAACCTGACAAAACACAATTGCTCATTGTCAATAAGAGAGATACAACCATGATGCTAGTAATTGGGATGAAACAAGATAATTTGTGGACTCACGTTTAGATATATATGTTTTGATAAGGGTGTTGAAACATTCTAAAGAGCTAACTTAAGGACAAGAAATCTGTAGTGATTTTCGAGACATTACTAAGTGCAATTTACCTGTCTCCACCAGGGATTCCAGTCAAGCCTTCAGCATGTAGGATCTGCAAGACCTTCTCCTCCCAGGGAAAGCATTGTAAGGGGAGCTGGGAGAACCACCACCAGTCCGCTGGGCATCCAGGAGACACTTAGAGGCCAGAGAACACACTCTCTCCGCAGGTCGTTCCACCTCTTCCTAATTTCCTTCTGTGTGAACAATTGTTATCTACAGCATTCACTCTGTTGACTATTCTGATCCACATTTATCTTTTCTGCGATATGGTTGTAATTTGTACTTGTGCTCCAAACAATTGTGGCTCTACTCTAATAATTTCATCCACCATGGCAGAAAACTCTCCCTCTGTGAAACGTGGATTCCTCCTCCCTGCCATAGTAAATATGTGAGAAAAAAATCTAGTGCCCCAAAAGTTAAAGAAATATCAAAGAAATTAATAGTAACAAAATGCACAGAGGAAGATAAACACAGAGTAAAAAAACTGGCTCCTGAGTGCTAATTTCTGCATCAAAATGCTCTGCTCTGGTGGAATGGCAAAGTATCATGGTCTACAAAGGGGTGTGTTTTATAGTGTGTTTTACAGGTGTTCACGATTGTCCAATATACATCAGGTGTGAGCTGCTAACCTCCAACCATTAACCACCGCCATAGTACAACACTGAACGGGTTTTGCAACGGTCTCCCGCTGTCATGAGACCGCCGCTGATACACCGTCAGCATGACTGTCTTATCTAAATATGGTTGGTGTGATCCCACCATCAGGACGGCGATGGAGTGATGATCGCCACCATTTGAGCCTGCAGCGTCGGCTGTGGGATACAGCTGGCGCGATGGAGTACACTCCATCAATGCTCACAGCGGCTGACCCGCCATAGATCTAAATATGGCGGGCAGCCCACCATCAGCTTGACAGAGTATTTGGGTCTGCCACTGCGGCAGTCTGGTGGTAATACCGTTAGATCTAAATCAGGTCCTAAGTTGCATAATGGCTACTGTGCCAAGTGCCATCTCCTTAGAGCAGCCTGTTTATTGGCCTGTTTTGTGGCCTTCCCAGATGGGTTATGCTATTCAGAAATGGTTGTATATTTTAAATTATTAAGTCTACTGGAGCTATATTTTTATAAATTATATTTAGGACAAGGACACATTTTTGTCATGGTATATTTGTGCCATTATATTCTGGTACCATACCTTCGAAAATATGCCAGTTTACTAAGGTACTTTCCAGTACAGTGCGACGGACCTGCAACCTTGGACTACTTCTTTCCCCAACCTCATCTGAAACTGATAATTATCTGTATGTCAAATAAAGAAACCGGGTGAATTAAATGAACTTTTTAAATCTCGAAGGAGGAGGAGAAGCGGAAGCAAGTAGAAAATGATCTCTAAAAGTTAAGTCTCTGACTGACCAGAAGGTGTGACAAATATTTAAGTATACAATGTTACAGCACCACTAAACCTTCCGTACTGTCAGTGTTGTGGCAGTCTATCACTCATGTCTGTTCTTGTTCATCATCACAGGTTGGGATGCAATAGTCTTGTCAGTTTACAGACTGTTGGTTTTATTAAACACAGGTTGTAAGAAGTTGGGTTGATTGTTGAGGGGGTGACTATCTACAATCTTTCTTAGGGTGAATCCTCAAAGTCACTATATTAAGCTGAGCAGAACCCCCTGGTAGCGTGGCACAGCGCAGACTAGCTTAACTTAGGACATTGTATCTTGAAGTTAAAAAAGTTTCTAAGTCCCTGGTTTCAGGAGTGGTAAGAGAAGTCCAGACAGATACAGCCAAGGGTTCCAGGACCTCAGGAACAGCACTTAGAATTCAGGACTCACTCTAGCAGAGGCCAACAGCAGGGCCAGGACAGGTCAAGTTGGAACTTGTTTGCTAGGGAGTTGCCCTACTTTTAAGCACCATGTACCCTGCCTTGTGGGCCACAAGGCCTATTTAGGGGTGACAATATTTAAATTGAAGACTTAGACTGGTCAAGGGTTTATTTTGATAGATTGAATTGTAGGTTTCATATTTCTACAGGTAAGCTACAATTGTAGACCTGGAACCATGTTTGCATGACACTGTAGTGGATTGCATAATATGTGTTGCAGTTTACTGGTGACATGTAACTTAAAGGTTCTAGGTACATCTTGTGTCATATACTAGGGACATATAAGTAAGTTAAATATATCAATTAGGAGTATACCAATTCCACTGTGTTAAAGGGGGGAGGCACATGCACTTTATTTCTGGTTAGCACGAGTAAAGAACTCAGAGGTCCACAGAAGCAAAAAAAAAGCAGCAAAAAATAGGGTTCAGCAAAAAGGCAAAAAAAAAACAGGTGACCATGCAGAAAATGCAGATTTCCTACAAACGTGTTTTTCTAAACATGTTATAAACTGTTATCTCCTATTATTTACAATACAGGCTAGAAAGTTTTTTGCCCGCAGTCCAGTCTTAGTAGCATGCTGACACAGTCTCTCCATGTTAAACATGGACTAGCCATCTGGTCCTGTAACAGACGTTCAGAGTCGTTGCTCTGTTATTAACAGGACATTGGTTAAGGTGGCACAGTGTGCTCCTCTAGCAGACTTGCGACGTCCGGCTCCGTAAATCACAGATTAGAATAACCCATTTATGTTAATTACAGATTTACACAGACAAGGTCTGTTTGTCACCGGCTAGATAATCTTGGCATGTTACTCAGGAGCGGGCACATATTGATCATATTAAAATGGGTGTAACACACCGTGAGCATTGTAAGTTACTGGCATTTGTTTAGCCCAAGATAATGTCCGTGTAGTACTCTCAGATGCGTGCCCTCTACCATTCAAAAGTTGCCAAGGTTCACAAGAGACTGGTATTTCTTGTGCCGATATGTTTATGTTTAGGGTGTTTTGGTCCACTTGAGAAGGCGTGTGTGTCATACTTGGTATGAAATCGGTCAACACAATGTACAAATAATCGTCTCTGGTCATATAAAATAATTTAGACTCGAGTTGAAATCATTAGTCTGTGGGTGCATATGGACATGTAAGCTACAGAATGGCATACTTTAGATCCATTGGGCACAGGCTTGGAAAGAATTGTCCTGTAAGAAGCTGGTACAGAATTCCCTGCTACTCATAGTCTCGTTCACTTCTGTTAGTTCAGACTTGCCGAAAAAGGTCCATATACACAACAGGTGGCACAGCCAGGCCCTGGTAGTCTAAGGCTGGTACAATCTGGTCTCTTTATTTACTTGTTGGATCTGTTACACACAAGGACTTGTGCTGTTGGTCACAAAATGGGACATTCTGTAAATTAGTGAGGGACTACAACATGATGTTATGTGCGTTTATTTACTGATAGTTAAATGAATTCAACCATTACATCCTTAAATATTCAAGGTCATGCAATAAAATCGTACATTACAAAATCCATTTCATTCTGTGGCATATAGTTGGTTCGTGCGTTTTGAAACCGCACTCACATATTTTACATATACCTTTTAAAATCCAGTCAGTGCTGCTGAACAGCTTCTTGAGACCAATTCCGGGATTTCGGAATATAAAAGTAGTTTTCTTTCCATTACGAAGTGCGGGCAAGCGCCCAGAATATATGAAAAAGACCTTTTGTAGGACCATAACTGATAGAATGTATATACTCGTATATTTTTACGTTTGTGCTATGTCTCCGACATCAAATAGCCCAAAGCACAGTGTTAAAGATATGAAGTTATGTAATTTAGAGACTGGTTTTGCCTGCTAGTTACAGGCAGAGATCGAAGTGGACGTGGGAAAGGGGAATGCCGATCATAAGCTTTATTGGGTTAATAAAAATAGTTCATATGTTTTTTTGATTTAAAAAAACAACTGTTCCTGTGTAGTTGACAGGTTGAAAGTGGAGAAGGGACTCCTTTGCAATGAAGCGAGAGACACCTAAAGAAGCAAGCCTTCTCTCCCTGGTGCCTGCTACCTCAAAGAAATTTAAATATATGCAACTGACTAATGGGTAAAACTGAAGACTGCTTGGAAGCTAGCATAGGCTTTGATGGAATTTTCTCTTTTAATGGAAACCAATAAAAAGGGTTTGCACTAGGTACAGTCAGCATATTACTAAGAACATAACTTCTGAAAGCACTGTAAACGTTTAAACAACACATTTTTGCAGTGCTGCCACAGCATATTTAGTGTGCAACCTATGGTATATTGTATATAATACATTTTTAATCTAATTACTTGCAGTGCTTTCTGTCACTAACTTGGACCACTAAGAATTATAAATACACGCCACTATTTCCCCAGTCCACCGACAAGGATTCAAATTATTGACCATCCTGCTGCACCCACTGGCATCTGAAGCGATTGCAATTACCAATGAGCTGTTCTACTAGAAAAAAAAAAGCATTTCTACAGATAAAATTAAGTTGCAATTTATTTTTAATTTAAGATGCATGCATTACATTTTATATGCATTTTTATATGTAGGTGAAAGGCCACCAAAAATGTTATTGAATATTGTTTGACATTTCGTACTCCCCTGCCTCCCCCCACACACACAAACACTCGCTGACAATGCCCCATTGTACCTAGAAGCACAGTTCCCATACTTTTGTGTACTTCAACCTCTGGTTACAGGCCAAGAAAATAGGGTCCCTATAGCCACATGTTGGCACAAATCTGTCAGTCAGTGAGGTGGTGGTGCAGTCAGGGGCGTAGGAGACACTACATTTCTGGGGGGGACAGGGACAACCTTGAGGTGGGCCCCCTGCAGAATGTTTGCACCCAGAAGGGTTGCCCGGGGGGGGGGAATAGGGGGCAGGGGTTGCTTTCAGTCGAGTCTTGTGTGGCCTGCGATTCCCTGTCTGCTGGGCCCTTTCCTGCCTGTTATACAGCGACAGCCTCTGTGCTGCTGTTCGCCTCTGTGAAGTCCTAAGAGGCCTGTGCTGCCTTCTTGGCGCAGTGCTTCCTATTGATTCCTGTGCTGCCTGCCATGCACGGTGCTGCCTGTTGGGAGCTTTCTTTCTTGTCAGTCAGTGTCAGTCTCTGGGCCCCCACCTGCCTATGAAGGCCAGTAAGGCCTATGATTGCTGCTAGGTCCTTGTCTGACTGTCAAGTGGCAGTCTCTGTGCTGCCACCTTCCTGTGAACTGCTGTGCTGTCTGACAGGGCCGGCCTTAGTGCTGGTGGCGCCCTGTGCGACATTGTTTGTTGGCACCCCCCAGTGACCACCTCCGCCATGGATTCCCTCACTACTATCCATCACCACTCTCTCTCAGATGCATTTCATTAGTTTTATATCAATCAATCAATCAAAAAATTTATTAAGCGCACTACTCACCCGTTAGGGTCTCAGGGTGCTGTGAGGGTAGTGGGGGGTGAAGGGTTGCTGAATACTGCTCAAAAGGCCATGTCTTGTGGTGCTTTCTGAAGGTTAGGAGGTCCTGGGTCTTGCGTAGGTTAGTGGGGAGGGAGTTCCAGGTCTTGGAGGCGAGGTGGGAGAAGGATCTGCCGCCGGAGGTGGTGCGTTGGATGCGGGGGACTGTGGCGAGGGCGAGGTGCGCGGAGCAGAGAGGTCGAGTAGGTGCGTGGAAGTTTACTCGTTCGTTGAGGTAGGCTGGTCCAGTGTTGTGGAGGGATTTGTGAGCATGGGTAAGGACTTTGAAGATGATCCTTTTGCTGATGGGCAGCCAGTGAAGGGATCTGAGGTGAGTGAAGATGTGCTCGTGGCGGGGGAGGTTGAGGATGAGACGTGCGGCTGCGTTCTGGATTCGCTGGAGTTTTTGCAGAAGTTTGGCTGTGGTACCGGCGTAGAGGGTGTTGCCGTAGTCCAGTCTGCTGCTGATGAGTGCATGGGTGACTGTTTTTCTGGTTTCTAAGCAAATCCATTTGAAGGTCTTCCATAACATGCGAAGGGTGTTGAAACAGGAGGAAGAGATGCTGTTGATTTGCTGGGCCAAGGTGAGAGATGAGTCTAAGATGATGCCGAGGTTGCATGCGTGGGTGGAGGGTGTTGGGGGAGGTCCTAGGGCGGTGGGCCACCAGGAGTCATCCCATACTGTCTTGTTGGGGCCGAAGATGATGATTTCTGTTTTGTTGGAGTTGAGTTTGAGGTGGCTTGCTGTCATCCATTTGGCGATGTCGAGGAGTCCGGCGTGGAGGTTTGTCTTGGCGGTGGAAGGGTTCCTGGTGAGGGAGATGATGAGCTGCGTGTCGTCAGCGTACGAGATGATGGTGATTCCATGGGGACGGAGGATGTTGGCGAGCGGGCCATGTATATGTTGAAGAAGGTAGGGCTGAGGGAGGATCCTTGGGTGACCCCACATATTATCATGGTTCCTGAGGACTAGAAGGGAGGGAGGCGAACTCTTTGGGTTCTTTCGGCGAGGAAGGAGGTGAGCCAGTCTAGGACCTTGTGTCGGATTCCTGCGTCAAAAAGGCGTGCGCAGAGGATTTGGTGGCATACAGTGTCGAAAGCTGCGGAGAGGTCCAGTAGGATGAGGGCGACGGTCTCGCCCTTGTCCACTCTGGTTCTGAGGTCGTCTGTGCAGGCGATGAGGGCGGTCTCAGTGCTGTGGTTCTTGCAGAATCCAGACTGGGAGGCGTTGAGGCCCATATTTATACTTTTTTAGCGCGCATTTGCGCCGTTTTTTGACGCAAAATCGGCACAAACTTACAAAATACAATTGTATTTTGTTAGTTTGTGCCGTTTTTGCATCAAAAAGCGGCACAAATGCGGCGCTAAAAAAGTATAATTATGGGCATGAATGCGTTGTTTTCCTCTAGGAAGTGAGACAGTTGGGGGTTCACAATCTTCTCAGCGACCTTGGCGCAATACAATTGTATTTAGTTAGTTTGCGGTACAAAAAGCGGCGCAAAAGTGGCGCTAAAAAAGTATAATTATGGGCCTGAGTGAGTTGTTTTCCTCTAGAAAGTGAGACAGTTGGGCGTTCACAATCTTCTCAGCGACCTTGGCGCAATACAATTGTATTTTGTTAGTTTGCGCGTCAAAAAGCGGCGCAAATGTGGGGCTAAAAAAGTATAATTATGGGCCTGAGTGCGTTGTTTTCCTCTAGGAAGTGAGACAGTTGGGCGTTCACAATCTTCTCAGCGACCTTGGCGGGGAAGGGGAGAAGAGAGATGGGGCGGGAGGTCTTCCGGGTCTGCTTTGGGTTTTTTTGAGGAGCGCGTTGACTTCGGCGTGCTTCCAAGTGTCTAGGAAGATTGCGGCGTCGAAGGAGCTGTTAATAACGGGGAGGAGCTGGGGGGGGCGATGATTTGGCTGCCCTTGTTGACTATGTGGTGGGGGCAGGGGTCTGTGGGGGAGCCTGAGTGGATGGAATTCATGTTTTTTTCGGTTTCTTTGTCGTTGGTAGGGGTCCAGGTGTGTAGTTGGTTGGTATGGGTGGGCGTTGTGCTGTTGGTCATGCCGGTGGTGTCAGTGGTGGTGGTGGCGGTGGGTGTGGATGTTCTGAAACTGTTGTGTATATCTGAGATTTTGAGGTGAAAGTAGTTGGAGAGGGAGTTGCAAAGGTTTTGGGTGTGAGGGGGGTCGATGGTGCTGGATTTGGGTTTGGTGAGCTCTTTGACGATGGTAAAATGTTCCTTGCTGTTGTGTGAGTTATTATCTATGCGTTCTTTGTAGAATGACCGTTTGGTGGTCCTGATGATTTGGTGGTGGTTGCGTATGGATGTTTTGAGTGCAGAGAAATTGTCCTTGAGGGCTCCTGGCGCCATGCCTTCTCAATTTTGCGGCATTCACGTTTGGAGGCTTGGAGTTCTGTGGTGAACCAGCGGGCAGTCTTGATGGTGCGGGTGTTTTTGCTTTTCAGTGGGGCGAGGGAGTCTGCTCAAGTTGTTAACCATTGTGTGAGGTTATGGGCATCAGTGTTGGGGTCGTTGGTGATGGGCGGTGGAGCTTGTGTGAGTTTGGCGTTCACTACAGCACCACTCGTACCGGAAAATATCCCTTACAATGCAATGCAATGCATTGACCACGCTGCCCTTACCACACATATGGGTCTAGCACGCATGCCTTTACCACACGTCTTTACCACGCATATGCGTGGTTACAGCATAGAGAGCGGTCTAGCTGTCCAGGTGGAACAGGAAGAAGCAGAGGAGAGAGAAGTAAGTAGGGCTGTGGCTGGGTTTAGGGTGGCAGGTTGGGGTCGTTTTTAGGACAGGGTAGGGTCAGGGTAGTTTTTAGGACAGGGTGGGGTAGGTTTTAGGGTTAAGGACGAAGGCATGGGGGACAAGTAGCTTTTAGGACAGTATGGGGTAGGTTTTAGGGTACAGGGTACAAGTGAAATGCGAAAGTCGGGTCCCCACCCAAGGAAGTGCAATCGGTAGAGGGGAGCTGGAGGAACTAGGAAACCCCAAAGATAAGCACCAGAGTGCCCCCCCAGCGACCAGGAGAAAAGAGGTAAGTTACTGTTTTTTCCCCAACCCACCTAAAGGACTTCAGAGAAGGATATTGCAAAACACAGACAAGACTGCAAGAAACCAGAGGTGGATCCTGGAAGAGGAAGACCTGGAAAGGAAGGGGGCCAAGTCCAGTTTACGTTGGAGTGTCTGGTTGTGGCAGGAGCCACTACCGACCTGTCTGTGGATGCAGGAGTTGGTCGACGGGGAGATGAAGACGGTCAGCAGTGCAGCACTAGAGCAGATGAAGCATTCCTAGGTGATGCAGTCGACGTCCCATACCGGATGAAGAATTGCAGTCAGTCTGTGGTGTGGAAAACCCACCAACAAGCCTTGCCAAAGGCAAATGTTGCAGTAGGAGAAAAGTGGAGTTGCCGGGGACCAGCAAGGTCCAAGGGGACTGAACCCAAGGAGGGTAGTCCCAGGTGACTCTCAGCAAGGCATACAGTCTGGAGAAGGAGAGGCAGCCCCCACAGAAGACCCACAAGCAAGGAGCCCAAGAGCTGCAGAGAGGCTCACGCAGCACACCTGATGAGAGGTCCCATGTCGCAGGCGAAGCACGTAGAGGGCTGTGCTTCACAGAGAAGAGTGCTGGGGGCTACACGGAGCCTGAAGATCCCTTGGAGGAGAGGCCAACAAGCCTTGGTAGCTGCAAGAGACGCGGTGCATGGGGGTACTGTCCTGCATGGGAAGGCAAGGACCTACCTACTCCAAAGTTGGACAGCTGGTAGAGCGGACCAAGGAGACCACTCCAGACTACTACCCCTGATACAGGATCCACGCAGCTCAGGAGGAGAGGAGATCCTAGCAGCTGGTCGCTGTTGCAGTTTGTGCCTGCGGATGCAGGTAAGTGACTCCTTCACTCCAAGGAATTTTCCTTCTTTCTTCTCATGCAGACTGAAGACTTGTTGCCCTCAGAGGAAGCACAGCCGGGTAAATGTTGCAGTTGCTGGAAGGAGCCAGAGAAACAATGTTGCAGGGCGAAGGCGTCGCTGGAGCTGCAGATTGTAGTTGTCTTCCTGTGAAGTCCAGTTGCTGTTCCAGTGGCCAGAAGTCAAAGTAAACGTTGCAGAGGAGTCCTGCTGGAATCTTGCACGCCGAATCTGAGGACCCACCCAAGAGGGAAACCCTAAATAGCCCAGAAAGGGGGATTGGTCACTGAGCAGAGTGACCACCTAGGAGGGGGCTGTGACGTCACCTGCCTGATCTGACCACTCAGATGCTCACAGAGGCCTCTGCCCACCTTGGTTTCAAGATGGCAGAATCAAGTGGCCACCTGAAGCAGCTCCGGGCACCAGCCCTGGGGTGGTGATGGACAGGGGAGTGGTTATGCCCATTTCCATTGTCCAGTTTCGTGCCAGAGTAGGGGCTGAGTTCCCTGAACTGGTACAGACTGGTTTATGCAAGGAGGGCACCAAATGTGCCCTTCGAAACATACCAGTAGCTTGGGGAGGCTACCCCTCCCAAGCCTTGTAACACCTATTTCGAAAGGGAGAGGGTGTTGCCTTCCCATTCCAAAGGAAATCCTTTGTTCTGCCTCCCTGGGCATGAGCTGCTCAAGCAGCAGAAGGAGGGCAGAAATCTGTCTGAGGGCTGGCAGCAGCGTGGGCTGCCTAGAAAACCCCAGAAAGCTGATAAGAGCAATGCTGGGGATCCTCTAAGGAGCCCCCAAAGTGCATGGAATCATACAATCAATACTGACAATAGTATTGGGGTATGATTCTGACATGTTTGATCGCAAACATGCCCAGGTTCGGAGTTACCATTATGTAGCTGGACATAGGTATTGACCTATGTCCAGTACACGTGTAAAATAGTGTCCCTGCACTCACCAGGTCCAGGAAAATGGAGCTGGAGTTCGTGGGGGCACCTCTACTCCTGCAGAGGTACCCTCACACACCAGGTACTTGCACACTGCCCTCTGGGATAGGAGGGCCTACCATTGGGGTGACTTACAGTGACCTGGTGCGAAAGGGTGTATACACCTTTTCCCGCAGGCTGCAATGGCAGGCCTGTAGACACATTTTACATGGGCTCCTATGGGTGGCATAATACATAATACATGCTGCAGCCCATGGGGAACCCCTGATCCCCCAATGCCCTGGGTACCTGGGTATCATATACTAGGGACTTATAAGGGGCACCAGTGTGCCAAATGTGGGGTGTGTGTGTGTGTGTGGTCCAAGCAACCAAATTTAATGGGAGAGAGCACTGGGATCCTGATTAGCAGGATCCCAGTGAACACAGTCAAAACTGACTGACAACAGGCAAAAAGTGGGGGGAACCATGCCAAAAAGAGGGTGCTTTCCTACATCTGACAAAAGCAGTAACCCACTGACATATTCACATTATATGCACTTTGTGATCTGCATGTAGACGTTCTTGCAGCAGGCATAGTAACGTAATATGTTATGATGAATCAAAACCTCTGCTGGACAAAACTTCAATCTCTCTCCAGGACCAGACCATTAATCGCTGGAATTATCTTGAGATTTTTATTGTTGCCTGAAAACTGTTGGTGGCAAGGAAAGCCCAGCAGGTGCTTTTAAAGCCACAATATACTTGCAAACACTGCGCCCCCCATCCTAAGTAAGCACCCGGTGCGGTGGTACTGGTTGCATGGACCTAGAACTGGCACTGCTGACTTACCTGGCCCTGTCCATCTCTCAGGCCATCTGGGTCTTTCTGGGACCCATGCTGTGTGCTGGTCTCTCCGCTGTCTATCCAGCAGTGTCAGGCTCTGTTCCACCACAGCATGTGAAGTCCTGTAAAGCCTGTGAGTTGCCACAGTGCTGGCTTCGCATCTACAGGCCATTGGCAGGAAATTAGATTTACAGACAGCCCTTGGCCTTCAGAGTGCGCTGTCACAAATGCCAGGATGGCAGAGGGAGAGACAGGAGACCGGAATGTTAGGGGTCAGGATGTCAACTTAGGGGACAATAATTAGCATTGGGGCAGGTAAACTGGAGACAGAGGAGAAAAGAGAGTGAGAGAGGCAACAGAAACGGGGGCCCTAACAAACATTGTCGCATCAGCGAGCTAAAGCCTGCCCTGCTCATATCTCACAGTAATTCAACAATAATGTATTTAAAAAGGGAGATACTCGACAACACAACACTGGAATTAAAAAGAGGGGGAGAGATACTTGGAAATACTTTATTTATTTACCCAAACCACCTAACCTTCTCAAATCTTGCTGCTGTCTTCAGGGTTCAATTTTCAAGGGACAGGAAGGGTCGGGCTCAGGAGGGGCGGGATGCAGACAGCAATCAACAAAGAGCCTCTATCATCTCCCTTTGTTTTCAGAAGTGCAGACTGCAGGCAGTTGATTGTGGCAAGGTGAGAAGGAATGCCTTGTGTGCTTCAGCACAACAAAAGGGCAGAGGGCGAGTGTCTTGGAGGCAGGTCACAGGTCATGTGCAGGGCCAGTATATGTTGCGCTTTCACGTGCTAATGGCCCTGCGAATTACAGAAGAGACAGGGAAAATTATTTTGCCCCCCCCCCCAACTCCAAAATCTGTGGGGGACATATCCCCTGCGTCCCCCACACTTCCTACGCCCATGGGTGCAGTCTAGTCGGTCGCCTGTTAGCATAGCCTGGGTCTGTTAGTAATAACTTGCCAAAGTCCAATTGTGTCTGTCCTGTCCACTGCAATCACAGGCTGGCCCAGTTGGGCTTTATAACAGACCACCAGTCTTTAATTATATCACAAGGCGGTTTAGAAGAACCCTGTTATTAGACGGACGGTAACGGTGTACTCCTCACAGACCCGCACGATCCACAGATCGGTGCATCCACGGACAGATGCGTTCACAATACAACACAGCCTTGTTGTTTCCACACAGACTGGCACAGCGCAGGAGCAAGACCAATAATAGTCACAAAATAGGCACAGTCTAGAATATTAGTCCCGGGCTGGCACCGACGGATTAGATTTGTCATAGGCTGGCACTCTGTTAACACGCGCAGCCGGTCTCGTTAGTCACTGGCTAGTGTGCAGCGTAGGCCCGTTATTCACCGCTGGTTTCTTCTGTGGGAGGAGAAAGAGGCGGGTCCCGCCTGAGAGCAGGCGGGGCTCGGGCTGCTGCTAACGGGAGCATCCAGGGCAGCTGAGGAGGGGGATAACGGGAGGGGTTCGAGGACGACAGAAGGACTGTGCGAGGCGGGGTCCGCAGTGACGCTTGAGGCCGAGAAGGGCAAGCACTGAAGGGGCAGTTAGAGGAGAGCGAGCCCTGAAGAGCTGTAGGAGCAGCACGAGCCCCGTGGGACGGTTGGAGCGGCGCGAGCCCTGAGCAGCGCGCGCAAAGAGATGGCTCTTTCGGTGCCTCAGAACCACAACGGGCTGCGCGAGGAGGACAAAGACGTACACATCGAGCTCTTCGTGAAGGTGGGTCTACTGGCCGCCTCCGGCCATATGCGCGGGCTGACTCCTGCAGCGCGCCCCCAAAAGACTCTGCTCCTCCCGCCAGGGCAGGCTATTATGCCGTGGAAAGGCCCCACCACTCCCACCCCCCAGAGCACAAGCGGACATTTCCTAGAGCAGGCAAGGCCAGTGCACCGCACTCTTGGCTCGTGCCTTCAGTATTGCAGGCAAGGCACTTAAAAAACACGCAATATGAAGCTGTGCCAGATGACACAAAGAGTGCTCCCGGACATCATACCCACTAAGGGACCTCTCCAGACACATCAATATCAGCATGCCGCCACCCTGCAGACCACACCCAGAATGGGGAACTTCCAAGAACTCCCTAATAGGGTCCCTTACCCCCAGACTGCAAACCTAGCGTGGTGTAATCGCAGACCACACCCTTAAATGGTAACCTCTGTGGGCCTGCACTTAGAGAGCCCCAGACTACACCCATTATATAGCACCACCGCAGACCACGCCAGGCAGTTACAGCTCTATTCAGTTCACACACCCTTCGACCCCTACACATCGCATATGACACCCGTTACCCTCTTCACGGAACATCCTTCTGTATGTGACACCACACACAACATCCACTTTTAGTGCACTTAGTATGACGCCCTCACAGATCACCATCAGTTTTGCAGGCGGGATGCCCCCAGTATTTGCCAACTCTACCCGACACTCATTGCGGAGCACAGTAGATGAACTATCTTGTCCTCGTAATGCGTCTGCCTTAAGAAAATGTCTTGTGCACACTAATAGGGACCCCACTCCTAGAATAGTCATGTAGGTTATTGCGACCCATGAAAGAATCAATATGGGACAGTTTTTCCCACAAAGAATAAGAACTTTAATTTCAATAAAGCCCACTTATAGAAAAGAAACCAACTCATAGCGGAACCACCCACTGTGGTGCATCCTCCCCTCCCCACCCAGTAGGCAGAACCATAATTCGTGCACATACACTCAGTTTTATTTAGAACTGCTCCCCATGCCACACATAATGATGATGATGATGGACGTTTCACTCCTCCCTTCCGACCAAGTACTTATCATCACTATTCCCAACAACTCGCACAGCATGTAAGTCACCCCATGTGCCAAAAATGTGCCACCATATCCTACAAGAGACAAGCGGTACTGGACGATATTGACCTTCAGATCACAGCAGAGTGCACCCCTCAATTCAAGCCACATCCATGATATGCAAAAACAGGAGCCAACATTTCTTAACCACTACAGATCCCTGTGGGTGGCATTCTGTTGTTTCATAATTTTAGATTATCTAAGTAATTGTGCTACCTATGTACCGTATGCTATAGGGACATTGGTCTTCGATGAGTTAGGCGCTTTTTGCCTCTGTGGGCATTAAGGGAAGTGGACACACGTCTGGACAGTATACCGCCAACTGAGGCCTAGCTGTTTAGGCCGGAGTGCTTTGTTTATGTTGTCCAAAGACTGCTGTGTGTAATTGGTCCCTGTCTTTCATGGCACAGGCAACCTAAAATGTATGCAAGTGAATATTGGCCAGAGAATTGCCAGTGCTAAAAAAGTGGTAACTTAAGCATTTCTACCCAGTGCTCTTGCTCTTACACTCATTACAAGTAACCAGTCCCAGACACGGGACCAAACCTAACCAGTCTTAGCATAGGACAACTCAACGTAGTGAAAGGTCTTCTTAGCTTCACAACAGCAGGGTGTTCTGCCATCTCAGAGGGCATCTGATTGGGACCCACCTAACCATATTCAGATATTAGACATCACCCAAAGAGTCCACAACCTCAAAATTACACCCCGCTTGTTGCCCAGGCTCATTGCACCTGAACGTAAGAAATCCCACAGATTAAACCCAGCCCTGGTCCATACCCAAATTACCCTCCAAAAATGCTTCTGCAGATTATACTTTTAGCATCAAATTCCTAATTACGATCATACGCTCTTCAGCATTGGACATCTGCTCCCTCATATCACACCTAGCATGAGGCAGCCCCAGCTTCCTCTGGACTACAACATATACTTTGGTTTGTGCATGAGTGTGTGAGTATCAACTTATTGATTAACGTTTCAAAGGACCCTTTCATGCAAAACAATTGTTGGTTACTCTGCCTTTTGGGACTGTTTCTTGTAGGAAGGAATAAGAGGCTCAGAAAACATCCATCGAACACTTTAAACTAGTAAAGGAGCATTTAAAAGGAAATGTGCTTTTTTTACAAACTGCAATAGCAGCGCAATGATTTTGTTTTGATGAAGTCTCTTTAATTTATTGCCCCACCTGAATATTTACTACTTATAGAGCCCACAGCTCCAACTAAAATCTCTATTGATTTTCGAATTCACCTTGCAGAGGAAAGGCTGTGAACCTGCCAGTGATGGTTAGGTTTGGATGGTGATTGGCCAGTCAACTAGTTTGCTTACTTTCTGCACAATGTGGTGGATGTGATGCTGCACAGCATCAATGTAATGGCTGATTTTGATGTGAGATGAACCAGCCTTTTATTCCTCGTCTGAAGTATATTCCGTAGTTATAATGATGATTCTTTTTTATTGTCATCTATATTCATGGGTTCATTAATTTTGTTTGGTGAAACTGGGTTGTATAATTAGGCTGTCCTGTTTTACTGTTTATTTGTAATGGATTTTAGTTGTTTCCTCAGTGTTTTATTAACCCTTTGGAATCCGTGCTTATCAGTGTTTATTCATGAGCCTAATCCCCAAAATAGACAAAACTGTGTTTTTCTAGTGTATACAAAACATTTTTTTTTTTTACAGTGATTGTTATAAAACACATATTTAATTTAAACAAGAAGTAGTGCAAGTATATAGTATCTTCCCATTGGCAGCACGTCCAGTAGACTTATGTTAAACTGCTTTAATATTGGAATGCAACCACTGTCAATCTCTCCGAGCCTCATCCCAGTCCATTGTTTTTCACCCACAGTGCCACCTCAATTTGGAGCCAGCCATTTGCAAATCAGTCTTGGCCCTGCTCCTGTTTGGGCTGCACTGTTCCCAAGAGGAGCAGGGGTCAAGGCTGATTTGCATATGGCTGGGTCCAATCTGTGGTGGCATGGTGAGTGAAAAACAGTGGATTGGGATGTGACCTGAGCGATTGCCGGTGGCTGAGATTAATTCAGCATTCCATCCACCACCTTGTTGTTGTTGCAGTTGACGCCCTTAGTGTGACTTTTGTCTTCAGACGTGCATCCTGTGCTCACTGTACCACTGCAATCAAGCTATACGTGGCTGATGAGCTGTTACCAGGGTGGAACGGGTCCTAGTTTGCATGTATTCCGGTTCAGGGAGGACCTGCCTTGGCAGTTCGAGCTGGACTGTTCCCATGAGGAGCAGGGTCAAGGCTGTATTTCATATGGCTAGGTCCAAACTAAGGTGGCACAAGCAAAAAACAATGGATTGGGATCTGGATCCCAGTGATTACCAGTGGCTGAGATTAATTCAAGCATTCCATCCATCACTTTATTTTTAAAAAAGGAAGCTGATGTATCTGAGGAGTTTAACTATTCTGTGGGAAAATGTGATAGTACAGATTGTCAGCCAAGAATCATATGAGCCAACCCTTTCTCCAGTCAGTGAAATAATTAAACACTACCAAAATGTGACATATGATTTAATTATTCCCAGAGTTTCTACAGAGTAAAAAACAATTACATTGGATACAAAACATGCTTCTAGACCTTAGAGCTTTAATTGAATCTCACAAAACTGGAAGAAATAAAAGGAAGATGATGCAAAATTTTAGTGGCATCCCAGAACAACAAAACTCAAGTAGAATAATCTTAGGCATGTCTTTCTTATTGCCTTACAATACAAAGTTACAATGTGTTAGCCTCTTCAGAAGAAAAGAAAAATGACCAAATTCTGTCTCTGTTTCCTTTCTTTGAATGGCATTTTAGTTTGTGGTTGTGAAGGTGTTTATTTGTGTTTATAGGCCTATGCTGATAAGGGTTCTTTCCTTTTAGGTAGGGTTTTTAACATTTATTATAGGCTTAAACCAAAAATAGGATAGCCTAGATATAATCTTACCCTCAATATGGACTTGCTGTGGAAAAGAGCTGAAGGAGGTCATGTGCACTTATACAGTGGTATGTAGGGTATAGTGGTTCGTTTAGTAGTCACCTAAAGCTTGTTTTTTAATATAATGTTTAATTTTGTTACCATTACTAAATAAAAAAACTGACACATGAATAATGCTGAAGAGCAATTGCAATCTTGCCATATTCTTCTGTTTGTCTTTGAGAAAATAACCATCTTTTTTGTGGTGCTGCGAATGCTGGGTATGTGTTGTAAGGTAAATCATTTCTTGTAAATTGTGTTTTTACGTACCTTACCATCTTGCCACACCCCTTTATCATTTTTCAACAGATGGCCATTATGTACACACCCAGTCACCTTAAACTAATGCCGGACTTTATCAGTTCAAGAACTTAATTACACCATCATAAAATATTGTACACATTTATAAACATAATGAGTCTGTCAAACAAATCTCGGTTTAAGCTTTCTTAAGCAATAATGTAATATTGGGTTTGGGATGAAGACTAATAAAGAACTGTATATTGGGAATTCATTTTTGTTACTAGTATAACAATACAGCGTGTTGGTTTATTGGAAAAAAAATCAGAAACCTCTCAGTGTGCGGAGTGGTGAAGGATGCTTAAAGATAATTTTGAGAAAGAAGGGCATGTATGTTCTATTCAAAAGCATTGGTTTTGATACAAACTCATTTGGACATGTTTTTGAAGAATATTTGTGCCATAATAATCTAAAACAATGACAGTAATGTTTTAAGCTAATTCATCCACTGTGCATCACATATCAGTATTTTATCATGGATGAAGGTATTACCTATAATATATTGTATCTTGTGTATTATGTATTTGCAGTAAATCGTTTCCAATTGAGAACAGAGTTTGCATTTCACATGAGCACATACCTTCGGAGTGAAACATTATCTCCTAAACAACCAGCAGGCAGTTAGATGTGTCTGACATGGAAATTACATTGTCCACCTACACCTGACACATTAAAAAGCATACTTAATTTAAAAACATTTTTTTCATATGAGCAATTATGCAGTATGATGAAAGAAATACTGACCTACATCTTTAGTCGGTATATTCAAATATGCCACAAATATCTGTTTAAGCAAATTATTTTTTCATATGATGTTCCTTTCTCTATGGTTTGGAAACCATTGTCACCTAGGTGCACAATTTTTAAATGTAAACAGTATATAAATTGTTTGTTTCTGCCTTGAGCGACTTCAACATACTACTCTCTATAACCCTCCTCCGTATAGGTGTGGGAAAGTGTAAAACAGGAAACAAAGACTGAACTACAACTTTTACCCCGTGTGTCAACCCCAACTGCTAGCTTGTGCCATGCTAAATGTGACATCACCCACTTCAAAACTCTTTCTGGACCTGTGGGAGATTAGAAGAGGACTGACCTGCTGTGTGTGACCTCAGAGGAATCCTGAAGGACTGGACCTGCTCTCTCTTGAACCTAGGACAAATAAGTTTACTCCAAGGGGCAGATGCCTGACCTGTGTGTCTATAGGTAGTAAACAAACTGCAAGGGGCCTTTTCCTGGAAGTACCTTGCCAATCAGTGGCAACTGGACCGGGACTGGACCCTGCTTTTGGCCTCTGCCTGACATCCTGTGAGTCTCTAAGCACTTCCCCTGATGTTATGGGGGGCTTTATGAGTATACTCCTTTTTGGATTGTGACTTAAAAGAGTAAGGGCCTCATTATGGGACTGACGGGCCGGCTCTCGGCCCGCCAGACCCTTGGGGAGGAGGCCAGTGCCGTCGCACAGAGGGTTCCCCCAGCTCCCTCGGAATGCGCACTCTCTGCTGTAGGAGACAACGTGCATTGCGAGGGTGCTGGGCAGGGAGGCCACTGCACTGCCCACCACATGACGGTGGCAGCGGTCCGACCGCCAGGGTTGTAATCTGGTCCTCGGACCACCAAACTCGTAATAGGGCCCCAAGTCAAAAGGTAAAATCTTTACCCAGGACGAACCTGATTGCTGTATCTGACATGTGCTCCATTGCGGTTACCCTTAAAGTGTGCTTAGGTCCTGGTCTCCTGAAACAGTTAACGATCATTGACGCTTTTTGGCACTATTTTTGCTTAAAACTTTAAAAAATCAGCTCTCTGGTTGTCCGCTTTATCATTTTGGTGTGATTTTGTTCATTACATTTTTCTCTATTTTTCTAATCCATTTTGGTATTTTTATTGTCTTCCATTCTGTCTTTATTAAGGGTTGGTACTTCATAAATACTTTACACACTGCCCTAAGCTAAGCCTGCCTGCTCTCTGCTATAGTTATCAGGGGTTCAGCTCAGGTTAGTTTAGTGACCTTAAAGGATCACCCAGACAAGAGTTGTGATTATTCCTTGAGATGAGTAGACACGTACTTCAATTAATAATCCAATTTCTTACAATGTTCGTATATTGGATTGACATTTCTTGGGTGACATTTGAGTAAGGGTTTGCACAGCACCCAACCCACAGGCTACGCTTGTGTTTTATTTAAATACAGACATTAGCTAATTCAGTACATATGTGCACTGACATGTTATTGAAATGCCTACTTCAGAAAACTAGACATTTGTTGTATGTTACTGGTTCCCATTTAACTGATTGCGGACCGCGGTCCCATCCCTTACTCATGCAGAAAGAAAGGGCAGAAGGACTTCCTACGGAAAAGGGGGCTTCATCTATTAAAAAAAGATAACCTGGGCCATAACAATTTTTCACAACACAGGCCAAGTATTTTTTTCTGATCCAGTCCTCAACATTACTAGAGAAAAAGCTGTTTGAGAGACAAGAAAAGTGGGATAATAGTTTTGAATGTGAGTGCATTTTAAGTCATGTCCTCAGCACGAGGAAGTGTGTCGGTATCTCCCACCCCCAATATTAAATATATTTTTTAATGCTTGCCTTGGAGGTGTAAATGGAGTGATCTTTGAAGTCGTGAATTGCTAAAGAAAAGGGTGTAAGAAGCACATCCTATGGGCTAACTTTTTTTTTTTTTTAACATGTGAATTATTTTTTTCATTAAATTACATTGATTTTAAATGTTATATAATTCATAATAAGCCAAGAGAGAAAAGTTGTAGATAAATACAACACATTTGATGGAACTGTCCTAAAATATTTAAGTATCCGAGAAATGTGTGCATCTCTCCTGTGTTTACTGAAGCAACGATAATAAAGGCGACAGCTTCCATGTCTGCATTGTTCCTCTTTTCCGTACATATGGTAGAAGTTATTGCAGCAGAAAAACATGTTTTTCACTCCAACAGGAATTCAACAAATTCTTTCACTTTCACTATCCTTGCCAAAATCAAATTATTATCATGGGAACACCAGCTGCTTCTGACTTTTTCTCTAAGTAAGAAAAGTGTTTATAGCTACTTTAATGTATTTGATATCTTTTGTTTTGCAATTTCACCAGCTATCACCAATTGTTTGACTGAAGCAAAGGTGGTGATGGGGATAAATTGTTAGTTTCAATACTTTATTACTTTTCTTTCTTATGATATATGTATGCCTAATTATATATAATGCTCTCCTTAAGTGAAAACCGTAAGACTTTTACGTTATTTTGGAAATTTATGTAACGCTGTTCGACTCAAATGTAGTGAGCCTTAATATGATCCGGTGATCTACACTGATCGTTTTACCTTTTTGAGAAATGAAACTTTCCCAACCGGATGCGTGGATTATGCTTTAAACGTTCTCCATTTATTAGCTCAGCAGCATACAGAGATTCAGAACCAGCATTAAAGCGAAGGAATTTAAATCCCAGGACTCAAAGCAAAAAAGTAAGAGTTCAACCAGTAGCTAGGTCAGGCTCCACATAAGAACATCCCCAAGGAACAGCACTTTTTTTTTTTTTTCACTGCTCAGCAGCCAGATTCATGCGTGAATTGAGTTTGTTTTTATGTGTTTATATTGCCTTTATGGGTGCCTGTTTCCTTTATTTGTACTACCGCAGTTTATTTTTAAGGTTTTTTTTTCTTCTCCCTAGCGCTCTTTACTCTCATTGTTTTTTGTTAGGTGCATTGGCGTTGCTTGTTCTGGAAAGGAGTGGTCGCCAAGTGGGTATTGGTCCCTTTTTCTTATTTTATGTATGCTTACTAAGCGCTGGCAAAGCCTTTACGGGAGCTTCACTCACAGAAAACACTTTTCCAGGTTTACACGTTGTGGAAACTGAGAGGTGTAGATATGGTTTGGCGGCACTAGATGTGCTGTAGGCCGGGGATGGCCGTGGCTCTCCTGTTTCTGTTACAGCGGTGATTGCACCAAGACCCTTTGTGTTCTTTTACGTTTTTTCAGGTTTTCAGCTAGTTTTCTACATCTGGACTGGGCTCTGTATCCCTTGATAAGCCTATGTGTATTTAGAAACATATATTAAAATCCCTTGGCAAAGATTACTGTGTAGGCTCAAGTATACCTCTACTCAGCTCATTAAATTTATCAGGGTGCATATAGAGACAGAGGCATCGAATGCATCTAGTATTATTCAACCCACCTTTGCCACTATAAATCGTTAATTTACTCCTGGCTGGAGCCATGAGTGAGGGGAATCTTGATGAGGGTATGGAGGGACCGTTCCCCATAACTCTAGATGAGGAATTTGTTGATGTGGTGGAAGCCACTCTTCAATGGGTTATGCCTCACACAAAAGGATGATAGACGGTGTGCTGAAACATTTCACTCACTCACCCCCAGTCACAGACCTGGATTAAATCCATCATTCTTTTGCTCACCGTGCCACCCCAGTTTGTACATAGCCATATGCAAATCAGTCTTGATCCTGCTTCCCTTGGGAGCAGTCCAGTCTGAACTACAAGGCAGGTCCTCCCTGGACTGGAAACAAACATCCTAGGACTGGTTTGGGGGTATCACCTCTCATCAGCCAGGCTATCTTAAATCCAGTGTCACAGTGAGCAAGGACCCACGTCTGGGCATACCCGGTCCATTTAGGGTGACTTTAGCAACACAAAATGATGATGCACGGAGTGCTGAAACTTTTCAACCTCCCTAATTACTGACTTTTCAAAGATTGTGATGCCTGGAAACTGGATTTGGTCCTTTTTCGCTTGATCATGAACACATGGGGTCCTTGCCAGGTGGATTTGCTTGTGTCTTGTCTTGACCACCAGCTTCCACAATACTTCAGTTGGAGACTAGATTCCTCCTGCAATAGCATCAGATGCATTCATGCAAGTCTGGGGTTAGTTTCTGGACTATGCATTCCCTCCTTTTTCACTGATCACCAGGTTGGCAAGTAGACGTCCTTAATCCTGGTAACTCCAGTCTCAAGCGTGCTTTCCAATTCTTTTGTAACTTTCTATGGATTCTGTGACCCTACTTCTCCAGAGGCCAAACATCCTGACAGATCCTGGGAGCAACTCACACAAGCTGATGATGGACTTGTTGCTGTGGCTTATAGCATGGAGTCCCTGAGGGGACCTGGGGAGTGCTGGGCCGTTTGAAGCAGATTTCAGACCTCATCAGAAGGGTGTGGGTGGACTGCACCTCTGAACAGTATTACTCTGCTTGATGCAGATGGTAGTGCTGGTGTATGGTGCGGAATTTGGATCCAGTGGGATCAGATATAGAGCACATTTTGGGCTTTTTAGCCTGGTTCTCTCAGAAGGATCTGGCATACCATACGAACAATACAGTCAGGTCAGCAATTTCGACTGGCCATGAAGCATGACCTGGGGTCCCAGTAGGGGAACATCCTTTGGTTTGCAGGTTCTGAAGAGACGACAGGCTTCCTAATTCCCTGAAATGCAAATACTTCCGACTATGGAATGTCAATTTGGTGTGGCGACTTTTTGATTATATATTTCTATCTACGAAAGAACTTACAGGTAATCTAGCAGTGGTTTTATGCTTGGTTTTGTGTAGAAAGGTTTCAGATGTGAGCGCACTTGATTTGCGCTCTAGAATCTTTACATCTGATGGTATTACATTTGCTGTGTCATGTAACACCAAGACAAGTACGGCCCATTACCTGGCTTTCCCAGACCACCCAAAGCTTTGTGTGGTCATGTGTGTCACGTTCGATGAGGCAATAATGGAGGATATCAGACCAGCAGCTGCCAAACAACTGCTGATCTCATTATAGAAGCCATTTAAGCCTGTCTCTTCCTTCACAATAGCTAGGTTGAGTCCGTTGGGTAATGAACGACGGTTGGAGGACATTCGGAAAGCAGATTCAACTTTTAAGGAGTTTTACTTTAAACCGGTTATGGGTATGGCATCCTTAGTGGTAAGTAAGCTTTAAAGCAGCTTAATCTGAGCCTCTGTACCTGACATAGAATTAAAATGTTCCTGACTATTGTGAAGGAAAGTTTCAATTCTATTAAGGACATGAAAGTGTGGATTAAACCACCTGAGGAAGCTCTAAACCTTCCTTCCTACCTTTATACTTGGAGACATTAGACTTTGGAAATACACATTTTTTGTATTATGGTTTCAGAGTTAAGGTTGTCTCTCATCAGGTTAACAAACACAGTGATTTGCATAACTGTGTCTTAATCTAAATTTATGCTGTCTTGGAATGTCTTGGACTTTTTGTGGAGTGAACTTTCACTGAGCTATTTTGGTAGGTGCCAACAGAAACACTACTAGCGGTGAAGCAAATACCACAATTGGACCTCATGCATGAACAAAGCGAATATGCGGTTCCTTTGGCTGTTCTAATTTGGTGCCTGACCTATCTGATTGATCGATCTCTGACATTTTGCTTAGACTCATGGGATTTCAAGTCCCTCATTTTAGTTTTGGTTTTGAATCTCTGTTGGTTACTGAGATCATAAATGGAGAAAGTTTAAAACAGGATACAAGTCTCTGTGTCCTTACTAGAGTTGAACCATTCTTTCACAATACCTAGGACATTTTTAATTGTAGAGAATTTTAATTGTTTATTTATGCATACAAGAACACATATAACTATATCCTACATATGTACTACATTATAGCATATTACTTTAGGGGAAAATATCAGTTCAGCCGCACAGTCAATGTCAGTAACAGTTTAGAGGCTCCAGGTCCGAGTCTATACATTTTGCTCTAACTTAGCATGCATGAAGAGATAAGACAATTAATGTATTAGGCTAGGTCTACCCAACCACTCCAACTTCCTCAAGCACACTGATAGAGCAGTGCCCACCCCTACAGAGTCAGTGTAGTACATTTCAATACATTAACCAACAAACAGAACACTGTAATTATTGTAAGCATCGACAGACCAGAAGATAGCGCTACGAATGACCGTCATTCATCCAGTGCATCAAGCATATGCAGCTGAGGGGACGCCCGGGGAGGTATTGCAGCAGCATCCCAGAAACAAAACAGGAACCGAAGGGAGGGGGGCTCACTCATGACGACTCCGTTCCCGAAGCAAAGATTGGAAGCACACCCTCCCATGAACACCAAAACTCACATCCATACCTCTGTAACCCCCAAACCCAGTCCTTCAAGGGCCTAACCATGACCAGGGCTCAACTAGCAGATGCATCAGTTAAAGGACCCTCTTTTTCACTCTCCTGCGCTCCAGCTAACTCATTAATCATGGTACGCCAGATCTCCAAATCATGGTCAGCATGCTCATCTAATCGAACCTTTTGTAAGCGGCATTCCCCATTCAGCTAAATCACTCAGCCAGATAACGTGCAGCGGGGGGTGCGGGCTGGCCCATCGGATCGCATTGCGCCCTTTTGCCAATATAAGCCCCAGCTGTGCGAATCTATATGCCATTTTACGACCCTTTTAGGGACTGGGATCAGGCCCAGCAGGCAGTGTTTCATCGTCTCCTGCACTCTCACAGCCATCACCTCCTTCAGCGCCATCACCACTCGATGCCAATAGGGTTGGACAGAGCCACAGACCCACGCCATGTGATCAAATGAAGCCGACATTACTCCACAACGGCCACAGCTATCTGGCTTGAGGGAAATTTTCTATTTAAGCTTTGAGGTGTCAGGTATGCTCTATCCAAGTAATAGAAGTGTGTCAACTTAAATCTAGCATTGCTAGTCGCATCTATGGTAGAGAATTAACTTAACACAATTCTTTTTAGAAGAAGTACTGCTGATAGGTTCCTCTCACCATCTAGCATCGCATATCCCTCTGCACTGAAATAGAAAATCTCTTGTAGCACTGCAGTGTTATTCCTTGTGATTGCTCAATATACCAATTTTGTCACAGAAGAAGATATGTTAATGTAAAGCTGATTCTACGGCTCTTTTTAGCTTTAAGGAGCACCTGACCATCTCAAAGGTGAGACTGCATTTTCTCCCTACTTGCCCAGGGTAATGGATACTGGTTTTTAAAGGCTAGTAAAGAGTCTTGATTTTCCTGGTTATCCAGTGGTAAATGTGGTTACTCAGTGAAGGCTTACTCATTTTGGGTGCTTTGAACATTGTCTCATATGATTTAAAGAAAAGTAAAGATCAATGACCAGTTGGGCATTTCTTTGAAAAGGATTAGCTTGATTTGTGTACCACACAACACAAGCATAATGGCTGCTAATGCTTATATTTTGGATGTGATTTTGTTAGGCTTTGAACAAATTTCATTCTAATTTGAAGTATTCATATTACAATCTCAATGAAGCAGTGGTGAACACTTTTAGTATATTCACAAATATACAGTCAGTAATTGGGCAAGATGTAAAATAAGGGAAACAAAGCATATTCATTTTTTTTAGACTTCAAGGTTACTTGAACGTCTACCCGTGGCTTCTATGGTATGTTCGGCTACTCCTGCAGAATTGCAGGTTCAAATAACAAAAATGGAGATTCTTTTAGTCTTTACATTTGCGTGCCCTTGAGGATTCTTGTTTCTGTTGTGGTGAATACAGTGTTCAAATAGGCTGGTATATCCCAGATTAACAGCCTTGTGTAGCTTCCACTAGTAGTTGGTATGTTATGGTACCACTGGGCCCCCTTGCTTGCCTATTAAACATTTATAGTCTTTGGTAAAAATTAAATGCTGATATCTCTGGATCTGCTTTTCATAGTTGTTTTTCTTTCACACAAATGGAATGTTTCTTACTGAAACAAGTCTCCGTCTGGATAGAGTTGGGTCACTCCAGGAACAATTGGGACGTTGAGCCTCCACCCCTAAAACCTCCCCTCCACCAGTGGGCAAAATAAAGTGGTGATTGGCGTACGTATAAATTGTCTAGTGATTGCCAGATTGCATAGCCACATCTTTTATAGAGTAACAGAAGTCTTTGTCTTTCAAGATAATATCTTGCTCCCTATGATTGGTGGTCACAGGCTCCATATCGTATGAGTAAAAAGTGAGTAGTACCTAGTAGGGGGAACGTTATGTATTATGGTGAGTATGTTTCATGATTTTCTGTTCAGATGTCATGTATTTTTCCTGGTGTTGGATTTCTTCTTCTTTGTTTTATTTTGTTGTTGATTGCTTGTCAAGTATGGGGGTGGCGGTGTTTTTCTGACTGAATGTTGTTGAAGAAAACGTCATTACTCTGCATTTGGAAATGGTCTGCAAATACCCATTTATTAAAAGCAGTGGTGATCACAGAAAAATGGAGTGAAAACACAGCACACATTTAGAACCGATTCAGGAATGTTCTTTAATAGGGTCAGGTGAACTTAAATTACGATTTTCTAACAGTCAAGTGCAAATATGACATTGTGTGAAACAGAAACTCGCATTAAGTGGCCTTCAAAAGTTTCTCCAGAGGAGAGAGCTTTTGCAAACAACAGTTTCCAAAATGTACGTTTTAGGTGTCAAACTCCAAACCCTGTTTAGTTGTGAAGCAAGAGCGTCCTGTTAAAGTTCTAATAAAGTGTACTCTGTCATGTTTACATTAGGTTAGCACAACTCTAGTCCTGCTGTTCCCTCATATGTGTGTCACAGAACCCCTTTTAGTGTTTTAAGTACTGAATAATATTAATCATATAAATTGTTCCTTGCTCTTCAGTCTTGTTTCTTTTCGTTCTCCTCATTCTGTTTAATGTATACATTTATGCCTTAATTCTTAGTAAAATGCGATCAGTTATAGAAGAAGCAGAAAAGTAACCCTTGATATAAAAATCAACGACAATGGAAATAGCAAGGATTGTGAGACCATGTTTCAATTACTTAGTTTCCCAGCTGCCAGTCAAACTTGTTAACCCTGATCACAATACCCCACCATTCATGATTGCCATCAATAGTTTATAGTTCCTTTACTTGGCTAAGCAGGTTTTTAACTTGCTGATGAATTACTTGTGAATTGTTTGGAGTAGCAGGCAGCATGCAGTTCTGAACAAATGACACATCACCTTTAGTGGCAAGTACAAAGTTTAGAGTCATGCTGTTCTTTAAAGTGACAATTCTGTGGGTGTTTACTCCTTGTTAATACTTACAAGAGCATCTGGTTTATATTTGCTCCCTCCTTTAAAATAATAGTAACCCGCTGGAACTCTTTTATTGCGAGGCCAATCTCATAGTTCAGAAATATATTTGTAAAAAACAAACTACCTCTGAAACTCCATTTTAATTTTGACTCTATTGGGATTTAATGGAAGGACGTGGAGACTGCTCAATGGAGGGAACCACATAAGAGGATAGCAACAGCCAAACCAATTTGGGCAGCCAAGTGTATGCCTTATTTCCATGTATGTAGTAAGTACCATTTCAGGCTTATATGCATTTTCGGATGAACAGGACTCCCAAAAGAACAAGCATTTTCAATGCAATGGGTCTTGCGTTTGTTAGAGTTAGAGCTATTAGCGTTGTAAAGCAAAAACAAACGCAGAACGATCGCGCTATGTAAAATGCAGCGCGATCGCGCTGCGTGTAAAATAAACAGGTAAAGTAGTCCGGACTCCAGGCTGAAAACATCGAGCCTTGAATGTTTTTGGTACTTTACCGGTGCTGTGTAGGTGGGCTAAACACCGGAAAAGGCATGACGTATGCATGCCTTTCACAAATGAAAGCAAGCGGATTTTATAAGGCAAGCCCACGAACCAGTGTAAGTGACTGACGTGGCATTGGCGTGGTTTGGAGCCCAAAGAGAGATTACCGAATGGACGGTGCTCTTCGTGTCCACCCATAAAAATGGATTCGTGCATATTTATTTTGGAATAAATTAGGAAGAGAATGTAGTAATTTTGTTTGCTAGTGTTGTGGTTGCTGTTGCTAGTTCCTAGATAGATACTAACATTTCTCTCTTTACAAACCAGTCCGTTGGCAGTAACTGCTGGATGAATATTATGACTTAATTGCAGCTTTCTGCTCACTCTGCTGGGTACGTACTGATGATTTTGAGGGATTACGTTCAAGAGAACTCCGGGCTATAGTGCCATCCCAAGTATTCTCCATGCAGAACTCTTTCCAGCAAGGTTCATCGAAATACATGGATGATTAAATAAAGTCTACTCTGAAATAAGACTAGATTAATAGACTTATTCAGAAGTGATGTATACAGTTCATAAAATAGATTTAGCATATTTACAGGCATTGATTCTCCCTACTAAGGATTTGTCCTGCAATACTGACAAGCAAAGAACAGGAAGTTCACACATAATTAGGGAAATCTATTTGGGGCTTTTCAGTTTCAGAATTGATAAATTAATAACAGCCTAATGTTAAATGATGAATCCAAGGAAAACAGTGCAAGTTGCAGGTCAATATCCAGATTTTTTTATTCATTCCACGCTTAATCTTTAGAGACTTTTGCTTGCGTGTTTATCATTGATTTGATTTAATCCCTTTTAATCTAAGGCCGGAAGTTGCATCACCTTCCTATCCAACCCAAATTATTTCTCGAATAATTTTCTAATTAAAAAAATATTCTTTGAGAGCAACTCGTTTATATTTGTTCATACACTCAAGCCAATAAAGGGCAATTGTGGGCCCTTTCTGTATTTACTTTGAGGTGCAGCCTCAATCAATACGGATTTATAAAGTGCAGCTTATCACCAGATAGGGTATCCAGGCACTTGCAGGTCCCGGGGGCTCATTCGAACTGCCGGGATTTGTGGGCCATTTGGAATTCCGGAAGTGAGGTGATGGTCCGGAGGTGCGTGGGGACGCTGTTCCAGGTTTTTTTGCAATGCGAGGGAAGGAGCATCCTCCACTTCTGCTTCGGTAGATGTGGGAAGTATGGGCAAGTGAAAGGGAGGTAGAACGTAGTCTTCTCAATGGTTGGTGAAAGTTCAGTTGGTGGCTAATGTACGCTGGTCCTTAGTTGTGAAGAGTCTTGTGTGAGCGGGTCAGCAGCTTGAATTGGCATCGCTTCTGTACGGGGCGCCAGTGGAGTTGCCTGAGGTGGGTTGTGATGTGGGTTCGTCGGGGAAGGCCAAGGATGAGTCTGGCTGCGGCACTCTGTATGGTCTGAATTCTCCATAGGAGGTGTGCAGCGATTCCTACGTAGAGGGCGTTGCCATAGTCCAGTCAGCTTGTGATGAGGACCTGTGGTACGTTGTGTCTTGTGTGCAGGTGTAGCCACGTGAAGATCTTATGTAGCATGCTGAAAGCGAGGAAGCAGGTGGAGGAGACGGCGTTGATCTGGGATTTAATGGTGAGCTTGTTGTCCATGATGATTCCAAGGTTTCTGCTGTGGTTGGAGGAAGTTGGTGCAGGTCCTAGGTCTGATGACCACCAGGAGTCATTCCATGTGTTGCTGCAATTGCCAAAGATCAGTACTTCCGTCTTGTCTGTGTTCAGCTGCAGGCAGATGCTCTTCATCCAATCATCGATGCTTGTCATGCATCTGTGGAGAAGTCATTGATGAGAGAGAGGATGAGTTTGGTGTTGTTTTTGTAGGAAATTATGTTGAGAACTTGTGATTTGACAATGTTAGCCAACGGGGTCATATATGTGTTGAAGAGCATGGGGCTGAGGGATGAGCCTTGGGGGACACCGCAGGTGATCTCCTTGGGCCCAGAGGTGAAAGGTGTGAGGTGGATACTCTGTGCTCTCTTCGGTGAGGAAGGTGGTGATCAGTCTGAAAGCGTCCCTTTGGATGCTGACGTGGTGGAGTCTTTCAATAAGCATGTGGTGGGATACGGTGTCAAAGGCTCCCGAGAGGTGGAAGAGGATCAAAGCTGCTGTTTCTCCTTGGTGGCTGCGATCAGGGCAGTTTTGGTGCTGTAATTGCTGCGGAAGCTGGATTGGGAGGCGTTGAGTAGCTGGTTCTGCTCCAGGTATGTCATGATCTTTTCGATTACCTTCGTTGGGAATGGAAGCAGGGAGATTGGCCCATAGTTTTTGGGTTTGTTGGGGTCGGCGGAGATTATTATTATTATTATTTTTTTTTGGAGCAGTGGTCTGACTTGAGTGTGTTTCCAGGTGTCAGGAAATGTAGCAGTGGTGATAGAGGTGTTGAGCAGGGTGGTGAGGTCCTGGATGATCCTTTTGTTTCTAAGGTTGAAGATGTGGTGTGGGCATGGGTCTGTGGGAGCTCCAGATTTGATGAATTTCATGGTTGTGGTGATGTCCTGCATGGAGAGGATGTTCCAAGTGGTCAGTGTGTGGTTCATGTCAGTTTCAGTGATGGCGTATTTGACAAGGAAGTTTCTGTATATGGTTGCGATCTTGTTGTGGAAGAAGTGGGTGAGGTTGTTGCGCTGCTCTTGTGAGGATGTGTAGTTGTTTTCGCTGGCAGCCAGTTTAGAGAATGTAGAAAAGTTTCTTGGTGGTGGTGACTCTAGTTTCGAAGCGTGCAGCAAGGGCTGTCTTTTTTGTTGCTCTTTGAGCCTACTTGCACATTTTCTTCCTGAATTTTGCTGCAGAAATTTTTCTTGTGTTCTTTTTATTCTGTTTACATAGGATTCCTTTTCCGAGTTCCTTGCACTATCCTTGCGTTTCCATGTAGGAACCAGAAACTTGTATCTTACTCTGATGATTATATCACAAAAATTGATAGTGGTGGCTCACTTCTTGGTACCAAGGAATCATCTAATATTGCAAAAAAGTGTCTAGTATAATATCACTAATCTAGTAACAAAAACCTGACAAGGCCAGAGCTGCACACTAAATTTCATACTGATTGTTTGAACACCAATGTTGTCCCTTTTGGCCTTCAGGTTAAAAATATTCCTATCTTTGTAGGTGACTTTGAATAAAAATATTTCTAGACAGGGGTGTGGAATTTATTAAAATATCTACTTGTCCAGGGGACAGGTTGCTTCTCAAATCCACTTGTCCTGTAAAAAGATCTACTTGTCCCTTTGGTGCCATGTAGTGTGGCGCCAAATTATGGCAGCAATCTCATTATGTAAGAGCTCTGATATTAGCCTTTCTGATTGTCAGGGCTACTCCCACAGTAGGGCTTGAATAATTGCAGTTTCAATCCCTACTGTAGCAATTTCCTTATTTTGCCACCTTTCTGCAGATCTGCATACTGGGGCTGGAGGAAGCAGTAAGCAATAGTTCCAGGGCTGGAATGGCTTTGAGTCTGCAAACCTACTAACCTGCATGTTTTAAAGATTTTCACCAACTTCTCTCTAATATTTTCCCATAATAAGAAAGGTTGGACATTTACTCCTGACAATGGCAGAATTAGAACTTCTTCCAGGGTTGGGAAGAAAGTGGCAGGAGGGAAAATAAACTTGCAACTGCTCAATAGATTTTCACATGAGCAAATCTACACATGTGTATTTACACATGCTAAAATACAGTTCACAAATATTTTATAGGGGTACGACATATACCATGGGTGCACTTTTGTGACTTTCTTTAAGAATTTGGGGCCACTTGTAGGTAGGTTCAGATTTGCGACTCGCAATTTGCGAGTCGCAAATCCGAGTGTAGGAAAGCAGGTTTTTTTTTTGTAATGCAGCCCGTTTTCCTTAAAGGAAAACGAGATGCATTACAAAAACGAAAAATTAAACGTTTTCATTTCATTTTTTCAGAGCAGGCAGTGGTCCGCAGTGGCATTCACAATGGGGGAGGGGTCCCATGGGGACCCCTTCCCTTTTGCGAAAGTGTTAGCACCCATTTGAAATGGGTGCAAACTGCGATTGGTTTGCGCCCGCGTTCGCAAAACAATCCTACATTGCACTGCGAGTCACAATTAGGAAGGGAACACCCCTTCCTAATTGCGAGTCGCAAACCCGTTTTGCGATTCGGTAACCAGGCCTTTGTTATGCCACTGGTGGCAACGTGTGCTTTTCGAGTTCAAAAACGTTTTTTTTTTTTTTTTGCCAGTGTTTGTTACAATGTTGAGGGCCTGGTAGCTCCCACAACAATAAAGTGTTACAAAAGCCATATATAAACAAGACACGCATTGATGAAACTAAAAGACTTATAAAAAATATGTCAGATCAGTTGGCTTTGTCAGTGTTTGTTTATTTTCATGCTTCCCATAATCGTGTTGAAAATGGTTACACTGATTTTCCACTACAAAATATTTTTGGGAAATACTAGCATGCATCAAAACATTTTACTAAATGACACTTCATTTGCATCTAATCAGAGAGCATTCTGGGAGCATTATACTTAGCCTCATAGCCTAAACTTTTCAAACCTGTGTATACACATTTTTTTTTTGTACTGGAACCAACGTCAGTAGTGAAGTGTGACCTTAAAACATTTATTTACAGCACTCACCCTAATAATGAAGGCTTTCAAATAATGAACCATAAATACAAGTTTGAACAGCATTATCTTTTGGAAACACATTACCTCAACTGCAGACAGTTCCACTTTCTGTAAACAGGCAGCCAAAAGGTTTGTGCTGCAGAGGGTTGGGCCTACTTGTCCCAAGGACAAAGTAAACATAAAAACTTGTTGCCCTTGACCCCAAACAAGATGTCCCGGGCGTCGGGCGATAGGAATTCCACATCCCTGCTAGATTTGTGCCAAGATTTTTCGATTCTATTAAGGACGCAGAGGTGAGAATTAATGCTTTCTCATTCTTTACTACTCAACAACAGCAGCCAATGAAAACATCAGTAAAGTATTAACAAACACTACATATCCCATGAATCATGAAAGCACTCACCACAGTCCACCCACCAATCATCTCCTCACAGAGCCCCTAAAACAGTGATACACCATCTTGACTTTCTTTTTCTTTGCTAATCCAAAGTCCAACTAAGCATAACACGAAAAACACTGTAACCATCATAAGTGGACAACACCGGAAATCTTCCAGAAGGACTTCGAAACTCTGACCGAAATGGTGGAAACGCCAAAAACTCTCAGGGTGAACTTGAGCAAACTTGACTCACTCCTGTTTCTGATCGGATCCTGAAATAACAAAAAAAAAATGCTTGTAACAATTCTACCATTCAAGGGGTGGGCAAAACATTAAAAAAAATAGCATAAGAAGCACCTCAGTGCCATGTCATAAATAAAATGGACAAGATGTCTTAAGAGAACATGCTTACATGACCCAAACGGGTGGGGTAATTCTCACCTGTGTCCTTAATAGAATCGAAAATTCTTGTTGCAAAGCTAGAATTTTGTTTGTTCTGTGGCAGAACTGGAGGCTCGGATTATGCAGGCCATGAGTGTTAGTTGGTTCTGAAGTAGAAGGGGTGAAGCATCCCTGCCGAATCTGACAGAAGCTCCGGAAACACTGGGAGAGGACATTGACATCTCCAGATGAACCAGAATCCAAGACTGTGTCTTCTATATGTGGGTCACTGGGACCAGCGTGGCTTGTTGTCTCCAGACATGGTCTGCCACTCTGGAGGTCATAGTGAAAGGAAATGCATAATTCACCTGTGTCTTCCAATCTTGCAGGAACGCATCCATTGCTGAAGCCACTAGATCCAGTCTCCAGCTGTAGACGTACTTCAATTGATGATTCAACCTGGAGGCAAACAGGTCTACTTGGCAGGGCCCTAGGATCTGTTGAATAAGTTGGAAAGCGTGAGAATGAAGTTTCGCTCTGATCCACTAAGAACCTGGAGTTCTAGTTACCAAGGCGGTTCTCCTTGCCCGGAGGATATTCTGCAACCACAATGATCCATTGTTGAAGGTAAAATGCCAAAAGTCCTTGGCTATCTCTGCTATAAGGCACAACTTGGTGCCCCCGCACAGTTTTTTATATAATACAAAAGGATGATGGACAGAGTGTTGAACAATGCAAACACTCACCCCCAGTCACAGATCTGGGTTTAATCCATTGTTCTTTTGCTCACTATGCCACCCCAGTTTGGACAGAGCCATATGCAAATCAGTCTTGACCCTGTTCCTCATGGGCATAGCCCAGCCTGAACTGCCAAGCCAGGTCCTCCCTGGACTGGAAACAAACATCCTGGGACCGGTTTCAGGGTATCATCCTTCATCAACCAGGCTAGCTTGAATCCAGTGGCACAGTGAGCAAGGGTCCCACGTTTGGACATACCCTTCCCACTTAGGGCATCTTTAGCAACATGAAAAGATGATGGACGGAGTGTTGAACAATGCAGACACTCACCCCCAGTCACAGATCTGGGTTTAATCCGTTGTTCTTTTGCTCACCATGCCACCCCAGTTTGGAGACAGCCATATGCAAATCAGTCTTGACCCTGATCCTCATGGGAACAGTCCAGCCCGAACTGCCAAGCCAGGTCCAGTCCTGTCCAGGGAGGACCTGGTCTAGCAGTTCGGGCTGGACTGCTCCCATGGGGAACAGGGTCAAGACTGATTTGTATATGGCTGGGTCCAAACTGGGGTGATGTGGCGAGCAAAATAACGCCTGCATGTCTCCTTTTAGGGTCACAGGCATACTTTTTTTTAGGAAAGCGTTCATAGCAGGGTCAATGTCGGGGGTATCCGCCGTTTTGTGAGGGAGATCAGGTCGGGACATTCTGCCCGAAGGCAATTACAAATCTTTGCCAAAACATTTGCTTGGGTGCACCTGCATGTATTCGGCCTCCGCCGGGGAGGAGGTCCAGTTAGAGGAACTAGGATGGTCAATATCATCTGGTTCGAAATCAAAGGTGGTGTGGAAAAGAGAGGAAAAGGGACTGCCAGGGAGAGGGCTAGAGGATATCTTTCATTTGACCCGGGAGGGTCTGCTGAGATCTGAAGTAGGAGAAGAAGCAGTGTCGGAGTCTGAGTCCGGTGAAACAGCATGAATACCTGATGAGGGAGGAGACACTGAGCTGTAGGTGTGCTCTCGTAGGACGCTCTGGGACGGTTTGGTAATCGGTTCAGAGTGGGGCCGATGGGAAGTCTGAGTCATAGCAGGATAGGGTGTGGAGGACCCTAAGGGCAGGGAAGAGGGAGTGGAATCGGAATGAGGGTCAGCAAATTTGTCCAGATATTTAGTAATGGGTTGAAGTGCCTTAGGAAATACTTTGCCCAGAGAGCTTTGCACACAATGGTAAGTAGCCTCTACAGGGCCATCATCAAGGCAATATCCATCTTTGTCATCCCCAGGCCCAGTAGGCCTTATACTCTGGGTCTAATTGCTCACAGTCTGAAGTACTGAATGCACCATTGGTAATAAAGTAAAAGTCTTACTGGCCAATCCCCAGAGAGAAGTAAAGAATGAATTCCAACTGAGGTGAAAATCACAGAAGTCAATTATTGCAGTCCTGCTGACTCCACTAACCCGTCAGGGAATGATGTGGGAGCCAAGGAAGAAGAAGATCAGATATATTATTTCAAATATTTAATTTCAAGTATTTAATTTCCAGGAACATGACAATTCAAATTATGCCCCAATTTTTACAGTCCGGGGAAGCGCCGAGTCCTTCTTCGCTCCGACAATTCAAGCGTATAGCCACTGAGCGGAGAGAGCGCTTATATGGAGAGAGGACTATGTGTGAATAGCTCATATGAGCTATTCTGTACGTTCCTCGCTCCCAAGCTGAGCCGCAGAGTGCGGTCCACTTTGAACAGGGGAAAATATTGGGCGCAATGCATGCTGAATTCCCAAACAGGATTGAAAGGAAAAATATATGAGGAAACATAAGGATATCACAAGAATCTTGTTGTGCAAAGAAAGCACAGGCAAACCAAGTGAGCAGTCAAACTATTTATTGGAAGTATCACAGATAATAAAATTACATGAGTACGAGAAAAAGTGCATCAAACAGTATATATTCCCAATAATAACAGTGAGTCACTTATCTTGACTGTGGAGTAGCAAAGTAAGAGGCAGTCAGGATGGTGTATCACTGTTTTAGGGGCTCTATAAGGAAATGTTGGTGGACGGGTGGGGGAGTGGGTTCATGATTCATGAGATATGTAGTTTGTATTACTTTTTTTCATGTTTTCATTGGCTGCTGTTGTTGAGTAGGAAAGAAGGAGAAAGCATAATCTGACCCTCCAGTCCTGATATAGAATTTAAAACTAGCTTCAGTTTTATTTCCAACAAATGCTAACGCAGTTGGATGGTCTTTATTTATTTAAACAGTCCTAAGACACATTGACAAACTAAAGAACGAAACTGATGAACTAGAAAAACTGATTCTTGGAGATAAATTAATGAACAATGCAAAAGCATCTCTAGAAAGACTACAAGCAACCATTAAAGAATTTGAAAAATATCAATATAAAAAACTGAGAAAGTACAAAAAGACATTACAAGACACATCAAAGAAAGAACACAGCCTTATTCGCATAAAGATGTTTATTAATGTTCTCATGACGGGGTAACTTTCCAACCACTGAAGGTGTCTCTTGCAGACACCAGCTCTGATTCTGAGAGTGACAATAGCTATAGAATTAAAACTGCTTGTGGTTCAGTGGCCAACCTTCCTCATCTCATCAATCTTTTTTACACAAATATTTGAGAGGTATTCAGTAACAGAGACAGGGCAGGAGATGAGGATGGTGCCTCAAGCCCTACACATCTTGACAGAGACAAAACCGAAACCATTACTACAAATGTTAAATACACTTACTATACCCATTCAACTTATCATCTCACCAGCTTGGTGATGTTGAAGTAACTGTATTAAGCGAGGGTCTTTCATTTGTTCTCACACATAGAAACAATCCGTTTTTACTAAACTAGAATTTGGTTGCCTTAGAACAATTTGCTTGAAATACTACTTTAGCACACATGCCATTCCTGATAGTACTGACACTGATGGACTTCACTGCCCCTCTACTTTATGCGCACCTCATACTGACAGCAGGACATTTTTTACTTTTAGATTGTGGTTCTATCTGAAGTTGACCATCATTTTAACCAAAAAAGATTAATTAAATTGACCATGTCCCAAGAACAGCAGAAGGCATTGAAAACATTCGACATTCCCCATTTTAGTTATCAAATTGTCTGGTAATGGCTGTGGAACTGTTCTGCAGAGCAAAGATGACTATAACCGTGAAATATGTTAGCAACTCAATAACACAGAACATTACACAGAGTTATGCTGTAATCCTACAGCCTCAATCAGAGCATCCATATTAGATACTATTAAAGTTGGCTTTGATGAGACTTGGCTTAGTGAAAAAGATTTTGCCTATTTGAACAGACACACGCAACTACACCTTACCTAAAATCCATAAAAATGTCATTTAATCACCATGTCGTCCCATTTTAGTTGATTGTGAATCTGTTTTTTTTTTTATTTTATTTTTTACTTATGCCCCTTACTAAATCATTTGCTTGAAAACGATGCATATAGAAAGTTCCTGATCTAACATTCTGTAATACGAAGCCCAGACAGTTTTTGAAGGCATATTTGATAACCTCTTTTAGGCCCAAACAAAAGATGTAGCCATAGGAACAATGTTTGCCCCAATATAGGAATCCTGTATATGGCAGATTTTGAAGAGGAACATATCTATTGTGGTAGTAACCCATTTAGTTCTAACATCCACAAATTGATAAGATGTATAGACAAATATTCTTAATCTGGAGATATAGTGACGCAGAAGTCCATGCATTGCATAACTGGATGGATTAATCCCAGAAATATTAATTTATTAATTTACACTTGAGAATACGAATAAACGTGTACATTTGTTTTTAGATCTGATCATTTGAGGTAGTTTTCACTTAGAGCCCACATAAGGTATCCATGCAAAATATGCACACTTTTTCCCAACATCCTGGGGAGTCTAAAGGTACCCCAGCTTTGTGGATTCCCCTTGAGGGGACCTAGAAAATAGGCAAAACATGGCAAAAGTTTTTTTTTTTTTTTAGAACAATAGGGAAAAAGTGCTCCAGATAAGTCCCCGCCCCCTTAAAAGTGGCATCCACAAAGAGTTTGCTGTACTAAAGTCACAATCCTCCCAGCTTTCGGGAACATGCAGAGCTGAATCAAAAAACAAACCTAATTTTGTACCACAGTTTTGGCATTGACCCATGGGTAATCCAGAAAAGCTATAGATTTCTGGAAAGTTGACAAAATTCATAATTTAGCAAGTGGTCATATGTTCAGATCCCTTAAGGTTTTCCCTAGGAAAAGAACTGTTGAAGTAAAGAAATAATGAGAATGAATAGGAAGAAACGGGCATTTGTGACACCATTTTCATCTGTAAAGTTTTGTCATGATGGCCAATTTACAAAAGCAATATACCATTAAGTCTTCCAGACCCTTCTGGTTGCAGGGATATATAGGGTTTGTAGGTTCTCCAAGAACCCAAGGTACCTAGCGTCAACAACTGAGCTGCACCGTACAATGGTTTTTCATTGAGTACCGAGTATAGAGCAATTCATATATAGCAAAACAGGCAGAGTGAAAAATGGAGAGCAGGGAAACCTATATATTTCTGAAATGGGCATAAGATAAGATCTGGAGTATAGGACCAGTGGTTATTTGTACATCTCTTCATTTGTGGGTATTCATACAAGTATATGATTTAGAGTGCATTTTTCAAAATGTCATCTTTCTTATGCACTGGCTCACATTTGAAAGGCACAAGTGCAGCAAAATCCGATTGCTAATAACAAATGTTCTACTATTCTGTGCTCCCACAAGTCTTCCATTAAAACTGGTATGTCACTGGTACTTTAGAATCGTGTGTTAGAATCATGCTCACCCTAGTTTTTAAGGTAAATGAAGTAATTGAGGGTGAACCTGAGACATGAGATGCAAGACGTGCACGCTAGAGGCGACCGCTGCACAGCTATAGCCGTGAGGCTGCAAACTGCAAGGTCCGAACTCTGACAGGGGAGCTTGAACTAGAGTGGCCGCTTCCTGTGGGGGCTGTGTAAGCAGCAGATTTGGCATCCAACGTGACCCACTACTGCGAGGCGTGTGAGCGACAAATCTGGCATCCGTCACAGGGCGCGCCGCATCCTGCGTGTCGTAGTGCAGCCCGCGCCTGGAGGAGTTACCACTGCAACAGGGTGTGTACTGGGAAGCCAGAGGAGTGCTGGAAGTGCTGGGTGGCACCTGGAGCATTACCCGGAGCAACTCTTAGGAGGCAGAGAGAGCTGGGAGTGCCGTGAGGCACTTGGAGCATCACCCAGAGCTACTCACGCAGCAGGCGTGAGCAGGAGACACAGAGAAAGAGGAGCCGCCTGCCTGCTCACCCGGATGTCTCGGAGAGGCCTTTGAAGGAGGAGGAGGAGTGTTAAGTATAGAGTGAGAACTCCTGAGAGTCGCCGCTCCCCCCCCCCCCCCACTCCCCATAAAATATGTCTCGTCTGCTCCAGATGAGTGCCGACTCTCCTTGAACCTAGCCGTTGCCCGTACCCAGCTACAGTCTGTTGACTATAACAACGTAGAAGGTCTCCTGAGAAGATGCACTACTGAATTATCGAGCCGTGGTTGACTCTTGCAGTGTGCCATCGAGGAGCATATCCTTGGTTAATCAACGAAAAAGAGAGTGGAGGCAGGGACTGTCTGGTTGGAGTGAGAGATCTGTTTAGGTAGGAGAGCTGTATTTTTGGCAATGGAGGCGGCCATGGGTAGTTTGTGGTGCGGCTTGTTGCCTTTACCTCTTCCTTATCTTACCCACCCTACCTCCCTCGCTCAGAAGTTTGGACATTAAGACACCTTTCTCTTCTTCCTAAAGAAGGAATTGTTGTCTTTGATGTAAAGCTATTTTTCTTAAGAGGCTTCGAAGTGGGGAGCTTCTTATCCTTTAGTTTGGACTGACATTCACGCCCGCACTTTGTCTGGCATAGAAGCTTACAAGTAGAAGGATTTGACCATTGGAATAATATAGTGGCACCTTTGGGAAGTGGGAAGTATTACTAGCGTTTTGATTATTAAAGGCATCTTAAGGGTGCAAGGACCGCCAAGAAATTGAGATCGGGTCATTTGGTTCCAAGGAGATCTTGTTTGGAAACTAAGGGGGTCATTACAACCCTGGCGGTTAAAGACCGCCAGGGTTGTTGTGGCGGTTTTCACCACCAGCAAGCTGGTGGTGAAATCCCTGGTATTACGACCGTGGCGCTTCGCACCGCCGGGACCGGCGATTTCCCGCCACTTTAGTCCCGGGGGGAGTAATCCTCCAGGGCAGCACTGCTTGCAGCGCTGCCTAGGGGATTACGAGTCCCCCTCCCGCCAGCCTTTTTTATGGCGGTTTGCACCGCCTTGAAAAGGCTGGCAGAAAGGGGAGTCGCGGGGCCCCTGGGGGCCCCTGCACTGCCCATGCCACTGACATCGGCAGTGCAGGGGCCCCCTCCAGCAGCCCGTGCAGCTTTTCACTGTCTGCTATGCAGACAGTGAAAAGCGCGATGGGTGCAACTGCAACCGTTGCACGCCCGCAACACCGCCGGCTCCCTTTGGAGCCGGCTCCTGTGTTGCGGCCGAGATCCCCGCTGGGCTGGCAGGCGGAAACCAGGTTTCTGCCCGCCGGCCCAGCGGGGATCTCTTTGTGGCCGCGGCGGGAGTGCGGCCGCATTGGCAGTCAGACCTTGGCGGGCAGCTTCAGCCGCCCGCCAAGGTCGTAATGACCCCTAAGTCTAGTTGCTCTGCAACAGGGATGTTGTAGTCCTGGGGCTGAAGTGCAGAAATCACATTTTTACCTTTTGGGAAAAGGAGAAGGCTCCATCCAAAGCACCTGAAATTAGTTTATTTGGCAGCAGGGACAGGCACAAAGTAACACAGCTTGGAGATCCACAGCATTCAAGCCTCAAGGGGTCAGCTCTTCTTGATACCCCCGATGAAGCATTTCAGGAATCTCCTACATACCAGATAGCCCTTTTCCACATGGAGGATCATGACTTAAGAAAATCATCTTCCCCATCCCATTGTATTATTCTATCCTCAGCTTGTAACTCTGAGGGCCTAGCCTTAGAAAGGGTGGACAGAAGCTCTCCCACAAAGATTGGATTTGGGGCGCCGGACGGAAGACTTTACACTTCCGGACCTAGACATAGATTTATCTAAAAAAATATGGGCCGCAACAGTGGGTGGATACAGTTCAGTCTTCTCCCCAGCCATGGTCTACGGGTCTGCAGCTCTTTAGTAGTACTACTTCAAACCATCCATCCTTGTATTCACATCTTTCTGCAACTCCTGATTTGAGCATAAATGATAACCTTCCAAGTAATCCCCTGGATCAAAATATGCAGGTCTCTGCCTCTCTTCTCAGTTTAGAGAGACTTCTCTCTTCTATTTTAAATTTATTGAAAACATTTGTTGGGGGAGTCTGATTGTATTTTAGACAGTCACAGCTATTCTGAAAGAACTGACCAGTAAAGGAGACAACCATTATTTTCATCCCGTCACACCCAGAAGGAGTTTTTAGCACTGTCTTGTGTAGCAGAGAACAAGGTTGCCCAGTCTAGGATTGACTTCTGCTTCTGTTGTGAACCCTAAAGTCTGGAACAGGAAGTGTTTCCGATCTTTAAGGCTCGCCCAAGGGTGGATATAGTGATCGGATAATCCTGTTCATTGGTGCAAAAGCCTACGAACAAAAAGAAAAATCGTATGGGGGTAAGGAAACAGAATTGCAGAATTACTAAAAAAGGTTGGAGAAAAGTGTGATTTACAGTGGTGTCCCCTTTGCCACAAGAATTTCAAACATTGGAGGATCCTGTCAGAAACCACCATCCTGCAAGTTTAGAGTCTAGAGTTCCTTTATGTACCTCATGTGGTTCAGGCTAAAATGGTCTAATTATGAATCGTAACATGTCACCACCACATTCAAGTATGCTGCTCTTGAATCCCCTGGTGCAACCATTTGTGGATCCAACATTGCTCAAGCCACGGTTGAATCAGTTGCCCTCCAAGGGAAGGAAGCTGAAGTATGTGAACACTTTAACTTTAGATTTTATTCTTCTTTTTGATACATCTTTAATTGTGAATAGACCTCTTCTTATAAAAATGTTTTTGTGAGGTAGAGGCACTTGGGTTAATTGAAAGTAATGATATACACTTGGTATCCGTGGAGGACTCAGGGTATGGTCCCAAAACAAGGGTGTCCTTTTATTTGAAACTTATAGTTAACAAAAGTAAATGTATCGATGTTGTTCCAAACCCAGGAAAGGTAGGGAGTAAGTTTGCTGGTAGGGATGTGCAGCAACACCAGGAAGCAGTTGGTGGGCAGGTTTCTACTTCCCAACCCCTTCAAGTCACCGGTGCATAAAAGTCTGTCTAGGGAATCACGGTAGGCAGGTGTCGCTTAAGGAACCCCCGAAGTGTCTACCCCAAGAATCAAGTACCATGGAATCTGGAATCGGAACCTGGAATCGGCTACCAGGTGCTTTAAGCAATTCTTCTTTAAAGTCTCACCCATCAGTATTATTAAATTAGCAATGAGCTTACCGTCGTTTCCAGGAATGTTGCTTGCATTCGTAATAATGGGGAAAAACTGGAGTTTCTGAATTCAGTAAATGCAGATCTTATCTACCTGCAAGAGACATGGTGTGATGGGGAGTTCTTGTGCGATAACTTTTATTCGTTTTATTTTAATGCCACCCCTTCTAAGAGAGGTCATGCAAAGGGTGGGGTAGCTTTCCTGCTGACAAATAGGCTTAAATGGCAGTATGAATGCTTTAGAGACTCCAGCAATCTGTTTATGGCTATAATCTTGTATAGTGTAGGAGAGGGGTCTGCTGGAGTTCCCCTGGCGTTGGTAAATTCGTTATATTTATTAATGAATTCTGTGATAGGGAGCCTGCATCTCTACTCATTCTGGTTGGGGACCTAAACTGTAACATTTTGAATCTTGACCTGCTCCAATTCTGAGATGAGGAAGCTTATGGAATCCCCACATGTCTTTTTCCCCCCTTAAAAGAAGAACAGATAACCTAGGGAAGTTCCTCCTTGAGCACTTGAAGTTGAGTGACTGCATCATCGTGAATGGTAGACTTCCCTCTGATTCACCAGCACAATATTCACACAGATCACTAGGGGGAGCGGCAATCTTATATTATGTGGTGACCGGTTATTAGGTGTACTGTTTGTTACATGATATAAAAGTGATAGGGATCATTATACTCTAGTTGTGTCTTTAAACCTGAAAGTGCTTCCCACTGATACTTGGGGTTTTGATGGGTCAAAATCTAAATTTGACATTAAAACTGGAAGAACACATTGGACCCATGTTTGGATTAAGGGGCTGGAAAGTAAATTAGAGACCATCTCAGGCAATCTTGAAAGCTGGGCAGGAAATGTTCTGGAGAAGTTCTCAAAGTTTATGCAGCAGCTGCCTGAGACATCCCACCAGAAGGACACAGGCAAGCTTATGGCAAACCCCCGCCCCTTACTTTTATTGAATAGAGAGATCAATGCCTTTATCCTTAAACAACATAGGGAATACTCTCTGGAAATAAATATTCAGTTGTCTTTATTAAAAAGAAGAAGGACGCGTTTAAGAGCGTGCATAAAAAGAGATGCAAATGACAGATTTTGGACATATATAAGGGAAGCAGCAGTTAATGGCCAGCCTAGACATTTTTGGTCTGAAGGATGTGGCTCAAGAACTAGATCACTTCCAATGGTCATCAAGAAAGCAAGCTGGTCCACTTTTATTTCAGGGCTTTACGCAATGAGTGGGACTATAGAGGAGCAACCTTTAGCTGGTGACGATTCTTCTTCATATTCTTCCCCCTCTTTGAAAGAAATTGAGGAGGACATTAGAGGCATGCGTAATTCGGCAGCAATGGGACCAGATTAAATTCCTATACTGGTTATAAAACACAATGTCCTTAATTGGAGTAAAATCTTTATTCAGGTCTTTCAGTGCTGTCATGAAACTAGGAAAATTCCCCTGTCTTGGAAAAGCAGTATTATTGTCCCATTATTTAAGAAAGGGGATTGTAGTTGCCCTGGGAACTATCGCCAGATCGCTCTGCTCAATGCAGTTGGCAGAGTATTTGCTAAATGTTTGCTGTCTCAGATTAGTTACTGGGCAGAAAGAAACAAAATTATCCCTCTGGAGAAATCTGGGTTCAGAAAGAAGCATGGAACAATTGATAACTTCACAGCCCTCTAGGTAATAAATGAGAAATACGTCTCCATGAGAAAGGGGGGGCTGAATTGTGCAGCTTTTATTGATTTCTCCACTGCATTTGACAAAGTAGGCTACACTAAGGAGAAAGCTTGCAAGATTGGGTGATCGCCCCCCATTTCTCCACCTGGTGTAGGGTGCTGTTAGGTGGTGATAGAGGCTCGCCTCACTATATTCCAAACCTGAATGGTTTAAAACAAGGGTGTATGTTGGCCCCGCTGCTGTTTTCCCTGTACATTTCAGATTTACCCAGCTATTTGTCCTGAAGTGAGGGCTTTGCCCACAAGCTAGGGAGGAGGCAGATAATCTGTTTACTTTATGCTGATGATATAATCATCTTGGATCTCACCCCAAAAGGGTTAAGAAATCGCCTGCAGGCCTTACAGCAGTTTACAGAGGCCCACTTTCTATAGATTAACTGCTCCAAAAGTAAAATGTTGTGCTTCCATGGTAAGACGAAATTTAAGTATGATAAGTTCTGGTGGTCATTGGGAACACAGAAGTTAGAAAGAGTAAACTTGTTCCTTTTTTATGAAAAATAGTTTGTGGAAACCTCAGTGATAGAGTGCACACAGAATATTATTTAAGCAAAGCACAATCTCAAGCTAATGGTCTGGACGCCCTCTATAGGGTGACAGGCAGGAGACATTTTAGACACTTCTTAGAGGTATTCTGGACTTTCGTGTCTCTCGCCACTTTTTTTTATTTTATTTTTTTAACAGAATCACTTTCAAACCTTAAACTTTGTCTGAAAAAAAAACAACCACATTTTACTCACATTTTTGTGATAGAAAGTTCTGGAGGCTGCGGGGATCCACAAACTTATGCCCACCCAGCATTCCCCCAAATCTTCTGATAAAAATAGTATTGCACTTGTCTGGGTAGGCCTAGTGCTTGTGACAGAAACAGATCAAACCAAGTTCAGTGGAAGTTCCTTGGTGAGGGCTCCCATTGACCTTGGTTTGAGACGTTCCTGTAGCGGGCACTAGGTTCCGGCCACACAGGCAGCATTTTTGTCAGCACAAGTGGGGTAATGCAGAGGGAATTTTGTAGATTCCTGTGGATTCTGGAACTTTCCATCACAGAAATTAAAGGTAAATGTGTGTTTTCAGTGAGAGTTTGAGGTTTGTAGAGCATTATGGGAAGAAAATCTCATGGGATCCACACAAAGCATACCACCCCAGACTCCCTTCATTGTCTAGTTTTCAAAAATGTCTGTGGTTCATAGGTTTAATAGGTGGCACAACAGCATAGCCCCAAACACCACACCTACCCCTGTTGCTTATCTCTCAACATAATGATTTAGGACCTTTTCTCTTGGACCATCCACACAAGTGGGGTACAGTTATTTTCCAGATATGTGCGAGAACTAAGGGCGGTAATAAACTTGTGACTTCTTGCAGATTCCATATTGTAAGGAAATGCCTCCTTGGCATGGTTGCCCCCTGACTTTTTGCCTTTGCTGATGCTATGTTTACAATTGAAAGTGTGCTGAGGCCTGCTAACCAGGCCCCAGCACCAGTGTTCTTTCCCTAACCTGTACTTTTGTATCCACAATTGGCAGACCCTGGCATCCAGATAAGTCCCTTGTAACTGGTACTTATAGTACCAAGGGCCCTGATGCCAAGGAAGGTCTCTAAGGGCTGCAGCATGTCTTATGCCACCCTGGAGACCTCTCACTCAGCACAGACACACTGCTTGCCAGCTTGTGTGTGCTAGTGAGGACAAAACGAGTAAGTCGACATGGCACTCCCCTCAGGGTGCCATGCCAGCCTCTCACTGCCTATGCAGTATAGGTAAGACACCCCTCTAGCAGGCCTTACAGCCCTAAGGCAGGGTGCACTATACCATAGGTGAGGGTACCAGTGCATGAGCATGGTACCCCTACAGTGTCTAAACAAAACCTTAGACATTGTAAGTGCAGGGTAGCCATAAGAGTATATGGTCTGGGAGTCTGTCAAACACGAACTCCACAGCACCATAATGGCTACACTGAAAACTGGGAAGTTTGGTATCAAACTTCTCAGCACAATAAATGCACACTGATGCCAGTGTACATTTTATTGCAAAATACACCCCAGAGGGCACCTTAGAGGTGCCCCCTGAAACTTAACCGACTGTCTGTGTAGGCTGACTAGTTCCAGCAGCCTGCCACACCAGAGACATGTTGCTGGCCCCATGGGGAGAGTGCCTTTGTCACTCTGAGGCCAGTAACAAAGCCTGCACTGGGTGGAGATGCTAACACCTCCCCCAGGCAGGAGCTGTGACACCTGGCGGTGAGCCTCAAAGACTCACCCCTTTGTCACAGCCCAGCAGGGCACTCCAGCTTAGTGGAGTTGCCCGCCCCCTCCGGCCACGGCCCCCACTTTTGGCGGCAAAGCTGGAGGGAACAAAGAAAGCAACAAGGAGGAGTCACTGGCCAGTCAGGACAGCCCCTAAGGTGTCCTGAGCTGAAGTGACTCTAACTTTTAGAAATCCTCCATCTTGCAGATGGAGGATTCCCCCAATAGGGTTAGGATTGTGACCCCCTCCCCTTGGGAGGAGGCACAAAGAGGGTGTACCCACCCTCAGGGCTAGTAGCCATTGGCTACTAACCCCCCAGACCTAAACACGCCCTTAAATTTAGTATTTAAGGGCTACCCTGAACCCTAGAAAATTAGATTCCTGCAACTACAAGAAGAAGGACTGCCTAGCTGAAAAACCCCTGCAGAGGAAGACCAGAAGACGACAACTGCCTTGGCTCCAGAAACTCACCGGCCTGTCTCCTGCCTTCCAAAGATCCTGCTCCAGCGACGCCTTCCAAAGGGACCAGCGACCTCGACATCCTCTGAGGACTGCCCCTGCTTCGAAAAGACAAGAAACTCCCGAGGACAGCGGACCTGCTCCAAGAAAGGCTGCAACTTTGTTTCCAGCAGCCTTGAAAGAACCCTGCAAGCTCCCCGCAAGAAGCGTGAGACTTGCAACACTGCACCCGGCGACCCCGACTCGGCTGGTGGAGATCCAACACCTCAGGAGGGACCCCAGGACTACTCTGATACTGTGAGTACAAAAACCTGTCCCCCCTGAGCACCCACAGCGCCGCCTGCAGAGGGAATCCCGAGGCTTCCCCTGACCGCGACTCCTTGAATCCAAAACCCGACGCCTGGGAGAGACCCTGCACCCGCAGCCCCCAGGACCTGAAGGACCAGACTTTCACTGGAGAAGTGACCCCCAGGAGTCCCTCTCCCTTGCCCAAGTGGAGGTTTCCCCGAGGAACCCCCCCCTTGCCTGCCTGCAGCGCTGAAGAGATCCGTTGATCTCTCATAGACTAACATTGCGAACCCGACGCTTGTTTCTACACTGCACCCGGCCGCCCCCGCGCTGCTGAGGGTGAAATTTCTGTGTGGGCTTGTGTCCCCCCCGGTGCCCTACAAAACCCCCCCTGGTCTGCCCTCCCAAGACGCGGGTACTTACCTGCTGGCAGACTGGAACCGGGGCACCCCCTTCTCCATTGAAGCCTATGTGTTTTGGGCACCACTTTGAACTCTGCACCTGACCGGCCCTGAGCTGCTGGTGTGGTGACTTTGGGGTTGCTCTGAACCCCCAACGGTGGGCTACTTTGGACCAAGAACTAAGCCCTGTAAGTGTCCTACTTACCTGGTTAACCTAACAAATACTTACCTCCCCTAGGAACTGTGAAAATTGCACTAAGTGTCCACTTTTAAAACAGCTATTTGTCAATAACTTGAAAAGTATACATGCTATTTTTATGATTTAAAGTTCCTAAAGTACTTACCTGCAATACCTTTCGAATGAGATATTACATGTAGAATTTGAACCTGTGGTTCTTAAAATAAACTAAGAAAATATATTTTTCTATACAAAAACCTATTGGCTGGATTTGTCTCTGAGTGTGTGTACCTCATTTATTGTCTATGTGTATGTACAACAAATGCTTAACACTACTCCTTGGATAAGCCTACTGCTCGACCACACTACCACAAAATAGAGCATTAGTATTATCTATTTTTACCACTATTTTACCTCTAAGGGGAACCCTTGGACTCTGTGCATGCTATTCCTTACTTTGAAATAGCACATACAGAGCCAACTTCCTACACATATCTTTCCATCACAGAAGTTGATGAATATATATATATATGTAATATTGCTTGGTGATAACCGTCGCTCTGCTACCAGAACTGTTAACGCGTCCCTTTATGATAATTTGTTACACATCAGGACTCGTTTTAGGCCAATGAATCATTTGACCTAGTTGAGAGACACCTTAGGACGAGATAGCTAATCAATATGTCAATCAGTACGTCTATGATGTCATCAATATTTATCACAACAATACATTTCACTTTAGTCAAAGTCATTAATAAATTCAAAACACTACCATGGCTTTTCAGTCATGAATAACCACACAAGTTTAGTAGAATTTTATGAGTTTTATTCCCTATTGGTTACAAATCTAATAGCAGGTGCATCAATCTCAAAACCAAGAAACATAAAAGCATAGTCATGATATGGCAACTTTGGTAAGATTTCTTTAAAGCGAGAATCATAAACATCAGAACATAGATCAATTTAGCAGAGTGTCAATAATGTGTCAGTTCAACAAAGCATAGATTCGGTCGTTTGTCTATTTGCATCAGTTTGGTGAACACCTGTCCTAACCACTGATTAGCATCCGCATGTTGGGCTTCATGCAAAACAATTTAGAACACCAGTTTGGAAAACATCTAGCTAAGGTCTCTGTCAAAAGTAAGCAGTTGGTACCTAGAAAGGAAAAGCAAACAGACAAATTACAAATGCATTGTCATAATTACCCTCCAAGGATTAGGTCAGCACACTGGTTCAGTCTTCGTCTTCAGGACATCAGTCAATCGCCATCTGTCCGAACTCAGCTCTGGGGCAAAAAGGGCACTTCCCTCATAAGGAGGTAAAGTGTAAATGGGCAATCTAAGGACAAGGATGGTTTAAGTAAAACCAAGTAAGTCACCAAACAGAGTGACAATGTTTCTGGATAAAATCAATAGCATTCCCTACCTAATTCCAAATGACTCCCCTTGACATGGGTTTTTATCCCTTATTCGTTGTACATTCCCCCAAAATTCTATTGGACATTTGTTATAACCCCACTATCTTTAACCTATCAGAAAACACATTATGTCACCTAACTCGTCACCCCATATTATATTACAAGTCTTTGATTGGTCTCCATAATTGACGTCTTCAGAGGTGGCACGTCCGGTATGATTTCATCGCTCTGTAATTCTTTGCACATCTTTTGGTCAGTAACTTCATTGTCTTCACCGGTTTGAATGAGCTTGTACATTACATTAGTCTACACTGTTTCATTTTAATTTTAACATTTATTCTGCAAGCAAGGAAAAGCTATGGGAACAGATCTAGCATGGTTACATTAGCCTTCTAGTTTGAAGAGAAAAAAACAACATATGGGGTCGTGTCCTTTTGTGAGTCCGCACACTGCAGGATCGAAAAATACATTTAATATGAGAGCCATGCATCTAAGCTCTGGCTCATGCTAACTTCAGGCCTATAAGGATTTTAGCACGAATTCAATAACGCAATCATTAGTACAAACTTATTTGAACATAATATAAACATTTTAGTCATCCTTATTAGTCTACGTATACTTTGGCGGCCACGCCCCGTAATCACATTTCAGGTACATGTTTAAGCAAAATTACTAATACAAATTCTATGCAGCAGTATCACACCTTAATTCATAAACATTTTATGTTAATATGGATTATATAAGCTACGCTCTCTCATGATCATGCCCACAGCTGTCAAAAACACAACAGAGCTGTCTCTGGAGGGTTTCCCCCGCTGCATATTATTGAGGGGAGGTTAAGCGAGTGGCAGTCATGAAGGATGGAGCCTGTTTGTCCAACTAAGCCCAGGTGGCACAAGACCAGGTAGGCCCACAGCCAGTTGCACAAGTTGTCCTGTGGTAGCTAGGAGGGCCTAGAGGCAGAACAATGCAAATTCTGCTTCCATTGTCGGGGTCGGGTGCTGGGGCGAACTGGCAGCCCATGGGGGAGATAAGTCAGAAGACATCACCAACAAAGTCCAGCAGTGTCACCTCCACTTGGTAATTAGGTGTGAAAATCAGGACAATAAGCGGAATATGAGGTAATCCAGTATTGGATCTTTCATAAATTCACATGCTTGAATCATCCCCGTCGTCGAAGTGGGAGTCCCACAGTACATAAAATAGCAATAATTAACAAATAAAAGTTTTTTGCTAAAGGCTACAATGGAAACCGTAATTGCTCATATAGCCTATCCATGTCTTTTTGTGAAAAGGACCCAAACCTGCCTGCTGACCAATCAGGCACCAGCACCCTCTAGAACACTCTCCAGAGAAGCTCCTTCCCTCAGATTTTCTACCGCACGTCGTGTGAAGGGAGTCTCCCTGAGCTCTGCTCAGTTTTCTACTACTTCAGAACCTTTGTTTCTCTCAAAAGAATTGAAAATATGTCGGATTCCTCTAGAAAAGGCCTTTTCCGCCCTTGCAAGACCTGTGGAAAGAAAAGGCTCCATGTGGATGATCCACACAAAGACTGCTTGTATTGTCTCTACCCACAACATCAAGTGAAAGACTGCAAGATATGTTGCACTTTCTCCACAAAAACCCTCCGGGACCGTGAGGGTAGACTCCTGACATGGTTACAGGCTAAATCCTGTACTTCAGGTGAGGAGAGTGGGTCAGAGAGGCCACACAAAAAGTCAAAATCTGAGGACCTGGGCCAGGCAGAAAAATCTAGAAAGAGGCAGAAATTACATCATGGAAAGGGCTTACAGACTTCAATCTCCTCTGAGCCTTCCTCTCCTCTTCAAAAGAAGTAGTCCTACCGTCTTTCTCCTTCTTCAGAGCCTTCTACCTCTAGAAAGCTGACTCTAAAAATAAAATCGACGACACCACCGTCGACGACCGTGACGACGGTACTGACAACTACCGTCTCCACTACATCGTCGACGAGACCGTCGTCAGCGTTGACTACTCTGACATCAACGGTAAGGGCTCCTATCCCCTCAATCAAACCTCCGTCGACGAGAACTCCAGAACGGAGTGAGTCGTTGACATCATCGACGACCACAACATCGTCGCTTATAACACCGTTGACGACAGCCCCGTCGACTATATTATCAACGACGACAATGTCATCGGCTGTTTCACCGTCGACGAGGACATCGTCAAAGAGGCCGTCGTCGACTAAATCACCGTTGACGACACCACCGTCGACGAGACCATCGTTGATGGAAAAATCAGTACCGTCCACGGCATCTTCAACTTTGACACCATCGACGACCACACTGGTGCCTGTCAGGCAGCTAGAAGCTACTCCTACTTCTTCCAGGTCTCCGGATCTCCGAGCCATGGTCAGGATCACATCTCTGCCCACACCAGACATTTATCTCTTAGACACGTCTCCAAGCAAAGTGTCAACTTTAGTACCCAGTCATCTTCTTGACTGGGAGGAATCTGATGAAGGTCCATTCGGAGATGCACACAGCCCATCACAGCTCCACGTCAAGAATCAAGAAGAGGACGATGATGAGTATGACCAATAACAACCACACTACTCACATCAGGAACACTATTACCAACCAAGAGAGCCTCAGCCTAGAGACTCTATACAGATGCCTTCCTCCTTAATCCAGGATTTACAATCTATGCTACAGGATTATAGGAGAAGGTTCCCAGTGGCAGCAGAAGATCAGCCACCACCGCCAGTCTCTCCGGTTACAACAATCAATGTCCCTCCTCCTCCAGCTACTCCAAGAATGACACCCCACTCGGTGTTAGCTGCACCCCCTAGAGATGAAGGTTCCACTTCAGGGGAAGAAGAAGAAGAGGAAGGAGAAATTTCTACCCCGCAACATCCTACTGAGGAATGGGATGACTACTTGGCCCCCACTCCTTCTCCACCACCTCCTCGCCCCTCTCCACCCGAGGACATAGGTGGTTTCCACAATCTTATGGACAGAGCTGCTGCACGCTTCCACCTTCCAACATCTGTCTCCCAGTCGGAATGTTTCCTGCATGATTTTAAGGAGCAGTCAAGGAAGTCTGTACGGTCCATTCCCATTATCGATTTTATATGGAGCGAGGGTACAAAGATTATGCGCAACCCGGCAACAGTCCCACCAGTCCCGCAAAAACTGGACAAGAAATACAAGGCAACCCAAGACTCTCCGGCATGTCTTACTTGCCACCCAAAGCCTGACTCAGTTATTTCACAAGCTGCTCAAAGGCGTTCTAAAAACCCATTGATGCCTATCTCTACTCCTCCAGACAAAGAAGGACGTAGATTGGATAATATAGGCAAAAGATTCTCATCCATTTCGGCAATCACTGTCAGAGCAGCAAATTCATTGGCAATCCTGGATCGTTATGACCGGCAAATGTGGTCGGACATGCAACCTTTCTTAGACCTCATCCCTGAAAGCAAGCAAGCAGAGGCACGGAAGATCCTCCAAGAGGGTGAGCGTACGTCGGAAGAAATAATCGACTGCACTCTTGATATAGCCTCTACTGGTTTTCGTCAGCTAGCAGGTGCCGCTGTCTTACGCCGCCAAGGTTGGCTTAAAGCCACATCTTTCAGGCCGGAAGTGCAGTCCTGTATCCTCGACATGCCCTACGATGGCGAATCTCTCTTTGGCAAGCACATAGATGACGCGCTCCAAGCCATCAAGACCGACACGGACACTGCCAAGTCCCCAGGTACCCTGCAGTACCGGAAACAGCCCTTTCGGGGTGCTAGAGGAAGAGGTTTCACCTAATTTTGAGGTTTCTTCCACAGGCAGTACCAGCAATCCCAGTATAGGCCTTCCTACCACCAACAGTACAGGCAACCTTCTACGGCTTCCTACACCAGACAGGGAGAAAAGAGAAGACAGGGTTCACAAACTAGAGATCAACCCAGAAAGCAATGATCTTCTCCAGGCACCGGGTATGCTTCACCAATGGTCACACCATCAGCAAATTGGAGCAAATATTTCCAACTACATCCAGGAGTGGAAGAAAATAACATCAGACAAATGGGTGCTGGATATAGTGACAAGAGGTCATACTCTGGAATTCATACAAAAACCACTGCATCATCCACCAAGATCAGGCAGACCTCTCCATCTTCATCTGCTTCTACGGGAGGTACTCATTATGCTTCCCAAGGGAGCTATAGAGGCAGTTCCAGTTCAACAACGAGGTCTCGGATTCTACTCCTGTTTCTTCCTAATAAGGAAGAAGTCAGGGGAATGGCGTCCTATCCTAGATCTCCGGAAACTCAACAAGTTCCTTCGGAAGCAATCCTTCCGGATGATCACACTGTCAGATATCCTGCACCTCCTCAATCCTGGAGATTTTATGACAACTCTGGATCTCCAGGACGCCTATTTCCACATACCAATACACCAGAAACTTCGCAAATATCTCCGCTTTACGGTAGCCGGTGCCCATTATCAGTTCAAAGTCCTACCATTCGGGCTGAGATCAGCTCCGAGAATCTTGACGAAATGCCTTGCCCCAGTCGCAGGTTTCCTCCGAAGCAAGGGTTTCCAGGTGTTTCCATACCTGGACGACTGGCTCATAAAAGCTCCGTCAACGCTACTAGCCTCCAAAGCGACAAACGCTTGCTTAAGATTATTCCACAGTTTGGGTCTAACAGTGAATCTACAGAAGTCAGTCATACTTCCCTCATGCAGAAGAGTTTTGCTGGGAGCAGAATTAGACACTATCCAGAACAAGGCATATCTCACTCCAGCAAGGCAGCAGAAGCTAACCCACTTGGCTGTCAGAATCTCCACAAAAGAGTTCATTTCAGTACGACTGTTCAAGTCGCTTCTGGGCATGATTTCCTCGGCCATCGTCCTAGTTCGACTAGCAAGACTCAGAATGAGACCGCTGCAAGAAGAATTGCAACTCCAATGGACCCAGTCGCAAGAGTCCTTCGACGACTTAATAACGATCACACCAAAAATTCAGTAGGCCTTGAAGTGGTGGTCTCACACCAACCACCTCTCCCAAGGTCTTACTTTTCCACCACCAATAACAGACTTTGTCATCACCACAGACGCCTCCTTGGAAGGCAGGGGAGGCCATTTGCAAGACATGCCCATTCAGGGCAGATGGTCCGATCTCCAGAAAAAAATGCACATAAACCTGCTAGAACTGAAGGCGATCCATCTCACGCTCAAAGCTTTTCTTCCACGCATCGCAGGGTCCTCAGTGTTAGTCAGAACGGACAACACAACAAGTATGTTTTACATCAACAAGCAGGGAGGAACAAGATCCCTCTCCCTCTCAAGGGAAGCTCAGTCTCTTTGGAACTGGCTCACACTGCACAATATTCGCCTCAGGGTGGAGCACCTGCCAGGGGTCAACAACGCCCTAGCAGACTCTCTCAGCAGGACGGACAAATGCCACGAGTGGGAACTCAACCAGAACATACTCGACGGCATCTTCCAACTATGGGGTCAGCCGATCCTAGACTTGTTTGCCACCAACCTGAACGCCAAATGCCAGTTCTACGCCAGTCGATACCCACTCCCGGGGTCGTGGGGAAATGCTCTTTTGATGAGATGGTCCGGGATCTTTGCCTACGCTTTTCCCCCCATCCCTCTGATTCCCAGGCTCCTCAGGAAAATGAAGTCCGAATGCTGCAGGATCATTCTTATAGCTCCGAGATGGCCCAGACAGTACTGGTACATGGAGCTCCTACTCCGGTCCGTGGCCAATCCAGTCCGCCTTCCTTGCAACCACAATCTTCTAACGAAGAATCAGGGTCTCATCCTTCATCCCGACCCAGCTTCCCTACAATTGCATGCTTGGCTCCTGAGTACAGAGAGTTTCACGATATGAACATCGATCAGGAATGTAGACTAATATTATCTAGGGCACCACCAGAGAGCACAAATATGACGTACAAACTCAAGTGGAAGAGATTTTGTGTTTGGTGCTCTCAGAACAACTTTCACCCGTTTCAAATTAACCCGGACCAAATTCTTTCTTACTTGCTCTCACTCTCCAAGGCTGGTCTTTGCCATGCATCAGTCAAGATTCACCTAGCAGCTATAGCCTCATATAGGCGATCGGCTGAGATACCCTCTATCGGCTCATCCAGAATCATTAAGCAGTTTATGAAAGGACTTTTCCGCACTTTCCCCCCGGTGAGGTTACCTTCGCCAGAGTGGCACCTCAATATAGTCCTGTCTCAGCTCATGAAAGCTCCTTTCGAGCCCATTCACAGGGCGGAACTCAAGTACATCACATGGAAAGTGGCAACCCTGCTCGCCCTCACTTCTACCAGGAGAGTCTGTGATATACAGGCGTTCACTACTAAAGAACCCTTCTGAGGACTTAGTTATGCTCAGAACCAACCCCAAATACATTCCCAAGGTGCCATCTTCATTCCATCTCAATGAGCCCGTGATACTACGAACCTTTTTTCCAAACCCCACTACAATCACAGAGAAAACTCTACACTCTTTGGACATCAAACGATGCCTCAAATTTTATCTTCCACGTACCAAACAAATCAGAAAATCAGATCAACTCCTGGTATCTTATTCTCTTGGACGACAGGGAGCAGGAGTCACCAAGGCCACTATAGCCCGGTGGATTTCCTCGACAATCCAATTCTGTCACACCAAGGCAGGAAGACCGCTGACTAGGTGCCCGAGAGCCCACTCCACGAGAGCAGTCTCAACATCGGCTGCTTTGTTTCAGGGTATTCCCCTTGATAAGATATGTCAAGCTGCGACATGGAAGACTACGCACTCCTTTACGCAGCACTATTGTTTGGAGTCATCACAGAGAACCGACTCTCTAGTAGGACAAGCTGTTCTACGCCATCTCTTTAATTAAGGTGAGACCTTTCATTAGTTATATAGAAATGGTTTGATATGCAAATAGCCGTGATTTCCATTATATGCATTTTAATATGCTTCTATATAAGTATATGTATGTATGTATATCTTTATATGTATATAGATATCTGCATTTATAACACGAATGTTCAGTATATGGGTACATGTACTCAAAAGTATCTATATTCCTCTGAAGCTCATAATGGAAGATTTATGAGTTAACTATAGTTAACTATTTTATATTGGAAATAAAGGATTTTCTGATGGATACAACTACCTGTGGATTCCTCACCTCATGAATACTCCCATGGCGCCAGCATTCGACGGAAATCTTCTTACTAGTCTCTGCACGTCGACGAGGACGTCACTGTCTCGCACGCGACGCCGTCTGACGTCATACAGGCAATAAGAGGTCCTCGACGACGTGCAGACGTCAGTTCCCTTTTTTCCGTGCATTCGAAACGGTTATCTTCGAGGGAGCAACTGTTACTCTTGCGGTTACAGTGTATATCTTGCTGCGTACTCTTTCTCTGTGGAAATAATGTCGCAGAGAAAGTCTGGATTTAAGCCTTGTCGTGAGTGTGGAGGCAAGATGTCGGTGACGGATCCTCATTCCGATTGCCTTTGGTGTTTGAGCTCCGACCACGACGTCTCGACTTGTGATTCGTGTCAGCACATGAATCCGAAGGCCCTTAAAGAACGCGAGGCGAAGCTGTTTATGGCCAAGTCAAAGGAGAAGCATCACAAGAAAAAGTCTTCTCCAAGACATCGGCGTCATCGAGACTCCCGGCGCCGTAGAGAATCTCGGCGTCATTCAAGGGAGGCTCGTTCCAGGTCTCCGGATCGGCGCCGGAGGACATGGGAGGTCAGCCCCACGGTGACGCCGCATCCTTCGACGCCGTTGCTCTCTCCGGCGTCTCCAACTTCGCCTGGACAGGCGTCGGTGATTGAGGTATTGGAGCCTCAAGTGTTTTCTCCGGCGCAGACGCCGAGGCCGGCGTCGGGGTCGCCTCCGAGTCAGGCACCCCAGTATCCGGCTTTTCCCACCCCTGGAGCCGATAGTTCCGCATTCTTGAATGCGATGTATGCCATCTTCCAACAGATGGCTCCAGGGGGTGCTCCGGCTGGGCCTTTGGCCTTTTCTTTGGGTGATCCTGCGCCTCTTCGGCCGGCACCCTTTATGCCCTTTCTCCCGTTTGGGAACGTGGGCTCGGCGCCAGTGTCGGCGCCGGTGGCCGCTCCGATGGCTTCGGAGGGATTGGCCCCAGGGATTTCCATCCCGTCGACGTCGAGATTTCGGCCTGTGACTCCGGTGGGTCCATCCGTTTCATCTGCTCTTCAGTCGGCGCCGAAGTTACCTGTGGCGCCGGATGCGGCGTCGGTGGCTTCGGAAGATCGGCGCCGATCTCCGACTTCGGCGGAGGTATTGTCGACTCCGCGGATTGAGCAACGACTGCATTCAAGGAGGCGTGCTCTCCGGGTGCTAGAGGAGCAGGAGTACCAACGAGCCCTAGAGGAAGGAGAGCTAGAGGACTCGGGTGATGGGCTGCGTGGACTGGAGTCGGCCAGTGGGCTGGACACTTCCCCTGAGTGGGACCTTTCGTCCCCGGGGGAATATACCGAGGAAGCTGCTTCCTTTCATACAGTGGTACGGAAGGCAGCTAGTTTTTTGGACCTGCCTTTGCCGGTGGTGGAGGCGAAACAAAACCTTTTGACAGAGGTGTTGCATCCGGCCTCAGCCGCGGCGGAGCCTCTATTACCTTTTAATGACGCTCTGCTGGATCCGGTTTTAGAGGTGTGGAAGAAGCCGGCATCTTCCCCAGCAGTTCACAGAGCCGTGGCCAGGAGGTATCGGACGGCTCCAACTGATCCTGGTTTCCTATCTAGGCACCCTACGCCGGAGAGCTTGGTTGTGCAGGCCTCCTGTTCGTCCAAGTCAGCGCCTGGTTCTTTTCCGACGGTGCCGGTGGACAGAGATTCAAAAAAGCTGGAGGCGCAGTCGAAGAAGATTTTTTCGTCCTGCAGTCTGGCTTTAAAAGCCACCAATGCAACCTGTATCCTGGGGAGGTATATTCATGCTCTGATGGATGACATCTCCTCTTCGTTTACAGAGCTTCCCCAGGGTCTTTTGGATCTTGTCTCTGATGCTCAGGCTGCTGCGACCCAAATTATCCAGACGGGACTGGATACCACCGTCTCGGTAGCCAGAGCAATGGGCACAACTGTGGTGGAAAGGAGACAGGCCTGGCTCCGTAACTCTGGCTTTTCGGCAGATGTACAGTCCACATTGTTGGATCTCCCGTTTGATGGGGACAAACTGTTTGGGGCTAAGGCTGATTCGGCCTTGGAACGGTTTAAGGAGAGCAGGGCCACGGCTAAGTCGCTGGGACTCCAAGCTCCTTCTTCCACGGCCTCTTCCAGATTCTTCAGGAGGTTTCGTGGATTTGGGCGTGGCTCTTCCTCCTCTTCCTTTCGGGGAAGATATCAGCAACCTGCCTCTTCCCATCCCTATAGATCTTTTAGGGGGAGGGGTAGGGTCCGCACCAGGGGAGCTTCTCAGCAGCACTCTGCCTCTTCCTCATCCTCTGGCGGGGTGCAGCAGGGGAAGCAGCCTTAGGCTTCCACCATTTCCCACTCACTCCTCTCCTGTAGGGGGAAGATTACAGCATTTTCTCACCAAATGGGAGACTGTTACGTCGGACACTTGGGTTCTCAGTGTTGTGGGAAAAGGCTACACCCTTCCCTTTCGGGAGTTTCAGCCCCTCATCCCGCCCCGCCCTTCGTATTGTTCACAAGAACACCTCCTGTTGCTAGAACAGGAGGTAGAAGTCCTCCTTTTAAAGGGCGCGGTGGAGTTGGTCCCGGAGCAGGAAAGGGGTCAAGGAGTTTACTCAAGGTATTTCCTGATTCCCAAGAAGGATGGTCGTTTGAGACCAATTCTGGACCTGAGGATCTTGAATTGGTTCCTCAAGCAGGAAAAGTTCAAGATGCTGACCCTAGCACAGGTGCTTTTGGCGTTGAACATGGAAGACTGGATGGTGTCTGTCGACTTGCAGGATGCTTACTTTCATATCCCGATACTCAAGTCACACAGGAAGTATCTCCGGTTTGTGGTGGGATCGCAACACTACCAGTTTGCGGTCCTTCCGTTTGGTCTTACTTCAGCACCTCGAGTCTTCACGAAGGTGATGTCGGTGGTTGCGGCAGAGCTCAGAAGGAAGGGGATAGCAGTATTCCCTTACTTGGACGATTGGTTAATCAAAGCCAAGTCCCCGGAGCTTGTGTTGCGTCATCTGCAGTCAACAACCCAGTTGTTGTTCGACCTGGGCTTTTCGGTGAACGAGCCCAAATCTCACCTAGAGCCCTCTCAGCGCCTCCTGTTCATAGGGGCAGTACTGGATACAACATTGGGTCGGGCCTTTCCTCCGCCTCAGCGGATTCAAGATATTCAGGATTTGGTTCCAATGTTTCGAAATGGAGCGGTAGTTCCAGTCCTCAAGGTCCTTCGTCTGCTCGGTCTTTTTGCCTCCTGCATTCTGTTGGTCACGCATGCTCGCTGGCACATGAGGGCTCTTCAGTGGTGCCTCCGAAGGCAGTGGTCTCAACACAGAGGGGATCTAGAGGGTACTGTCAAGATCTCCAGAGATGCTGCTGTGGATTTGAAGTGGTGGATTGCAAGCAACAATCTTTCACAAGGAAAGCCGTTCCAGCAGTCGCCACCAGTGACAACAGTCATAACGGATGCTTCCACTCTAGGGTGGGGAGCTCATCTGGGGGATCTGGAGATCAAAGGTCTTTGGTCTCCAGAGGAACAGATTTTTCACATCAATCTGTTAGAGTTACGGGCTGTACGTCTGGCTCTCAAGGCCTTCCTCCCTTCCCTTCGTGGTCAGTCGGTACAGGTCCTAACGGACAATACTACCACGATGTGGTACATAAACAAGCAGGGAGGAGTGGGGTCGTACCTTCTCTGCAGAGAAGCTCTTCGACTATGGTCCTGGGCAAAGGACCATCGGATTTGCTTGATAGCAAACCATCTGGCCGGAGTTTTGAACGTGCGTGCGGACAGTCTCAGTCGCCACTTCTCGGCAGACCACGAGTGGCGTCTCCATCCAGATCAAGTCCGTTTAATCTTCCAGAAGTGGGGGTTTCCTCGGGTAGATCTGTTCGCCACTCGAGAGAACGCGCATTGTCCGTTGTTCTGCAGCCTTCAGTATCCGATGCAGGAAGCGTTGGGGGACGCGTTTCAAATGACCTGGTGCGGCCAGTTGCTTTACGCGTTTCCTCCCATACCCTTGATTCCTCGAGTATTGAGGAAGATTCGCCAAGACCGGGCTCTAGTAATCTTAATAGCTCCGGATTGGCCAAGGAGGGTGTGGTACTCCGACCTTCTCCAACTCTCAACGTGCCCGCCGCTCCGTCTCCCTTTCAGGGCAGACCTCCTCTCACAGTCGCAGGGGCAGGTTCTACACCCCAACCTCCAGAGTCTGCACCTACATGCCTGGAGATTGAACGGGGCAACCTGAGTTCCTTCTCTCTCCCGCCTGAGGTAGTGGATGTTATATTAGCGGCCAGGCGACACTCCACTAAATCTATCTACGCTAATAGGTGGTCTAAATTTGTTGCGTGGTGTGGAGAGAGGCAGATTGATCCATTACATGCTCATCTATCGGACATTTTGTCTTTTGCTCTATCTCTGGCGCAAAAAGGTTGTGCAGTGGCTACCATTAAAGGTTATTTATCGGCCTTGTCAGCCTTCATATGTCTTCCAGACCAACCATATTTATTTAAATCCCCTATTGTTATCAGATTCTTGAAAGGTCTTCTAAATCAATATCCTCCAAAGCCATTCGTTATGCCGCAATGGGATTTGTCCTTAGTCCTGACTTTCCTTATGGGGTCCCCTTTTGAACCTATGCATTCTTGCCCCTTGAGGTATTTGGTTTTAAAAACAGTCTTCCTGATAGCTATAACATCAGCAAGGAGAGTGAGTGAGTTGCAGGCCTTATCAGTAAAACCCCCTTATACAACTTTTTATGGGGATAAGGTGGTGTTGAGGACCAAGGCTGCTTTCCTCCCGAAGGTTGTTTCACCCTTCCATTTGGCTCAGGCAATTACTTTGTCCACGTTCTATCCTCCGCCTCATCCTTCCAAAGAGGAAGAAAGACTGCACCGTCTGGACCCAAAGAGAGCGTTGAGCTTCTTTATCGATAGAACAAGGGATTTCAGGCTGGAGGATCAGCTGTTTATTGGATACGTGGGCAAGAGGAGAGGAAAGGCAGTCCACAAGAGAACACTATCCAGGTGGGTTGTTCTTTGCATTAAAATATGTTACTCTTTGGCAAAGAAGGATCCTCCTGAGGGCATTAGAGCTCATTCCACCAGAGCTAAGTCGGCCACTTCGGCCTTAGCCAGAGGTGTTCCTGTGGTCGACATCTGCAAGGCCGCAACTTGGTCGTCCCTTCACACTTTTGCAAAACATTACTGTTTAGATTCTGAGGTTAGAAGGGACGGCCATTTTGCACGGTCAGTGCTGCAGGATTTCTTGGTTTGACCATTTAGGCACCCACCGCCGGGCGTGGTACTGCTTTGGGACTCTATTCATGAGGTGAGGAATCCACAGGTAGTTGTATCCATCAGAAGAACGAGTTACTTACCTTCGGTAACGACTTTTCTGGTGGATACATTAGCTACCTGTGGATTCCTCACGGTCCCACCCGCCTCCCCGTTGCCTTTATGGTCTTGCCAAGTAATCCTTGAGTGCGCTCCTCTTGGTCCTTGAGGGTGCAATAGATGTATATATATAATATATTTATATATATATATGTGTATATGTGTATATATCTTTATGTATATACTTGGTGTGTGTATATATTTTAAAAGAGAGAGTTTTTTATATATATATATATATATATATGTACATAAAAAGATTTACAGTTATTCATACAATGTGGTGTATTTTACAATATAATGGATGTTGCCTTGTTCTTTCATTGCATTGCCTGGTTGTTCTCATGCACGTAAAAAATGATTGGTACTGACGTCTGCACGTCGTCGAGGACCTCTTATTGCCTGTATGACGTCAGACGGCGTCGCGTGCGAGACAGTGACGTCCTCGTCGACGTGCAGAGACTAGTAAGAAGATTTCCGTCGAATGCTGGCGCCATGGGAGTATTCATGAGGTGAGGAATCCACAGGTAGCTAATGTATCCACCAGAAAAGTCGTTACCGAAGGTAAGTAACTCGTTCTTCAGGCTCGCACCCTCCATCCACGGTGTATATAATGTTTATCAACAGTACTGCTGACTATTCAGATTCAAGCATGTGAATTTATGAAAGATCCAATACTGGATAAGAAAACAAGTTACTTACCTGTAACTACAGTTATCCCGTATTGGTATTTTTTATAAATTCACATGCGACCCACCCTCCTCCCCTTTGACGCTCGCATTTCCTCTCAGGTTATAATCTTTCACTCTCGTGCTGGAAAATCTTAGGGAAGGAGCTTCTCTTATAGGGTGCTGGTGCCTGATTGGTCAGCAGGCAGGTTTGGGTCCTTTTCACAAAAAGACATGAATAGGCTATATGAGCAATTACTGTTTCCATTGTAGCCTATAGCAAAAAACTTTTATTTGTTAATTATTGCTATTTTATGTACCGTGGGACTCCCACTTCGAAGACGGGGGTGATTCAAGCATGTGACTTTATGAAAGATACCAATACTGGATAACTGTAGTTACAGGTAAGTAGCTTGTTTTCTTCTGTATAGTGCCCAGTTGCTTCCAGCGGGGCCTCCGCCACTGTTGGTTTTTGTAGTCTCCTCCCCAGACGGTTACACATAAAAGAAGAGCGCCCTGAGTCTTGCTGGAGTCCAGGGAAAGTACTATCCCCAGAGCTGTCAGGGACTTCGGAGGATGTTTCAGTCCCCTTGTGCCTTAGCGTACCTTGTGCATCGTTCAGCAGCTCTCGCTGGGCATAGGCTTCCTCACAGTTTATGCAGCGTCAGGAGCGCCGCACGTTGCACGGCTGCTTCATTGGACCTCCAACCCTGCTTGGACCAGGAACACCAGTAGAAGGGGCCTCAGCAAGGGGCTCCTCAGTTCTGTAGAAAGTGGCAGGGTAGCATGCGCTAGCACGCCCAGGCGTCTCTCATGGTGAAGATCCCAGCCGCACGGAGCGGACCAGTCAGAAAACGGCGGCCCGTGGCGCTCTGAGTCCACAAAAGGGAGACGCAGCCGGAGATCTGCAGTTTCTTGCCACCTTCGGCCGCAGAAGCTGAGGTCCGCCAAGGCACTCTTCCCTCAGCTCCGCACCGGATTCAGTGTGCTAGCAGCCAGTGCGGCGATGTACCGCCTCCTCCTCCCTTGCAGCCAGCTGAGAAGGGCAGTCGGTGTCAGACCCCTAGAGCAAATTAGGCCGTTTTGCCCACAGAAAATGGGGTCTCCTGGTGCTGAAACAGAATCCCTCAGACGCCAGGCACCTCAGTGCAGTCGTTGCTTGTAAAGGGAGCCAAGTTGGGAAAAGCGGGACAAGCGGAAAGTGGCTTCTAACCCCGCCCTCGCTCGGAGCGAGGACAAGCTGCGTCCTGCTCCATACCCATCCAGGCCACCCCAGGGCCCCCACACGCTCAAGGTAATTTTGCATTGGGCACAATACACATGACCTGAATTCACACGTGACATAAGTTCTAGCTAAGCTGTCTTGTTATGATGCTGTGTTACCCTTTTAGGTTTCGGCTAGTGTTGTATATATACTTTGTGTGCTTACAGTCCACCTATTGCTTTTTATTTGTTTCTTCGAGTGTCCTTTAAACAGCCTGGTTTGCAAGTGGTTATTCTTCCCTTTATGTCACTCCTTTTCGTGGGTTGTTCCCCCCCACAGAGCAGAGTCCAATTACTTGTAACCTTACACTTTTGTGCTTGTATGTTGGTTTTTTGAGACGTTTTTGTATTCTTTTTGTTGAGCCACTCTACAGAGAGCATGTTTTGTAGCTGGCTCTGTGGTTTGCTTCCTCAGACCCTCTGTTTGCTTCTTTCCTCTATGTTGCCCCGCCCTCTTTTGGCCTCTTACCCGGCATAAATAATCTAGAGGCCAGATGCCTTTTTTCCAAGACCTTGTGCATGCCTTTGTGAACTGGTTAACGAGCCTTTGTTTGTTTTCTTCACTGGTTTATTTTTCTTCAGTCCTGCGAGTGCACATTTTTCTTTAACCGTCGGTGCTTAAACTGATATGGAATCGGAACACTTGAGATCTCTACTAAAAAGGCCTAGTCTGGACTCTGAGCATTCAATTGAGCAATCTCTGATCACTGCTGCTGTTTTTATTGCAGCTGTTTCTCTCGCTCTCTTCGCTCCTCTCCCCTGCTCGTTGCGGCTTGGAGAAAGGAGAAAACAAAATCTTCCAGCCCGACTAGAAAATCTGCCTCATTTCCGCGTTGTAACTGTGTTAGTATCATGTCCTCACTGTGGTTTTGCTTGTTTTTGTGGTCGCTGTAATATGTCCCCCTATTTACATTTTCTGTTTCTTTCAAATTTGTCCTTGATACCCAGGATGTTGCTGTCCACAGGTGTGTTGGTATGCAGCTGTGCTGTCGATGTGCAGGGCTTCTGTATTATCCTTGTTCTTCTGTATCTCTCACGTATTTACGTCACGTTGACTGCAAAACGATCATATGATTTTCGCAAGGTTATTACATTGTAAAAGTTAATACAGACATTTGAAAACAAAAAACAAGAACATTTAATGAGCAATAAAGTAATTTATGCAACACCTGATTTTGTGTGTTTCTAATTTTCATATGCGCATGAGAGCCACAAAATGTTTGATCTGCATTTTTTTCGTTCACGTGTATTAAATAGTATATTTTCTAATATGCTGATCCTAGGAAACAAAACGCCAGCGCATCATGTTCCTGTTTTTTAATTAACTTTCGCTTAACTGAATTTTTGTGCAGGTCATCGCATTTAACAAACAAAAATGTTTCCTTGACTTTTAAATGCTTTCTATTTACTTTTACACACGTTCAGACCCCGATAAATTGTATTCTGCCATTTCTCTGTATCTGTCTTAATTGCGTTCTGATGTGACGCTGTAGACACAAACCAGATGTACATTAGGCTCTTATCTGTTCCAGAATGATAAAACTCATTGTTAGCCAATATTTACACATACCCTGCGTTCCTCGTCTGTGAAACACAGCGCGCAAAGAGTCGTGCCCCCTGGAGGTGGCTGCATCAGGTCACTCTGGCATCATCAGTACATTATTAGAAAGTTTTTGGGCTGGAGATGAATGTCTCAAGGTCAGCCAAACCTTGTCCGAAGCCGAAGTTCACTTCTACCCTATTGAGTATCATTAAACTGGTTAATGGTAACATCTGGCATTTAAAGTGCTTAAAATGACATATATGCAGTGTGAGTCACTGAATAAAATATGCTGTTACTATTGGTAATAATAATGCCAATAATAATCATAATCACAGTATATTGTGGTCATTATTATTTCAAACGCATGCAAGATGGTAAATGGCCTTTCTGTGGCCATATCACGAACAAGTTCTGTCCTTGCAGTAGATATATGCGCCTGTTTTTAACGAAATCCTGCTGTTTTGATGGCAGGTTCTAAATCGGTAACCTGACCTGTAGGCAGCATAGTTCACATACACCGATGTATTCAGTGCTCTAGTTGCTGAGCTGTGCTTGTTCATAGTACAGCTCTTGATTTTAAAGCACAAATTTTACCAAATTGCATGCGTTTTCAAAATAATGCTTATTCTCTTACTGCCCACACAAATATTCACAAAAACACACAAAAATACAGATCCACTTTTACATCTCTGCGTGAACAAACTTTATTTTATTTTTTTTAATTCACAAACATCCCTAGAAGTTTGCCTGGAAGGCTGCGCAGACCGATGTATTCAGGCATAGTTCTGGGAATGTCACAAGACTCAAACAACGTACTCCTATTCTCACCGTGGATTATTCTACATAGTATTGAATTATTCAGAGTGGAAATTGAGTCATCTGTACATATACACACTTTTCTCCCCAGCAGTGCAAACATTTCTCCCCTGGAGAAAGCCAGTGTTTAATTTGAGCCAGTAGTTGCTGGTGGGGTCACCGGTACTCATTTTTGGGGACTGTCAATTATTTTTTCTCATCGGACTTGGACCGAGAGCAAGAGAGCGAAAAACAAACAAAGGGGGAATAAAAAGGAAAAGAAAGACTGAAAAATCGTCATAAAAAGAGAATGCATTGACTGGCAAAAGTGAGATAATGGGGCAGGCAGTGTCTGGTAGTGGATTAAAGAGGACCGAGATGGATTCACTGCTATGCAGCATTGGCATTCGGTGTACCGACATATAAGAGCACCTGCCATAGGCTTCAGATTTAAGCTTTGGGCACCAGCTCTCATTTTACAAATTAAGCACTGGATAAAGTCCTTTCCCAACAACTCTGGCAAATCTGGCATCTACCTCTTTCACTTCCTGTCTGGGAAGGAGCTTGATTCCAGACTTTCATTGAAGTAATCTTCAAACTTTTCTAGCAGAAGAAGTGGTCAGATCGGAGTTTGAGAATTCCTACAGATAAACGTGTGTGGGTATTCCCAAACCTACAAGGTTAACTGCGCTTTCCAAGATTGTATGTGATCTTAATGAAAATCTAACATGTAGACAATGGTACTGACAAATCTATTTCAACAAACCATTGTTGACAGAATTTTCTTTTGGTTGACAAATCCGACACGCAGAAAGCCATTCTTGAAGAAAGTTTTATTTTCTTCACGTTTGATTTTCACTTTGTGGCATTTGAGGGGCTGGGTTCTTCCAGTAACTCCCTGACTCGCTTTTTTTTTTTTATTTGTTTTTTTTAAAAAGTCCCCCTTCCCTGCTTTCCATGCCCCTTGCAATATTCCCAATCCCTCTTTACTCTAGTATTTCAAAAACTCTTCAATTCCTCTCACTTTACTCCATTTTTTTTTGTTGTTTTACAAACCCCTTACTACTTCTTCCACTATATCTACTTTTTAGATCTTGCCTCAGACAATGCAGGTGCTGTTTTATTGAGAGACATGTTGTTAGTTTACAATGGACTTAGACCCTGCCCATTGCCGACCATTTGTTGGCTTCAGTGTGTCTCTCCTTTGCTTACTTCTCATTTGTTAACTGCCATAGGCTCTCCTTCTTCATGTGTTTGTTCCTCCTCTGGAGAATGGATGCATTACTTGCTCATTTTTCAGGTGCTACTTTTTTTTTTCTTTTTGTTTCTGCACTTTACAAGATTGTGTGTGTTTTCCAGCTGTCTCTTTTGTGTACTTTCCCCACCGGTGTTCTTCCTTCTCGCCCTCCGTCAGTTGCCGTTCTTACTTTTTCCATGCCCACCTTCCCTTGCTGTTCTTACTTTCCCACCACCCTTTGCTTTCCAACCCCCTCCTGTCTACCCTCTATGCCCATGAGGTTTCTCCATCGTCCCTCCCACCGTCTGTTGTATGTGTGCTTTCTCATCCCTGCCCACTTCCTCTGTTTTTCGTGTGCTGCCCCAGCATAAATTGTTGGCTTGCTTCCCAATCCCTTCCCACCCACCTTCCATTGTCTGCTTGCTTCCCCGTTCCCTCCTCCCAACCCTCCATAGGCAGCTTGATTTCACACCCCCAATGGGTGCCATATCACCTCCCTAGCCTTGGCCTCAGTTCCAAACTTAGTGATTATAGATACATTTCTTAATATCCCCTTTTCTAAACACAACAGTCTTTGGCAAAGTCAGTAGGTTTCACCTGTGCGTGCAAAATCCATTGTTAGGTCTTGGCTAGACAACGCATGTGCTGTCTTGAAGAGACATATTTTGTTCTATCTGTGGGTTTACAGGCCTCCACCTCCTACCATTGGTATACGTTTCTTTGATGCCATTTGTCATGGCATGCAGGTGTCCTGCTCTCTTCTTGTGTTTGACCCTCCCATAGCGCATTAACCAAGTACATGTCTCCTTACATGCTCCTGGTTTGCCGAGCTATTTTTTTCTCTGTTCTTAAGCATTCCAGAGAAGTACTTGTGTTTTCAAGCCGTCTCCCTTGTACACATAGACCACATACTCACATACCACTAAAGGACACGCATAAATGCACATCTTTAAAAAGTTGTTAAAACATGAACATCACTTGTTAGTTTGTTTTTTTTCCATGATCAGATGGTATTGGAGCGCTCGCTTCATCCTCCATCTTGCCAAAGCGCAAACACAAGCCAATGCTATTGAAGCGCTTTAAGTGCTCACCACTGGCATTCCACAGAGACACATTAATTTTTGTTGCGATTCTGCTTCAGTTAAGGCATCCCCCTCCCCCCCCCCCCTTCATTGTTGCTTCCCCCATCCTCTCTGGTCGTTGCTTGTTCATCTCCCAGTCCCCTTCTGTTTCCCTGCTTGACCCATGTCACCACTACCTCCCTCGTCACTGCTGTCTTTTTTTTTTTTTGTACAATCCGATGGTATTAGCATTCTCATTCCGTCCTCTGTTTTGCCATAGTCTCCCTTGTACACACATACACACATACCACTAAAATGCATGCAAGTGTACATAAATCAATGCATTTCTTAAATAGTTGTTAAATTATGAACAGCACTTTTTTTTGTGTGCATGCTCCGATTGTATTGGAGCGATTGTTCCGTCCTCCTTCTTGCCATAGTACTAGTACCATCCGATAGTATTGGAGTGCTTAAGTGCTCACCAGTTGCATTACACAATGACACACTGATTGACGCACACAGGAGGACGCGTAAGTGATTTACCCAGTATCACAAACTGTTCAGTTGACCACGAGATTCAAACATGGTTCCCCAGTTTCCACATCCGCAGTTCTAGCCATAATGCCACATCCTCGCTTCACTTCAAAGCTCTCAACTGTTTCTCACTATCACTTCCAAATTTGTTCAGCAAGACCGTCAACACCGAACAAGAATTGGCAAAGCCAAAAGATTGCGTCAATGCCCGAGCTGTTGCCCTTCTTGCTGTGAATGTCCTTTAGCCATGATGTCTAGCAGTACTTCGGCTGTTCAGAATAGCGGATGGTTACTGAAAAAAGTGCTATGATACAACCAGCACAGGCCACGTCATAGCGCTTTTTGCTAGGAGGGCAGGACAATAAACTCAACATTGGTGGGGGGAGGAGGGGCTGAAGAGACTCGACGTCTGCTCAACATCCTGTGATTCTGGGCTTTCAGTGACTATTGGCTTTGATAGTGCTTGTTGATACTATGGTGCAGAGCAGGTGAGAGTTCCTTAGAGACTGATGGTAGCCTTGCAAAGTGCAAGCTTGAGCCATGTGCATCAGTTTAGCCAGCCATTTCAGTACGCAAATAAATGCAAGTGAGTAATGCAGGTCAGGTTAGCAGTGCTTAATGAGACACTTCTGGGTGTCTGTGTCCTCGGTTATACATCCATAGTCCAGGGCATGATTGAGAAGATTCATGAGAGCTATGTGAATGACTTGCTTCTGGTATATTAGAGCTTTATACAAGTGAAGATAAAGGTATATGATAAAAGTGGGAGTTCCTCAGTGTTGCAATATCAAAGCTATTTCGGTGTATTAGTATTATATCATTAGTGAATGGTGAAGGTAAGGACAATAGTGCATTGCAAGCATGGGAACCATGTTGACAAAATTATTGGTGAGATCCCGGTAATACGTGTAGCTTCATCAATTTCTGATACCCCCGCACAGCCCACAAGGATACCGGGCTCATGCACTTAGTGCTTCTGTTTCAACCTGCTGCTTTTATTTCATTGAAAATGATTCAGAGGTTTTCTCATCCTTCTTTTTGTCTTAGAACAGCATTTCTTAATCTGTGGTCCATTGACTCCTGGGGATACACGATGCCTACTCAATGGGTCCATGACTACTTAGGAAATCAAAAAAATAGACAATTGGGAATTTTGAAATGTTCCATAAATGTGAAGGAGGTTGGAATTAAAAACATTTTGGTGTCTCACATTGATTTGTAGGAGCAGTGCAAATGCATCAAACAGATATACAGTTTGGACAACAGGTGGCTCCAGTTGAATTTAGAAAAGCCCCAACCTTCCCATTAAAATTACATTTTTGATTGTTTTGTATTTGTTTGTGAATTCATGAAAATCTTAATTTATTCATGTATTTATTTAATGAAAGCTTGTTTCTGTATTTTTTATGTATTGTTTTGGGGTTCAAATCATCAGTCATCGAAAGTGGTTATGCCTGGTTCTGATAATGACTCAGTGATGGTCCTTGGATTACAGTAATGATTAGTTGGGGGTCCAGAGAAGTCAAAGGGTTAAAAACCACTTTCCTAGACCTTTCTTCAGTCCATCTCCAGATCACACCATCTGGTGCAGTAGATTTTCCTCTTCCACCCTCTCGATATACGTTCCTAATTTCCACTTTTCACCTTCTATTCCTTACTCTCTTCTCCATTTTAACTTCAATGCATAGAGCTGACCCTTCTGCCCAGGTCCTCTTAGACTGCCCCCTCTTCTATAACCAACATTAATTACCCTTGCTCTCTCTGCTCCCCTCACTATGCTCGCTTAGTCCGCTGCCTCTTTTCCTAAAAATGATTATCTTTCCCCCTTTCTCATACTTTTACTTTATCAATCATTTACCTCGTTTTATCTTCCTCTCTTTCTAACTCTTGTTACCTTCTTTCACCTACTGTTTTTCCCCATCCTTTCTTACTGGTCGCTCTGTGCTTTTCTTGATCCCTCCTACTGTTCCATTCCACTCGCACCTGTTGAACTTAGTTATCGAAATAAAGAAACATTGGTTTTGTTTTAAACCATGTGCAGATGTTAAGTGGTTTGTCCATAGGCACACGTCTTAACGAGATGGGATTCAGACCCATATCTTTAAGGTACGAGGTCTGCAACTTAATCACTGTATCACATTTATTGCTCAGTATTCACCTTTGCCGCATAACGTTTTACTAATGCTAGCTAAGAGCCTTTGCATTCAGTCCGCAAGCAGGGAACCCTTTGGTAATTGTTAGAATGATGGCTACAAATTATGAATCTTTTTTTCTGAGAGCCAAGTTCTGTAAAGCTCTGTAATTTTACAACTAGGAATACAATAGTTCAATCAGGGCCGCATTGCCAATTCAAGGGCTATTTATTTACCATTATTTGATAGCAAATACCCACATACACTGTGAACAAATTATATGTCCATGTCTACTACATGATGGGACTTTTTATAAGAGGTTTTCAAGCTAAAAATATCTTTAACAATTAACCTGGCCCTAGGTTAACTATTAGCTGTTACAAACAAATTATTAAGGACCATCACAGCTTGGATGAAATCAGTCTGTATTTAATACAGACAAAACCTTAGGATACATTAATTAAAATGGTTCAGTATAGAATGAAAACCTGGATTTACATAGAGGGTTATGTTCTATCACTACATAATTTTATTTTTGCCTTCACCGTCTTTTTGGCCCAAGTAAAATAAGTCTTATTTTGTTTTTCGTAGAATAGCTATTATAGAACTAGACTTTCCTTATTTAATAGAGGAACAATCTATTTTTGGCCACTAGATGGCATCAGAGGCTAACCTCATGCACCTTACGGAAAGCTGGCAACCTCATCTATAAATAGAACGAGGTAGGCAGCAGGCTCTAATGGATTCACTGTGCTGCTTTACTACCAGCCAAGTAAGTAGATCCAATCAACAGGTTTGCTGCAATTTTTAGCTGTCAGAGACTCAATTATCTGACTTCACTATATTTTGTTTACTTTCTTCCCAAACGAAAGCGTTTATCCTGATTAAATCAGGACTGCAGATCCTTAACTTTAACATAGGACCACGCCAACATGTTTTAAAAAGGACTTTAAACAATTGGCTCGTTTTCATGGAACAATCTAAGACCTGTGAAGCCATTAGGTAATTAGAGAGCAATTGTCAGGTTTATTTTCAACCCCTATACAGTAGCCCTGACCTTGGAAATAACCATAAGACAATTATATATATATATATATATATATATATATATATATATATATATATCTATATAATTTTTCTCTAGATGGTAAAGTAAAAAAGTGGTATTATTAACAACACACCAGGGCTACATGAAATGAAAGACAAATTGGCAAAGTTTTATTGTTAACACAACTAGGATGTGTCTGAGTGCTATCAAATAGGGGTGAGTAAGTCTTCAAACTGGTTTATTTTCTAAATTAATCAGGTAAATTTTGTTTCTGTCTCTTAGGAGGTTGACTAACTATCACATAAAGAAGTAGGACCTCATTTTAAATATGGATTTGATAATAGAACCACATAGTATGTTGTACTCTTGAATTAATAGATGCTGACCAGATGGAGGGCAAAATACCGATACATGCTTTCTGTATTGTATTCTAGGTGCTTCCTGTTTCAATATTCTGCCCTGATGATGACCCGCCTGAATTAATTTATTTTTTTGGGGTCGAAATGTTGACATTGTATTTGAAAATGTTGATTGGCTTTTGAAAAATTGAGCAGGCTCACAGTACCTATTGTTATAGGTGCTTATCTGAGCGAGACCTCATGCTTTTAAGCACAGTTTGGTTTTAGTTTTGATGTAAATAGCACTGCAACACTTATACTAACACATAATTCACTCACACTGCGCCGTTATACAGGAGCATCTTGTTTACTTTACTTTAAATTGTGGAATTTAAGTTTCTAATAAATGTGATAGATTTCTTACAAACTTCATCACTACAGAAAGTTCTTTATGGTACAACCACTGTCGTGGAGGTTAATTCATATCCTTCCCCCGTAGGGACCAAAACATTTTTTCTGTTACTGTAATTTTACAACGGCAATGAAAATTATTTCACTGGAGAAACCTGTAAGTCTTTTATTACAACCTTTTAAATGTGTAGTTTTAAGGTGTATTATGTCTAAATAATGTCAGCGAGATAAGAGGAAACATGACTGGACATATGTGAAGTCTGCACTCACACACATCCACAGTTGTTCAGCAAATTAAGCGCAAAGCAATATTGCTTTACCAAGCAGCAGTATGCCTCCCCATAGCAACGAGCATTTAATGCTGACCAAGCCCTTCTTTGCGTGACATTTATAGGTTTTTGTCATACATTGCTCAAGAAAAGAGTATTTGTGACAGAAACCGAAATTTAAATTAACAGTAATTTACACATGTTTTCTCATGAAAAGAATAAACAAACAGTGGCAGTTTAATCACAGCGCGCATATGCTTGCAATAACAAAACAACATATCAGTGGGTGTCTGTCTTGCACAGGTATTGTAAGTAGCTTTTTGTTAATTTAAAGTTCCAACATGGCTGCCACATTTGAGAAACAATGTGGTGGCCGTCTTGGAACTGTAAAACAATGATACACAACTGTAACAGCATTTCATAGTGGTCTCCTGGTTTAAAGGAAGTGGCCACTTGGGTTGCGGTGCACTGCAGATGAAATGAGTGGCAAGCTTGTGACCCACTAGCATTACCTGGAGAGCTGTAGTATCCTCTTAAGAAACATTAAAACAAAAAGAGGAGAAACAAAGGAATTAAAAAGCAACTATAAAAGGTGGAGAGCAGCTCCAGTATACAGCTCTACCCAGAGTTCCCTCTCTTTTTATATGTATCTATCCATATCCTACTGACCAGTAGGTAGTTATAGTTAGGACTTAGTTTCCATAGGAAAAGCTTTTTTTGTTTTGCCAAAAACTTTGTGTCACTTGACGAATCTTCATGAAACTTTCAGAACTAGTACAATGGTCAGTTCAGCTGCAGTGTTGAAAGTTTGGGGGTGCTTCGGCAAGTAGCGGCCGAAAAAAAGGAGAGATTCCAAAAAGCTTTTTCCACATGCAATTTCCATAGGGATTTTTAGGGGATCTTTAGACTTGACTACAGCCCGAACTGCTGGACGGAATTTCACCAAATTTGTCAGAAAAGTAGCTTTTGGGTCAAGAAGCATACGTTTTGTAAATCCGTTCAGTCTTTTTGAGATATTAAAGGAAAAATAAATAGAGATATCTGGGTGGTGCCTAAGCACAGTTCTCATGGTGAGATCTGTTTGATTACCAGCACTTCAACCAGGAAGAGTTGGAAGCCATGTTGGGATCAATGTACATGAAAGCACCTTCTAATTGATCAAAAGAGCTGAAAACGCTGAAAACGAGAACTAAAGCTTAAGTGTGTGTGTGTGTGTGCGTGTGTGTGTGTGCGTGTGTGTGTGTGTATATATATATATATATATATATATATATATATATATATATGTTCGATGGCATGTGTAGCTGCAGATACACATGCTGTGCACATCCCGCCATCTGGTGTTGGGCTCGGAGTGTTACAAGTTGTTTTTCTTCGAAGAAGTCTTTTCGAGTCACGAGACCGAGGGACTCCTCCCATTTCGACTCCATTGCGCATGGGCGTTGACTCCATGTTAGATTGTTTTTTTGCCGCCATCGGGAAAGTTAGTTAGAATCTCGGAAAAATTGTCGGTATTGTTTGCGTTCGGTATCGGGTTAGTTACAACAGATCGACACTGAATTAAGAAGAGCTCCGGTGGCCCTTCGGGGTTTTTTCGATCCCCGTCGGTGCCTGGTCGGCCCGGCCACGTGTCTCTTCAAGGCTGATGGAACGGACCCCATTCCGCTTCTGTCCAAAATGCCATAACAAGTATCCATATACAGATCAACACCTGGTCTGTAACTTGTGTTTGTCACCAGAACACAAGGAGGATACTTGTGAGGCCTGTCGAGCGTTTCGGTCCAGGAAGACACTCTGGGACGAAGAGCAAGAAGACTGCAAATGGCGTCGGCGCCGACAGGACAAGGGCGTTTCGAGGAGGAGGAAGAAACATTCTCCATCCAGGATTCGGACTCGGAGGAGATCGATCCTGAAGAAACGCCGAAAACCGCGAGTAAGACGTCGAAACAAAGAACTCACGAAAAGACCGCTTAAGCCCAGGGGACGCCACCGCCAACAGGCCATGGCTTAACCTGAAAAATAGGTGACCGTCCATCGGCACCGAAAAAGGGCGAGCTGGTGTCGAAGTCATCCGACTCCGGTCGAGATACCGGCACACAGCAATCTCGGGCCCGAGAGAGTAGCTCCGAGAAGATTCGGCATCGAAACAGCGGCACCGAAATGGGTCGGCACCGCGAGAGGGCACGACGCCGAAAGTAAAAAAGATTTTGTCGGAGCCGAAAAAAGCAGCCGAAAAGGTTTCGGTACCGAAACATCCGGCCTCGGAACCGAAAATAAGTTCCTATTCAGAGGAACAAGGACTGTCCTCACAAATGAAGACACACAGATTTGAACAAGAATTAGAGACAATAGAGCCAGATCACACGCAAAGGCGGCTCTTTATTCAAAAAGATACAGGGAAGATCAGCACTCTTCCTCCAATCAAAATGAAACGTAAACTTGCCTTCCAAGACAAGGACAAACAACCACACGCAAAGGAGGCTAAACAAGTAACACCACCACCATCCCCACATCACTCTCCACAACCATCACCAGTAGCCACTCCACCAATGATGCAATCCCCAACTCATACGGGGATGAGTCAAGATGACCCTGACGCATGGGACCTTTACGACGCACCAGTGTCAGATAATAGTCCTCAATGCTATCCAGCGAGACCGTCGCCACCAGAGGATAGTACAGGCTACGCTCAAGTGGTATCAAGAGCAGCAGCATTTCACAATGTCAGCCTTCACTCAGAACCCATTGAAGACGACTTTCTTTTTAATACACTGTTGTCTACGCACAGTCAATATCTAAGTCTTCCGATGTTGCCCGGAATGCTGAAACACTCCAAACAAGTGTTTGAGGAGCCTGTCAAAGGGAGAGCCATTACTCTAAGAGTAGATAAAAAATATAAACCGCCACCAACAGACCCAGTGTACATCACACAACAGCTATCACCAGACTCTGTTGTAGTTGGAGCAGCGCGCAAAAGAGCCAACTGTTTGTTGTTATTTCCTCCCAATGACTCTCATACTTCAGGAGATGCACCACCTCCAGATAAAGACAGTAGAAAATTCGACGCTGCAGGCAAAAGTGTAGCGGCACAGGCAGCAAACCAGTGGCGTATTGCAAATTCGCAAGCTTTGTTAGCCAGATATGATAGGGCCCATTGGGATGAGATGCAACACCTTATTGAACATTTACCAAAAGAGTTCCAAAAAAGAGCACAGCAAGTGGTAGAAGAGGGACAGAGTATCTCCAATAATCAAATTCGATCAGCAATGGATGCTGCAGACACAGCTGCTAGAACTGTCAACACAGCAGTAACAATAAGGAGACATGCACGGCTGCGTACATCAGGATTTAAACCAGAGATACAGCAAGCTGTGCTGAATATGCCATCCAACGGACAGCAGTTGTTTGGGCCGGAGGTGGACACTGCAATAGAAAAACTTAAAGACACTGACACGGCCAAAGCCATGGGCGCACTCTACTCCCCGCAGAGCAGAGGCACATTTCGAAAGACACAATTTCGAGGGGGGTTTCGAGGGCAGACCACAGAAGCCACAACCTCACAAACAAAGCCCACTTACCAGAGCCAGTATCAGCGGGGAGGTTTTCGGGGACAATATAGAGGAGGACAGTTTCAAAGAAACAGAGGAAAGTTCCAAAGTCCCAAAACTCCTCCAAACAAACAGTGACTTCAAGGTCACAAATCCCCAACACATAACACCTGTGGGGGGGAGACTAACCAAGTTTTACACACATTGGGAGGAAATAACAACAGATACTTGGGTCTTAGCAATTATCCAGCATGGTTATTGCATAGAATTTCTCAAATTCCCTCCAAACGTCCCACCGAAAACACACAGTATGTCAAAACAACATATAGATCTTCTAGGACTAGAAGTTCAGGCATTGCTACAGAAAGAAGCAATAGAATTAGTACCAACAGAACAATTAAACACAGGAGTTTACTCACTGTACTTTCTGATACCCAAAAAAGACAAGAGTCTGAGACCTATACTAGATCTCAGAACATTAAATACCTACATCAAATCAGACCACTTTCACATGGTTACTCTACAAGACGTAATCCCACTGCTCAAACAACAAAACTACATGACAACACTAGACCTAAAGGATGCATATTTCCATATACCAATACATCCTTCACACAGAAAGTACCTAAGGTTTGTATTCCAAGGGATACATTACCAGTTCAAAGTGTTGCCATTCGGAATAAGAACTGCGCCAAGAGTTTTTACAAAATGCCTAGCAGTAGTAGCTGCACATATCAGAAGGCAGCAAATACATGTGTTCCCATACCTAGACGATTGGTTAATCAAAACCAACACGCTAGAACGGTGTTCACAACACACAAAATATGTCATAGAAATCCTACACAAACTAGGTTTCTCAATCAACTACGCAAAGTCACACCTTCTGCCGTGTCAAACACAGCAATACTTAGGAGCAACAATCAACACAGCAAAAGGGATTGCCACTCCAAGTCCACAAAGAGTTCAAACATTTCACAATGTAATACAGGCCATGTATCCAAAACAAAGGATACAAGTCAAAATGATAATGAAACTACTAGGCATGATGTCCTCATGCATAGCCATTGTCCCAAATGCAAGGTTACACATGCGGCCCTTACAACAGTGCCTAGCATCACAATGGTCACAAGCACAGGGTCAGCTTCTAGATCTGGTGTTGATAGACCGCCAAACATACATCTCGCTTCAATGGTGGAACAGTATAAATTTAAACCAAGGGCGGCCTTTCCAAGACCCAGTGCCACAATATGTGATAACGACAGATGCTTCCATGACAGGGTGGGGAGGACACCTCAATCAACACAGCATCCAAGGACAATGGGACATACAGCAAAGACAGTTTCACATAAATCACCTAGAACTGTTAGCGGTATTTCTAGCGCTGAAAGCATTTCAACCCATGATAACCCACAAATACATTCTTGTCAAAACAGACAACATGACAACAATGTATTACCTAAACAAACAAGGAGGGACACACTCAACACAGTTGTGTCTCCTAACACAGAAAATATGGCATTGGGCGATTCACAACCACATTAGCCTAATAGCACAATTTATTCCAGGAATTCAGAATCAGTTAGCAGACAATCTCTCTCGGGATCACCAACAGATCCACGAATGGGAGATTCACCCCCAAATACTGAACACTTACTTCCAAATTTGGGGAACACCACAAATAGATCTATTTGCAACAAAGGAAAACTCATAATGCCAAAACTTCGCATCCAGGTACCCACAACATCAGTCTCAGGGCAATGCGCTATGGATGAACTGGTCAGGGATATTTGCGTACGCTTTTCCCCCTCTCCCACTCCTTCCATATCTAGTAAACAAGTTGAGTCAAAACAAACTCAAACTCATACTAATAGCACCAACATGGGCAAGGCAACCTTGGTACACAACACTACTAGACCTTTCAGTAGTACCTCATGTCAAACTACCAAACAGACCAGACCTGTTAACACAACACAAACAACAGATCAGACATCCAAATCCAGCATCGCTGAATCTAGCAATTTGGCTCCTGAAATCCTAGAATTCGGACACTTCGACCTCACACAAGAATGTATGGAGGTCATAAGACAAGCTAGGAAGCCTACCACTAGACACTGCTATGCAAATAAGTGGAAATGATTTGTTTATTACTGCCATAATAATCAAATTCAACCCTTACATGCATCTGCAAAAGATATAGTAGGATACTTACTACATTTGCAAAAATCAAAACTAGCTTTCTCTTCCATAAAGATACATCTTACTGCAATTTCAGCTTACCTGCAAATTACGCACTCAACTTCATTATTTAGGATACCAGTCATAAAAGCATTTATAGAAGGCCTAAAGAGAATTATACCACCAAGAACACCACCAGTTCCTTCATGGAACCTCAACATTGTCTTAACACGACTCATGGGTCCGCCTTTTGAGCCCATGCACTCTTGTGAAATGCAATACTTAACGTGGAAAGTTGCATTTTTAATTGCCATCACATCTCTGAGAAGGGTGAGTGAAATTCAAGCATTTACCATACAAGAACCATTTATTCAAATACACAAGAATAAAGTAGTTCTACGTACAAATCCAAAATCTTTACCAAAAGTTATCTCAACGTTCCACTTGAATCAAACAGTAGAATTACCAGTGTTCTTCCCACAGCCAGATTCAGTAGCTGAAAGAGCACTACATACATTAGACATCAAAAGAGCGCTAATGTACTACATTGACAGAACAAAACTAATTTGAAAAACAAAACAACTATTTATTGCCTTTCAAAAACCTCATACAGGAAATCCAATTTCAAAACAAGGCATTGCTAGATGGATAGTTAAGTGTATTCAAACCTGCTATCTTAAAGCAAAGAGCTGCCTATTACACCAAAGGCGCACTCAACCAGAAAGAAAGGTGCTACCATGGCCTTTCTAGGAAATATTCCAATGAACGAAATATGTAAGGCAGCAACATGGTCTACGCCTCATACATTTACCAAACACTACTGTGTAGATGTGTTAACTTCACAACAAGCCACAGTAGGTCAAGCTGTACTACGAACATTGTTTCAAACAACTTCAACTCTTACAGGCTAAACCACTGCTTTTGGGGAGATAACTGCTTACTAGTCTATGCACAGCATGTGTATCTGCAGCTACACATGCCATTGAACGGAAAATGTCACTTACCCAGTGTACATGTGTTCGTGGCATGAGTCGCTGCAGATTCACATGCGCCCACCCGCCTCCCCGGGAGCCTGTAGCCATTTAGAAGTTGATCTTGAACATTTGTAAATTTGTAAATATATTACTTTAAACTTCATTATGTACATATGTATTCACTCCATTGCATGGGCACTATTACTAGCATACACAACTCCTACCTCACCCTCTGCGGGGAAAACAATCTAACATGGAGTCAACGCCCATGCACAATGGAGTCGAAATGGGAGGAGTCCCTCGGTCTCGTGACTCGAAAAGACTTCTTCGAAGAAAAACAACTTGTAACACTCCGAGCCCAACACCAGATGGCGGGATGTGCACAGCATGTGAATCTGCAGCGACTCATGCCACGAACAAATATATATATATATATATATACATGTGTGTGTGTCAGCCGTTACAGGACTCTGGGACATGAACCCCATACTGAAATACATTGTAGTGAATGGCAGGTTTTGACGATCACAAAAAGGAGGATGTATAAAGGGTGATAACAGATTTTAGCTACAATATGAATCATTTGTTGATGGTACCACACTAACTTTAGGAATTGTGGAGTGTTTTAAGGGGATTTTGCCCCTGTGAAAAAGCCTTCTGCTGATATTTCATGATTCATGTTTGAAAGAAAACTGTTTTCTCATGATTTTACCATAGAGGTTATGGAAGGTGCTCCAGAAACTAAAATGAGACCATAATTTCTGTAAATTCATACTATCTTTCTCAGCCATATGAGAATGAAGTCTGACATTCGCAGTAAAACATAGATATCTAGCAGTGCAGGGCTCCCACAGTACTGGCCGGTCAAAAGGGAAATGGTTGACTGCCGTGAACATCTACAGATGTTCTGCCGCCATTTTAGAATTTGGAAACTCAACCCGCCACCTAACCACTGGTGCGTCAGGACACCGCCGGCCCTATTACGACTTGACCACTGGGCCGACAGGCGGAAACAGTGTTTCCGCCTGCGGGCCCTGCGGTGAAGAGGGCCTTAACATTGACACCAGCTCGGAATCGAGCCAGCGCCAATGTGGCGGTGCAGTGGGTGCAGCAGCACTTGTCGCGCATTTCACTCCCCGTAATTTGGGCAGTTAAATGCGCAACAGTGCTGTGCATGGAGGCCCCTGCACTGCCCATGCCAAGTGCATGGGCAGTGCAGAGGCCCCAAGAGGGCCCCAGGCACCCTCATTTCTGCCAGCTTTTCCATGTTGGAGTAAACCGCCATGGAACGGCTGGGGGAATGGGAGTCGTAATCCGGAGGGCAGCGCTGCTTGCAGCACTGCCATGGCGGATTACAACTGCTGGGACCGCCAGGCTGGAGGCTGACTGCACCCTGGCGGTGTCGGCTGTTTGACCTAAGTGGTTCAACTGAGGTTGGAATGTGGCAGATCGGAGCGCCACTACCATGGCAGTCCGATGGCCACCCTGAGTCTGGCAGTCTCATGACTGCCAGACTCTGAATGACCCCCAAAGTCTCTGTGTCGCTGGGAAAAAAAAAACTATGAAGAAACTAATTGGACATCAAGTTGATGCTTCGCTGATAGAGTGGCAAGTGCTGTCCTTTTGGCCCTGCATAGGGTAATGGCTTCTGGGAGCACTGGAAATGCAGTCATGCAGCATACGCTTCAAGGTCAGAAGAGACTGATTGGAGAGTCTTTTCTTTGGGTGGGGGGGGGGGAGGAGAGAGAGAGAGAGAGAGATATATATATATATATATATCTCTCGATCGGGCCCAACCTGATATTGTCATGCTACGGGACGTTGTAAGAGAAAACCAGAGTTTGAAAAAGAGAATTATCAGTTTTAAAGGTTTAGGCAACAGACATGAACAATATCAATTTAGAAAGGAACAAAATGAGAGCATTCATTTTGTCATAGAAATTATGGTTACTGCTGTAGAAAGAAAACTCAGGACATGTTTCAACTGAGTTCTCAGATATCTCCCTCTTCTATTTCACTAAAACATTCTGACATGCAGACTGAAACATGCTCCTTCAACACCAGCAGCAGACTGCCTGTTAACTCCCTGGTGATCAGCTGCTTTACTGCATGTTCTAATGAGCAACTGGAGTGCTAACCTTCTGAATTTGACAGAAGCATGGCACATCCGAATGCCATCTTTATGGAATAGAAGTGGAAATCTGAAAGCATTTTCTACTGAGGATACTGCAGTAAATGAGGAAATTAGGGAGCTTCATAACAAATAAGTCTCCCAAGATAGCCACTAGAGAATAAAGAGCCTGAATGTAGCACAAAATATCACTCAAAAGTATAATAAGTATAGCTCGGTGACAGAAGTGTGCAAAACACTTAATTGTTTTGTTTTTTTGTAGTTTTATATAGCGCAGACTTGACCTGAATGTATTGGAGTGCTCTACATAAGCGTCTGTTACATTACACAAGGACATATTCATATTGCTTTAAGGCACGAGGAGGTTAAGTGATTTGCCCAGAATCGCAGGCTGTCGAGCTGACACCAAAACTCAAACGTGGTCCCTCAGTTCCAAAGTCTGCAGCTCTGGTCGTAACGCCACATCCTCTCCCCTAAATGTAACAAATAATCAAGTGATCAACTGGATGAAAAAACATAAAGATTGCAAATAACGTAAAAGTGCTTTATCGCTATTTGAGAACTCAGAAAATATGTCCTCATTTTAGTTTTTTCGAGAATAAACCATAATATGTATGGGAATAAGACCCCCTTGTTTTTGTAATTTCTAAAGGAAATGTGTTACATCTTGATGTAGGTATAATGTTTACTCTCTCCCAAGTTTCCATGATATCTGCTTCTCAGTCATTGTGTGTGTGATGTCATATAACGTTTGTGTATACCTGGAGAGATCAGTTGTAGAGACTGGGCTGAGCAGCAGGATGCTGTGCTGCTCCTGGCAGGGCATTACTATGGCACTGATATGGCTTTGAGATGATACCTGTAACTAATACTTTATTTTTCAAATAAACTTCATCATAAAACCTATGTTACTTGCCTACAGAGGATCTGTCCTTTATTGTACCAAAATGCGTTAGGTATTGCAGTTTTCATCGCATCAAGATGACGTCAGGCTTGCCATACTATTGTAATAAATACAGAATGTTAGCAATCTAGTTGTTCATTAGAATAGTGTGGGGAGGCAGAGGTCAGGGGCATGCACTCTTGAGGGCAGGGAGCTGTGTGAAGAGGCAACAAGTTGACCACGCTTGGGTTGGGGAGGTGGGGGGGTACAGTGACAGCACTTCAGACTGTGGAGGGCAGGAGGGAGGAGGGCAGGGTAACAAACCAACCATGGAGGACAGACAAGAGAGGCTGTGGCAATGAAACAGACCATTGAGGGCAGAAGGAAGTGGCAGTGGCAGTACAACCATACATGTCAACAGACACGATTCGGGCATGAGATGCCCAATGTTTTTTTCAAACTCTTCTTCTTAACAAGTTTTAAATTATGGCAAGTATAGTACATTGGATCACAGAGGGCTGAAGGAATGGGATAGGGATGTGGGATCGGATATCAGATGGCAGGAGGGAGTTGGGCAGGGGCCTCAAACTGACCTTACAGGGCAGGCATCAGGGGTTGCCGCAGCACAATACACCACACTGGGCAAACAAGACTGCAGTGAAGCACAACGGACCATGGAAAGCAGTAGTGAGGGGACATGGCCGTGCACATGGACAGCAGAGAGAATAGGGGAGGAGGCAAGGGTAGCAGGTGGACCATACCAGACCTATAACATCATATATATTTTTTTTTTACAGTGAACCAATCAGGCTTTTAACTGTTCTCCTTGGCTTGTCGCTATAACCAACTGAGGCCTCCTGTACTGAGCATAAGCTTTTCCTCAAGGGAATCATCAGCCATACAGTCATAAAATCGCTTAGTATACAAACTTAGAGTTGACAAAGGAAAATATTGCCTGTCCTATCAGGGCTTAACAAGGATTCTCACGGATCAAACCTTGTATTTCCACAGTTTGGCACATGGGAACCAAGAGCAAGGTCATTGCCTACTTCGGTAATCTGTGAGATCCCATGTAGCAAAATACCGATCAGTATGCTTTAATAGTGAGCAATAAAAATCCAGGCTTACATACCTAGTTACTTAAACATATGTGATTAACATCAGATACATCAAGTCTGGTGCCTTCATAACAGACAGATCAGGCCTGTAGTCATGATCACTGGCTTACCAGTACACCCAACTCAGTATTGCTGTATTGAGAATAAGCTTTTCTCCAAGAAAACAAGTGAAATACCATCAGTTCTCTAGTGGAATAACACAAATCTGGCCCAATCAAATCCTGTATCCAGTGATTCCAATGTGTGAGTGGAGTCTAAGTCCCTTTCTCAGTAGTATTCTGAAAGCTCTGTTTTGTTGATTACGAAAGGTTAGCAATAATTGCATGGGCAAGCTAGACTTAATGATCAATGCAGATTATAGTAGCCTTGGACATCCTGTACTGCTCTAACTGTACTTGAAGCCTAAAGTGAATAATGGAAGGGGAGGGTACCGAGACTGCAATTCATTCCTCAATCTGTGCTCCTGCACTGCCAGTTAAACCAAGCATTGGAAATTATCTAGGTGCGGGAAAATGTGGCCAAATGGCTTCAACTGCTGTCTTTTAACTGGTTAACCAATTTAGTGTCCTCGCGTCGGCTCAACAGTCTGTGATTTTAGGCAGACCATTTAATCTCATCAAGCCTAAAAAAAATTGCTTTTGTGTAATGTAATCTGGTGCTTCCGCTGATCACTGTGATCCAACACTCATAAAGCACAGCTATTTTTATGACAATACAATGTAAAAGGGTTAGCATAGTAGTCTTATGGCAAGATCAGAAGCAAACAGCTGATTCATCTGCACAAACACTTGCTCTGCCTCTTTGGTCCATCAAAATGGTTTGAGGGTGCCATTCCTGTTTTAATCCTGGAGGGTCCTAACCAGAGTTTCAAAATCAAAAATCAATTGTCTTACAATATTCTGCCATCTCCAAAAAGGTGCATACCTGTGAGATGGTGACCAGCCATGGTGAGTTATGTATGTCTTTGATCCGATCTGCAGAAAGGCGACTCCCTCCTACGGTGATGGTTTGACCTAAGTGGCAAAGACAGGGTAGATAAAAATGTAATTTTCCTTTGAAGTCTTATGTCCTTTCTCAGCCAATTCAGTGAGCAGATAAAGCAATCCATTGTGTTGGTCATGTGAGTCAGAAGTGAGTAATAAATAACATACTTGAACATGTGTTGAGGACCTTTTTGAGGGTTTGGGAAAAGATGGTAGGTGATTCTGTCAACACCTGTGGCAGCCTCTGCCACAGCAGCTATCGTCCACCAAATTGGAAAGAGAAGACGCACTAGAGTTCTTCATGAATTGGAATTGGAAAGAAAGCAATGCTTTAGTCTATGACCATGAACCATTTTGAGGAGGTGGGAATGCATGAAAGAAAGTTACTTGGATTTGGCACCAAAAGGACACTAGGTATTACAATATTGTTGTGCGCAAATTTTAGACAAACCTGTACCAAGTTTTCTTACCTGTACCTGATCGCAAACCTGCAACTTTGCTGGAAAGCACACATTTTTGTGATGGAACCTTTCGGAATCTGCAGTAATCCACAAAATTCCTACCACCCAGCATTGTCTCATCAATACCGATAAAATTTCTGCTGCACTTGTCAGCCTAAAAATGTTTTTTTACAAACTGCCTTTTGGACCCACTTTGGTTCCCCCTCAATTTCGACCTGTTTTTGGCTCTTCTCTGTGTCAAACACTTGGCCCACCTACACAAGTGAGATATTTTTACCGGAAGACAGGGGAACGTTGGGTGGTAGGAAATGTGTCCCGTGCAGTAATCCCACACAGAAATGTGGGAAAAATGTGATTTTTGTTTTTAGCGAGATTTGCGGTTTGCTGAGGATTCTGGGTAAGAAAATATTGGGGGATCCACGCAAGTCACACCTTCCTTGACTCTCTCGGGTGTCTAGTTTTCAGAAATGTCTGGGTTTGGTAGGTTTCCCTAGATGGCTGCTGAGCCCAGGACCAAAAACGCAGGTGCCCCCCACCCCGCAAAAACAGGTAGTTTTCTATTTGCTAATTTCAATGTGTCCACGTTGTGTTTTGGGGCATTTCCTGTTGCGGGCACTAGGACTACCCACACAAGTGAGGTACCATTTATTTCGGGAGACTTGGGGGAACGCTGGGTGGAAGGAAATTTGTGGCTCCTCTCAGATTCCAGAACTCTGTCACCGAGATGTGAGGAAAAGGTGTTTTTTTAGCCAAATTTTGAGGTTTGCACAGGATTCTGGGTAACAGAACCTGGTGAGAGCCCCACAAGTCACCCCGTCTTGGATTCCCCTAGGTCTCTAGTTTTCAAAAATGCGCAGGTCTGGTAGGTTTCCCTAGGTGCCGGCTGAGCTAGAGGCCAAAATCCACAGGTAGGCACTTAGCAAAAAACACCTATGTTTTCTTTGAGAAAATGTGATGTGTCCACTTTGTATTTGGGGACATTTCCTGTTGTGGGCACTAGGCCTACCCACACAAGTGAGGTACCATTTTTATCGGGAGACTTGGGGGAACGCTGGGTGGAAGGACATTTGTGGCTCCTCTCAGATTCCAGAACTTTCTGTCAACGAAATGTGAGGGAAAAAGTGTTTTTTTTAGCCACATTTTGAGGTCTGCAAAGGATTCTGAGTAACAGAACCTGGTGAGAGCCCGAAAAGTCACCCTGTCTTGGATTCCTCTAGGTCTCTGGTTTTCAAAAATGCACAGGTTTGGTAGGTTTCCCCAGGTGGCGGCTGAGCTAGAGGCCAAAATCCACAGGTAGGCACTTTGCAAAAAACACCTCAGTTTTCTGTAGAAAAATGGGATGTGTCCACATTGTGTTTTGGAGCATTTCCTGTTATGGGCACTATGCCTACCCACACAAGTGAGGCACCATTTTTATCGGGAGACTTGGGGGAACATAGAATAGCAAAACAAGTGTTATTGCCCCTTGTCTTTCTCTACATTTTTTCCTTCCAAATATAAGACAGTGTGTAAAAAAAAAGATGTCTATTTGAGAAATGCCCTGTAATTCACATGCTAGTATGGGCACCCCAGAATTCAGAGATGTGCAAATAACCACTGCTCCTCAACACCTTATCTTGTGCCCATTTTGGAAATACAAAGGTTTTCTTGATACCTATTTTTGACTCTTTATATTTCAGCAAATGAATTGCTGTATACCCGGTATAGAATGAAAACCCACTGCAAGGTGCAGCTCATTTATTGGCTCTGGGTGCCTAGGGTTCTTGATGAACCTACAAGCCCTATATATCCCCGCAAAGGACGTAACAGTATATTGCTTTCAAAAATATGACATTGCAGGAAAAAGTTAGAGTAAAACGTAGAGAAAAAAAGGCTGTTTTTTCACCTCAATTTCAATATTTGTTTATTTCAGTTGTTATTTTCTGCAGGAAACCCTTGTAGGATCTACACAAATTACCCATTGCTGAATTCAGAATTTTGTCTACTTATCAGAAACGTTTAGGTTTCTGGGATCCAGCATTGGTTTCACACCCATTTCTGTCACTGACTGAAAGGAGGCTGAAAGCACAAAAAATCGTAAAAATGGGGTATGTCCCAGTAAAATGCCAAAATTGTGTTGAAAAATTGGGTGTTCTGATTCAAGTCTGCCTGTTCCTGAAAGCTGGGAAGCCGGTGATTTTAGCACTGCAAATCCTTTGTTGATGCAATTTTCAGGGAAAAAAACACAAGCCTTTTTCTGCAGCCCTTTTTTCCAAATGTTTTTGTTTAAAAACAACATTTTCACTATATTTTGGCTAATTTCTTGGTCTCCTTCAGGGGAACCCACAAAGTCTGGGTACCTCTAGAATCCCTAGGAATTTGGAAAAAAAGGACGCAAATTTGGCGTGGGTAGCTTATGTGGACAAAAAGTTATGAGGGCCTAAACGAGAACTATTCCAAATAGGCAAAAAAAGGTCTGGCACAGGAGGGGGAAAAGGCCTAGCAGCGAAGGGGTTAAAGCTGCGATGACAGATCAAATTCTAGGTTTGAAATTCTGATGCCAAGGATACTGTGTAATGCAGAGTCATTTCTTCCTAGGGTCAGCAGAGAGTAAATGCCCAATATCATTTTCAAGTTCGAACCATAAAGGTAAAGGTACTAGTTTGAAACTGTACATTGCACATTTCCGTTTTCTCCTCTAACTCCCCTCCCGTACCTCACACCCCCCCTCCCTCCAACCCCCCCCCCCACAAATTCACACAACACCACCAACACTTAATTTTTATTTGTCTTGGGTATGTTGAAACACTCCATCAGAGTTACAGTAGACTGTGCAATTCAGTTTAGATAGCATAACAAGTCTTGATCTAATAAAGTTGCAGGGAGAGGAATGGGAGGGCCAGGATAGAGAAGTATTGTAATGATAGAGGGGCATGACAACACAAAAGTGATGACAAGGAAAGGTGATTACGTGAGGATAATGGCAGAGGAGGGTACTATCACATGAGGAGATTGGCTGGTGGGATACGCAGAGAGGACAATGATAGCAGGGAGGGTGACGGGGTTGGCAGAGAGGATTATGGCAGGATAGGATTAAGACCGTATTGGTTAACTGGAGGAGACAGAGAAAGTTTGGGGCTTTATTTTACTGACATTCAATGGTTTATCAGAAGTTAAAGTGCAACACAAATGCAACTGTGCACTGCAAAATTTCAGTTTTAGTGCTGTAAAATTTGATAATTCATACCACAATATCTTGAAAGGCTGTATTTGAACCTGCCCACAAACATTCTAATACATTCTTTCGGGTAGTTTTCACTCCAGTGATCACAAAGCATCTGTTCACAAGTGTTTAAAATCACAGGGCACTACCAACGCCCTTCCTTTAGAAACATATTGACCAACTGCTTCACCTTTTTTGATTCTTTGAATAAAACTTGTAGCTGGGTTAACTTTCTTGAAACAGCAGCGATTTTTGAGACAATAGACTGCCAGAATTATGTTGCTTTTGCAGAAATGTGCTTTCAGTTTAAACAGTTATCTGCAAAAGAGCAATGTACACCCAAGCAGTCTGCCAGAAGTATCAAGGCTCCGTGTCTCCTCCCAACATCTTAAGAGGTACTATGCAAACTTACTAGATGGTGCACACTTAGGTGAATATGTACAGAATAACAGAACCCCTCGTTCTGTGCCTTCCTGTACCTGAGAGACTGATTTTGTTCCGCATCTCCCAGCACTCATGCATGAGGTGCGGCTCACTTGCACAGCACACGTTGAGATGTAATGGGACACCTGAGGCACACCTACTTGTCTTGCACCCCTCTCCCACCCCCACAGCAATACCATCTATACTGCAGACAGAAAAACGCAGCACAAGCACTTCAGGCCACTTGTGTCCTCTGCAGGCAGGCTCAATGGGGGGGGCATAACAACCGTACTGCGCTTACTAGCTGTCTACTGACACATAGGTGCGTACAAAAGGCCTTCGTGAGATAGGTGCACGCAAAAGGCCATGCTGATCGTCGCACTGCTGTGAAACCAACCCTATTTCTAACCTTAACTACAGGGGAAAACCTGCCAGCAGCTGCTCATCAGCGATGAACATTAACCCATCCTTGCATAATTCCACTGAACCAAAACGCACCTGTTCCCTCGGAGATGCCCCTCCCCACTCATCATTTTTGTCCCAGAAAGACCCACCTCTAACTCTCAATAAAGGGGTTGGGCTGCACTCACCACTCGGCACTCTACCTGCTTCATCTGGCCAGATAATACTTACCAGAAAAGGAAACCTCCCTTAGCTGCCTGCCTCAGCTTTTTAAGCCCTTAGGCCCTGTCCTCTTTGCCTTTCGACCAACCCCTGCCCTGCATGCCCTTTGGCCAGCGCCCCTCGGCATAATACCCCAGACATGGGGGAGGTGGGTCAAGGCTCCCAGCCTCTCCCCACCACCCGTATATCACCAATGGGTGCGACGGTACATACCATCTGACTGCAGACACATAACTGCATGTAAGAGGCCGCTATAATGCGATAGGTGCGCATCACATATAGCACTTTAACAATAACCATACACAGTATACTTAGCCTCGCTAAAGCATTGCATTCCTGCTGAACCCCCGCCCTTCTATTCCCTTCTTCCTTACCCTAACAGTCCCCCACAGTAGAACCTTTTTATGACAAATGTGACCTCTTTCCTTGTAAATTACTGTAAACTCGATGACCCCTCCTTTGCCCCAAGCTACTCTGTCCAGACCGCAGCGAAACCAACCCCGTTTTGAACTTTATCCACGGTGTAAAACCTGCCACTCAGAAAAATAATAGTTTAGGAATCTTTTTGCCCTACCCAACCTAATCCCCCCAATCCCGCACCAGTGCACCTCAAACTTCAGCCCGTACTCATGAGAGATCCCAGTATCTAAAATGTAACCCTCAGTAACCCTGCCAAACTTTCCCTTAATTATAACTAGCATAATGCCATTTCCATCTCCGACAAATGCATCCATCATCCAAAAAATGCTGTTGTATTTGAAACTTAATGTCATTATGAGCGATTCGCTCTGTTCTTTCTCCCCGGGCAAAAATTGTGCAATTCTCTGTTTATTTTCCTACGTGCCTTGCCAGTGACACTCTGTTTCTGTTTAAGTGCCTCATGCCAGTTCCGTCTAAACTTCAACTCTGTCATCATACCTGTTGCATCTAATTCTAAACCGTCCAACCTACCCCCTAAGAATCCTGAAATGCTAAAAGCCCCAAAACCAACCTAAGCATGATACTCTTGAATACCTTTGCTTCGTCAGCTGTCCTACACACTGTTCTCAGCAATATGATCATCTTCTATCACAACTCAAGCGTAATTGGTCTCCTAGGCCTTTGGCTTACCCAACGCTCCCTGGTCCATCTTTCTAACGCCCTTCTACCCAACTCACCAGCTGAAGGTTCATAACCCCAGAACATTTTCCCATAAAAAAGCCACTTCGGGCTGTTTCACACCTCTAGGCACCACAGCTGTCAATGAGCCCTAGAATGAAGTTAACTACATAATCTATGAATTCCACGTACTCTGACACTCTTACCATCCTGTCTCTATGCTCCTGACTTAATACATTTCCTCCAAGCCTTGCCAATAAGTGGTCTTTCTAGACGTGGACAGTGACCCTTCCACCAGTCTCATCAATCTGCTCCTCCTATTTTCCAGAGTTCTGCTGGCATGTGCATTTTCTCACTGTCTGCTTCCGGTGCAAGTCCACAGAATCTCCTCCACTGTGAACAAGATAATGCATCTGCAATGTCCTTGTCAACTCGATTCCGGGAACATTCCTTACCTATAATGAAACATTATGCATCAAGCATAGCATCACAACACAAAAGCTTGCAATAGTTGGAAGACCTTAACATCCCTGACAGACTGCCTTCTCATCATGCTAACCACTGCTTTGTTGTCCACAATAAGAGACACCTTGTTACAAAAATGTCCACCGCACAGTGTAACTGCTACCGCCAGCATAAAAAATTCCTGAAAAGTAATGTATCTCCACCCATGCTTACAGCAGTCCAGCCACTCCTCTGCACACTATCACACTTGCCAGTGAAGACCAAAACCTCTGCTTCCAGCTGCGTCAGAAAATATATGAATGGACCACTCCTTTTCTTTCCATGCTCCCCACAGACACACGATGTAAGCTCTTTAGGAATACTTTCAATACCCTAGGGTCCGCTTTCACTCCAGCCAAGAGACTTATTCTGTGGTGCTGTAACTGTTTGCCCACTAAGGTCAGTCATAGTCTCATTTGGTCTACCCTGCCTTTGCTTCTTTCCAAGCAAAATTTAAGTGCCTATTAACACATGAATCCCTCTCATTGGTGCCGTTTTCGGGACAACATGTTATGTATAAGCTGTACCAATGTCCCTTTCTTTCCAACTGGTAGGCTGGTCTCCATCCTCTCGTGTCAGTTTTAATACCTTGGGTTGACAAAACCTTTTGTGGGCCTACCACCTATTCTGGAGTCAATGGAACACCTATATCATACCTAACTGGCAGAAAGTCCGCCAACATCGTAGCACAGATTGACTTAGTGTTGCTGTACTTGCTGCCACACCATCGTGGGTGACCATGTGCTTTCCATTGTAGCGTGAACAGTCATGTCTGAAACAGCAGTATCCCCTAATTCAGGACTCTTTGTTAAAGTTCCAACACACTGCCTTGGGGACCTAGAGTGCCTTGCGTCCTATTTGTGTAACCCACCGCTGCCTGGGTAGGATGTCCTTGAAAAGGATAGTAGATTGGTTGTAAACCACTTGCTGTGTAGGTTCTTGATGCAGGTCTTCTGGGCGCCAAAGTGTAGAGCTACAAATAGTTATCAAACTCTCCCCATTTTCATTTTGCATCTGCTGACATTTGGGCCAAAATGCCTACCAAGATCTTCACCTGAGCTGTATGTGCTCTTCTTGCCCGAGTCATTCTTGTCTCTTGTGTGCCTAGCCCGTACCCGCCAAGTCCTGCTTGGTAAATAAGGGCTTTGTGCCCAGCTCAGGTGTCTCCCTGCTCCATCAAGTGCCCCCTACCCTAACCACCATCTTCTTGCCTTCTTCACCCCGTGAAGCCCAATCAGTGCTAGATGCCGATTGAGCCCTCCCTTCTTGATTATAATGGTAGCCATGCAACAGTCTGCTTTCTCAGTTGATTGAGCGGGAGTGTCAGACGCCTCGACCCCCATGCGCCACCGTAACAACTTATACTGCTCTGCTGAGGTCACCGCGGCCCAGGACCATCGTTCTGGACGATTGGCCAGCCTTGCACAACTCTTGGTTGCTTTCACAACTACTGGGAAGGCAACAGATTCCTTTTTGCGATACTGCTGCAGCCCTGGAGGTCCTTTCAGCCAGCGTCAGTTGGCCTGACTTAAAAGAACCTGGCACTGCCTGCTTCACATGAACCAGGCCCTGACTCTTAAGAGACATAACTTTTTGGGTTTTAGATTTTGGAGGGGAGCATGCCAACACTGCAACTGCTGCCCCTCCTGCTGCACATTTTGCCTGTCATATGATTCTGGGCACCCCTGCTTGCTCAAGGACATGTGTCTTTAACAGGTCCGTCCGCCACTCCTCGTGCAAAGCCGTTTACCGTCCCATACAGGTCACATCAGAGTTGTTCACAATGATACACAATGAATGCAACTGCATTCAAGGTGGTCTCATTTGTCTAGTTCTTCAAGGTGCCATACTCCCTCTAATCGTCAGTATTGTAGAAGGATAGTTGGAATGATCACAACACCAATGTCTAATGAGTAACATTTGTATTTTAGTACTAATAAGTAGATACATTCATACAGCAAGCTACCTTCCTGGTATGTGCAGTACTGCAGTCACACCTGGCGGGGCTTAGGCCTGCCAATCCCTTATGGTGTTGGGCCCGCACGCTGGACTTGAATTTCTTGTCGTATTGTAAGTCAGTGTAACTTATGTCCCTATGATTTAGAGCACGTGCATGGCACTTCAGTCCCTTATAGTATTCAGCACGTATTGGGCATTTCCAGGGGCTCAATGTTCATTGGGCTAAAAGGGCTTTTGCCTCCCCTCCTGCTGTGTGTTCAGCCAGAAGTGCTGCAGCTTCTAGGCCTGGCACAATTCTTCAGCTGATGCATGCTTGGCAGCACTGGAGATGAGGTCTCAATGACAGCCTTGTATAAAGTATTTCACAGCTCATTCAGGGGCTAACATGCTTAAAACAAGTATGGTAACAGTGATCCTGAGTGCAAAGAGGATGGGTAAGAGCTGTGACTATAAGAGAAAAAAATATTCTATAACTTTTATATTGGCCTTTCACCTTCATGTTAATAAATGTAATGCACACACACCTTAAATCAAAACTAAATGCAAGCTAAAGTAACTAGTGCAAAATGCATTGTTTTATGTTATGACAGCTCAGTTGGTTAATGTGACCACTTTGTGTGTGTGTGTGTGTAACTAGGTACTCGCACATCTGAATCCTGATTGATGCACCTGGGAATAGTGACATATATTTATAGTACTACGAGGTCCCAGTCTGCAACTGAAAGCACTGTAAATGTGCAAATCATTATTTTAAAATTGTACTACTTACAGTAAAAGATAGGCTGCAGCAAAATGTGTATTGAACTGTTGGGCCCGATGTAGAAAGCCATTTAGCGATAATAAAGCCTGCTATTTGCAAAATCACAAGCTGTGCGACCACTTAAAGCCTTTTTAAAAAATGTACTATACCTGTTTTGCGAATCAGTAACAGGTTAACAAATCACAGGAGAAAGGCATAATTAATAACTATTTGCAAGATATTTGTTTCAGGCGTGCCTTCTAAATAGAGATTTGTTATGGTGTGTATCAGTGTTTTGTTACCGAAATCCGGTCGTAAAACATGTAAAGGTTACTGATTACTGAGTGTTGGTGATAACAGTTTTGTAAATGTAAATAACAGTTTGTTGGGCAGTAGGTAGTGGTCCTAGGAACCACTGTAGGTATTGGTTCCAGGGCCCACTGCTAACTCTTAAACAAAGTTAATTTGTTCCTCCGTTTTTTTAATTCAGCCAGTTTTCTCTAGGAAAAACAGACCACATAAAAAAGGAAGTTTACTATATTTTAATGATATTACAGACATGGTGATCTGCTGACCCTAGCAGTCCACCATCCATTCCTGTGATGGCATCCGATCATGGTGACTTGCAATTTGTGCCCTACCTCATGAATACTGATAAGTAAGGTCTAATTGTGACCATTATAGTTTGCAAGTTTGTGAATAGACCTTTCTCTTCCAGGGGATCCTCATCAATAGTCATAAACATTGAATATTCCCACCCTTGTGCGGGGACCCCGGAGCATATATATAAAATACATACATATTATCATGTGTAAAACAGCAATGCAGGCTATAATCATAAATAGGCTAAAATGCTTTATTTCTATGCAAGTTTTTTTTTTTTTTTTTTTTTTTTTTTTATATTATAAAATCACAATAGATCATAAATATCTACCTAAGCCCCCAAAAACTGGACTTAGGGAAGTAAACAGCAGTAAATAGCAGAGAAAAATAGAAAAAACTACATTGAAAAACAATGAAGCATTCTTAGCCAATAGGCTGCATGCAGGTTAACACAGGAGAATCATAAAAACTTTGGCACCGTGCCTTTAAGACCCTGAGCACCTCCAGTATCCCACCATGCCTCAGGGGTGAAGGGAAGGTGACAGTTGGTTCACAGTTAGGTCAGTTCTTTTTTCCGGCTTCTTCTGAGAGGATCCTGGAGCATTGAGCTCTCAGTTTTTCTGAGTTTTTCTTCAGAAAAATCCTTAAAAATAGTGTTTTTCCTGTTTACTCGACAGATAACATCTTTTGTCTGAGTTTGGAAGTCTTTTTTGACAGAAAATGCCATCTCTTTTTGTAAAATGTCCTTCTTGTGGGAAGAAGAAAGCCCAGTCAGACCCACACTCTCTGTGTATTGTCTGCCTGCCACAGAGTCACTGTCATGACATCTGCAATTATTGTAAGAACATGTCAAGGAGGACTCTCAAAGACAGAGAGAAGATCAGGCTACATGGGCTTCAGGAGAGGAAAAAGTCAACATCCTCTTCACTTCCCAGACCTACAACAGAAGGAATGGCCCGATCGACGTCGACAGGTAGGATTGTGCCTGTTTGTTCTCCATCGACGTCATCGGCACCACCGTCTCACCGGCATAGATCGCCGTCGACGGCGACCAGACCGACGTCGAGGGACAAAACGTCGAAGCATGGACACAGGGGTACATCTCCGTCGACGGCAGGCCGCCGTTCGGCGTCGAGCCATCTCCGGCGCTCCCGTTCGCCGTCGAGAACGTCTCACCCCTTGGCGTCGAAGGACACGACACCAAAAACACCTCGACGGCATGAACATCCGCCGTCGACCACTCGCCACTCAACGTCGAGACACACGACGGCGAGTAGGTCCAGGTCCCGCGATCGGCGTCAAGACACTCGACGGCAAGACCTCCGACGTCAAGACCTTCGACGTCGAGAACAGATCAGCCATCGCAACCTTCGACGTTGAGGATGCAATCGACGTCGACACAACCTTCAGCTGTGTCACAGGCAGTAGAGCCAGCGGACAAAGCTCCCTCACCGGTGGTCTCTATAAGGAGTGCATCATCCCATTCCAGAGCATCGGGGCATGTTTCTCCCATCACTCTATCACCCAGATGGTTAGAGAGCCTGAATAGACCGGCAGCATCCCCGGATTCACAATACTCTAGGATGTATTCTCCTACTGCCTCATTACCGAGAACGCCATCGCCTACAGCTAGAGCAGGACGGGCTCGTTCTGCTTCTCGTCAGCCGACCACAAGACCTGCACACTCTGCTACAGCCTCTCGGAGCAGGTCCCGTTCCCGAAGGAGAACCAGGTCACGAACACCACGCAGAAGATCACCTTCTTGGTCTTCTTCAGGATCGTCTGTTGGGCGCTACTCCCCCACACTCACAGATTCTCCACCTGCTAGGATTTCCCCGGTGGATGATATCACCACTTTTAATGAGGTTCTTCTAAGGGGAGCGCAGAAGCTAAATATTGAGGTACCGGAGCCGGCCACCTCATCCTCAGTTATCTTTGAGACCCTACAACACAGATCAGTCTCGAGAAAACTGCTGCCACTAGTACCGGGTTTGCTGCAACCGACTATGGACACTTTTCTGTCTCCAGCCACTCTCAAGTCTGCCCCGGCTAGGATTCAAAAGAAATACAAAGCTCCGGAACAAGATCCTTTATTCCTGCGGAAGGATCCGCCACAGGACTCTGTGATCTTAGCCGCAGCCAGAAAAACACACTCTGTGGCATCATCTTCCACAGTCCCCCCAGATAAGGAGAGCAGACACCTAGACTCTCTGGGGAGAAAGATGTGCGGTACGGCGGCATCTACTATGAAGGTCTCCAGCGCCTCAGCACTTCTGGGCAGATATGACCGCTCTCTGTGGGACTCACTCCACAGATTTACAGAAAAGTTGCCCAGGGAAGATAGACAGGACTTCCAGGAAATCTTGCAGGAAGGGGGCCTAGTATCTAACCAGGTCATCAGCGCGGCGGCGGACGGGGCGGATTTGGCTGCGCATGGGTATGCGCACGGAATCTGCGCTAGGAGGTTTTCCTGGCTACGGCTCACGGGTCTGAAACAGGAAGCACAGCAGCGCATTTTGAACCTCCCATTCAGCGGGAGTTCGTTGTTCGGTACCCACGCGGATGAAGAGATGGCCCGAATGAAAACGGAAGTCGACACGATGAGGGCAGTGGGCCTGGAACGTAAAAAAGACTTCAGGCGGAGGTACAGGCCGTATGACAGACGACCATTCCAGCAGAGGGTTCAAACCCCTCACTGGTCTCAGAGGCCACAACAACGACAGGGACGTCCCCTGTTTCAGGCACGTAGACCCACAAGAGACCGAGGGGCAAGTAGACCTCAACAGTCTACAGCAAAGACACCATCAAAGCAATGAGGCATTGCTTCCCTCAGCACTGTGCACCACTCCGGTGGGGGGAAGTGTTACGCATCATCTTCGCGAGTGGCACTCCATCACAAAAGACAAATGGGTGCTCAATATTGTCGAACATGGCTATTCTCTCCTTTTCAAAAAACCTCCTCCACACTTGCCGCCAGCAAGGTGTTTTCCTTCTCATCTCAGCCTGCTACGCAAGGAAGTTCTCGCACTCCTACAAAAGAAAGCTGTAGAAAAGGTTCCTCCGGCACAAAAAGGAAAAGGGGTGTACTCCCGTTACTTTCTGGTGGCGAAAAAAGGTCAACAGGGCCTCTTCAGGCCAATTCTGGACTTACGGCTCCTGAACAAGTACATAAGAAAACAAAAGTTCAGGATGCTAGCCCTTCACCAGATTGTCCCGCAACTGCATCAGGGAGACTGGATGTGCTCCATCGACCTACAGGATGCATATTTTCACATCCCAATAGCAAGCAAACATCGGAAATTTTTACGTTTCCAGATAGCGTCACAGCACTACCAATTCAGAGTCCTTCCATTCGGCCTGAAGTCTGCACCCCGAGTCTTTTCAAAATGTGTAGCAGTGGTAGCGGCACACCTTCGAAGACAAAAAATATTCGTCTACCCCTACCTGGACGACTGGCTAGTGAAGGCCTCATCTCCGGATCAGGCGAGAAAACATCGAGATATCGTTCTAAGAACTTTCGAGTCTCTAGGTCTTCAAATCAACCACGACAAGTCAACCTTGATTCCAACACAAAACCTCCACTACCTGGGAGCGATACTAAACACAGAGCTCCAAAGAGTGTATCCTTCGGAGGAACGACTTTTATCAATCCACAGGAAGTGTCAACAACTATTAACAGCCGATGCACCTACAGCTCGTCAGGTGACATCGCTTCTGGGCTCCATGGCTTCATGCATCTTCATTGTCCCGAATGCCAGGCTACGCATGAGGCCCCTTCAGGAGGCATTAGAGAACAATTGGAGCCAAAAGACTGGTCACTGGAAGGACAGAGTTCGACTACCAGCAGTGGCTTTTCAATCACTACAATGGTGGATGCACAGACCTCACCTGTCGATAGGTTCTCCGTTTCACCAGACAATTCCAGTCGACACTCTGGTAACGGATGCGTCTCTTCAGGGTTGGGGTGCTCATCTGGGTTCCTTCCAAGCTCAGGGTCTGTGGTCCGACAAGGAAAAGAACTATCACATAAATCTACTGGAACTCAGAGCAGTCCATCTGGCTCTCAAATCTTTCTCTCCATTGGTTCAGGGGAAATCTATCCTAATTCAGACAGACAATACAACCACAATGTATTACCTGAACAAACAGGGGGGAACAAGATCACTACCTCTGTCTCGAGAATCCCAAACGATATGGCATTGGCTCCTGGCCAGGGGACTGTCTATCACAGCGGTACACCTGCCAGGTCAGCAAAACGTAGAGGCAGATTTCCTGAGCAGACATCTGGAAGACGCGCACGACTGGGTCCTACACGACGAAGTCGTCGAGGACATCTTCGGTCAATGGGGTCGACCCCAGTTGGATCTCTTTGCAGACGAAACAAACAAGAAATGCCCAGACTTCGCATCCAGGTTCTGCCGTCCGGGATCTCAAGGGAATGCCCTGTTGATCAACTGGTCAGGGACATTTCTCTACGCCTTTCCACCGATTCCCCTCATACCGGCAGTAATCAACAAATTTTACAACTCCAGAACCAGAATGATTCTGATAGCGCCACAATGGCCCCGCCAATTCTGGTACACGGACCTACTCAACTTATCGGAAAGACCTCACAGGAGGTTGCCGTGCATACCGGATCTCCTGAGCAGAATGGAAGGCAGAATCCTACATCCCAACCTTCCCTCTCTGAGCTTGACAGCATGGCTCCTGAATTCCTACAGTATGGGCACCTAGGGCTCTCACAGGAGTGCATGAGCATCTTGAAAGAGTCAAAACGACCTTCCACGCGGCGTTCTTACGCTTTTAAGTGGAAGAGATTTTACATCTGGTGCTCTCAACAAGGTATAAATCCCATACGAGCTCAGGAGGACGTCATACTGTCCTATTTACTTCATCTGGCGAAGTCTGGTCTGCAGGTATCTTCTATTAAGGTTCATTTGTCTGCAATTACAGCGTATCGTAAGTCGCCTTCTCAGGAATCCTTCTTTACGATACCTGTAGTCAAGGATTTTTTAGAAGGCTTAAAAAAGGTTTTTCCTCCCATTCGGAGACCTTCTCCTCCATGGGAACTGAATGTAGTCCTGTCAAAACTTATGGGCCCTCCTTTTGAACCTATCCACAAGGCCTCTTTACAGCACCTTACGTGGAAGACGGCTTTTTTGGTGGCCATTTCTTCAGCGAGGAGGGTCAGCGAAATTCAGGCTCTGTCTTGCAGAGAACCGTACACGGTTTTTCACGATAATAGAGTGGTTCTGCGAACTCACCCATCTTTCCTTCCGAAGGTGGTGTCAGAATTCCATATCAATCAGACTATATCTTTACCGACTTTCTTTCCCAAGCCGGAGACTCCGGCTGAGAAAGCATTGCACTCTTTAGACTTGAAAAGAGTGCTGAAATTCTATTTGGACAAAACAAAACCGATTAGACATTCTAACCATTTGTTTCTAAATTATGGTCATTTAAGAACAGGAGAGGCAGCGTCTAAACGAACGATATCAAGATGGATTGTGTCTTGTATTGTTAACTGTTACCAACTGGCTAATAAGAGATTACTGGCTAGGCCAAAAGCGCATTCCACAAGGGGAAAAGCGGCTACTGCTGCCCTCCTTAACAATGTACCAATTTCCGAGATTTGTAAGGCTGCTACATGGAAGTCTGTGCATACCTTTACTAAGCATTACTGTTTAGACTCGGATGCAAGAGCGGATGCCCAGGTGGGGCAGGCCTCTCTTAGAAATCTATTTGCATGAATATATATCTTTTCCTGCACTTCTTTCAGACAGTCCGCAGGGTTTAGGGATGGGCTTGCTAATCTATTCAATGTTTATGACTATTGATGAGGATCCCCTGGAAGAGAAGGATAAGTTACTTACCTGTAAATCCTAGTTCTCTTCCAGGGGTATCCTCATCAAAGTCATAAACAACCCACCCTCCTCCCCGGACTCAAGTCTCCTGGAAGTGCAGGACAGATTATCTTTCTGATCAGTTACACAGATTATCACCGTAAAAAAGTACTGACCTAACTGTGAACCAACTGTCACCTTCCCTTCACCCCTGAGGCATGGTGGGATACTGGAGGTGCTCAGGGTCTTAAAGGCACGGTGCCAAAGTTTTTATGATTCTCCTGTGTTAACCTGCATGCAGCCTATTGGCTAAGAATGCTTCATTGTTTTTCAATGTAGTTTTTTCTATTTTTCTCTGCTATTTACTGCTGTTTACTTCCCTAAGTCCAGTTTTTGGGGGCTTAGGTAGATATTTATGATCTATTGTGATTTTATAATATATAAAAAAAAAAAAATAAAAAAAAACTTGCATAGAAATAAAGCATTTTAGCCTATTTATGATTATAGCCTGCATTGCTGTTTTACACATGATAATATGTATGTATTTTATATATATGCTCCGGGGTCCCCGCACAAGGGCGGGAATATTCAATGTTTATGACTTTGATGAGGATACCCCTGGAAGAGAACTAGGATTTACAGGTAAGTAACTTATCCGTCTGTACATAGGTTGCTTTACAAAATTCTTTTTCATTTGCAAAAAGTCTATGCACAATTTACAACCACTTTTTGCCAGCGGATATTTGAGACATCAGTGTAAGATGAGCGCTTTAAAATGTATAGTTGTAGACTATACATAGTGCAAACCTTTTTAGCATGCTTCCATTAGAAGGATGCATTCCAGAACAAAGTTGAAGCCCTTAAATCACCTCTCAAAAAGAATAATCCTTCGTCACCATAAAGCCGAACATGATTCAATAATTAAAGCTATATACTGGCTCCCTAGCAGCTTTTAGGTTTGCTGATTAACCAGTTGCTCAGATTTTGTAACAGCCAAATTGTATTGATTTCCAATGGAAAGAACACACAATTAATTCCACATGTCTATTTAATAGGCACAGAGTTAGGTGATGCTCCTCCAGATGCCATATCCAGCTTATAGTATTACCACCATTTGCCCCTGTTTTCTGCCCGTGTTGCTGAGGACATCCGCATGCTCTGTAAATGGGTCGTTCTTGGTGGATGCACCTGTCCACACTACTTCTCCACTCCACCATCGAAGGGGCACCAGAGATTTCCACTCGCAGGCAATGTCCGAGTTCACCACCAGTGTCGTCACCCTAACAAAGGATGCCCAATCTCCACCCCCCACCCCCAACATCCTCCATTAGGCGTAGCAGTGCAATTCGGGGGTTAAGGTCAGTCGGACGATCCAAAACGAAATAAAGCTCCTTTCCTATCCCCTCCCAAAAAGGAGCTTGGACCGGGCAAGTCCATACAATATGAAAGAAATCAGCTTGTATCAGTGAGCATCTCACACACCAAGCCTGAGGAACTCTGCCAGTTCGATGTAGTTGTCAAGGGTAGGGGGGCTCAGATAAGTGAGGTGTGCAGAAGCAAGCGGGGATAGCCAATTCTTTAGGAGCTGTTCCTGCCTCACACCAGTCATTGTCTTCAAGGCCTCCCACCCATACTCCCAAACTCCGGTGCCAGTTTGACAAGCAGTCTGGATCATTAAGGACTAGGGAGCATACCGCCTTTGCCCAGCCTTCCCATCAAGAGTTTGGCCGCAAGAGGATTAAGCTCTGGGATGTGAGTACCTCCGGGAAAAGTGTTCTGACAGGGCATGCATGGTACAGCTGCAGATAGCGATAACATTGTGTGTGGGAAAGTCAATATTGTTCCTGCATTTCCTGGAATGACATCAGGGCATCATCTCACCAGATGTCTTCCAGGTGGGTAATTCCTATTTTGTCCCATTGTGCGAAGCCTTTTAGACTTGCTGTGTGATTCAGCCATGTTCCCTGCCACAGTGGGGTAATTCCAGTGAGTCTGCAGTCCCATTTAATAAAACAAAACACTGCCCTCCATCAGAATAGGGTCACTTGGGTGCAGTCAGGAAGTGCTTGGGGCAACAGACAGCAGGCCCAGGGGACCACCAAAGCCTAGTAGGTTCATTTCTGCTTGATAAGTAGAGTCGTCCCATCCTCCATTTAACCAGTCATCTATTGACACAACTTGAGCAGCTAAGTAATAGCCGTACAAGTCCTCCATTCCCAGCCCCTCATCACAGGGAGAGTGTCTGCCATTAACAAAGGGCAATCGGTGGGGACCTCCTGCTCTGAGAAAGGTGGCTATTTTCAAAGCCATTGTCTGAAACCAGCACCTCAGAATCATATGAGGCAGATTTGTGAGAACATATAGGAAACAATGCTATGCGCCCCAAGGGATTGAATTGTAGTCTGCTCCACTGCTGCACGTTCGTATTGATCCCGGTCACAAGGGGCTGCAAGTTAAGACTCTAAGCCAGCATTGCGAGACGGGAGTCATAAATGCCTAGGTTTTTAAAGGAGAGGTGGCATAATGGGATCCTGGGACACCAAGAATGTCCGCCTGCATCACCTTCGACTGGCACAAGCAGGGATTTAGCTTCATTGACCCGAAGCCCAGAGTCCCCTTTATAGAGACGGTGAATCTCTAAACATCAAGGGCCCCAGTATAATGGGTCCTCGAGGAAAGCAGATCGCGCACAGGACTGCATGCTCCTCCTGGCCCTCTTCCCAGGACCATTTCCACACTCAGGCATTGCATCAGAGGAGACGTGCCAGAGATTCAGTCACCAAGGTGGATAGGAGAGGGGAGAAGGGGACAGCCCTGGAAGAGCCAAATCAGACTTTTATTTAACCCCTTCGCTGCCAGGCCTTTTCCCCCTCCTGTGCCAGGCCTTTCTTTTGGCTATTTGGGGCAGTTTGCGCTTAGGCCCTCATAACTTTTTGTCCAGATAAGCTAGCCAAGCCAAATTTGCGTCCTTTTCTTCCAACATCCTAGGGATTCTAGAGGTACCCAGACTTTGTGGGTTCCCCTGAAGGAGGCCAAGAAATTAGCCAAAATACAGTGAAAATGTCATTGTTTTTTTTTTTTAAAATGGGAAAAAGTGGCTGCAGAAGAAGGCTTGTGTTTTTTTCCCTGAAAATGGCATCAACAAAGGGTTTGCGGTGCTAAAATCACCAGCTTCCCAGCTTTCAGGAACAGGCAGACTTGAATCAGAAAACCCAATTTTTCAACACAAATTTGGCATTTTACTGGGACATATCCCATTTGTAAAAAATGTTGTGCTTTCAGCCTCCTTCCAGTCAGTGACAGAAATAGGCGTGAAACAATGCTGGATCCCAGAAACCTAAACATTTTTGAAAAGTAGACAAAATTCTGAATTCAGCAATGGGTCATTTGTGTAGATCCTACAAGGGTTTCCTACAGAAAATAACAACTGAAAAAGAAAAATATTGAAATTGAGGTAAAAAAAACAGCAATTTTTCTCTACGTTTTACTCTGTAACTTTTTCCTGCAATGTCAGATTTTCGAAAGCAATATACCGTTACGTCTGCTGGACTCCTGTGGTTGCGCGGATATATAGGGCTTGTAGGTTCATCAAGAACCCAAGATACCCAGAGCCAATAAATGACCTGCACCCTGCAGTGCGTTTTCATTCTATACCGGGTATACAGCAATTCATTTGCTGAGATATAGTCAAAAATAGCTATCAAGAAAACCTTTGTATTTCCAAAATGGGCACAAGATAAGGTGTTGAGGAGCAGTGGTTATTTGCACATCTCTGAATTCCGGGGTGACCATACTAGCATGTGAATTACAGGGCATTTCTCAAATAGATGTCTTTTTTACACACTCTCTTATGATTGGAAGGAAAAAATGTAGAGAAAGACAAGAGGCAATAACACTTGTTTTGCTAATCTATGTTCCCCCAAGTCTCCCGATAAAAATGATACCTCACTTGTGTGGGTAGGCCCAGCGCCCGCGACAGGAAACGCCCCAAAACGCAACGTGGACACATCACATTTTTTTAAAGAAAACAGAGGTGTTTTTTGCAAAGTGCCTTCCTGTAGATTTTGGCCTCTAGCTCAGCCGGCACCTAGGGAAACCTACCAAACCTGTGCATTTTTGAAAACTAGAGACCTAGGGGAATCCAAGATGGGGTGACTTGTGGGGCTCTGACCAGGTTTTGTTACCCAGAATCCTTTGCAAACCTCAAAAATGGCTAAAAAAAACACATTTTCCTCACATTTTGGTGACAGAAAGTTCTGGAATCAGAGAGGAGCCACAAATTCCCTTCCACCCAGCGTTCCCCCAAGTCTCCCGATACAAATGATAACTCACTTGTGTGGGTAGGCCTAGCGCCCGCGACAGGAAATGCCCCAAAACGCAACGTGGACACATCACATTTTTTCATAGAAAACAGTGCCTACCTGTGGATTTTGGCCTGTAGCTCAGCCGGCACCTGGGGAAACCTAGCAAACCAGCGCATTTTTGAAAACAAGAAACCCAGGGGAATCCAAGATGGGGTGACTTGCGGGGCTCTGAACAGGTTCTGTTACCCAGAATCCTTTGCAAACATCAAAATTTGGCCCAAAAAACACTTTTTCCTCTCATTTCGGTGACAGAAAGTTCTTGAATCTGAGAGGAGCCACAAATTTCCTTCTACCCAGCGTTCCCCTAAGTCTCTCGATAAAAATGGTACCGCACTTCTGTGGGTAGGCCTAGCGCCCACGAAAGGAAATGGCCCAAAACACATTGTGGACACAACATATTTTTTCACAGAAAACAGAGGTGTTTTTTGCAAAGTGCCTAGCTGTGGATTTTGGCCTCTAGCTCAGCCGGGGGGGGGGGGGGGGGGGGGCTCTGGAGAAATGTCTTAAATAAATTTGACCCCCCCCCCCACAAACCCCCCTGCCCGGGAGCAACCCTTGCCTACGGGGTCGCTCCCCCTGCGTGACATTGGCGCCAAAAAAAAAAAATCCCCGGTGTCTAGTGGTTTCTGCCTCCCTTGAGGGCAGAAATGGCTTAAAATAAATTCCCCCCACCCCCGGGAGTGACCCTTGCCTACGGGGTCACTCCCCTTGCGTGACATTGGTGCAAAAAAACAAATCCCTGGTGCCTAGTGGTTTCTGCACCCTTGTGGGCAGATTGACCTAAAAGGGTGGGCAGAAATGGTCTAAATACAATTTGCCCCCCAGGGGAGCGACCCTTGCCTAATGGGTCGCTCCCCATCTCTAAAAAAAACAAACAGAAAAAAAACACAATTTTTTTTTTGCCCTGGCGCCTAGAGGTTTCTGCCCCTAGGGGGTGCAGAAATGACCTAAAATAAATTTGCCCTCCTAACCCCCACCCCCTCCCCCAGGAGCGACCCTTGCCTACAGGGTCGCTCCCCCTGCGTGACATTGGTGCCAAAAAAAAAATCCCCGGTGCCTAGTGGTTTCTGTCCCCTTGGGGGCCGATTGGCCTCATCAAAATAGGCCAATCTGCCCCCAAGGGGGGCAGAAATGGCCTAAATATAATTTGCCCCCCAGGGGAGCGACCCTTGCCTAAGGGGTCGCTCCCCTTGCGTGAAATTCACGAAAACAAAAAAAACTCCCTGGTGTCTAGTGGTTTCTGCCCCCTTTGGGGGCAGATTGGCCTCATCAAAATAGGCCAATCTGCCCCCAACGGGGGCAGAAATGGCCTAAATATAATTTGCCCCCTAGGGGAGCGACCCTTGCCTAAGGGGTCGCTCCCCACCTAAAAAAAACAAATAGGAAAAAAAAATAATGATCCCTGGTGCCCTAGAGGTTTCTGCCCCCCCCGGGGGCAGAAAAGGCCTTCCCAAAAAATGCCCCCCCCCTTGGGAGCGACCCTTGCTCAAGGGGACGCTCACTTATGTCCATAACTAACACAAAAAAAAATCCCTGGTGTCTAGTGGGGTTTTAGAAGCCGGATTGCTTGCCCTGGGAGAGACTTCAAAGGGAAGGAAATACATTTCCTTCCCTTTGAAGCCTCTCCGGGCCTCCCCCACGTGATTGAAATGCTGCGCAATGGGGGAGACCCTGTGACTAATCAGCGCGCGCTCGTGCGCTGACGTCACGGGGTGGGGGGTGGAAGGGGAAGGGCTTCCCCTTCCATCCCCGCCTTAGGGGGGGTGGGTGGGGTGCACGGGGGAGGGGGGCGCTAGAACTAGGTCACCTCGTCCAAGGCACAGAACAGGTTAATAATTCAAATTTTACTAAATTCTGTAATAGTATTACCTGTTTAGTATGCTAAATGGCAAACCAGTGAAGCAGGAAACACATTATAAAGGATCAATTTATTATTTTTCAGTTGAATTCATAGCTTAAAGTAAAATATTTTGCAGTAAGCGCACACTTTTGCTTTATTGAAAAGTGCCTTATGCACACCAAAACACTTTTCTATCTCTATGCTATATATATATATATATATATATATATATATATATATATATATAATGCCCCTAATAAAGAGTAATGTTTTATAATTTTTTACAGGCTGGAAGTGATGGAGAAAGCATTGGAAATTGTCCCTTTTCTCAAAGACTGTTCATGATCCTCTGGCTTAAAGGAGTTGTTTTTAATGTTACTACAGTGGATCTTAAGAGGTAAGAAAAACTTTTAATACAAGATTTTTTCCCTGCTCACTCGTTTGGAACTTTTGTAGACCTATATATTTGTTCTTTTCATCCTACCAATTTTTTTCATTGTCATCTTTGGAAGCACAATTGTACATTTGAGAATATACAGCATGTGAGCGTAGACAAATTAAGACAAGCTGTCAGGCAAAATTAATTATTAAATAAACTGAAGTTTTTCTGTGTGAAATGTCTTATTTTTTTTAAGGGTCTTAGTGTACCAATGAGATAATTTTAATACCCCGCTCCTTCGCTTGCGGTCTCTCTCATATATATATATATATATATATATATATATATATATATATATATATATATATAATATAGGTATAGATATCAATACCACAAAAATTATGTAAAATGTTTACAATATTATGTCATTGATGCAGTTAAAAAACATTTAAGAGATGGGAAGCAAGATATATTATCAACCTAAATTCCAAGTCACCAGATGATTCTAATCTTGAGGAAGAACTCTATACATGTTTTGCAATTTAACCTGCATTGTTTCCTTAACTTGGTTAGTAGATATTACCTGTTATAGTTGAGAAGTGAGAAGACAAGGGTTTTGATTTTGTAACTTTGTAAGTTTTAATCTTTGACTTTATCTATTGAAATAATTGTCCTTTATTTTGGGTTGACGTACTTCTGAATGACCAGATAACTGATGTTTTACAGGGCGTGTCCAGGGTGACAATGACACCAATGAATAATGTCCTTACACTAAGATTTCTAAATTTAAAAAGTGTTTGCTCACTTGAGCTCAGTTGTGTCCGATGAAGAGGTGAATAATACTTCTCCAGTATTGGATCTTTCATAGATTCACATGCTTGAATCATCCCCGTCGTCGAGGTGGGAGCCTCACGGTAAACCCAAATACATAAAGCAGTAAGTCAGTAAAAGTAAAACCAGTAGGCCCTAGTAGGCCTCATAGGGTATTTTACAGTCTATCCACTTTGTTTTGTGAAAAAGACCCAAACTTCAGTATCAAGCAATCAGGATTCAGCCCCTCCCAAACACTCCCAACAGAGGCTGAATTCCCTCAGATTTTCTAGTAGGAGAGTGAAGTTTAATATCTGTATAATAGGGGAGCCTCTGAGGGGAGGAGGGTGGGTCGCATGTGAATCTATGAAAGATACCAATACTGGAGAACTGCAGTTACAGGTAAGTAACTAATTTTCTTCTCCAGTATTGAATCTTTCATAGATTCACATGCTTGAATCAGAATAACGAGCAGTAATGTCTTCTTAATTAGTGAATTTCATTGACTGTAATTTTGTCGGAATTTTATAAGTGATGTGAATCACTTTAGTTCAGCTTTAAAATCCACGTAAAGATCTATATATCAAAACATACATATATATACATATATATCCATAGACATCCGAATAGAAGAGCAATAAAAGCTGTGTGGCAGAAATTTTTGACACAATTTGTTTTGTTATTATTGTGAAGTCTACTACAAGTTAACGCAGTATAACAAAGTGAACAATCCAAAGCACAAAATTAGAGTAAAACACACCGTAGCTAGTAATGAGAATAAGAACCAATAACGAACATACCTCGAGTTCCTGGGGCCTTGGAAGGTGAAGCTGGCAGACCAAGACTGAAAATCCACACACAGACCGCCGTGCGGGGAAAATATTGACGCACCTTCGGAGACATGGCTGAAAAACAACACAGTGCCGGCTTTGCGTCAGAAATCGCCGCTCCACCTGCATTGCAGCTGGAAAATCAATGCACGTAGCTGGAACAACGACGCACAACACCCACTGACAGATGCTGATAACGTTGCAACCCACATTGCGCATTTTTGCTAATACTGTTCAGCAAGATTTTTACCACAAACCTTGCTGGGTGCGGAAAAACCACGCACCTCCTGCCCAGACCCGAGTGCTGCCCGGATCGATGAATCGCTTCCCTGCGGGGAGGAAAAACAACGCACATCGACCTGACCGGAAAAGGAGAAACAACGCACGGTTTCGCTTGCGGGTGAGAAATCGACGCACAGCGTACCTTGTTGGACGTCCACTCACCCGTGCATGTTATTTTGACCCTACCCATGTACTTTTCACTGCTAACAGTGTTTTACCTGTTTTCTCACGGATTTAAGACTCTTTTTGATTTTTAATTAATAACTTGACTTGTTTATGTTGGATTTTTGTCGTTTTGGCCTTGTTTTGTTTAGATAAATATTTTCTATTTTTCTAAACCTGTGTTGTCATTTTGTAGTGTTTTCATTGAGTTACTGTGTGTGTTGGTACAAATACTTTCACCTAGCACTCTGGAGTTAAGCCTGCCTGCTCGTGGCAAGCTACCAAGGGGGTTAGCGAGGGTTAGCTGAGGGTGATTCTCCTTTACCCTGACTAGAGTGAGCGTCCTTGCTTGGACAGGGGGTTAACCTGACTGCCAACCAAAGACCCCATTTCTAGCACTCCCTCTTTGCATAATGAATGGGTGAGTGCCTTTTGTTACCTGGCTTCATGATCTAACGTTGTCAGATAAGGTATAGAAATTGATAGATTAGTGTCATTCAAGAGCTTGTAGTTTGCTTTATGGCAGAAAAAGGCACATGCGAGACAAGATGCTAATACAAAGCTGCTAATAGCATGTGCTGTTGTGCATGAACCTAAGCTGAGAATTTGAGAGGTGAGTCCCTAGTTTCACTGTCTGTACTTTTTCTCATTGGAAGACGCAACTTGTGCTCTAGAGAGACTGAATCCATGTGTTTATTGTTTACATATTTGATTGGGTCCTTTAACCCCTACTCTGCCAGGCCTTTTTTCCCCTCGGTGCAAGGCCTTTTTTTGGCTATTTGGGGCAGTTCGCGCTTAGGCCCTCATAACTTTTGTCCACATAAGCTACCCACGCCAAATTTCCAACATCCTAAGGATTCTAGAGATACCCAGAGTTTGTGGGTTCCCCTGAAGGAGACCAAGAAATTAGCCAAAATACAGCAAAAAAAGTTGCCTTTTTAAAAACAAAGAGGGAAAAAAGGGCTGCAGAAGAAGACTTATTCCCCCCCCCCCCCGAAAATTGCATCAACAAAGCATTTGGGGTGCTAAAATCACCATCTTCTCAGCTTTCAGGAACAGGCAGACTTGAATCCGAAAACAACATTTTTCAACACAATTTTGGCATTTTACTGGGACTTACCCCATGTTGCTATATTTTGTGCTTTTAGCCTCCTTCCAGTTAGTAACAGGAATGGGTGTGAAACCAATGCTGGATCCCGGAAAGCAAAAGATTTCTGAAAAGTAGTCAACATTCTGAATTCAGCAAGGGGTCATTTGTGCAGATCCTACAAGGTTTTCCTACAAAAAATAACAGCTGAAATAAAAATATATTGAAATTGAGGTAAAAAAACAGCAGTTTTTCTCTGCGTTTTACTCTGTAACTTTTTCTTGCGATGTCAGATTTTTTAAAGCAATATACCGTTATGTCTGCTGGACACTTCTGGTTGGTGGGATCAATAGGGCTTGTAGGTTCATCAAGAACCCTAGGTCCCTAGAGCCAATAAATGAGCTGCACCTTGCAATGGGTTTTCATTGTATACCGGGTATACAACAATTCATTTTTTGAAATATAAAGAGTGAAAAATAGGTATCAAGGAAACCTTTGTATTTCCAAAATGGGCACAAGATAAGGTCTTGAGAAGCAGTGGTTATTTGTACATCTCTGAATTCCGGGGTGCCCATACTAGCATGTGAATTATAGGGAACTTCCCAAATAGATGTCTTTTTTACACAGTGTCCTACATTTGGAAGGAAAAAATATAGAGCAAGACAAGGGGCTGTAACACTTGTTTTTCCATTCTGTGTTCCCCCACGCCTCCCGATTAAAATGGTACCTCACTTGCGTGGGTAGGCCTAATGCCCGCAACATGGACACATCACATTTTTACATTGAAAACTGACGTGTTTTTGGGAAAGTGACTAGCTGTGCATTTTGATCTCAGGCTCAGCCGGCACCTAGGAAAACCTACCAAACTATTTTTGAAAACTAGACACTTAGGGGAATCCTGGATGGGGTGACTTGTGGGGCTCTCACCAGGTTCTGTTACCCAGAATCCTTGGCAAACCTCAAAACTTGGCCAAGACAAACACTTTTTCCTCACATTTTGGTGACAGAAAGTTCTGGAATCTGAGAGGAGGCACAAATTTCCTTCCACTGAGCGTTCCCCCAAGTCTCCAGAGAAAAATGGTACCTCACTTGTGTGGATAGGCCTAGTGCCCGAGAAAGAAAATGCCCCAAAACACTATCTGGACACATCAAAATGATCAAATACAAAACTACCTGTTTTTGGTTTTGTGTGTTTGGGGGGGAGGAAGGGCACCTGCGTTTTTGGTGCTGGGCTCAGCAGCCATATAGGGAAACCTACCAAACCCAAACATTTCTGAAACTAGACACCCAATGGAGTCCAGGGAGGTGTGACTTGCGTCGATCCCCCAGTGTTTTTTCACCCAGGATCCTCAGCAAAGCTCAAATTTAGCAAAACAATACATTTTTCCTACATTTCTGTGTGGGATAACCGCACAGAGACAATTTTCCTACCACCCACTGTTCCCCTTTGTCTCCCGATAAAAATGATACCTCACTTGTGTAGGTGGGCCAAGTGCCTGTGACAGGGAAGAGCCAAAAACATGTCGACATTGAGGGGGAACCAGAGCGGATCTAAAAGGCCAGTTTGAAAAAAAGTATTTTTAGGCTGACAAGTGGGGCAGAATTTTTATCGGTATAGCTGCAACAATGCTGGGTGGTAGGAATTTTGTGGATTCCTGCAGATTCCGGAAGGTTCCATCACAAAAATGTGGGAAAAATGTGTGATTTTCAGCAAAATTGCAGGTTTACAGGGCATTGTGGGTAAGAAAATGGTGGAGGGTGCATGTGAAGCACACCACCCTGGACTCACCCAGGTATTTAGTTTTCAGATGTGTCTAGGTCTTGTGGATTTTACTACATGGCAGTGTCCCAAAGTCCAAAAAGTGCAGTACTCGCCATTCCAAGTGTGAAGATTTTGAGAGTTAGCCAAGCTCTCATGGCCCAAATGTAAAACCAAAACCCAAAATAATCAAATGTCCTCTTGCTTGCCGTGGGATAACATGTTTTAGTGTGCAGGGGAGAACTGAAAGACTGTTGCCCCCTTCAGTTGGGGTGGGGGCATAACCATGCCCATACTGGTTGGCCCACTATTTTTTTTTTTTTTTAATTCCCTGGCATCTAGTAGGTTTCCTGCCCCCACAGGGAGTAGATCGGGGGTAATTGCCCCATCTGCCCACTGTTGGGCTGAACAGCTTTGTCCCCATTTATTTGGGGTGGGGGTATGGCCATATCCCCATCCCCTTTTTTTAAATAATTCTTCTATGGTGTCTAGTTGGGTTTCTGCCCCCCAATGAGCCTGGGGCAGAAATGGCCTAAAAACAATTTGCCCCCCTTAGGATCGACCTTTTCCAAAGGGGTCGCTCCCCTTATGCCAGTTTCAGTAAAAAAAACAAAAAAAAAATCCCTGGTGTCTAGTGGCGTCTGACATCATCAGATGTCACTGGGGGGAGGGGGTCGCGGGTGGAAGGGAAAGCGAGACCCCTTCCTTCCCTGACGAGGGTGTGGGTGGGAGGCCCGTGGGGTGAGCACTAATGCTCCCTCCCTGGGCCCAGTGCAGGATGAGCTGGTCTCGTCCCTGGCACATGGGAACCGTGGCTGAGGGCGAGACCAGCTCATCCAAGGCACCGTAGGGGTTAATATGGATTTTTGGCATGCTTTTATCTCCCTGAATGTTCTGTGATTCTTTCCCTAACAAAATAACAAAATATTTCTTTGCACCTTTTATGTTTACACAGACACCCTTGGGATAGTATGCACTATTTATTGTGGGCAGTAGTAGCATTAAAGTTAGCAGTACTAAATATTGTTCTATTTTACGGGATTGTCTTCAATAGTCGTATGCACTGAGATAGTGTGTGTATATATATATATATATATATATATATATATATATATGTGTGTGTGTGTGTGTGTGTGTGTGTGTGTGTGTACGTACATACATGTTACTAATAAAAAATACAAATAAACTATACCCTGAGGACTTGGCCCACCTGGGGCTTAAAAAAAAGACGATCCGCAGATCAACTGCGACTCCCGCTGTATTTTTTATTTAAAAAAATGCTTTTTTAGCCCTGTGGGGGAGGGGAGTCTCTCTGGGACCCCACCACCAGAGCTAAGGGGTCAGGGTGTCTCTACCCTGGCCCCTTTTCTTTTTTAGTTTTTTACATTTTTGTCTGGGTCTTGGCTCATACCGAGTCCCAGCATGGCTGCCAACACTTCCTTATTGAAGTGTTGACAGCCAGTCAGATCTCAACACTTCCTTTTTGTATTTATAGGGAGACAAATCCTTTGTGTCCCTATAAATACAAATTTGGCTTTTCTTTAATTTCTCAAAAACTACTGAACAGATTGACACCAAATAACAACAAGCATTTGCAATGCAATAGTTCTCGGGTTAGGTCGAGTTAGAGCTATTAGCATTGTAAATTCTTAACTGGACATTTCTTGCCACATAAATTGAGAATGAAAAGTAAAACAGTTTACATAAGCAAGCTGATTCCAAGCGCACGGGCGCCATAAGCATGAGCACAAAGGAGAAACACAAAAGGTAAAAGAAGTTTGCTTGCAGTCAAATGTATCGTCAGATGTGCAATTATCCTTGGAACATGGTCGAGGGCCAAGGTGATAACAAAACTGCTCCAAGGAGGGATAAACGTAAAGCATTTACTTATGATAAAGGATTTTTGAAAGGCAAGCCCATGAACAAGTGATACTGATGGGCATGCGGTGGGCGTCGTTAAAAGCACACAGAGATTATAACAGGCCAGAGCGCTTGCGCGCTTGTTCTAAAAAGTGCTCTTTCTGGTCCAAGAGCTAACTTTCTGCCATATTTGGTGTAATTCTGTTCAGTGGATTTGGCGCCAACAATTTTTCCTATGGGAATTAACATTGTAAACCCTCAAAATGTTACTTATCCTTTATCTCAGCCCCTGCTTGATGGATCACCCCGAAACTTTCCAGACAGCAGCACACGTGACTGTCTAATTTTTTGGGAAATTTTCATGAAGATTCGTCAAGCTGCACAAAGATATAGACAAGTGAAAAACAGCCTTTTGTATAGAAACTAGGTCCTGACTATAACTTCCTCAAAGTGACCGCTACTAGGTAATATGTGTGTGTGTGTGTATGTGCATTCTTATATATATATAAAGTCTCCTAGTGGCGTTTGGCACTAGGTAGTTAAAATTAGGATTCCTTTTCCATTAGAAAATAGTTTTTTTGTGTTGCTAATAACTTTGGTGCTACATTTTGACTAGTTTATGCAAGGAAAGTTTCAGGGTGATCAGTCAGGCGTGGGAAAAAGGTGGGGTTCCAAATATGCAAAATCCCCATGCATTTTCTGTAGATTTCTTTTTAAAGATAGACCACTGCAAAAACTGCTTACACCAAATTCAGCAGAAAGTTAGATCTTGGACCATAGATTGTGCTTTTTGTGATTTAGTGTAAATCTGTTCAGTAGTTTTTGAGAAATTAAGGTTAAAAAATTGTATTTTTGGGCAATTTGGTTCGTGAGAGTCTCTGAAACTCTTGTGGGAGCGCCAGTTTAAAACCAGAGTGTTCTGATGGCCCAGGGAGCTTTATTTCCCTTGAGCCATCTCTCTATTGTGGCAGTCAGATTCCCACGAGAGCGAGCACTCTGGTTGGCTGCCAGCAACTTGAGAAAAATGTTTCTGGCAGCCTTAACAGGGTGGGCAGAGGCCATGGAGGCCCAGGAGCTCGCCCCAAGGCCCCCAATTACAGTATGGTGAATGCCCTGGCTGGACACCAGGCGTCCACATTTTGTTGCGCTGGGCCATGGGACAGAGTCCGCGCAGCCCCTTTTCCCCTCAAAATAACAGTCCCTGGTGAATGGGGTCCTTTGGGCCAAAATAGACCCGGGGGAGAGGAGGCCACAGGCGCCGCTCTCCCCTCCAAAACGTTAATGTTGCCATTGATGAATTCACCCAAGTATAATGTTGCTTTAGCTTATATTGTCGTCTGTGAATTCCTGAGATTTTTTTAAACGAAAACAGATATTTTAATCATACCTAACTATAACGTTACTTTAACCTTTGTTTTTTTCCAGAGAAAATATATATGTATATGTTTGATGGCATGTGTAGCTTCCGCCATCTAGTGTTGGGCTCGGAGTGTTACAAGTTGTTTTTCTTCGAAGAAGTCTTTTCGGAGTCACGGGATCGAGTGGGCACCGACTCCTTTGTTAGATTGTTTTCTTTCTGCTGGCGGGTTCAGACGTGTTTCCTTTCGCTCCAAGATTTTCGATTCTGAAACTTTAGATAACTTTCTTTGACCGTCGGTATTGTTTCCATCTATAGTCGATCCGCTAGTACCATTGAAAACCAGATTTAACCCTCTTGGGCGCGAGATCTCAAACCACTAAATCTATATATCCTGTCAGAACACTTTCACAAGGTTACTCTGCAGGACGTCATTCCACTACTACAAAAACTGCATGACTTCATTGGATCTCAAAGATGCGTATTTTCATATTCCCATCCATCCAGCTCACAGAAAGTACCTAAGGTTTGTGACAGTGGGAAAACACTACCAATTCAAAGTTCTGCCATTAGGCATAACAACAGCTCCAAGAGTATTCACAAAATGTCTGGCGGTAGTAGCAGCTTACCTAAGAAGACAACACATACATGTCTTTCCTTATCAAGACGATTAAAATCAAGCAATATTATACAATATCAACAACACACTCAATGCTCAGTAGAAACACTACCTACATTAGGGTTTACTCTCAATTACCAAAAATCACATCTTCAGCCAGCACAGGTTCAACCTTACCTAGGTGGTTTTCTCAATACACAAAAAGCCTATCCAAATACACAAAGAATACAAGCTTTCTAAAATCTCGTACCACAAATGCAGCCAAATGAACAATATACAGTAAGATTTATCATGAAACTATTGGGAATTATGGCATCCTTCAAGCAATAGTACCACAAGCAATAATGGTCTCAAGCACAATGTCAGTTGCAAGATCTAGTGTTAGACTGCTAAACGCACAAGTCCCTTCAATGGTGGAATTTCAGCAATTTAATGAAGGGGTGGTAATTTCGGGACCCTGTGACTCAGACCACAATAACAACAGATGCATCAGTGAAAGGTTGGGGAGCTCATCTCAACAACCTTACCATACAAAGGGAATGGGATTCAAAACAGTTAAATTATTACATAAACCATTTAGAATTAGTAGCTGTGTTCCTTGCCCTAAAAGCGTTTCAACCACTTCTCAAACACAAGACTGTCTTGATAAAAACAGACAACATGACAACCATGTATTATCAAAAGAAACAAGGCGGGACACATTCAACTCAACTGTCCCTTCTAGCCCAAACAATATGGAAATGGGCAATTCACAAACCCATTCACTTACTAGCAGAATACATTCCAGGAATACACAATCAGCCAGCGCATCCCTTAAGCAGAACACACCAACATATACACAAATGGGAGATTCACTCTCAGGTACTTCAAAAGTACTTTCAAAAGTGGGGGACACCAGAGACAGATCTATGCGCAACAAGCGAAAACGCAAAATGCCAATACTTTGCATCCAGACACCCACACCCTCTGTCCAAGGGCAATGCTCTATGGCTCAACTAGTCAGAGATATTTGCTTACGCTTTTCCCCCTCTCCCTCTACTTCCATTTCTGGTAAACAAACTGTGTCAAACCTCTCTCACCATGTTACTCATAGCCCCCACATGGGCACGACAACATTGGTACACCACACTCCTAGACCTGTCAGTAGTACCTCACTGCAAACTTCCAAACAGACCGGATTTGTTAACACAAAAGAAAGGACAAATCAGACATCCCTGTCCCAGTGCTCTCAACTTAGTGATTTGGCTCCTGAAGTCATAGAATTTAGATACTTGCAACTTCCATAAGAATGTATGGAAGTTCTCAAACAAGCACGCAAGCCTACAACTAGACAATGCTATGCTAACAAGTGGAAACAATTTGTTTATTTCTGTCAATCCAAAACTACTGGCCCACTTACAGCATCAGTACAAGATATTTTATGCTACCTACTTCATTTACAACAGTCAAATTTAGCTTTCTCATCTATTACAATTCATCTTACTGCCATATCACCATACTTGCAAACTATACAACATACCTCTCTCTTTAGGGTTCCAGTTATTAAAGCCTTCATGGTAGGACTAAAACGTATTTTTCCACTGAGAACACCATTAGTTCCTGCTTGGAATCTGAATATCGTGCTCACAAGACTAATGGGCCCACCTTTTGAACCCATGCATTCGTGTGAGATTCAATTTCTAACTTGGAAAGTTGCTTTCTTAGTAGCGATTACTTCATTAAGAAGAGTTAGTGAAATACAGGCACTCACTCTCGGGGAACCTTTTTTCCAAGTACACAAGCATAAAGTTGTACTTAGAACTAATCCAAATTTTTTGCCAACAGTTGTATCACTTTTTCACATAAACCAAACAGTGGAATTGCCAGTCTTCTTCCCACAGCCAGATTCAACTGCAGAAAGAGCCATTCACACTCTCGACCTTGAAAGAGCTCTAATGTATAATGGGGATAGAACAAAAGAGTTTAGAAAAACTAAACAGCTTTTCGTTGCCTTTCAACAACCACATAAAAGTAATCCTATCTCTAAACAAGGATTAGCTAGATGGATTGTTAAATGTATTCAAATATGTTACGTTGAGGCAAATCCACAACTTTTAACAACACCTAAAGCTCATTCCACTAAGAAAAAAGGTACTTCTATGGCATTTTAAAAAAAACATGCCAATGGCAGACATATGCAAAGCTGCCACATGGTCTACGCCACATACATTTTCAAAGCATTATTGTGTGGATGTATTTTCAAAGCAACCAGGCCAATGTTGGTCAAGCTGTCCTAAAAACATTCTACAGGCTAGCCACTGCATTATTTTGGGGAGAGCAACTGCTTTTTAGTCTATGCATAGCATGTGTATCTGCAGCTACACATGCCATTGAACGGAAAATGTCACTTACCTAGTGTACATCTGTTCGTGGCATGTAGTGCTGCAGATTCACATGCACCCTCCCTCCTCCCCGGAAGCCTGTAGTAGTTGCAGTTTCTTATTTGTACATATGTATATACATTTACATTTGCATGGGCATCTATTTTACTTATTACTTTTATAGCACATTTACATTCTTTCACTCTATCACTCCTTCCTACACCCTTTTGTGGGAAAACAGTCTAACAGAGGAGTCGATGCCCATGTGCAGTGTGACCGAGAGGAGGAGTCACTCGATCCCGTGACTCCGAAAAAGACTTCTTCGAAGAAAAACAACTTGTAACACTCCGAGCCCAACAGTAGATGGTGGAAACAATGCATAGCATGTGAATCTGCAGCACTACATGCCATGAACAGATGTACACTAGGTAAGCGACATTTTCCATATTTATTTGTGTGTGTGTGTGTGTGTGTGTGTGTGTGTGTGTGTGTGTGTGTATATATATATATATATATATATACACACACACACACGCATATTCACACACACACACACACAACTTTGAGAGTCGACGGTTGCCACATGTGATGTCAAAGCGCATGTGAATGGAAAGAGCTTCATGGAAAAGTCTACGCATTATTGGTAAAGAAACTACAACCAAGGTCATACAAAAAGGTACTGAGCTGCTCCGCAAAATAAAGTTATACAATATACAGAGCGTTAATGCTAAAGACGGATTCAGCCAGGTTTACAAAGCACAGTTAAAGACAATTATCAAACATCAAATATCTCTAAAGGCAGATCAGCCGGGTGTAAAACAATACAAACTGAAGTATACAAAGAATAAAGTAAAGGACTTACCAAGCCCGCTAAAGAAAGTCACTTCATTACGGCCGATGCTGTGCCCAAGAAGAAGCACAGGGTTGTGCTAAAAGAGCAGTCTGTTTTTCCAGCAGCCAGAAACTCGGCAGAAGGCTGTTCTGCCAATTAACCCATCAAGGACCGACCCTGAGGCCGGCACATCGCTGGGCCATGGCTGGGGCTTGAATGGAAGAGAGTCTGATTTCCACTCAGGGAGGCCAGGGAAAGCGCTGCTCTTGACATCAGTAAGTTCCATACTAGTTTACAATGCTGCCGCCTTCCTCAAACCACCACCACCATTCGACATTGCCAAAAAGCAAACATTGGCGATAGATGGACTGCATGGATGGACATTTGAAGATGTCATCGATGCACTTGAAGAGACTGTTAACAGGAAGATTATCAAATATCTAAAAAATCTTGCTGGTGATGGTGTGAAAGACAATACATCCTGCAACCTGTTGTGAATGTATTTAACTATAGCAATTATATATTGGGTTTTGGAGCTACACAGAAGGAGCGTGATAGATCCCTCCCACAAGTATGTCAGTTACTCAGTGATGCTGGTTTGGCTTTAAATGCTGACAAGTGTGAGTTCAATAAAACACAATTTAAATTCTTTATCCACATATTTTCTGATAAGGGCATGCCGCCTGATCCTACAAAAGTACAAGCTTTAACAAATGCTGGACCTGGAGAAAGAGCTAAAAAATTAGACTTCGTGGGAAGAAAAGTGTGTGGCATTTCAGCAGTGACCATGAAGACAGCAATTGCCTCAGTCCTCTTTGGCAGGTCTGACCAATATGAGGACATAGGGTGTAATATGTGGTGTGGTTGTGCAACCTCACAGTTTAGATCTGGTAGGTTTTGTTTGTCAAACCTTCAGCTCGACCTGGGTAGCTGTGGCTCTGAGCAGCAAGTCTTATGCAAAGGAACAAGTGTAAAGCATTTAAACAACACCAAAACAATTAAAGAAGAAAATTACCAGACACAAAAGAAACCTGACACCTATTTATAAAAGTTGACTGTATTTTTAGACACAACTACAAAAAAGATCCAGCTGAGGGTTTTGGAGGTATAGAAGTTACAAGATAAAGTAAATCAAAACATTTCATTGAACCCCAAATAAGCATGGGCAAATTCAACAAATTTGACACTTAAAAACATTTTCACCAAAAAGTTGGGCTATTTGTATTGTGGTCACTTAGTCGCTGTAGGTGACCAACTCCAGCAGGGAGCCATTCGGGGGGGGTGAGCAAGGTCCTCAGAAACAGTTACCTCAGCAGGTGAAGCAGTCCTCAGTCAGTTCCAGGCACATCATAGTGGATTCCTATGGAAGTGGCTCTGAAGCAAGAAGTGAGGATGCTGAAGAAGCCCAAGGATGCTGTGGATGTGATCAACAGGGGTGTGTCTTCTTGCAGCTACTCCTTGGTCCATGAAGGATGTGAGGCCTTTCTGGTCATGGGCCCAACAACTGTTGAAGTCCTCCTGGTGTCGGTGGATGTCCAGTCACCACTGAACTACCAGTCACCCGGTAACACGGTCACAGCCAGATCCTTCCCTGGGCAATTACTCGGCTTCTGGGTCACCAAGCTGCACTCGGACGATCCTCCTAGACTCAGTGAACTCAGGTGCAACCTTTGGTGTCGAGTCCTGGTCCCTGGTGCTGCAAGGGGGTGGTTGGCAGCAGTCTGAAGATTCTGGGCTCCCAACTTGCCTCAGAAGATTCTAGGCTACCAGCGTGCCCAAGCAGGCTTCTTAGCAGTTGTAGCCCTGTGCTGTGAACAGGAAGTCAGCCAATTGACACTTCCAGTCTCTTTGCTTTGTCTGTGCTTGGGAGATGAGTTTTGTGCAAGCAGGACATAGCAGGCACCGTCCCCATTCCTAGCTAGCTGTGAGGTTCAGCAGGTGTAGTCCTCACCGGTGCAGCCTCCCTTTTTGGTTCCATGGTGCAGCAGGGCAGTCCTTTGTTTCTTTATTGAATCAAGGTGTGAATTCTGGGGTGCCCTATTTATGCTCAGAAAGTGCTGTCTAGGTAGACACAGTCGGTAGGTAATGAGCTACTAGGTTCCCTCCCTCCTAATGACCACTTCCTGGAAAGTGGGCATCTGGCTAGCTCAAAATGCTCCTTCTTTTCCACTCCCACCATGGCAGAGCCCCTCTGTGGATGTCCAACCCAGAGATGTGGCTACCAAGTGGGCTACACGGCCCAGGAGAACCAGTTTGGCAACTGGTTTCCCTGTTCCTTCACAGGTACCAGCTAGTTTGCCTAAACAATGGGGCTGCCCCTCTCCAGTATTCTCCACTTGCTGTTCAGAGGTAAAATATATGTTATGCCCGTGAAATATGGTGTACTCTGTCTTAGAGCTTGGTAGGCCTGCCAAAGGGGTGACTTACATGTACTGCAGCGGGAGGATTGACTTTGCCATTGGTTTAAAGGGTGAAATCAGGCTAGCAATTTAAAGTTGCTCTTCCAGTCTGCAGTGGCGGACTGGGAGACTCGTTTTAACTGGGTTACCCCCAGGATGGCACAACCAGTGCTACAGTCCCTGGGGTGACTCCCTAACTTACATGCCATATACTAAGTACCATATACTAGGAACTTACAAGCAAGTTAGGCTATGTCAATTGGGTATAGCCAATACAACATACATGTTTTGGGGTCATGGCACTAGCACTGAGATCTGATTAGCAGACCTCAGTACACTTTCAAAGTTGATAAACCAGCAGCATCAGCACAACACCTGAGGGTGTCCATACAAAAAGTGGCATTTCCTTACAATTGGTCACTTTGGGATTCAGGCAAGCTATTTCCCTATTACGTACCAAGAGAATGGCATGAGGATTTTATGGAAATTCTCCACAAATGCAAGATGGTATTGAATCAAAGTATCCATGTGTATGCACACAAATCAAATATTGCTGCTTATGAGTATTTTCATGGTCTGGCTGTGAGGTGATCTTCCTGGTTGTGAGAGTCACAAGTCTCAAACCTGAGATAAAATAAATGACTCTCAGCCTTCTCTTTTCAGGCTTTTAATAAAAGGATACCAAAAATTTAGAAAAATCCATTAAGAGGAACCGGAGATATGAAAAAACACCAAACTGACAACAATTCAATGATGGGAATCAGAGACATGAACATTTAAAGTTTTAAGTAGAAATAGCAGAGGGAATCACAACTTAGAGGCTTTGTGTAAAGTATTTATGCAGTGCTAAAACAGTAATAAAGTCAAAATGCAAACATTAAGAAACAAATTTAGAAAAATATAATAAAATGTAATAAACAGTAATAAGAAAAAGGACACAAAAATTACAAAAATCCAACATGGGGAACCAGACATGAATTTTTAACATTTTGAGCAGAAATCACTTAGAGAACTACAACTTGGCAATGATAGGCTTCTCCTTTTACTGCCCACATGCAGATGATGAAAAGACCCGAATAGAGGCAGAAATATAAATTGAAACAGCAGTAGGCCTAGACAGGAAGAAAATCACACTTAAAGGCCTTGTGACTAGTGCTGTTACCATCAGAAGGTTCAAAATCCTCAGTGGCCTTAAGGTCAGTACCACCAACAGCAAAGGCATCATTATCCACAACAAAGATACCCATCCATAGTTAAAGGGATTCTTCAAACAGCAGGAGCGGCAGGGAAGCCACCAGTAGGAGCCAAACAATGACTTCCCTCTTTCTTCCTATTGTGTTCCCCACTCCAGTAGAGGAAGCATTTTAGTGTCCTGGAAAAAGTCACAACCTACAGTCTCAGATTTAAGTAACCTCTAATTGTGAAACCACCAAAGAAGGCATTCCAGCAATATCTGGTTAAGCGGAGGTGGACATCTTTTTACATCAGAGTTCCCCCTACCCAAAAAGGTTAGTGATTTTTTTCCAGCTACTTTCTGGTGAGGAAGATAGGTGCTAAGAATTTGTACGTACCCATTCTGGATCTAAAGCTAGCAAAAAAAATGGATACAGAGGGAGATTCAGGATGGTAGTGTTCTATCAATTCTACCTGTAGCTTTATCAGGGGGGCTTGACTACACTCCATAGATTTTCAGGACACTTACGTCTATGCATCCATTGCAAATAAATATTGAAACTGAACATTCCCTAGATTTGTGGTGAAGAGATATCATTACCATTATTAGGTCTTCACACAGGACTTTATCAAACTGCATGATTGTAGTCCCAGCTCATTGCATGAGACAGAAGATCTATTCTGCCTAGCACTAAGTATAAGGCTGACACCAGCCCCACTGCACGTGACATGAGAGAGACTGCCTTGTTCTTTCTGGGGGACTACCAGTCCCATAATCACCTGGAGGCTACAGGAAGGGGAGGAAGAGATGGGCTCTGCAATTTCCACCTAGTGTATAAAGCGCCAACACCAGCCCCACAATGTGGGACATGCGAACACTGCTCCTGGGCAAAGCTTCAGGCCAAGGGCACCTGTCAAAGCCAAGCAGAAGCAAGGTACAACCCGGTTTTGACCTTTTATCCACATTTGAGATGCCTGTTTCTACAGTTTGGCAACTGCCTCCGGTGTACTGAGTCTTGTTGGATATTGCTGGTTGTTTTATGGTGACTGTTGATTCAAATAGGGATAGCTGAGAAAATATTTTGTGCTGCCTCAAGGCTCCCATTTCATACCATGAGTTTATTTGGGCCAGTTAATGTGCGGATATGGTTTGAATTTGATTATCATTGATTGTTGATTGTTTTTTTTATTTTATTTTTTATTATTCACTCGGGTCAAATCTGCAATTTTTAAACCCATATTTACATAAATTACATTCTATAGATTTTTAAATTCTGAGGTGCCAACATTCGTTGCTAACAATCAGTACCATAGGTAAAAGGAAGGCTGCCAGTAGCCCTATGGGCTCACAAAATTACAAGAGGGCAAGTAAATATACTGTGGAAAACTGTTCTATTGAAGAAATAGACTCCTTGATAGAAGAGGTTGCATAATTATAGAACACCAACGCCCCTTCAAAAGGTCCTGCTCAAGCTTGCAAAAAAGTTAGTAATATTTTTACCAGAAATAGGGGTGACTGGTTAATGGCCGTCCATCCTTTAACCCTGGCCAATCGAGTAATGTAATCTCTGACTTAAATCTAAAACTGATGACTAATCTTTCAGGCACATTTTGTGGGAACATGCCTTTCGGACCATCCCTTTGTTTCAAAAGGTATGAATCCCTTCAACACTTTGCTAATAACAATTTAGTTGATATTACACAGACTCAGAAAAGTGATACCAACAAAGGAACAACCAGATTTCTCACTTAACTCAATTCCTAATCAGGGTTTTACTCTAGAAGATTACTGATTTAAGGCAAGCTGTGAATAACCTTGTTGATCTCTACCGGAGACAGTCTTTATTTTACCACCTGAAACAATGGTGGAAGGGTCGAAATTAAAAGAGGACTCTTGAAATAAATGTTTTATCCCATCTCGAAGAACACCCATGTAAGAGGATAAAAGGGATTGATGTTGCCAGGAAGCAAACCCAGTGAGATGAGCAAAACTAGAGGGGGCTTGGAAACAAGGGAGTAGGACAAAAGTGTGATATACCTAGTATTGTTCCAGAGTGCAGTAACTGCGAAATCATTGGTAACCCTCAGCCTAGTAGTGCTAAGCGGCGGGCCAGACTAGATGGGAGTTTCTAGATGAGGCTTCAGATCATTATCAGCAAACGGTGTGGCATGTACAAAAATCAGGATCTAGGAAAGAATAAAGCCACTCACTGGATTAGGGGTGCCCTTGGATGTTGCTGCGTTGCCCTGTCTGCCATTATTTATGCAAATCATGTTTCAATTCCGAGAGAACAGCGGGATTACATTGTGATCACTCTGACTGATCGGAGTGTACTTCAAGGGCAGGTATGGCTGGAGCTCGGAATCCCTTTAGTTTTGGGGCTGTAGTCCATCATAAATTATGACCATCATACAACACACATACTGTAGGTGTGGGCAGTGATTGATCTTTTCTAACACCACTTGTGGTCGTACGTAAGTAAACTTTGAGAGTTATATTTTTGAAACTATTCATTGACACTGTGAGAACTCTAGCCAAATATTTCAATATTTACATTAATGGCTTTAGAACCTACTTTAATTTAAATATTAAAATGTTAATTGATCCGAGCGACTGTGATCGTCTTTGTCCTGCTAATGCCACAAATTGACATACCCCTTGATCAGTATATTTGGAACCAGCTGAGATTCCATTTAACTCTCAATGTCCTCAGAGCCCTAGCTGTTCTAAAGATAATGATTTGAATATTTATTTTTTTCATCCAATTTGTTTTGAACAAGCTGACATAGAAGGAACAGGTTTCATTGAGCCTCCTGATATTTTGTGAATTAGCTGGAATATAAAAGGGTACAAACTTGTGGACTTTAGGTAGGCCATGTTTATTGACAAATTAGATTTTCGTTTACTACAGGAAACATGGGCCACCACTCCAGTTCATAGGATGGGGTACAGAATGTTTAGCATCGAGGTCCATATTCCTAAAGTTGGAAGACCGTCAGGAGGCATGATTATCTGGGTAAATTAAGACAGATCATTATAGGTTTGGAGGACATGTTGGGCCTGATCCCAAGCTCCACAAATGGTAAACCCATTGTTTTGATAAATATAACAGAGGTAAATATCATAACAAGGAATCAAATACCCTTTCAAAACTTTGTAGCATCTTTGAAACCCTTGATAAAGATTGTTATGTAATTATCGCAGGAGATTTTAATGCCTTTTTCAAACCTCTTGAATTGGCTTTCAAGCTTTCAAAAGACGAGGATGGTTATTGGGGAGTAAATATTTCTCAAAAACCACTAGACATATTTGGTCAGTGGTGGCTTTTCAGTTACATTGGCTGTCACATTGTTTAAATGCATGTAATGGTTGCTTGAAATCCAATTACTTTTAGGTGTGGCAAATATATTAATCATATTGACTGTCTATTGCTTGATCTGCTTACTTGTTATAATATGGTGTACACAGTAGTATGTCCTAGACTTGACAGTGTCTACGAGCCCTGGTTATTATATTTAAAGTGATTTGATCACTCATTTGGGGGCTGCAGTTAGCTGAGAAACCGATCCAGTAGTATTTGCTGACAATAGAAAATATGTCAAATGGGGGGGGCATCATTTCCTTGTAAGTAATTGGGTTGTTGCTTGAGGGGGGTAAGTATGCACCTCAAGTAATAATCACAGTCCTTTTCAGGGTGAACCATTAAAGTCCCTAAATTAACCCACTGGTATTTATAGAACAGAGCAGATGTCAGGCTTAACTTGGAGGCAATGGGTAAAGTATTTATGCTGTGCTAAAACAGTTATAAAGTTGAAGAGCAAAACAATAAAAAGTCCAAACCTAATTAAGAGAAATAGCGTAAAAATTAATAAACAAAGAGACACCCAAGTGACAAAAATTCAATAAGGGGGACCGGAGATGTACATTTTTACTTTTTGAAGTAGAAATAGCACAGAGAATCACAAAGTAGCAAGGGTAGTAAATCGTCATGGTATCACAAGACCTAGATGCAATTTTAAGCTGACCATGATGGAGTGCTGATCAGATACACTAACCAGGTTTGTGGCGGTCAAACATTTTACCTTCTGACTTTAGTCCTTTAAGTCCCATTCTACCGCAGGTGTTACCATCTAAAGCCCTCCAGGACCTCAGAAGAGGCACTTAGAGACTCAGGGGGCGGGAGGCAGAGGGCAGTAGGAGAGTCCAGTCCAGGTCCAGTTGTCACTGCCAGCTGGGCAGTTCCAGGAAAAGGCCTCTTCCTTCCAGTAACGGAATCTTTCATAGATTCACATGCTTGAATCATTCCCTGTCGAGGTGGGAGCCCCTGGTACATTACAATAGCTATGCAATGATAACTATTTCTTCTTTTTTTTTTTTTTTTGATCCTCGTATATCTTCCAAATTTCCCTCACATGACCAATAGGGGGGGGGAGGGTCGGAGGGGCAGCAAAGGTTCTCACCCAACTGCTCTCCTCCCAACCCTAACCTCGTCACTCCTGTCCGGGACAGACATTCCATCCAAAACTCTAGTGAGGAAAGTAGAGGGAAAGATATAATCATAGGATCACATCCTATCTATTTATACCACCTCACTTCCCAACCATTGCTTCAGCGGATTCCAAAATCTGATCCTCTTACAAACTTTATAACAGTCAAACTTATAATAGTGAATTAAATAATTTTTCCATTCAATAAAAGTAGGGGGGACAGGGCTGATCCATTTCCTACAAATCTCCCTTCTCGCCACAAGCATCATATAAAACAACAGTTTAGCTCCATCTCTTCCCATCTTCCGTGTCTCATAAGAGCAGCCAAACATCACAATCGAAGGTCTTACCTTTGAGCTTGAGGGAAGAATGTCATTAATTGCATCCCCCACCTCTTGCCAAAACGTACGAAGTAAAGGGCAGTCAATAAACATATGTAGCTCATCAGCTGATGCAAAACCGCACATCTTACACCTCACCACGTTATCTTGTCTCAGCCTGGACAATTTTTTGGAGTCCAGAAGGCTCTAATAGAGAATAGATGATTTCTCCTTAACGCAGCAGGTTTAACAGTGTTATACAAAAGTGTAGTAGATACTTGCCAAAGGTCTTTAAGCTGTGGCTCCGGCAAGCACTCCCTCCAGATTTCTTCCGGGAGGTTAAATTCCCCATCCACAATATCCAACATCAGCCTATACCATTTCACCACTTCCTCCTTCATCCAGATGTCCAGCTGCATCTGGTCCACCATTCCATTAGTACTTCCCACTTCCTCTGTTACATTCCCAACCCAGGACTTCATCTGAAGGTATTTAAACTTAGACAGCCCTCCTCCTACCTCGATATTAAGGCTATCAAAGTCTCTAAGTTCACCATTATAACAAAGATGTTTCCGTTGCAAAAAACCTGCCTCTTTCAGGGGAATAGCCAGGGCATCTTTAGTCCACTCCGCGGAGCCGGGAGAGTCCCAAATCTGTGCATATTCATTATAATATGACAACTTCGTGATCTTCCTCACCTCATACCACAACACTGCCCAATCATATAATATCTTAAATCAAATTTTTTTTGAAGAACTTCAGATCCCAAAATTTATACAAGAAACTTCTCAGGACCTCCTGGCCTTCCATCATAGCAGTTAACACCTGCCCCAGCTCAGAACGGTGAAATGCATAAAAAATCTGTCTTACATTTTTTAACAGATATGCCCATGCATAGTACTGTATATCAGGAGCTGCCAGACCACCTTTTTCTTTCTTTTGCCTGAACTTTTTCCATGATTTACGAACACATTTTGATGCCCAAATGAAACTACAAATTTTCCCCTGCAATTTCTTTAAAGCAACCGTGTTAAACATTAATGGCAATGCATTAAAAATAAAAGTTAATTTAGGGACTATCACCATTTTTACCACATTAATCCGACCTATTCTAGTTAGTGGAAGATTTAGCCATTTCCTCAGTAAAAGGTCCACCTCCCTCATAACCCGAGTAAGATTTATTTCCGCCATTTTACATATATCCTGTGTCACTGTAATCCCCAAATATTTGACTTCTTTTTTTACATTCGCTATCTCATCATTTAGTTCCATATTCCATGCCATAATTTCGGTCTTTTGATTGTTAACCGCATAACCAGAAATCCCCCCCAAATCCTCTGTTAACTCTTGTAGAACTGGTTTAGCCTGGCTTAGGCTCGCTGTATAAATCATTAGATCATCCGCATATAAAGAGACCTTCTTAACCAGGTCTCCACACCGGAAAGTCGGTATTCTCTTATCTCTCCTAATTCTGCAGGCTAATGTTTCAATATAAAGATCAAATAATAGAGGGGATAATGGGCACCCCTCTGTCATCCCTCTTTCTATCTTTACTGAAGGAGTGAGCATACCATTAACCAAAATTCTTGCGCTTGGGTCCTGATAGATTTTCTTCAATATTCTAATAAATTGGCCTCCGATTTTATATGATTCACAAACCGTCATCAAATAACTCCAATTAACCCTGTTGAATCCTTTTGTTGCATCCACCATTACCACCGCCAAAGGCATATGCAATGACGTAGCTAAATCAATCGACTCTACCAATCCCTGTGTCAATTCATGCATATGCCTACCTTTCAGAAACCCTCTCTGGTCTGTATGCATGAGTTTCCCCATCACCATTGCTAACCTATCAGCCAGGAGTTTAGCAAAGATTTTATAGTCACAGTTTAACAGTGATATTGGGTGGTTTGAATCACACTTCCTAGGGTCCGTACCGGGCTATAGAATTAACATAATAATCGCCTCTTTCCAAGAAGGAGGAAGATTCTCATCTCCCCCCATAATCTTGTCACATAATTGCTTCAGGATTTTTAAAATGCTGCTACCCAGAGCTCGATAAACCTCCATCTGTAACCCATCGGGTCCTGATGCCTTCCCCAATTTACCTGCTGAGATGACTCTTTCTACCTCACTGAGTTGTACCAGTTCATTAACCATCCTTCTCTCCTCTTCATCCAGAGTCGGTAACTCTAATTCCCCAAGCCACTCCTTCAGTTTCTCCTCTGACGGCTTCAAATCTTCCGTATATAAGTCCTTAAAGAAATTTTAAAACCCTCTTCCTCCTGCTCAGCGCCTTTACTAATCTCACCCAAGTCCTCATCTCGGATTTCTGTCACCCGATTCCTGACCCTATCTGATTTTATCTTCCAAGCCAACAATTTACTGCTGTTCTCACTATAATCGAAATGCATCACCCTATTAGCTTCACATCTCAATCTAACCCTGCGATCCAAAAGAGCTGCCAACTCCAGACTAGCTGTCTGACGTTGCTTAAAAAAGTTGTCCAACTCGTCACCCTGCTCCATACTTAACATTCCCTGCTCACACTGTCGTATTTGAGTCTCCAACCTACTTATTTCATCATTATATAATTTCCTCCTATATACAGCAATCCTAATCAGACATCCCCTAAAAAAGGCCTTAACTGTATCCCAAACTATCGCTAAGGGAGCTGAACCCAAGTTCATCCTAAAAAGTTCCTCTGAATCCGCCCGCAATTCCGTAACCACCTCATCTTCCAGAAGCAAGGTTCTGTCTAGAGTCCACCTTTCTTCCTCCTTTTTGTTGGCAACCTAAGAACTAAACTAACCGCCGAGTGATCTGATAAATGGGCCCCAATATGTACAACTGACTCAACAAAGTCCCTCAAACCCATATCCAACAGGAAATAGTAATTATAATAAGAGTAACCTCTCTCTGACCCCCTTTTATCCCTCCAAACATCATATAACCCCCATTGGGACATCATTACCCGAATCTGACCCTGCATTTTCTCGTTTACTTTGGACCTACTACCAGCTGATCTATCTAATTCGTAATTCAAAAGAACATTGAAATCACCTGACCATATTACAGGATCTAAATATTGTAAAAGAGAATCTGAGAGTTCCCTTAATGGGCCTACATCATCCCTGTTAGGACCATAATATCCTACCAAGGTAAAGAGATATTCAAAAGCAGACAGCTTCCCCACCACCCACCTCCCCGAGTTATCTATGGGTCTTCCAGAAAAGTAATACTGGCCTGTTTCTTAATTAGAACAGCCACTCCTTTACTACCACTCAAACAATTTGAGCTGGCTATCTGCTGGCCCCACACATGTCTTAAAAACTTCAAAACATTCCTCAGTGGAAAGATGAGTCTCTTGTAAAATCAAGACATCGAATGGGACATCTCTCAAATATTGCACCAACCTTTTCTGCCTACTCTTTACCCTGAGACCATTTACATTCCAGGACAGGAGTTTCAAGTTCTTTATTGCCATTTTCCGAGATCCAAACCGCCTACCTTCTTCCACCCCACCCAATCATCTCTCCCCCACCCCCCCCAGGTCCACCTACCACATTGAGGATCTTTTTTCCCCATAATATACTCCCCCCCCCCCCCCCCAGTGCTCACCATCACCACCCCTCCCTCCCTTTCCCCCAAACTACTTACACCAAAAATAATCTTTTTTACCACTATTATATACCCTACCCAGTGCCCCCTCCACCCTCCTCCTGCACCCCACCCAATCTCCCTCCTCCCCTGGGAACCCACCCAAACATTGGCCTGACCTAGGTCAGAGGAGGATCACCGCTCCTAAGTTGGAACATTACCCACAAAACCTCCCTACCGGGGGAACACTCCAATCTTAGGTTAGACCTGCCTCATTCCTTTCCTCTTTCTCAATTTTCATAATCAACTCGTCCACCTCCTTCCAGTCCGTAAAATTATACATCTTATTATTTACCATAACTTTTAGAGACGCAGGAAATCTCAACTGAGCTGTAGCCCCCAGTTTTTTTCAGAATATCTATTCTTTTACCCAGCTCCCACTGTTTATTCAAAGTCACAGCCGCAAGGTCTGACCTGATTTCAAAAGGGGATCCGTTTACCATCAACGATTTCTTTTTTAGCGCCTGGGCGAGAATATGTTCCTTCAAGAAGTATGTCTGAAAATAAACTAAGATTTTCCTTGGTCTGACCCTGTTGGGAGGCATTTTAGCCGGAACCAGGTGCACCCTTTGAATATCTTTAACAATGTCTTCCTCTGATATTTCCACATTCACCTCTTGCTTTATCACACGTGCCATAAACCCTTTTAAGTCACCTTTTTCCAGCCCTTCCGGGACTCTGAGAAACCTCAAATTATTACTCCTCAGATTATTTTTCAGGGATTCCATTTTAGCCATCACCCCTGTTTCTCCTTCTTTTAAATATCTTATCTGCTCCTTATTTTCTTCCACCGCCACTCTTAACTCCCCCACTTCCTCCTCCAAAGCGGCGGTACGGCCTGCCAGATCAATTTTCTTCCCCAAATCTTCACAGAGACCCCTTATCTCCACCTGATTGGCATTAGAAGTCTCAAAGCCACTCTTCAGTTCCATAGATAATGCTTTTAACATATTCGCAATTGATTGCCCATGATCCTCTCCGACAGGTTGGGAAACCTGAACTACATTTGCTTCTGCTTGCCTCTCTATGGAAATCACAGGAAGAGGGTGCTGTAACACACTTCCCCCATCGACCCGTAGGTCTGAGCCTCTACCCTCTGGGCTAGCGACAAACTCTAATCTGTCCATTTTGTTCAACTCTTGCGTATTCGTCCCTTCGGCTAACACCCTGGCAACGCCTGGCAATAATTGAAAATAAGACCTAACTGAAGGGGTGACACAAGCTCTCCTGTAACTCAGCCCACCAACACTCTTCGCATCCAGTTGCCTTATAACAAAACTATTATCTTGCTCTGCTTTACTTCTCACAAAAGAAGTTTTCTGAGTAGGGGGGACCAGACTCTCAATTTCAACTTTCTTCTTACTTTTCTTAGTGCTACAGAGGGAATACGCTACTTGACCAACACTATTTTTTAAATGCCACCTTCCCCCCTTTCTTTCCCGAACCCCACCTGCCCCTTTGCCCTGTCCACCATAAGTTTAAAAAAAGTTTCTACAGCATATATAACATAAGCCTGAAAAAAGCCTTCCAGTCTTGGTGCTTTTCTACCAGACTCAAAAGTCCCCAAGTCCTCAGCCTGCTGAACAATCCTAAAGCACCTGTTCTTCCTTCCACCGGTATCCACACTTGTGCTGGCTCTGCCTTAATTTCCCCGGAGGGAAACACAAGCTGCTGCCTCTCTGACCCGGTTGAGTTTCGGGGAGGCGCTCGGCAACGGAGCAGCTCCGTGCTCCCAGAAGTGCTGTCTCCTTGCCAGCTCCTTCGTCCGTCACATCACCGCTGGATCAGAAAACGGGGAAAAACGAACCCCTTCAGTCAAACTTGCCAAGCCCTGCGAGCCCCCGGTAAGGCTTGCATTATTTTCGCATTATCTTTTTAGGAGCGGCCCCCTCCGCGACCGGCTTCTCAGACGGCCGTCATGTTCCCAGCCACCATGTTATCGCAATGATAACTATTGTGAATGAAGGCCTAAGGCCTCCCACTTTAGTAATCTGTCCTTGTCAATTTGAAAAAAGAGACCAAACTTAGGTTTCAGCCAATCAGGCTGCCCTTCCCTCTATAACACTCCTGTGAGAAGCTCCAGTCTGTCAGATTTTCCAAAGCATGAGTGCTGAAGTACCTGTTGGACAACCTGAAACAGTGAGCTTCCCAGGGAAGGAGTGAGTCAAGCCTGTGACTCTATGAAAGATTCCAATACTGGAGAACCAAGGTTACAGGTAAGTAACTCATTTTCTTACTCCAGTATTGGAACTCATATAGATTCACATGCCTGAATCAGAGGAGCAAGCAGTAGTTAAGCACATTTTATAATACACATTACCATGTTAGCTGTTAGATGCGATAGCATAAATGGAAGAAGAAAACTTGAAATGTTTAATTGTTATGCGAACAAAAGATTACTACACAGTAGCAACTAAGAAACAGTGCATAAACAAGTGGAGAAACAGTATTATACAATGTGCACCAAGTATACTGGGTTGGAGGGAAAAAGGAAAGTACAGCAGCTCACCGTTACTGGAATAAATGTCGCAGCACCGCTTGTCCCACTGCTACATCACCCTGTGAAGTTTTGTCCAAGCAATAGTGCCTTGCAAAAGTATGTGTGCGCTTCAACGTGGCAGCTCTGCAAATGTCCTGGATGGGCACCCCAGCGAAGAGTGCCATGGATGCTGCAACTGCTCTTGTAGAATGTGCATGTATTGGTCTGCACAGGGGTTTTCCTGCAGCTTTATGACAATAATCAATACCACAGGATATCCATGAAAGTGACTACTCTTTCCTAGGAGCCCTGAATGCTACAAACAGTTGATTTGATTTTCTAAAGTCTTTAGTTCTTTTCAGGTAAAATTTGAGGCATCTTTCGACATGCATGCAACGCAGGTGTTGAAGGATTTGGGAAATAAGACTTTAATATTACAGGTTGATTAATGTGAAAATCCGAAGGAACTTTGGGAATGAACCTTGGATTTGTTCGGAGAACTACTCTGTCCTGTTTAAACTGTAAGAAAGGATCTTGAACCGTGAAGGCTTGGATTTAGTTGACCCTTCTAGCAGAGGTCAGGGCAAGAAGAAGAGCGACTTTCCATTTCAGGAATTTCAAGTCCACCCTGTGTATAGGCTCAAATGGATGTTTCATTAATTGTGACAAAACTATGGTAAGCTGCCAAGACGGCGGTGGTAGTCTGACTGGCGGGAAGGAACGAAAATGTCCTTTAAGAAACTGTTTGATAAGTCTTGTCGACAACAAAGATCGTGAGTTCTCCTTCCGCCTATAATGGGAAATTGCAGCCAAGTGGACTCTAATCCAAGCATTTGCCAAACCTGAAATAGCTAAGTGAAGAAGATATCGCAATATCTGCTCTGGAGACTAAGAAAACGGATGCACCTGAGCTTGTTTGCACCATACGAAAAACCTTTTCCACTTAAGGCGGTAAGATCTGTTGCAGCTTTGGCAAGAATGATTCTACAATCCAAAGGAATGTTTAAATGTGTAGATTCATGGTGGACAGGAGCCAGGCGGTCAAAAGAAGTGACGCTGGATCGGGTGGAGAATTTGACCTTCGCTCATTGTTAGCAGGCTCGAGGTTGCTGATAGAGGGATGCTGTGGCTCTCTGAAAGGAGAAGCAGCTCTATATACCAATGCTGCCGAGGCAATGCTGGGGCAATCACAAGAATCCTGCAGTGTTCATTCTTGATCTTTACTAGAACTCTTGGTGTGAAAGGAATGGGAGGAAAAGCGTAAGCATAAATTCCTGACCATGCCATTGAAAACACATTCCCCCAAGAGCCGCGAAGGGGATCCCGACTTGAAAAGAATTGGCATTTTGCATTTTAGGAAGGATAGCAAAAAGGTCCAGGTTTAGCATTGCACCACTGATAGAAAATGTGATCTGGGACCTTCTGATCCAGTTCCTATTTTTGGCTGGACGTTGTCAATCTTCTAAGAGTCCACTATGACATTCTGAGAGCCCGGTACGTGCTTCACCCGAAGATGCACTCCTTGAAGGATGAACCAGTTCCAAATACAATTGAGATTCTCTTGATAATATTAGGGATCTGGTCCCTCCCTGCTTGTTGGTATAGTGCATCGTTGTAGTGTTGTCCGTCCGAATGAGCACTGACAAGCCCCTTATTTTTGGAAGGAAAGCTCGAAGTGCTAGGCGAACTGCTTTCAACTCGAGATAATTGATATGGAAAAATCTCTGATGCGGCTTCCATTTGCCTCTGACTTGAAGGTCTTGGAGGAAGGCTCCCCAACCTTCAAGAGATGCGTTGGTTGTGATCACCTACGGGGCTTGTAGAAAAGAAAGACCCACTGATAGGTGAGAATCCTGAGTCCACCAAGACACAGATGTTGTCATGACTTTTGTTACTTTGATGCTATCGTTGAAAGAACCTTTGGACTGTGTTTACTGAGTGTCCAGTTTTTGTTGAAGGGTTCGCATTCTAAGATGACAGAATGGCACCAGTGGGATGCAGGAGGACATGGTTCCTAGTAGGGACTTGAACTGGTCTGGCTAGGGAAATTCGTTTTTTCTGTCTCTCCTTTGTAGGAGCTGCTTTGTTGTTGGATGTGCCCAGAACTGCACCCAGAAATACTATCCTGTTGAGGGGCTGAAAAACTGATTTGCCGTAGTTGATGGTTAGACCTAATCTTCCAAACAGCTCCACGCAGGCTTGTCACTTTCTGCACCTGCGATCTATACTTGGTTTTGATGAGCCAGTCGTCCAGGTACGGAAACACTTGGGGGTCATTACAACCCTGGCGGATGGCGGTGAACCGGCGGTAAGACCGCCAACAGGCTGGTGGTCTTACATTGGTGAATTATGACCATGGCGGTTACCGCCATGGTCATCCGCCGGTTCGCCGTCCCGCCCGCCAGGGCGGAGACGACCGCCGGGCTGGACACCTGGGTCTCCAGCCCGGCAGCCGGCAGTATACCGCCGGCGGTATTTGGACCCGGCTTACCGCCGTGGATTTCCAGCGGTTTGAACCACCATGAAATCCATGGGGGTAAGCACTATCAGTGCCAGGGAATTCCTTCCCTGGCACTGATAGGGGTCTCCCCCACCCTCCACCCCCACCCCAACTCCCTCCCCTACACCCCCCACCACCCCTGCCACCCCCCAAAGGTGGCAGGGTACCCCTCCCCACCCTGACCCCCAACATCACGTTACTCACACACACCCGACACGCATGCAGGCACCACCAACACGCAAACACCGACATACATGCCTACATCCACACACACAGTCAGACACGCACACCCACATTCACACATACACGCACACATCCATACAGACATACCCACAGCCATACACGCACTCATTCCCATACACACAACACCCCCGCAAGCATACACGCACCCACACACCCCCTCTACATACACACACGCACACCCCCATGCACGCACACAACACCCAACACCCCCTCCCCTAACGGACGATCGACTTACCTGTTCCGTCGATCCTCCGGGAGGGGACGGGAGCCATGGGGGCAGCTCCGCCGACACCACACCGCCAACAGAACACCGCCACGGCGAATCACAGGACGTGATTCGCTGGGCGGTGTTCTGTTGGCGTGGAGGTGGAGCAACCTCCACTTCCCCGCCGCCCGCAAGTGTGGCTGTTGGTGGCTTTCTGTCGGAATAACGACGGAGAGCAGCCAACAGTCATAATACGCCGAGCGGCAAACCGCCTGCACAGGCGGTCTTCCGCACGGCGGTCCCTCGGCGGTCTTGCAAAATGACCTCCGAGGTCGTAATGACCCCCTTGATGTTTTTGTCTCCTGAGAAAAGCTGCCACTGGAGCTAGGCATTTGATAAAGATTCTGGGGGCTGATTTGAGGCCGAAAGAAAAACCTTGAACTGGAAATGTTCTCCGGCTACCATGAATCTTAGATATGTTCTGTGGGATGGATGTATAGGAATGTGGAAGTATGCACATTGAGAGTGGACATATAATCTCCAGGATTTTTAAGGGAAAGAATAACGTTTAAGGTAATCATACAGAATCATTGTTTTTTTAGGTATGTATTTAGGTCTCTGAGATCCAAGATTGGACACCATTCCTCCTTTTTCTTCTGGACCAGGAAGAAACGTGAATATACCCCTTCCTTTTGTCTTGATCTGGAGCTCTCTCTATTGCCCCCTTCTGGAGCATCATCTTGATTTCTTTTCTGAGAAGGCTTAAGTGTTTATAATTTTGTGGAGGAGGGGGTCTTGCTTGAGGAATTTGCATGAATTCCAGATTATTGCCAAATTGGATAAGATTGATCTAAGTTACTTTTTTGCCAATTGTGGAAATATTGGAAAATCTTTCCTCCTATCTTTGAATTCGAGGAAAGATATGTAGCCGGAGTTAGTGGGAAGTCATTTCCTGCGTCATGATTCCTTTGCTTGCCTTCCTGCTCTTGCTCTTTGCGCAGTTCTAGTATATGCTCCCTGTGAAGGTTGCCTTTGTTGGTACTGAGGATGAAATAATTGGTAAGCCGAGGAGAAAGAGGGATATTTATACTGCTGGAATCCCCTCTGTAGGATGGATATCCTCACCTTCTGGCGCCCTGAAAGGTCTGCCTTCTAAATTTTAAAGTCCCAATGGAATTGGCTGTGTCCGTGTCTGTTTTTAAGCCTGCAGGGCCTCATCAACATGTTTTCTAAAAATGGCCTCTCCATCAAAAGGTAGAGAATTTTGGTTTGTACTTCAGGTCTAAAAGTAGTTGCACGGAGCCAAACTTGCCTTGTTAAAACAGCTACACCTGCCAACTGCCGAAATGCGGTGGTAGCGATGTCCATTGCACAGTTGATGATTTCAGCAGAAGCCCTTTCCCCCTCTTGTAATATTTTAATAGCTTCTGCCTTTGATTCCTCAGGGAGTTGGTCCAGGTAGGGAGCAATGTCTGCCCATAGCTGTCTGTCATATCTGCCTATTACCGCCAGTAAATTGGATGTTCGTACCATGAGAGAAGACATTAGACAGAAGTGTTTCCCTATGTTATCATGGCTCCTTCCTTCCTTGTCAGGTGGAGCAGAAATTGGTGCCGAAAGATTTCTAGATCTACCTGTGCCACCTGAGTAATAACTAAGTCCAGTTTTGGATGTCTGGTTAGGCAGGCTGGAGAATCGTCAGGAGCTTCATACTTTTCATCCAAACAAGACAAGACCGCAGTAACAGTAGAAGGATTTTTCATTACTTTGAGTCCCTCATCCCAAATGTTGTCCACAGTGGGCATTGATTTCGCACTCTTCTGGAAGGGTTCCTTAAAATCGCTTTAAGTCACCTTTTTCCAGCCCTTCCGGGACCCTGAGAAACCTCAAATTATTACTCCTCAGATTATTTTTCAGGGATTCCATTTTAGCCATCACCCCTGTTTCTCCTTCTTTTAAATATCTTATCTGCTCCTTATTTTCTTCCACCGCCACTCTTAACTCCAAGATCAATTTTCTTCCCCAAATCTTCACAGAGACCCCTTATCTCCACCTGATTGGCATTAGAAGTCTCAAAGCCACTCTTCAGTTCCATAGATAATGCTTTTAACATATTCGCAATTGATTGCCCATGATCCTCTCCGACAGGTTGGGAAACCTGAACTACATTTGCTTCTGCTTGCCTCTCTATGGAAATCACAGGAAGAGGGTGCTGTAACACACTTCCCCCATCGACCCGTAGATCTGAGCCTCTACCCTCTGGGCTAGCGACAAACTCTAATCTGTCCATTTTGTTCAACTCTTGCGTATTCGTCCCTTCGGCTAACACCCTGGCAACGCCTGGCAATAATTGAAAATAAGACCTAACTGAAGGGGTGACACAAGCTCTCCTGTAACTCAGCCCACCAACACTCTTCGCATCCAGTTGCCTTATAACAAAACTATTATCTTGCTCTGCTTTACTTCTCACAAAAGAAGTTTTCTGAGGAGGGGGGACCAGACTCTCAATTTCAACTTTCTTCTTACTTTTCTTAGTGCTACGGAGGGAATACGCTACTTGACCAACACTATTTTTTAAATGCCACCTTCCCCCCTTTCTTTCCCGAACCCCACCTGCCCCTTTGCCCTGTCCACCATAAATTTAAAAAAAGTTTCTACAGCATGTATAACATAAGCCTGAAAAAAGCCTTCCAGTCTTGGTGCTTTTCTACCAGACTCAAAAGTCCCCAAGTCCTCAGCCTGCTGAACAATCCTAAAGCACCTGTTCTTCCTTCCACCGGTATCCACACTTGTGCTGGCTCTGCCTTAATTTCCCTGGAGGGAAACACAAGCTGCTGCCTCTCTGACCCGGTTGAGTTTCGGGGAGGCACTCAGCAACGGAGCAGCTCCGTGCTCCCAGAAGTGCTGTCTCCTTGCCAGCTCCTTCGTCCGTCACAGCACCGCTGGATCAGAAAACGGGGAAAAATGAACCCCTTCAGTCAAACTTGCCACGCCCTGCGAGCCCCCGGTAAGGCTTGCATTATTTTCGCATTCTTTTTAGGAGCGGCCCCCTCCGCGACCGGCTTCTCAGACGGCCGTCATGTTCCCAGCCACCATGTTATCGCAATGATAACTATTGTGAATGAAGGCCTAAGGCCTCCCACTTTAGTAATCTGTCCTTGTCAATTTGAAAAAAGAGACCAAACTTAGGTTTCAGCCAATCAGGCTGCCCTTCCCTCTAGAACACTCCTGTGAGAAGCTCCAGTCTGTCAGATTTTCCAAAGCATGAGTGCTGAAGTACCTGTTGGACAACCTGAAACAGTGAGCTTCCCAGGGAAGGAGTGAGTCAAGCCTGTGACTCTATGAAAGATTCCAATACTGGAGAACCAAGGTTACAGGTAAGTAACTAATTTTCTTACTCCAGTATTGGAACTCATATAGATTCACATGCCTGAATCAGAGGAGCAAGCAGTAGTTAAGCACATTTTATAATACACATTACCATGTTAGCTGTTAGATGCGATAGCATAAATGGAAGAAGAAAACTTGAAATGTTTAATTGTTATGCGAACAAAAGATTACTACACAGTAGCAACTAAGAAACAGTGCATAAACAAGTGGAGAAACAGTATTATACAATGTGCACCAAGTAAACTGGGTTGGAGGGAAAAAGGAAAGTACAGCAGCTCACCGTTACTGGAATAAATGTCGCAGCACCGCTTGTCCCACTGCTACATCACCCTGTGAAGTTTCGTCCAAGCAGTAGTGCCTTGCAAAAGTATGTGTGCGCTTCAACGTGGCAGCTCTGCAAATGTCCTGGATGGGCACCCCAGCGAAGAGTGCCATTGATGCTGCAACTGCTCTTGTAGAATGTGCATGTATTGGTCTGCACAGGGGTTTTCCTGCAGCTTTATGACAATAATCAATACCACAGGATATCCATGAAAGTGACTACTCTTTCCTAGGAGCCCTGAATGCTACAAACAGTTGATTTGATTTTCTAAAGTCTTTAGTTCTTTTCAGGTAAAATTTGAGGCATCTTTCGACATGCATGCAACGCAGGTGTTGAAGGATTTGGGAAATAAGACTTTAATATTACAGGTTGATTAATGTGAAAATCCGAAGGAACTTTGGGAATGAACCTTGGATTTGTTCGGAGAACTACTCTGTCCTGTTTAAACTGTAAGAAAGGATCTTGAACCGTGAAGGCTTGGATTTAGTTGACCCTTCTAGCAGAGGTCAGGGCAAGAAGAAGAGCGACTTTCCATTTCAGGAATTTCAAGTCCGCCCTGTATATAGGCTCAAATGGATGTTTCATTAATTGTGACAAAACTATGGTAAGCTGCCAAGACGGCGGTGGTAGTCTGACTGGCGGGAAGGAACGAAAATGTCCTTTAAGAAACTGTTTGATAAGTCTTGTCGACAACAAAGATCGCGAGTTCTCCTTCCGCCTATAATGGGAAATTGCAGCCAAGTGGACTCTAATCCAAGCATTTGCCAAACCTGATCTAGCTAAGTGAAGAAGATATCGCAATATCTGCTCTGGAGACTAAGAAAACGGATGCACCTGAGCTTGTTTGCACCATACGAAAAACCTTTTCCACTTAAGGCGGTAAGATCTGTTGCAGCTTTGGCAAGAATGATTCTACAATCCAAAGGAATGTTTAAATGTGTAGATTCATGGTGGACAGGAGCCAGGCGGTCAAAAGAAGTGACGCTGGATCGGGTGGAGAATTTGACCTTCGCTCATTGTTAGTAGGCTCGAGGTTGCTGATAGAGGGATGCTGTGGCTCTCTGAAAGGAGAAGCAGCTCTATATACCAATGCTGCCGAGGCAATGCTGGGGCAATCACAAGAATCCTGCAGTGTTCATTCTTGATCTTTGCTAGAACTCTTGGTGTGAAAGGAATGGGAGGAAAAGCGTAAGCATAAATTCCTGACCATGCCATTGAAAACACATTCCCCCAAGAGCCGCGAAGGGGATCCCGACTTGAAAAGAATTGGCATTTTGCATTTTAGGAAGGATAGCAAAAAGGTCCAGGTTTAGCATTGCACCACTGATAGAAAATGTGATCTGGGACCTTCTGATCCAGTTCCTATTTTTGGCTGGACGTTGTCAATCTTCTAAGAGTCCACTATGACATTCTGAGAGCCCGGTACGTGCTTCACCCGAAGATGCACTCCTTGAAGGATGAACCAGTTCCAAATACAAGGAAGAAACGTGAATATACCCCTTCCTTTTGTCTTGATCTGGAGCTCTCTCTATTGCCCCCTTCTGGAGCATCATCTTGATTTCTTTTCTGAGAAGGCTTAAGTGTTTATAATTTTGTGGAGGAGGGGGTCTTGCTTGAGGAATTTGCATGAATTCCAGATTATGGCCAAATTGGATAAGATTGATCTAAGTTACTTTTTTGCCAATTGTGGAAATATTGGAAAATCTTTCCTCCTATCTTTGAATTCGAGGAAAGATATGTAGCCGGAGTTAGTGGGAAGTCATTTCCTGCGTCATGATTCCTTTGCTTGCCTTCCTGCTCTTGCTCTTTGCGCAGTTCTAGTATATGCTCCCTGTGAAGGTTGCCTTTGTTGGTACTGAGGATGAAATAATTGGTAAGCCGAGGAGAAAGAGGGATATTTATACTGCTGGAATCCCCTCTGTAGGATGGATATCCTCACCTTCTGGCGCCCTGAAAGGGCTGCCTTCTAAATTTTAAAGTCCCAATGGAATTGGCTGTGTCCGTGTCTGTTTTTAAGCCTGCAGGGCCTCATCAACATGTTTTCTAAAAATGGCCTCTCCATCAAAAGGTAGAGAATTTTGGTTTGTACTTCAGGTCTAAAAGTAGTTGCACGGAGCCAAACTTGCCTTCTTAAAACAGCTACACCTGCCAACTGCCGAAATGCGGTGGTAGCGATGTCCATTGCACAGTTGATGATTTCAGCAGAAGCCCTTTCCCCTTCTTGTAATATTTTAATAGCTTCTGCCTTTGATTCCTCAGGGAGTTGGTCCAGGTAGGGAGCAATGTCTGCCCATAGCTGTCTGTCATATCTGCCTATTACCGCCAGTAAATTGGATGTTCGTACCATGAGAGAAGACATTAGACAGAAGTGTTTCCCTATGTTATCATGGCTCCTTCCTTCCTTGTCAGGTGGAGCAGAAATTGGTGCCGAAAGATTTCTAGATCTACCTGTGCCACCTGAGTAATAACTAAGTCCAGTTTTGGATGTCTGGTTAGGCAGGCTGGAGAATCGTCAGGAGCTTCATACTTTTCATCCAAACAAGACAAGACCGCAGTAACAGTAGAAGGATTTTTCATTACTTTGAGTCCCTCATCCCAAATGTTGTCCACAGTGGGCATTGATTTCGCACTCTTCTGGAAGGGTTCCTTAAAATCGCTTTAAGTCACCTTTTTCCAGCCCTTCCGGGACCCTGAGAAACCTCAAATTATTACTCCTCAGATTATTTTTCAGGGATTCCATTTTAGCCATCACACGCTCGTACGAATACTGGAGTGCTCACCGCTTCGTTTCTTACTGGTTACTTTTCAGGCTTATCAGGGCCTCCCCAATCTTCATTACCAAACAAGCTTCTTACCTACGTACCTGTAGCTGCTTGGCGCAGCCATTCTAATTACATTTCTGTACCATCCAACTCAGCCTTGATAAAGTCACCTGTGTGACGAAACACGTGTTGGCTGTATCTACACGATGATTTAATGCTTTCTAAGCATCTACAAATAAAGACAACATCTACAAACCGGATTTGAGACTCATTTCAACACAATTCCTCTCCGAACCTACAGTACCACACCAACAATATCTTTGCTGGTTTAATTGTTGGACATTACTTTCTGTGTGCTGTGGCCGTTTTTTCCCAGGTAGGGAGCAATGTCTGCCCATAGCGGTCTGTCATATCTGCCTATTACCGCCAGTAAATTGGATGTTCGTACCATGAGAGAAGACATTAGACAGAAGTGTTTCCCTATGTTATCATGGCTCCTTCCTTCCTTGTCAGGTGGAGCAGAAATTGGTGCCAAAAGATTTCTAGATCTACCTGTGCCACCTGAGTAATAACTGAGTGCAGTTTTGGATGTCTGGTTTGGCAGGCTGGAGAATCGTCGGGAGCTTCATACTTTTCATCCAAACAAGACAAGACCGCAGTAACAGTAGAAGGATTTTTCATTACTTTGAGTCCCTCATCCCAAATGTTGTCCACAGTGGGCATTGATTTTGCACTCTTCTGGAAGGGTTCCTTAAAATCGCTAAGAAAGCAGTCCATCTGCTTTGTTGGCATAGGTAGTGCAAATCTCGTCGCGGCCCATTCTAATAAACTGTGAAAACCCCCAATGTCACGTGGAGAGGAGTCCACTGGTACAGGAGAAGGTGAAGATGGAGTAGGTATTTGATGATCATCCCACTCTGCCGCTGTGCCTGGCAACTCCCCCTTGTCTCTGTCGTCATCAGCTGTTGACAGATCTTGTGCTGGAACTGATATAGGTGTACACGGAGGTACGTCTAGCAGCAATACTCGTGACCTAACAGGTGTGGAAGAAGGTTCTGCTGATGAGGGCATAGATGGCTGCTGTGTCTCAGTACCTGGTGGAAATCTTTTTCTGTAGCCTCTAGCATAGACTGCAAATCTGAGATAAGGGATCCAGGCATAGCAAACATTTGCTCCTGGTAGGAATAGTGCTCCCTAGGAGAATAGTAGGACTGAGGATCATACTGATTATCATCGTCCAAGTCTTGGCACTTTACATGCAACTCTGAAGGGCTATCAGCAACCCCAAACGGCCCTTCTTCCTCCGAGTCATCCTCTTCCAATAAGTGTGTAGGGATTAGGTGTGGTCAGTGGAAGGCCACCGGAAGAAGTACTTGGTCCAAGCGCCACGGCATGGACGAAGACTCCAAGGCCTGTAGGAGTGCTGACCAATCAGGATCAAGGAAAGGAAACCCACGTGGGAACTGGCTAATTGTAAGTATAGTGACGTGGGAGCCAGCCAGTGGTGAGCAGAGGTAAGTAATGGGTGGGCTCTGAGCCCCTTTTAACGTTTAAAAAATAATACAATAGATTTCACCACAGTGCAGTCGTTGTGCAGGTGAAACCTAAAAAGCTCCTCAGAGGCCACAAGAGCAGAGCCTAACACTCCTTCGAACCTGGCTTTAAATCCTGAAAAATCACCCTTAAACCAATCAAATGGAAAATTCAGGCTGGCTGCAAAGATATCAATGACGACAGCATCGTTGTCAGAAATGCCAGCGACGATGGCAGTAACAACAACAAAAACCACGCCAACATCCACCACCATGACCTCGTCAACAACTACCCTATCAACCCGTAGATGACGATTGTGGTGATGAAGAAGACTTTGTCAACAAGACCATCAACAACGACACAGTCGTTGGAAAAGACACCATCGTCCACGGTTAGACCACCAACAAGGAGGTCTCCAGCGTTACAATTAACATCTGACCTGACAACGACATTGACAATGATGCAGTCGACAAAAGAAAAACTGTTTTTGCAATTTTGCACCCAGAGCACACTTCTCCCAGCAAGGTGTCTCCTCTGTTGCCAAGTCATCTGTTGGATGTGGAGGACTCCGATGATGGTGATCCGTTTGGTGGGGCCCATAGTCCCTTTGAATTTAATGTTAAATATCGAAAGGAGGATGAGGAGGGCAACTATGAATATTTCTATGAACCAAGACAGCAATATATAGAAAAACCTAAGCAGTATGTGGAGCATTTTCAACATTTTGCTCAACCTCCATTTCAAGAGGGCATGGTTCAAGAACACCTGATCCTATGCCACCACCTGCAACTCCTAGAATGACTCTGGTGTCTAACATTGCTTTGCCTCCTGTGGACAATCCATCTTCCTCAGATGATGAAAGGTAGGAAAGGGAAATCTCAGCTAATCAGTGTATTCCCAGCAAATGGGATGATTATCTCACTCCAACACTTTCTCTACCTGCGCCGCAACCAATGGACTCCCCACCTGATGAAAGTGGAGGCTTCCATAGTCTCATGGAGAGAGCTGTCAAATTATTTGAATTGCCTCTAACGATCAAGCAAATGGATTGCTTCGTATATGACTTCAAAGGACCCACAAAAAAATATATTCGAGCAATCCCAGTAGTGGATTTATTTTGTGACGAGGGAAAAAAGATCATATCACAGTATTAGCTGTCCTGCCAAGGACTGATTAAAAAAAAAAAAAAAAAAAAAAAAACTACAAGGCTCCTAAGGACTTCCCTGCATGTCTAGTTGGACACCCCAAGCCAAATTCTGTGGTGACACAGGCTTCCTCTGCAAGTAGACACCTGGATAATATAGGAAAAAAGGTTCTGAACTATGTCAGCAATGAGAGTTTGAGTGGCCAATTTGCTGGTACTACAGGCAGATGTGATCAGATATCTCCGCATATATAGGTCTTCTGCCTGAGAATTAAAAAGGAAAGACAAAGAACATCTTGCAGGAGGGAGAGAGATCATTGTCCAAGATTATAGATTGAGCTATGGATATAGCCTCAACAGGACATAGACAGCTGGCAGGGTCTGCAGTCCTTGGGCATCAAGGATGGCTGAAGTCCACATCATTCAGGCCTGAAGTGCAGAGCAAGATATTGGATATGCCGTATGATGGATATTCTTCGTTTCAAAGCACGTGGACAACGTCTTGCAAGCAATAAAGGTGGACACAAATACAACAAGGGCCTTGAACACCTTACAGATTAGAAAAGTGCCTTTTTGAGGAGCACCCGGATAAGGCTTGTATTCATACAGAGGGGGCTACTAGAAGTATCCGCATTATCAGCCTTTTCAGCAGCCATATAGACCGCCCTACCAACAGCAAGCTTATAAAACGCCACCACCACCAGCAGCCGCTTACTCCAATCAACCACCAAGGAGCAAGCAAGCATCTCAGACAAGACATTGGCAGAAAGCAGCGATACCTCAGCAGTGCTGGTTGTATCCTCTACAGATCGCCAACCTGTGGGAGCAAAAATGTCCAACTTGTCCCATCAGTGGCGGAAAATAACTTGGGACATATGGGTATTAGATTTCATCACATACGGGCATACTTTAGAATTCATCCAGATTCTGCCGACCACTCCACCAAGGAGCATATCCCACCTCATCTCCATTTGCTTCAGAAAGAGGTTTTGGCCATGCTACGCAAAGGAGCAGTACAGACAGCCTCTCATTCACAAAAAGGAATAGGTTTCTATTCAATTTGTTTTCCTAATAAAGAAGAAATCAGGGGAATTGTGGTCCATTTTAGATCTTAGTAGGTTGGACAAATACCTGAAAAAGCAATCTTTTCGTATGATAACCCTTCGAGACATCCTGCGTCTTCTCAGTCAAGGAGCTTGCATGACAGCCTTAGATTTACAGGATGCTTATTTTCATATCCCTGTTCATCTGAAACATCACAAATTTCTCAGATTCAGGGTAGCTGGCACTTGCCATCAATTCAGAGCCCTCCCTTTTGGTCTCAAAACAGCCCCTCACATCTTACGAAATGTCTAGCCACAGTGGCGGCCCACCTAATGCAAAAGGGTTTCCAGGTATTTTGTTACCTTGACGATTAGCTCATAAAAGCACCAACTGCCCACCAAGGGTCAAGAGCAACAATGTTCTGTCTACAGTTGTTTCAAACCTTGTGTTTGACCTTCAACTCAGAAGTCACTCTTCCTTATATCAACCAGGATAATATTCCTAAGAGCAATTCTGGATATACTCCATGACAAGACATTCTTATCAGAAGAAATGCAGAAAAGACTCATGATGTTAGCACACAAACGATCAAAAAGAAAGTATGTGTCAGTACACCTTTTCAAATCACTTCTAGGAATGATGTCTTTGGCCATCTCACTATGTTGTTTGCCCGTCTGAGAATGAGGCCTCTACAGGAAGAATTAGACAAACAATGGATTCAAATAGAAGGCTCATTCGACTGTGTTATCAAGCTCACAACTTTGAGGAAGGCGCTACCCTGTTGGACAGAGGCTGAAAATCTGTCATCAGGGCTAACATTCTTATCCCACATACACAAATATGTCATTACTACAGATGCTTTTCTGGAAGGTTGGGGAGCTCATTTGCATGACCTCCAAATAAGTGAAAAATAGCCCATGAGTCAAAGGAAAATGCATATAAATTTCCTAGAGCTCACAGCAGTTTCATTTGGCCGCCAAGCTTTCATGCCGAGAATAACAGGATCATCAGTGCCTATCCGCACGGACAGCACAGCTAGTATGCACTACATACACAAGCAGGGGGACACAAGATCTCAGCTTCTGTCCAAGGAGGTTGAAAGAATATGGAATTGGGCTTTGACCCATCAGATAACATTACGAGCAGAACATCCACCAGGTATGAACAACAGTTTGGTTGATACGTTGAGCAGAATAAAAAACAGCTACCACGAATGGGAACTAAACCAGTCTATTCTGAGCAAGATCTTCCTACAATGGAGCAAACCTACACTAGATCTCTTTGTGTCTCAGGAAAACTGGCAATGTCGCAAGCTGGCACCCTCAAAAAGGGTCTTGGGGGGAATGTGCTTTTTTCCCCTGATTCCTCTAATACTCAGACTTCTCATGAAAGTGGAGAGGGAGCCATGTTGCATAATTTTGATTCCTCCATGATGGCCCAGACAGCACTTGTTCACAGAACTACTACTACTGTCGGAGACAAATCACATTCAGCTGAAACCTCGTAGGGGCTTATTATCGATAAACCACACGAGTATTTCATCCAAACCCGACTTGCCTACACTTATCTGCCTGGCTCTTGAATATCATGAATTTACAGCTAAAGATATCCCTCAAGACTGCAGAGATATTCTGACGATAGCCAGATCTGATAACACTAACAAGACATAGAGATTAAAATGGAAGTGTTTTCCTAAAGATGCTAAAAGTAAACAATTAATCCAATCTTAACACCTCCAGAGCAAATCATAACCCATCTCACCCCCCTCCCAGGGGAAGAAGGGACTGTGCCCATTTATTTTGGGTGGGGTGGAGGCATTGGCATGCGCATTTTAGGCAGCCCCTATGCAATTAAAGAAAGTAATCCCAGATGCTTACTAGGCTTTCTGCCCCCCTGAGGGAGCAGATTCATAGCTATTTCCCCCATCTGCTCCCGGGGGGGCAGGGGGGGGACTTTAGTCCCCATTTTGTGGGGGCGGGGGCATGGCCATGCTCATTGTGGGCAACCCCCACCTCTCCTTAAAACAAAAAAAAAACAATACATCTCTGGTGACTAGTGGGATTTCTGCCCCCTCCCTGACCCCCCAAGTGGGCAGATCAGAGATATTAACTCCCATCTGCCTCCCCCAGGGGCGGGTGGGGGGGACAGAAAGACTCTGCCTTTTTGTGTTTTGGGCGGTGTGGGCATTTGCATGTCTATTTTGGGCACCCCTCCTGCCCCCCAAATCGCTACACTACCATAAAATAAATTCCATGGTGCCTAGTTTGCTTTTGGCCCCCCTGAGGGGGGTGGCAGATTAGAGGCTATTGCCCTCATCTGCCTGCCAGAGTGGCAAAAAAGCAGAATTAAAAAAAATGCCTAGGGGAAGCAGAAGCCCTTGCTAAAGCTACCGTTCCCTCCCTGGTGTCAGGTGGTGGATTCTTGCTTGGGAATCACCCTCCCCAGTTATCCATAAGCAGGGATCCACTAGGGAAGGTTACCATTGGAATGAGGAGATTCTCTCCTTTCCAGTGGTACCTCTCCCGTCTGCATCTTTGCTCCGTCAGTAATAATGCAGTGAAAATAAAATCAGCTGATAGGCTTATTTCTCTTTTGTTTTCATTGATATGATTTCAAAGCACCATGCGCACTGATAGTCATTTCACTGAAAACCAAAAAAATAGCCTCAGGACCTGGGGAAGCTCTTCCCCTGCTCCTGAGCCTGTTTTTAGCAAAAGGAAATCTCTCTGGTGCACGCACCAGAGGGATTTCCTTCCTTGAGTGCCGCAATGGCTTTGAGGCTTCATGCACACACAAGTGGTTAAACAATTCCTAAAAGATTTATTCAGGGTCTTCCCTCCGATAAAGTCTCCTCCAACCTGGCAACTTAACACAGAACTAGCACAGCGGATAAATAACCCTTTTGAACCTATTCATAAGGCAAAGATCAGATTTCTGACATGAAAAGTGGCGTTGCTTCTAGCTTTGACATCAGCCCAGAAGAGTGAGTGAAATACAATCATTCACCATCAAGGAACTTTTCTTGACGTTTAAGGATGATGCTGTGGTTCTAGAGACTAATACCAGGTTCATTCCTATGGATTTTCATCTGAGTGAACCTACTGTGCTCAAAACATTCTTCCCGAATCCGAAGACGGCAGCAGAAAATTCCCTGCACACACTGGATATAAAAAGATGGCTACGGTTTTATTTGCATCGCACTAAGCAGTTAAGAAACACAGATCAACTAATAGTATTATATCTAAACCATAACAAAGGTGGTTTGGTTTCCAGGGCAAGCTTATAGTTCGATGGATAACTGTGGCTATTCAATTCTGCCATTTTAAGGCTGATAGGCCTTTGACAGAACAGATCAAAGCACACTCTACTGGGGTGGTCTTGACATCAACAGCCTTATGCTGGAGTGCCTGTTGAAAGCATATGCTGAGCAGGGACATAGGAAAACAGGCATACGTTCATGCAACATTATTGCCTGGAATTGTCGCAACGTAGTAATGCCACTGTGGGACAAGCAGTCATTTATTCCAATAAGGTGAGCCTGGTTTGATTATATTTATACCCACCATCCGGTATCGTGTTTTACTTACTATGATCTTGTAAATAATTGTATGATTGTATGCTGATTCAAGCATGTGAATTTATGAAAGATCCCATACTGGTGACGAAAACGAGTTCCGCTACTTAAAGTAACTTCTGTTATCTGGTATCTTTCATAGGTTCACGTGCAACCCACTCTGCTACCCATGGGCTCTTTTTTTTCCGTAGGTGAAGACAATTCATACTAGTGATTGAAAATCTGAGGGAAGATGCCTCTGGGGAATGTTCTTGAGGGTGCTGTTGCCTGATTGCCTGTAGTTTGATTCTTTAAAAATGATATATAAGCTAATCGAAGTAATGTCTTATAGAGCCATTATAAGCTATATATAGTGTCTCTACTGCTTTAGACGGTACAGTGGGACTCCCACCTTGACGACAGGGAATGATTCAAGCATGTGAATGTGTAAAAGATTACAATACTGATAATGGGAAGTTACTGATAAGTAACTCATTTTTTGTCTGTTGTTATGACAGGGAATGATTCAAGCATGTGAATGTGTAAAAGATTACAATACTGGAAATGGGAAGTTACTGGTAAGTAACTAATTTTTTGTCTGTTGGTATGAATGGGATGGGGGAGGGGTTGAAATATTGGACTGGGTAGAGTATAAAAAGTCTCAAATCTAACTAAACAATACTGGACTTTCAACTAATGAGAGAATTTGCTAGAAGTATCCCAACAAAGGGATGCAAAGGTTTTTTTGGCAGGTTATGCCCCATGGTGAACAGAGGTATCAAGTGAAACCAGAAGTTTATATACAGCTCCATGAGTGGGTTTCACACTTTACCGATCCATGTGGGCTACGTATTCGGCAACATCAAATTTATCTCATCCTGTGTCATATGGGATATTCGCTAAAACTACCTATTCACCAACAAAGTACTCTTTGCATGATGCATTGAATTCTATTGATGCTCCGAAAATAGGAAAGGCACCAGGCCTAGACAAAATTTTCAGCTACCTGTTTTGCTCTGAGCCTATTAAAAAGGGTATATACATAAACAAACTGTCCAACACCATAGCAGCAGGGGCCCTGATGCATTGCAGGTGCAGAGTTAATTCCTCTACATGAAAAAGGTTCTCACACCAACTCTGGGGATTATTCCCTATTAGTTTAATAGATGATCTGCCCAAGATATTTTGTAAACAGGTGCTAGTTAAGTTAAATATGTGGATGGAACAGATTCAAGTACTTTCCCATTTGTATAAAGATTTTAGGTTAAAGGTTAGCACTGTAGACCAGGTCTTTCACCTCCTTCTGGTCAAATGGAAAACAGTTGTTGCCTTTTTGACTCATGGTGAACTAACAGAGAAAATTAGTATTAATACAGGAGTTTGAGAAGTGTTTGTACCTGCCAACACTAGTATATAAATAATTATGTTAACTTTTTACTTGTTTGTAAAAAATTATTTGCCATGCTTTGCGGGCCATAAGTTGTCACCTCTTTTATTTGCAGATGATACTCTTTTGCTGTCTAAACTTCCAGTGGTCTCAGAGTTTTACCAGAAAGATGTTAGTATGTTCTGTGGTGAATATGGATTAGAAATGAGTGCTTTCAAAGCTAAAGTTACAGCCTTTAACCTTCCTAGTCATGTTAAAGGCCAGATTTCCACTAATGTCTTTATCTTAGTGGGAGTTCATGAATTCGATTATTTGGGCATCTGTTTTAGTTTCCAATAACTGGACTCCACAACTCCAAATAAGTCAGTTTACATTGAATTAGAGAATGACAGACCTGCTCATACATGCAAGAAATTTCTCTAATTATCCTACATCCTCATTATTGGAGATGTATCAGTCTGAAGACATTAGTGCACCACTGTATGAAGATGATATGTTGGGCAATTGCAAAGCTGGTCAGTTACGCAGAGTGAAAATACACATATTAAGTCATTATTGAAAGTCCCAAACCGTGCCCTACTGTCCTGATATGTTTAGATATTGCATTAAAACCAATGTCCTATTTTATGAACTTGAAGCCATGAATCTATTGTACACGTATTTGGACAATAAAAGAGGTTGATCTTTATGGGTCGCGCTGTGCGATATAGTATAAAGCCCAGCTGCCCCCCAGCTGTTTTTTTTTTTTTTTTTTTTTTTACGTAAAAACTTGGTATGAGAAGGTACGCTTAGGTGCTTATTGTGAGAACAATACCACGATTCCCTAAAATGAATCAAAAGTTAGATGCTGGGAAGTTATTTCTGTTACTTTTTTGTCTCATGGTGAGGTAACAGAGAAAATTAGTACTAATACAGGAGTTCAACACGTGTCTGTACTTGCCCCAACACTTTTCCTGTAGTATATAAATAATGATGTGGACTTATTTTTTGGTTGTAAATATTATTCACCATGCTTTGCAGGCCATAAGGTGACAGGTGGGACCATCTGGAAGTGGTTTCTTGTCAGGGACCTGAGATTACTGCAGTTTACCTTCCAGAGATCTAGAATGCTCAAGCAGACTCATTGAGCCGGACATCTCAGGAGAACCATGACTGGGTTCGAAATGATTCTTTCCTACACAACAATTTCTGTGACCGGGGTTTCCCTCAGTTAGATCTCTTTGCAACCATAGACAACAGAAGATTCACATACTTAGCCTCCAGTTTTTACCAACCAAGGATGAAGGAGATTAACTATTCCTGGAAGTTTTTATATGCTTTTCCACTTATTCTAATGATACAAGCAGCGACCATTAAATAAACCTACTCAAGGGCCAGAATGATTCTGATAGTGGCAGAGCAATCCTGGCAATGGTGGTTTACTTCCACCTGTTGGAAAGTATGGTGCAGGCCGGATTAGCTTCACAGATTTGGGGCCAGAATTTCCATTCTAAACTACCATCTTTGAATTTGGCAGCCTGGCTCCTGAACTTTTACAGAATGGACACTTAAATGTCCCTTCGGGGTGCATCAACAATCTAAAAAAAGATAAAGACCATCCACGATGGCTTCATACTTTTTCAAGTGTAAGAGTTTCTATATCCGGTGTACATAGTACAACTTTAACCCTGCCACCTGCGAAGAAGAGCACTGTTACCATATCTTCTTCATTTGGCAAGGTGAGACTTGAAGTTTTCTTAAGTTAATGTCCATTTGATAAGCATTACTGCCTTCAGAAAATCCAGTTTACAAACCTCCTTTTTTCAATATCATAGACGTTACGGACTTCCATGAGAGTTTACCCCAGTTAGAAATCTCTCTCCTCCATGGAAATTGAATATTGTCCTCTGTTGTCTCATTTGTTCCTCGTTCAAGCCAATCCACAAGATATCCCTACAGCATATTGCATGGAGATCTGCTTTCCTTGTACCTCTAACAGCTGCATGCACGATTAGCAAAATCCAGCCATTGCGCTCCCATAAGAACAAGGTGGTCATTTTTATGTTTTTAAGTTTCTCCCTAAGGTGATTAGAATTTCTGTGTACATCAAATCATATGCATCAAACTATTGCTAATAGATATAAGGAAATCTAAATAATTATTTGTGAACTATTGTTGCTGACACACAGAACTGACCACCTCCAAGCAGTCACTATCCATCTGGATAATGCCTTCTATACTAATATTCTATGAAAAAGCAAATAAACGCTATCTGGAAAACCAAAGGCTCACTCTGCCAGAGGTAAATCTGCAACAGCTGACTTACTGAGAAACATTCTGGAGATTTGTAAAGCAGTCTCCTTCAATATGTGTGCATATGAAGTACTATTTATTGTCAGATTGAGTAGGACAGGTCTTCCCGAGAAACCTCTTTACCTAGTTTCATTTTTTTTTTTCCTTTTTAGTTCCGCCAGTTTTAGTAGGGATGTGCTTGCTGACAAGTTCAGTGCTTATGATTATCAATGGACATCCCCTGAAGAAGAAGAATTGGTTGGTTGCCTGTACTCATAGTTCTCCGTCAGGGTAATCCTCATAAAAATCTGTCTAATAATATCCTTTAACTGTCATAAAAAAGAAATTGCACAGCTGCCACTGATAGAGCATGTTGGGATAGTGGAGGGCTGAGTCCTTGCAGCCAGTGTCTGCTTTGGCGTTTGTGGATAAAAACTACATGGCTACCTTATCTTTGTTTTCGTCTCTTTATTTCCTTTAGAAATGTTTGCGAAAGAGCTTTTTTGTCATTCATATCCCTGGTGACAACTGTATGCTTTTTATTATTAAGAGTTTAGTATTTAAATTAAATAAGTTGAATTGGCCAATATAGGCAGTTTTGTAGGCTGCTACACTTTTTCTTTTTCACATGAGAAGATGTTGCCTTTTTGAAAGAAATGCAAATGCGAAATATATATTTTTTCATTTAGAAAGTGCTCAGGGATCCCGCTTATTGGCGGGGCTATTCAGGGGTTTCGATTTCACTGGAGATTCCCTTGATGAAGATTACTGATAAACACCCATTCCATATTTAAATCCGGTTTACGGGTTGTATTGCCATTTTTAGCTAATGTGAACTGTTACATTTTGTTTGCCAGGAAACCTGCAGACCTGCAAAACTTGGCACCAGGAACACACCCGCCATTTATTACTTTCAATCATGAAGTAAAAACTGACGTAAACAAGATTGAAGAATTTCTCGAAGATGTCTTGTGTCCACCAAAGTAAGTGTTAGTAAAGGTGGAGAAATACCCCTGAACGTTTTAATCTACTTGTTGATGTAATTTATCATGAACTGCAATTTCATATAGTTTATTGTTAAGGCATGTTGTCTCTTAAACATCCTACTTGTATTTGCTTGTTTTTGAAAGAGTACTTTGTTTCGATGTTTCTGGGTAAATGATGCTACACTTTCTAGAATAATTTAAAATATTATGGCTTCACACTCTCATATGGTTTCAGAGGATGCATATCCTTCCCAACTGCCATTTTCAGGCTGTCTTTCTGTTACTTTTACCAATATTGCAGCACAACTCTTTTTGTGGACTTTCCTGATATTATTTGACACTCTCCAGTTCAGTAACAATTTTTTCTCATTACTAGATGCACATTGCAAAACTGCGGCTCTTATTGTTTGTCATGTTTTTTCTTAGATCTCTCCTTTTTTCAAAGCCATAGGAAAAAAGAAGGGAATGAGCCCACTCCTACTTATTTACTCCCAAACCTTGGTGTAGAATATCTGAAGGCCTTTGGGGATATATTTGATGTGTGGTGTGGTAACAGTTGTATGACGGAGCCACGCATGCGTTTAGCATGTTTACCTTTCTAACGTAAGCAATACAATAAACACTTGATTACCACTTGTTCTTTACAACGCATTTTGCTACAGTGACTTACCTTAGGGGAGCCCTGGATTTTGGAATAGTATAATTTACTATTCCAAATCCAGTCTGCGCTATGGTAGGGAAGATGTTGGACTTAAAATCCAACACCATTCCAACAACTTGTTCCCTAAAGTAAATCATTGTAAAGACTTGTGTGGTAAAGGAATACGTGGTAAGGACGCGTTGGTTGTATTGCCTGTGTTGGAAAAGCTCTGCGTGATTCCGACTGAGTGGTAAAGGTTGTTTCCCGTGGTAACTGATGACAAAATCACTAGGAATTCTAGAATGCACAATGCATGTTTGGTCTTTGAATTTGTAGGAACAGGTAGAAGATTCCTTAAAGATCCACAAAGTCTCTTGAAAAATGTTAGGTTGCTCGTTTCATCTTCAAATCTGCTTGTATTTTAAAAACTAATGATGCACAGGAGCGTGACAATCCCATTCTATTTCTAATTTACATGCAAGCTGAGACAGAAAATCTGCATACCTCTATCAGGCATCGAGGTAGGAGCAAGACGTCACTGTCCTACATTGCTGTCAGTCCAAACTAGATTTTGAAAGCACATGAGAACTTGATACCAGGAAATACTTCTCTACTGAAAGAGGTGAGCCAATGGATTGCACCTGTGACTCAATCTAATGGGAAGTTTGGGCCACTGACTCAAGTGCCATCCTGTTTGGCACTGGTAAGGACGGTTTGACCTGACCCAGTACTAGCTTACAGGTGAGGCCGGTTGGCACTAAATTTGTCCAGCAATTGATCTTTCATAGACTAACATGCTTTGAAATATTACCCTATTTTGGAAATCCTCAGTATATTTAACTTAACAGAATTGAAGGCATACATTTTTGGGACCTCTGAGATCCCACCAACATGGATAAACAAACTGGAAACCCTTAAACATTCTGCCCAACACCCCTGCTCCCTGCCAGGTGCTCTTCTTAAGATTTCTATTGCACCTATTTTGTAGTAGCTTGGTTTGACAGAGAGCTATTGTTTCTGATATTTTTCACACTTTCAAGAGAGAATTATTCCAGAAAGGCTATCCACAACACCTTTTTATTAGATTAAGTAATAAGTGTGGTAACCAACCTTTTTTTTTTCCTTTCTGGGATTACCTCTCCACCAGACTATAGCCCTTGGAGTGAGTGGTAAGGGTTTACCTTTCCATTTGGATTGGAAAGCCAAAGAAAATTCTTCTGAATAGGAAAATAAATAAAAAAAATTACCTTTTGGATTTTTTTCACGATAGGGTTTGTGAAGTTGGATTCTTGTTAACTGTAAAGCTTTTCGGAAGCGGTGCATCTTCACCCACACTGCACACTTAGAGGTGGCAACGTCTGTAAGACCTTCTCCTTTCTTTTAAAACACTACATAACGGAAAAAGAAGGCTGTTTTTTTAATTAAAGGTGCATCTCTTTGCTCCAGAGTTGAATATATGGGAAGTGTTCCTTGCCCCCTCTTGGACTGAATTATCTCAGGGTGAAACAGGGCAAAGTTATTAAAGTACTTTTCGGATCCAGGGGGTCTACCAGCTTCAGCAGGGCCAGGAAGTAAGAATCATTTTCTGCTCTGGGATTGGCCATAATTGATCCAGATGCCTTGGGCCCACAGCCCCTCCCTCACATCTCTGTTGTTCCTATTTTCTATCAGTATTGAGGCATTTGACATTGAGATGAGTAGAAGCTACTCACTCGATGAAGAAGTATTCTTCACCATTGAGGGCTTTCTTGATGACCCACAGACATTTGTCATTGAAATCCCCAATGTTAAGAGTTCATACCAGAGGAGCAAGTATCGAATTATAGAAGAGGATCTTATGCCCATCCCCTATTTGAAGATAATTTGACGCCTCCTCATGAGCCTGGAATGCCTTCCATTGCAGAGACAGAGGGAAAAAAAGGGGCTTCTGGGGAAGTCAGCCCAGTGCTGATCAACCAAGGGACCCACATCAACAGGCATGAGAAACCAGCAACATATCTGTCTCCTTCCCAGAAGGATTATGCAAGCTGCTCATCCATACCAGACTACTGATGACAATAACATGTCAAATTTTAATACTTACTCCTAAAATGCTCAGCATACCACTACACTAGATTTCCCTGATGCTTGATATGAGGACGCTAACACAGCAATGAAGAACATAATGGTCAATGTTATCTCCATGTAAATAGAACCTCTCTCACTTTCAAGACATTGACAGTGATACTTCAGACAAGACCAGTTGTTCCCCTTTTTCCTGGCCTAATGGAATTCACCAGGCAACATTTCTCTGTAAACGTAGTGGAAAAGGAATCAGAAAAGAATGCAAGCCACCAGAAATCAATCCCTTCTTTCTTTAGGGGATTCTTCCACCAGATTCACTAGTGGCTTCTCCTCCCAAAAATCACTGTAACTACCTACAGGTTTCTCATATTTTGAATAAATATCTTCCCAGCGTGCAAAAAAAGATATGGATTTATTTTTCACAGCTTTAACTCCCCAGCCTTGCCTGGTGGTGCTATGCAATTTAGCCGCTACTTGGCCTAGTGGATGTGATGATCAGGGTATTTAAGATGCCGACTGTTATTTCCAAGCCTTATTGACATAGGTCTGGATCTCTTTCAATACTTCGCTAACAAAATTCCTCAGCTTTTCGACTGTGACTGGATTAGACATCTCTTCATAACATTTTGGTGTATAAACCTAACCTCTTATGCTATATTATGTCTTTGTTAGTCAAGAATAATATCTACATATAGCAACTTGAATCCAATCAAGATCCCTGGGGCTGCGGCTCCTGCTCTTTTAAAAACATCAGGGAGTGGAAGGGGAAGATATTTTTGTCCAAGACTTGCAGGGACATGCCAAAGTGCTCCCCTTCTTTTTTAGGTAAGTCCACAGACTTATCAGAAAAGATCGTCCAACAAAAAACACAAAACACACCATAGAAAAGAGAAATCTTCTTCCTTGAGGATAATGGTCGTACTTCTGAAGTTCCAATGCAGTTACCTGGCACTGGGCTCTTCCTCATAGTTGCAGCCCATACCAATGTTGGAAAGGATGAGGCTAAAGGGCTTCACCTGCTGACTCTGTGCATGTCGAGGCTTTGTCAGGGCAGGCTAAAATGGCTGAGGTTGGCTCTGATACCATCTGGTCCACTCCTCAAGGTTAAGCCCTATCCTGCGGGTTTGATGATAGGTTGCTCTAACCCGAATGCTTCCTGACTTTGTGCCTGGTCCATAAGAAGGTGCTGTCTCCCATTTGACTAGCACCACCTACGACACAAACCCAGACACTGCCCTCTGAGCCATTCTCGGCTCCACCCCTGAAGCCTTTGAAGTCACCGTTTCATCTGAGTGCCAAAGAAAAGGATAAGACATGGTTTGAGGAAGATACCTTCGCTCAGCAGTTTCCTAGGGCCCAGAGATTAGCTAAGATGAAATACTTATTTCGGCCGGCTTGCTATACCTCATAAGGCTCAGAGGCCGATAACCTCCTCCCTTCTTACAATAATGATGCTGGCTTCTATCTTGGTTTAAATGCAGGTGGTCTGGAGAGATCTCCAGAAGGGAATATCCCTTACTGCTCTGACCTTCCTTCCGAAGAAGTCTCTTTTTCAATGTGGTGGTACGAAAAGCAGCAGAAGATTTGGAATTTACTCTGCCTTTTGTAGAGGTAATTTTGACAATGCTGGAGCCTGTTTGGGAGAATTTTCTTTGGGCCTGACAGTCCAAAGACTGCTAGTCAGGTTGCAGGACTGTAGTGCGTGACCTGAAGTTCATGTCACACCCGTCGTCTAAATGTCTGGTAGTCCAAGCTTCCTCTTAAAATTAGGCCCAAGTGCCTTTCTCACTGCCCCCCAGACAGAGTAAAAAAGATCAGACTCTGTGGGATGAAACGTCTGTGTCTCTGGTGGTCACCCCTCCGCACAGAAAACGCCTTTTAGGCCCCTACAAGTTGTGTGAGAGCTGGCAAAACTGACTGTTATGTATCTTCAAAGACAACCCGAAAAAGCTCTCTCCTGGTCAATGATAGTTCTGTGCTTCCAAACAAATCCTGAACTGTTGCCTAGGTTCTGCAAACACCATGACTCGATCTATTGGCAGAGCTGTCACCCGTTGGTGGATGGATTTCACTGGCTTCTTGAGATTGGTGCATGCCACTGTCATGGATCTGGCCTCCAATGCGGAGTTGCTATTTGATGAGAAGATTGACTCTTTCCTATAATGCTCAAAAACAGCAGGGCAACAGCTCGCTTGTTAGGACTAGACTCCAATGCGGGGCAGTTCCACTGGAACAGGATATTTTGAGACCATTCCAGTCTTAACATAGATTTTGAGCCTATTCCAGTCTTTGACAAAGATAACTTTCTCTTCCTATCCAGAGACCCAAACCAATGTACTACTTCTTTCTGATGGATACAACTACCTGTGGATTCCTCACCTCATGAATACTCCCATGGCGCCAGCATTCGACGGAAATCTTCTTACTAGTCTCTGCACGTCGACGAGGACGTCACTGTCTCGCACGCGACGCCGTCTGACGTCATACAGGCAATAAGAGGTCCTCGACGACGTGCGGACGTCAGTTCCCTTTTTTCCGTGCATTCGAAACGGTTATCTTCGAGGGAGCAACTGTTACTCTTGCGGTTACAGTGTATATCTTGCTGCGTACTCTTTCTCTGTGGAAATAATGTCGCAGAGAAAGTCTGGATTTAAGCCTTGTCGTGAGTGTGGAGGCAAGATGTCGGTGACGGATCCTCATTCCGATTGCCTTTGGTGTTTGAGCTCCGACCACGACGTCTCGACTTGTGATTCGTGTCAGCACATGAATCCGAAGGCCATTAAAGAACGCGAGGCGAAGCTGTTTATGGCCAAGTCAAAGGAGAAGCATCACAAGAAAAAGTCTTCTCCAAGACATCGGCGTCATCGAGACTCCCGGCGCCGTAGAGAATCTCGGCGTCATTCAAGGGAGGCTCGTTCCAGGTCTCCGGATCGGCGCCGGAGGACATGGGAGGTCAGCCCCACGGTGACGCCGCATCCTTCGACGCCGTTGCTCTCTCCGACGTCTCCAACTTCGCCTGGACAGGCGTCGGTGATTGAGGTATTGGAGCCTCAGGTGTTTTCTCCGGCGCAGACGCCGAGGCCGGCGTCGGGGTCGCCTCCGAGTCAGGCACCCCAGTATCCGGCTTTTCCCACCCCTGGAGCCGATAGTTCCGCATTCTTGAATGCGATGTATGCCATCTTCCAGCAGATGGCTCCAGGGGGTGCTCCGGCTGGGCCTTTGGCCTTTTCTTTGGGTGATCCTGCGCCTCTTCGGCCGGCACCCTTTATGCCCTTTCTCCCGTTTGGGAACGTGGGCTCGGCGCCAGTGTCGGCGCCGGTGGCCGCTCCGATGGCTTCGGAGGGATTGGCCCCAGGGATTTCCATCCCGTCGACGTCGAGATTTCGGCCTGTGACTCCGGTGGGTCCATCCGTTTCATCTGCTCTTCAGTCGGCGCCGAAGTTACCTGTGGCGCCGGATGCGGCGTCGGTGGCTTCGGAAGATCGGCGCCGATCTCCGACTTCGGCGGAGGTGTTGTCGACTCCGCGGATTGAGCAACGACTGCATTCAAGGAGGCGTGCTCTCCGGGTACTAGAGGAGCAGGAGTACCAACGAGCCCTAGAGGAAGGAGAGCTAGAGGACTCGGGTGATGGGCTGCGTGGACTGGAGTCGGCCAGTGGGCTGGACACTTCCCCTGAGTGGGACCTTTCGTCCCCGGGGGAATATACCGAGGAAGCTGCTTCCTTTCATACAGTGGTACGGAAGGCAGCTAGTTTTTTGGACCTGCCTTTGCCGGTGGTGGAGGCGAAACAAAACCTTTTGACAGAGGTGTTGCATCCGGCCTCAGCCGCGGCGGAGCCTCTATTACCTTTTAATGACGCTCTGCTGGATCCGGTTTTAGAGGTGTGGAAGAAGCCGGCATCTTCCCCAGCAGTTCACAGAGCCGTGGCCAGGAGGTATCGGACGGCTCCAACTGATCCTGGTTTCCTATCTAGGCACCCTACGCCGGAGAGCTTGGTTGTGCAGGCCTCCTGTTCGTCCAAGTCAGCGCCTGGTTCTTTCCCGACGGTGCCTGGGGACAGAGACTCAAAAAAGCTAGAGGCGCAGTCGAAGAAGATTTTTTCGTCCTGCAGTCTGGCGTTAAAAGCCACTAATGCGACCTGTATCCTGGGGAGGTATATTCATGCTCTGATGGATGACATCTCCTCTTCGTTTACAGAGCTTCCCCAGGGTCTTTTGGATCTTGTCTCTGATGCCCAGGCTGCTGCGACCCAAATTATCCAGACGGGACTGGATACCACCGACTCGGTAGCCAGAGCAATGGGCACAACTGTGGTGGAAAGGAGACAGGCCTGGCTACGTAACTCGGGCTTTTCGGCAGATGTACAGTCCACATTGTTGGATCTCCCGTTTGATGGGGACAAACTGTTTGGGGCTAAGGCTGATTCGGCCTTGGAACGTTTTAAGGAGAGCAGGGCCACGGCTAAGTCGTTGGGACTCCAAGCTCCTTCTTCCACGGCCTCTTCCAGATTCTTCAGGAGGTTTCGTGGATTTGGGCGTGGCTCTTCCTCCTCTTCCTTTCGGGGAAGATATCAGCAACCTGCCTCTTCCCATCCCTATAGATCTTTTAGGGGGAGGGGTAGGGTCCGCACCAGGGGAGCCTCTCAGCAGCACTCTGCCTCTTCCTCATCCTCTGGCGGGGTGCAGCAGGGGAAGCAGCCTTAGGCTTCCACCATTTCCCACTCACTCCTCTCCTGTAGGGGGAAGATTACAGCATTTTCTCACCAAATGGGAGACTGTTACGTCGGACACTTGGGTTCTCAGTGTTGTGGGAAAAGGCTACACCCTTCCCTTTCGGGAGTTTCCGCCCCTCATCCCGCCCCGCCCTTCGTATTGTTCACAAGAACACCTCCTGTTGCTAGAACAGGAGGTAGAAGTCCTCCTTTTAAAGGGCGCGGTGGAGTTGGTCCCGGAGCAGGAAAGGGGTCAAGGAGTTTACTCAAGGTATTTCCTGATTCCCAAGAAGGATGGTCGTTTGAGACCAATTCTGGACCTGAGGATCTTGAATTGGTTCCTCAAGCAGGAAAAGTTCAAGATGCTGACCCTAGCACAGGTGCTTTTGGCGTTGAACATGGAAGACTGGATGGTGTCTGTCGACTTGCAGGATGCTTACTTTCATATCCCGATACTCAAGTCACACAGGAAGTATCTCCGGTTTGTGGTGGGATCGCAACACTACTAGTTTGCGGTCCTTCCGTTTGGTCTTACTTCAGCACCTCGAGTCTTCACGAAGGTGATGTCGGTGGTTGCGGCAGAGCTCAGAAGGAAGGGGATAGCAGTATTCCCTTACTTGGACGATTGGTTGATCAAAGCCAAGTCCCCGGAGCTTGTGTTGCGTCATCTGCAGTCAACAACCCAGTTGTTGTTCGACCTGGGCTTTTCGGTGAACGAGCCCAAATCTCACCTGGAGCCCTCTCAGCGCCTCCTGTTCATAGGGGCAGTACTGGATACGACATTGGGTCGGGCCTTTCCTCCGCCTCAGCGGATTCAAGATATTCAGGATTTGGTTCCAATGTTTCGAAATGGAGCGGTAGTTCCAGTCCTCAAGGTCCTTCGTCTGCTCGGTCTTTTTGCCTCCTGCATTCTGTTGGTCACGCATGCTCGCTGGCACATGAGGGCTCTTCAGTGGTGCCTCCGAAGGCAGTGGTCTCAACACAGAGGGGATCTAGAGGGTACTGTCAAGATCTCCAGAGATGCTGCTGTGGATTTGAAGTGGTGGATTGCAAGCAACAATCTTTCACAAGGAAAACCGTTCCAGCAGTCGCCACCAGTGGCCACAGTCATAACGGATGCTTCCACTCTAGGGTGGGGAGCTCATCTGGGGGATCTGGAGATCAAAGGTCTTTGGTCTCCAGAGGAACAGATTTTTCACATCAATCTGTTAGAGTTACGGGCTGTACGTCTGGCTCTCAAGGCCTTCCTCCCTTCCCTTCGTGGTCAGTCGGTACAGGTCCTAACGGACAATACTACCACGATGTGGTACATAAACAAACAGGGAGGAGTGGGGTCGTACCTTCTCTGCAGAGAAGCTCTTCGACTATGGTCCTGGGCAAAGGACCATCGGATTTGCTTGATAGCAAACCATCTGGTCGGAGTCTTGAACGTGCGTGCGGACAGTCTCAGTCGCCACTTCTCGGCAGACCACGAGTGGCGTCTCCATCCAGATCAAGTCCGTTTAATCTTCCAGAAGTGGGGGTTTCCTCGGGTAGATCTGTTCGCCACTCGAGAGAACGCGCATTGTCCGTTGTTCTGCAGCCTTCAGTATCCGATGCAGGAAGCGTTGGGGGACGCGTTTCAAATGACCTGGTGCGGCCAGTTGCTTTACGCGTTTCCTCCCATACCCTTGATTCCTCGAGTATTGAGGAAGATTCGCCAAGACCGGGCTCTAGTAATCGTAATAGCTCCGGATTGGCCAAGGAGGGTGTGGTACTCCGACCTTCTCCAACTCTCAACGTGCCCGCCGCTCCGTCTCCCTTTCAGGGCAGACCTCCTCTCGCAGTCGCAGGGGCAAGTTCTACACCCCAACCTCCAGAGTCTGCACCTACATGCCTGGAGATTGAACGGGGCAACCTGAGTTCCTTCTCTCTCCCGCCTGAGGTAGTGGATGTTATATTAGCGGCCAGGCGACACTCCACTAAATCTATCTACGCTAATAGGTGGTCTAAATTTGTTGCGTGGTGTGGAGAGAGGCAGATTGATCCTTTACAAGCTCATCTATCGGACGTTTTGTCTTTTGCTCTATCTCTGGCGCAGAAAGGTTGTGCAGTGGCTACCATTAAAGGTTATTTATCGGCCTTGTCAGCCTTCATATGTCTTCCAGACCAACCATCTTTATTTAAATCCCCTATTGTTATCAGATTCTTGAAAGGTCTTCTAAATCAATATCCTCCAAAGCCATTTGTTATGCCGCAATGGGATTTGTCCTTAGTCCTGACTTTCCTTATGGGGTCCCCTTTTGAACCTATGCATTCTTGCCCCTTGAGGTATTTGTTTTTAAAAACAGTCTTCCTGATAGCTATAACATCAGCAAGGAGAGTGAGTGAGTTGCAGGCCTTATCAGTAAAACCCCCTTATACAACTTTTTATGGGGATAAGGTGGTGTTGAGGACCAAGGCTGCTTTCCTCCCGAAGGTTGTTTCACCCTTCCATTTGGCTCAGGCAATTACTTTGTCCACGTTCTATCCTCCGCCTCATCCTTCCAAAGAGGAAGAAAGACTGCACCGTTTGGACCCAAAGAGAGCGTTGAGCTTCTTTATCGATAGAACAAAGGATTTCCGGCTGGAGGATCAGCTGTTTATTGGATACGTGGGCAAGAGGAGAGGAAAGGCAGTCCACAAGAGAACACTATCCAGGTGGGTTGTTCTTTGCATTAAAATATGTTACTCTTTGGCAAAGAAGGATCCTCCTGAGGGCATTAGAGCTCATTCCACCAGAGCTAAGTCGGCCACTTCGGCCTTAGCCAGAGGTGTTCCTGTGGTCGACATCTGCAAGGCCGCAACTTGGTCGTCCCTTCACACTTTTGCAAAACATTACTGTTTAGATTCTGAGGTTAGAAGGGACGGCCATTTTGCACGGTCAGTGCTGCAGGATTTCTTGGTTTGACCATTTAGGCACCCACCGCCGGGCGTGGTACTGCTTTGGGACTCTATTCATGAGGTGAGGAATCCACAGGTAGTTGTATCCATCAGAAGAACGAGTTACTTACCTTCGGTAACGACTTTTCTGGTGGATACATTAGCTACCTGTGGATTCCTCACGGTCCCACCCGCCTCCCCGTTGCCTTTATGGTCTTGCCAAGTAATCCTTGAGTGCGCTCCTCTTGATCTTTGAGGGTGCAATAGATGTATATATATAATATATTTATATATATATATAGGTATATGTGTATATATCTTTATGTATATACTTGGTGTGTGTATATATTTTAAAAGAAAGAGTTTTATATATATATATATATATATATATATGTACATAAAAAAGATTTACAATTATTCATACAATGTGGTGTATTTTTACAATATGATGGATGTTGCTTTGTTCTTTCATTGCATTGCCTGGTTGTTCTCATGCACGTAAAAAATGATTGGTACTGACGTCCGCACGTCGTCGAGGACCTCTTATTGCCTGTATGACGTCAGACGGCGTCGCGTGCGAGACAGTGACGTCCTCGTCGACGTGCAGAGACTAGTAAGAAGATTTCCGTCGAATGCTGGCGCCATGGGAGTATTCATGAGGTGAGGAATCCACAGGTAGCTAATGTATCAACCAGAAAAGTCGTTACCGAAGGTAAGTAACTCGTTCTTCAGGGTAAAAGTAGGGAATGCTGCACCAATAGCAGTAGCAGATACAGTTGCTGCGTTCTTGCACCGACTCTGCTTCCTCAAAAGCTCTCTGACTACACCTGTCATCTCCTAAGCAACCATCTTCTGGTTGAGGGGTCGTTGACCCTTCCTGCCCTTCTCTTCAAACTGCACTTCTCTGACAAGGATGTGTGCTCCAGCAGAAGCCTCGATTTAGGAGATGGAAGGTGTTTTCTTGCTGAACAAGAGAGTTTTAGTGGCGCCACCTCTAGCAGAAAGAGGCACCAGATTCTACTCCCTTTAATCCTTGGTTCACAAGAAGTATGAGGTCTGAGAACCCGTTTCAAAATCCACCTCTTGAACCTGATCATCCAGCAGGACAAGTTCAAGATGTTATCATTGAGCCAAGTCCTGCTACCCCTAAATGCAAGGGGTCATCTTTCAGTCCTTCCCACCTAAAGCAGTTACACATTGTTTACACTGGAATCTCAGCACTATCAATTCACAGTGCTATGGTTTGGCCTGATAACCATGCCATGTGTGTTCTCAAATGCTGTGGCCTCACCACAAGCTCACCATGTACCGTGCATGTCCTGTATCTTTGCTAGAACATACATTTACACGAAAGGTATTCTAAACTCATCCTTAGTTTTATGCATGACAGAAGACAATGTGCCTCATGTCCCCTCAGTGAAACCCAACGATGCACCAGGACAAAGCTTCCACCTCTATTTCTTTTTTTTTTTTCCTCCCATCTGGTCTGGACGATCATCTCGAACTCTGGAATCTTCAAGCTACTACAGAAATCCGTTCAACACCAGGTTTCAGAAAGTCAACCAAGGGCTTCAAAGAACTCATCCACACTATTGTTGCTTCAAATCCACTCTGGACTGAAGACAGTTTTTTTCAAGGCCTAGGTTGTGCGACATTAAGACGTGAGACCCAACAAAAGAGGTCTTGACACTCTGCTTCATGGCCACCGAGTCTGCTTGATGCTGAGGAGCTTTTTTGAGTCAGACTCTACGAGTCAAGGGCTATGAGCCTTGACACAAATAAAGGCACAGGCCAAGCCATGAGGCACCAAACTGGCACCTAAACCTACTCTGAAATTGGCCCTGAAAAAAGCCCTCAACTCCAACTTTTGTGTTGTGTGTCTATTCACCAGTTAAGCTCCCAGATGTTCTTGATTTTAGACTGAGGAAGCTCTACATACATACAATTAAGGTACTCACCTGAGGTGTTAGCATTAGCCCAAATGATCTGGTTTCAGGCCATTAGCAAACAGATGCATTTCTTAGCGGAGCTTCAGCTTAGCGGACATTCTAAGCAGGACGTTTCAACAAGTACACAAGTGGTATATCGATTCTCAAGTACTTCGACATTACTTCCAAAAATGGGAAATGCCAACAATAAATCTTTTTGCCACCTCAGAAAATGCAAAATTCCCAAGCTTCGCCTTCAGCTCCCACACCCATCATCCCTGGACAATACGCCATGGATGAGTTGATCAGGGAAATTTGTTCACGCTTTTATTCCTCTACCTCTGCTTCCATATCTAGGGAGGAAACTAAAATGACAATGATGCTCATTCTAAGTTGCACCCATCTTGCAGGGATATAGTTAAACCGCCTTGGTTCTCAGTGCTAGTGGAAATGTCAACAGTGAACAGGAAACGCTCCCCATCAGCCAGATGCTTTAACACCACTTCAGGTACATTTGGGACATCCAGATCTCAAGGAAATTTAGTAATATATTAGCTGAGGTCATAGAGTTTGGGTACCTCAACTGCTGGAGGAGTGTACTGTAATCTGTAGTCATGTTAAGCTTAGTACCTGTGCATGTTATGCAGCAAAGTGGAAGCACACTATTGCATAAGCAATCAAAGTTATAAAAAACACTGATACAAGGTGTCATCTGGTATTTGGTGCATCATCAAAAAAGAGGGATGACCTTACATGTTCATCTGATTACATTTAGCAGCAGTGGCTGCCTCCATGCAAAACAGTCAGTATGCAAAACAGTCAGAACTAAAGAGAGTAATTCCTCAAGGTATACCACTTGTCCTCACACAGAACCTTAATGTTGTACTGACAAAGGCCTGACAAAGTCCTCCTTTGGAGCAACTTATTCTTGTTCTATGCAAAAACTTTCATGGTAGGTGTTTTTCTTTGTGGCAATCACTTCCTTTTCACTCAAGAGTCAGAGAGCTACAGGCACTAAAAGTGGAAGAACTCTTTATTCAAGTACACAGGTATAGACATGTCTTGAACACAAATCCTTATTTCAGCAGATTTCCCCCCAGCATGTAAACTAAACCATTGAGTTACCAATTCTCTTCCCACAGTAAGATGCAGAAAAAGCACTGCATGCAAATATTAATAAAGCAATGTTTTACATTAAGAGAACATGTTCTGTCTGTAAGAAACAACACCTATTTGTCACTTTTGCTGAACCTCGCTTTGGGATATTCGATTTCAGAATCAGATTTGGCATGATTGGTTGTTAAATAATGCACGCAAGTCTTTTGTGCAAACCCTACACCCACTTGGGCAGGAGTGGTACACAATGTGAGATAGTCTTTGTCTTAATGCATTGCAAGGTTCAGAAAGGAGTCATAAGATATCTCGAGATCAAGATCTTCAAACAAAAACAACATACACACGGCTGCACTAAACACTACATGGTAGGAATCTGTAGGGTATATGATCTATACAGCACGTCAAGCTACAAACCTATAGCTACCAAATAAGTAATATTGAGATGTCTGCTGGATGAAGGGCATCATGCAAGAATTCCCTTTTCAAAATGGTTTCTACATGTTTTCTTATGTCCAGTACTTGTGGGGTAATGTCTAGCCAGTCATATCTCTATACACAATTTGGCCCTCATATTCTGTGTATAGTTAATGCTCTGTTAGACATTTGGGCATGTGTTAAATTGTTTCTCTAGACGAATATCTCAAAATTTAGATTAGTCCATCAGTTACTTCAGAGCAATCACATTTCATGTGGAAATTCATCACATTTCCCACATTCCAATGTTGTTGCCCAGTACTTAATATGTATACACAAGTATTGTGTAATTGCAGCAACTCAGTAGAGGGATACGTTTTCAGGATTTCATAAGTGGTTCTTTGATTTGTTTTTAAACAGATTGTTCGATGGCATGTGTGGCTGTAGATTTACATACTCTGCATACTCCTGCCATCTAGTGTTGGGTCCCGAATGGTGCAAGTTGTTTTTCTTCGAAGAAGTGTTCCGAGTCACGAGATTGAGTGACTTCTTCTCTCTCTGATATTGCGCATGGGCATTGACTCCTTTGTTAGATTGTTTTCTCTCCGCTGTCGGGTTTGGACGTGTGTCTTCGCTCCATCTATCAACTCGCTTTGGTTCAATTTTCTTCCTACCTTACTTTATTTCGACAATCACACTTTCTTATCTCAGTGCTCTCCCAGTTTCGTTGGTTCGGACACCAACCGACCGGCCTGGAGTGCCTGGACTGGGCACTGACAGAAATGCTTCCCTGATGGGACGGACTTCATTCCACTTCTTTCCTTGGTGCCACTCCAAATTCCCTCACACTGATCAGCATCTGGTGTACAACTTCTGCCTCTCCCTGGATCATCGTGAGGCCGGCTGCGATGCCTGTAAGTCCTTCCGCTTCAAGAGAACTCTTCGGGACTGAAGAGCTCGTCGGCTGGAGATGGCCCAGAAAAAGCCAGACAACAGCCTTAGGAGGAACCTGCTCAGGAGGAGGAGGCCCTCTCTATTCAGGACAGCTTGGACTTGGATGTCCATTCTGACATCGAAAGCCACAAAGTCACTTCTGCCCAGTGTGTGAGTACCGTGGCCACTCCTACCCACCATAAGACTTTAAAAAAGACTTTCTAGCCCCTATTTGAGGTCGCCGGTCCGGCGCTACCACCAGGCCATGGTCGGTATCGAAAGACTGCTTCGGATGCCCTGTCCTCTGGCTCGGCACCGAAACCATCCATTAAAGCCAAGTCCAAGTCCTTGGTCTTGACCTCCATTTCCTTGGACCGAGAGATCATTTGGGGTTTGATCCGAGCTGCGGGCCTGAGTTGGCAGCCTTCAGCCTCCACTTGTGTGCCCACCTGACTGAAATCTTCAGCGCTGAGATCTTTAAAGCGGAAATCCTCAGAAACTGGAGATTCAAGCCAGTCTCTACTACCCCTTCTCTGGTAGAGCCAATGTTGGAAACTATGGTCGCTCGTCAGCACCAACTCCAAGTACTGCAGGGGATTATTGCCACTCCTTCCTCTCCTGCGCTGACCAAGAGAAAACTCTTTTTCTAGGAGGCTTTGGACATTCCTGCTCCAGCTAAAAGGAGGGCCAAGGACAAAGGTCAAAGCTACCAGCCCTTCATGTGGGCATTCTCCACCACCTCCTCCTACACCACCTCCTCCACGTCCATCCTCACCTCCGTCCCTTCCACTTCCTGTTCCCCCACTTCATCCTTACTGGGGGATTAGACACCTCAGGGTTTTCCTTTATTTTCCTCTAAGGGTTTAGGGGGGCCTCAGGTTGACAAAGATCCTTGAGACACATATGACCCTGATCCTAGTCCCTCCAATGACCCTGAACTCTACCCTGCACGCCCCTCACCACCTGAGAACACTACCTCTTGCCAACAGGTAGTAGCTAGGGCAGCTGCATTCCACAACATGGAGCTGCATAAGGACCCCATTGAACAGGACTTCCTGTTCGACACACTATCTTCCACTCACAGGGACATACAGTAGCTCCCCATGTGCCCCAGCATGTTTCGCCATGCAGAGGATATGTTTAGAGAGCCTGTCCACTCTAGGGTAATCACACCAAGGGTGGATATAAAGTACATGGCAGCACCCTCTGACACACTCTACATCAGGTCACAGATTCCACTCGACTCTGTTGTGGCAGTAACAGCTTGTAAGCGGGCATACAGTCAGGCCACTGGATACTCTCCTCCCCCTCAGGAGAGCAAGAAAATAGATGCTGCTGGCAAGAGAGTGGTGGCACAGGATGCAAATAACTGGCGGATAGCCAACTCCCGAGCCTTACTAGCCCTGTGCGACCGGGCTGATTGGAACGAAATAAAGGAGCTTCTCATTCTTACCTGATAAGCATCGTAAAAATGGGCAACAGTCGCTGAGGGACAGGTCATTTCTAATAATTCCATCAGGTGCTCACTAGATGCCGCAGACATGGCAGCTCGCAGCATTAACACCAGGGCTATTTTCCAGGAGACGTGCTTGGCTGCGTTGTTCCGGTTTTGAACCTGAGGTCCGGCAGGCAGTCCTCAATATGCCCTTTGATATGTAGAATCTATTTGGGCCAGAGGTAGATACCATCTTAGAACAACTAAAAAAAGACACAGACACAGCTAAGGCCATGGTTACACTTCATTCCCATGTACAAAGAGGCAGTTTTTGTCGCCCTGGGTTTAGAGGCTCATACAAATCCTCCACCTCTGAGGTGTCTACCTCCCACCCTAGGCAGTCCCAATTCACCTGTACTAGAGGATTTCACAGAGGCTCTTTCAGAGGCACCAGTAACATGGGGAGGAAAAAGAGCACTGCCACATGCAGATCCTCCTCCACTGCCAAGCTTTGACTACCTCGACTCACCCACCCCGCGCTCATCCAAAACCTGTTGGGAGAAGACTCGAACAATTCTGTTCAGCATGGCACACTGTTAGCATATCATTATCCAACATGGTTATTGTCTGAAGCTTACCCCCATTCTTCCCAGTATTCTCCTTGCACTCACAGGCTATCTCAGGAACACTTAACCCTTCTCAAACAAGAGGTCTAGTCCCTTCTTCTCGGGGGGGGCATAGATCCTATTCCGCTACAACATCAAGGGACAGGAGTATACTCCCTATACTTTCTGATTTCCAAAACGAACGTCTCTCTCAGGCCAATACTCGACCTCAGGCTTCTAAACAAATACATCCTGTCAGAACACTTCCACATGGTCACCCTTCAGGATGTTATTCCACTCCTACAGCAAGGAGACTTTATGACAGCTCTAGATCTAAAAGATGCCTGCTTTCACATTCCAATTCACCCTGCACATCGGAAATACTTAAGATTCGTTATTACAGGCAAACACTACCAGTTCAAGGTCCTTCCATTTGGATTCACTACCGCTCCCAGAAGTTTCACAAAGTGCTTAGCAGTAGTCGATGCACACCTGAGAAGGCAAAACATTAATGTGTTTCCCTACCTCGACGACTGGCTCATCAAAGCCAACACATTAAGCCAGTTGACACACTCCAGTTGACAACACGCTCAGTTGACAGTGAACCTCCTTCACAACTTGGGTTTCACTCAACATTCCCAAACGTCACCTCCAGCCCCTACAGGTGCAACCTTACTTAGTCAGTTTTTAATGCGGAGCTACGATTGGCATATCCCAACCTTTGTCCAGAATTTTCAAACCCTACTCCCTCAATTTCAGGAGAACCATATACACAGTCAGGCCCATAATGCTTCTATTGGGCATGATGGCCTTATGCATTGCCATTGTTCCTCATGGCAGACTACACAAGAGTGCCATCAACAGCGTTTGTCTCATCAGTGGTCTTAGTCACAGGGTCACCTGGAAGACCTAGTGTTGTTAGACCGCCGTACCTGCAGTTCCCTGCAGTGGTAGAACATGAAGGTCCTCTTGAAGGGGCAGCCCTTTCTAGACCCTGTGCCTCAAGTCACATTGCCCACAGAAGCATCACTCACAGGGTGGGGTGCTCACCTTCAAGATCTAACAGAATGAGGCTTCTTGAATGCCAGTCTCCAGTCCATACATATTTGTTACCTAGAACTTTAGACAGTATTCCTAGCCTTCAAAGCATTCCTTCCTCACCTGTCTCACAAGGTTGTATTAGTCCACACTGACAACATGACAGCCATGTATTACTTACAGAAACAGTTGGGGACATGGTCTTCTCAGCTCTCACAACTCTCTCAGACCATATAGAAGTTGGCCCTTCACTGCCACATTCACTTGGTGACAGAGTACCTGCCGGAGACAGACAACGATTTTGCAGACTTCCTCAGTAGGATGCAGCAACAAGTGCACAATTGTGAACTCCACCCGCAAGTCCATCAGTCATTCTTCGAAACATGGGGGACTCCTCATATAGACCCTTTCCCAACAGCAGAAAACGCAAAATGCCTAAGCTTCACCTCCTGGTATCCAAATCCTCGATCCAAGGGCAACGCTCTGTGGATGAATTAGTCAGGAATATTTGCCTATTCTTTTCCATCTCTCCGTCTCATTCCATTTCTGGTTCAGACGATGAGGTGAACATATCTTACCATGATCCTTGTGGCTCCCTCATGGGCCCGCCAGCCTTGTTTCGCCACACTTCTGGATCTCTCAGTAGTCCCCCCACGAGAAGCTCCCCAGCAGACTGGACCTCCTCACACGATGTGGATCCTGAGGTCATAGAATTTGGCTACCTAGGCTTGCCTACGGAATGTATGGGCATTCTGAAGGATGCCCGTAGACCTACTACTAGAGTCTGTTATGCTGCAAAAATGGAAACGTTTTATATTCTACTGCCAACCCAAAGGTATCGACTCCATGAAGTCTAAAGTACAAGAGATCATCTGTTATTTGCTCTACTACATCTCTGAGCTATAGCTGCTTAGCTACAGAACAGATAACATATTTCCTTGTTCTGAATTCCAGTCATTAAGGCTTTCATGGGAGGACTTAAACTGTAATTCCACCTAGGGTTGCTCCTGCACCAGCGTGGAACTTTTAACATTGTGCTCACCAGGATCATAGGTCCCCCATTTGAACGACTCCATTCATGTCCACTTCAATTCATCTCATGGAAAGTATTATTTTTTTTAGTCACTATCACATCACCCGGCGTTTTGGCAAGCTCTTAGAAGAAATAATAAAATTAATTAAACAGAGCAAGTTAAACGTTACTAGGTGTTGGGGGCACAGGCCTGCAAGCCTAAGCTAAACTCCTTCCTTACACTCCTTTCTCACCGGCCTGCGGGAAAACAATCTTAAAGTAGTAAATGCCCATGTGCAATTTCACCTAGAGGAGAAGTCACTCGATCCTGTGACTCGGAACACTTCTTCAAAGAAAAACACTCAAACCAACACTAGACGGCACAAGTATGAAGAGCATGTGAATCTACAGCACTACATGCCACGGACAGATGCTTACAGGGTAAGTAACATAATCCTTATTGAGTATTAAAGCAGCATGATATACGGGGGCTAAATAGAGGCATCATGTAGTACACCACCAATGCATATTTATCTGTCATAACCCACAATTCTACAACTATAGCCCACCACTCCAAGTTTCGTCCATGTATCGGCCCAACTAATACATTCACATGTCCCAGTATGGGTTGGCGCACCCAGCTGATTAAGAATACAAGTCCACTGTAGTCCATTTCCGGAAGCTAACACACTAGTGTACACATAGCAGTGGATGGAATTGTAATCCCAGTAGGCATAACAATCAGGGGTTAGAGCTTGCTGGGTTGCCAGAGGACACAGCCTGTGAAGGGGGTACGGACCCTTCAGTTGTCAGCTGATGCCTCCCAGATCCTGGCCATTTCCATGGAGCCCCGTCCCTGCCTGGCCTCCCGAAGCAGCACTTTCCTCTTATATCCTGCCCATCTCTCTAACTCCTTGTGCCAGGTTGCAGCTCAATGGCCCCTAGTAGCTTTCCAATTTCTTGTGATTTCCCTTTTCGCTAAAATAAAAGCTAGGTCCTGAAATCTACTGGTCACTTTGGTTTTCGCAGTGTGGGGTAACCAGCTCAAAAGACAGTATACTGGGGTGCAGAGGACCACCCTTAGCGTTATGTCTGCAAGTGTGTGAGTTATTTCCTCCCAGTTGTGTGCTAGCGATATTCAATTCCACAGCATGTTGAAGAACTCTGCCCTACCACACTGCGGACACGCCGCGCGGATTGCATTGAAATACCTGTTTATTTTCTCTGGGGTGAGGTATGCCTTGTGTAGGATATAGAAATAGATTTTTTTAAATCCGGCATTGTGTGGGAGCACCTGCAATATTTCTAGGGGCATGTCCGGTAAGTATGGGACCCACGTCTGAGTGTTTTGTAAACTTCTTACCCAACAACACTCTGAATTCTGCTGCATCTTCTGCAGGAACACTCCAAACAGTTGGTGTAGGTCAGGTACAGACTGTCCTATCTCACGCCCTTGGGTCATTCTCCCCACCAGCCAATGAGCGATCCACTGGAGCTGCGCCTCGAGGTAGTACCTTTCACTCTCAGGGACAGCCATACGTTACCTTCCCACAGGTTGATGTAATGTCGTGAGGGCAACTTTCCTACAGCTTGTTCTCCAGATAAAGACAATAATGAGGGAATCCAGTTCCCGAACAGCACCTGAGGGATCCAGAGAAGTAGAGTCATGAAGTACAACAGTCGGGGGAGGGCAACGATTTTAAGAAGAGCAGTCCATCCTGCCACAGACTGGGGAAGCTTCTTCCAGAAGTCAGTGCATGCACGAAGCATGCAAACTACTTTCCTAACATTCCTGTCTAGCAAGTCAGTCAGGTCATGGAACACTTTTACCACCAGATATTGCGGGAATAAAGGCTCCTATTGCAGCACCCCCTAGTCCCTAAGCGGGTCGGCGATATGCAGGCATTGGGAACATGTGCGATTTCTGCCAATCAACCTTCAGTCCTGCTATCACACCAAAGTCTTCAAGTAAGCACTTGGCCCCTCTAAGAAAGCCATTGTGTCTCAGAGAAATAGTAAGAGGTGACCAGCATGCTAAGCATGGTAATACTGCTGATCACCAACCAATATTACTCGATATCTGTCCCCTGATCTAGCAAAGCTAGCTAGTAGTTTCATTACTAGTGCAAAAAGTAAACATGACAGGGGGGAGCCTTGTCTGGTTCCACGGCCTACGTTATATCCCTCTGAGATAATGCTACCTGTGCTCACTCGGGCCTGGGGGCCCAGTCTAGGCCGGGAACCCTCACCTTAACCGCAAGAGCTCCTTCACAGTATAGAGTAAGTCCCACTGTAGCCTTTCGAAGGCTTTCTCTATATCGACTGCGGACACTGCAGGTTCCCCTTTGTCATGAGTGTCGCCTCCAGCAAGCTAAAGAGTCTCTTGATTTTAATCTCTGTGTTGAGGCCAGAAATAAACCCTGCTTGATCCGGGTGGATTAGTTTGGCCATGAAGGGGAGGAGCCTAGTGGCCAGGACCCAGCTAAGGACGTTATAGTTGCTGTTAAGCATCAACAGTGGTATATGCTGTAGAGTCATGTGCAGGTCTCCCCGTTTTAAGCATGGAACCACTAGAGCTTCCCCAGTGGAAGGCGGAAGATGGCCCAAGACGTTGACAGTCTTGTAAAGCTCTACCAATTTGGGGGCAAGTATGTCAGCATACGTGGTGTAAAATTCAGCTGGGAGCCCATCTGTTCCAGGTGTTTTCCTCCTTGCCATATTCTTCATCGCTCCTGCAGTGGGATATCCCCCCAACTCCTCCGCTTCCTCAGGTGTGAGGGCCGACAACAGTATTGGGGTCAGGAATTCCCAAATGGTGTTTTCTGCGTGTCCGGTTGCGCTCGTGTAGAGGCAAGCATAATAGTGTTGGAAATGCTGGTTAAGATATGCTTGTGTATAGAGCCGAGCCCCTTCATCTGTCTCAGGTTTCACAATGACTGAGCCCCATTTAGCAGGATTAGTAAGCCAGGCTAATAGCCATCCGGTTCAGTTCCGTTCTGTGTGCGAACGTAGTTATATTCCCTGTAGCAAAAGCATCCTAGTTTTTCAACTTGCTCCTATAGCCGCTCTTTGATATCTAATAGAACCTAGTGCATCTCTGGGTGACCTGGTCTGCGCTTCTTAATGTCTCTCAGTTGTACCTCTGATGTCATGACTTCACAAAGTGAAGAGTGCCTTACCCTCACTGTTTTTTGCTATACTGTACACTTCCCACTGATTACTATCTTAAAAGAGCCCCACTCCACCATTGGGGAGGACGCTGTGCCAGTATTGTCCTCAACATATTTTCCAATGCAGCCCCCGATGGTGTCTCAAAAAAACACATTCTCTAAGGATTTCGGTTTCAGTCGCCATGTAGGGATGCAGGGTCGCCTTCATTCCCATCCCAGACGTAGGAGAACTTGATTATGATCAAAGATGGTTCTAGACAGATATTCCAACTCTTGTACTGAACCATGTATGTCTGGGTCCAAAGGAGCACATCTAAGCACACGTGGTGTTCATCAAGCCCAGAGAAGGAGGTGTACTCTCTCAACAGTGGGTGGATGTGGTGCCAGGTATCAATCAGCCACTATTTAGTCTGCCAGTCTGTAAATGAGTGAGTTGTCCTGTGACTGGGGAGTCCCTAAGTGGGGGTGGGCGCGATCTAGGGAGGGGTCTACCACGCAGTTGTAGTCTCCTTCCATAATGACAGACTGCACCAGGACGGAGGGGCAACATCCTGGACAAGTTCCCATGAAGGTGCTCTGGTCCGCATTCGGGGCATATACATTAATAATCATGATATCCCGGCTGGCAGGCCTACCCATCACTACCACTAAAAAGACCACAGGGTCTATTGAGTTCCCAGTGTGTAGGAAGAGGACTCCCAGCCACACCCAGATATGCACCCCTCTTGCATAAGCTGAGTAAGTAGTGTAGTAGGCCTGACCTCTCCATCTTCTCTGTAATGCCAACGCCTCCTTAGTTGTTAGGTGTGTTTCTTGCAGTAGTGCAGTGTGGACCCCCCATCTCTTGAGGTATGAAAAGACTTTGTATTGTTTGGTCATACTATTCATCCCCCAAATGTTCTAGGATATGAAGTTAATATTCAGGGTGGTCGCCATCGCACTGAGTTACAGTCTACCTTGACCACCGTCTGACCTTGATGGCACCATAAGGCATGCTCGCCCAGGACTGGGACATAACTGGAAAACACAATGGATTGAGTCAAACATAGTCCCAAACTACCAACAGACAGCACTCCTCCCGACTCTCACGCCCCAGGACAAGTAGGCAACTAAACACCCCCCCCCCCCCCCCCCCCCAATCCAAACTCACATTCAAAACTCAAACATTCGCAAGAGAATCCACGCATACTAAAACCTGAGGGATGTGTGATACTAGATGCCCCGCACCTGCCTCCGTGCCTGAAAGTTCCAGTACTCATGTGGGCATCTGAGTGTGAGCAGCTGCGGTTTCTTTCAGTAGCACAGCCTCACATGGGAATGGTCACTTCGCATTAGCCGAATCCGAGGCCAGTAAGTATTAGCAGGATTTATCTTGATGGGGGTCCTCAGGTGGGAGCTCTGGTGGTTTGCATCTTAGTCCATTGACGCTTGGCCACGCCCTCATAAGTGATTCCATGATATACAAGATCTTGATAAACGGAAAATTAGTTTCAGACACAAATATAACAAAATGTATGTCTACATCGGTATTTAATTGGCATGTGCAGTGTGTACAATTCACAAATTGTTTAATGGGTTCACATTTCAGGAGATATCTAGTTCCCACGCACCACAAGTGCTTGAAATTAAACAACAATTTTATTTTCTAGTGGCTGGAACATTTTTTTTTTTTTTTTTTTTAACTCTAGTATGTTCTGCATTACATTATAGGAAATGTATAGCTTGAACTGCTTTGTTAAAGATCTACCGTACACGCGACGTCATTCACAAGATTATCAGTTATGTATGGGTAGCTTCAGAAAATCTCAGCTGTTACTTGCACACATAGGGGTGCAAGCTTATATCTGGTTCTCAAGGCATTAAACCAGAATCAATGATTTTACATATTCCTAGTCCTCCTTCAGGGAATCTTTGTTGATAATTATAACCACTGAATAGTCTCTGAGATCCAGGAATGCTTTTTCAAAGTCACAGTTTTGTAGTATTTTCGCCTTACTTCGGAAAGGCCAGGAAGTACATGTGACGCAAAATTATACTTTAGCTACCTAGGAACAGACTATGGCCCTCATTATGACCCTGGTGGACGACGGTATTTTGGCAAAAAGTACTACCAACAGGCTGGCGGTACTCTTCCCCAAAATATGACATTGGCGGTTTGGCTCAAGCAAAACTGCCAATGTACCATTCTGTCCGCCAGGGCGGTAACAGCCGCCGGGCTGGAGACTTCAGTGTCTAACCAGGCAGCTGTCACTGTCCCACCCGCGGGATTATGACCCCGCCTACTGCCATGGTTTTCGTGGCTTCATGACCTCCACGAAAACCATGGCGGTAGGCACTATCTGAGCCAGAGAATTCCTTCCCTGTCACTGATAGGGGTCTCCCCCGACCCCCTTCACCTCCCCAGAGCCCTGCCCCTCCCACTCCAGAACCCCCCACGACATACACGCACATTCACACACCAACATACACACACCTCATACCCACATTCACCCACTCATGCATACATCCATTCACACACATCCACACCCACTGACATACATACAAGCACACACGCATTCCACACGCCACACACCCACATGCACACACACAGAAACATACACCCACATCCCCCACACACAAACACCCCCGCCCCCTCCCCTGTCGGAGCACCCGACTTACCTGCTTGCAGGGGGTCCTTTGACAGGAGACGGGACGTGGCGCTGCTGCCAGCAGCAGTGCCTACCAGCAGAACACAGCCAGACAGTATCATGTGTCGTGTCATGATACGGTCTGCGGCGGTCTACTGGCGTGGCGCTGCTGGCAGCAGCGCCTCCTTACTGCTGTCCACCGCCATCATAATATGGCGGACGGTAGGTAGCCGCAGCGACGGTGTTTTGGCAGCCGTCGCCCCAGTGGTAAGCGGTCATTACCGCCATTGACATAATGAGGGCCTATGTTGCCAATTTCTTTAATTTACTGTAAAAGATGAAGGAAAATACATAAGCCTTAAAAAGTCACCAAATGAAAGAAAAGTTATTTTTTTTAAAACAAACCTTCACAAAGCCTTTTTGTTTTCTTTTAAAGTGAATGATAGGGTAAGATATAGCAAAAAGCTGCAGCAATGTAGGAAAGACAAAGACTGCGCCTTTGAGGACACATTGGCCTCCAGTGTACCAGCATAGCCTGTAGGTGACAGTTGAGACTAAATCCGTTTGTTATAGCTCTGGCAGGCAGGATTTTTTAACACAGATCTTGGCATTTTTTAAGTATTGTTTTCTGCTAAAGTCACTTCAGAACGTTTTTAAAAGAGATTCACTCTCTGCCCTTTAGGACAGAGTATTTTTCTGTAACTTCCTGGCAGAAATTTTTCTTTTTGTGCAAATCAGTATTTTTCTAGACTGCCCAGATTGTGGAAGAAAAATGGGCAAAACAGACCTTCACCAGATCTGTATCCTATGTTTGTTGGACTTGGAGAGCATGAGAAGATTTGCCTACATGGCCAAGAAGAAAGGCAAAAAAGGTAAGATTCCTTGGCTGGAGAAACATCTAAGGGCCAAAGAGAGGCTGCACCATCTACCAGTGGCCCTATCTCACCCTCCGAGGACTCCCCCAGAGTGAGACCTGAAAAGAAAAGGTGAGAAACAGCATCCCCTTTCAACGTCGAGGACATCGATGTTGAAAAGTGGTACAGAACCTACTTGCTCACTGTCCAAAACTGGTTTGACGTCAAGGACACAAACGATGTTGAGAAGGAGACCATCAGCATGTTCATAACATTCAGACGTGGTTTGCCAACGAGCCACTCTTACACTGTAGAAAGAAGACAGTGGAGCGGCTTTCGAGCATTCACCCTCTGCAAAACTGCCTCCTCCTCCACCTCCTCAGCCACCTGTGAAATCTCCTCCTCCGGCTCCACTGGTAATTCCTGTGAAGTGCCTCTAGCTATGACTGCTGGGCCTCCACAAGTACCTGCTCTGGTGTCATCTCCACCAAGACATTCCAGATGTTGCTATAGATCGAGTTCAAAGTCAAGCTTCACCATTACAATCTCCCTGGCAGTCTCATTCAAGATTCCACACCATGATGGAGGTACAATAGATTACGAGAGACAGATGAACAAAACTTCAAAGCGAAGACTTTAAAGAGATCTTAAATGAAGAGATGGTAGTTTCCAACCTAGTCTTCAGTGCTGCAGCAGACACATCCTTTACAGTAGCCAATGGATACTGTCATGGTTTGGCTTTACGTTACTCCTCCTGGCTCAGACTCCCAGGATTTATATTTGAGGCACAAAAACAGGATTTTTAATCTCCCGTTTTCAGGGAAAACATTGTTTGGATTTCATGCTGATGACGAGAAGTCTTGTATGAATACTGATCTAGATACTGTGTGGGCTGTTGGATTGGAGAAGAGAAATTAACACAGGAAACATTCCTTTAAACCCTATCACTGCTAAGATTATCCACAGAGGGTTCAAACTCTTTACTGGCCTCAGCGTCTGCACCAACAGAGGCATCAACACCAAAGACGTCTATCCAGAGAAAGAGGAGGTCACCACCAGTCTGCCCCAGCCACTAAAACTGCCACTGTTGGCAAACAATGAGTTTCCACTTCTCTCTTTTTCGTTAGCCACTTGTGGGGATGGGGGAGAGCATTACAAATGAGATTGACTATTTTACTAAATGGATACTCTCTCGGTTTAAGTATCTGCCTCCATCAATTCCACCAAAGAAATCGTCCCCTTTACATTGGGAACAATTTCAGCAAGTAGTCTACATCCTCTAGCAAAAATAGGATCCCTATTCAGCAAGTAGTCTACATCCTCTAGCAAAAATAGGATCCCTACTCCGTACAAAAGAAATGTAATTTATTAATTATTTCTAGTGAAGAAAAAAGGACCAAAGAATGAGTTCATTCCCATGCTAGATCTGAAAGAAGCAAAAAGTAGATTTGCAAAGGTTCAGGATGTTGGCGCTGCATTAGATCTATCCCCAATTCCATGAGGGAGATTGGCTATGCTCTACAGATCTGCAAGATGCCAATTTACACATTCCGACAGCTGCAAAACCCAGCAAATTCCTGAAGTTTCCAGTGGGAAGCATCTGTTACCAATACAAAGCTCTTCCTTACGTCTGCACCAAGAACCTTTACCCTTTCAAAATGCATGGTGGTCATTGCAGCACATCTCAGGAGGCTGAAGATACAAATTTACCCTTTTTTAGGAGATGTCTAATCAAATCATCAACGTATCAGCAAATGTGCCAGCATTACAAATAGCTGTTGTCACACTTAATTGATTGGGACTGCGTGTAAGATAAGAAAAATCCATTTCCATCCCAGTAGAATCCCTGCATTACGTGGGAGAATTTTTACAAAAGTGTTTCCTTCGGAAGAGAGCTGTTCATCTATCCTTCAGAAATTTTGCATACTGAAAAAAACAGTCCATCCAACAGTGAGGTAAATATCACCTCTCATAGGCTCAATAGCATACTGCATCTTCCTAGTACAAATGCTCACCTGAATATGAGACCTCTGCAGCAATCTCTGGAGGATAAGTGGGACAAGCTGTCAGGCAAATGGGAAGACACACTGTCCTTAACAATGCCATGCAAAGCAGTCACTCAACTGGTGGCATATTCCAGAGAATCTACACAAGGGATTGAGTTCATCAAAAGATCCTAACACAAACACTAGTAGAATGCCTTTCTATCATTTTGGGGGGCCCTTCCGATTCAAGACTTAGGGGGTCATTCTAACCCTGGCGGTCGGCGACCGCCAGGGCTAAAATGACGGAAGCACCGCCAACAGGCTGGCGGTGCTTCCCTGCCCATTCCGACCGTGGCTGTAAAGCCGCGGTCGGAAAACCGGGTCCGGCAGTTTCCCGCCGGATTAACCCCGGTTGGGCGAATCCTCCATGGGGATTCCGACCCCCTTCCCGCCAGCCTGTTTCTGGCGGTTTTTACCACCAGGAACAGGATGGCGGGAACGGGTGTCGTGGGGCCCCTGGGGGCCCCTGCACTGCCCATGCCAATGGCATGGGCAGTGCAGGGGCCCCCTAACAGCAGACAGTGAAAATCGCGACGGGTGCAACTGCACCCGTCGCACACCTGCAACACCGCCGGCTCCATTCGGAGCCGGCTTCAGTGTTGCAGGCCCTCTCCCGCTGGGCCGGCGGGCGCTCCCTTGGTGGGCGCCCGCCGGCCCAGCGGGAAAGTCTGAATGGCCTCCACGGTCTTTTGACCGCGGAGCGGCCAATTGGCGGTTCCCGCTTGGCGGGTGGCGCCCGCCGCCCGCCAATGTAGGAATGACCCCCTTAGTCTCCAAAGGAACAGATATATGATTCTTCCCTGGTGTACAGAGCGATACAGCTAGCTCTGAAGACCTTCCTTCAGTTCTTCAAGTTAAAATTCTCACCGTGTCCATACAGACAGTGCAATGACCATGCATTAAATGAACAAGCAGGGAAGGATGAGATTTAGAGTGATGAGCCTGGAAGCTCACACAATCTGGAAATTGCTATCATCCAGGAATTTCAGGATTACAGCATCCACAATTTGCAAGTGGACTCCCTAGGCAGAACCATTTAAGAGGGCCACAAATATTAATAATGCAGTTTTGAAAGACCTCTTTTGCGACTGGGGTTTCCCTCAAGTAGACTGCTTTACAAACAGAGAAAACCAGAAATACCCAGACTTCGCCTCAAGGTTTTACCAACCAGGCACATTGAGGAATGCCCTATAGAACAACCGGTCAGGCAAATTTCTTTACGCCATTCCTCCCATTCTCCTACTCCCATCAGTGACCATCAAACTAACTCACTAGAAGGCCAGAATTATTCTTATTACTGCAGAGTAGCCCAGCCAGTGGTGGTTCACAAATCTTCTCCCCCCTCTCAGGACAACCACACAGGAGGCTGCCATGCACACTGGACCTTCTGCACACATTTTGAGGCCAGATACTGCATCCTTGAATTTAGCAGCTTGGCTAGTGATCTTATACAATACGGTTTCAGATAAGCCAAAAGGCCATCTATGCAAGCGTTCTACTCCCTTAAATGAAAGAGATTCTGCATCTAATGTGCTCAGAATAATTTTGATCTTATCACCTGCCAAGAAACAGCAGTGCTTCCATATCATCTTTATTGGCCACAGCGAAGCTGCAGTTTTCCAGCTGTCACAGTCTACAGAAAAATGTCCTTCAAAGATTTCCTTTTTTTTAAATTCCAGTAGTTAAAAATTTCCTTTAAGGCAGTAAGAATGTTTATCCTCACATCTCGAGTCCTTCAGCTCTGTGTGAGTTGAATATTGTTCTTTCCTGTTTCATGGGCTCTACGTTTGAGTCCATACGTTACGCTTCCCTGAAACTCTTATCATGAAAAGCTTCTTTCCCAGTTGCTGTAACCTCTGCATACAGGGGCTGAAAAGCGAAATTCAGGCTTTTTTTTTACGAACCTTACACAGTTTTCCACAGTCATAGGACAGTGATGAGAACTCACCCCAAATTCCTCTCTAAAGTGGTGTCAGACTTTCATGTCAATCAAGTTATTATTTAACTTACCTTTTTTCTGAATTCCTGTTTTCCAGCAGAGAAGTTCTGCCACACTCTTGATGTGAGAAAGGTGTTAAAGTTTTATCTGGACAAAACCAGGAACTTTAGAAAGTCTAAACTATTGTTTGTAAACTAAGGCTGATTACAGGCAGGGTTTGCCAAATCAAAACAATCCTTATCTAGATGGATGGCGTATTGCATACTCCTCTGCTACCAGGAAGCTAACAAATCCTGGAAAGCCAAAAGCCCATTCAATAGGAGGTAAAGGTGCTACTGCTGCATTACTAAAAAAAAAAAATTCCAGTCTCTTTGATCTGCAAGGCAGCAACCCGGAGATCTTGTTCACACCTTTACAAGACACTGTTGTCCTGTTTCGAACTCTGGGGCAGATGCAGAAGTAGGAAAAGACTCTTTGAGAAATCTCTTTGCTTATTTATTTTTTTATACCTTTCCTCTCTTCTCTGGCAGATGAGCTAGCCTTTCTGTGCCCTGAAGAAGGATGGTTTCTTACCTGTAATCCTAGACTTTTTTAGGTTGCTAAATTATACATTTTTGTCACATGGTCATTTTGGCCTTTTAAGTAAAACAAAAAAGTAGCCAAATAGTGACTTTGGAAAAATTGGTCCTTGATCCCCCACATGTCGGCTAGTCTGTGCAGTGCTTATGATTCAAATGAAGAGTCCCCTGAAGACTAGGGTTGCAGGTAAGAAACTATTCAATCACAAAATTAACTTGCTTGCAATCTACATAACTGTGATATGCTGCTTTATATTCACCTGAAAAAAACATAGACATGCAGATATTTAATAATTTGTTTATACGTGTCCTAGTCCTGTGTGAGCAAGATCCATGTTTTTCACTCTAGGTACTTGAAGCTTTCTGCCAAGCATCCAGAGTCAAACACTGCAGGATTGGATATTTTTGCCAAATTTTCTGCTTACATTAAGAATTCTAAGCCAGAAGCTAATGAAGGTAACCATGCCTGCCTCAGCATTTCTTCTGCTTTGCATTAATTCATGCCAATCATTTATTTTCAGTGTTATGTACAAGAATGTAATATAAAGAATATACTAAGAACAACCATTCCTCTCAATCTTCCGTAGCAGCTTGGCACGGGTTAGACTCTTAGTTTTAGCAGTAGACATCTGTTTTTTTTTTTTTTTTTAAACCAAGGATGGCATTATTTTACCTCTCAGGCATATATTGGAATCTGTAGATATAAAACACACTGAATAAAAACTGATTCAAGTGTGTGTGTGTGTGTGTGTGTATGTATGTGGTATTTATTTAGTGTTAAGCTGAAGAGCAGCATTATATACCTCATTTAACAAAGTTGTTTTATACATTCATTATTCATTCAGTTGTTGCTCTGTTGTGCTTCATACTTCTACTAGCTGTAAAACTATGATCAGCATGCCAAAGAAATAGTTCAATGAGTTGAATGTTCCTGGCTTTAAGTATTGATCGGTAAGTCCCAAGTTCAATGTGTGACAAAGTTTACTCAGCCTTTTATCCCCCTGAAGCTTGGTAAATGTAGCCCCATAAATTAAACCTTCTTGCATCCTGGATAAAGGCGGTGAAAAAATGAGGCAGACGAATGCGTGGATGTAAAATAACCCAGGATGGACGTCTCCTTCCAAACACAGGTTAGTTGAAAGGTGTGAAACAGCTATGCTTCAATGTAATGTAATATTTATGTGCAGCAATCTCTACCATAGTGGTTGTCCTGGTGGTGGAGACACTAATCAGCATGAAATAAGAAACCACTTTCAAATAACTGGAGTCAAATGAACAAGAGGATACACAAGAGTAGACTAATACCCTAATTACTCATGGTCATTTTCATGACTATTAGTCCTGCACTTCCTCATCAAAATCCTTATTTATGAGGTGCTTCCCACACCTGAGACAGGAAAACTCCAGTTTAAAATGTTGACAACGTATGCCACAGCGACCCCTCCAACTAGGTGCTATTAAAGGAGCCAGCATTTCCAGCATCATACTGACATATCCAAGCTGCCCCTGAAGCTTGGACAGCAGGGGATGGGCACAGCAATCGTAAAGATTTTTGTGAACAACAGCAAGGACATTATTTCTGCATCACTCTTCTTTGTCCCAGTCCTTACTTATGAGGTATACCAGAGCATCAATATGGTGGTTGGAGAAATCAGTACCACATCAGAGCCTTATATGTGAAAAGCAGAAGTGACCCTTGGCAGAACTGAGGATGAATGAAGGAGAGCAAATACCAGACACCCAGACAGCTAACATATGGCCTCAAAGACATCTCTGCAACTCCCAGCCAGAAAACATAAAAGAACTAACAAAGTGCCGAAAAGGTTCATAAGGACTGAGTGATAAACACAAAGTGATCCAAAGCCAGCTTCAGTGTGCAAGGGAATGGATATAGCTGATCCTCGGAACCAAACACAATCAAGACATTTGCAGAATCTAACTTGACCCACAGTGGAGAATGTCAGAAGCTGGAAGAGAGACAAGAAGTGGAATCATCATAGATTGAACCAAAGAAGGTTGTACAAACCCACTACCAGCAGAGCCACCAGAAGGAATATAGGTGACCCAAGAGGACAAAGGAATACAGCACTCAAGAGGAGAAAGAAATGCAAAGGAAGGGCTGCCTCAAGATGCCAAACTACAATCAGACATAGCTGATCCAAACCCAAATACAACCAGGATATGAAGCACGACTACTAAGGCAAATCACCTTATGAAGGATAGATGTAAGCAGCCCTGCACTGTAAGCTGGAGACACTAAGACCTAGTGCATGTACACAACCTCTAGCTACACCTAAGGAAGGGCCTAAAGGGGGAAGGGAGATATGATGTAGAAGCCAATAAAACTTTTATATAAAAAGAGAAGTTGTGGGAAACAAACATAATCATCAAAGAGCAATACACCAGACCCATAGGATCTGAGGATTCGACATAACACAGAAACTAACCTTTGTCAATCCATGTGAAGCTGAAAGTTGGATCTAACTTAACTACAACCAAAGTGGAAAAGAACCAATTTCAAGTCTGATTCATAACCCATAATCGACATCCAAGGAACTAAGACAGATCAACGGGAAGAAGCTGTTCCTGGTTTGAGTGCAGACAGTTCGATAGGTCGAAGACCGTCTGGCAATATTCAAATAACTCCCTTTATAGAAGGCCAACAAGGGACAAACCATTTAGAAAGAATACCTCTTAGCAACCCAAGTACCACTATGTTGATGGCAGAATGCACCAAAATCCATATACTGGAAGCGAAGCAAAAGGAGCCTTGAACCAGAAATCTTGTTCAAGCCAACCCAGCGTAGGTAGCATCCAGGCAAGGGCACCAAAATAATTAGGCTCATAGACACATGGCTTTGGCAAGGAGAGAAACCCACCAAAGCAGATCTTATTACCAAGCGTGCAATCAAGAATGGAAGTAATTTGATCTCTGAACATTCCATGACAACAGTGGGCTTTACGCATACTACTTTTCTTTGTATGCCTCTGAAAACATGCCTGTAAGGGGCCTTCATCTAGATCAATGATTCTAAACATTCGAGACTGCGGTTCTCCCAAATTCTTTCCTGTAGCCTTCTTTCTTCAGCTACTATATATTAACATTTATTTTCTGTTCATCTAGAATACCTCCAAAGTGTCTCCTTCCTTGAGTGGAATAAATGAAGTTTTTTGTCTCTTTCAAAATACTGATTTTAGTATGAATGTCCCTCAAAAGATGTAAAGTATCATGAATCTGGAGATTGTTACTGATAAGAGTAGTATTATAAAAATCACAAGAACCTTTTAGGGCACACATTTTTTTGAGTTCTGGAACATAAATTTTCTTTTAGCCGTTTTGGTATTTGGGAGATGAAAGCTTGATCGAAGGTAGAGGTGTAGTTATCATTAGTACATCAAGACAAGTGGTGCTGGGCCCAGTGATTTCAGGGGTCCACTGCACTACCTATTATGACCAATCCAAGGGAAAGGAGTATTTTCCTTGCCTACATTAGAGCACACAGCACTCCTGACACACCTCTGGTTGAAAGGGCTAGTGAAGGTATGGCTACCATGTTTCCTTGCAGATTGTTTTGTGTTGGTATCATGGTCATACTGAGCCTAGATACCGAAAAGTACCTGACAGTGTAGGCAGACCGTCAGTGGTCAAGGTATTGTTATGTCTTAGTCTTTTCAAATACAGTGACTGGATGTTACTGGAGCAGGCATATTAAAGTTTGGCTTGCATGCTTGAGAGCTGATTGCCTTGTCCACAGGCTCTATTTGTTCATCCGAGATAGATCTCTTGCTTGAGAGGAGAAGGTTAATTTATTGTTTTTTCGTTGGAATCCAGTTGGTGTTAAACTTTTCCTCTAATCGTTTGGTATTAGATATCTTTTTTTTAAAGTAATTAAAATTAATTGTATTTTAGTGTCACAATTTTGTGTTATTCCTTCCATCATGTCATTATGTTCTGCCTCATTCAGGATGGTCAAATATCCTTTTTATTCTTAGTATCAAGGATAAAATGAGGAAGACTTAAAAAAAATAAAAAAAAGTTCTTGTTTGTATTTTTTGCTCATTTATGTATTCTTTATCTTTTTATTTATTTATAACTTATCTTTTTATTATCTATTTTATTTGTTTGTTTCTTTGTTTTTCTTTATTTCTGTTTTGCTTTTTAGTTTATTTTATTTTTTCTTTATCTCATTAATCTTTATTAGTTTGGCACTAGACTCTGCAGAATTGTTAGCTTCCAATTGCTGCCATAGAGACACTTTGAGACATTCTTCTTGGTTGCACACCACTGAGCTGAAGTCTGATACACAACTGAAAATTCTGAATATACCATTTACAGACTTTGTTTGAACTGTAAACCAAAGAGATAATCTGAATGAAGAATGAGGCAGAGACACTTAAGGTGGCGAGCGTCAAACAGAACAGAAGTTCAAGTCGTAGTACAAGCATAGAGACTACCATTACTACGTTTGGATGATTCAATCCTCTCACTGTCTATCAGCAACATCAACAGCAGAAACAGGGTCATAGATATCTGTTAGTAGAGAGGCTGTAAAAACAAGGTGGCTCAATCATAACCTTCTTTGAAGAGCAAGCCCTCAAACAAGTGCCAGTGACAACTCAGTACTCCTCTTTCTGTTTGCCACTCCAATGTGGGAAGTGTTATCTTTACACCTGGAAGAGTGACGACAAAATTGCAAAATACGAATGAGAGCTGACTGTTGTAAAGCCTTGCTATTCCCTGTTTTTCAAAGCAATACCACAGCTGATTCATCCAAAGTCACTCTTAAGGTTTTAACTGGTCACCTTGAAAAAATAAATCTTCGTACTATTAAAGTGTGCAATCAAACCAGCTCAAAGAGGGAGTTTACATCTATATTGGACTTATGCAAGACCAACAAGAGGCTAAAAAGAGAAACATTTTGCCGGTTAGTCCTCCATCAAATTTCAGGCATAGCAATTGGATGAGCACTGCAGGCCTAATAAACAACATTTCAATATGAAGAAAACAAAGGAGGTACCTGAGGTGATTAGTAGGAATGTCACACTCTTTAAATCCACTTCTCAAACTTTTTCAAAAGTCATGGCAGTAGCACCTTTGATGGCAAGGAACATCCATTTTTATGATCAATACATCTAACTGCAGAGTCCTTACCTTGTGAATATCCCCAGGTGTCAGACTAAATCTGGAAGATTATCCAGCATAGACCCCGTGCACCAGTAGGGGGCATCATGTGGGTCTGCGTCTACCCACTTTGCACTGAAGGTGATAATCAGAGCCACATATAGACGCTACCAGTGCATGCAGACATCTGTTCCTTTCTTTCTATACCTTCATATGCGGATCTGAAGCTAGGTACTCTTTTTTTTTTTTTTTTTCTCATCAGTTGACAAGCTTTTTCTCAGCATTTTTCATTGTGTAAGGGAATTTCGCCTCCTAAGACCACAGACTTTGCACCTTGTAGGGACTGATCCATACAAATGTTTGTGAAACATCTCCTCTGGTGTCTTGGGCCAGATCACGGCTCCAAGTTGTGCGGGGAGTGTGCCCTAATTAACCCAAAGGCAATCTGGGACCACAGGGCAAAGGTGTATGTCACGGAACATTAGTGGAAATCGCTTAAAGTCCACTCCTGCTCAAAGTCCAGGACTTGGACCCATGGACGGTCCTATATCAGATCTTCATCACGCTCCAAGTGTGTAGGTAAGTCCAAGTCAAAGAAAAAGCACAAGAAGATCCGGAGGGTTTGTCCTATGCTTTCCCCTTTCCCTCCGAGAAGTTCCGAGGATGTCAAGGTGCTCTGCAGGCTTGTTTCTGCTCGCCTAAAGAGGAAACGGTTCTGCAACTGATTCTGATGCAGCCCGAGGTTCTAGGTCCATCAGTGATGCCACAAAAGATCATGGTGTTTACAGAAGCCATGGTTTACATCTTCAGCACCTTGCTGGTTCCCTCTGGTGCACCGTCAGAATCCCCTGATCTGTCTCGGTCGTTGGGACCACCCTCGGTGCTACTTATGCCTTCTGAACCTGCTTCAAGTTCAGCTCCAAATCCAGACCCTATGCCACACTCGGCACCACGATCCATGCAAGTTTGTGCCACATTGACGGCAACCCCGACGCAATAGACACCGGTGTAGAAGGTCCACCCCATACTGCTGCCTGACTCAGAACCAAATGCGCCCTGACATTGTAAGAAGCTGCATGCAAGTTAACCGCCTCTGAGCCCATCGCCAATCCTTTCGGACTTCTATAAGACAATGCCTCTTGCTAGTAGTCCCCCACTTCAGCAGCTTTGTTTGTCAGACTCTGACCAGAGCCAACTTGCATTTGGCAGTGATAAGGGTGATGGTGGGGAGGATTTTCCCCACAATATGATGACACATTTTAAATGGCCTTACAAAAGGCCAGTGGGCTAGACATGTCCCCTGACAAGGAGGTTGACCCCCTCAACTATCTGTAGCCCCCCCAGTCCTACTGAAGAGTTGGTGTCCTTTGCCATGGTTATTAGAGGAGCAGCTGAGGTGGTAGACCTGCAATTTCCTTCAGTTGAAGTAAAAACGAATGTGCTTATAGAGGTATTGCAACCATGGCATTCTTCAACAGACCCTGCTTCTTTTTAATGAGACACTTGGGGCAATCCTTGCTCTTGCCTTTCAGTCAGTGAACAAGTAGTGCGTTGTCACTAGTTGGCTCCTTTTTGACCCAGCAACGTACTCCAGAAAGCTGAGTGGTACAAGCCTCCACTAGCTGGGTCAACCCAATTCCGGGCATATTTAGCACAGACCATTCAGGATGGCCAGGATGCAACTAAATACATAATTTGCTCTAGACTAGACAAAACTGACTGCTAAGGCAGGGCAGTGGACACTACCATGGTGCTGCAGCACCATGCAGGGATGAGATCTACAAGTGATGTCCAAGCATCACTTATGGACATGCCGTTCAATAGGTCTTATCTCTTTGGCAAGCAGGCGGACTCTGGCCTGGAGTGTTTTAGAGTACAGCAACAGTGTGCTCTCTTGGCATTTCTATTCCCACAAGGCAATACCCCCAGGAGTGTCATCCCTTTCAAGGCATCGCTAGGGTTTTTACATTCAGACCACCATAGTACCCCGCGGCAGCAGCAGGTACCTCAGTCCATTTGAGGCCACAACGGGGGGTCCAGCAGACAAAGTCCAGACCAGCAAGGTCAACAAACGGCTCAGTCCGTAGCCCCCTCCTTCCCTGGTAACAGCCTTAAAGCCATGTTAATTTTTCCTTAGTGGCACACAACCACCCTATGGGAGGCAGGATAACTCATTTTCTCCACAGGCTGCAAACAGTACCATCTCACAACTGAGTCCTGCATATAGTACACCAAGGCTACTCCTTGCCTTTCCTTTTCATCACACCGCCAATTTACCTTCATCATAGCGGTTCTAGGAAGGTTGTTTGTCCATTATGCTGTGAGAAGTTTAGGCTTGTTTGACCTGTGGAGTAATAGAGAGGCTTCCGGCCTCTGAAATCAGAACTGGGTGTTTTTCCCGCTATTTCCCAGAAGAGACACTTTTGCCCCATTTTAGATCTTCGCTCTCTCAACTTCTTCCTGTAGGAGAGCAAATTGAAGATGCTTATCTTAGCCCAGATTCTCTCTGCCCTGGACCCAGGAGACTGGGAGGTGGTATTGTACCTGCGCGACGCTTATATCCATGTTCCCGTCCTGCAGGCCCACAGAAGATAGCTGCAGTTCAGGGTAGGCTATGAGCAGTTTCAGTTTGCTGTGCCTCCCTTTGGCCTCATCAGTGCCCCTCGGAGGTTCATGAACGTGATAATGGTAGTAGCAGCATACCTTCGGAGGTCGGGAATGCCATTCTTCACCTCCCTTGATGGACTAGCTGCTGAACAAAGGCGCACCCAAATGTGTTGTAAACCATCTCTAAATTGTGATAAACCTCCTTACATCTTTGAGGGTTCACAGTTGAAGTCACACTTGACTCCTTTGCGAAGGGACTATCATGGACACATTGCATTTTCATTTTTTCCTCTGGATCAACAATTCCAGGATGCTTGGGCTCTTGATTCCCGATGTTTCAACCTCAAGCCTGGATCTCGGTAAGGACAGCTCTGAAACTTCTTGCCCTGTTGACTTCCTGCATCTTGCTTGTTGACCATGCCAGATAGCATGTGCGGGCTCGGAAGTCAACCTCCACGTAGATAATACCAAAGACCACAGAGTGGACAATCTGTTCTTTGTGGGGGTCTCTGGAGCAAAGAGAGGTAAAGTGCAGAAGTGGACCTTGTCCAGATGGAGAGTTCTCTGTATTTGCTATGCAGTGGCAAGGAAGCAGCCTCTGGAGAGATTGAGTTCTCATTCCACCAGAGCCAAGGTTGCTGCCACTGCACTGACACACAGTGCACTTGTCCTTGTCATCGGACAGGCTGCAACGTGGGCATCAGTGCACACATTCAATAAGCACTACTGCATCGACATCCAGGTCCTGAGGGAAGGGCACTTTGGCAGTTTGGCCCTGCAAAAGAGTTTGGTCTGAACCATTTCACAGGCCTACCAGCTTGGGAGGTACTGCTTTGGTATCTATTTACAGGATGAGGAATCTGTGTTTAGAAACACCTGTCAGAAGAACAAGTAATCTACCTTCGGTAACAATTGTTTTGGTGGATTCTCTATCTAATCGCAGATTCCGCACCACCCTCTCTTCCCGTTTCTGCGTAATGGACTTTATCCGATCCTAAAAGGTCCCAGTACTAGAGGTTTACATACTAGTGTAATTGATTGAACTCCAAGGGTGCAGAATCTGATATCAGTGCGCATGGGCGGTGCTTATGTATGTCTCTGGCCGTCATTTCTGGGGTGGAGTGAAGTCGACGTGCAACCGCATGACCCCACCTACCAGCTTACATGGGCTATTCTGAAAAATCTTCCAGATCCAGTCTTGCGTCTAGGAATATTCCCAAGGTGAGGAACCCTCAGTTAGATAGACTATCCACCAGAAGGTGTGCTACCAAAAGTAAGTAACCTGTTTACCTATACACATCCCACTGGCTGATAAAGCGTACCATTCACAAAAAGTGGAATGGGACTTAACTAACATCAACCTCCAGCAAACAACAAACATTTGAAGAGAAATTTGACAGAACTGGAAAGAAAATCAATGACAGTGCCAGCAGAATAGTATGTCTTTAATGCTTTCCTTCTAGTCCAAGAGTGTGAAGTTTGTAAGATACACAAGACATGGAGAATAGGGGCAAAAGGAACAATGAAAGATTGTGTGGCATTCCTGAAGATAAAGAAAAGAACACCATTTCTTTCCTAACAAGTCTTCTTCATATGCTGCTACATATACCTATTGGTGAGCCCCTTAACATCCCACGCTCCTTTCAATTAGGCCCTCCACCCCAGTTCTCAAACTAAAATAAAAACGGATTACCATTTTTCTTGAGTTCTCCCATGCCTCCATGATTCGGGAAGCAGCAAACAAAAAGATTTCATGGTGTGGCAAACAAGTCAACAAGATCTCTCAAAAGCCAATGCAGCAATAAAGAAGATATTGCTGTATATGATACCATCAATAAAAAAACACACGTCATCTTATACAGACTTCTAGCCACAGATTCCTTACCTTTAGAATATTCCCCAGGCACCATTTTTGAGCAGTTCCTTTGCGTGTTGGTGGGTAACTCGTTCCATTACGTGTGGCATTGTCGGCCACACTGGAAGTGATGTGCGCCATGCCTTCTTAGATGCCACCCCAGCGTGCTGATCTCAGTTTCTACCTTTCCATGCCATCAATGCATATCTTGACGAGCTCCCCTCAGTCATTGTTTGACTTAATTTTTTAACCGTTTGTCAAACTTGATTAGTGTACCTTTTTACATCACGTTTATTGCTGTGTTCAACCGGGAGCATTAGAAGATAGTGCAAAGTAATTCCTTTGATATTCTGTGCAGCTAAACCAGGAGTGGCTGTTACAGCTCTCTTTTTGGATTAGGACTCCAAAGAAACCAATTGGTTTTAAGCCTTGTGGTGGCTGTCACATGCAAATGCATGTGATAGATCCCCTCTTAGTGTGTTTGTGGTCCCTGGAGAGGGCCACAACTCCAAGTCCTCCCAGATTGCGGTACTATGAATCCAAAAGCCATCTGCAAGCGGGCTGTGAAAATTCTGGCCGCTCTCCACGTGACTTCGCACTGCTGCTGGTCCTATGCACGAGGGAGGTCCCAAGAATGCTCTAGGAGTCGCTCACGCCAGTCATGGTCACAGTCTTGGACTTTTTCAGGAAGTCCCACAAGAAGTCATCCAAGAAGTCGAAGCATTCTTTGACTTCTCCATGTCGGTCCCATTCACAGGACGACACAAGAATGATGCAGTAAGTTCAGGCCCCTCTCATAGATTGTTCCTGTGGAGTCCATGTCTGACCCTGGGTCTGCTCCGCACTTCACCAAGTTTCCTGCAGGAGGAGCCTGCCCCACCCAACTTGGAGAGTTTTACAAGGCCATGAGCTTTGTTTTTGGGCGTCTGTCCAGTCTGGAGAACCTTTGGACCCCATGGGTTTGGGAGAGACTTCAACTGGAATCCCGTGGGTGGGTCTGCTCTCAGTGCCATTCAGGTCCTCAGGACCTCTTTGTGAATCCAGATTGTTCTGGCCGCCACTTCTTGACCTCCTGTAAGTCACCATACCAATCATACCACACAATAAAACAACAAGACAAACAAACATATAAACACAACTGGGCAGGTTCACAGAGATGTACAGGTAACAACACATAAGCCACATGCCACACTATACTGCACACATTGCATGTCAAAAACACATACACCCAAAGCTACATAACACAGCAACACCCTGACTGGCAAACCACATGTGGCCAGGTGGAGCCAAGTCTCCTTTGCACACAGAAGCTGCTCACAAACCACTACAAGTGTCCACAGGTTGACAACTAAATATACATGGCACACACAAATCACACCAAACAAAGAAACGCACAGGCGTGTCAATGGCATGGGCTATAGTCATGTTGAGGAAGTCGCACATAGGCACAGTCCCAAGTAAACTATGGTGTGCAAGCCTCGGGCAGAACCTAAATCCAATGCCACTCAAGTGGTGCCATAACCAAGTATACATCAGCTACACATACCTGTAGTGTTCTCATGCACCTGCATTGTGTCCCACACATATGTATATAAAAATATTTGCCATTGAAGACCATGGGGTTGAATCATGAGAAATGGGGCAGCACCTACTCCAGTGCCACCTCACATGCTTCCCTAGTGGTCACTGAGAACACCATGTCTGTCCCAACTGCGTGAAATGGTCCACCATGGTGTTGTGTCTGTGAAAAAACACTAACATTCATGGATGACATAGTCGGATGCAGTAGATGTATAGTGGAGATACCTGACCTTATATGCACCGTACTAAGGGACCCATGTGAAAAATAGTTGTGGCCCCTCCCAAAGGCTGCACTGTGTATGTGTTGAAAGTATCTGTCAGAAATCATGTAATAGAAGCTAGGAGATATTTCTGCTACAAATTACATCATCCTAACAATGTGGGACACTCACTCCCGTACACTTCATGGCGGGCACAACTATCATCTGCCGTAAAGGGTCACTAGGGCCCATAATTAAAGGAAAATAACGGAGTGCGATGTTACGCCAAAATAGGCAGCGCCCGTCCTTCATTTACACAATGCAGTGCTGCTACAAATTTAATTGAATACAGCACACCCCTGTGTTGTCCACTGTGCTTGCACAAAAAATAGCTACCAGCACCAACGTAGGCATCCTTGCACCATTGTGCAAGGATGTGTGCGTTGAGGGATTGTTTGTGTGGGAAGGGACACCTTTCTGCACATACACTACCATGTCTGGCATTTTGCTCCTTCTATGTGTGCAGCAGTATGCAGCACACATCAAAATAGCAAAAAACGAGGAGGAATAAAAGTATTCCTCCTTATTGTGCTTTGCTAACCCAACCCATTGGTCACACTGCATGCATAGTGCAGCATGGTAATATGGATGGCACAATCTGGCTTTGTAGGGCAACTATGCAACATCTGACGCCATTGTGCTGCTAAGAAGTGGTATGTGCCATGTAAGAATAGAACACTGCACCAAATATGGACTACACAACACGTGCCCAAATCATGACCATCACTTCTGGGAACAACATAAAAAAAAACCTAGGCCCTTGAGCCACTACCCAAGTTAATCATGGTTATCAGAAAACCATTTCACAAGAACGGTAACATACACTACACCACAAGCAAAGTCTGTGTCGCAACTCCAACTAAAAAGTACAACTGCCATGGGATGTTCCAAACCACTATCAACACTTACCAACACATCTCCTCTCTATCGTTTGCAGCTGACCAGGGGTATGGTATTCAGCCGTGGGCGATGACCCCTTTTGCCAATCCCACAACAGCAGGCCTACAACGAGGGACACAGGATGACCTGCAATGTGGTGGAGAGGACATTTAGCCTCCTGAAATCCAGGTTCAGGTGTCTGGCCCCGACAGGAGGAATCCTCTTGTATGCTTCACCACTTGTTTGCAAGATCATCTTGGCATGTGCAGTCCTACACATTTGTGTCTGGATAAATATCCCCTGGGATGAACAGGATGATGTTCCCACCAAGGACAAGGTTGACGATGGAGTAGATAATGTGGGGAGGGAACAAATTAACACTCCTGCCAGAGTTCGGAGGAGACTCCACATTGTGGAGAACTTTTACATATAACCACAATACTTTAAACATCACCTTGTAAATAGCACTAATAAATCACTTTGCACCTGAAACTCCTTGGTCTCCTCATTCTCCACTACATACACCATTGGAATGTGACTCTAGCCTCAGTGAGCAGGTAAGTAACACAAAGATGACCAGTATGGTAGCAACAACGTTTGTGACATGAGCGGGCCTACTGTCACCATCTCAAATATTAGTGACACGCAATTTGTGGCATGTGAATCCTGAAGGTCTAGAACCATGTGCCACCACATATATTGTCCTGTCAAATGGGAAAGGTGCTAATACGTAGCCCATCCACCACAACAACACCATGCACTTTGAGAACCACCCGGGACGAAGTGATAGAACCACTGGCCAGCTGTCATAAAAAAGCTAAACTCAAAACGTCTTTGATTGACATTTTTCCTCTCCTGTGGGATTTACAAAATGTGGTTGTCACTTCCAGGCAGGCCCCACACCAAACCTTATAGCAGCAAGAATTGTTTCAATATGGTTGTGGAAAGGGCTGCTGAATATACTATTTTTTTTTTACCATATTACATTTGGAAAAGTCAAAAAGAAATCCAGAGTTGCAAACCACCTGAATCTGCAACGTTACATGCCCTTAGTGAAAATGTCACGATAACATAACACCCCAGATGTGCTGCTTAATTTGCAGTCTTAGCTTTCAAAAGTTGTATTTCACCAGTAATGGATATTTAATAGGCACATGCTTGAGTCTTCCCTGTCGTCGAAATGGAAGTCCCACAGTATCACTAAAAAAGTTGTAAATTATATTTAACTATATTAAAATGCAGTGGATAGGCATTGCAATATCCTATCCATATCCCCTTGTGAAAAATAACCAAACTTAAGCTATAACCAGTCAGATGACAGCACCCCGAAGAACACTTCCAAGAGAGGCTGAGTTCCTCAGATTTTCTACTGCATGTTGTGTGACAGGGAGTCTCCCTGAGCTCTGCTCAGTTTTCTTCACATTTCTGGACCATTGTTGTCTCATCATGTCAAATACTTCTTCTTAAATTTTTTTTTTTTTTAAAAAGGATTCTTCAGATTGTGTGGATCTTGCAGTAAGAAGCAACTTCACCAGGAGGATCCCCATAATGACTGTATATATTGTTTGTAACCACAGCACAAGGTCAAGGACTGCAAAATCTGTAGAGCCTTTTCAACCAAAACCCTAAATGAAAGAGCGGGTAAGTTGTTAATTTAGTTACAGAGACTTAAAACTAAATCTGATGTCTCTGAGAGTAAGGATACTGTGAGCACTCACACCTCTCTTGATAAACAGAAAAAGAGGGAAAGATCACAAGTCTCCTCAGGGTCATAAAAAGGCTTCCAAAAAGACGTGCCTGACTCTTCACAAGTCTCCTCACAAAAAGGAAAACCTTTACTTCCTTTTGAGACTGAGCCTGACACTCCAAAAAGCCTAAAACAAAAATCTTCTTCTGTTTTGGCATCACCGGCGGTAGTGCATCAAATTCACCATCAAGAAAAAAGTCATGATTAGAAAAAACTGCACCGTTGACAGTGGCTAAGAAAAGAGTGTCTACACTGTCGATGGAGATCACTGAAGCATCAGCTAAAGCCTTGTTAACGAAACCTCCACCGTCGACGAAGCCTCCACCAATTGCTTTATCATTCATATGGGGGGTTATTACAACTTTGGAGGAGGTGTTAATCCGTCCCAAAAGTGACGGATATACCACCAGACGTATTACGAGTCCATTATATCCTATGGAACTCGTACTACGGCTGGTGGTATATCCGTCACTTAACCGTCACTTTTGGGACGGATTAACACCTCCTCCAAAGTTGTAATAACCCCCATAATGTTTTGAGCATTTTAAATAAGATATTTGTTTTTACCAATCATTATAAATGAAACTTTGAAAATAAAAACAATAAATATATGAACCAGTGACTTAATTTACACACAGTTTGTTGAAGGACATGACATACTTACCTGCACACAAAAGAAAACTAATTTAAAACTTAATGTATTCATTGTACAGGAAGCAGCAACCAATTATAAATGCATCCAGCAGTTAACTTTTTTCCAACAAAAATGAAACCAAAATGATGGACACGCTCCTGATGTAATCAGCTAATCATTCTCAAATCGTCATGAGCAACTCAACTCATAAAGTCATTGGTTACTCATTTTCAATTATCCTGAAATCATCAGTAACAACTGCACCTTGAAAAGTCAACAGATACTCATTTTTTATGTCATCCTCTAATCATTGCGTACAAGTTCCTAAGCTTTGCTGATGATTTCAGGAGCGTGACGATGTCTGATGACGTGAAAATGACTTCTAATGTAGTTGGATGATCATCCAGTGAGGCTAGTCATCCTGTTTAACATGGGTGTATCTAAATTCCCTGGTTTTGTTCCCAGCGAGAGTCTACACTCTGTCAGCACAATCTCATTAGAAATGACCCCTACAGCTCGCTCAGAATTTTGTCAACACTGTCAACATTTTCACCCGAAGTGTGTAGCCCAGACACTGCCTCCCCTAAGCCCTTTCCTTTTCCACATAAAAGGGCAGGAATCGCAAAGAGAGGGTAACATGCCAGGAAGGTCAGAGAGCGGAGGTTAGAGAGTGGGCTCAGCCTAGCTTCCTCCGGGTTCAGATGGGCCTTTTATTGATTTGGACTTTGCCCTGGCCTGTTCTGTGCACATCCAATGCTGCAGGAAAAGTCAGAGCGCTGTAAGTGCTGGGGCTTTGATGCCCCTCGCCCTGCACGCACCATTTGCTGTGGGGAATTATAGGCCTAAAGGTTCCGCTCTCACATCAAACCAAATGCTTTTAAGTTCTGCCATGAAATTATATAGGTTTACTCAAGACATATCTGAAGGTAGTGGATGGGGTATCCTTATATTTATGGCCTCATTTTTTAGGGCTTCAGAAAAGGAGAGCTGTCTCACTGCCTTCTGCTTGGACATGGGACGATGAAAAGCAGGGACGACTTTTGTCATGGCGATCCCTGGGACCAGGCCCAGGGTTCCAGTTTTTAGCAGGGCTTGATTTGTTGTCTGCACTAGGGCCATGCAAACAAGAGAGTCCCTTTCACCTCGCTGTGGAACTGCAGGACCTTTTTTAACACACTAACAGTTACTTCCTTGCCCTCCCATCTCTTTCTGAACATCTCCTGCCACCCACTATTAAACCCACAAACAAGCAGCTTGTTACCCACGTGAGAAGTTAATCTGAGTGTCTCGGGGAGGTCCGGTGATGTTTGTGATCAGAGTCCAGACACAACTCTGGTGTAATTTGCCAGCTACTGACCTCTGAACACAAAAGGGCCTACCTGCTGCCTTATTTTATTCCCCAGCAGCAGTGAGGGTGCCAGGTGTCTTTCAGCCCAGGCAGGGGCGTAGGAGACACTAAGGGCCAGATGTATCAAAGCTTTTTGCATTTTCAAACGGTGCTAATGCCCATTTGCAAATGCAAAAAGCTATTTCAGAATGTATCAAGGGCATTCTGAATGCAATTTTAAGGAATCGCTAAAATAGCGATTCCTTAAAATTGCGACCCTGTTTAGAGAGTCGCAAATTGCAACTCTCTAAATAAGAAATCGCAAATAAAGAATCCTTATTTGCGATTTCTAAAGCACATGTAAGAAGCAATTCCTTAATGCAAATTGGGCATTAAGGAATCGCTGTTGGTGGTAACCATGTGCAAATTTTAAAAGTGCATTTTTTAAATTTACATGTAAAGCACACATGCCTTTTTGGCATGTGTGCACCTTACATGTTGTAAAAACAAATGTTTTGGGGTGCAGCAGAGGGGGCTTTAGGCCCCCAGCACCTTGGACTTTGCATTTCCCCAAATTGCGAATTCCAGTTAGGAATTCGCAATTTGAGACATGCAAAATATTCGCAAATATGGGCCGACAGGCCCATAGATGCGAATGGGGGCTGTATCGCAATTTGCGATTCTGTAATAGCATTTGCGATTTTTAAGAAATCGCTATTACTGAATCGCAAATGTGAAACATTGTATTTTGCGAATCAGAAATAGCGATTTTCTTAAAAATCGCTATTTCCGATTTGCAAAATGCATTCTTGATACAGCTGGCCCTAAATTTCTGAGGGGGACAGGGACAACCTTGAGGTGGGCCCCTGCACAAATTTTGCACCCAGAAGTATTGCCATGGGGGGTGGGGGGGGAGAGAGATGGGGGGAGGCAGTTGCTTTCAGTCAAGTCCTGTGCGGCCTGAAATTCCCTGTCTGCTGGGCTCTTTGCTACCTGTTAGGCAGCAACAGGCTCTCTGCTGCTGTTCGCCTGCGTGAAGTCCTAAGAGGCCTGTACTGCCTGCTGGGCGCAGTGCTTCCTGTCGATTCCTGTGCTGCCTGCCATGCACTGTGCTGCCTGTTGGGAGCTTTCTTTCTAGTCAGGCTGTGTCAGTCTATGGCCCCCTCCTGCCTATGAAGGCCAGTAAGGCCTATGATTGCTGCTAGGTCTATGTCTGACTGTCAAGTGGCAGTCTCTGTGCTTCCGCCTTCCTGTGAACTGCTGTGCTGTCTGACAGAGATTGCCTTAGTGCTGGTGGCGCCCTGTGTGACATTGTTTGTTGGCGCCCCCCAGTGACCACCTCCGCCCCGGATTCCCTCACTATCATCCATCACCACTCTCTCTCAGATGCATTTCATTAGTTTTATAGCACCCCTCATACCGGGAAATATCCCTTACAACGCAATCAATGCAATGCAGTGACCACGCTGCCATTACCACAAATATGGGCCTAGCACTCATGCCTTTACCACACGTCTTTACTACCCATATGCTTATATAGTTGTCCGGGTGGAACAGGAAGAAGCAAAGGGGAGAGAGGTAAGTAGGGTTGTGGCTGGGTTTAGGTTGGGAGGTTGGGGTCATTTTTAGGACAGGGTAGGGTCAGGGTAGTTTTTAGGACAGGGTGGGGTAGGTTTTAGGGTACAGGGTGTGGGGGTCATGTAGTATTTAGGACAGAGCGGGGTAGGTTTTAGGGTTCAGGTGTGGGGGTCAAGAAGCTTTTAGGACAGTGTGGGGTAGGTTTTAGGGTACAGGGTGCCGGTCATGTATTTAGGACAGAGCGGGGTAGGTTTTAGGGTTGAGGATGGGGGCAGGGGTGTAAAGGTAGTTTTTAGGGCAGTTCAGGGTAGCCTTTAGGGGTCAAAGTGGGGGTCGGAATAGTTTTTAGGACAGGGCAGGGTTACTTCTGATGGATACAACTACCTGTGGATTCCTCACCTAATGAATACTCCCATGGCGCCAGCATTAGACGGAAATCTTCTTCCTAGTCTCTGCACGTCGACAAGGACGTCACTCTAGTCCACGCGACGCCGTCTGATGTCATACAGGCAATAAGAGGTCCTCGACGACGTGCCAATGTCAGTTCCCTTTTTTCCGTGCATTCGAAACGGTTATCTTCGAGGGAGCTACTGTTACTTTAATGGTTACAGTGTGTTTTCTGCTGCATAGTTCTTCTCTGCGGTAACAATGTCTCAGAGAAAGTCGGGTTTCAAGCCCTGTCGAGAGTGTGGGGGCAAGATGTCCGTTACAGATCCTCACTCCGACTGTCTCTGGTGCTTGAGCTCCGATCACGACGTTGCGACTTGCGATTCATGTCAGCACATGAATCCGAAGGCCCTCAAGGAACGTGAGGCTAAATTATTCCTGGCGAAGTCGAAGAGAAAGGAAAAACATCACAAGAAGTCTTCCTCGCCAAGGTCTCATCGGCGTCATCGAGACTCCCGGCGCCGTAGAGATTCACGGCGTCATTCAAGCAAGGAGACTCGTTCGAGGTCGCCTTCGGCTCGACGTCGGAGGACTTGGGAGGTCAGTCCCACGGTCACGCCGCATCCATCGACGCCGTTGCCCTCTCCGGCGTCACCGACTTCGCCTGGACAAGCGTCTGTGGTTGAGGTGATGCAGCCTCTTGTGATGTCTCCGGCGTCGAGGCCGGCGTCTGGGTCGCCTTCGATCCAGGCACCCCAGTATTGGCTTTTCCGGCCCCTGGAGCCGATAGTACCGCATTTCTGAATGCGATGTATACCATCTTTCAGCAGATGGCTCCAGGAGGTGCTCCGGCTGGTCCTTCGGGGCCTTTGGCCTTTTCATTGGGTGATCCTGCGCCTCTTCGGCCGGCACCCTTTATGCCCTTTCTCCCTTTTGGGAATGTGGGCTCGGCGCCTGTGGCCGCTCCGGTGGCTTCAGAGGGATTGGCTCCGGATGTTTCCATCCCGTCGACGTCGGGATTTTGTCCTGTGACTCCGGTGGGTCCATCGGCTCCAAGATCCCTTTGTCCTGTTCCTTCATCGGTGCCGAAGCTGTCTGCGGCGCCGGATGCGGCGTCGGATGCTTCTGGAGATCGGCGCCGATCTTCGGCAGAGGCCATGTCGACTCCGCGCATTGAGCAGAGACTACATTCAAGGAGGCGTGCTCTCCGTCTGTTGGAAGAGCAGGAGTACCAGCGAGTCTTGGAGGAAGGAGAGGATGAGGACTCGGGTGATGGACTGCATGGTCTGGATACGGCCAGTGGGCTGGATACTTCCCCTGAGTGGGACCTTTCATCTCCAGGGGAGTATACGGAGGAGGCTGCTACCTTTCACGCGGTGGTGAGGAAGGCAGCTAATTTTCTGGACCTGTCTTTGCCGGTGGCAGAGGCGAAGCAGAATTTATTGACGGAGGTGCTGCATCCGGCCTCTGCTGCAGCGGAGCCTCTCTTGCCGTTTAATGAGGCTTTGCTTGATCCGGTGTTGGAGGTATGGAAGAAGCCTGTATCTTCCTCGGCAGTTCATAGGGCTGTGGCCAGGAGATATCGGACTGCACCATCTGACCCTGGCTTTCTTTCAAGACACCCTACACCGGAGAGCTTGGTGGTACAAGCCTCCTGTTCATCAAAATCAGCGCCTGGATCCCTCCCGACGGTGCCAGGAGACAGGGACTCCAAAAAACTGGATGCGCAATCCAAGAAAATATTTTCTTTTTGCAGTTTGGCGTTGAAGGCCACCAATGCAACTTGCATTCTGGGGAGATATGTCCATGCTCTTATGGATGATATTTCATCTTCTTTTACGGAGCTTCCCCAGGGACTTTTGGATGTTGTCTCAGACGCCCAGGCTGCCGCAACCCAGATTATCCAGTCTGGACTGGACACGACCGACTCGGTGGCTAGGGCGATGGGCACGGCTCTGGTGGCAAGGAGACAGGCCTGGCTCCGTAATTCAGGGTTTTCTGCGGATGTACAGTCGACCCTATTAGACCTCCCGTTTGATGGGGACAAACTGTTTGGAGCAAAGGCAGATTCGGCCTTGGAGCGATTTAAAGAGAGCAGGGCCACAGCCAAATCGTTAGGGCTGCAAGCTCCTTCTTCCTCTGCCTCTTCCAGGTTTTTCAGGAGGTTTCGTGGATTTGGGCGTGGCTCTTCCTCCTCTTCCTTTCGGGGGAGGTTCCAGCAAGCCACCTCTTCTCACCCCTATAGATCATTTAGAGGGAGAGGTAGGGCCCGCACCAGAGGAGCCTCTCAACAGCACTCTGCCTCTTCCTCGTCCTCTGGAGGGGTGCAGCAGGGAAAGCAGCCTTAGGCTTCCACCATTTCCCACTCACTCCTCTCCTGTAGTTGGAAGATTACGGCATTTTCTCCACAAGTGGGAGACTATTACAACGGACACTTGGGTTATCAGTATTGTGGAGAAAGGCTACACCCTTCCCTTTCGGGAGTTTCCGCCCCCCCTCCCGCCCCGCCCATCTTATTGTTCAGAAGAACACCTCCTGTTGCTAGAACAGGAGGTTCAAGTCCTCCTTTCAAAGGGCGCGGTGGAGTTGGTTCCAGAGCAGGAAAGGGGTCAAGGTTGTTACTCAAGGTACTTCCTGATTCCCAAGAAAGATGGTCGGTTGAGACCGATCCTGGATCTGAGGATCTTGAATTGGTTCCTCAATCAGGAAAAGTTCAAGATGCTGACCCTAGCACAGGTGCTTTTGGCGTTGAACAAAGAAGATTGGATGGTGTCTGTCGACTTGCAGGATGCTTATTTTCATATCCCGAAACTCAAGTCGCACAGGAAGTATCTCCGGTTTGTGGTAGGGTCGCAGCACTATCAGTTTGCGGTCCTCCCGTTTGGTCTTACTTCAGCACCTCGAGTCTTCACGAAGGTGATGTCAGTGGTTGCGGCAGAGCTCAGAAGGAAGGGGATAGCAGTATTTCCTTACTTGGACGACTGGTTGATCAAAGCCAAGTCCCCGGAGCTTGTGTCGTATCATCTGCAGTCAACAACCCAGTTGTTGTTCGACCTGGGCTTTTCGGTGAACGTGCCCAAATCTCACCTGGAGCCCTCTCAGCGCCTCCTGTTCATAGGGGCAGTACTGGATACAACATTGAATCGAGCCTTTCCTCCGCCTCAGCGGGTTCAATATATTCAGGAATTGGTTCCAATGTTTCGAAATGGAGCGGTAGTTCCAGTCCTCAAGGTCCTTCGTCTGCTCGGTCTGTTTGCCTCCTGCATACTGTTGGTCACGCATGCTCGCTGGCACATGAGAGCTCTTCAGTGGTGCCTCCGAAGGCAGTGGTCTCAACACAAGGGAGATCTAGAAGGTGCGGTCAAGATCTCCAGAGATGCTGCTGTGGACTTGAAGTGGTGGATTGCGTGCAACAATCTTTCGCAAGGAAAGCCGTTCGCGCAGTCGCCACCAGTGGCCACGGTCATAACGGATGCTTCCACTCTAGGGTGGGGAGCTCATCTGGGGGATCTGGAGATCAAAGGACTTTGGTCTCCAGAGGAACAGAGGTTTCATATCAATCTGTTAGAGTTACGGGCTGTACGTCTGGCTCTCAAGGCCTTCCTCCCTTCCCTTCGTGGTCAGTCGGTACAGGTCCTGACGGACAATACTACCACGATGTGGTACATAAACAAACAGGGAGGAGTAGGGTCGTACTTTCTCTTCAGAGAAGCTCTTCGACTATGGTCCTGGGCAAAGGACCATCAGATTTGCTTGGTAGCAAATCATCTGGCCGGGGTCTTGAATGTACGTGCGGACAGTCTCAGTCGCCAATTCTCGGCCGACCACGAGTGGCGTCTCCATCCAGATCAAGTCCGTTTAATCTTCCAGATGTGGGGGTTTCCTCGGATAGATCTGTTTGCCACTCGGGAGAACGCGCATTGTCCGTTATTCTGCAGCCTCCAGTATCCGGTGCAGGGAGCATTGGGGGACGCGTTTCTGATAACCTGGTGCGACCAGTTGCTTTACGCGTTTCCCCCCATACCCTTGATTCCTCGAGTGTTGAGGAAGATTCGCCAAGACCGGGCCCAAGTCATCTTAATAGCTCCGGATTGGCCAAGGAGGGTGTGGTACTCCGAACATCTCCAACTCTCGCTGTGCCCTCCGCTCAGTCTCCCTCTCAGGGCAGACCTCCTCTCGCAGTCACAGGGGCAGGTTTTACACCCCAACCTCCAGAGTCTACACCTACATGCCTGGAGATTGAACGGGGCAACCTGAGTTCCTTCTCTCTCCCGCCTGATGTAGTGGATGTTATATTAGCGGCCAGGCGACACTCCACTAAATCTATCTATGCTAATAGGTGGTCTAAATTTGTTATCTGGTGTGGAGAGAGACAGATTGATCCCTTACATGCTCATCTGTCAGATGTTTTGTCTTTTGCTCTGTCTCTAGCGCAGAAAGGTTGTGCAGTGGCTACCATTAAAGGTTATTTGTCTGCCCTGTCAGCCTTCATTTGTCTTCCAGATCAACCATCGTTATTTAAATCCCCTATTGTTCTCAGATTCTTGAAAGGTCTTCTAAATAAATATCCTCCAAAACCATTCGTTATGCCTCAATGGGATTTGTCCTTGGTCCTCACTTTCCTTATGGGGTCCCCTTTTGAGCCTATGCATTCTTGCCCCTTAAGGTATTTGGTTATTAAAACAGTCTTCCTGGTGGCTATAACATCTGCAAGGAGAGTGAGTGAGTTGCAAGCCTTATCGGTAAAACCCCCTTATACAACTTTTTATGGGGATAAGGTGGTGTTGAGGACCAAGGCTGCTTTCCTCCTGAAGGTTGTTTCACCCTTCCATTTGGCCCAGACAATTACTTTGTCCACGTTCTATCCTCCGCCTCATCCTTCAAAGGAGGAAGAGAGACTACATCGATTGGACCCAAAGAGGGCGTTAAGCTTCTACATTGATAGAACGAAGGACTTCAGGCTGGAGGATCAGCTGTTCATCGGATACGTGGGCAAGAGGAGAGGAAAGGCAGTCCACAAGAGAACACTCTCCAGGTGGGTTGTTCTTTGCATTAAAATCTGTTACTCTTTGGCAAAGAAGGATCCTCCTGATGGCATTAGAGCTCATTCCACCAGAGCTAAGTCGGCCACTACGGCCTTGGCCAGAGGTGTTCCTGTGGTCGACATCTGCAAGGCCGCAACTTGGTCGTCCCTTCACACTTTTGCGAAACATTACTGTTTGGACTCTGAGGTCAGAAGGGACGGCCATTTTGCACAGTCAGTGCTGCAGGATTTCTTGGTTTGACCATTTCGGCACCCTCCACCGGGAGTGGTACTGCTTTGGGACTCTATTCAAAAGGTGAGGAATCCACAGGTAGTTGTATCCATCAGAAGAACGAGTTACTTACCTTCGGTAACGACTTTTCTGGTGGATACATTAGCTACCTGTGGATTCCTCACGGTCCCACCCGCCTCCCCGTTGCCTTTCTGGTCTTACCAAGTAATCCTTGAGTGCGCTCCTCTTGGTCTTCAAGGTTGCAATAGATGTTGTATATATGGATACTTGTATATATGTATATATATATGTATATATCTTTGTGTATATACATGATTTGCATATATTTGTTGGTTTAAAAAAAAAAACAAAAAAAGAAGAGTTATATTAAATTTACAGCCATTTTATTGCAATGTTGTGTATTTTACAATGTTATGGGATGTTGCCTTGCTCTTTCATTGCATTGGGTTGTTGTTCTCATGCACATAAAAAATGTTGGTACTGACGTCGGCACGTCGTCGAGGACCTCTTATTGCCTGTATGATGTCAGACGGCGTCGCGTGGGCTAGAGTGACGTCCTCGTCGACGTGCAGAGACTAGGAAGAAGATTTCCGTTGAATGCTGGCGCCATGGGAGTATTCATTAGGTGAGGAATCCACAGGTAGCTAATGTATCCACCAGAAAAGTCATTACCGAAGGTAAGTAACTCGTTCTTTTAGGGCTTAGGGCGGGGGGTTTAGGGCTCAGGGCAGGGGCAGTTTTAAGTGCTTGGGCGGGGTGGAGTATGGTGTCAGGTGTAAGGGGGCAGGGCGGGAAGAATTTACCACGCATGTTCCTTTACCAAACAAGCTTTTACAACAAAATTCATTGTAAAGGCATGCGTAGTAAAGACACGGTCGCTGTTGAGACCGCGATGTTAAGGTATGCATGATATACGCATGTGTTGTTCCATCATTCATCCCTCATACCAGTCTAGGGTGTCGAAGCACTTTACATCACACAGACAGTACGCAGAGACAATCATCGTATATGTGTAAATCAGTGTATATGAAATGTTACATAAGACAGAGGATTACAAGGTGTAGGTGTCACAGGTCATCCATACTGGTAGCAGGTGTAGTTTAAGAGTGCTTTATTTGGAGAAGCGCAAACTCAGAATTTAAAACATAACACCATGGTTGGGGGCTCTCTTTAATAATAAGAATTGATTTGCGCTCAAATTAACTTGTTTTGCAACATTGTTATTGAAAAAGTGGGAGGAAATAATAACGCTCTAATCTATACCTGGATGTTTGCATGCAGCTCTTTGAGTTTATTGCTCACTGTTCTATATTCAGTTTTAATTTATAAATTGCACTGGACAAAAAAGGAGCTCTCTGATGTAGGAAGCTGGCCTGGTGTGTGGTGAGTACCTACGGTATTATCACCTTATACCAGGTCCTGGCATCCCTTTATTAGTGAGGTGTAGGCAGTTTCTAGAAGCCAGGCTCTCTAGAGGTAGCTGGGGATGAGCAGCCAGGACTTATCTAGCACACATGCAAAGATCATGCAATACCACTGTAGTCACACAGCACTAAGACACAAGAAAGAAACACGTCTTACGAAAATAAAGGTTCCTTATTACAGTAACACAAACACTAGATACTCCAATAGGATGTAAGTAACATACTATTATATGTACAGCAGCAATCAGAAATTGGCATAAAAATCAATAGAAAACAGTGAAAAGCAATTGGCAATACTGAAGGCCTAGAGGGGACCAGACCATATACTAAAAAAGTGGAATGCGAAAGCCGGGTCCCCACCCAAGGAAGTGGAATTGGTAGAGTCGAGCTGGAGGAACTAGGAAACCCCAAAGGTAAGTACCAGAGTGCCCCCCAGCGACCAGGAGAAAATATGTAAGTTACTGGTTTTTCCCCAACCCACCAAAAGGACTTCAGAAAAGGATATTGCAAAGCGCAGACAAGACTGCAAGAAACTAGAGGTGGATCCTGGAAGAGGAAGACCTAGAGAAAAGAAGGGTTCCAAGTCCAGGAGCCACTACCCACACATCTGTGGATGCAGGAGTTGGTCGTCTGGGAGACGAAGACAGTCAGCAATGCAGCACTGGAGCAGATGAAGAGCTCTAGGTGATGCAGTCGACGTCCCACGCCGGATGAAGAATTGCAGTCAGTCTGTGGTGTGGAAAACCCACCAACAAGCCTTGGCAAAGGCAAAAGTCGCAGTAGGAGAAAAGTGGAGCTGTCGGGGACCAGCAAGGTCCAGGGGTACTCTACCCGTGGAGGGGAGTCCCAGGTGATACTCAGCAAGGCATAGAGTCTGGAGAAGGAGAGGCAGCCCCCACAAAAGACCTACAGGCAAGGAGCCGAGGAGCTGCAGAGAGGCCCACGCAGCACACCTGAAGAGAGGTCCCACGTCGCAGGCGAAGCACGTTGAGGGCTGTGCTTCACAGAGAAGAGTGCTGGGGGTTTGGGCTACACGGAGCCTGAAGATCCCTTGGAGGAGATAACAACTGGCCTTGATAGCTGCAAGAGACGCTGTGCATGGGGGTACTGTCCTGCATGGGAAGGCAAGGACCTACCTCTTCCAAAGTTGGACAGCTGGTAGAGAGGACCAAGGTGACCACTCCATACTACCACCCCTGATGCAGGATCCACGCAGCTCAGGAGGAGAGGAGATCCACACAGCCGGTCGTTGGTGCCTGCAGATGCAGGTAAGTGACTCCTTCACTCCAAGGAATTTTCCTTATTTCTTCTCATGCAGACTGAAGACTTGCTGCCTTCAGAGGAAGCACAGCTGGGCAAATGTTGGAGTTGCTGGAAGGAGCCGGAGAAACAATGTTGCAGGGCGAAGTTGTCGCTGGAGCTGCAGATTGTAGGTTCCCGTCAAAGTAAACATTGCAGAGGAGTCCTGCTGGAATCTTGCACGTCGAATCGGAGGACCCACCCAGGAGGGAAACCCTAAATAGCCCAGAAAGGGGGATTGATCACCTAGCAGGGTGACCACCAAGGAGGGGGCTGTGATTCATGCTCACAGAGATCTCTGCCCACCTTGGATTCAAGAAGGCAGAATCAAGTGGCCACCTGGAGGAGCTCCGGGCACCACCCCTGAGGTGGTGAGGGACAGGGGAGTGGTTACGTCCATTTCCATTGGCCAGTTTCGTGCCAGAGTAGGGGCTGAGGTCCGTGAACTGGTACAGACTGGTTTATGCAAGGAGGGCACCAAATGTGCCCTTCAGAGCATACCAGTAGCTTGGCAAGGCTACCCTGCCCAAGCCTTGTAACACCTATTTCCAAAGGGAGAGGGTGTTGCCTCCTCTTCCAAAGGAAATCCTTTGTTCATCCTTCCTGGGCATGAGCTGCTCAAGCAGCAGAAAGAGGGCAGAACTCTGTCTGAGGGGTGGCAGCAGCGTGGGCTGCCCGGGAAACCCCTGAAAGCTAGTAGGAGCATTGCTGGAGATCCTCTAAGGAGCCCCCAAAGTGCATGGAATCATACAATCAATACTGACAATAATATTGGGGTATGAGTCTGACATGTTTGTTACCAAACATTCCCAGGTTCGGAGTTACCATTATGTAGCTGGACATAGGTAGTGACCTATGTGCAGTACACGCGTAAAATGGCGTCCCCGCACTCACGAGGTCCAGGAAAATGGAGCTGGAGTTCGTGGGGGGCACCTCTGCTCCTGCAGAGGTGCCCTCACACACAGGTACTTGCATTCTGCCCTCTGGGCAGCGGCACCGGTTGCATCGCCGCAGAGCCGGCCCTGCTGCCTTACCTAGCCCTGTCCATCTCTCAGGCTATCTGGTTCTTCCTGGGACCCATGCTGTGTGCTAGTCTCTCCGCTGTCTATCCAGCAGTGTCAAGCTCTGTTCCACCACAGCCTGTAAAGTCCTGTAAAGCCTGTGAGCTGCCACTGTGCTGGCTTCGCATCCACAGGCCATTGGCAGGAAGTGAGATTTACAGACAGCCCCTGGCCTTCAGAGCGGGCTTTCACAAATACCAGGAAGGCTGAGGGAGAGACAGGGGACTGAAATGTTTGGGGGGGGGGGGGCAGGATGTCAACTTAAGGGACAATAATTAGCACTGGGGCAGGCAAGCTGGAGAGATGAGAGTGAGAGAGAGGCGACAGAAACGGGAGGCCTAACAAACATGGTAGCACAGGGTGCCACTAGCGCGCTAAAGCCTGCCCTGCTCATATCTCACAGTAACTCAACAATACTGTTATTTAGAAAGGGAGATACTCTGCAACACAGCACTGTATTTAAAAAGAAATGGAGTTACTTTGCAATACTTTATTTAATTACCCAAACCTCCTTACCTTCTCAAATCTTGCTGCTGTCTTCAGGGTTCGATTTTCAAGGGAATATAACATGTAACATTACATATACAACAAGCCAGGACTTTTGGCTTGGTCAGTAGTTGTTAGTTGCACAAGATAAATATGCAACAACAATGCTTCATTGTATATAATATTGAAAATGCAACGAGTCTCTTTGAAGTTACATCAAAGGCAGGGAAGGATGGTATTGCTGCAGGGTTTAGATTTTCTTTTCACCCTGAGGATGAGGGCAAAAATGGAAAGCCTGATAGGGACCTGTCTCAACACCTCCTTTTTAGAACTGCTGGTGCTCAGCACCGGCAGGACCCAGACCACTTAAAGCACTGGGCCCAGAAATCCCAAGTTCTGAAACTGTCTTGTCTCAGAGATGTTGATTGGTAGTAAAATAACCTTCCCTTCTGTAGGGTGTCGCAAAAGGCCACATGTGTAGGTTGTCCTCCCGGTATAATGCTACTGTGAATTAAATGGCAGGACATGGATCGTACAAGCATCCAAGAGTGTCTGGAATGAGTCTTTCTCTTCAGCATAGGCAGTCCTCAGTATCTGTACTCAGTTCCAACTGTATTTTACAGACACCACAGGTCCTGGAGCCCCCTCCCCCTTGTGGTCACATTTTCAAGGCCTTGACACCTAAAACACTCCCATCTTATGTTTTATTGTAGCTTGCATATCCCTATGTTATCAAATGGCTAGCAAAGGCCCATTATACTAGAGGGATAGTAGCCACTACAGTCTGGCTGAGAAACATTTCTCTTTCAGACAAATTTAAAGCATCTACTGGGAAATCAGATCACACATTCACAGGAGAATATTACCTCGATTTTGATACAAATGCTGACTCTATTGTGGGTCAAGATGCTGTGGAAAAACCTCTTTGGTTTACCTTGAACTAGAGGTTCCTCAGGTCGCTTTTATCGGATACAGTTGTTATTCCTTATGCCAGGAATACTTTTTTTTTAGCTTGCTACTCTGTTCCAACATTTATGACTATAATTGAAGGTCGTACAATGCAGAATAAATGTTTACTTGTAATCCTGGTCCTGCACCATGGAAGTCTTCATTGAAGTGTCTTAAATGACCCTCACTCCTGGGCATCAGGAGTCAAAATGTCTGAAATTCTTTCCTAGTCTCCGTTATTCATTTAAAAAAGAACTGACTGTGAATCATGGGTAGTGGAAGCTCCTGAAGCATTAAAGGGTTGTAGGCTTTTTAAGCTGTTGTTATGTATGCCTGCCAGGCAGGACTTTTTCTACAGCACTTAGACATGTAGGTAGCAGATAGTCATAGATGCTGCAGTTTAATTTCGAGGAGGGATATTTTGGTGTTACTGGAAGTCTAAAATTTGGAAAACCTTGGCCGTGATGGGGTTTTTGAATTTTTGTCGCAACATATGGACATATTCAACTCTTCGACCTTTGTCCTGCTATTTGGACATAGACAGATACATTGATTTGAAGTGTTTTGGGGTCCGTCCTGTAGTGTGACTTAGTTTAACGTTTAGGACTTTAGTGAACATTTCAACAAACCGGAGCCAGGGCTACAAATAAATAACCATTTTGTTCCTTTCTTACAAACGCACGAGCCATTCTCTTCAAAGCACTCTTTTAAACAGAGCAGTGTGGGTTTCACTCGTGCCAGATGATGTGCAAAGTCCTACACGGCTCTAAACTCTGTTGGACCTTCTGATGCTTACCATAGTGACTATTCCACTTACCTTTGGAGGAATATTCTATCCTTACCTGTTCTTTCTCAAACAGTCATGACAACAAGCATTTATTTCTACCATAAGCCATAAAAAAAACCTTAGGTGACCACACGCAGAGGGTTTTTGCCGTCATTTTATGTGTGTATAAGATATGATCCTGGCGATGTAAATGAATGACAGTAAAACTCCTGTGCAATAACAATATTACACGTTTGAGGAATATTTAATGCCATTCAGTAAATACAATTGTACTACATTTGTGTTGTAAAACCTCTTTCACCTTTTGTTTGCTTATCTAAGTTTGAGAAGAGAAGGCTAGCCCAGTATAGTTGAATAGAGGACATCCAAATAATGTTACTTTAATTTCTACTGGGTAACAGTGGGGGTCATTCCTTACACCACAGTCTTTTTGTACACTTATGTTCAATAAAGAAGGTTTTTCTGGCAGTGAAGGCCAGGGCAGACAAACATACATCACACTTTTTTGCAGGGCTGGTTTTCATAGCCAGAGTCATGACAATAGCTCACGCCACCCAGGCAAACCATTTTGAGCTTAGACAAGTTAGTAGGTTGAAGCTGAAGAGACTACCACCAATATAAATGACTCGTTCTACCACAAAACGCTGAACACCAGTAGGTGCACAGAAAGGGTTACTGTTTACATTGGAGGCCCAAAATAATGGGAGAAGTGGTTGTTACATCCATTAAAGCGAGGAACGACCTTCCACCTTACCCCCGAGCCTTCACCTCCCTTCCTGAATTCTGAAAGAAACTGGGGACCTAGCTGTGTGAGTAATCATCATACTAGACCCTAAACTGTCGGACCCCATGCATCCCATGATCCGGAGTGGAGCCGCTGGCGAGACTAAGACCTTTCTTGGTGCCTGCTACAGTGAAAGGCCATCCGTGGCCAAGCCATTCCCTTCATCATTCCTGAGTTAGACACAACCAGACTGGCATCTTCCTACACTAGTTCCAGTGTGGATAAGACCATGCTGTCCGGATTGGAGCCAGTGCCATTTCCCATTGACAGGCCTGTAGAGGAAGGCAAATGGGAGGGGTCTCCAGCATGCCCTAGATTAGAAGGACGACAACTGGTATGAGGAACTGGTGGAGGCTGGTGGATTGGACACCTCATTTAACACTGGCTTACTCCTCTTATGGCTCCGAAGGAGGGAGCCTCTTATGCTGTAGTGGTGCGTAGGGTGGCTGAGGTCTTGGACCTTCAACTACCCCTCGGTGACAGTCAAGATGAGCATCTTGACAGAGGTGCTTCAGTTGCCCCTTCCAAACCTTTACTCCCCTTTAATGAAGTCCTTGCCAATGTTACTATGGGCCTGGTCCAAGTCCTGCACAGGGGCTTCTATGCTTAGAATTGCCAGCTGCTGTCACCCGCTCCTGGGGACTCCAGTTTCCTTGCCCAGGACCCCACCCCAGAGAATTTGGTGGTCCAAGCCTCCACCTCTAGAGTCAACCCTGGTGTGTTCCCTACCATTCTGGAATCCAAGAGGCTGTATACCTTAGGCAGGAAAGTGTTCTCTTCCGCCAGCCTTGCACCGCTGTCATTGAAAACCATGTGCCTCTTGGGCTGATATTCCTATGTGATTTGGGTTTCGGTTGTGTATGTGATGTCTATGGTCTCTGAGGAGGCCCGCGCGATACTCTCCCAAGCTGTTGCTAAAGGGAGAGAAGAAGCAAAGTTCATCATATGATGTAGACCGGACACAACCGACTCGCTGGAAAGGGCGATTTCATCGTTGGTGAACTTGCGTCACCAAACCTGGCTGACAACCACTTGCTTTTCAGGGGACGTCCAAGCCTTGCTTATGGACATGCCCTTTGATGGCTCTCATAATTTTGGAGAGAACCAGGAATCAGTGCTGGAGCGCTTTAAGGACAGCAGAAATAAGACCAGGTCCTTTGGGACCTCCGTTGACCTCAGTCTGCCTTCTGCCCCTTTCATGGCCATGGAAGGGGGCTCCAGCTGCGTCCATACACCCACAGCCACCAAGGCCAACAGTCTTCCCAGGATGTGGGTCTCATAGACTACATGGTACAGGTAGCCAGATGTCAGGCCAGTCCACCACCCCCTCCGGCAGACTCCAGACCCCATTAGTTTGCCCTCTGACCATCATGGGGATCCAGCAGCAGGCAGGGTACACCATCAACTGCACCACCAGCAGCCAGTAACATTGAAACGTTGGGTTTTGCAAATTTTCCAAGGGAGTCATTCCACCCCTTTTGTGACCACTCCTCTACCCATACCTCCCATTTATGACCAGCTGACGAAGGACCATCTCTCCTTGGTCTGTCAGGAAGTGTTGGCTCTCTTGGCCAAGGGAGCCATTGAGAGGGTGCCGAAATGAGAAATAGGTAGTGGTTGACATCCACATTACTTTCTGGAGCCCAATAAGGATGCAAGCCTTCGTCCAATCCTCAGTATGCGTTTTCTCAATCTCTTCCTGAAAAAGGAAAAGTTTGAAAAGCTTACAAAGGTCTGTCTGCCCTGGATCGGGGAGACTGGATGGTAGTGTTGGACTTGCAGGGTGTATTTTTTCACATCCCCGTCCTGCCTGCCAACAGACGTTAACTGCAGCTCATGGTGAGCCAAGAGCGCTTTCAGTTTGCTTTGCTTCCCTTTGGCCTTACCAGTGCCCCTCAGGTGTTCACAAAAGTGATAGCGATAGTTGCATCTCATCTGTGGAGGTCGGGGGTTGCAGTCTTACCCTACCTCGACAGCTGACTTTTGATGGTAGGCTCGCCCATGGCAGTTGTGTCCCACCTCCAGACTATGGTGAACCTTCTGCACTCTCTGGGGTTTGCTATCAACATGCCAAAGTCACAATTGACTTCTCTCTCACAGACACTTCTTTTCATTGAAGCTGTTTCAGACACATTGCAGATTCAGGCATATCCTCCTAAGCGGCGAGTTCAGGATATTGAGGGTAGGATACTGATGTTTCAGCCTCTGCCCTGATTTTGGTAAGAATGACCTTGAAGTTATTGGGCCTCATGGCATTCTGCTTGTAACCAGTGCCCATTGGCATGTATGGGCTATACAGTGGTACCTGAAGTCCCAGTGGGTGCAGCATCAGGGGAATCTCTTGGACATGGTCCAGATCTCAGAGGGAACTGTGAAAGATATTCAGTGGTGTCTGGCAAACTGCTGTTGGGTCAGTGGCTGACCCCTCTCCCTTCCCCAACTAGAGCAAACTGTATTGACAGATGTGTCACTCTGATCTCCACCTTTCCCAGATGGAGTTTGGGCTCAACATCAACTTTTTGGAGGTTATGGTGATTCAGTTAGCATTAAAAGCCTTTCTCCCTTCAAAAAAGGGAAGGCTGGTGCAGGTGTTTACAACTGTGACTGCTAGGTCATTGTGGCAAAACTGATTGGTCATTGGGTCTCTCTGTAGCCTCCTGACAGCCACATTCTGCCCCTTTTGTGGTTATGGTAAGGGCTTTCACCATTGTCCTTTATCACCTAGGGGGTCATTTTAACCTCAGCGGTCTTTTTCCAAGACCGCCGAGGGACCGCCGTGCGGAAGACCGCCAGTGGTGGCGGTTTGCCGCTCGGCCTATTATGACCGTTGGCAGCTCTCCGTGCTTTTACGGACGGAGAGCCGCCAACAGCCATACTGGCGGGCGGCAGGGAAGTGGAGGTTGCTCCACCTCCACCGCCATGCCAACAGAACACCGCCCAGCGAATCACGTCCTGTGATTAGCCATGACGGTGTTCTGTTGACAGTGTGGTGTCGGCGGAGCAGCCCCCATGGCTCCAGTCCCCTCCCGGAGGATCATCGAACCAGGTAAGTCGATCGTCTGTGAGGGGAGGGGGGTGTGAGGGGTGTTGTGTGTTGTGTGCGTGCAGGGGGTGTGCGTGTGTGTATGTAGAGGGGGTGTGTGAGTGCGTGTATGCTTGTGGGGGTGTTGTGTGTTTGGGAATGAGTGCGTGTATGTCTGTAGGTATGTCTGTATGGATGTGTGCGTGTATGTTTGAATGTGGGTGTGCGTGTCTGACTGTGTGTGGATGTCTGACTGTGTGTGGATGTCTGACTGTGTGTGGATGTTGGCATGTATGTCGGTGTGCGTGTATGTGTGTTGGTGGTGCGTGTCGTGTGTGTATGAGTGATGTTATGTTGGGGGTGGGGAGGGTGGTCCTGCCACCTTTGGGGGGTGGCAGGGGTGGTTTGAGGGAGTTGGGGTGGCAATGGAAGGTGGGGGAGACCCCTATCAATGTCAGGGAAGGAATTCCCTGGCACTGATAGTGCTCACCGCCATGGATTTCATGGCGGTTTCAAACCGCATGAAATCCATGGTGGTCAGCCGGGTCCAAATACCGCCGGCGGTATAGTGACGGGCGCCTGGCTGGAGACCCAGGTCTCCAGCCCAGCGGTCGTCTCCGCCCTGGCGGGCGGAACGGAGAAGCGGCGGATGACCATGGCGGTAACCGCCATGGACATAATGCAAAAAAAAAAAAGACCACCAGCCTGTTGGCGGTCTTACCGCCGCTTCTCCGCCTTCCGCCAGGGTCATAATGACCCCCCTAGTCACCACAACCAGCAGGCTTGGCACTTTTTGTGGCTACGGATGCAGCTACCACAAGCTTTGTGGGTCCCAAAGCCACAGACCTGCCAATTCCACCCCCCCCCCTTTACTCTGACCCCAGGGGCCGAACTGTCCTCATGGGCATCCGGTTTGCAACAGAACCTGGTACCATCTGTGCCAATGGAGCGACATTATATCGGACACATGGGTGCTCCAGATTGTCCAACGGGGTTACACCTGCTTTTCCAACACACTGCCCCACCCCTCACCCTTTGTCCCAGACCAGCTAACAGAGTACCATCTTGTGCTCTTGTGGCAGGACGTACGAGCCCTTCTTGCCAAAGGGGGAATCAGGGGGTGCCAGCATCAGAAGTAGGTTATGATTGCTATTCACACTACTTTCTGGTGCTAAAGAAAGATGGAGTCCTATGTCCTATCCTAAATCGGTGCCCTCTCAACTACTTCCAGAGGAAGGAAAAATTCAAAATGCTCACCCTGGCTCAGGTCTGATCTGCCCTCGACCCTGGAGACTGGATGGTAGCATGGGTCTTGTAGGACGTTTACTTCCACATTCCATCCTGCCTGCCTACAGGTACTACCTACAGTTCATGGTGGGCCTGGAGCATTAGCAGGTTGCTGTGCTCCCTTTCATTGCCATCTGGGTGTTCACAAAGGTGTTGGCGGTGGTTGCAGAGCATCTGTGGAGGTCAGGCGTTCCCGTCTTACCCTACCTTGACGACTGGCTGTTGAAGGCTGACTCTCACCAGGCAGTCGTCTCCCACTTCCAAACTATCACGGACATCCATGCTGAAGTCTCACCTGACTTCTCGTAGACGCTCCCTTTCATCAGAGCTGTTCTGGAGACAGTGCACTTCGGGTTTATCCCCTGGAACAACGTGTCTGGGATATTTGGAATGCGATTCCAATGTTTCAACTTCTATTCTGGATTTCAGTGAGACTGACTGAGGTTGCTGGGTCTCATAGCCTCCTTCAACCTGTTGGTAACATGCCCATTGGCATATACAGGGTCTGCATTGGGACTTGAAGACCTAATGGACACAGCATCACAGTAATCTCTCCGACCTGGTCCAGATATCAAAGGAAACTGCTAAAGAAGTGCAGTGGTGGCTCATGGGCTGCAGTTGGATCAACAGCAGGTCTGTTTCTGTTCCCCACTCAGAGCTTACAGTGGTAAGAGATGCATCACTCATGGGTTGGGGTGGCTACATGGGAGAGGTGGAGATAAGAGGATTGTGGTCTTCGGCGGAATCTCAGCTCCACATCAGTCTGTTGCAACTGAGAGCACCCCAACTGGCATTGAAATCCTTTCTTCCTTCGATCTAGGGAAGGCTAGTTCAAGTGACACAACTACCATTTGGTGCTGCAACAAACATACCTAAAGGATCACAAATGGCACCTTTATCCAGAGGTGGAGCAAGGTCTCTTCTGAGATTGGGAGACCCTTGGTCGGCTCTTGCTCGGAGATGCATTTCATCTCAAGTGGGACACAGGATTCCTGTGTGGCTTTCGGCTGATACCATTCCTGTCCAGAGTTTTCAAGAAGATCAAGAACGACTAGGCCCAAGTCATCTTAGGTGCTCCGGACTTGGCATGGACAGTGTAGTATCCCAAACTCCTGAGTTTGATTTTCTATCCTCCAGTCAGGCTGCCCATTCAGGAGAATCTTCTGTATCAGCAACAGGGCATTGTGTGCTGCACCTGAACCTGTCCACTCTCTACATTCATGCTTGGAGATTGAGCGGCGATAACCAAGGGTGTTTCACATTCCTCCCAAAGTGTGAAATGTCACTTTAGCAGTCAGGTGTTCTTCTACCAAAACCATCTACGCCTGCAAGTGGGACAAGTTCATGGCATTGGTGTACATCTGAGTCAGTTGATTATCTCTCTGCACCTTTGAGGTTTTCCTATAATTTTATCTCTGACCCAGCAGGACTTTGCCCTGGCACAGTGAAAGAATATCCGTTTGCCATTTCTGGTTTTTCTTTTCAGCACATTTGCCGGATCAGTCTTTCCTATTTAAGTTACCTAGTTGCCAAAGGAGTCTCAAGACCAGTTCCACACTTTACGCTTTAAATACTGTAGACTTCAGTGGATTGGTCCTGAAAGATGCTCTGGGTGCTGTGTGGTCGACGGGGGTCTTCCTGGGGTTGAGGTGGGGTGACTTTGGCCATGGGTGACACATGTATTATTAATGGAGGTTTGTACTTTGCATAAGTTTAAACGACAAAGTTAAAATATCAGTTTCAAAACTGCTCTTCGAGGCTGCAGAGGCAGGCTGGAGCCAGGTTGTGCTTTGTCATATTCATGGTTCCACAATAAGTATTGCAGCCCTGGGTGGACACTTTAACTTAAATGTCATGGGTACCAACTTAGTACCATATACTAATTTGGGAGTAGCCAATTTAACATACTTTTTATCAAGGGTGGGAACACTGTAGCTGTGGACATTGTAGCAGTCTTCAGGGCATTCTTGAGGATAGAAAACCAGCATCAGTCCAAAACTTTGGAGCTGATCATGAAAAGGAGACATTTCCTTAAGTCAGGCAGTGCCCTTTTAATAGACTGGTTTGAGAAATGTGATATGTTTTTCTGCTGATTCCACTAATTCCTTGAGCTCTTTTGAGGTTTGAGTATGCCACCTCGAAGATAGTTGTCATCGGTCAGAATTGTCAAAACCCTGGTGGTTTCCGTTTACCATAGTTCATCTCGTTTCTTTGAGGTCACACAGGTTGCCTTGCAAACTGAATTTGCTTATTAGAATGTACAGTTGACTGCACCATCCCTACATGAAGCCCTTAGATGAGACAATAGGACCTTCAGAAACCGTGCAATAGGCACACATAAGCCTACCCCAAGAGTGTGTGTGCATATCTTGGAAGAGGCAAAGATTACACCAACTAGGGCTTTCTGTGCCTTTAAAAGAAAGATATCATCTGTGGCGCCAGAGACACAACCATCATCCAGTGTATTGTTATGAGGATGTGCTTGTTCTTTATCTTCCTCATCTTGCACAGTTAACCTTTCAGTTCCCCTCCATCCAGACGTCATTAGACAGCTATTACCACTTAAAATAAAGACCCTGCTGAGGGATCTTTCGTCACAGTCTTTCATAAAAGATATTTGCAGTGGTTAGAGAGAACTTACCGTCCTTGACAGCAGTCTTCTCCTTCATGGGAGCTCAATCTAGTTCAATCAAAATTGTTTGTGCCTCCTTTTGAGCCTATACATAAGACATCTTGCAACATATAACATCGAAGGTTTTTTTTTCTAGTAGCTATTATTCATGCAAACGGGGCGAGGGAGCTCTCAAGAATCCAATAGGCCTCTTCTGGAAACCAAAAGCTCATTCTACCTTAGGAATAGCACCTATGGCTTCCTGGTTCATAAACGCCCCATTTCTAAAGCAGCTATATGGCAGCCTGTTCATATTTTCACCAAGCATTATAGTCTGAATGCAGGACGGATATTATTGTCGGCCAAGCAGCTCTAATCTCTTTGAATGACCTTCCTCTGACTTGTGATTTTTCTGAATTGTTTTGCCATTCCTGGTATTTTGAGCGTGCTTTTCTGTTCTGTATTTATGAAGCTCCTACAGTGCAGAGTGATATGTTGCTTACTGGTAATCCTATTTCTGCATCGTAGGAATTTTCATACAACTCCTAAAAAACGCTTCCACCTACCTGGTCCTACCAATTTTGATAAGCAAACTCCTATTCAAATAATTAATTTCAGCACAATGTCCTTAAAAAGAACTGAGCCTGTGAGGATAGTAAAAGACATGCTGAGGGATGAAGGTTGCTGGCCCTGTAAAGGACAGTGGATATTTGTCACTGCCATGTACATTAACCTATTAGGCTGTTCTTTCTCCATGGCCTTTCTTTCACCTATATTTTAAGGTTTCCTTTTGTTAACAGCATCTTCAGGGTTCGTGCTGCAGAGTTGCCCTACGTAAAAAAAGAAAAAAAGATTTTGGAAAAAAGCTAGCCTGCTAGGGGTAATGAAATGTGTACCTACATTTGGGAAGTGGTGGTTTTTCTCACCGCCTTTGATTACTTTGCCTAAGTTTGGAGTTGAAGAGTGTTGCAGTCTCCACATGCAGGTGGAAATAGTTGGCGTCTCTGATTTTGGTGAAGATTTCTGTGATGCAGAACTGCGATTCCAAGTACGTAACACTGATCTATTGTGGATTAGGCAGTGTTAAAACATTTGTTTGGCATTACTCTTCCTTTAGTACTTCCTCAATTTAAGATTAATACTGTTATTTAATCCATTCACACCATGTTAATTTAGAACAGCCTTAAGCTACAAAAGACTTAAGAGCAACAATAGGTTACTTCTATACTCACAAGTGGCCCTCTGCTTGGCAAGAGTAGAGTCAGTGCTACCTCAGAAAGGAAAGAAAAAGAGAGAGAGAGATCCAAAATAGAGAAGTCCAGTTTTGGGACATTATAGGTTTGCAGTAAACCTCACAGCTGTTCATACTGACACCGACTTCGGTTGATGCCCAAATTAAAAACTTTGTATTTACACGATGAACGTCTTGCCTCAACCATTAAAAGGCAGAATACACAACTTGAGTAGCTATAAACATTTCAAGCTGGAAAGTATTGTTACAGGGAAGTAGCAAGTTATTTTCAGAAAGTGGCTGCACGGTTTGCACTAGCACTCATTTTGACATTATAGGCACAGCAGACTCAGAAATCTTGAAGTTAATGTTTTGTTTCATGCTGTGTAAGGCCGGTTTTTACTGCATAGTGGTTTTCTTAATAGTATTACAGCAACGTAAGTGTTTTTTACTTTTTATATTACCTAGCGTGCTCAGAGCAACAGGATCATTTAGCTTTTTTCAGAAAGTGAAAAAATATCTTCTGCCTGTTAAATCCGATTCTGCATATAATTCAGCTATGTTTGCAGTTTTAAATGCTGCCACTGATAGTTATTAGCGACTCTCCAACATAGATTCTTCATCATAACCATTAGGGCATGCAGACCGGCTCACCTCAAGCCTAGAACACATAAACAATTTTGTGCATTTATATTTAAAGAATAATAATGTTAGTGGTCTTGACGAATTCATTTTAAATTACGCAAAAAGTGCCCTTTATGACATGCACCAAACCATTCGCCTCAACCTGTTTTCTACTTGCCTGGAGAGGATACCAGAAAACTGAAGGCGTAAACTAGGCCCTTAATTTTGAACCTAATCACTTTCGCCCCATAGTGGGGTTTTTCTGTGGTTACTAAATGTTTCTCTAAACTGTGAAAGAGGAACGCAAATTAAGTCTTAAGTCGATATGGCAAGAATTTGGGAAAATGGTGAATATTCGAAAATGCTTATTCTTTCATTCTGATCATTGCAGTGTTGATGTTTACATGCAAAGAAGTGTCATGACGCAGAGATGTTTAGGGTGGAGAGAAGGGAGACTTGTATAAATTAAATTTGTCTGCTTGAAATGGTCAGTTCGTCCTGAGATCATCTACTGAGGCAGAAAAGTAAAGCAGATAATGAAAATATGCACCCACTTGCTTATAAACATCAAGGTGCCACACCCCTACCTCTAGTTTTTGATGAGTTTGTCTCTGAAAGCCATTATGATCCTTTGAGTTTGACTTACCTTGTGGGCCACCCCACGTCCATTTGACGTTGATTAATCTATTGATGATGCCACTTGTTATCAGAGTATTTCAGTTGCGAAGATGTTGGTTATCTAGTAGATTTGTTATTGGACCGACTCGAGATTGTTATAAAACACTCGCATGCAGCATGATAATCTTGGTTTGGACTATGCTCTGAAGTGAGTGTCTAGCAGTAAGCACATTTGGTTGTTGGATATCTTCTTGTAGAATAGGATCCCTTTATAGAGAACACTGTAAGTAGCATGAGCCTCTCTCCTACGCATCACTTAATGGCTTCCAAGTCAAGACGGTATTTTTGACAAACAGATTGAGTATGGGTTCAATGGCTTAAACATTTAAACTCTGTGTGTGTATCTATCTATCTATATATCTATATATATATATATATATGTGTGTGTGTGTATATATATATATATATATATATGTGTGTGTGTGTGTGTGTATGCATAGATGTGTACATATATGTAGATGTGCGTGTGTGTATATATATATATATATATATATATATATATATATATATATATATATATATATATATATATATATATATATAATTTACCTTTTTTCCTTCAAAAAGCCAGAGGATACAGGGGTGTTATAGTTAGACTCACATTTTAAATGTAAAAAAACCATAGAAACCCAGCAGTTATAGAGTTTTAGCAAATAACTATAGCTCATGCCCTAAGGTAACTATAACTCGTGCCCTCGCTGTGCACTGCTAATTACCCCAGATATTACAGTGCTCATGACATCTTTTATAAGACCATTGATAATGTCACTGTAAGATTTGCAGTAACATAATTGATAAGAAAACTGTGCAAAACTGTGCGCTGCAGGGGTTGGCCGCAGAGCCTGCAGTCAACCCCCTTTAAGCTCCAAACCTCGCGCCACCCATGGCAGAAGTTTGGAGCTTATAGGGAGCACCATCATATATATTTAGCCCCAAAGGGCACACCCACCTCCCCGGGGCTATATAAGAAACCCCTAACCTCCACCCCCCAGACACATCATTACATATGAGGACCACCACCTACCTGGGGCTACATTTTAAAACTATGCAGGAGGCCGCACAGCTCCCAGTATTCCTAACCTGGCACATTTCTTTCTTCTTCTTTTTTTTTGTTGTTGTTTTTTTTTTTTTTTTTGTCATGTCTTTTGGGACTCGGCTGAAGCAGAGTCTCAAAATGGCTGCCAACACTTCCTTGTTGAAGTATTGTCAGCCAATCAGATCACAGCGTGGGATCTCCAGGATCTATGGATCCTCTGCTTTCCTAGATATCTATATTTTTCAAACTTTAATACCTCTGAAACTACTGAATGGATTTACATCCAATCACAAAAAGCACAATCTGTGCACCAAGGATCTAGCTTCCTGCCAAATTTGGTTTAGTTCTGTTAAGCCGTTCGGGCTGTAGTCATATCTAAAGACCCCCCCCCCCCCCGCTCCGCCCCTTTTCTCAGCTTCACTTGACGGATTGTCCTGAAACTTTCCATGCACAACAAGACGTTGTAGGGCACTTTTTTTTTGGGATACGAAAATCTTGCGGATAATCTTAAAACAGTGCCAAAGATAGAGGCAAGTTAAAAAACGCTTTATCTATTCAATGGAAATTGGGTCCTAACTCTAACTACCTACTGGTGACTGCCAGTAGGGTTATATATACTTTTGTGTGTGTGCTGAAAAAAACAAAAGTTGAAGGGATGCTATAGTTAGAAAATACAATTTAAAAAAACGTAGCAATTCACTCAAAAAAACAAAGGTTACAAGGATGTTATAGTTAGGCTCTGAGTTTACATGCACCAAACCATAGAAATTCAGCAGTTATAGTTATGGCTATGTCTGGTAAGTACGGCCAACCTCTAAAAGCACCCAACCACGCACGGCCTTCAGGCGTGTGTGGTGGGCGTTGGCGAAGGGCCTGGGGCCAAAACCCCATTAAGCATTCACCCCTGCTTCATGCACGGCCTTGAGAGGCAAAAGAAAAGGGGCAGGGTAGGAATACCCTCACCCCCTAGCCTTGGTGCCTGCGGTCCACAGGGACCCCATTAGGGCAAAAAAGCATTGGTTTAAAAAAAAAAAAATTTTCCCACAAATCTGTGACGGATTTGCAAATCCACACCAAAAATAGAATTTTCAAAATCCAAGGATGGTCTGCGCTTGTATACAGAAAAGCCCCTGTGTGGAGCAGCTCCTGGGGGCATGAGGATAATAATAGAAAATGGAGGAGGGGCCACACAGGGCCCCCCTCTCCTGGGGCTCTTTTTAGGCCTGGGTACCACCACCTGTGTGGGGACAAATACATATTTTAGACTGAGTGGGGGGCCGTGCAGTCCCTCTCTCTGTGCCGATTTTGGTAAGATCCACCTGGATGCCCTGGCCCCACGCATTGTGCCCAGTATGCTTTGATTGGGACTGCGAGGAGAGCCTGGGGACCACAGCGGTCCCAGCTGGCTTCCTGCCACCTGTGGGAGCCAGCATTGCTCCCGCTCACAGGGAGCTGCTAGAAATGCAGCTCCCTGCGTGCAGGAGCAGTTCTTTCAATTGTTTCCCAGCCCACGTGGCAGCAGGTAGGGGAACAGATGAAACCTCCGCTTCCAGCAAGTCGGAGTATTTTGACAGCTACTGCTTGCTGGAAGCGGAGTTAGTGTTTGCTCTCTCTTGGGGCTCCTGCCAAGCAGACGCAAACAGCTATCCTCCCTAGGATGGGCACCTCGATGATAGCAGGGGACAGCCCATCCAGGAGCTGGCCCTGGGCATGTGCCGCCCCCAAGGCCTTTAGTGACTCTAGGAGGGGGGCTGCACAGACCCTTTCTTTGTTTTGCACAGGCCTGCCTGGGGATGTCGTGGTCCCCGGGGCCGTATATGGCCCTCCTTTTGTTTTAATAATGGTATTTGGCCACAGAGATGTGGTGGGCCATAGGATCTGCGCAGACTCCCTGCTTGATGTATAATTTAGCCCTGGGGAGGTGGTGGTCCCCAATGCATATTAAAGCCCCAGGAAGTGGGTCCGCATGGCCCCACTCTTTAAAAAAAAAAAAAAAAAAAAAAAAAGCCTTTTGGAGGTGTTGACCTCCGGGGGTGAGAGGTGGGTTGTCTGCGCAGCTCCATGTATTCTTTTTTTTTTCTTATTTAGCCCCGAGGTGGTTGTGTTCCCCGGGGCATTTCAAAACCCTGGGATGGGGTCCCTGTGCACCCCCTTCCTGTTTTCATAAATTGGTCATGCCTCCAGGACCTGGCCCACCCGTGGGCTAAGTTGAGAACAAGTGAGGGAGACTGTGCTTTTAAAAAAAAAAAATCTGTGGCTTTACAGTTCCTCTGTGAATTTCGCTGCACATTTTTTGAAAAAAAAAGCATAAAGTTCTTCTTTGCTCTGACAGACAAGAAAAGGAAGCAGGTTAGGAATACGCTGACCCCATGTCAGCGTATTCCTACCCTGCTTCCTTTACTTTTCTTTTTTTTTACATTTTGTTTTGGGACTCAGCTGAAGCAGTGTTCCAAAGTGGCTGCCAACACTTCCTGGTTAAAATGTTGGCAGCCAGTCAGATCTCAACATGAGGTTTCTGGGATCCACAGAGCCTCCGCGTTCCTATATACCTACATTTCTTTTTCCATTAATATCTCTAAATCTATTGAACTGATTTACACCAAATCACAAAAAGCATGATCTGTGTACCAAGATCTAGCGTTCCTACTGAATTTAGTGTAGTTCAGTTCAGCGGTTCGGGCTGTAGTGTGTCTAAAGACCCTGTGGGAAATGAATGGGGATAACTGGTTTTGGGACCACCCCTTTTTCTCGGCTTCCACTTGACGAATCACTCTTTAAAAACTTTCAAGACAGCAGCTCAACCGACTGTTGTGTTAGTTTTGAAAATTTTATGAAGATTCGTCAAACTGCACCAAAGTTATTGGCAAAACAAAAAAATGCCTTTCCTATGACAACTAGGCCATAGTTTCCATAGGAAAAGCGTTTTTTGTTTTGCCAATAACTTTGGCGCCGTTTGATGATTCATCACAGATTTTTTCAAACTAGTTTGCCACTCACATTAGCTGCTGTCTTGAAATTCTGGGGTGATTCCTCAAGCGTGGGCTGAGAAAAAGGGGTAGTGGGTACTAAAATGTTTTTTCCCCCATGCAATTGCCATAGGAATTTTTAGACACAACTACAGCCCGAAGTGCGGAATGGAATTACAACATATTTGTCAGAAAGGTAGCTCTTGGTCCAGAAAGCACCCTTTTTGTGTAAGGTGTAAATCCATTCAGTACTTTCAGAGAAATTTAAAGGTAAAACTCAGGGACTCAGATCCAACAGTCCCCGTGCTGATATCTTATTGGCTGCCGGAATTTCAACCAGGAAGTGTTGGCAGCCATTTTGGGACTCTGACTCGGCCAAGTCCCAAAAGCAAACTTAAAATTGAAGAAAATGGGGCAGGGTAGGAATACTCTGACCCTCTAGGTCTGGTGCTGGGGTCCCTTGGGGAATGACAGGGCCAAAAAGCATTTTTTTAAAAATGTTTGCGCAGAAATCCTAAATTCTCTGTGAACTCCCGAGAAAATAAAAGTCCCATGCACTGCCTTCTCTTTCTCATTTGTTTGCTGCTTCTAAGCAGATAAGTATTGTTTTTTTTACAGTTATAAGATTATTAATGATATATGGATGTTTGAGAGTGAGTAACACGTTGGATTTTAATAGTTATTTACCCAATTGTGAGTTACATAGGAAGTATAGGTATCTTTTCAGTATCTTCAAGAATGTTGTTAAAAAAAAAAAACCTATATGTTCAAAATGCATGTATAAACAAAATGAGTGTAATTGGTATAGTTTGGATGACTATTTTATTAATCTCTTTTTAGCCTTTGATATTTGTGGAAATACAGTTAGCAATATTTAAAGATTACTGTGGAGGTTTAAAATATGTGATGTCTCCCCTTGCGCTGCAATGCGCTTTCCTCCTCGCAGATGATCACTAAAGTGCGCATAGTTACTTGCGCTTGATGCACATGAGCCTTTGTTGTCATTTGGCATCAGTGAGTCCTTTTCCAAAGAATATTTGGGCATGTTTAAAAGACGTGCATGGTTTACGCATGTTCTTTACCGAAATTTGAGACCAAATACAATGCGTAGAAAACGTATTGAAGTGTAGCACGCATTATAAAACAAAATCAGACAGCAGACGATCAGCTATGAAGAGATAGTTACGTACGGCAAAAGGTTTTTAGAATTAGTTTTGAATTTAAAATAAGAGCCAACTGTATTTGAAATATAGATAAATAATAACATAACTATAAGGCAATGTAATAAGTTGGTTAATATTGTTTGTAGAGGATTGAATTCGTTTTGTTTTTGGAATATAGAGTAAGAGTATTTAGAGAAAATGAAGATGAAAATATGATCTAATCTCAGGAGGGTACAGGAAGAGGTTATTAGGAGACTGATAAATAAAGAAACGGGATACAGTTCAAGAACTCGTAAAGAAAATACTAAAGGAAGGGAAGAGGAAAGGTAGTTGATGAAAAGGAGTATTGATTGTGGTCAGATGAGGAGGAGACAATGAATACAGGACCAGAAGGAAAATGTTTAAAGAGAGAAAACATAGAAATGAAAATGAAGTGACAGATGAGAAGGGAGGAGTCTGTCACAACTTACAAAAAGTTGTTCTAAGCGACATGCATGAAAGTCAGGTACACCCTGCAAAGGAGATGGTCTATCAGTCTATTTGGACAGAGCAGGATTTTGATGCTGAGTTAGATGAATATGTCCTAGATGTAGGATATGATGCTGGCTTGGATAAATTCTTGAACATTGAGAGTTCAAGTAAGAACATAAAGGAAGAGGTTAAGGACCCTTTAGGCCCCAGTGTGTTTAATCCGCCTGAAATTAGGCACCCACGTAGTTCTGAATGATGACCAATAAATGATGTGGCAAAATATATAAAACATTGGATAAGGAGGCCATTGGAAATGGGTAAAAAAAAATGTATGAGGGCGGAGTGTTCATGCCCACTAATTGAGGTAGATGTGACTATAACTCCTAATTTGGACCCAGATCTGATCACATATTTATTTAAATTGGGTCCTGACTCAGGAAAAGGATTTGAAAGGTCCTTAGAACAATGTGAAGACAAACTGGTTGATGCCTTGGTTCCAATTGCAAGAATTTGTGATATGGTAGAAAAGTCTTAATTCAGTGGCACAGATTTAGAAATAAATTTACCGAAGAGCTGGAGCCAGAGAGCAGTATGCTTTTTCTGTAATGCCAATGCAAACCTTATTGCAGAAAGACGTAAATCAGTGCTGTTAAGAATCAGTCCTAAGTTAGGAGACTTTGCAAAAAAAAAAAAAAGAGACAAAAGTAGTCAAAAGGACTTCTAATGCGAGAAGGACTAGTTAAATAATTGGGAAAGCATGTCCACACATTTACCTCCATGGATACGGCACATCTATGTGAAAGGTTTTTGGGGAAGGAAATTTATTTGGAAGGGCTGAAAGAAGAGGGCCAGTCTTTCGACCGTACATATTACAGAGGCCGATATGGACAGGGAAACGGTTCTGGACAAGGAACAGAAGGATAGAGAGGAAATTCTTACTCAAATTACTTATATCCTCGAAGAGGGAGAGCTGGTAGGAGCAGATCAACTTGAAGAAGATCCGAGGTGTCTCATGCCAGATCACATTCAGGACAAGGTGAGAATGAAGAGTGGTATTGGTTTTATCTAGTAAAATAAAGGAGGGAGGCTAAAATGTTTCATTCAAGAATGCGAGTCAGGAACAAAAGATGCATGGGATTTAGAAGCAATAAGAGGTTATGTAATAGAATTCCAGTCAGAACGTATTCAGATGAAAGAACCAAGAGTGATATGTTTTTAAGAGAATATAAAAAGAATTGTGACAAGAAATTTGTGGAATGTTGGCAAAAGAAGCCATTGTAGATATAGAAGAAGTTCAGAAAGGGTTAATTAGTACTCTGTTTCTGTAGTGGAAAAAAGGACACCGGTTGGAGGCCAGTGATAAATTTGAGAGATTTCAATTTTTTAGAAGTGTACAGACACTTCAAGATTGAGGGATATTCTGTGAGACCAGGATTGGCTGGCAAAGATAGATTTGAAGGATGCTTATATTTCAATACCAATTGCAGAAAAGTAACAACGGTATCTGCAATTCAGATGGAATGGGATTTTATTCATGTTCAAGTGTCTCCCTTTTGATCTCTCTTCAGCACCTTGGTGTTTTTTCGAAAGTATTAAGACCAAGAATGGTAATATATTTAGACAGATGAATCAGGATGTACAAGTTCTGAAGGATCATATTTACATGATCCAAAACACCTTGGTGAGGTTGGGATTTGTAATAAATCAGGGGAAATTGATAGTTGTGCCATCTCAAAGGAGGGAATTTTGGGGATTTGTGGTAGACATGGTAAATACACAATTAGAGTTACCAGAGAGGAAGATAGTTTTGATAAGAAGAGAAGTAAAAGGATTACTGAAAAAAGAAAGAAGTGACATTGAGAGAAAGAGTGAGAGTGATTGGGCTTCTAGCATCATCAATACATGCAATATTTCCAGGTCCATTCAATTACAGAGCGTTGCAACGCCTTTAAAGATCAGGTTTGAGCAGAGGTTTATTGTATGGAGACAAGGTGAGATAAATGCAAGATGCACAGGAAGAACTGAAATGGTGGTTAGGACATTTACATGCATGGAATGGCTGAGCAATGTTTGGATCAACCCAAGATTATGTGTTGTAAACAGATGTGAGAAATTTAGGTTGGGGGGGCGACAATAAATGTGCAGGTAACAGGAGGAAAGTGGGGCATACAAGAGAGAAAACAATCATATAAATTGTTTGGAAATGAAAACAGGAGAGTTAGCGATTTGCAGTTATGAAGCAGATTCAGGGTCACACAATCTTGCAAAAGCTGGACAATATACTGGCTATTACTTACATAAACAAGCTGGGAGGCAGCAGGTCGAAAAGGCTTTCGGAATTAGCACAGGATTTTTGGAAGTTTTTTTGGAGCACAGAATAGAAATGAGAGCACAATATCTGCCAGGAAAGGAGAACTTAGTGGTGGATTGGAATTCACATCACTTGTAGGATGACAGTGGTTGGAAACTGATTCAGATCGCGTTTCAGAATATACAGATGGGATGGGGCCCATTGGCAGTGGATTTGTTTGCTTCACGGTTGACAAATCAACTGGTGAAATATGTGAGCAGGAGACCGGATCCCGGTGTAATAGCAGTGGATGCATTCAGCTTGAATTGGAAAGAGATGAAAGCGTATGTGTTACCTCCATTCTCAATAATTAAGAGCGGTTTGATGGAGATGAGGAAACAGAAGTGCCTGATAGTATTAGTAACACCTTTTTGGGTAAGTCAAGCTTGGTTTCCATCAGTGAAATGGTTGGTAATAGATGACCCATTAATGATTCAGTCTTGCAGAGGTCTTTTGACAGATGAAGACGGAAAGAACATCCTTTAGTAGAATCGGGAATGCGCAACCTACTAGTTTTGAGGATTTCAAGAGGTCAAAACGATTCACAAATTTGTCAGGAGAGGCTACAGAATTACTATGAGTCATGGGCACCAGGCACACAGAAAAGATATAGCAGTGCATGGAATATCTGGATACATTGGTCCCTGGAGAGGGATTTAGATCCAGTGAAAGCAGATTAGATTATGATTGCAAATATTTTGGCAGAACGATACGGGGAAAGGCATGAGTTATAGAACAGTGAATTGCTATAGATCTGTAGTAGCATCAGGGCATTCTCTTGTGGATGGATTGTCTGTGGGAAGAAGTCCTTTAAGATGTAGAGTGATAAAGGGAATAAGAATTAAGAACTCTTCAAAGACCAGGTATAAGAACCTTTGGGATGTTGGACTTATTTTCACATTATTTGAGAACTGGCCAGGTAATAAATATTTGACTAACAAGCAATTGTCGTGGATGTTGGCAACATTACTATGTATGATATCATTTAAGAGGCTATCGGATGTAAGAGCGTTAGAACTGACAAATAGGTTTCATAAACCACATGGTGTGTTATTTGAAATAAGGAAAACAATGAAAACTATGACAGATTCAATTTTTTTCCACAAGTTGTGATTAACATCCACAAATGTGTGTAATGAGATGTATTAAGGAGTATGAAGGAAGAATGGGTGAGCGCAGGAGTAGATCAAATATTGATCTCGTATGTGAGACCATATAGTAGAGTTTCTACAGCTACTATTGCAAGATGGGTGAAGAGTACAATGAAGGAAGCAGGAGTAGATTTAGATTTGTTTAAAGCACACTTGATAAATCGGTGCAATGACATTTAAAGTAGTTAATGCAGGAGGAAAGTTGAGAGAACTTATGAAAGCGGCAGATTGGGTAAATGATGGTGTTTAGGAGATTTTATTTCAAACCCATTGAGCATGTTGCAGGCCCAGTGATGAAGGGCTATAAACATGCATAATGCTTGCCTCCTGTCTTGACATAAAATATTGATTCGCAGAGGTTTACTGTATAGGGAATCATGATTGTATTAATGACCAGGAGGCTAGCATTATCCCTCCTCCCACTCTTGGAAGAAAGAAGAAGGGAAGACATTTTTTAATGAGATTGAATACATTGCAGTGTACTTATTTTTAGTTGTCAAGTTATCTAAAAAGGGCATTTTACATTTATATGTTTGAGTTTTTCAGAGTCACAGTGAGATAGAGAAGGAGAATACAAAGAGCATTTTCAGAATAAGCCATGTTGGAGAAATATTGAGATGAGAAATCAAAATAAAAGAGGAAGAAAAGGCAGTGGGAATTTTATGTGTTGTGGTTCTATTACATGTGGTTGATGAAACCTGTTTGTCAGTTCTAATGCTGTCTGATTCCCTTCATTACTCTACATATTAATGGACTTCTTCCCATGGAAAATCAATCCACAAGAGAATACCTTGCTGCTATTGCAGATCTATAGCAATTCACTGTTCTTTAACTCATACTTTTCCTATATTGTTCTGCCAGAAAATTTGCAGTCATAATCTCATCCGCTTCCACGGGAACCAAATCCCTTTCCTGGTACCAACGCATTCAGATATTCTATGCACTCCTATATGTTTTCCGTGTGCCCGGTGCCCATGACTCCTATATTAATTCTGTAGCCTCTCCTGATACATTTTTGAATAATTTTGATCTCCTCAAATCATCGAAACTAGTAGATTGAGCATATTTGATTCTACTAGTGGATGTTCCTTCTGTCTACATCTTTCAAAATTAACTTGCAATTGACTGTAACATACAAAGTTAGCTATTGCATGATTTCTTTTCTTCCACTAATGAGAGACAGAAGAGGGAAAGTAGAACAGGTTACATCATCATAAATATAGTTGTTCTTAGGCTAAGAAATTGAGTGAATTTTAAAAGAAAAATATTAGGAATGGCATGCTATCGGCCAATTTTGCAACAAAATGTTTTTCTTTTGATTTTTGGCGCATAACCTCCCCTCACCCGCCCTGTTGCTGACTCCCTGCCCAAGTGACCCAGCACCTCTATCAGCTCCACATTCTCTTATCCCTTTAATTCTCAAAATGATCTCTGACCCACTGACTCCAGAGTACATCAAGAAACACTGGGAAAACTCATCACGTTTAGACGCCAGATCTCCCTACCAAATCCGACCGGCATCACAACTGACACTAAACCACACAGATGATCCCTTCCAGGCCTAGTAAGCGTAATGCTTTAATCCCAAAGGTACATCCCATCCAAACGCCATGTAAATAAATTGGCACAATTCCACTTGCTCATCTGATGTTAATCTAATTCAGATGGCCAGGATTACCTTACACACGCTAGCCCCAAAGAGAAAACATTTCTGACACAGTAGCTTAATACATCTGTAAACACGGGCAGGCATATGAGCTCAAGTAATAAAGTAATTATGCATTTTTTATATATAAATATATATATATATATATATATATATATATATATATATATATATATATATATATATATGTTCGATGGCATGTGTAGCTGCAGATACACATGCTGTGCACAGTCCGCCATCTGGTGTTGGGCTCGGAGTGTTACAAGTTGTTTTTCTTAGAAGAAGTCTTTTCGAGTCACGAGACCGAGGGACTCCTCCCATTTCGACTCCATTGCGCATGGGCGTCGACTCCATCTTAGATTGTTTTTTTTTCCGCCATCGGGTTCGGACGTGTTCCTTTTCGCTCCGTGTTTTGGGTCGGAAAGTTAGTTAGAATCTCGGAAAAAATCGTCGGTATTGTTTGCGTTCGGTATCGGGTTAGTTAGAACAAATCGACACCGAATTTTGAAGAGCTCCGGTGGCCCTTCGGGGTTTTTTCGATCCCTCGTCGGGGCCTGGTCGGCCCGGCCACGTGCGACTTCAAGGCTGATGGAACGGACCCCATTCCGCTTCTGCCCAAAATGCCATAACAAGTATCCGTATACGGATCAGCATCTGGTCTGTAACTTGTGCTTGTCCCCCGAGCACAAGGAGGATACTTGTGAAGCCTGTCGAGCGTTTCGGTTGAGGAAGACGCTGAGAGACCGAAGAGCCAGGAGACTACAAATGGCGTCCACGCCGACAGGTCAAGAACGTTTCGAGGAGGAAGAAGAAGCTTTCTCCATCCGCGAGTCGGATTCTGAAGAACTCAACGCCGAAGAAACACCCCAAACCGTGAGTAAGACGTCGAAAATCAAGACTCACAAGAAGTACACAAAAGCCCAGGGGACGCCACCGCCAACAGGCCATGGCTTAACCCGAAAACTAGGTGACCGATCCAAGGCACCGAAAAAGGGCATGCTGGTGTCGAAGTCATCCGACTCCGGTCGAGATAGCGCCACACAGCAACCTCGGAGCCGAGACAGCGGCTCTGAGAAACTTCGGCACAGAGACAGCGGCACCGAAGAATTTCGGCACCGAGACACCACGCCGAAAACAAAGAAGGTCTCTTCGGAGCCTAAAAAGACTTCCGAAAAGGTTTCGGTTCCGAAACATCCAGCCTCGGAGCCGAAAACTAGTTCCTATACAGAGGAACAAGGATTAACCTCCCAATTACATAGATTTGGAGAGGAGCTTCAAGCTGTAGAGCCTGACTACACTCAAAGAAGGCTTCATATTCATGAGGACACAGGGAAGATAACCACTCTTCCCCCAATCAAAATAAAAAGGAAATTTGCCTTTCAATAAAAGAACAAGCAACCACAGGCAAAGGTGGTAAGGAAAACAACCCCACCACCGTCTCCACCACCGTCAATACATGCATCACCAGCAACAACTCAACCACTGATGCACTCACCAGCTCATACTACAATGAGTTAGGATGATCCCGATGCATGGGACCTTTATGATGCTCCAGTGTCTGACAACAGCCCAGACTCCTATCCCACAAAACCGTCACCACCTGAGGACACTACATCCTACACACAGGTGGTCGCAAGGGCAGCCGAATTTCACAACGTCACCTTACATTCTGAACCAATTGAGGATGACTTTCTGTTTAACACCCTATCCTCCACCCATAGCCAGTACCAAAGCCTTCCCATGCTCCCAGGAATGCTAAAACATTCAAAGCAAATATTTCAGGATCCAGTTAAAGGCAGAGCCATAACTCCAAGGGTGGAGAAAAAGTACAAGCCACCGCCAACAGATCCAATCTATATTACAACACAACTAACACCAGACTCAGTAGTTGTCGGGGCAGCTCGAAAGAGAGCCAACTCTCATACCTCAGGAGACGCACCACCTCCAGACAAAGAGAGCCACAAATTTGATGCTGCGGGAAAAAGGGTTGCAGCACAAGCAGCAAATCAATGGCGTATTGCCAATTCACAAGCACTTTTGGCAAGATACGACAGAGCTCATTGGGATGAAATGCAACATTTCATCGAACACTTACCCAAGGAGTTCCAAAAAAGAGCGCAACAGGTGGTAGAAGAGGGACAAAGTATCTCAAATAATCAGATACGGTCTTCCATGGATGCAGCAGATACAGCTGCAAGGACAATAAACACTGCAATCACGATACGAAGGCACGCATGGCTGCGCACTTCAGGGTTCAAGACGGAAATCCAACAAGCTGTGCTCAATATGCCATTTAATGAACAGCAATTGTTTGGGCCGGAGGTTGACACTGCCATTGAGAAACTCAAAAAAGACACCGATACAGCCAAAGCCATGGGCGCACTCTACTCCCCGCAGAGCAGAGGCACATTTCGGAAAACACCTTTTAGGGGAGGGTTTCGAGGTCAACCCACAGAAACCACAACCTCACAAACAAGGCCTACTTACCAGGGTCAATATCAAAGGGGAGGTTTTCAGGGGCAATATAGAGGGGGCCAATTCCCGAGAAATCGAGGAAAATTCCAAGGCCCCAAAACTCCTCAAAATAAACAGTGACTCACAAGTCACACAACCCCATCACATAACACCTGTGGGGGGAAGACTAAGCCAATTTTACAAACTTTGGGAGGAAATAACAACAGACACTTGGGTCTTAGCAATTATCCAGCATGGTTATTGCATAGAATTTCGCCAATTCCCTCCAAACGTCCCACCGAAAACACACAATATGTCAAAACAACATATAGATCTTCTAGGTCTAGAAGTTCAAGCATTGCTACAAAAGGACGCAATAGAATTAGTACCAAATCTACAAAAAAAAAAACAGGAGTTTACTCACTGTACTTTCTAATACCCAAAAAGGACCAAACTCTGAGACCAATACTAGATCTCAGAACACTAAATACCTACATCAAATCAGACCACTTTCACATGGTCACGTTACAAGACGTAATCCCACTGCTCAAACAGCAAGATTACATGACAACATTAGACCTAAAAGATGCGTATTTCCATATACCAATACATCCTTCACACAGGAAATACCTAAGGTTCGTATTCCAAGGAATACATTACCAATTCAAAGTGTTGCCATTCGGAATAACAACTGCGCCAAGAGTTTTTACAAAATGTCTGGCAGTAGTAGCTGCACATATCAGAAGGCAGCAAATACATGTGTTCCCGTACTTAGACGACTGGTTAATCAAAACCAACACTCTAAGACAGTGTTCACAGCACACAAAATATGTCATACAGACCCTTCACAGGCTAGGTTTCTCCATCAACTATGCGAAGTCACACCTTTTGCCGTGTCAAACACAGCAATACTTAGGAGCGACAATCAACACAGCAAAAGGGATTGCCACTCCAAGACCACAAAGGGTTCAAACATTTCACAAGGTAATACAGGCCATGTATCCAACACAAAAGATACAAGTCAAAATGGTAATGAAACTCCTAGGCATGATGTCTTCATGCATAGCCATTGTCCCAAACGCAAGATTGCACATGCGGCCCTTACAACAGTGCCTAGCATCACAATGGTCACAAGCACAGGGTCAACTTCTAGATCTGGTGTTGATAGACCGCCAAACATACATCTCGCTTCTATGGTGGAACAGTACAAATTTAAACCGAGGGCGGCCTTTCCAAGACCCAGTGCCACAATACGTCATAACGACGGATGCTTCCATGACAGGGTGGGGAGCACACCTCAATCAACACAGCATCCAAGGACAATGGGACATACATCAGAGGCAGTTCCACATAAATCACTTAGAACTGTTAGCAGTATTTCTAGCGCTGAAAGCATTTCAACCCATAATAACCCACAAATACATTCTTGTCAAAACAAACAACATGACAACAATGTATTATCTAAACAAACAAGGAGGGACACACTCGACACAGTTGTGCCTCCTAACACAAAAAATATGGCATTGGGCGATTCACAACCACATTCGCCTAATAGCACAATTTATTCCAGGGATTCAGAACCAGTTGGCAGACAATCTCTCTCTCGAGATCACCAACAAACCCACGAATGGGAAATTCCCCCCCAAATACTAAACAATTACTTTCAAATTTGGGGAACACCTCAAATAGATCTATTTGCAACAAAGGAAAACTCAAAATGCCAAAACTTCGCATCCAGGTACCCACAAGATCAATCCCAAGGCAATGCTCTATGGATGAACTGGTCAGGGATATTTGCGTACGCTTTTCCCCCTCTCCCTCTCCTTCCATATCTAGTAAACAGGTTGAGTCAAAACAAACTCAAACTCATACTAATAGCACCAACATGGGCAAGGCAACCTTGATACACAACACTACTAGACCTTTCAGTAGTACCTCATGTCAAACTACCCAACAGACCAGATCTGTTAACACAACACAAACAACAGATCAGACATCCAAATCCAGCATCGTTGAATCTAGCAATTTGGCTCCTGAAATCCTAGAATTCGGGCACTTAGACCTCACACAGGAATGCATGGAGGTCATAAAACAAGCTAGAAAACCTACCACTAGACACTGCTATGCAAATAAGTGGAAAAGATTTGTTTATTACTGCCATAATAATCAAATTCAACCTTTACACGCATCTGCAAAAGAAATAGTAGGATACTTACTGCATTTGCAAAAATCGAACCTAGCTTTCTCTTCCATTAAAATACATCTTACGGCAATTTCGGCTTACCTACAAATTACGCACTCAATTTCATTGTGTAGGATACCAGTCATAAAGGCGTTTATGGAAGGCCTAAAGAGAATTATACCACCAAGAACACCACCAGTTCCTTCATGGAACCTCAACATTGTCCTAACACGACTCATGGGTCCACCTTTTGAGCCCATGCACTCTTGTGAAATGCAATACTTAACGTGGAAAGTTGCATTTTTAATTGCCATCACATCTCTAAGAAGAGTGAGTGAAATTCAAGCATTTACCATTCAAGAACCATTTATTCAAATACACAAAAATAAAGTTGTTCTACGGACCAATCCTACATTTTTACCAAAAGTAATCTCACCGTTCCACTTAAATCAGATGGTAGAATTACCAGTGTTCTTCCCACAGCCAGATTCGGTAGCCGAAAGAGCACTACATACATTAGACATCAAAAGAGCACTAATGTACTACATTGACAGAACAAAACTAATTCGAAAGACAAAACAACTATTTATCGCCTTTCAAAAACCTCATACAGGAAATCCAATTTCAAAACAAGGCATTGCTAGATGGATAGTTAAGTGCATTCAAACCTGCTATCTTAAAGCTAAAAGAGAACTGCCTATTACACCAAAGGCACACTCAACCAGAAAGAAAGGTGCTACCATGGCCTTTCTAGGAAATATTCCAATGAACGAAATATGTAAGGCAGCAACATGGTCTACGCCTCATACATTTACCAAGCACTACTGTGTAGATGTGCTAACTGCACAACAAGCAACAGTAGGTCAAGCTGTATTAAGAACATTATTTCAAACTACTTCAACTCCTACAGGCTGAACCACCGCTTTTGGGGAGATAACTGCTTACTAGTCTATGCACAGCATGTGTATCTGCAGCTACACATGCCATCGAACGGAAAATGTCACTTACCCAGTGTACATCTGTTCGTGGCATGAGTCGCTGCAGATTCACATGCGCCCACCCGCCTCCCCGGGAGCCTGTAGCCGTTTAGAAGTAGATCTTAAACATTTGTACATTTGTAAATATATTACTTAAAACTTTATTATGTACATACGCATTCACTCCATTGCATGGGCACTATTACTAGCATACACAACTCCTACCTCACCCTCTGCGGGCAAAACAATCTAAGATGGAGTCGACGCCCATGCGCAATGGAGTCGAAATGGGAGGAGTCCCTCGGTCTCGTGACTCGAAAAGACTTCTTCGAAGAAAAACAACTTGTAACACTCTGAGCCCAACACCAGATGGCGGACTGTGCACAGCATGTGAATCTGCAGCGACTCATGCCACGAACAGATGTACACTGGGTAAGTGACATTTTCCATATATATAATATAATATAATGTATTATAGATATATCGTGCAATATTAAAAAATAGAATTTCATTAAAAAAACAGTTACAGGGATGTTATTTTTTTTAAACCTTAGCAATTTATTGGAAGAAAAACCAAAGGTTATAGGACATTATAGCTAGATTCTGAATTTACACTCATAAAACCATAGAAATTCAGCTCTTATAGTTAGGTATTTCCAGTAACTAAAACTCATGCCCTGAGGTAACTATAACTCGTGTCCCTGCCATGCACAGCTAGTTGCCCCACATAATACATCATTGATGACATCTTCTATGGCATCATTGATATTATCACTGCAACATTTGCAATACAATTATTCATGAGAAAACTGTGCATGGTGGGGGCATGAGTTATAGTTACCTTAGGGTATGAGTTACAGTTACTTGAAATAACTCTAACTATAATAGCTGAATATCTAAGGTTTTGTGCATGTAAATTCAGAACCTAAATATAATGCCCATGTAACCTTTCATTTTTTCAGTGAATAGATATATATTTATAACAACCCTGTACATAGAACATTATTACATATATATCTGCAGCTTATACGGATGGTTAAAAATTGTGATATTGCATTTACTTTTCTTTTTAAAGTTACATAAACAATAACATTCATTTCATTAATTAAAAAACTGATCATAGGAACCCTTCGACAGGTAAGAAAAGGAAAGGCACATGCAACATTGTTAACCAATAGGCTGCCATTAACCCCTTAGCTGCTGGGCCTTTTCCCCCCCAGTGCTGAGCCCTTTTTTGGCTATTTGGGGTAGTTCGCGCTTAAGGCTTCATAACTTTTTGTCCACATAAGCTAACCACGCCAAATTTGCGTCCTTTTTTTCCAACATCCTAGGGATTCTAATGGTACCCAGAGTTTGTGGTTTACCCTGGAGGAGACCAAGAAAATAGCCAAAATACAGTGAAAATTTAGTTTTTTCCAAAAAAATGGGAAAAAAGGGCCGCTGAAGAAGGCTTGTGGTTTTTTCACCGAAAATGCCATCAACAAAGGGTTTCTGGTGCTGAAATCACTATCTTCCCACCTTTCAGGAACGGGCAGACTTGAATCAGAAAACCACATTTTCCAACACAAATTTGGCATTTTACTGGGACATACCCCATTTTTACTATTTTTGGTGCTTTCAACCTCCTTCCAGTTAGTGACAGGAATGGGTGTGAAACCAATGCTGGATCCCGGAAAGCTAAACATTTCTGAAAACTAGACAAAATTTTGAATTCAGCAAGGGGTCATTTGTGTAGATCCTACAAGGTTTTCCTACAGAAAATAACAGCTGAAATAAAAAAATATTGAAATTGAGCTGAAAACAACAGCCATTTTTCTTTGTTTTACTCTGTAACTTTTTCCTGCGATGTCAGATTTCTGAAAGCAATATACCGTTTTGTCTGCTGGACTCTTCTGGTTGCGGGATATAAAGGGCTTATAGGTTCATCAAGAACCCTAGGTACCCAGAGCCAATAAATGAGGTGCACCCTGCAGTTGGTTTTCATTCTATACTGGGTATACAGCAATTCATTTGCTGAAATATGAGGAGTGAAAAAGAGGTATCAAGAAAACCTTTGCATTTCCAAAATGGGATCAAGATAAGGTTTTGAGGAGCAGTGGTTATTTGCACATCTTTGAATTCCGAGGTGCCCATACTAGCATGTGAATTGCAGGGCATTTCTCAAATAGACGTCTTTTTTACACACTCTCTTATATTTGGAAGGAAAAAATGTAGAGAAAGATAAGGGGCAATAACACTTGTTTTGCTATTCTATGTTCCCCCAAGTCTCCCGATAAAAATGATACCTCACTTGTGTGGGTAGGCCTAGCGCCCGCGACAGGAAATGCCCCAAAACACAACGTGGACACATCCCATTTTTTCACAAAATACAGAGCTGTTTTTTTGCAAAGGTCCTACCTGTAGATTATGGCCTCTAGCTCAGCCGGCACATAGGGAAACCTACCAAACCTGTACATTTTTGAAAACTAGAGACCTAGGGGAATCCAAGATGGGGTGACTCGCGGGGCTCTGACCAGGTTCTGTTACCCAGAATCCTTTGCAAACCTCAAAAAGTGGCTAAAAAAACAAGTTTTCCTCACATTTCGGTGACAGAAAGTTCTGGAATCGGAGAGGAGCCTCAAATTTCCTTCCACCCAGCGTCCCCCCAAGTCTCCCGATAAAAATGATACCTCACTTGTGTGGGTAGGCCTAGCGGCCGCGACAGGAAATGCCCCAAAACACAACGTGGACACATCACAGAAAACAGAGCTGTTTTTTGCAAAGTGCCTACCTGTAGATTTTGGCCTCTAGCTCAGCCGGCACCTAGGGAAACCTACCAAACCTGTACATTTTTGAAAACTAGAGACCTAGGGGAATCCAAGATGGGGTGACTCGCGGGGCTCTGACCAGGTTCTGTTACCCAGAATCCTTTGCAAACCTCAAAAAGTGGCTAAAAAAACAAGTTTTCCTCACATTTCGGTGACAGAAAGTTCTGGAATCTGAGAGGAGCCTCAAATTTCCTTCCACCCAGCGTCCCCCCAAGTCTCCCGATAAAAATGATACCTCACTTGTGTGGGTAGGCCTAGCGCCCGCGACAGGAAATGCCCCAAAACACAACGTGGACACATCACAGAAAACAGAGCTGTTTTTTGCAAAGTGCCTACCTGTAGATTTTGGCCTCTAGCTCAGCCGGCACCTAGGGAAACCTACCAAACCTGTGCATTTCTGAAAACTAGAGACCTAGGGGAATCCAAGGAGGGGTGACTTGCGGGGCTCGGACCAGGTTCTGTTACCCAGAATCCTTTGCAAACCTCAAAAAGTGGCTAAAAAAACAAGTTTTCCTCACATTTCGGTGTCAGAAAGTTCTGGAATCTGAGAGGAGCCACAAATTTCCTTCCACCCAGCGTTCCCCCAAGCCTCCCGATAAAAATGATACCTCACTTGTGTGGTTAGGCCTGGTGCCTGCGACAGGAATAGATTACACAACGGTCAATGTTGGTCCTTACGTGAGGCAGCTGTTGACCCTGGGGTGATCCATTCCTGACACAGACACTAGGTGTAGGCACTCAAGTGGGGTAGTGTTTTTATCAGGACAGGTGAGGAGTCACTGGGTGGTAGGAATATTGTGGATCCCAGCATATTCCTGTAGTTTGTGTGACAGAAATGCGAAAAAAATTGAGTTTTTTTTCAACATTTCAGCTTTGCAGGGTATTCTGGGTAAGAAAACTTTGGGGAAGCCACACAAGTCACACCTCTGTGGACTCCCCCGAATGTCTAGTTTCCAGAAATGTTTGGGTTTAGTGTGTTTCTCTATATGGCCGCCGAATCCAGGACCAAAAACACAGGTGCCTGCCTTACAAAACCAGTTTGTTTTGCCATGGATAATTTTGATGTCTCCACAATATGATTTGGGTGGTGGAATTTGGGGCTGAACTAAATTGGGGAGCTCCCAAGAGAGCACTCTCTCTCTGCTTGCCGCCGCATTCACCTGCTCTCTGGGTTGGCCTAACCCACTATTACCCAGTTGCACAAACAGCTTGCGAAGGGACAGCAGGACTGTCCTCATCACCTCCCTCATAATGTACTGGAAGAGGAGTTATCGAATGGGACTCCTCTGACTGAAAAATCACTCCCAGAGTCTGCGCCATTGTCCTATCCCTCAGATGCTGTCTCAGTACCTGATGTCTCAGTCTCTGATCCTATGTCAGAGCGGTCCTCTAAAACCCGAGTGCAGGCAGCAGTCATCCATCAAGATGCCATCTCTGCTATTGGCTAAACTGTTGCTCTAAAACACTAGCCTACGTAGACAGTCACAAAATCGATGGTGTGTGAGATACGTGCAACAGTAGAGGCCACCTTACCTGCGCTTCTTCCCTCAATCAGCACGTACTTTCAAGACACTCAAAAAACACCTTGTCACATACCATTCGTCACAGTCTTTAGCACCTCCTGCGCCCAGTCCAACAATCATTATTGGTGCTCCCACTCCCTCCTCCTCGGATTCCCTCATTACCACCCAGCAAAAGTGCCCTTCATCTCTCCATAGACTTTGCTAATGTACTCAGCTATTTACATAAAATACAGATTTGCTCTTTGCAGTAGGCATATAAACCTTCTGCGCTTCTTTATGGCACTAAAACTGCCACTAGACAAGTCGGACCCTTTTCCCCCCAGGGAAACCACACACATATTGACAAAAGTGATATATATATGACAGCCAATCACCTGAAACTCAACTCAAGCAAAACCGAAATAATCCTCTTTGGCCCACACAAAAACACCTGGGACCCCTCATGGTGGCCCACCACGCTAGGCCCTGCACCCACCCCCGCCAACCACGCACGCAACCTCAGCATCATCCTAGACTCCTCCCTCTCGATGACCCAACAAATCAACGCTCTCACCTCCTCATGCTTCAACACACTCCGTATACTGAAAAACATTCAAATGGATCCCCACAGAGACCAGAAAAACTGTCACTCACGCACACATCAGCAGCAGGCTTGATTACGGAAACGCCCTCTACGCCGGCACCACTCTAAAACTCAAGCGCAAACTACACGCATCTAGAACTCAGCAGCACGACTCATCCTCGACCTCCGCCGACACGAACACATCTCTCCACACCTCAAATCCCTCCACTGGCTCCCCATTGACAAAAGGATCACCTTCAAGATCCTCATCCTCGCACACAAATCACTCCACAACACAGGCCCTGCCTACCTCAACGAGAGTCACCTTCCACACCCCCACACGAAACGTCCGCTCAGCTGACCTCTCTCTCGCCTCTGTCCCCCGCATCAAACACACCACCACCGGGGGCAGATCCTTCTCCTACCTTGCACCCAAAACCTGGAACGCCCTCACAACCGCCTTGAGACCCTCACAGGTGAGTAGCACACTTTATAAATCTCTTTGGTATATATAGATCTACCTCTATATATATATATATATATATATATATATATATATCTATGTACATAGATATATCTATAGATATATCCATGTACATAGATATATCTATCTACATAGATATATAAATATAGATCTATATATAGATCTATTTTTTTTAGTTGTTGTATGGTTTCCTTGGGGGCCAAAATGTCCCCCAGGGAAACCCTACAACATCTAAAAAAAAAGAATTGCCCCCACAGGGGGTCACCCTGCCCACGGGCGACCCCCTGTCATTTTTTTTTTTTTTATGGAAAAAAAACAATCCCCTTGGGGGGGGGGGCGATCGGGGGGCCAGGAAACACTTTGAGAAGGCCTCGTAAGAAAGGGGAGACTCTCCCCTTTCTTACGAGGCCTTCCCGAACGTGGGAAAGGCCGTTTTCCCCATCAAAGCAGGAAGCGGCCGCAAGGCTGCTTCCTGCTTTTATGGGGAAAACACCTTTGCAACGTCGCGGCGCGCTGACGTCACAAAGGGGCGGGTGGGGGGGTGGGGGGGAGACACGGAAGCTTCCGTGTCTCCCGGGGGGGGGGTTTAAAAAAATAAATAAATCCGCACCCGAGGATTTATTGATACCCTTCCTGGTGTCGGCCACTGGTCGTGACCCGCACCAGGGAGGGTGTGTGGGCGTCGGCCAGTGGCCGACGCCCGCAACGAAGAGGTTAAAAGATTGACATGTAAAAACTGGTACTGTGCCTTTAAGAGATTCCTGGTACACCCGTTTCCCACCACAGGTGACAGGTAACTTCATTTTTCCGACCCGTACCGTTAGGATCCTGGAGCACAGAGCTCTCTTTGACAAGGATTGTCAGAAAAATCTTTCTAAAACATTTTCAAAATAGTTTCACTTGCTACTAACCAGTATCCGCAGTACTGACAACCTTTTTTTCTGCCTGGTAAATATTTTATTTCTGTCAAAATGTGCCTTCATTCTTTGTGAAGGGTTCTTCCGGTGGGAGGAAGGCGGCTCAGACTGATCCTCACACAGTCTGTATTGTCTGCCTGCCTGAATCTCACAGCCCTACAGAGGTAGATCATATGAGAAATGCCACAAACGCTGTCCTGGTTGACGTTGAGAGGTATGACATTGAAGAAAATACTGGTATGGTCACTTTCGGCTTCACAGACACCGTCAAAGGTGGGATTGATTCAGCGGAACATATCAGACGCTCAAGAGTCATACCGCCAGCAAGTAGACACCATGAGTCGATATTGAGATACTCCTCTGCACCAAGACAACAATTGACATCAAGGTCGGCATCGACGGCCAGATGACCATCTTCGTTGTCAAAACCTCATGCCATTACATCGAGGCAAACATCACTGAGTCCTCTGTTGTCGTCTATGAGACATCCACTGGCATAGAAACAGCAGTTAAAGTCGACATTGAGAACTGTGGAGAAAGTCCACATGACTTCGAAAGAGAAGCATTCATCGACGGCGAGAGACAGACATTTTCCCATGCTGTGGAAAGGCCTCAGTTGAAATCAACAAAGATCAATTGTGTCTCAGTGGACTTGGTGGAATCTAGAGCTCCATCTCCTGCTAGATTAAAGTCACAGTCACCTGTAAATGTATCTCCAAGGTGGTTGGAAAGTCTGGAAAAAATCTGTGACTCCTACTTCTGACTCAGAGTATTCACAAACATACTCTTCTTCAAGAGTCACAACACGTACGCCATCTCCAAAATGAACACCTTCTCCAAGGTTTTCTTCTGGCACACCATCGGTACGTCCAACGGTTCCTTGAAAAGTCACAACACGTAGGACTCCGCAGTAATGACCTTGTAGGTTAAGAAGTCCCATTCAACTGTTCTAGATATAGAACAACATCTAGAAACATGTCAAGATCCATAAGATCTCAAACTGCATCATCTAGGCATAGAAGGAGATCACCTTCTTGGCCTTCAACTTCTCATTCCTCAGTGCAAGATTATTCTCCTATGCTCCCAGATATACCTCCAGCAAGAGTGTCATCAGTGGAAAATCTCTTGACTTTCCATGAGGCGCAGCAAAATTGAATTAAGACATTCCGCCTACTACAACAACCTCAGCTGTGATCTTTGATAGATTGTATCACTGGACAGCCTAAAGACCACTTTTGCCACTGGTGCCTGGACTCCTTGAGCCTGCGATGCAGTTATTTTTAATGCCAGCATCGTTGAGATCCGCCCATCTCGGAGACTTAAAAAAATTCAAAGCTCCTGATCAGGACCCTCTGTTCCTAAGAGCGGAACCTCCTCCTCTTTCCATGATAACAGCTGCACGGAAATCACACTCTGCAGCTTCTTCCCCTTCTTTGGTTCCCCCTGACTACGAGAGTAAGCAGGTCAGTGCCCTGGGTAAAAGGATGTGTGGAACATTGGCATCTTATACTAAGGTTGCAAGTTCCTCAGCTTTGCTTGGGAGAGATGATAGATCTTTGTGGCACCCGCTAACCAGGTTCACTGAGAAACGTCCGAAGGAGGATAGGCAGGATTTTCAGGAAATACTCAATGAGGAAATTATTAGTGCTGCTGCGGATGCTTCGGACCTAGCGGTGCATAGGTATGTACACAACATCTGTGCAAGACTATCATCTTGGCTGCATCTTACTGTATTGAAGCCGAAGGCACAACACAGAATCATGAACCTGCCATTCTAGGGTAACACCCTTTTTGGTACTCTCTCTCTCTCTCTCTCTCTCTCTCTCTCTCTCTCTCTCTGAAGAGAGATCCAGAATGAAGACAGAAGTGGACACTCTCAAGGCTGTTAGCCTAGAAAAGAAAAACTAGTTCTGCAGAAGGTACAGACCTTATAACAGACAGTATTTCAAACAGAGGGTTCATACCCCTCACTGACATCATCAACAGCAGGCAAGGTCACACATGCATCCTTACAGACCATCTAAAGGAAGAGGCTCCCAAAAGTGACAGCAGCCTGCAGCTGAAGGAAAGCCTCTTGCAAAACAATGAATTGTCACCTCCCCCTTCTCTGTTACCTGCTCTGGTGGGGGGGGGGTAGTGAGGGGGGTTATTCAATCATTTTGAAGGGTGGCACTCAATCACAAAAGACAGATGGATCTTGAATATTGTTCAGAATTACTAGTCTCTCAGTTTCAGATCCCCACCTCCTACTGTTCCTCTAGCAAAAGCATCCTGTTACCAGCTAGACCCAGACCGCTTGCAGTCGGAAGTCAACACTCTAATGCAAAAAGAGACCATAGAGTAGGTTCCATGTCAAAAAGAATTGTGAATCTATTCCTGTCACTTTCTCATCAAAAAGGACCAACACAAGAGTTGAGACCCATGTTAGACCTGAGAGTGCTTAACAAATAGATTTGGCGCACAAAGTTCAGAATGCTGGCCCTTCACCAAATCTATCCATAACTGCATAACTGTCGTAAGCCTGGGAATCACCTTGAACACTTATCTAGAGTCCCTTGCTGACTCCCGTTTGTTTCTCTTTTCGCCATGGTATGTTTTGTAGTATTACATTTGCTTCCTGGGACTGCAAATCCCATAATGCACAGCCGGTAGTCAGGAAAGCCTGGATTCTGTTTTGCATTTTTTTTTTATGGGAGAAGTCCAATTGCTTCTTTTTACCGGATCCTCTACTCCAGGACTTGCGAATGTCTGAAACTACACACACCTGAGACCTCTCCTGTGCAGCTAAGTCATGTGATTCCACCTGGGGTTTGCTACAGCTAGGAATTGCTTATAAGAAGCTATTTTCTAAAGATCCCCTTTGTGGTACAGACCCCTTATCAGATGGTGTTACTGTCTTGTTCCTGTTCTATTCCAGCTTGAACCTGTTTCCTGTTTTCTCTGCCCTGCTCCTGATTGTTCCATCCAGAATCTGCTCCCTATCTCTTAGCCTTGTACCTGTTTGTTTCTTTCAGAGCCTGCTCCCTGTTTCTCTGTCCTGTTCCTGCCTTGTTTCAGCCTGAACCTGCTCTCTGTTTCCCAGTCCTGTTTACTGCTTATTCCTAAACCCTGTATACCAGCCCTGTCCTTGCTTGTTCCAGGCAGAGCCTACTCTGTTTCCCATTTCTGTTTCTGTTTGTTCCAGCCAGAGCTTGTGCTCTGTTTTCCAGTCCCTTTCCTGCCTTTGCTTCAGCCTGAGCCTGTTCGCAGTTCCTGCCCCCCCCTCCTAGTTTGTTCCTTCTGTTTCCGTTTCCTTTTGGGTATTTGTGTCTGGTAAGTGTTCTGTCAGTCTTCACCAGTGTATAAGTGTTTTCGTTTGTTCTGGAATTGGCTCCTGGGTTCCAGGAGGCAATTCCAGCCCCCATCCTTTGTCTAGTGTTATATGTTGTCTTTAGTGCCTAAACAGTGACAGTGTGCTATTGCTGTTTTTCCAGCAATTGCCACTGTTTCCAGCTGGAACCACAAGAGCTTGCCTTGTGTATGTAAGTGCTGTCCTTGTTTGTGCTTTAAGGGTCCAGAGACAGAATCACTTCTGCTGCCTCCTTTCTATGGGGCTGGCAGGGTGACTATCTGTAAGAGCAAACTGCACAGAGGTATTGACATTTCCCTCTTGCTGTGGGACAACCCCAGTGTGTTTGTCCATTAGTAATCCGTTTCCTGTTTGTTCACACAAGGGTTGCTCTGCTTTTACTTTCCTGTTTCCTGTGCCTGTCCATAGCTGTCCTTTCCCGTGTATGCCTCTAGCTGCTCTCCTGCCCCAGTACACAACTTCTTTGGGATATTCTGTGACCTCAAGGTGTGTCCCAACCAGAGTCCAGATCAGACCCGCCCGAAACCGTGACAACCGTATCATCAGTCACTCTGAAATGTCGCAATTTTCTACAGGCTCATCATCCATCTGCGAGGCAGATTGTGCCTCTAATGGGCGGTGGCTTCTAGCATCTTCATAGTACTGCATGCAAGGTTGCACATGAGACCTCTTCAGCAATGCCTGGAGGACTAGTGGAATCAACTCTCCAGGCGCTGGGAAAACAAGCTGGCATTATCGCTGGCTGCACGCCAGTCTCTTCCATGATGGTCGCAGTAGCGCAATCTGATGGTGGGGGTACAATTCCATTAGGACCTACCAGTTCAGATACCAATCACAGATGCCTCCCTCCAGGGTTGGGGAGCTCACATGGGTCCCCTTCATACTCAGGGTGTTTGGTAAGGAAAAGACTTACCACACCAGTATGCTGGAATTGAGAGCAGTCTACCTTGCTCAAAATGATTCTTTCCAGCACTCACACCAAGGACATCCTTGTTCGTATCTACAATACGACAACTATGCATTACTGAACAAAGAGGGAGGAATCCACAGTCGCACTCCATTTCTCAAGGCTATACCATTTGGAAATGACTACTAGCCAGAAGCTTGACAATAACAGCCATTCATCTGCTAGGCATTCAGACTTCTTGGAAGTCGACACTTCCAAGAAAAGTACGACTGGATTCTCAGCGACGAGGTGTTGCAAGACATTTTTCACTAATGGGGTTATCCTCAAACAGACCTGTTCTTGGATGCAAGCAACAGAAAATACTAAGGCTGCACGTCCGGATTCCCCCAAGCAGGGTTGAAGGGGAATGCCCTTTTGATAAGTTGGTCAGGGAAATTTATCTGCACACTTCCACCAACTCCTGTAATTCCAACAGTGATTCTCAAACTGTATCAATCTAAGACCAGAATTATACTAATAGCACAAGACTTGCCTGGCCAGTAGTGGTTAACAGAGGTTGCCATGCAGACAGGGTCTCCTGTTCAAGTAAGGAGGAAAGATACTAAATCCCAACCTCCCCTCCTTGAACTTGTCAGCATTGCTCCTGAACTCCTCTAGTATGTACATTTAGGCCCTTCTAAAGAATATATGGACATTCTCAAAGAGGCTTAGAGACCTTCCACCAGAAGGTTATATGCTATCAAATGTAAAAGGTTTTATTTATGGTGTACGTAAAATAATCACACTCCTATTTTGTGCCAAGATGATGTAGTTATCCCATATTGTCTACACTTGGCTAAATCAGGGCTGCAATTTTCATCAGTTAGCCTACACCTTGCTGCCATTTCGGCCTATAGAAAATCTCCTTCACAAACATCTTTCTTCAAAATTCCAGTGGTGAAAGATTTTGTAGAAGGACTTAGAAATGTGTTCCTCCAGTTATGACTCCCTCTTCTCCATGGGAACTTAATATTGTCCTTTTGAAATTGATATGCCCTCCATTTGAACCAACACATAAAGCCTCTTTGCAACATCTCACAGGGAAAGCGGCTTTTCTGGTTGCCATCCCTTCAGTCCATAGAGTAAGTGAAACTCAGGCACTGTGCTCTGAGGTACCTTACACAGTGTATCTGATGGAGACTTCTAGTTGCAGATTCCTTATCTTAGAATTTCATTGAGGCGTCAGTCTGGATCCAGAAATCTTTCTTCGAGCAGTACCGCCGCGTGCCGTCAGGTGGCATTGGTCTACTCAGCGTTCCTCGTTGGTGCCATGGTCGCCAGATATGACATTGTGGGTCATATCTAGGTGTCACCCCGGCACGCTGGCATCAGTTCTTTTCTTTACGCACCAGCCTAAGTGCAGATCCAAGAGAGCTACCCCTACATTAATTTTTTGACTGGCCTTTTAAAAATTTTGTTGACGTTTTTTTTACTTATTGGTGCGTCGAAGATGTTGTCTCGTAAGACCGGCTTCAAGCCCTGTGACTCCTGTCACTGCATGATGTTGTTGACGAATCCGCACCTCATGTGCCTGTAGTTTTGGGAGCGCAAGCACGACCCAAAGTCGTGCTCCAACTGCTGGGCCATGAACCCAAAGGCTTTGAGGGAGTGGTCCCTAAAGCTACTCACAGACTGGGGTCTGGCTCCGCATCACTCTTGGTCGATAGGGTGGTCCCGAGTCCACTCACGGAGCCATCACCACTGTTCCTCGTCCATTCAAAATAGTCGGGACATTCGAGTAAGCACAAAAAAGTCAAAGAAGCACAAGCACTCTTCAACTTCACCCCGCCAGTCGGACGACGTGACACAGGAGGAGGAGGGTCCTCACTGTAGGCCCCCATCTTCGGAGCCTACTTCTAGGTTGGCTCCACACCTCCCCAGTTTCCGGGAGCCAGAGCCACCTCTGCCCAATTGAAGGAATTTTACTAGGCCATGTGCTTCATCTTTGGGCAGACCATCCCTGTCAGAAAGCCTTTGGGCCCTCAGGGATGGCAGGGGTCCCTTCGAGTTCTGTGCCAGTGGCTTCAGCCTCAGCTTTCAGGGGGACCCAGGGATCTGCTTCCGGATCCTACTACAAACTTCCACGACGATGGTTCTGGTGTCGATGCTTCTGACGCTGTCCGGACCCACGGCCAGCGTCGATCCTATACTCATTGCCGGAGCAGCGTCACTCATCGCCGATTCTGACTTCGGTGGGGGCCTTGGTTCCTAGGTCAGATCCTGACCCTTTCTCTTATG